>NC_138167.1:48772483-50077483 GCF_964165515.1 Mesoplodon bidens
CTTAGTTCTCAGGGCAGAGCCCTCTTGCCTGCCAGCTTGTATCCTTCACAAGTTAACTATCTGACCTAAAAGTATCACTTTGCCTCTTAACTGAATTCCTTCTGTGCCAAGACATAAAGAACTAGAGCTTCATTAAGTCCTGAAATGAGTTGTGTGGTTTCAGTTGGAAGATTGTGGGTTCGAGTCCCATCTGAGGTGAGGTTTCATCTTTGCATGGCTTGATAACTCATTTCTTTTTAGCACTGAAAAATATTCAATTGTTGGATGTACCACAGTTTATTTATCCATTCACATTTAGAGGTCTCTACCTCCTTGTCCCCAAATTCTCTCTCCTTCTTCTCTTCTTCTTTGTCATCTCCAAGAAGTACCACTAATCCTCCCTAGCTAAGACCTTTTTTCCCCCCAAATAATGCAATCTCTAGGCTGAACCTCCTTAAAAGAGAGAAGAGGGAAAATGGTAAGCAATGTATTTATAATTTAATCTTTTTATTCTAGGACAATTCAAACATGGAGAGTGCCAAATAAAATATTAGCATCTATCCCTGCCCTCTTCTCCAGGGTTAAAAAAATATCACCCATAAAAGATGGCCTTGGAATCCTTTAAACTCTCCTCTATTCAAATGTAACTTGATTTCTGGATCTGTATATAGTTTTAGCAGAAACAGAAAAAAAAAATTGATCTTTCAAAAGGTGTCAGCTGTATGTGCCCCTTGTTCTAGGAAGAGAGTGATCTTTTGTTTGGGAAAACAAAACACTTTCAAGGACTTTTTGAAAATGCAGAGGCAAGGTCCAGAGCCCAATCCACATGGAGAGGTTGAGATTAAGGCTGCTTTGCATGGTTAAATAAAAGGATGTCCTCAATGGGTGGAGAATGGTATGACCTTGGATTCCTTAAAAATCTTTGGAAATAGTGCGAGGTCACTGGGATTGTGGGGCTACTATCCTGGGGGATGAAAGTTTGGATCTTTCTATCTGGATGTCACAGGAAAGGGTTGAAACTGAGCAGGACCCTGTGGGGCACTCCTGGGTATGAAACCCTTTCTGTGTCCCCCATTTCTTGTTTTCAGGAAAAAGGTGTTAGCCTCCTAGACCTTCCCTAAGTTCCAAAGGGCAGATTCAGACAGTTACTAATTAGGGAAGTGAGGGAATGCAGAAACAAAGAAAGGCAGTCAAGAAACAATAGTGCAGGGATAGGGTCCTGGGGTGGGACAGGGTCCTGGCTGAGTTCTTCTACAGGAACAAAGGCCCCCTCCCAGGTGAAGGATGGTAACTTCAGGCTGAGCACAAGCAGTGGATCACAGACTGGTTGGAACCCGAAGGCTGAAGACTGAGATTCCTGGAACACCACCCTGTTATCTCCCCACAAACCAATTAGAGAAAGGTCACACACCTTGCAGAACACTCCCCAAATTTTGCCTATAAAAATTGCCCCCCCCCATTGGGGGTTCAGGTCTTTTGAGCACAAGCCACCTATTCTCCTTGCATGGTCCTGCAATAAACCTTTCTCTGCTTCAAACTCCAACGTTTCGGTTTCTTTTGTTTCACTGTGCATTGGGCCACAAACTGGGTTTGACAACAGGGTGACCCCAGAAGGCTGTAGACCTGGGGGCCAGTTGAATCACCTAAATGGGATTGTATTACACATATTCTTCAGCACCTTAGTGTTTTCCCTCAGCCTGCTGTCTTAGATGTCTTCCCCGTCAGTGCTTAGAGTGAGTTCATCACAACTTTGTGGTGACAGTGAGTAAAGAGCCAGTCCAGAATTTAAAGGTATAGCTCATTAATAGAAGAAAAGAAATGGATATCACCAGGCAAGGAAGTAAATTAACTTTGCTTCAAATGTAAATGTTCCTGCTAGGAGCTGGAAGTGCATATTAATGACCTTCCTGTGGCCAAATATAAAACACATCAACAGACCAGAGCTTATCTTCTTTTCTAGACTTCAATTTCCTCCTTTGAACAAAGGGACAATGGGGCATCTGATTCAGAACAAAATGTGTTGCAGGGCTGTCAAATTAAATGTGAGGCTTTAAAAATATGTGCCCATTTTTTCCATCCACAGGAGGCCTCTGCAAAATTATGAGGCCTCTGCAAAATTATCACCTTACTCAAAAAGATCTCTATTGTTGGATCATAAACCCTTAGGAAATGAAAAGACTTGAGGTTAAGTATGGTCTGTTTGTTGCTGGGCCTCACCCTGACATCTTTGGTTTCCCTTTGGACTCTCTCCTTGCCTCAGTTTCCCCTCTTTTTTCATTCTTGTCTTCTTCCTGAGTCCTGTCTTCAGCACACCTGGGCTCTCCAAAAACACTCACTGGTTTGCCTAATTCCTGAGACTCCGATTTGTCATGAACAGAAGGTTCACTTTGGTGTTGAGGACCTGGGTTTGAGCCTTGACTCTGCCATTTAAACTGCTTTATCTTCTGTTTTTCCAAGTGCAAAATGGGTTAGTAACAGGTCCTTACAATCCTTAGAACAATGATGGGTGATAACATTTGGGGATGTGCTTTCTAAGTTTCAAGAGCCATAGAGGTACAGGGCAGCTGGCATTAACAGCAGTACTCAGATCGACACTCCTTGTCATGTGGTGGTGACTTCATAAATACTGCCTCTGGGCCAGAGGCAGATATTAGGAAGTGATTTTTTTTTAGGAATTCAGAAAACATTTAGACACACAGAATGTTGGAGCTGGCAAGATCCTTGGAGGTCATCAAGGTTCTAGCCCAATCATTCCATTTTACAGTTGAGAAAACTGAGGACAGTGACTGCCCCAGGGCAAAGTGTCAAACAGGCATAACCAGGACTGGATCCCAGGTTGCTTGATGCTTACTCCTGGGCTCTTCCCTCCATCTGTGATGTTGGCTTAACCCTGTGGTTGGCTGAGCCTCAGAGGAAGGCGAGTAGCCCATTTAAACTCTTCTGATCGGATTATCGCTTAGGGCAACTCAAGGGATGCTTTGGCCACCCAGCATTTAGAAGATGAGTTATTTTTCTTTTTTTTTCACATTTTGTTTTTTATTGGAGTAAAATTGATTTACAATGTTGTGTTAGCTTCTGCTGTACAATGAAGTGAATCTGCTATATGTATACTTCTATCCCCTACCTCTTGGACCTCCGTCCCATCCCCACATCCCACCCCTGTAGGTCATCACAGAGCACTGAGCTGAGCTCCCTATGCTATACAGCAGGTTCCCACTTGCTATTTTACACATGGTAGCATATTTATGTCAAATCTAATCTCCCAATTCGTGCCACCTTCCCCTTCCCTGCCCTGGGTCCACATGTCTGTTGTCTATTTCTACATCTCTATTCCTGCCCTACACATAGGTTCTTCTGTACCATTTTTCTAGATTCCATGTATATGCGTTAATGTATGATATTTGTTTTTCTCTTTCTGGCTTACTTCACTCTGTATGACAGACTCTACGTCTATCCACATCTCTACAAATGACCCAATTTCATTCCTTTTTATGGCTGAGTGATATTCCATTGTATATATGTACCACATATTCTTTATCCATTCATCTATCATTGGACATTTACACTGTTTCCATGTCCTGGCTATTGTAAATAGTGCTGCAATG
Organism: Mesoplodon bidens; assembly: GCF_964165515.1. NCBI lineage: Eukaryota > Metazoa > Chordata > Mammalia > Artiodactyla > Ziphiidae > Mesoplodon > Mesoplodon bidens. The sequence continues at coordinate 48,776,068 of NC_138167.1, forward strand.
AACATTGGGGTACATGTGTCATTTTGAATTATGGTTTTCTCAGGGTATAGGCCCATAGTGGGACTGCTGGGTCATATGGTAATTCTATTTTTAGTTTTTAAAGGAACCTCCATACTGTTCTTCATAGTGGCTGTATCAATTTACATTCCCACCAACAGTGCAGGAGGGTTCCCTTTTCTCCACACCCTCTCCAGCATTTATTGTTTGTAGATTTTTTGATGATGGCCATTCTGACCCATGTGAGGTGATACCTCATTGTAGTTTTGATTTGTATTTCTCTAATAATTAGTGGTGTTGAGCATCTTTTCATGTGCCTCTTGGCCATCTGTATGTCTTCTTTGGAGAAATGTCTATTTAGGTCTTCCACCCATTTTTTAATTGGGTTATTTGTTTTTTTTGATATTGAGCTCCATGAACTGTTTGTGTATTTTGGAAATTAATCCCTTGTACGTTGTTTTATTTGCAAATAGTTTCTCCCATTCTGAGGGTTGTCTTTTCATCTTGTTTATGGTTTCCTTTGCTGTGCAAAAGCTTTTAAGTTTCATTAGGTCCCATTTGTTTATTTTTGTTTTTATTTTCACTACTCTAGGAGGTGGGTCAAAAAAGATCTTGCTGTGATTTATGTCAAAGAGTGTTTTTCCTATGTTTTCCTCTAAGAGTTTTATAGTGCCCAGTCTTACATTTAGGTCTTTAATCCATTTTGAGTTTATTTTTGTGTATGGTGTTAGGGAGGGTTCTAATTTCATTCTTTTACATGTAGTTGTCCAGTTTTCCCAGCACCACTTATTGAAAAGGCTGCCTTTTCTCCATTGTATGTTCTTGCCTCCTTTGTCATAAATTAGGTGAACATATATGCATCAGTTTATCTCTGGGCTTTCTATCCTGTTCCATTGATCCATATTTCTGCTTTTGTGCCAGTACCATACTGTCTTGATTACGGTACCTTTGTAGTATAGTTTGAAGTCCAGTAGCCTGATTCCTCCAGCTCCGTTTTTCTTTCTCAAGATTGCTTTGGCTATTCGGGGTCTTTTGTATTTACATACAAATTGTAAAATTTTTTGTTCTAATTCTGTGAAGAATCCCATTGGTAGTTTGATAGAGATAGCATAGAATCTGTAGATTACTTTGTGTAGTATAGTCATTTTCACAATATTGATTCTTCCAGTCCAAAAACATGGAATATTTCTCCATCTGTTTATGTCATCTTTGAGATCTTTCATCAGAGTTTTATAGTTTTCTGAGTACATGTCTTTTGCCTCCTTAGGTAAGTTTATTCCTAGGTATTTTATTCTTTTTTGTTGTAATGCTAAATGGGAATGTTTCCTTAATTTCTCTTTCTGATTTTTCATTGTTATTATATAGGAATGCCAGAGATTTCTGTGCATTAATTTTGTATCTTGAAACCTTACCAAATTTGTTGATTGGCTGTAGTAATTTTCTGGTGGCATCTTTAGGATTTTCTATGTATAGTATCATGTCATCTGCAAACGGTGACAGTTTGCTTCTTTTCCAATTTGTATTCCTTTTATTTCTTTTTCTACTCTGAGTGCCATGGCTAGGGCTTCCAAAATTATGTTGAATAAGAGTGGTGAGAGTGGACATCCTTGCTTGTTCCTGATCTTAGTGGAAATGCTTTCAGTTTTTCACCATTGAGTATGATGTTTGTCGTGGGTTTGTCATATATGGCCTTTATTATGTTGAGGTAGGTTCCCTCTATGCTCATTTTCTGGAGAGTTTTTATCATAAATGGCTGCTGAATTTTGTCAGAAGGTTTTTCTGCATCTATTGAGATGACCATAAGGTTTTTATTCCTTAATTTGTTAATATGGTGTATCACACTGATTGATTTGCGTATACTGAAGAATCCTTGCATCCCTGGGATAAATCCCACTTGATCATGGTGTATGATCCTTTTAATGTGTTGTTGGATACTGTTTGCTAGTATTTTGTTGAGGATTTTTACATCTATGCTCATTAGTGATATTGGTCTGTAATTTTCTTTTTTTGTGATATCTTTGTCTGGTTTTGGCATCAGGGTGATGGTGGCTTCATAGAACGAATTTGGGAGTGTTCCTCTCTCTGTAATTTTTTGGAAGAGTTTGAGAAGGGTGGGTGTTAGCTCTTCTCTAAAAGTTTGATAGAATTTGCCTGTGAAGCCATCTGGTCCTGGACTTTTGTTTGTTGGAAGATTTTTTTTTTTTTTTTTTGCGGTACGCGGGTCTCTCACTGTTGTGGCCTCTCCCATTGTGGAGCACAGGCTCCGGACGCGCAGGCTCAGTGGCCATGGCTCACAGGCCTAGCCGCTCTGCGGCATGTGGGATCCTCCTGGATCGGGGCACGAACCCGTGTCCCCTGCATCGGCAGGCGGACTCCCAACCACTGCGCCACCAGGGAAGCCCTGTTGGAAGGTTTTTAATTACAGTTTCAATTTCATTACTTGTGATAGGTCTGTTTATATTTTCTAATTCTTCCTGGTTCAGTCTTAGAAAATGGTACCTTTCCAAGAATTTGTCCATTTCTTCATGGTTGTCCATTTTATTGGCATATAGTTGTTTGTAGTAGTCTCTTATGATCCTTTGTATTTCTGCAGTGTTGTGATTTCTCCTTTTGCATTTCTAATTTTATTGATTTGTGTCCTCTCTTTTTTTCTTGATGAGTCTGGCTAAAGATTTTTCAATTTTTTTTATTTTCTCAAAGAACCAACTTTTAGTTTTATTGATCTTTGTTATTGTTTTCTTTGTTTCTATTTCTTTTATTTCTGCTCTGATCTTTATGATTTCTTTCCTTCTACTGACTTTGGGTTTTCATTGTTTTTCTTTCTCTAGTTGTTTTAAGTGTAGGGTTAGATTGTTTATTTCAGATTTTTCTTGCTTCTTGAGGTGAGATTGAATTGCTATAAACTTCCCTCTTAGAACGGCTTTTGCTGTGCTCCATAGATTGGGGTCATCCTGTTTTTGCTGTCATTTTTTTCTATGTATTTTTAAATTTCTTCTTTGATTTCTTCAGTGATCTCTTGGTTATTTAGTAGCACTGTTTAGCCTCCATGTATCTGTGTTTTTTACAGTTTTTTTCCTGTAACTCACTTCCAATCTCATAGCATTGTGGTCAGAAAAGATGCTTGATATGATTTCAATTTTCATAAATTTTCCAAGGCTTAATTTGTGACCCAAAATGTGATCTATCCTGAAGAATGTTCCATGTGCACTTGAGAAGAAAGTGTATTCTGCCACTTTCGGGTGGAATGTCCTATAAATATCAGTTAAATCTATCTGGCCTATTGTGTCATTTGAAGCTTGTGTTTCCTTATTTATTTTCTGTTTGGATGACCTGTCCATTGGTGAAAGTGGGTGTTAAAGTCCCCTACTATTATTGTGTTACTGTCGATTTCTCCTTTTATGGTTGTTAGCATTTGCCTTATGTATTGAGGTGCTCCTATGTTGGGTGTATAAATATGTATAATTGTTATATCTTCTTCTTGGATTGATCCCTTGATCATTATGTAGTGTCCTTCCTTATCTCTTGTAACAGTCTTTATTTTAAAGTCTATTTTATCTGATATGAGTATTGCTACTCAAGCTTTCTTTTGATTTCCATTTGCATGGAATATCTTTTTCCATCCCTTCACTTTCAGTCTGTATGTGTCCCTAGGTCTAAAGTGGATCTCTTGTAAACAGCATATATATGGGTCTTGTTTTTGTATCCATTCAGCCAGTATGTGTCTTTTGGTTGGAGCATTTAATCCATTTACATTCAAGGTGGTTATCGATATGTATGTCCCTATTACCATTGTCTTAATTGTTTTGGGTTTGTTTTCGTGGGTCTTTTTCTTCTCTTGTGTTTCCTGCCTAGAGAAGTTCCTTTAGCATTTGTTGTAAAGCTGGTTTGCTGGTGCTGAATTCTCTTAGTTTTTGCTTGTCTGAAAAGCTTTTGATTTCTCCATCAAATCTGAATGAGATACTTGCTGAGTAGAGTAATCTTTGTTGCAAGTTTTTCTCTTTCATCACTTTAAGTTTATTCTGCCACTGCCTTCTGGCTTGCAGAGTTTGTGTTCAAGAATCAGCTGATAGGGCTTCCCTGGTGGCGCAGTGGTTGAGAGTCCACCTGCCGATGCAGGGGACACAGGTTCATGCCCCGGTCCGGGAAGATCCCACATGCCACGGAGCGGCTGGGCCCGTGAGCCATGGCCGCTGAGCCTGTGCTCCACAACGGGAGAGGCCACAGCAGTGAGAGGCCTGCGTAACGCAAAAAAAAAAAAAAAAAAAAAAAGAATCAGCTGATAACCTTATGGGGATTCCTTTCTATGTTAATTTTTGCTTTTCCCTTGCTGCTTTTAATTTTTTTTTGAATTTAATTTTTGTTAGTTTGGTTAATATGTCTCTTGGTGTGTTTCTCTTAGGGTTTATTCTGTATGGGACTCTCTGTGCTTCCTGGACTTGGGTGACTATTTCATTTCCCATGTTAGGGAAGTTTTCCACTATAATCTCTTCAAGTATTTCCTCAGAACCTTTCTTTTTTTCTTATTCTTCTGGGAATAAGATTGTTGCTGCAATTAGTGTTGTCCCAGAGGTCTCTGAGATTGTCTTCAATTCTTTTCTTTCTTTTTTTTTATTCTGTTCTGCAGCAGTGAATTCCACCATTCTGTCTTCCAGCTCACTTATCCGTTCTTCTGCCTCAGTTATTCTGTTATTGTTTCCTTCTAGTGTATTTTTCATTTCAGTTATTGTGTTGTTCATCTCTGTTTGTTTGTTCTTTAGTTCTTCTAGAGCTTTGTTAAACATTTCTTGTATTTTCTCAGTCCATGCCTCCATTCTATTTCTGAGATTCTGGATCATCTTTACTATCATTACTCTGAATTCTTTTTCAGGTAGATTGCCTATTTCCTCTTCATTTATTTGGTCGTATAGGTTTTTACCTTGCTCCTTCATCTGTAACATATTTTTTGTCATCTCATTTTTCTTTTTTTTTTTTTTTGATTGGTGGGATTGTGTTCCTGTCTTACTAGTTGTTTGGCCTGAGGCTTTCAACACTCGAGTTTGTAGGCTGTTGTGTAGAGCTGGGTCTTGGTGCTGAGATGAGGACCTCTGGGAGACCTCACTCCAATGAGTATTCCCTGGGGTCTGAGGTTCTCTGTTAGTCCAGTGGTTTGGACTCAGAGCTCCCACTGCAGGAGCTCTGGCCCGATCCCCAGCTCATGAATCAACATCCCGCAAGCCTTGTGGGGTGGCAAAAATAAAGAAAAGAAAAAAGGAGCAGAACAATAACAAACAGTAAAAAAAAAAAAATTAGATTAGAAAACTAACAGATATGTTAGAAAGAATAAGAAAATAAAAATATAGATGAAACGACAACCAGAAGGTAAAACAGAACCACAATAGTAAAAAAGAGGAGACAAAAAAGAGGAAGAAGAAAAAAAAAGCCAGAAAAGGCCTTGGCTGTGGGAAGTGGGGCTTAGGTAGGGATGGGGTTTAGGTGGTGGGCGGAGCCTATGCTTAGGACCCACGGGGCTGGAAAAGGCCCTGAGGGTGTGGGGGGTTGGAGCTTAGGCTCAACACAGTAGGAGATGCCCGGGCATACCTCTGGCCTTGGAGGGTGGAGGACCAGGTCCAGGACCTCAGCAGGCTCACTGGGCCCTAGTGGGCAGGGGAAACCCTAGGTGCATTCTCCCCCATCCTCCAATCCCAGAGGGCCCCTCCCCATTGGCCTCTCTTCTTCTTCTCCCCCCTCCCTCCCCCCTATGCCCCTGTGACCCATGTGGCCAGAGGGGATGCCAGAAGGCAGGAGCCCAGACCTGGAAGCCCAACAGGCTTCCCAGGGCCACGTGGGTGGAGGAAACGCCCACGGCATCTCCCCTGATCCCGTGACCCCCTGCATCAGCCTCTCCTCGTCTCTCCCTTCCTCCCTTCTACACCACTAGGACCCATGAAGCCAGGAGGTGGCCCTGGAGGGTGGGGGGCCTGGCCTGGGAGCCCAGCAGGCTTCTGGGGGCTGAGTGGGTGTGGAAACACCCACCATGCCTCCTCTGATCCTCCGGTCCTGGAGGGCCCCTCCCATCCACCTTTCCTCTTCTCCCCCATACCTCCCTCCTATGCCCCTAGGACCAGTGAAACCTGGAAGGGGCCTTGGAGGGTGGAGGACCCAACCTGGGAACCCTGCAGGCTTCCTGGGGTCTGATTGGGCAGGGGAGATGCTAGGCATGCTCCCCCTTGATCCTCCGAGTCCTGGAGGGTTCCTCCAGGCATGGGAACCCCTCCCCTGCTCCCAGCCACCCCTCAAGGGTGCTGATCCTGTCCGGCTTTCACTTCTCTTCCCCCCTCACTCTCCCCTCTTCCTACCTGGTCGCTTAGGGTTCCTCCCATCTCCTTGGGCATCGAGGTCCCCCACCAGCATCTAGTAGGTGCCCTAGTTGTGGGGAGATGTGAACTCCATGTCCTCCCCTGCTGCCATCTTGACTCTGTCCTCATTTTTCGGGTGTTTTTATTAGGAGAAAGTGTTTGTTGGCATGAGGGAGTCGAGTATTGGTTTAAGGCCCTGTTTCTCCCTTCCCATTAACACTGGAGACTATGATTGGGAAGGTAATAAAGGACAGGCCTAGGCAAGATTGTGATAAAGACACATTGGTCTTTGGGGCCTCATCCTAAATATTTGCTTTCTTCTAATTTTGGTGATATCTCTTCCTTTATCCATCCCCAGCTCCAATAACTGTTGTTCTGGCATCTTGAGGAAGCTTTTGAGAAATTCCTATGATTCAGACCTTTCCTAGCTCCCTTCCTTTGTCCAAAGATTCAGTCCCCATCACTCATTTCTACAGGACTCTGCTTAGGAAGATAGTGTCCTGAACTCTGAGAAATTAAAGGAGAAAAATGGCCTAATGTCTTTTTTGTTCCACATGGGAAATGCATCTAGCTCTTGTGAACTTTATATATTGTAAAACAGTATAATGATAACAGTAAATGAAAGAAAAATCCACCCACGGTCCCAACCTCTAACACACCAACTGTTTTCATTTCTTGTCTTCCTTACTAGGCTTTGTCCATGTGCTACGTGTTTTCCAGAGTAGTAACTCATAGCACATCTACCATTCAGCTCTCTGCTTTTATCTGTAACATCATATTAGTTTGTTCTGTTGTTACATAGGTTTGGGAACCATCATATGTAATGATCAGATAATATTTCCTACCCTGGCTATATCATGATTTTTTAACCATGCTCCCTTTTTTGGATGTTGGGTTATTTCTGATTTTTCTCCATGATCAGCAATATTGTTTTGAAAAATAGATAGACCTTCAATTCTTTTCTCCTTTTGAAAGATTTCCACAGGATGAATTCCAAAGAGTTGAATAAATTAGTCAAAGGCTAGAAACAATTTTAGGGATGTGCAATTTATTAAAAAAAAACAGAAAACAAAAAAACGCTCAGTGAACATCTGCTGTGCTGTGTCCTGAATCATCACAAATCAAAGTTATAGATAGAGCCCTCACTCAGTGAACTCAGCATCTAGTGGTAAAACTAGACAACTGTTATACCAATTACCCTCACTTATGAAGTGTCTGTTCAGTGCCACACACTATGCTACCAGGTATTTCCATATATTAATTAATTAATTAATTAATTAGGCCATGGTGAGCAGCTTGTGGGATCTTAGTTCCCTGATCAGGGTTTGAACCTTTGAAAGCGTGGAATCCTAACCACTGGACTGCCTGGGAATTCCCTACATATATTATTTTAATTCCCCAATATCACTAGAGGTAGCACTATTACATTTCTATTTTGCAGATGAGAAAAATCAGGCTCAGAGAAGTTAACTAACTTGCCCAAGTTCACACAGCTAGAGTCCAAGCTGGAGTTCAAACTGAGGTCTACCTGACTTCAAAGCTCATGGGCTTCCCATTAGGCTACCCAATTCCTCTTCATATATAGGTATTTGCTAACCTGCTTTCCCCAAAGATTGTGCAATATTGTAGTTTTCCAACAGTGTGAGTCTTTGTATTTCATCTATACTCTGTCAGCATAAAATGTTATTATTTTCACATCCAATTTTGTAGATTTTTCAAATGTAAAAGTATAAACATTATTATGCTTTTAAAGAGTGGCTTTCGAGGACTTAAAGGTTGACAAAAGGGTTGACTGATAAAATGCTTCAGAGAGCATGGAAAGGTTCACCCTCAAATACTACCCTGGAAGCTGCTGCCTATGCGGAGGGTTTTGTCTTGATAACTAACAAGGGCAGAGCTCACTCACGTGGTTTCTGTAATTGTTTTGGATAATGTCATCATCCCTAACAGAAGGGGATTTGTGGGATGTCCTCAATCATTATCAGATTTCAGAGGCTATGAAGCTCTTTGGCAATTCCAGGGCATGGGAGCTGCACCATAATACATTTGGTTTTGAATAATTTTTATTACACAAGAGATTCGTATTCATTATAGAGAAATCATGTAATCAAATAAACCAAAAATAGATTAAAAAGCAGCCATAATTCCACCTCTCAAATATATTATCACTGTATCTATTGTATAGTTTAGCTTTCATATATATGATTTTGCCATACTTAATTTCCTTTGAATTCTCTGTGAACTGGTTTCTGCATTCAAAATATAGCATACACATGTCCCCAAGTGGTTAAAGATGCTTTGATAATGTTTCTGTATTGGCTACTTTGTGTTTCATTGTGTCATAATGTACTCAGTAAATCCTCTATTATTGGATATTTAGGTGGATTTCCTCTTTTTGCTGCAGTGCTGCAATGAACACTCTTGTACTTAAATCTCTTATCCACATTTCGAATCACTTTCTCAGGATAATCCCTAAAAATGTAATTACTGGGTCAGAAGGCACATGGTTTTCAAAAGGCTTTTATCAATGTTGAAAAATTATCTGACACAAAGACTACATCAATTTACACTCCTCAAACTCTTGGACAACACTACATACAATACTTAATTTCCCCTGCCTTCTTAATTGGGCTATATATTATCTAATTTTAGTTTTGAATTACATTTCTCTGGTTAAAATGACGTTGAATATTTTTTCATGCATTTATTGGCAAAATGCACTGGTTTTAAATCAAATTTGACCAAACGCTTATTTCTAACTTACCATGTTTGGTTGGTTTCATGTGCCATGAAATCTGGAATTCTTCCAATCTAGAGGTGTTTATGAACACGGCAGCTGCAAAGAGTCAAAAAAGATTGCAGAGAGAGAATTTTCTGGAAGTAGGATTTTAATGTGCTGCTGTGGTTCCAATCAAATTATTGTTGAGTGAAAAAATGGTGAGAGTCATAAAGCATCTTGTGTTTAACCTAAGAGACCTTCCCCAGCTGTGAGGTTTTGAGTCTAGTGTGGGTATCTGCTATTACACAAGCGAGGGATGGGTGCTGCTCACTTACTGGAATACCATTTCTATTTCTTGGTTCTTAAATCTGGCAATCTGTCGCCAAATGTTACCTTCCTCTCAGGAGAATCACACCTTTTAATTAGGCTGGGAGGGAGTGAGCTGTACTATTGCCTGCCAGATGACACTTCTTGGCTAGAAAAGGAAATCGGTAAAAACATTAAGACCATTTAAAATTGAGTTGCCTCTGTTTCCTAAAATGAAATCTCTCAAGGAAGTCTCAGCATGACAGGACTGTAAGAAAGACATCCTATTTTTCTTGTACTTATTTCAGGAAGCTCCTTGAGAATTATGAATCAGAGGCAGATGATATTAGAGTTTACAGCTAGCTATGACTGAATAATATCAGTACAAATTAGTGCATTTAATATGCAAAACTGAAAAAGAATACTTAAGGCAATGCTTGCTCTGAAAGCCAAATTTACAGCTGACCTGCTTAAATCTTCTTCTTTCTCAACAGAATGCTTAATTTTTCTTGCTTAATCTTTCACTTATCTATCTTGTGTTTTTATTTGCATTAAAGGTTAAAGATTATAAACATTGAGTATTGTATGTGTAATTCATATGTTGGCTAAATGAAGTCACTGTGTACTATTCATTTCAGTGGTAATTATGTTTTCAAGGTAATTACTATGAAAAGTGTCCATAGCTTTCAGCAGATTATTGAAGGGGTCAGTGATCCCCAAAAGACTGAGTTGAATTTCAGCCCTCTGGGCACAGGTAGGGGAGAGTTTTCAGAGGGGCAGGAGGCTTTTCAGAAGCTCTGTGATTACACCAATATGGCACCCATCTGCTGTTCCAGCTCAGCTCTGCCTGCACTTCTGAAGAATTGCCACATACATTCTATGTTGCTGCCTGTGAATTATTGCTTGTATTTTCTTTGATTAGATTTAAAAATATGAAATTGCTGCTTTTTGACCATTTTTACACACAAAAATCTGAATGCAAACAGTTCAACCCAATATATAAAACCAAGGACTGGAATTTGAACACTTTTGAGAAGTGAAGTGGAAGTCCATTTGCATTACCCTTTTTTTTTTTTTTTTTTTTTTTTACTTCCAATTGCATTATTCTTAAACGCATTTGTGGCTTTGCCACTTTTCCTCAGGACTATAAAGCCAAACATTTGCTTTGTTGTTGAATCACAACCAGCCCTCTGGGGTAAGGAGTCCAATAATTGACTCTTTAGGACAAGACCTTAAGCATGAGAAGATGACTCCTGTGCTCCAGGGCCACCTGGAACAGATGCTAGGGCTGAAAACTGAGAGAAGATAAATGTTTCAAAGTGAAAGCCTTACTGGGTTGTACCATCAGGAATATAACATGCAAGAGCTGGGTAATGCTCTGCACACTTCACTTGACTTTAGTTTGGCCCTTACACGAGAACTTTGTATAGTTTATAGCCCCACAGTTTGACAGGTGAGGAGAAACAGGAGTGAGAACCAGGGAAAGGCAACACCAGGAATTAAGGGTTAGAACATCATTCCTTTGAATAAAAGCCTTGACATTTGTTAGCCCGAAAAAGAGAAGGATTGGAAGTGATTTAATAGCTGTCTTGTATTTAAGGCACCGCTAGGATCACTGCCACAGTTCTCTACCTCAAAAGATGACTGACTAAGGGAAAACGGACTTCAACCGCAGGGAGGAATGGCTTCTTGATCATTATGGCAACTAAATAAAGAAGGTGCTAGGTGACATTTAAAATCATCTTTTCCGGGCTTGCCTGGTGGTGCAGTGGTTGAGAGTCCGCCTGCCGATGCAGGGGACATGGGTTCGTGCCCCGGTCTGGGAAGATCCCACATGCTGCGGAGCGGCTAGGCCCGTGAGCCATGGCTGCTGAGCCTGCGCGTCCGGAGCCTGTGCTCCGCAACGGGAGAGGCCACAACAGGGAGAGGCCCGCGTACCGCAAAAAAAAAAAAAAAAAAAAAAATCTTTTCCCAAAGTACTGTGTAGAATCTTGGCATCGTCCTTGCAAGATATCATCTCCTTTATCTCTAACCAGTAGAATAATTGTCTAATAATGACTCTGAGGGAATTGGGATGAGGCTGGTGGGAAAGAGTTTGGGAGCCCAGAGGACTTTCATGTTGTCTTAAATTGAATGATGCTTGAGCTAAGGTCAGTCCTGGCTGTGATAAAAATAAAATAATCTGTCTGAGTCTTTTCCTACTTGTCACCAGAAGGTTAATCAGGAAAAAAGTGCCATCAGAATACTAAAAAATAATTTATTGAGATGAAATCCATACAATATAAAATTAACCACTTTAAAGTGAACAACTCAGTGGACTTAGTACATTCACAATATTGTGCGATGACCACATCTATCTAGTTTCAAAACATTACCATCAATCCAAAGGAAACCCCTTACCATTTAGGAGTTTCTCCCTATTCTCCCTCTCACCCACCCAGCCACTGGCAACCACCAATCTACATTCCATCTCTATAGATTTATCTATTCAGGATATTTCATATAAATGGAATGATGCAATGTATGACATTTGTTTCTGGCTTCTTTCATTTAGCGTGATGTTTTCAAGGTTCACCAACATTGTAGCATGTATGAGTACTCCATTTTTTATGGCTTAATAAAATTCCATTGTATGTATATACCACTGTTTGTTGATCCATTCATCAGTTGATGGGCATTTGGGCTGTTTCTACCTTTTGGCTGTTGTGAACAGTACAGCTGTGAACATGCATGTACACATACTTCTTTGAGTACCTGTTTTCAATTCTTTGGTTACCTTCCTACTACTTGAATTGTGGGGTCATATGGTAATTCAAAGTTTAATTTTTTGAGGAACTGCCAAACTATTTTCCACAGTGGCTGAACCATTTACATTTCCAGCAATAATGTACTAGGATTCCAATATCTCCACAGGCATGTCAGCACTTTTTATGTATCATCTGACTTTTTGATTCTAGCCATCCTAGTGGGTGTGTAGTAGTATCTCATCGTAGTTTTGATTTACATTTCCCTGATGACTAATCTTTTTATGTTTTTGTTGGCCATTTGTATATCTTCTTTTCAAGAAATGTCTTTTCAAATCCTTTACTCATTATTCAAATTGAGTCGTTTGTCTTTCTGTTGTTGAGCCATCATAATAGTTTACTTTATGACAATTTATATAATAGTATAATTATCCTCCAGCACTGTAGAGGATATTATTAAGACTATGTTTTCTTTGTCACGGACTGAATAATCCTGTCCTATAGTGTGTTGCAAAATTTAGCATGCATAAGAATCACTCAGAGAGTTTGTGTTAAAACAGATTCACGACCCCCTCACCCCTCTTCTTCTAGATTCTGACTCAGAAGGTCTGGGGTGAGGCCAACAATTTGCATTTCTAACCAGCTTCCAACCGATGCCAATACTGTTGATGCATGGACATCACTTTGAGTAGCACTGCTGAGAGAGACAGCTTATTGAGTGTCTGCCCCATCCCCCTAAACTCCTGTTATGATACCCTCCTCATCTTTTTCCAGAATAATAGGTTCCCATGGCCATGTGTGGACTCTATGACCACTTCCCTCCACCACGGGCTATTAGACTATAGGAGGATGCCTGACCCAAGCTGGACCAACCAGATTTCTCCTCTTGGAAATTTGTGACTGGGACGTGGAGATACTAGTTCATTTTCTGCTGGTTTCATGAACTGAGTTGTGTAGGTGTTAAGCTGTGGTGTGACCTTCCTCCACCATGTGCTTGAAAACAGAGAAAACCAATCTGTAGGAGGATGAGTGGAAAGAAACAGACTTGTCAAGAGAATAGGGGATGTGAGAGAATAATAATAATAATAGCTAATGCTCATTGAGCACTTATTAAATGTCAGATACTGGTTTTTCTATTTTTAGTATCATTTTAAAAATAAACTTTTAATTCTGAAATAATTATAGACTTACAGAAAATTTACAAAGATAGTGCAGAGAGTTCCTGTTTGTATCTAACCCAGTTTATCCCAATATTAGCATCTTAAATAACTATAGTGCCCTTGTCAAAACCAAGAAATTAACATTGGTACACTACTATTAACTAAATTTCAGACTTTACTTGGATCTCACCAGTTTTACACTGAATTCCCCCTTTTTTTCTTATTTTTTCCCCCCCAGGACTCAATGCTGGAAACCTCACTGATTTTAGTCATGGTGTCTCCTTAGTCTCCTTGAGTCTGTGACAATTTCTCAGATTTCCTTTGTTTTTCATGCCCTTGACAGTTGTGAGGAGTAACGATCAGATATTTTGTGGAATGACCCCAATTTTAATTTGTCTGATGTTTTCCTTAGGGATAGACTGGAGTTCATGGTTTCTGAGAAGAATTCCACAAAAGTGAGGTGCCTTCCTCATCACACCATTTGGGGAGAGGCATGACATCAACATGACATCACAGGTGTTGTTGACCTTGATCATTAGGTCTGCAGGTTTCTCCAATATAAAGTTACTATGTATATTTCCACTCTCTATTCTTTGGAAGTGTGTCACTAAATCCAGCCCACACTCATGGAGTTGTTTCTTTAAAAGCAAATTACTTACTGTATTTTTATGACAGGAGGGAGAAAAAGTGTTAAAATGTTTCTAATCAAGTCAGATATTTAAATAATAAATGAATAATGTGTTGTGTAGATACAAAATAAACCAACAAATGATTAAAAAACTTAAAGATTCAGCAAGTCTTCTAATAGTGAAACTGCCTGTACCCCGTCACCAAAGTCACAGTTCCAGTGAGGTAGGTAGTGTGGGCTCAGTGGTCCCCCCCTGCTACTGTGGAGTGTGACATTCACAAATTCTGTTCCATGTGGCAGCTGACAAAATAAGTTTATCCCTGTCACTCTCACTTTTTCTCACATACCCAGCAAATGTGTATAACGTATCCTGGACAGAATTGTGTTTATTAATATGAATAAAGAATAATAATAATAGTAATAGCTAACATTTAAACATTTACTATGTGGCGGGTAATCTTCTAAGCACTTTACCTTTACTAACTCAATTCTCATAAACCTATGCAGAAGGTAAATTAATAATATCCCTGATTTTAAAGATGAGGAGACTGAGGCGCAAGGAAGTTAAGTAACTTCTCAACATCATGCAGCCAGTAGGTGACAATGATAAGCATTTCATTCTTGGCCATCGTAATTACAACCTTCCATATGCCTCTCCTATGACTCCAATATATGTTGACATGTGAGTTTTCCAGGTAATTATGTCATGGAATATTGTCTTTGCGGGCTTATTTCTTCCTCTCCCTCCACTTCTGAAGACCTCTGAACTGTGGAAGAGGCAGAGAACACCAAACTCAAGTGCTGTAGAAATGCACTTGATTATTAGAAACACAACGTGATGGAGAAATCTCTATTCCCTTCACAAGTGGTTTGCAGACCCCTTGATGGAGACACCCATGGTTGTTGAGAAGATACTGCAATAAACTTGCCTTTGTGGGGACTCCGGGCCTCCTAAGCTTGGCGGAGGGTTCACTGGCTCCATGGTTTCGGAGAAGCAGCCTGCATATTGAGGGAGGGGGAGGAGTGGGTAGGGGTGGTGTTTATTGCATGCGAAACGAGGAAAGAAAGGTGCTCACTTTGAGGGGGGAAGGAAGGCAGAGGCAAAGCGGGAGAAAGGAGCCCAAGTGACAGCATGAAAGAGAAAGGGAACGTTCTGGAGAGAAAAACACAAGAAGGGGATTTCCAAAGTGAAGCTATGTGTGCTCGGCAGTGTGATCCCTCTTGTGACCTCCTGTCCCCCAACCTTCAGTGACTTTGTGAAACCTGGTTTAGGGCTATGGTCATTGGTGCAGAGTCAAGACAGAACCAGAGAGTATGGGCACAGGGGTGCCAACGTCTGGGTCCAGAAGGATGTAAGTCAGAGAAAAAAGCACACATCAAATTTTCTGAGATGCACACATATAAGTTACAGATATAATGATGTAAAGGTTAGTTACAAATAAAAAGGTGTGTGATGAACATGAATTCAAGAGTTGATTGACAAGATTCCAGTCTTTGCCTGGCTTTCACTGCAGTCCCGGTGTAAGATTGTGGGCCCTTCCTGGGCCCGCTCCCACTGCCCTGGGATATGCCACCTGGATTCTTTCATGAAGGTCAGGACCAGCGTCCCTTTTCGTACCACCACCCTTCTCCTGCATGACGCCTCAGCTCTCCCCAGAGAGCCACTTCTCATCCCTTAGGAATCTCTCTCCCTGCCATCACGCTGGAGAGGTGCTTCTCGGTGGTACCCACTGGGTTGCTCTGCCTCCATCCTCCCCCAGTGACAGGGCCGTGGCTCAGATTGTAAGCTGGCCTGCTATGTCAGGCCTCCTGACACGTGTGATGCAATGACAAGGCGAGAGCTCAGGGCTCCTCTGCCCCAGCTAGCAGCCCTGCCCCTGATGCCCAGCCTGGGCCATTCCCCCTGGGGAGTGTCAGCCGGCTCCCTCTGCCCCTCACTGTAGGCAGAGAATAAGTCCTCTCCTGCTGGGGTGGGGCCAGCATATTGGCCACTCCCCCAGACCTCCCCGCACCGGGCTGGTTCTTCTTGCAAGGGGAAAGGGAAAAATGCATTCACTTACTTGTAAAGGGAGGTGTTTAAAATTATATGTCTGTCTAGATCTGCAAATGTATAACCTGATGAATAAGCTGAACATGTGGAAAACAAAATTAATATATGGAAAACACAGTATAGTTATGAAAATAGACAGTTCCCACGATAATCACCCACTCTCCAAGCTGACACAGGCAGCTGCAGCACCCAAAGAGACATCAAGCTTAGGCAGTATTAGAGACCCTTTTCACCACCAGACCCCACGCAGACTGTCCCCTTGGTCCTTCCACGCTCATCAGAAGTCTCAGTCAGGTGGCCCCTTCAACAAGCCCGGCCTCTTGGAAGTGCAGGACTAGAATGCAACCAGTATCTGCCCTTGAAAATCTGAGTCGTTCCACTTATCTGGACCTAACTCTGAGAAATATCAGAGAATGGCAGGATGGGTCAGAAAGACAACAGGACTGGTACCGTGGCTGTTTCTCCCCCGATCAGTGAAGAGGAGAGCCTGTAATAGCACCAGCCTTTCAATGCAGGCAAAGGGGGGACCTTTGAGAAAAATGACCCACCTGAGTCAGGTGGCCATGGGGTGGGCTGGGAGTTGCTCCTGGGTAACTTGGCTAATGCTGGGAAACTTACCTTCTCCTCCCCTTCTGTCCTTTTATGCCTTTTCCCTGCTTTCCCCAGTTTTATTTTTACCCCATGGTCTTCAGATGGTTCTCACAGCTTTATCTTCCTGTGGGTAGCACTCAGGGCACTTCAGCAGAACGGTTGTCATAATGACAGTGTGTATGGTGCTTACGGAGAGCCTAGAAGGAAGGATGAGAGTGGAAGTGAAGAGCCAAAGCACCCGGGATAAAGAAAAGCAGTAGAAGCATCTATGTTGTGTTCTAGATATGTTCACAGAAAAAAACCCACCAGATCCCCTAAAGGACAAAGATTACCAGGGCAGTGTGTTGGCGAAGCTGTCAGGAGGCCGATATGTAGCTGTACAGATTCTGATCAAGGTCATTTTTGTACCAGTTTGAGCTTTCAGTACAGAAGGAAGCTGAGTGACATCATCAAGTTAGTGGCCTGATATGCTCTTCTGGTTGCAGAGGACACCAACTCTGGGTTTTTTCTTCTCACTTGCTGGAGGTAAATCTTTCTCCCCCAGAGAGAGCCGCACCCTTGGGAGCTGAGCCCTGAAGAGGCCAGGCCAACTCTTTCAGTCTCACTTTGTGCCAGCAGCTAAGGAAAAGCACGGATTTTCTGGCAGCCAGATCACCGAGGGCTGAGAGGCTCTCCTGAATATGTAACAGGATGGCAGTCACGTCCACGGTCTGTGCTGGTGAGGCTGTCCGGCTGCAAGAGCACAGACTCACTCATGCTACCTCAAGTGACGGGGACTCTGCACTTAGGACTCTTGGGATGATTAGGGACTTAGCCACATGGCCAGGCCTCATGGCACTGAAATATGATAAAACAACCAGTCTCCAGTAGGACATGTGACCCACATCCTTCAGAATACAGAACCACTCCAGGGACACAAGTACTGGGATTCTCTGGTCTTCGCTTGAATGGTCTCCAAGTCCTGGGACTCAGTGCCTTCCTCTTCCTCTGCTCCTCTCTGTGCATCACCTTGCTTCTCCTTTCCTTAGCCCCTACCTGATTCTCTCTAAAGCAAGCATGGCAGCTTGCTTTTCCCACAGCCAGAGATCGGAGACAGAGAGAGAGAGAGAGAGAGAGAGAGAGAGAGAGAGAGAGAGAGAGAGATAGAGAGGACACTCTGAAGACAGAGTGATAGTTTTTTCATAACCTAATCTCAGTGACATATCACTTCTGCCCTATTTTATTGGCCACAGGGACCGACCCTGGTAAAATGTAGGTTGGTCTACATGAGCATGTAAACACCGGGAGGTGGAGATCACTGAAGGCCAACCTGGATGCTGGTCACCACATCCTCTCTAGAGGTACTGGATATTTGCTGTTCAGTATACTTGCCATCTGGCAGCTATTTCCATTCCCTACTATGCTTCCTCCTGTGAGGAACTATATTTCTCAGGCTCCCTATACAGTAGAGCTCTGGATACGATTTAGATTCAGCCAGTGAGCTGATATTTGGGAGGCAGAATGTAGTGGAAGCCATTCATCCTCCAGCACTGGCGGCGGCTGACACATGAGCTTTGGTGGATGAGAACGTTCAGTGTCTAGCCAGCTTCTGCATCCCTCTGCCTGTCCCTGGCTTGGAGGCAACGTTGATTTCAGCAGTGGCCCTGAAGCTTTTTGATTTCTCAAAGGTAGCAACAGCTTCTTAAACTCCGGGTCTTAGCTTGTGGCCATATGACCAAAACAACTTAATTGGCAGCCCCCTGACTTTTATTCTTCCAGGTCTTCTAACAGTTTTGTAAGCACAAAATTCACATGATTTTGTAAGCGCCTAATTGTAAGTACATAATTCTAACAGTTTTGTAAGCCCATGATAATACATAAAAGAGTAGTAAATCTCTCTTTGCTCGCATACCTAGAAAGTTTTCTGTTTTCCTGGTCTGGGAGAAACAGCAGTAGTGTAAGTGGTTAAAGATATGGTCAGACTGACCCTTCAAATTCCATCTCTTCCACTTATTTGCTGTGTAGCGTTGAGCAAGTTACATAAGCTCCGTAAACTTCGGGTTTCTCATCTATAAAATTAGGATAATAATAGTATCAGTCTCATAAGGATGGTATAAGGATTAATGTGTTAAGATAATGAATAAAAAGGTTTAGTGTGTACCTGGCACATAGTAAGCACTTCATAAATATGCATTATGATTATTATTGTTACCACTGACGTTGATGACATCGTAGGGCATAGTGAGACCCCCAATCTCTAAAGCCCACATGAGAGTGCTTGCAGGGGAGACATAGACAAGCTCAAGCTGTCTGGCCTCTCATCTAGGTGGAGTAAACATGTGACCTTTAGAACTGAAAGGGATAAGCATGTGGCCAGGAGTTTAATGAAGGTCAGCTCAGGAGCACCCCTGCTGGAGAACCAGGGAGAGCAGATGGCAGACCAGGGCAGACTGGTGCTGGAGAACCACCCGCTGTGGCCTCCAGGTCTGACCCATTAAATCGACGACCATGTGTTCTCAGGCTCCTGGACCATCTCATACCATTATAAATGAAGCCAGCCTGTCTGCCAACGGTTGGAAAACCCAGCAAGGTGGGCAAGTAGAGCTTCCTCTGTTTGTTTCAAAAGACTGTTCAGTCCATGAAGCAGACAGACATAGACAGGATCCAAGTCCTTTTTGTAAATCCAAGAGCCAAGATAAACCACCTGGGCCCTCAGGGGGAAACGATTCAGCTTCCTCCCATGATCAAGATGGCCAGGGTACCTTCCAAAGTTGACAGTGAGTCTAGGGTCACCTTCATCTCCCAAAACACATGGAGGACAAGTGGCCTGCCCGAGGTCACACAGCCAGTTAACCCAAATCTCCTCACTCCTTTCTGGCACATTCTCTACTTCTACAGAGGTGGCTGTACTGAAAAGCAGGTGGATCTCTCAAGTTTGTGAGCCTCCAGTTCCTGGGTTATTTGGTGAAGGAGCAAGAGGAAGACTGTAATTTTCTCTTAATTTGTTTTCCAACTTTATGTTTTATTTTTAATTGAAGTATAGTTGACTTACAATATTATATTAGTGTACAACATAATGATTTGATACTTTTATAGATTATATACCACACAAAGTTCTTATAAAATATTGACTGTATTCCCTGTACTGTACATTACATCCCTGTGACTCATCTATTTTATAACTGGTGGTTTGTACCTCTTTTTTTTGGGGGGGTGGTATGCGGGCCTCTCACTGTTGTGGCCTCTCCCGTTGTGGAGCACAGGCTCCGGACGTGCAGGCTCAGCGGCCATGGCTCACGGGCCCAGCCGCTCCGCGGCATGTGGGATCTTCCCGGACCAGGGCACGAACCCACATCCCCTGCATCGGCAGGCGGACTCCCAACCACTGCACCACCAGGGAATCCCGGTTTGTATCTCTTAATCCCCTTCACTTATTTTACCCCTCCCCCAAACCCTCTTCCGTCTGGCAACTACTAGTTTGTTCTCTTTATCTGTGAGTCTGTTTCTGTTTTGCTATATTTATTTGTTTGTTTTGTTTTTTAGATTCCACATGTAAGTGAAATCATATGGTATTTGTCTTTCTCTGTCTGACTTATTTCACTAAGCATAATACCCTCCAGGTCCATCCACGTTGTCACAAATGGCAAGATTTCATTTTTTTTTATGACTAATGGTTCTTTGAATATATGTACCACATCTTCTTTATCCATTTATCTGTCGATGGGCACTTAGGTTGCTTTCATATCTTGGCTATTGTAAATAATGCTACAATGAACATAGGAGTGCATATATCTTTTCAAACTAATGTTTTCATTTTCTTTGGATAAACACCCAGGAGTGGAATTGCTGGATCGTATGGTAGCTCTATTTTTAATTTTTTGAGGGACCTCCACACTTTTCCATAGTGGCTGCAACAATTTACATTCCCCCCAGCAGTGCACAAGTGTTCCCTTTTCTCCACATGGTCGCCAACACCTGTAATTTGCTGTCATTTGAATGATAGCCATTCTGACAGGTGTGAAGTGATATCTCATTGCGGTTTTGATTTTCATTTCCTTGTTGACTAGTGATGTCGAGCATCTTTTCATGTGCCTGTTGGCCATCAGTATGTATGTTCTGGAAAAATGCCAGTTCAGGTTCTCTGCCCATTTTTAAAATCAGATTGTTTGTTTTTTTTATATTGAGTTGTATAAGTTCTCTATATATTTTGAATATTAACTCTTATGGGACATATCATTTGCAAGTATCTTCTTCCATTCAGTAAGTTACACTTTCGTTTTGTTGATGGTTTCCTTCTCCGGGCAAAAGCTTTTGAGTTTGATTAGGTCCCATTTGTTAAGTTTTGCTTTTGTTGCCCTTGCCTGAGGAGACAGATCAAAAACAAAAATGTTGCTAAGACTGATATTGAGGAGTGTACGAACTTTCCCTTAAGTTTTGAGATTTATGTTGTGTTAGAGCATGAGGAAGCAAGAAAGGCAATGAAAGGCATTCGACATTCAGTCATTTGCATTTCATAGAGAGGATAGATCCAGACAAAGGAGATATAATTGTCATAATAAAAGGCAACAGAAGTTCTACATCTGGAGTGTGAGTGCCCTTTGGGGTTCTGTGAATAGCTCTGAAGTTATGTGTGAAACTTTATGCTTATGTGGGAATAAAGGCTTACAGCTTTCAACATATTCACAAGGGAATCGATGACCCCCACTTTTTTAAGACGCACTGCTATTGAATTTCACATTCCTACAGCATTGGCTGGGCTAGTTTATTCATTCGTTAAGCAGACAGTTATTGAACACAGTTGACACATCAGTGGCATTTAAAGTTCAGCACATCTAAAACCTGAGTCAGGATCTACCCATGCAAACCTCTCTTGGTGTTCTCTTCTCTTCTGATGTCCTCTTTATCCGTAAGTGGTGTTCCCTGTATCAGCAAGTGGCACCACTATCCAGCAGTTCTGAAAGATGGAAGCCTGGGAGTCATCCTTGACCCCTGTCTCTCCCCACCCGCATATCCAATCCATCAGCAAACCCCATCTAATCCCATTCTACCTCCTAACTCTCTCTCACATCCCACTATATCTTACAAAATCAAAAGCCAGTTGGTAATAATATATTAATGTTTATATTTTAATAAAAGTAAAGATGTTTTATTTAAGCTTTTTGCGGGGGATATTTTTAACCGTATACTAAAGTAGTACCCCACACCAACACCCACATACCAGCCTTAACAATTAACAACTCACGGCGCATCTTGTTTCATCTATACCCCCTCTTTACCCTCTGCTCAATAGATTATTCTGAAGCAAATTCCAGGCGTCATGTCACATGATCAGTAAATATTTCAGTACAACTGAAAGTAGCAGACTCTTTTTATTTTTTTATTTTTTCTTTTTTTCTTTTTTTTTGTGGTACGCGGGCCTCTCACTGTTGTGGCCTCTCCCGTTGCGGAGCACAGGCTCCGGACGCGCAGGCTCAGCAGCCATGGCTCACGGGCCTAGCCGCTCCACGGCATATGGGATCCTCCCGGACCGGGGCACGAACCCGTGTCCCCTGCATCGGCAGGCGGACTCTCAACCACTGCGCCACCAGGGAGGCCCAGCAGACTCTTTTTAAAAAATCATAATTATCATAAGTAAAAGGCCAGTAAAAATCCCCCAAATATCATCTAATATACAGTCAGTACACAAATTTCCCCAATTTTTCTCAATATTTATTATAGTTTGTTTGAATCACGATGGAAACAAGGGCCATACACTGCAATTGACTGATATGTCTCTCAAGTCTTTTTGTATCTCTACCTTCCCATTCCTCTTCTCTCTGCTTTTTTTTTTTTTTTTTTTTTTTTTTTTTGCGGTACGTGGGCCTCTCACTGTTGTGGCCTCTCCCGTTGCGGAGCATAGGCTCCGGACACGCAGGCTCAGTGGCCATGGCTCACGGGCCCAGCCACTCCGCGGCATGTGGGATCTTCCCGGACCAGGGCACGAACCTGTGTCCCCTGCATCAGCAGGCGGACTCCCAACCACTGTGCCACCAGGGAAGCCCTCTGTTTTTTAATTTACAGTGTATTTCCTGGGGTAAATGTTAATCTGTAGCTTTTCCCCTAAGTTGTTGAAAGGTTTTTATATCATTCCTCAAATGGCATTAAGTAATTTAGGAAATGAAAGGAGGGAAATCAAAACGTTCTATACCTATTTAATTCTTAATTCTAGTTCCTTCAATTTTTAAAAAGCATGTTTTAAAATATCTTAAGATAGTATGCTTTTTGAATTGGAAGGGATGGTGGAGGTTGCCCAACCTTCTTGTTTTCACATGTGGAACCTGATGCCTCTGAGTGATGGGCATGAGGCCGTCCAGCAAGCTACACACATGACCTCTGTGTTCCTGTCTCTGGGTCCAGCCACTTTCCTTGTAAGTGCCCTTACTGTTCTATTCAGCATCCAACAGGCAGAATCTATTAGTCGGCATTTTTATATTTCACATGTATTAGGATAGTTGATGTTTCTAGTAATGACCCACGAGACCAGCAGAGTAAGTGTTAGATTATTCCATCACATTCTAATTCCTGAACACTGGCAATTCTTGTAAAGTACCCGGGTAAAGTACACATTGCTCCGTTTTAGTCTGTTCAGGAGGTACTTTAGGAGGATTCCTCACACCTTCCTTTCTGCTGGCCGTCCCCCTTTTTTCTCAGTGGAACTCACAATACCTCTTCTGTTGGGCAGGAAATCCTTTGTTCTCCCACACTGCAAGTACTTAATTGGAATTTTTAGACAGACATTTAATTAGGAAGTGTGGATCAGGGTGAAGGTAGCCGCTGGACTGTGGATAAAGCTCAGAATCACACCTTGGCTTTTGAGTCCCTCAGCTTTGCTCACAAGCAGGACCACATTTAAGCTTCCTGCTGCCTTCACCTCTGTCAATCAATACTTGCATCCAACCCTCCTCAGCTCCCCTTTGAAATCTCCAAGACAGTCTCTGATTTGTAAAACCTCTTAATGTTTAGAAAAGAAAAAAAAGTTGAGAGGATAGAACTAACTTTGGCTTCTTTCTTTTTCTTCCTTTCTTTCTTTCTTTCTTTCTTTCTTCCCTCTCTCCCTCCCTCCTTCTCCTTTCCTTCCTTCCTTCCTTCCTTCCTTCCTTCCTTCCTTCCTTCCTCTCTCTCTCTCTCTCTCTCTCTCTTTCTCTCTTCTTTCTCTCTTTCTCTCTTTCTTCCCGGCTACTGGCTTGGACCTGTCCCTCCTTCTAATCTCTCATGGGCCTTGTTCCTCTCAGGAAAAAAAAAAAATCAACACAGATTGCTTTGAAACAGTATTCCCTGCAGAAGTGATCTCAGACACCTTTCTAAGATTATCTTATTTTTTACCAGAAAGGCTAGAGAGAGTATGTTATTCGATCAATAGCTATTGCAAACATAATTAATCTTTGCCCAGCACAGTGCTCAAAACTGTGAGTTTACAGCAAGTATGAAGTATGATCTCTGCTCGCATGTTGCAGAGGGAACATCGTTTAGGACCTAAGTTCAGAACCACTTACTATTTGATCTTGAGTTTGCTTCATCTCCCTAAGCCTTAGTTTCCTTGCAGTAAATAAGGATAATAATCTTTCTATTTCAAGGGATTTTGGCAAGGATTTAGTGAAAGAGTAAATAAAAGAGCATAATATAGTGCCAGATACAGAGTAAGTGCTCAGTAAATTTACCTAACATTACTATAGTTATTTAGAGAAGCAGAAAAATATACTTGAAGTAGATTACAAAAGCAACAATGAAGAATTTAGATTTAATGGGATTTGGAACATTAGGCAAGTCATTTAATATTCTTGAATGGGTGATATTATGGCAGTGGTGTTTTAGAAATCCTGGTCCAGATGTATCTTACCTGGGCCAGGTAGGTGTGAGAAGCAGAGAAGCCAGCCAGAGGTGGTTCAAGGAAGAGGGACTCAAGCTGTGTCTGAAAGAAGGAGAGTAAAGGGGCTCTCTGAGTAGCATTTCCTCAGATGAAACAAAGGGACTTTGTATCCATTTTGGTTTAAGGAACAGGGATGAGAGAATAGCCAACACAGCATCTCACATTCACTAAACTGGGATGAAGAAAAAGAACTGTCCATGGTAGCAGTCTGCTATTTAGATAAAAGCGTCTATTTGTGTAGTAGGAATGGTGAGTTTTCTTTGGAGTTATTGAGTCTAAATTAAAGTGCCCTATTTAACTACCTATTGAAAGTCTTCCCTGATGGGCTGTAAGTGCTGTGAGGACAGGAGACTCTTGTCATTAACCTCGGCATCTTCAGCATCCAGCGCAAAGCCAGGCACTTAGTGAATACTCAGTGAATACTCATTGAACTGAATTGAGTAGAGTTTAAGATGATGGCTGGAGAGCTGAGTGAAGCTATAGCATCTGGAAATACAGCTTCTTTTGGGAGGTATTCCTTTAAAAATGGTACTTAAAAGCACATGAAAGGATGATCACACTTGAGAGTAAATGTAGAGAAAGAATAAAACAGCAAGAGCACACATTTTGGGGCCATTCCTAGTTTGAGAGTAAAAGGAGATAAAGGAATTGTAACAGTCAGACCAGGTTATGATATAGTAAAAACAACTGCAGAATCTCAGTGGTGCAGCATCGCAAGTTTATTTCCCACCCGTAACACTTGTCTGGCACAGTTGGTGGGACACTCTGTTCAACCTGGCCACTCAGAGACGTCTCTTGACACAAAACTGCTGCTTCCTCCTTGACATATATCCTTCTTATATTCTTATATTTCTTCCAGTGTCAACTGCTAGTTCTCTCACTATGGAACCATATTCAGACTTTTGAAGAGAGAAAATCTAATTGGTCCAGGAAGTCAACATCCATCCTACTGCACCATAGACCACTGTCCAGCCTGTTGTTTGTCTGCCCACAGAACAGGGGACATCTTCTTATCTAATTCTCTGGGGCCAAGAAGGGTCACATTAAAAGAGGTGACGGTCCAAAGATTTCACCTGAGTTGGCTTCTCAGAGCTTCAGGTCCATTCTCAAGAGGTTTGTCCAGAAGCAGCCTCACATATATGGCTCTTCCCAAATGGAGACCATGGGACCAGCGTTAGGGTGAGAGTCCAGTGCTTTTTTGAGGGGGAGTTTTCTTCTCTCTATTTGTAATCAAAATCCCAATTAATTTGTATGTATAGACCTATTCTTATTTTCCTCTTTCTCTTCAATTTCTGAATTCATCTCAGAACAAAAAAGTCCATTTTGTGGTCCATTGGAGTGGAGAAAAAAGACAAGAAATACTTTCATTTGATGTCATTGGTTTATCTGTAATAGCACAATTCAGGGAAAACATATAAATTGAGTTGTGACTACTAGAAGAAATGCGGTAATATCAACTGTCCTATTTATCAATGTAAAAAGGGGGAAAAGTACCGGAAATTGGAAATCAGATCACAAACACTTTTCCACTGAAAGTCAACATCTTTTTTTTTTTTTTTTTAAGATGTTGGGGGTAGGAGTTTATTAATTAATTTATTTATTTTTGCTGTGTTGTGTCTTCGTTTCTGTGCGAGGGCTTTCTCCAGTTGTGGCAAGCGGGGGCCACTCTTCATCACGGTGCGCGGGCCTCTCACTATGGCGGCCTCTCTTGTTGCAGAGCACAGGCTCCAGACGCTCAGGCTCAGTAGTTGTGGCTCACGGGTCCAGTCGCTCCATGGCACACGGGATCCTCCCAGACCAGGGCCCGAACCCGCGTCCCCTGCATTAGCAGGCAGATTCTCAACCACTGCGCCACCAGGGAAGCCCCCGAAAGTCAACATCTTGAACTCAGAAACTTGGTAAATTAAATGGTTGACCAGTGCTGGTCCTACAAGCTTTGCTCCCTGAAGAAAAACATCTTACATTCCTGTAGAATTTGACAGCTAACAAATCGCTTTTACCTCTTATCTCTCACTGGAATATCTCCAATTTTTTAAGGTAAATAGGTGTCGTTATCCTAATTTTCAGCAGAGGAAATCAAGGCCAGGAAAGTTGAAATTTAGCCAAGATTTTAAAAGAAATATGGACAGATGCAAAGATTAGAATTCAGGCCTTCTAATTCCAAGTGTTTTGTTCTTTTGGGTTGTAGGAACCTTTTCCCTCTTTCACCTCCTGCAGTAACTAAAATGCAGTGAAGGGGCACAATTTAGGGCACCGATGACGCTTAGTGTCACCAGCGGTGTGACCTTGGACAAAGAACTTGGCTCTCTACTCTTCATTTTCCTCAAGTATAAAATTGAGAAAATTATAACCTAACTCCAGGGCTTCATGTGATTTAGATCATGGCTTTAAAGTACTTAGCGAATGTTAACCACTTATTAAATGGTGGTTATTATTATTACCATCGAAATGATTCCTTTGGATTAAACTGTTGCTGTCGTATTAAAATGTAAATAGGTGTCTTGGCAGGTCAAGCACATTAACCTATAGCTGCAGTTAACTTATTAAGAACGAACCTAGGCAGGAGAGTTCCATCATTAGAGGGGAGAAGCTGGTGGGCGACGCGGCCAGGGAGGCATGTCCACGTGGGGCTCCTCAGGCTGGGGCTGAGCACGCCTACGCAGTGAGTAGGAGATTGGGGGCACGGTGTCTTGGCGCAGAGCCCTGGCTGCGGAGGCTGGGTCACAGCAGAGGTGAATGTCACTCTGTCATCTGTTTGGCCTGGGTTGGTGTTTGTTGGCAGGGATCCCTGGGACATCCTCTAGTGAGTGATGTAGAGTATCTCTCCCCAGGCATAGTCAGAAATCCATTTACTTTGAGGACCATTAAAGAAAAGTTCTTGGGCTTCCCTGGTGGCGCAGTGGTTGAGAGTCTGCCTGCTGATGCAGGGGACACGGGTTCGTGCCCCGGTCCAGGAAGATCCCACATGCCACGGAGTGGCTGGGTCCGTGAGCCATGGCCGCTGAGCCTGCGCTCCACAACGGGAGAGGCCACAACAGTGAGAGGCCTGTGTATCGCAAAAAAAAAAAAAAAAAAAAAGAAAAGTTCTTATTCCAATGAGGGGCCGTTCTTTGAGAACCTGTGCTGTGGGGTAGTACGCCCCTCTCCACCCCGCCCCTTACCCCCATTCCCAGATGACACTATTAGGAGGTATGAAGGCAGGCGGGGGTCCAAACTTGTTTTGGGGGTGGGAAATAGAAATGACAAGTAAACTGAAGAAAATATTCTCAGCCTCACTAGAAATGCAAGAATTATACTAATTTGTTAGTATAATAAAATGCCCTGGGAGGGTTTAAACCAAGGGAGGGTTGTGGTGAGAATGCTTTAAAAAAAATTGCCTCTGTCTCTCCGGCTACATCAATATGTAAATGATTAAGATAAAAGATTTTTTAATACCATAGTACCAGTATTTTAGTATTTAACAATTACAGAATACTTCACACTGGTATTATGCTCACTGTGGAAGCCAGCTCAGTACCTCCTTCATCCACTCAGGTGTTCCCACGCACCCCCTCACTCTTTGTTCTGTCCATCTTTCCTGTTTCTGCTGCCAGGAACACTACCAGACTCCACTATCCTTCCTTAATCCTTTTCTATTTCTCGTGTGTGTTGCACAGTGAGACCATTTAAGCCATTAAACATGTTTGAGCGCTTTGCAAACAAAGGCAAAATCTCTGTACTCAAGGAGTTTACAGCCCAGTAGAGTTGAATAGGACAAGGATACAGGTAAATGTAACACAAGGTAGAAGAAAAATGTTGCATCTTAAATATAAATTAAATACTATAGTCTTTCAAAGGATGAGGAGGATAGATTTTGTGGCGAATCTCTCTCTGTCCCCCATGTTGCAGACAGTAAAGTGGAGGCCCACAGGGAGGAAGTGATTACCTTAGGTGCCAGGATCTGTTTCTCGTATGTATGTAAGATCAGGCACTTCCTAGATATGTCCTTGGCAGCATGACCCTGAGTGGACCAGGGTTCCAGTGTGAATTCTGGGAGCCCTAGGCAAATGAGGCAGTCTGCTTTTTGTGGTCAGGCTTTTGGGAAATGATATATAGTACACCCTCTCTTGGAGGTTCACAGTGACAATTCGTGTATTAAGGGTTCCTAGAAGTTCAACAGAGGAGAGAGCTTTTTTTTTTTTTTTTTTTTTTTTTTTGCAGTATGCGGGCCTCTCACTGTTGTGGCATCTCCCATTGTGGAGCACAGGCTCCGGACACGCAGGCTCAGCGGCCATGGCTCACGGCCCCAGCCGCTCCGCGGCATGTGGGATCTTCCCGGACTGGGGCACAAACCTGCGTCCCCTGCATCGGCAGGCGGACTCTCAACCACTGCGCCACCAGGGAAGACCCATGAGGGGAGAGCTTTATTCCTCACATCTCCCCTCACATCGCTGAGCCCTGAAGATCCAGCCTTCAGGTCAGAGAAGCCACTGAGCATCCTTGGAGACCTGGTCAGGGTCAGTCCTTCCACTGACTGTTTTGCTCTACTCTGGAAACTAAGAGGAAAGAAGAGAAAGGTCTCTGTGGCCAGCTTGCTTCTTGGGCAGTTATTTGTGTGTTCGTTAAGAATAGTCTTTACCTAAATTTTTGGATGAAGGATATTTATCTCAGCATGTTGGTTGGTGACGCATTCTGGAGCTTATGTCTGAGCCCATGTGTCATTACCTGTGATATAATCCCTTCTCTGGGAACTTTCTATTTTATTTTTTTAATGCTAAAATAATGTACTAACTTTTATTTATTTTAATACTGCTTTAAAAAATAGGTAATAGTATACATTCACATGGCATAAAATTCAAAAGTCAAAAGGGTCTGAAGTGAGAAGTCCTCCCTGAAATCTCTGTCCCCAATAGCCCAGTTTATATTGTTTGTGTGTGTGTGTGTGTGTGTGTGCATGTGTAATCTGTCGCCTTTCTTCCCAAGTGGCCACGGATACACATTGTTATGCATCTGCTCTTTGCACTTAAAAATACATCGTGGTAATAGTGCATTATACGTACATAGAGAGGTTCTCATTTGTTTTAATAGCTGCATTGTATTCCACTGTATGTGCCATCATCTATTTAAGCATGACATTTAGGCTATTTCTAGTCTTTTGCTCTAGTCAAACCTGCAGTGAATAATTTGAGAAATTGAGAACATTGGAAAAATTAGGTATCAGCCTCCTGCCACTAAAACAAATCCAGAAAGTTAGTTGATGATCTGTAAAAACCTTTTCATATATGTGCATAGTAAGGCAGCCTGTATACATAAATCACTAATAAACTGGGGTAGGAAAAAATTCAGATAAATTATGCATACCAGTGAGCACACAGCATAAGGGGAGCTAAAGGCAAATGATCCAAGACCCACAAAGAGTCTGGTGGTTTTATATTTAATGTAAGAGAGAAGTGTCTCATGGATGGTTACCAAATGCCTCAAGGTGCTTAAATAATAATGAAGCTGGTCACGTAGTATTAGTATTTATTGGATTTCTCAATTTTTAAAACTAAGAATGTTCAAAATTGTTTACATTTACTTCTAATAATAGTAAAATAATAATAATTCCACAAGTTAACATTTATTGAGCATTTACCATATTCAGACACTATTCTAAGTACAGGTATTACCTTATTTAATCCATTATGAGACTGATGCTAATATTATCATCCCCATTTTATTTATTTATTTATTTATTTCATTGAAGTATAGTTAATTTACATTGTGTTAGTTTCAAGTGTACAGCAAAGTGATTCAATTATATTCCTTTTCAGATTCTTTTCCATTGTAGGTTATTACAAAGTACTGACTATAGTTCCCTGCACTACACAGTAGGTCCTTGCTGTTTACCTATTTTATATATAGTTTTGTGTCAAACTCCTAATTTGTCTCCCTCCCATCCCCCTCGCTATCCCCTTTGGGAAACATAAGTTTGTTTTCTATGTCTGTGAGCCCGTTTCTGTTTTGTAAATAAGTTCCGTTGTATCATTATTTTAGATTCCACGTATAAGTGATATCATATGATATTTGTCTTTATCTGACTTACTTAATATATCATCCCCATTTTAGAGATGAGAAAATTGGGCCAACAGAGGTTAAGTAACTCAGCCAGGGTCACGCAGCCAGTGAGCAATGGAGCCAGTTACTGAATGCAGGGCTTCCTCCCGTGACCACGGCTGCCCACTGTGGGGCTTTACTTTCAAGTCTTCTCCACTTCTCTGACAGCATAACAAAAAGAAAATTGAAATTTCTATATTCCTAAAAGTCTCATGGAGGTTGATGGTCAGACTTAAGGCTGTTAAAAGCTGTCTGATGGGCCTATAACTCAAATATATGAGCTGTTGAATATTATGGGAACAACAACCTTTCTCCTGGTGTTGTTCTTTCTGCTTCATGTGCAATGATTCTTGTTTTGTTGTTGTTTTTGTTGATTCTTGTTTTGTTCCCTCAAAGTAAGCTGCTTGAAGTACACATGAAATCACCACAGTGAAAAGGACTTTTTGGTATTTTGCGAAAGACAAATATCCTTCATAGGCCATGATATTGGATTTACTCTTCCCACTATGTTCTTTCAAAGGCTGAATTTATTCTTCAAATAAGCTTCCAGCTGCTTTATGTGGACAAATTTTTTTCTTGTAAGGTCCAGTAGGATCACCAAATTCAATTAAGAAGAACCATCAAGCTCACATTAGAAAAGACGATGACCAGGAACAGTTTATAAACAAAATGTAATGCCTTTCTGCAAACTACTTCTGCACCTTTTTGTATAGGAAATTTGGACATTTCTTGAGTTTAGACATGATTTGCTCTAATTTGTGACTCAAATTATTGATATTTAGCCCTAATTTATATTGGCAGAGGTACTGTCCATGCTTGTAGAATGTAATAGATATTTATAATTTATACAGCCTCCAATTCCAAAAAGCATTTGAGTGGCTACTCAAGGAAGTTAAGCATTGATAAAGTAAAGGTTTGATGACCTTTTTGAAAATAAGAGTCTAAGACCTCAAGTCTTAACTCAGATGTCCTCTCCCACAGGATGCCTTCTTTGATCCTCCTAATAGGAAGCAATCATAGCTTATTTATGTGTAGCCTGAGTGTCAGCTTTTTCTTGCTTTTAAATAATCCCTTCCTTTGCTGTATTCGGAAAAAAAAAAGAGATTTTGTTATATGCTTATTCCAGTGTTATCCAGTGATAGCCAGTCCTAAGTCATGTGTTGGCACTGTCACTCTCTGTTTTCCATGGGCTACTTCTTTTTTTTTTTTTTTTTTTTTTGCGGTACGCGGACCTCTCATTGTTGTGGCCTCTCCCATTGCAGAGCACAGGCTCCGGACGCGCAGGCTCAGCGGCCACGGCTCACGGGCCCAGCCGCTCCGCGGCATGTGGGATCTTCCCAGACCGGGGCATGAACCAGCGTCCCCTGCATCGGCAGGTGGACTCTCAACCACTGCACCACCAGGGAAGCCTGGGCTACTTCTTTTTTAGCTGCTAAAATGGCCAGGACAAGGGTGAAGAAAGTGAGGTAGCTAGGGAACAAGGTTTAAGTAGGCATTTACTCTAAGAGTTGGGTAGGCACAAGTTTAGGCTACACTAGTCCTGGCCCTTCCCACCTGCCACAGCCTGGAATTCATGGACTTGAGTCCCTTGGAGAGGTGGATGGAGGTGGGGTCTGATCTGCATCACCTCATGGCTGCACACCACAGTGATTAAGAGCATAAATTCTGGAGCTGGACATATTGCTTAATCTCTTTGTACCTCAGTTTCCTCATTTGTAGATTAGGGAAGATGATGCTAAAAATATAACCTACCTTGGTAGGGTGGTTGTGAGTTAATACAGGTAAAGTACAAAGAGCAGCCCTGGCACATGGTAAATATTCAATAAAGCACAGCTTTTCCTCTTACTGCTATTTTCAGTTCTAGTCTCACATACCTCCATGGCACCACCGCCCAGAGCTGTAAAAATATGTTAAACTTTATAAGAAACTTGGAGAAAATTAAGCAGAATTGTAAAAGACAGAGAATTTAAAATTGTCAAGCAAAACATTATTTCCTCAAGACTGAAGGGAAAAGCACCCCCACCCAAATTCCTTTTCTTCTCTATAAAAGTTGTCTCCTTCCCTTGCCACAAGACTTGCATATGGCTTGCCATGGTTGCAGACCCTGAATTGTCATTCTCTGCTCATGCCCCCAAAACCTATCTTTGCAGGAGAAATATTTGGCAGTGTATTTGTTTCAGGTCAGCAATAATATCTGGGGTCATCAGCAGGACAGTTCAGGGTGGGCACTGGCAGCCCATGTCCAGTCTCCTGCAAAATCTCCCAGCCAAATGTACCTCTCTATGGGACATCTGCTTGCCGTCCCCATACTTGCCAGCACTACCTTGATATCCTTTTGGGGTAGTCATTCCTTCTCTATGCTCAGCCATGTGGTTGGGGTAAGATTCTCCCTTAGTTCTAGGGGTAAACTTAAACCACTAAATATATTCTGTACCCCTGGCTCTGGTAATTGGTTCAGGATAGAGCTCAACATAGCCAATCACAAACAATGAAACAAGGAGACTTTTTGGTTTTTTTTTTTTTTTTTTTTTGCAGTACGCGGGCCTCTCACTGTTGTGGCCTCTCCCGTTGTGGAGCACAGGCTCCGAACGCGCAGGCTCAGAGGCCATGGCTCACGGGCCCAGCCGCTCCGCGGCATATGGGATCTTCCCGGACTGGGGCACGAACCTGCGTCCCCTGTATCGGCAGGCGGACTTTCAACCACTGCACCACCAGGGAAGCCCGAAACAAGGAGACTTTTGCTGGTAATTCTGGCCTCGAGATTTTTGCAGTGGCTTTTTGCTCCCGTGATCTCCCTCTTTCACTAGATATGTATAAGGAGGGATTTAGGATAGGAGCTGCTGCAGCTATTTCAGAATCAGGAGGGCAGAACGAGCCTAAGAATGGCATCAACAGCAGGAACACACACACACACAGAGAGAGAGAGAGAGAGAGAGAAAGAGAAGAGTCTTGGGGTCTAGATGCACATAACTAAACCTCTCTGGACTGTTTAGTTATGTGAAACAATCTATTCTTTTTATTGTTTAAGCCAGTTTGAGTTGTGTTTTCTGTTTCTTTCAACATAGTGAACTAATTGATACAGTGTCTGTTTTCTAAGATTCCAGTAGACAGCGAAACGGTCAAAATCAATCTCTCTCTTTCTCTCTCAATACTTTTAGTTACACTTATTTCAGAGGTGAAATTGAAATAGGGGTTTTATCATATTTCCTAAAAATTGTGGATCCTGGTTGATTATATCTTTTTTCATCCACTTATACCCATGTTAACCAAACTTCTCTTTATACTCTTAACACTCAAGGTAAAGAAAGGAGATAGGAATTTTCCCTTGACATAGACTCTGAAATTCTTGCCCTTCCATTGTCTCCATATTCTGAATTGCCTGCCTTTTAGAATAAGAATGCAGCTGAAGGACATCTTTAGTTTCCCTACAGAGCCTTGGGAACAAATTAGATGTTTGAGATAAAAATAATTCTCAAAATGTCATATTTTCAACCTATTTTATATTCATTATTTGGAGGACCTGAAAAGGATGTGCCTATCTCACTTTAATGAAGAGGTTCTACTTCAGGAAAGGCTTTTGTCTGAATGTTGGGGAAAGTGTTATAAAAAGGCAATACATTTATAGCAAACCAATTTACAATGTTGTTAGATATTATCTATAAGCAGAGTGATGATGTAATATGTTGTACAAACCAAGACACTTGAGGATGAAAGGGGAGAACTATTAATAAGTACATTAAGGTTTTCACTACTGGCCAAGATGGAGCAGCAGGAATTGGAATTACCCTCTCACCTGACACATCTGAACAACCAAAGAACATATATGAAACAACAGTTTTCAAGACCTTGGATATTAGATAACAAAGGACAGGATCCCTGAGGCATAAGAAACAAGTGTTGTGGGTCTTATGATTGCCTGGAGAGTTTTTAGTCTCTAACACAGAAAGGGAGGGACCCAGGTGGACCCAGGTGTTCTTTCTGGCTTGTGGTTGAAGGGAAATTTCTGGGAGTGTAGGAGAAGGTAGCTGGTGTACACAGGGAAGAGTAAATAATAAAGAGGAAATATATATATATATTATATATATATATATATATATATATTTTATATATATATATATATATATATATATATATAGAGAGAGAGAGAGAGAGAGAGAGAGAGAGAGAGAGAGAGAGAGAGAGAGAGAGAGAGAAACTCTGCAGATCGGTAGAGGGTTCCCCTTAAGAACTCAGTTGACCACTGATCAATGCATGCAGTTGAGAAAACAACCCAAGGCCAGGGAAACAACCACCTGAAAGAATTAAATGGAATTTCTGGAGCTCACACAAGGCATAAATAGTTCTTATTCCCATTAGCCAAAGTGAAAAACCTCATAATTACTGGGCCATCAGGTAGAGTACTCAGAAGACTTTTGCCTCAGTAGGGAGACAAAATTAAAATGTTTTTCTGGTCCTGTTTAATAAAGCTTAAAAACAAGACCCAAGAAGCTCAAACTGTTTCTAAGTGCTTTAATTCTGAACCAAAACAAAGTTCAAGACTTTCCACAGGAATACACAAATATCTAGCACTTAGATTTACAATGTTTGGCATCTAATTAAAACTTGCCAACATACAAATGGAAAGAAAATACAACCTGTGATGAGGTGCAAAATTAATCTATTGAAACCAACCAAGAACTAATAAAGAATAGACGACGACAATGAAAGTTATTATTACTGTATCCCCATCTTCAAGAAGCTTAGAGGAAAGATTTAACATGGTAAGTAAAAGCATAAAAAAAGATTCAAATTGAACTTCCAGAGATGAAAACCACAATGCCTGAAATGAAAAATGTATTGGATGTGATTAACAGCATATTAGAGAATTGCAAAAGAAAAGATTAATGACTTGACAACACAGAAATAAAAACTATTCAAAAATTAAACACAGAGAGAAAAGAGACAGAAAAGGAACAGAGCATCACTGAGCTGTGGGAAAACTTCAAGTGGCCCAGCATACCATTAGGTAACTGGAGTCACCAAAGGTAGGGGGCAGAAAAATTACCTAAATAAATAAGGCCAACAAATTTCCCAAATTCAATAAAAACGGTAACTCATAAATCCAAGAAGCTCAACAAACCCCAAATGTAAGAAATATCAAGAAAACTACATTGAGCTACATGATAATCAGTTTGCTTACAAAAAGTGATAAGGAGAAAATGTTAAAAGTGGCCAGACATAGAAGACACATTAAGTACAAAAGCTCAAAGATAAGAATAACAGCAACTTCTCAATAGAAATGATACAAGCCAGAAAGTAAACATCTTTAAATTACTAAAAGAAAAAAAAAACAAACTCAACATACAATTCTATATCCAATAAAAATATTTTTTAAAATGAAGGAGATATAAAAAAGCCAAGAAAATTCATCACCAGCAGACCTGCAGTATAAGAAATATTAAAGGAAAATCCTTTAGAAAGAGGAAAAATGATATCAGATGGAAATCTGGATCAACCAAAGAGATGAAGAGTATTATATGGGTAAATACAAAACACTTTTTCCTTATTATTTAAGTATCTTTAAAGATAATTGACTTCTTAATGCAAAATTAATAGCAATGTATTGTGGGGTTTATAATGTATAAAGATGTATGGCAAGATGTATGGCAACAACAGCATAAATGTTGGGAACAGAAAAGTGGAAGTATTATTGTTCTGAGGTTCTTATACTATATTTGAAGTGATATCATATTATTCAAAGATAGACTGCATTACACTAAAAATATGTAAACCTTAAAGCAACCACTAAAAATAATAATAAAATATAATAGCTAGGTCAACAAAGTGATAAAATGGTATCATAAAAATTACTCAATTAATCCAAAAAAAGGCAGAAAAGGAGAAAAAGGAAAGAACAGTTGGAACAAACAGAAAACAAATTGCAAGGTGGTAGATTTAAAGCCAACTGTATCAATCTTCACATTAAATGTAAATAGTGAAAATACCACATTTAAAGACAGTGATTGTCAGATTGGATAAGAAAGCAAGAGTCAACTAATATGCTGCTTACAAGAACCACTTCAAATATAAAGACAAATAGGTTAAAAGTAAAAGGATGGGACTTAAGACAGAAGCTTGGGCCATACCACCTGGGACTTGCAGGGATTTCTGTAGGGGAGACAGGCTGCTGGTTCTGCACAGTCATGGTGTCATAGTATATGGCCAGTTCCTCAGGCTAGAGGAGACTCATTAAGGACAGCCAGGTGCCCAGTCAGCCTGGAGCAACTGAGGTGACATGACGTCTTTTAGTGAAAACTGAATGTGGCAAATATGAGAATGATCCAATATTAGAGAAAATATATGAAAAGAGAGAAACCATTCCTGGATTGACGTAACAGCCATGTGCAAAGAAAAACTACAAAGTATGAAGAAAATGTTCCTCTAGGCACAGATGAATTAGAGAAATACCTTCCCAAAGAAACAGAAGCTTTATCTCTCTCCACCCCAAACAAGCACACAAATAAACAAACAAAAAACAACAAAATTATTTTATCATACATATCCTGCCATATCAAAGAGGAAGAACAAATATTCCATTGAAATATTTTTTCAAGATTTGGCTTAAACGGACCTCAGAACTGGGAGCCCTTCTCTGCCATTAACATCAAAGGTTCACAGCAAAAAGGGTAAATGATGGTTAAATTAACCAGTGGAGAAAAGAATGATTAAACAGAATAGCATTTCAGTAAACAGAAAGACAATATTTCAGAACCAGTTACATGGACTGATGCTCCCTTGGGCAATATTTTTGGTGTAACGATTCTAAGCTTCCTGTTATTTGCCTGTGGTATCCCAGCTGATAGAAACCCATACTAGTGGCCTTTTCAGCTTCTTTTATATTGGGTCTAAAACATATGATACTGGATATAGCTGAACTTTTCCAAAGGGCTGGGTCACCAAACCTATTTTGCTTTGAGATGAATCCAATTTCCTGGGAAGTCTAGAATAAACTGCACAGAAATGGCTGGGATTTTTATGGTAAAAGAGCAGTAATTGGATTGTATTCCTTGGACTATGTAACTACACTGTTTAGCGATGGTTGTGTTCAATTCATGTAAGTCCCTTTGCTGAAGACATTGTAGTCAGGAGATAAACACATACTGCAGGCACATGTGGAGGCTTGGGGCTGTTGAGCCCTAGAAGATGGTTCTTGATTTGTGCTGATTTGTTTTGTTCAGAAATAGTGAGGGAATCTAAATTTACACACAAAGCCTCTCCCATTCAAAAATTTCTAGAAGTCATCAAAAACAAATTACATTATTTTAATGTTTCACACCATAAAAATTCCACTCCCAAGCTCCTAGACAAATCAAGAGACTGCTTTATCAAACTTTGTTTTGGTTCCTGGGCAAAGATGATTTTATTATTTTTAAAAGTTGAAAACTGCCCATCTGGAAACATCTCACAACTCTGAACATTAAGAAAAAAATTCCTTTTGCTTTTCTGCTTGATTTAGAAAGTAATATTTGCTGGTAAAAGCTTTTCTTTTGTTGTTGTTTTTGCTGTTGTTGAACTATATAACGAAGGGGATATTTCTGCCACTCATAGCCTAAATACTAGGATAAGTTCACAAAACTCATATTTGGCTCATATCTCTAGAGCAATGAAAGATGTACTTTTTTTTTTTTTAAAGGCAATAAAAGGTTCAGATAGTCCTGGCTAAATAAGAGATAGGATTTAAAAATAGCCGCTCACAGTGCTGGTGCTCAGTGGGAAACTCAGTATTGATCGATGGTAGACCATCCTTTGCTGGAACCTATGTAGTAAAAGAAACCTTTAAGCAAAATACTTGAAATATAAAATAAAAGTTACATGGTAGATGGGCTTCCGGGGTGGTGAGAGCCCGCCTGACGATGCAGGGGACACGGGTTCATGCCCCGGTCCGGGAAGATCCCACATGCCGCGGAGCGGCTGGGCCTGTGAGCCGTGGCAGCTGAGTCTGCGCATCTGGAGCCTGTGCTCCACAACGGGAGAGGCCACAACAGTGAGAGGCCTGCGTACCACAAAAAAAAAAAAAAAAAAAAAAAAGTTACATGGTAGAGATTCCTGTGATTACTTTTCTCAAAGAACATTTGTAATCTCATTTCAAATTCTGCTTCTAAGGGACTAGAACTCACTATTGTTATTATTCAAAGCCCAACATTAAGTTTGAAAATCTAAAAAGCCTAAGAATTTTTAAGCTGGATAAAGAGAGATTTCACACAATATTTAATGGATACAGCTCCTGAGAAATTTTAAAAATGTAATAGGGGAGGAGTGAGAAAGAAGACAAAATGTGATTTGAGGCATATCAAAAGAGTTCATTTAATGCTACGCCCTGCAGTACAAATTCTATCTTACATACCAAGGTAACCATCAAAGATTTTCAATGAGGAAAAGAGGAATGGGTTGGGTATTCTAAGAAGAGAAATCTGGCCTGCAGAGCCTGAAATCCTTAATTTCAGTGCTAGGTTTAACTTAGGCATGGAAAGCAATTGGTGTACTATGTATTACAAATACAAGCTGCTGTATCATCTCTCCCAGCCCTTTAGGGCTCCTTACTGTTTCCAAATATGCAGAATTCATGCCCATGCTAACACCTTTAACTTGACATTCATCCCTTGGAGCACAGTATTGTTTTATTTGCAAATCCTACCATTTCTTTAGCTCTGTTTATACCTCACCTCCCCCTTAGGAGTTTTCCTACCCCTGAAGCACATGCTCCACAGAACTCCAATACTTCTTAGCTCTATCATTCCCATAATACTTATTGCAAACTACCTTGTAGTGTGGGCTTCTGCATGTGTCTCTGAAATCAACTGACTACAATGTCCTTGAGTGAGGGGACAATGACTTATGTGAATTGAACAAAGCCCTCTCCCTCCACCATTAAATTATATAAAATAAAGCTCAGGTGGTAACCTGAGCTTGATAGATGCAACACACATAAATATTACCCCGCATACTCTACCAGTCTCTTCATTGTAGTCCAAAGCTAGAGATAAGCATTTCAGTCTTTA
The DNA here is from genome assembly GCF_964165515.1 of Mesoplodon bidens. Lineage (NCBI taxonomy): Eukaryota > Metazoa > Chordata > Mammalia > Artiodactyla > Ziphiidae > Mesoplodon > Mesoplodon bidens. The sequence continues at coordinate 48,815,596 of NC_138167.1, forward strand.
TAATTCAATTTGTAGGTTCCATGCTGTCTGCAATTTTCCCTGAGGAGGATTATAATTCAATACTAAGGAGACAAATGGCAACATTATTTTGCAGTTCTTACCATCAAGAGATGGAGTCTATTTCTCTACGCTTTGAATCTCAGTTTGGCCATATCATTTGTTTTGGCCAGTGGGACATTAGCAAGCATGGCATAAGCAGAGGCTTGACCAGTGCTTGTTCACTGGGACTTGTTCTCTGTCTTACTGTTTTTGGAACCCAGCTGCCACGTGAAAAAGCCCAGAGTAGCCTGCTGGACATTGGAGACATGACCCAGCTACTCTGTTTTCCCAGCTAACCACCAGACATGCAAGCGAGCCACCCAGGACCAACCAGACCCCAGCTAATCCACCAGCTGACAGCAACCACATGAGTGAGTCCAGGTATGACCAGTAGAGGAACTGCTTAACCAAGTCCAGCCCAAATGCTGACCTATGGAAGTTTGAACTAATGTATAATTATTTTTAAGCCTCCAAGTTTGGGAAAGTTTTGTTATAGACTGCAAAATCAAACTGATTGTGTATATAATAAAATCAAGTATTAAAAATTTCATTTTCATGCATATTTGACAGAAATCCTACTGTGCTTTAAGGAAGATTGTACACAACTTCTTCAGAACATTTTAGTCAAGAATTTAAGAATTATTCTTCCTGGCTGAATCTAGGAAAAACAAACAAACAAGAGAAATAAAAAGAGTCACACTGGTAAATTCATTAAGTTAAATAAACTACATTCCATCACCTTGTAGCAGGAACAGCTTCTTCCTTCCTTTCCTAGAAGGCAACATAGAAATAAAAGTCTATAACATGTAAGAAAAGGACAGGATTACAACTTCCTATTCAGCTAATATGATTCCTTCTTTACAAATATTTCTTTTTGGTTGCTCAAATTCTTCAACAGACAACAACATAAACAGAACTAACATAGTCCAGGAACTAAGCCAAGAACTCTTCATGGATGATCTTTTAAAATTCTCCCTGTGACTCTATGAAGCGAACACTGCTCTGATGCCCATGTTACAAATGAAGAAACTGGCTTTAAACTGCTTAAATAACTTGTCCAGGTGAATATTTAAATAGTAAAGTGGTAAAGCTGCAATTTGAATCCAGGCAGTCTAGATTGATTCTTAATCAAGGGTCTATACTCTTGACTAAGGTGCTATACTGCCTCCCAAATAAAGAGCTAAAACAAAACAATCTGTAAGGACTGCTTTATATTTTAGTACCCTACTTTGGAGAATGAGAAGGGATAGTTTCACTCTTATTTTATCTGTCATTTGTAGGCCTTGAAGCTCAAAAGAAAAGGTGTAATCATTAGGCTACTTCCATGTTGGATTCCATCATTTTCCACTTTCTACTATTTAAAATTATTTTCCATTATTTTTAGTCTTCATGTGTAGGATTTCAGCCATAGCAGGGAATGATGTGTCTTTACAGTAATGAAATCCTGGTTAATATCAGAATATGAGAGATAAGGGCCCCTTCTATTCCAGAAGAATTATAGTAGGGTCCCAAAGCAAGAGATTAAGAAGATTTCTAGATCCATGCAACAACCACAGAGACCTGAACATTGCAGAACCCACTTGTAACTCAATTTATTACATTAATCAAATAAACTCGCATTACTGAAGTGTTCTGCATATTGTAATGTGTTATACAAATGTATAAAGTGTTCATTGTTTTTTGCTAAATCAATTCTTTTTTTTTTTTTTTTTTTTTTTTGCGGTACGCGGGCCTCTCACTGTTGTGGCCTCTCCCGTTGCGGAGCACAGGCTCCGGACGCGCAGGCTCACGGGCCCAGCCGCTCTGCGGCATGTGGGATCTTCCCAGACCCGGGCATGAACCCGTGTCCCCTGCATCGGCAGGTGGACTCTCAACCACTGCGCCACCAGGGAAGCCCTAATTCAATTCTTTAGAATTGTAGACACGATAGAAAAAAAAAAGGATGGCAAGGCCATAAAGCTAACAGAGATTGAATTTCATTTCTGATTCTGTTATGAGCTTCTGTCTGACAGCAAAGCATCCTGGGAATATCTTTGGCTCCTTTGACAACTTGATGACAGCCTAACAACGCTATTTACACGACCAGCTGCATACTTGAGTCACTTGTAGACCACTATGTAGTGTTATAAAACAGAAAGGCATTTACTTACTTTTACCAAATCATTCAAAGTTTCTGAGCCTCAGTTTCCTTCTCTGTAAAATGGGCATCATAAGATTGTTGTGAGATAAGGATAAATGCATATGAAGATGCTGCTATAAGAATCTATGCATTCATTAGTATTACATTCATTTTATGTGAAAAACATGTACCAAGACATTAATACAACATAGTACATTCAAAATCTGGGTCTCTAAGCCAGTGATTCCCCAAAAGGTCTCATTACTGTTTGTTTGCAACCATATTGGAAGGATATAAACACTCCATCCTCAACAAATTCTCTCTGTCCTTACAATGTTTTCCTTGCCCCTCTCTCCCTTTTCTCCACCCTATCTTTTCTAAGAGTCTTCTGTAACTACAGTATATACCCAGCCATCATTAATATTTTACAGTTCTCTGTAACTGTCTTCCCATGACCTTTATTTTCCCTTGTTTGCAGACGTGTGAAAGACGAGTCAATCCCTGGCTTAATGCTTAAAAAGATGATGGTTTTCTCAGAAACTGAAATAGAGAACAGTCCTTAGTTAAACTACTATCTATATTTAAGATCAGAATGCGCCTTTTAAAAGTTACAAAGAATGTGTTGCTATGAACAAAGATTCTCTGAGTGTTGATTGAAGCAAACTCCCATAACACAATGTTTAAAATCTGATAACGTGCTACTGGTTAAAAAGATTCGCTAGGATGAGCTGACCTAAAATGATCAAGTTTGCGGATACACAAATGAGAAGATATGGGGAATTTTGTAAGGTCATTTATGCTGACTCCGTCTTTGGAAGAGATCCTCAGACATCTCTTTCTGTCTCCACAACAGAAATAATCTGAGGCGTCCGTAGTGACGAGGATTTTACTGGGGGTTGGACCTTGTACCAGCCCTCTTGTAAACTTTTCAGTCTTCCTCAGTGCTCCCGGGGTATGGGAGGTGGGCGGGGATTATTATTCTTTACATGGTTACAGTCTACAGTTATTGAGCTAATGAGAGACTGAGCTGGGACTAAACCCAGCACTCTCAGACTCCAAAGCGCTGAGGTTCCTCTCTGACATAACCTCCACCCGGAAACTCCTTTCCTTGTGGGAGGACCTCTCTCTGCTGTTTTCCATGGCTACTCTTGGCCCAGACTGTATGTCTTCTTTGGCACCCTCCTCCTTGCCTCTCTTCATTTCTCCTCCTTGCTCCCTCACCTTGCCTGATTTCCCCGCATCATTCAGTCTCCTCCCCTCCCCACCCCCGTACCATGACCACGTGGGGTCCTTCACCGGGACCCAGGCAGGCTCGTACCTCCTGGATCCTGCCAGGAGGGGGAACAGTGCTCTTCAATTATCTTCCTCGAGACTAACTCCTTCATGGCTACAAAAAACTCATTAAAGGTCAACAGAAGCTCGATGTCATTCTTCTTGGGGTTGTTTGGATATTTCAATAGGAGGCAGAATAGTGGCAGAGTTTAAGCAGTGGAATGGGCAGGTGAAGCTGGGACAGGGCATTTGGTCAGGGAAATGGTTTTAGCGTAAGTTAGAGGGGGTAGCAGCCGCTTTGACAAGGGAAAGAGCGCAGCTGCAATCAACTGGCAAAGCCTGCTTTAGCCAGGGTGCAGGATAAGATAGAAATTTGTATTTCTGACTCTGGTGCAGCCAAGGCTTGGAAGAGGTGAACCTCAAGGCATGTTTGGTGGGTGATGAATAGACAGTTCAGTTGGAGGTCTCCTACTTAAGGAGAATTCCTGCTATTGTGGCCCCTAATTTTTGCCCATTTCCCTTTCCTTGCCTCCATTTCCATTTTGACCCTTGGATGTGCACAGATCTGAGACCCTGGGTCACCCTGAGAGGGAGAAAAGGTATTTCACCACTGCATCCAGCCATCCCTGTGACGGGGTATAAAGAACATTGGTGGGTGACAGATGCTAAGGTGGCTGTGAAGCCTGTGAGTAGGATTAGGATGAATAAGCCTAGCAGTCTTTGTTAGGGGTCAAAGCATCAGGGCCCTGGGGGGAAGGAGGACAGCAGAGGGTCCACCACCTCAGAGGGTCAGCGGGCACTTCTTAGTGCTTGTAATGCTGTTTCCTGGTGTGTGACCTGTCATCCTCTGGTACCCTGCACCCCGCCCCCGCCACCACAAGGGGGGCAGAAGTCCAGAGATATATGCAGCTTGCCCCTGGAGGTAAATGGTCCTGGGGATGATTCAGACCTTACTTACCCCCTTCTGCTCATTTTCTTATCACCTTGCAGTTCAGTTTCACATGCTGCTTAAAGCATTATTTCCTAAAATAATGAGAAACAGCCATTTCACATCCCTTTCCCAGGAATGCCTAAATTGTGGGTTTATTTTTTTCTGAACCTGTCAGTAGGGTTCAATTATATTCCTGTCTTTTTCAGATATGTAAAAAGTAGGGCTTTCTCTATAATTCAAGATGGCTCTCTACAACAACAAAAGCAGGAAGGTAAACATGAGGAATGGAAAAGGAAACTAAAGGAGAAATTATATTCTAACCAGAAGGGTCCCCATTTCTAGAGCATCAGCATAGGTAGATTTCACCCAGGTTTAGAGTGGAAACAAACTGGTTGATGGCTCTCTTTAATTTTTCTTTTTGAGAGAACATATTTGCTAAGACCTTAAAGTACACGATGTTTCTGAAGACAAATGTGAAATATTTGAAGTACAAATATAAGCACGGGAGAAAACAACAAAACAATGATCCTTCTGCTGAAGCCTCATGAAATGCAGAAAATATTTTCTTTTTCCTCAAGACTATTTCTCAAGGTAAATCCATTTGGATCACAATACAGGAGGGAGAGAATAATTCAGGTGAACTAAGGCTAAGGAGAAAATTAGGCATGAAAAACTTTTCTGTCATTCTTCCTAAAATAGAATGGTAGATACACAATCTCTTATGGAATATATTAACATGATGTAGAGAACTTGAGAAATGGAATTGGAAAAAGTGAAGCCTAATATAATCCAATATCTGGTTATCAGTAAAGGAGAATTACACAGAGTCCTTAAACACTTAAGATCACAATGAACCAAAGGTGCTGGGAACAGAGCTGTAAGTCTAGGAAGGAGTTGGAATGTATTTTCTCCAATTATTGCTGTTACAGATGTAATAGATTAATCCATCCACCTCATAAAAATTAAAAATATTACAGATAAGGCTAAATTCTTTCTTTGTCTACCACCCACATCCTAGTGCCCTCAGCCCAGGAAAATTTTTGTGTATATTCTTGCATATATTTACTTACGCACTTACAAATATTTATTACCTGGAGAAAAGGTATATTATTGTTTTGGTGAGCATACTTTTTTTAAAAAACACAAATGGTAAATTCTATATGTGTAGTTGTGCAACTCTTTTTCCTTCAACAATACATCTTCGAGATAATCTCCATGTTAGTATGTCTAACACTATCTCATAGAGAACATATCTCACATTATAAGCATAAATCTCAGCTATTTTTATTTTTTAACTGATGCATAATATACCATAGTGAAGATAGGCTTAGGTTATTTGACCATTCCCCTATTGAAGGACATTTAGCGTGTTTCCAATTTCACTTTAACGTATCTTGAACATGCCTTCTTGGTCATATGTGCAAATTGTTTCTTTAGGGAAGATACTAAAAAACAAATTTACTGGGGTGTAAGATATGTACCATGTAGAATTCTGTTAGCTGGAGATCAGAATACATATTTACCTACACTCTGCCTACAGTTGATATTATCAAACATTTAATTTTTTGTCAATCTGATGGGTTAAAAATGGTATATCATTGTTTTAATTTTTATTTTCTTGATTTTTAGTGGAAATGAGCATTATTTTTTAGATGCTTGATGCCCTATTTGTATTTTGCTTCTGTGAATTGCCTGCTTGCATTTTTTTTGGGGGGGTGGTGGAATCCGTTTTTACAATGGATTGTTTGTGCTCCCTCCCATTTTTAGAGATTTTTCTTTTTCTATTCCAGAAACCAATCTTTTGTCTATCACATATGTTGAAGTATCTTCTCCTAATATAACACTTAAAAAAATCTTTTTCTTCATCATATTATTTGTCATATGAAGGTTTTAATTTTGAAGTACCTAACTTTAGCAGTCCTTCTCTTATAATTTTTTGTTTTTGTGTTCTAAGAAGGAACTACCTACCCAAGGTCATACATGTATTTTCATTTTTTTAATACTTTTATGTATTTTTATCTTATCTTTAGGACTTTAATCCAATTGGAATTTATCTTGTAACTAGCATGAAATTAAGATGTATCTTATCTTTTTTCCAATGGATATTCAGTTGATCTGGTACCATCTGTTAAATAATCTGCCCACTGATTTGAAATGCCACTTTAGCATATACTAAATTTCCATGTATATGTGGGATTTCTGTTCTAGTCCAAAGATCGACTTTATTCTTTTTCCAATACTATATTGCTTAAGTTACTATAGCTTATTTAAAGCTTGATGTAGGAAGTGAAAAGTCCTAGAATTTGTTCTTCACTTACAAAATTACCTTGATTATTGCTTTGTGTTGAATTTTTCATATGAATTTTAGTATGGTCTTGCCAAGTTACATAAAAAATAATTGGGAGATTTTTATTACAATTGCATTAACTTTATAGATTAATTTGTGGAGAATTAAGTGTTCACAAGTATTGAATCTTCTGGTTCACAACCAGATATACTCTCCAGTAATATTTTATAGTTTTCTCTAAAAGGGTCTTGAACATCTTGATAAATTTATTCAAGGTACTTTATAGTTTTGTTACCATTGTGAATTGTGTATTTTGCAATTGCTCAATGCAGGTGTATAGAAAAGGGTTGTACTTTTAAAATCTTTTTTCATAACAGAAGTTTCCTATGTGAAGAAGACTTTCCCTTTTCAATGTTGAGGAAAAGCTTTGATGGGGTTCAGGGCAGGCTGCCCCACAATATGTTATTTTGGCATATTGATTATTTTAAATTGAAGTTATTTAGGAACAGCCAGTCCAAGAAGGACACTCTGGCCCTCCTTTTTCCCTTTGAGAGCAGCAAATAAATCTTCCATGTGAGAGGTACCCTCCTCCCTGCACCAAGAGGTAAAGAGACATCCTTATCTCCAGAGATAGGGAATTCAGGGCTGAGAAAGCTGTGTAAATAAACTTTGCTTAGATTCTTCACTAATTAGTATCCAAGCCTAAGTTTCTCTGTCATGTCAGTTCTTCACAAATTTATTGTTTCTTTGCCTAAAAGGCATAAGAGCTGATTGCTTTGATCGCTTCTTTTGAGTCTCATATTTCTATGACCTCCTGTACGAAAGAATTAAATTTGTTTTTCTCTTGTTAACCTGTCCTAGGTCAATTTAATTCTTCACCCTGCCAAAAAGAACCAAGAGGGGTAAGGGGAAATTTTCTCTTCCCTGACAGCTTTTAAAAGAGCGAGGAGAAATGCCTTCAAATGTTCCTTTCATCCAGAAGTCAGGTGTACTTGCTGATGTTTGCAGTAACCTGGGAGTTACCTAATGTTCTGACTGTTTCAGGGCAGTTTCTCTTGCTCCTCTGACCATGCCTATGAATGAGTTCTGGTATTTAAATCAAATAAGGTCAAATAGATATTAATCTTGAAGAAAGGTAGATAGCCTTAGAAAAGAAGAAAGCCTTAAAGAAAGGTAGATAGATTTTTAGAAAAAAACAGTAAATACAGATTGGAAACCTTTTGTGCAAGACACAGTTAGTTACTGTGAAGTGTATAAAAATGATTCAGATATTTCCCCTGTCCTCAAGGAACTTACAATAGAGTTAGAAGCAGATGTGTTTTCAGAAGCTCAGGGTCCACAAATTCAGTAAAGGTAACAAACTAACATTCACTGAATGAGCACTGTATACCAGAAACATATTTATTTCTTTATTTAATCCTTGTAAAAACCCCATACAAATCCATGTAAAAACCCAGGGGACATTATCATTATTACCATTTAGAGGTGAACTTCCGTGTATAGGAGTATATAATAAATAATTTGACTGGCCTTTGTCCCCCATTTCCGAGAGGGAACCCCTAAACACTTAGAGTTGCCCTGAGTGATAGGAGTGCCTTTGTTATTCATGGTGGGCTGCTTAGATCACACCTGATAGCTTATGTCAGTGAGGTGACTCATGGTGGTCCCTTAGATTGCGTGAATGAGATGACTCATGGGGGCTGGACAGCCAGAAAGACCAACCCTATGATTAGAGGGTTGGGACTTTAAGCCTTGTGATATTAGCCCAACCTCCAGGGAGGGGAGAGGGCTGGAGGCTGAGTCCCATCACCTAGCCAATGATTCAATCAATAATGCCTATGTAATAAAACACCAGTTAAAACCTCTGTGCACTAAAGATCGGGCGAGCTTCCCTGGTTGGTTTCCTGAATATTATCACATATCACAGCCAAGAGGAGGCAGTGCCGTCCCGGACTCCATGGAGAGAGGATGGTTGGAAGCTTCGTGTTTGGGACTCTTCCAGAACTCCTGTAGCTTCTCTCTTTGTCTGGTTCTGATGGTATCCTTTTGCTATCATAAAATTGTAATCATGAGTACAGCACTTTCCTGAGTTCTGTGAATCACTGCAATGAATTATTGAACCTTAAGGGGCTCATTGGAACCCCTGAATTTAGAGCCAGCTGATCAGAAGGGAGAGTGGACCTGGGGACCCCAAATTGGCAGCTGGTGTCTGAAGCAAGGGCAGTCTTGTGGAGGAGGACTGTGCCCTTCACTCGTGAAGTATGGTCCAACTCTGGATAGATAGTTGGTGTCACAAGTCATTGCAGGAAGTCTCCTTGAGTAAAGCGAAGGCCTGCCCTCCAACTTATCTTTCTTAAGTTTCAGTGTTTGCATGTTTTGTACGCAGATGGGGGAGGGGCAAATTTCCATCCTTAATTTCCATTCTCCGTGGTGTATGTAACCATGCTGTGGCCTTCATGTGCATAGGCAGGCAGGGATGAGCTAGGGGAAAAGCTCAATATATGTAATCAGTAAGTCCAGGTCTAAGGGTTGCATTTTCTCCTTAACATCAGAATGTGCCAAAGAAACCAGGCATCAGGGCTGTGGAGAGCTGGAGGAAGACTCCTCAAAAAGAAATCTCCCAGACAAGGATTCTGGGAGTCTCTTGGATCATATTCATCTTGTGCCTTAATTAATAGGCAGCTAAGCACAGAATGTGTAAAATGCAATTAAGATGCAGACATGAGTCAATTTTATAGCCACTGGCTCAGAAAACATGTGCTTCCTGCTTGAGAACTAAAAGGTTTTTTCACACCATGCAGCAGGAATTACACACGTTAACCTTTTTTTAAAGTTGGTAATTTCATTGAACAATGTTCCGTGTTCAGTCTACACTGACTAAGCCATAGTATGCAGTGTGGACAGCAGTCCCACCTCTCACACCAAACTTCTAGGGCATTTTCCTGCTCATAGGGTTACAAAAATTCTAGTCACCAGATAGTTCTATGAAAAGAATTCTGAAGAAAATGTCCTTTCTTAGCCAATGAAAGTTTCTCAGAAGTGTCAACCTGGTGGGTGTTTGAGTTCTTGGGCCGGGTTGGAACTCTTATCCATTTAACCAGGGGCTGAAATGGCACTGGTGACTTTTCTGAGTGAAGCCTCAGCAGGTCTTACCCATTCTCTATGGCTGGGACAGCAGAAGTGATTTCTTCCAAAGCTGGAGGGGCCACAGCTGGATTGTGTGCCTCATTCTTCATGGTGGGTGGTTATTTAGAACATCTCTGAGCTGTGGCCACTGTTCCTATAGGGAAGAAGAAATCATAAAGGAAAATCTCTGTTTATGACATCTGTGTCATTTCCTAGGGTTGGTAAATTACTACAAATTTGGTGCCTTAAAACAACAGAAATTATTATTTTTTTAATTGAAATATAGTTGATTTACAATGTTGTGTTAGTTTCAGGTGTACAGGAAAGTGACTCAGATTTCTTTTCCATTATAGGTTATTATAAGATATCAAATATAGTTCCCTGTGCTATACAGTAGGTCCTTGAGGTTTACCTATTTTATATATAGTAGTGTGTATCTATTAATCATAACCTCCCCCCCAACCCCTTTACCCTTTGGGAACCATAAGTTTAAAACAACAGAAAGTTATTGTCTCACAGCTCCGGGGAACAGACAAAATCAAGGTGTCATCAAGGCCACACTTCCTCCGAAGTCTCTAGAGGAGAATCCTTCCTTGCCTCTCTCAGTTTCTGGTGACTCCAGGCATTTCTTGGCTTGTAGCTGCATCACTCCAAATTCTGCTTCTGTCTTCACACGCTTTCTTCCCTGTGTCTGTGGCCAAATCTCCTTCTCCTTTCTCTGATAAAGACACCAGTCATTAGATTTGGGACCCACCCCTAAATCTGGGATGATTTCATCTCAAATTATTTAACTAATTACATCTGCAAAGACTCTATTTCCAAATAAGTTCACAGTGTGAGGTTCTGGGTGGACATGAATTTTCGTGGAACACTATGAAACCCAATACATCATCCAAAGATGCAGATATGAGTAATGCTTTTTTCTGATCTAATCTTTTTTGAGCCTTAATTCCCTGATTTATAAACTGAGGCTAATGACGACACCCAGCCCAACTACTACACCAGGTTGTTAAAGTTAAATGAGATAATTGATGTGAAAATGCTTTATAAACTATTATAAGAGTAATGGGATAAATATATAATGGAATATTTTTTTAACATCTTTATTGGAGTATAATTGCTTTACATTGTTGTGTTAGCTGCTGCTGTAAAACAAAGTGAATCAGCTATATGTAAACTAATATCATCATATCCCTCCCTCTTGTGTCTCCCTCCCTTCCTATCCCACCCCTCTAGGTGGTCAAAAGCACCAAGCTGATCTCCTTGTGCTATGCGGCTTCTTCCCACTAGCTGTCTATTTTACATTTGGTAGTGTACATATGTCAATGCCACTCTCTCACTTTGTCTCAGCTTACCCTTCCTCCTCCCTGTGTCCTCAAGTCCATTCTCTAAGTCTGCATCTTTATTCCTATGCTGCCTCTAGGTTCTTCAGAAGCATTTTATTTTTTTTAGATTCCATATATATGTGTTAGCATACGGTATTTGTTTTTCTCTTTCTGACTTACTTCACTCTGTATGACAGACTCTAGATCCATCCACCTCACTACAAATAACTCAATATCGTTTCTTTTTATGGCTGAGTAATATTCCATTGTATATATGTGCCACATCTTCTTTATCCATTCATCTGTTGATAAACACTTAGGTTGCTTCTATGTCCTGGCTATTGTAAATAAAGCTGCAATGAACATTTTGGTACATGACTCTTTTTGAATTATGTGTTTCTCAGGGTATATGCCCAGTAGTAGATTGCTGGGTCGTATGTTAGTTCTATTTTTAGTTTTTTAAGGAAAGTCCATACTGTTCTCCATAGTGGCTGTATCAATTTACATTTCCACCAACAGTGCAAGAGGGTTCCTTTTTCTCCACACCCTCTCCAGCATTTATTGTTTTTAGATTTTTTGATGATGGCCATTCTGACTGGCGTGAGGTGATAACTCATTGTAGTTTTGATTTACATTTCTCTAATGATTAGTGATGTTGAGCATCCTTTCATGTGTTTGTTGGTAATCTGTATATCTTTGGAGAAATGTCTATTTAGGTCTTCTGCCCATTTTTGGATTGGGTTGTTTGTTTTTTTGATATTGAGCTGCATAAGCTGCTTGCATATTTTGGAGATTAATTATTTGTCAGTTGCTTCATTTGCAAATATTTTCTCCCATTCTGAGGGTTGTCTTTTTGTCTTGTTTACAGTTTCCTTTGCTGTGCAAAAGCTTTTAAGTTTCATTAGGTCCCATTTGTTTATTTTTGTCTTTATTTCCATTTCTCTAGGAGGTGGGTCAAAAAGGATCTTGCTGTGATTTATGTCATAGAGTGTTCTGCCTATGTTTTCCTCCAAGAGTTTGATAGTGTCTGGCCTTACATTTAGGTCTTTAATCCATTTTGAGTTTATTTTTGTGTATGGTGTTAGGGAGTGTTCTGATTTCATTCTTTTACATGTAGCTGTCCAGTTTTCCCAGCACCACTTATTGAAGAGGCTGTCTTTTCTCCATTGTATATCCTTGCCTCCTTTATCAAAGATAAGGTGACCATATGTGCATGGGTTTATCTTTGGGCTTTATATCCTGTTCCATTGATCTTTATTTCTGTTTTTGTACCAGTACCATACTGTCTTGATTACTGTAGCTTTTTAGTATAGTCTGAAGTCAGGGAGCCTGATTCCTCCAGCTCCGTTTTTCGTTCTCAAGATTGCTTTGGCTATTCGGGGTCTTTTATGTTTCCATACTTATTGTGAAATTTTTTGTTCTAGTTCTGTGAAAAATGCCATTGGTAGTTTGATAGGGATTGCATTGAATCTGTAGATTGCTTTGGGTAGTAGAGTCATTTTCACAATGTTAATTCTTCCAATCCAAGAACCTGGGTATATCTCTCCATCTGTTTGTATCATCTTTAATTTCTTCTATCAGTGTCTTATAGTTTTCTGCATACAGGTCTTTTGTCTCCTTAGGTAGGTTTATTCCTAGGTGTTTTATTCATTTTGTTGCAGTGGTCAAAGGGAGTGTTTCCTTAATTTCTCTTTCAGATTTTTCATCATTAGTGTATAGGAATGCCAGAGATTTCTGTTCATTAATTTTGTATCCTGCTAATTTACCAAATTCATTGATTAGCTCTAGTAGTTTTCTGGTAGCATCTTTAGGATTCTCCATGCATAGTATCATGTCATCTGCAAACAATGACAGTTTTACTTCTTCTTTTCTGATTTGGATTCCTTTTATTTCTTTTTCTTCTCTGATTGCTGTGGCTAAAACTTCCAAAGCTATGTTGAATAATAGCAGTGAGAGTGGGCAACCTTGTCTTGTCAAGAATCTTACTGGAAATTGTTTCAGTTTTTCACCATTGAAAACGATGTTGGCTGTGGGTTTGTCATATATGGCCTTTATTATATTGAGGTAAGTTCCCTGTATGCCTACTTTCTGGAGAATTTTTATCATAAACCGGTGTTAAATTTTGTCGGAAGCTTTTTCTGCATCTATTGAGATGATCATCTGGTTTTTCTCCTTCAATTTGTTAACATGGTTTATCACATCGATTGATTTGCATATATTGAAGAATCCTTGCATTCCTGGGATAAACCCCACTGGATCAGGCTGTATGATCCATTTAGTGTGCTGTTGGATTCTGTTTGCTAGTATTTTGTTGAGCATTTTGGCATCTGTGTTCATCACTGATATTGGCCTGTAATTTTCTTTTTTTGTGAAATCTTTGTCTGGTTTTGGTATCAGGGTGATGGTGGCCTAGTAGAATGAGTTTGGAAGTGTTCCTCCCTCTGCTATATTTTGGAAGAGTTTGAGAAGGATAGGTGTTAGCTCTTTTCTAAATGTTTGATAGAATTCGCCTGTGAAGCCAGCTGATCCTGGGCTCTTGTGTGTTGGAAGATTTTTAAATCACAGTTTCAATTTCAGTGCTTGTGATTGGTCTGTTTATATTTTCTATTTCTTCCTGGTTCAGTCTTGGAAGGTTGTGCATTTCTAAGAATTTGTCCATTTCTTCCAGGTTGTCCATTTTATTGGCATATAGTTACTTGTAGTAATCTCTCATGATCCTTTGTATTTCTGCAGTGCCAGTTGTTACTACTTCACCTTTCTCATTTCTAATTCTATTGATTTGAGTCTTCTCCCTTTTTTTTCTTGATGAGTCTGGCTAATGGCTTATTAATTTTGTTTATCTTTGCGAAGAACCAGCTTTTAGTTTTTTTGATCTTTGCTATCGTTTCCTTCATTTCTTGTTCATTTATTTCTGCTCTGATCTTTATGATTTCTTTCTTTCTGCTAACTTTGGGTTTTTTTAAAATTCTTCTTTCTCTAATTGCTTTAGGTGTAAGGATACGTTGTTTATTTGAGATTTTTCTTGTTTCTTGAGGTAAGATTGTATTGCTCTACACCTCAGAACTGCTTTTGCTGAATCCCATAGGTTTTGGGTCATCGTGTTTTCAGTGTCATTTGTTTCTAAGGTTTTTTTAAAATTTTGTCTTTGATTTCTTCAGTGATCTCTTGGTTATTTCATAGCGTATTGTTTAGCCTCCATGTGTTTCTATTTTTTACTGTTTTTTTTCCTGTAGTTGATATCTAGTCTCATAGCATTGTGGTCAGAAAAGATACTTGATATGATTTCAATTTTCTTAAATTTACCAAGGCTTGATTTGTGACCCAAGATATTATCTATCCTGGAGAATGTTCCATGAACACTTGAGGAGAAAGTGTTCTGTTGTTTCAGAATCCAAAAACAATTCTGTTTTTTTTTGGATGGAATGTTCTATAAATATCAATTGAGTCCATTTTTAAAAATGTATGATTTAAAGCTTGTGTTTCCTTATTTATTTTCATTTTGGTTGACCTGCCCATTGGTGAAAGTGGGGTGTTAAAGTCCCCTACTATGATTGTGTTACTGTGGATTTCCCCTTTTATGGCTGTTAGCATTTGCCTTATATATTGAGATGCTCCTATGTTGGGTGCATAAATACTTACAATTTTTATATCTTCTTCTTGGATTGATCCCTTGATCATTATGTAGTGTCCTTCTTTGTCTCTTGTAATTGTCTTTATTTTAAAGCCTATTTTGTCTGATATGAGAATTGCTACTCCAGCTTTCTTTTGATTTCCATTTGCATGGAATATCTTTTTTCCATCCCCTCACTTTCAGTCTGTATGTGTCCCTAGGTCTGAAGTGGGTCTCTTGTAGACAGCATATATATGGGTTTTGTTTTTGTATCCATTCAGCCAGTCTATGTCTTTTGGTTGGAGCATTTAGTCCATTTACATTTAAGGTAATTATCAACATGTATGTCCCTATTACCATTTTCTTAATTGTTTTGGGTTTGTTATTGTAGGTCTTTTCCCTCTCTTGTGTTTTCTGCCTAGAGAAGTTCCTTTAGCATTTGTTGTAAAGCTGGTTTGGTGGTGCTGAATTCTCTTAACTTTTGCTTGTCTGTAAAGTTTTTAATTTCTCCATTGAATCTGAATGAGATCCTTGCTGGGTAGAGTAATCTTGGTTGTAGGTTTTTCCCTTTCATCACTTTAAATATGTCCTGCCACTCCATTCTGGCTTGCAGAGTTTCTGCTGAAAGATCAGCTGTTAACCTTATGGGGATTCCCTTGTATGTTATCTGTTGCTTTTCCCTTGCTGCTTTTAATATTTTTTCTTTGTATTTAATGTTTGATAATTTTATTAATATGTGTCTTGGTGTGTTTCTCCTGGGATTTATCCTGCAGGGGACTCTCTGTACTTCCTGGACTTTACTGACTATTTCCTTTCCCATATTAGGGAAGTTTTCACCTATAATCTCTTCAAATATTTTCTCAGTCTCTTTCTTTTTCTCTTCTTCTGCGACCCCTATAATTTGAATGTTGGTGTGTTTAATGTTGTCCCAGTAGTCTCTAAGACTGTCTTCCATTCTTTTCATTCTTTTTTTTTTATTCTGCTCTGTGGTAGTTATTTCAACTATTTTGTCTTCCAGTTCACTTGTCTGTTCTTCTGCCTCAGTTATTCTGCTATTGATTCCTTCTAGAGAATTTTTAATTTCATGTATTGTGTTGCTCATCATTGTTTGTTTGCTCTTTAGTTCTTCTAGGTCTTTGTTAAACCTTTCTTGTATTTTCCCCATTCTATTTCCAAGATTTTGGATCATCTTTACTATCATTACTCTGAATTCTTTTTCAGGTAGACTGCATATTTCCTCTTAATTTGTTTGGTCTGGTGGGTTTTTACCTTGCTCCTTCCTCTGGTGCGTACTTCTCTGTCTTCTCATTTTGCTTAACTTGCTGTATTTGGGGTCTCCTTTGTGCAGGCTGCATGTTTGTATTTCCCAGTTTTTGGTGTCTGCCCGCAGTGGCTAAGGTTTGTTCAGTGGGTTTGTAGGCTTCCTGTTGGAGGGGACTCATGCCTGTGTTCTGGTGGATGAGGCTGGATTTGTCTTTCTGGCGGGCAGGACCATGTCCACTGGTGTGTTTTGGGGTGTCTGTGAACTTAGTATGATTTTAGGCAGCCTCTCTGCTAATGGGTGGGGTTGTGTTCCTGTCTTACTAGTTGTTTGGCATGGGGGGTCCAGCACTGGAGCTTGCTGGTCATTGAGTGGAGCTGGGTCTTAGTGTTGAGATGGAGATCTCTGGGAGAGCTCTCGCCGACTGATATTATTTGGGGCCAGAAGGTCTCTGGTGGTCCAATGACCTGAACTCGGCTGTTGCGCCTCAGAGGTTCAGGCCTGACACCTGGCTGGAGCACCAAGACCCTGTCAGCCACATGGCTCAGAGGAAAAGGGAGAAAGAAAGAAAGAGAGAGAGAGAGAGAGAGAGAGAGAGAGAGAGAGAAAGAAAGAAAGAAAGAAAGAAGGAAGGAAAGAAAGAAAGAAAATAAACATTAAAATAAATTTTTTTTTAAATTATTAAAATAAAAAAAATTTAAAAAGTAATTTAAAAAAAAGAAGAGAGCAATGAAACCAAGAAACAAATCCACCAATGATAACAGGTGCTATAAACTAAACTAAGATAACCATATAAATCAGAAACTAGTCAGTCACATACAACAAATCCCAAGTCTACAGTTGCTCCCTAAGTCCACCTCCTCAATTTTGGGATGATTCATTGTTTATTCAGGTATTCCACAGATGCAGGGTACATCAAGTTGAGTGTGGAGATCTAATCAGCTGCTTCTGAGGCTGCTGGGAGAGGTTTCTCTTTCTCTTCTTTGTTCGCACAGCTCCTGGGGTTCAGCTTTGGATTTGGCCCCACCTCTGTATGTAGGTCATTCTCTGGCATCTGTTCTTCACCCAGAGAGGAGGGAGTTAAAGGATCGGCTGCTTCGGGGGCTCTGGCTCACTCAGGCCGGGAGGAAGGAGGGGTTCAGAATGTGGGGTGAGCCTGCAGTGGCAGAGGCCAGCAGGGATGTTGCACCAGCCTAAGGCGTGCCATGCGCTCTCCTGGGGAAGTTGTCCCTGGATCATGGGACCCTGCCAGAGACAGGCTGCACAGCCTCCCAGGAGGGGAGGTGTGGATAGTGACCTGTGCTTGCACACAGGATTCTTCATGGCTGCAGCAGCTATAATGGAATATCTTAACCACTGGTGATAGGATTTACTATCTTCATTCAGGGAAATATTTTGGTAAGACTACCTGCTGTGTCAGTGAAAGGCTGAGGATTCGGTGTGGGCAGTGACCAAGATAACAAATGTGGATGCCCAAAAGCTTTGTATATGTCAAGAAGAGGAAAATTTATTTTACTTTTATTTCCCTTAGGAGGAGACTGTGAGCTGGGAGAAATTTGGACAAAATCTGGGTTTAAAGGCAACACCTAAAAGCAGGGAGGCTGAGACATTTCTTAAAAACAGAAATTGCTATTTTGTGCTTTGAAGTTGGTTGCTCTCTGGTGTGTAATGTGAACCTCTCCTATGGAGCCCAAGTCCTCAGAAATGTCAGCTGCGCTAAGGGTGTTTTCAGCAGATAGGATTTCTGGGACATTTTTTGAAGATCAGTTTCAGATTTAGGCTTGTGTGACTTGGAAAACTGCATACATGTAAAAAGAGCCAGGACATAGAGAAGATCTTGAGAATGTCATCCTTCCCCACACCCCTCCAGGAATTGGCAGAAAATTGGGGGAGGGCTTTGGTCTTAACCAAGGTATGAGATTAGGGTTGAACCTGTCTTATCCAGAATTCCCTGGGCAGAATAGCCCCAGGTGATACTGTGTTCCTTAACACTGGATACAGGGATTAAAGAAATAAAAGGTTTGGGGACTTCCCTTGTGGTCCAGTGGATACGACTCTGTGTTCCCAATGCAGAGGGCCCGGGTTCAATCCCTGGTCGGGGAACTAGATCCCGCATGCATGTGACAACTAAGAGTTCACATACCACAATTAAGAGTCCGCATGATGCAAATAAGGGTCTGCATGACACAACTAAGAGTCTGCATGAAGCAATGAAGATTCTGTGTGCTGCAACTAAGACCTGGTGCGGCCAAAATAAATTTAAAAAAATTAAAAAAAATGGTTTGAAGCAACCTAAATGTCCATCAACAGATGAATGGATAAAGAAGATGTGGTATACACACACACACACACACACACACACACACACACAATGGAATATTACTCAGCCTTAACAAAGAATGAAATAGGGGCTTCCCTGGTGACGTAGTGGTTGAGAATCCGCCTGCCGATGCAGGGGACGCGGGTTTGTGCCTCGGTCTGGGAAGATCCCACATGCCGTGGAGCGGCTGGGCACGTGAGCCACGGCTGCTGAGCCTGCGCGTCCGGAGCCTGTGCTCCGCAATGGGAGAGGCCACAGCAGTGAGAGGCCTGCGTACCGCAAAAAAAAAAAAAAAAAAAAAAAAGAATGAAATAATACCATTTGCAACAACATGGATGAACCTAGAGATTATCATACTAAGTGAAGTAAGCCAGACAAGGTGAATATCATATGATATCACTTATATGTGGAATCTAAAAAAATGAAAAAAAGAAAAGAAATAAATGGTTTGGAGATGGACACAGAATATTTATAAGCAGCATAGGTAGGTCCTTCCCCAAGACTATCGCATTGTGCTAGGCGCTGGGCTCATGGCTATGAAAGGCACAGTCCCCATCTTAGAAAAGCTCAGGGTCTAGATACAGAGATGGATCTGTGAACAGGCAGAAACCACACACCATGATAAGCTCAAGAAAGGGCTGCTAAGAAACAAGGGGGCCTGGGTCAGACACCTAACCCAAGGTTGGATTTGGGGTGGAGAGTTTTCACGATAGCTTCCTGTAGGTTGAGACTTCACAACTGTCTTAAATAATGAATAAGAGATGGCCAGGAATAAAGAAAGTGGGGAAGATCCTTCTAATGGCCCTTGCCTGGTTTGCTAATCTATGAGTACCTCTCATTTCAGTGGGAATATCAGGACCTGAGAGAGAGATGTTTTGGAGAAGGCGGGGTCTAGTTGTGCTCCTTAAGTCACAATTCACTGGCAGTGACACTTCTGCCTATAGCTAAGGACCAGTTTTATTGTAATTGATTGATTGTTACTTCACAGAATCCAACACAAAAGGTGGTGTACACTTCCAATTTTAGTTCTAATAAATCAAAAATTGTTATAAGGCAAATCAAAAGCAATAAAAATATATTAATATTAGAGCAGTTTGTAAAAATTCATTAGGTAGCCAAAGAAATTGTATATGAGACAAATTACTGAACTACTAATCACTTGCTTAATCATGAAGAAAATTGCTACTGATGTTTCAAAAGTCTTGGAGTACCAGTTTAACAGTCCTTCTTTCCAAATGTGCCTCATTACTTATTCAGCTTGGATTGCATCAGCTGAATCCTGTCTTTAGTCTGGATCCTGTTGCCATTTCCTCCAGAAAATGAGGCTTCTACTTCCAAAAATATGTATATATATATGTATATATATACATATATATGTATATATATACATATATATACACATTTACATATATGTGTATGAATACAAGCTGATATTTTATAAAAACATATAAAAATTATATCATGTGTATATATACAGTCAGTCCTCATTATTTGGGGATTCTTTGTTTGTGAATTTGCCTCCTCACTAAATTGTTTGTAACCTCCAAATCAATACTCTTTGTGCTTTCCTAATTATTTGCAGATATGTGTAGAGTTGCCCCAACGTGCGTGTTCCCAGGTGAGGTGCAACAAGGCAGCAGTTCTGCCTTGGTTTGGCTCGTACAGAGATGACCAGAGGATGGAGACAGTGGAGTGGTACACTGTAGTGCAGAAGCTCTAGCTCTGGGCCAGTAGGACCGGGTTTGAATCACAAGTCCAACACCTGTTGGTAGGGCATCCTCAGGCAAGTCACTATACTTCTGAATCTCATTTTCACTTTTGTAAAATAAATAAAATAGGATCTACCAGGATGAGTTGTTTTTAGGATTTGAGATTCTAATCAAAATTATTTATATATATATATACACACATGCAGACACACACACATATATCTATATAACATATAGTAACATAGATATTTCCTCTAGGGACAGTGGTTCAATTTTCTCAGTTACCTCATAGAACATAACTATCACAAATAATGGGAATCGACTATATACATATACTTACATGTATGTATATACATATACATGCACATACATGCAGACACACATGGAGAGAGGCACATATATGTTTGCATCTTTGTAAATGAGGATAGAATGTTTTTGACCATTTGCTATATATTCTCAAATCCACACAGATATAACCAACAGACTATTGCTAATGGCTCTTATTTCTTCCATTTTCAGAAGTGAAGAAATTTTTTCTCAAAAGAACTTTCCTCCTTATGAACAGGGAGTAAATTGCTCACTTTCTGTAGGTGCATTAAGTCCTTTGGGGAAAACCTACTTAAGCCCACTCAGTAATATACCTCCTTCAACACACTGAATAGTATCCCATTAATCTCACCAAGTCAATGCAACTTCAAAAGGGAAATAATTCACTCTTCTTTCATAAGTATGATGAGAACCATAATGCATTTTTTCCCAACTCATTTTCTATATCTTTCTATTCATTGGCTAGGTTTGTTAGATGAGGCTTACATTGGTATAGTCAAAGGATGGCTCCCCACAAAAAAGTGATGTCACTGTTTTAACAATAGCATGGGAACTTAAAGATATTCTTTCAAAAGTTATAATGAGTTCATAATATTCCATTCCTGCTTTTCCTTTATGGATCTTGATGACCAAGGGAACATGTCTACAAGACAGCTAGAAGGCATCAGCATCCATTCTGGGAACTGAATGGACTAGTTAGTCTGTGAAAGGTAGAGACCTTTCAGACTTGACGTCTGTAACCCTGAACATAAAGCTATTGAGCCAGTGAAAAATTTTCAGAAATGGAAGTGTGGTATTTAATTTGCTATAGCCAAGTGTAAAACCATGTGTTTATATTTGACATTATGAAGAAAGAATTCCCATCTACAAGTTTGTAGTTCTTACTAGAAGAGTATTGGAGTTGTTTGTGTTCTAAATATTGTATTAGTTGGAGCAGATTAAGTTCAGGAATAAATAGACCATCAAATTAATGATGGTACAAACACAATATAAATTAATCTCTCGTCCATGTAAGAGTCCAAATTGTTGTTTCTGGATGACAGACATATCTCCTCCAGGCAGTATTTCAGCAACCCAGGCTCCTTTGCTCTGTGGCTCTGTAATCTCCCATGCCCTCACTGTCACCTGCATCTAGCAGGCAGAAGGAGGAAAAGAAGGTAGGGAAGGCACAGCCACTTTGTGAAAGCTTTGGCTTAGAAACGCCATCATTTATGTTTTCCATTGGCTAGAACTCAGTCTATGGTCACACCAAACTGCAAAGGATGCTGGGAAATGTAGTTTACCAGGAAGAAGATCGTAGAGTTTGGTGAGCAGTTAAGCATCTCTGATACAATGTTGTTATGCTATTGGACTTAAAGAAGGGACACAGACATCCTCCACCATAGGTAGTGGATGAGATCTCAGAATAGGGGTGAGGTCATTTATGGTATAAATATCCTGGGGAAGATGCTGCTTTCTATTCAAAACAAGAACTGGGACAAAAAGGTCAGAGGGCAGAGGGCAATCCATTTTGCCAGTCTCTCTCTTGGTTTCTTTTTTTATGTTAGAATTGAATGAAGAAAGAATTGAGATGTTTAAAAAGCAGTTTCTCACATGAAAGTGAGAAACTCAGGCAACATGTTTATAAAATTATGGCAGCAATTTGGAAATAGAAGCTTCCGTCTCCTGTTATATGGAAAAGTAGTGCCATTTGTGGGAGTGAGTGGACATTCCAATATATTTTGAATATCTTCATATTTTAATAGTTCTCCATTTATTGAGAACCGCCCCCAAGATAAAAGTTATATTTTTCAATCTTCCTCACACCTAAGATGCAGATATGTGCCTTAGACTCTTCCACAGAGATGCATGAGACTGATTTGGAGACAAGCTACCTGAGGGGCCTGGCAGAGCTTTGATCTATGCTGCTGGTGTGGGAGCGGCCAAGACATGTATTTCTGGTGTTAATAGTGGTGGAGGAGTCTCTCTAGTGCAGCAGAGGTCAACTGGGTCTGGAGTTGGTGGTTGTAACCAGGCCAGTTCTGTGGTCTGGTTCTGGGAGTTGTCCCTGTAAGCTTAGTCTAACACTATTCCTCCAGATCTTCCAGTGATTCTGTGAGCTTTCTAATATCCGTTAATAAATTTCTTCTGCATCAACTGGCTAGAGTGAGCCCTGCTCTCTGCAACTAAAAACATTCACCGATATGGAGACCAAGCTAGCCATGGTAGAACCAGCACTCATTGCTTTGTATATGACTACTTATATTCCTTAAACTCCTTGTTCACATTTTCTTATTCTAGCCAGAATCAGCACTGTGCTAAAGTTATGCAAATTAAAACTTCTGTTTATATTGTGTCAGGATATTAATGCTGCATCAGCACCCATTTGGAAGACATCATGGCTGTGGCAGGAGAACCCCAAGGGGAGAAGGTAATTTTCAGGAGACTGAGTCAAGACCACCGTTCAGCTGTCCCTCTACACCAAGGAATTCTCTTTCTGGAGTCAACCCTGAAGATTCTGGGGTATGATTTATTAAAGAAGGCAAATTCCTTCACAGATAGACTACAAAAATAAGTCAACTATTCTACAAATAGACATCTCAAATGTTATTTTGTTTGCTCTAGAGGGCAAAGGTTACTTGGGTCTAATTTTTGGAGAAGTTATTTATTTTAATCAAAATTTGTATACCCCAAATAACATTTCTAAGGTAATATAGGTTTAACAGAGACTCAACTCAAAGGCATGCCATTAGTACTGCATATGCAGAAGACAGATGGCTTTGGTTTGTGAGCAGAAACTTGGTGGAGTGGAAAGAGCTTTGGGTTCTGTTACTTACTAGCTGTGTGTGACCTTAGGCAAGTTATTTAACTTCTCTGAGCCTCATTTCCTCGTCTCTAAATTGGAGATAATAATCATAGGATCTTACTCACAGGATTATCAGTAATCTTAATTAAAGGTGTGTTATGGTTCTCTGTTGCAGGCAATAGAAACCAATTCTGGAGGATTTAAGCAGAAAAGGAATTATTGGGAGGCTACTGAGATGTTCACAGAATTGACAGGAAGGTGGAAGAACCAGAAAATGAGCAGCATTAAGGGAAGCCGAGCAAAAGAAGAGTCAAGATCAACACCAGTAATGGCTGGTTGCGGTGCCCTCACTGGCTCTTCTATCATTGACCCTAGCTCCTGCTGCTGCTGCTGCCTGGCTAAGCAGGACTCTCATGCCACAGGACTCTTATCTCCACTGAGTCTATGCACTGAACCCTCTCAGTGATGTACTGAACCTGAAATTTTTTTCTTATTAATTCAGCTGACAATCTAAGTTTTTATTTTATTTTATTTTTTATTTTTTGTTGAAGTATAGTTGATTTACAATGTTGTGTTAATTTCTGTTGTACAACAAAGTGATTCAGTTATACTATATATATATATATATATATATATATATATATATATATATATATATATATAATAGTTTGTATCTGCTAACCCCAAACTCCCATTCCATTCCTCCCCTACCCCTCTCCCCCTTGGCAACCACAGGTCTGCTGAACCTGAATTGAATCTGCTTGTGAGAGACAACTACTAAACATTCAGGAATTTTGCAAGCTGGGTATTAAAATGTTTCTAGTTTGAAATCAGCCACAGTAGGAGTTATTTATACCACAGAAATCGGCGAATGCTAAAAAATCAGGGCTGGGTTTTTGTTTTGTTTTGTTTTCCCCCAAGATCCAGTTGACTAACACACTGCTGCTTCAAAAGCCAAATCCTGATTGGCTGGGTCCAGGGCACATGAGTGTGTTTAGTGACAAGGGGATAGGGAGAGGAAAGACTGGCCTTGAAGTAGTTGGAGGATTCTACCCAAAAGGATAAGGTTTTCAATGCTGAATCACCACCCAAAATTTCAGATCTTCTCTACAGTATGCAAAGGGCTCACCCAAAACTGTACCTTTATCTGTAACAAGTACCCAGTACATGTTTGGTCCCTTCTTCATTTTCTTTCTTTTCCCAAGTTTTGGCCACATGTATAATCCTTACTTTTCTGTTTGCTATGTTCTCTGAAGTTCTGGCCACAGCAAAATTGAAGCCTTAATACAGACTTGCTCTAAGTTTTCTCCAGTTAAGGAGTAAGGTCATCTCAAAGGTTCCAACTGTAAACCGACAACTGTAATATTATGTTCCCTGTTAAGGAAATGAGCATCTTTCAATAAGATAGTTATTGTCCTAAAATCTTCACATTTAAGTATTTTTTGGATGAAAGTAACTCATATGTACAAACACTTGAAACAAGATAAATTTCTTATTAAGATACTGAAGGTCTTTCTATTTGTTAAGTAATTCAAAATGCTATCAGAAGAATTTTTATTTAAAAAAAGGTTGTTAAAGCAGAGAATCTTCCAAGTGAGAGGATATGGCAGGCAGAGAGCATTATTTTTCCTCCAAATTAATAAATGTTAAGGTACCTGGTTAATTGGCCAGAGGTTAGGAAAAAATGAATATAAATAAAATCTTGTTCATGAAAATTGCCTTTTTATAATATCAGCTGCAAATGATTTATGTCCTAAGACGAATAAAGAGGAAGAAAAACTGTTTTGGTAATAGAAATTGCATTGCAAAACATTTTTTTCATATGTATCTTGTTTAATTCTTCACGTTGCATATTCATCGCTCTGTATATGGTTGGAAGGTGCCTGAATTCACATTTGAAATTAGGAAAATTTGTGATTGTTCAGAGTCAACTTTCATTTTCTAAATGATTCCAGAGGAAGGGACTTTTTTTCCTAGGTGAAGTTATTCATTCTTAAAGAGGCATTTGGAAGTTCTTCTACCTGAAGATTTTGCTCAAGTGTTTGGAAAGGATGATGCAGAGACACTGCCAGGGGTGAGGTCAGGAGAAGCCCCAGGGGGTCCTGGGAGGAGAACAGGTTCCACTGTTACCCCAGTGGGTTCAGTGACTGGAAGCTAGTTGCCTTGCCTCCTGGTCTCATTTAGGTTCCTCATCTGAAAAATAGGGGCCCCTCTAGAAGTTCTTTTTATTTCCTTACCTTTCAAAATTTTGCATCCTAATTACTAATTCAAATGCCATCTCTCAGTTGAAAAATACACTTCATTACTTGTAGTTCAGCTGGGCACTCATGAAGAATTGGCAAACTGCCATGAAAGAAACAGAATTTCCTATCACTGGTGCCCCAGTTCACACCTGCATCATAGAAATCCCCTCCTCCGGCCTTTGTCAATGAGTAAACACTTATTTTTGGCAGTGCTGGCTTGGAAATAGCATCTCCATAGAAACCATAGAAAGTGTTCACTGTTCGGGTGAACACTTTCCTTGCAACTGAGAATCTTCTCAACCTTTACATGTCATCTTAATTAGTAAAACCGGTACATCTTTCAAGATCTCCAAGTCTTTCTGTCAGCTTGCAAGTCAAATCCTAAATTAGATACAACACCTGAACCGGCATGCAAGCTGAGAGGAGGCATCAGTGTTGTCATGACAACTGGGAAATGCCAAGTCTCTCCACCAATGCTCATTCAACTGTCGTGGTGGGATTTACACACCAGTTGTTATTATATTTCTTCTTGGAGCAAAAATGAAGTAACATTTTGGGTTTTTCCTGAGGCATGCAAAGCCACTTGTGTTTTTGTTGTTGTTATTGTTGGTGGTGGTGTGGTGTTTCCTTCCTCTCCTACAGTTCCAACCTGGGTGGTCTCAGAATTGCAGGGTCTGGTGGGAGTCTAGATTCTCAAACGGAACTCTGCAAACCAGCTTTATAAGATGGCTTAAGGATAAATAGAAATAAATGGGGAAACCCCCAATGTATCACCAGTTCCAGTGCTATTACAGCCAGGAAGAACTTCCATTTGATACCCAAACCATAGGGATAAACTATATAATGTACAATGTTATTCCCCCTCTTCCCCCTCCAGCCCCCAATATGCGGATAATTCTAAACACTCCTGAGGCAATCCTTCAGTATTTACTGAAATGCCAACGTAAGTAGGGTCCTATATTACAGTCCTTAGCAAAATTCAGTATCAATTACCAGCTAGCAACTACTGGAGGAGGTTTCAGTTTTCATGAAGTCCAAGTACACGGTAAGTGTTGATTTTACTTTGTCAGGTGACACTTACCTTGTTTGAAATACTGGGTCATGAAATTTCACTTAAAAAATATTTCTCTAATTTTTTTAAAAACACATAGAATGGAGAGAAGTATGGTAGGGCAACTGCACTGTGCAAGAAAAAAAGGGTGCCATTTGCCCAGATGGCAATAAAAGTGGTGCCCACCTGATTTGTGCAACAGGGCAGACTTCACTGAATTGAGAGAAACTGTAACAATCTTCTCTACTTAGACATATGAGTTTTTTCATTTGTTTATTTCCCTAAGCAACTGGGTGGATGGTGGTGCATTCAGTGAGGTGCAAAACACTAGGGAAGGAATGAGCTGATTTGCAGGGGAAGCCAGGAATGTTTCTGTGGGGATGATAAATTTGAGAGGTTGACTATGTCATTGAATACCCAAGACTGGAGTTGAGGGGAGAGGTTGGGAGTGGGTATAGAATTGGGGAGTTATCAGTGTACAGATAATCCTTAATGCTATGGAACTGAATGAGATGTCCTAGAGTGGGAGAGTGGAGAGAGAAGAGAAGAGGCCCCAGGACTGGGTTCAAAGGTCTGCCAATATTTAGAGGCCAGGAAAAGGATGTGGAGCTGGTATAGGAGACTGAAAATGTGCCGTCAGTGAAGTACAAGGAAAACTTAAGAGGTCAGTGTCCAGAATGGAAAACAAGTAGGAAGAGCGCTTCAAGAAGGAGAATAAATGCTGGTCATGTGCTGCTGAGTGTTAGCGAGGTCCTGCTGATTCTTTCTCCTGTGTATTTTCTGAACATGCTTTCTCTTCACCACCTGGGTGACTGCTTCCCTAGCTCATAAATACAACAGTTCCTCAAGGGATCTCCTCACCTCCTGATGTAGCTTCCATGCTCCATGCTATCCCCAGACTGCGTAATCTCTCTAAAATGCAACACTACTATGTCACACCCTGACTTAAAACCATGCAATAGCTCTCCATTACCCACAGAATATAATCGTCACTCCTTCATATCTCTGTAACCCAGCAGGACTCTATGAGGCCTTCCCGGGACAGCCCCCTCCCCCATATGCTCTGCTGTTGCTCCTCTCTGAAGCACTTAGATAGTAGTATCTCATGCATATTTTCCAAGTTTTTCAGATGCTAAAAACCACCATCAAATGGAAGAAATTAACTGCTTGATGATCATGAGCACATAGCCCCCAGACCTTCTGGCATCTAAGGATTGTTATGTTAACTGCCTTGTTACCTCACCATCAACTAATCAGAGAATTGTGCACAAGCTGATCACATACCCTGTGACCCCTCTCCTTCACCTGGCCTTCAAAAATTCTTTGCTGAAACCCTTCAGGGATTTCAGGGTTTTGGGGGGCATGAACCACCCATTCTGTCATGGCCCTGCAATAAACCTTTCTCTGCTCCAAACTCTGACGTTTCGGTTTGTTTGGCCTCACTGTGCATCGGTACATGAACTTGCATTCAGTGACATGTCCTATGAGGCCCTTTATCACCTGGAACTTAACTTCCCCCCACCAGCTCTATCTCCCACACATCCTGTGCTGTAACCCTACTGAATCACTTCTAAAGTGCCCCACTTTTTTTTTAACCTCCACGCAGTTCCTTCTGGCAGGCGCTGTTCCCTCTGGGTAAAACGCTTTTCCCTGACTAGTGCTCCTAAAACTTTAGTGCTTCTAGAACTTCAGTTCTAGAGTCATCTCCTCTGTAAAGTCTTCCCTGACCTCTCTAAACAGATAGGTATTGTCCATCCCACCATTCCATGACTTGCCATCTATGTCTCTATGATAGCACCTTCCATTTCTATTGAAGCTGCTTTTTATTAGTATTGTGATACCAGATGCTGCCATTAAACCATGAATTGCTTAAGAGAGGGCTCATGCCTTCTCTTTCAGTGTTTCCAATGCCCTGTACAGCCCTTGATTCCTGTGAGAAGCTCCATAAATACACATCAAATGAACAAGACTTTCAAGGCTTCATAATAATCTGCATTTCCTTATTGGCTGTACTTCAGCAAAACTTCCTCTCAGGGAATTAGTCACTTATTAAAAGTCATGGCTAATCACTCACCTGGCCCTCACCTGCATGTTCTCGGTGAATATGTTGCCCAAGTAGTCCCAGGTCGTGGGCCACCGGTGATTGTTCTGTTTTATCATCACCAGGGGCTATTCCTGACCATTTCTAGCAGGGGTTCACAATTATGAGCCATGCAGCTGGTTGCTTATATTAGGGAAAAAACTCTGCTCATCCCATTTCTTGGAAGCCCAGTGCTATATTACTGCAATTAAAATGATCCAGTATTTGTCAAAATTCCCCCAGCTACAGAAATTATACCTTGAGATATAAGAAAACTTACTTTATTAAGACTTCACATTTTTTATTAATATAATTTTGAAAGAAAATGCCTTACATAACCTAGCCATAATGCATTGAGGAATAAGATATAGAGAGGGAAGAGGGGTAGATCACATTAGCTTGGAGCTGAAATAGTTTATTGAGGAGATTTATGGAAAGCATTACAAAGTCATATTCTGGCATTTAAGTACTTTCCTCTAGAAAATATATATTTTTATTTCCCTGACAGTAGGTTACATAATAGTAGGAATTTGATCATCTCTGTCTTGTTTTCTTCTCTCTTTGCATATTAAAAAAAAGCTGTTTCAAGATATATCTGCTGTTGAAAGATTAAAAGGGTAAAATTCAGGCTTCAGAGTGTTATTAAGGCAGGCATTTTGACTTCTCAAAATTTGACCGTTTAGAGATCAACTATTCAAGCCCTTCCCTCTGCGTCTCAATGGGCGTAATTGAAATCATACCAGAAGAATGAGAATCTGTCCTATTTTTAGAGTGCTAGAAAAGAAATTTCCATCAGTAACTCATTTTAGTGTATACCAACTCTCTGAAACTTCTTTCTCTCGTCTTCTTGAAGGCACTCATGCTTCCACAAAGCCCTTTGCCTTCCTCCAATCCTGGACAACACCATCCATAAAACCACATCTTCATTGGGATGCTTTTGGCTTCACCTAACAGTAAGCTCAATTCAACCTGATTTAAACAGTCAGGGAACTTATCATCTCTCATAACTGCAAGCCTCAGGTCATGTGGGTGCTAGGGTTGTTTGATTTGGTGGCTCAAAAATATCCCTGGGGACACAGGTCTTTCCACTTTCCCATGACCATCCTCAGAGCTTGTTCCAGTCTCAGGCTGGTAACAAGATGGCTGCACAAGTCCAGAGACAAAATCCAGAAGTAGAAGAATGGGGACTTCTTCCTTTGTCTCCTCCTTGGAAAGGAGGAAACCTTTTCTAGAAATCTCCCATCAGACTTCTCCTCATGTTTCTTGGTCAGAATTGGCCATTCTTGAACTAGGCATTGACAAGGAGGATGAAATATTCACAGTTGACCAATCACGGATAGATTAAACCACAGAGGCCACTACATCCACCTGTCATTCCATCCAGCCTTCCTCTTTGGCCTCTGGTCCTCTCCCATTATCCATTTCTTCCAAAGACTGCAAAGGAAGGACCAAGATGAAGAGTACAAGAGAACACAGAGATAGGAAAGAAGGGGTCATTCAAGTTTGTAATAAGGATACAACTTAAAAGTAGAGAATAGAATTTATTAAAAAGGAATCTTTTCTCACATTTATTAAGTAAAATTTAGATCATGTGATCTGAGATCCCATTTAACCCTAAGGTGTGATTCTGACTGATAGAAACTTGGGCAGTGAGGCCAGACAAGCTTGTGCGTCCTTAGGTCAATTAGCTTAACTGTGTTGAGCCTCCATGTCCTCATTTGAAAAATAGAAGTAATAATAATCATCTTGTGGGTTGTTGTGAGCACTAGAAATATTATATAACTAGTGCTAACATTGCACGTGGCACTTTATAAATAACGGCTGTTGTTTATAATAATAAAAAGAAGAAATTAAAGATGCTAAAGACAGTCAACATCAGGGACCCCAGAAAGGCTGAACGCTTTTGACTGATTATCATGAGATAACTGCCAATATTGAATCATTCATTGTGTTAAATGCATTACTTATATTGTCTTACTTAACCCTTTATTGTTATCCTTCCTTTACAGATAAGCATTCAGAAGGTCACATGATTAATGAGTAGAAGAACCTGGTCTGGAATCTTAATCTGCTTTGTGCCAGAGCCCAAGCTCCTGACCATACATGATACTGTTTCCAGACATAAGCCGCTTTACTTGATATCTGGGTTGTACATTCTGAACAAACCAAACAAACACTTGCTTTGACTTGCTTTATTTATCCACTTATGTGAATCTTTAAAAATTGCATGTATGCTGATAACCTGTTATCACCCTTTATCAACACTGATACAGAACACAAAACTTCTTCCCATTCCCTAGAAAGAATCTACCGGCACCAAAAGATGAGTAAGGAAGCAGATTTCCCAAAAGACCATATGGCAGGGATAGAGGAGGGCGTTACACTGCACACTGCAGAGCCAGCTATTGGAATTGTCACCCAACCTATAAGCTTTTGAGGTCACTTCTTCCCCATTAAATCTTCACAGTGTGGTGGATTGTTCTCCTTGGTGCTTCCCTATAGCCAAGCTCCTTCTTTGAGTCCCAGCTCCCTTCACCTGATCCCCCACCTCCACTCTGATTACCCTCCTCTTTTCTCTGCAGAACAGTACTTCTCCACCTTCTGCCTTGGACTTATACACTGCAGCCCATCTCTGGAATCAACTAAAAATATGTCCCTTCTGTGGAGACCAGCCTCCTTAGAATATGGGTAGGGATGAGAGATAAGTAATAATTCTCTGTCTTTTAAATGTTTAAGCTGCCTAAGATCATCTTGGGTTGCAGTAGAGAATACATAAATAAATACCTCGTGTTCCTGGTCTTACATGCTGACCAGGTTTGCTCTCCAGTATTCATTGATCTCTAGCTCTATTCTACTATTTCGTCACTCATTGTCAGGATAGTCTGAGGGCTATTGGGAAATGTTTATGAGATTATGTGGCTATTAAAAGAACAGTTTGTCCTCTTTATTACCATAGACATCTATCTTTAAAAATATTTCCTCGAACTATAAAAGTAATATAGACTCATTGTAGATTATTTGGAAAATTCAGAAAATTATCATGAAAAACATCAAAATCATTTATAATTCTGCTGTCCAGAGTGAGCTTCTGGTAACATTGGGGAATATATTCTTATGCTTTTTTTTTTCTATTTTCTTTCTCTCCCTTTAGCTTTTTTAAATATTTAAAGGAGTGAAATGGGCAGAGGATCTGAATAGACATTTTTCCAAAGAAGACATATAGATGACTAACAGACACACTGGGGAAAAAAATCCCCAAAATCAAACGAACGAAAACAAAGTTAGGTTCCCATCTCATATTACACCCAAAATAAATTCCAGATGAATTAAATTTTGAGATTTTAAAGGAAAAAAGTTACAGAAAGAAAATATAGTCAAACACTTATTAAGAATTTAAGTTATAATCTCTAAACATGATACATAAGGCAAAACTAAAATAGAAATGATTAATATATTTGAGTATATAAATATAAAACTTTTTTGTACCAAAATAAAAATAATAGGGCTTCCCTGGTGGCGCAGTGGTTGAGAGTCCGCCTGCCGATGCGGGAGACGCGTGTTCGTGCCTTGGTCCGGGAGGATCCCACACACCGCTGAGTGGCTGGACCCGTGGGCCGTGGCCACTGGGCCTGCACGTCCGGAGCCTGTGCTCCGCAGCGGTAGAGACTGCAGCAGTGAGAGGCCCACGTACCGAAAAAAAAAAAAAAATAATAAAGGTAATAAACTTAGGAATATATTTAGACTTTAAATAGACCAAGGATTAGTAACTTTAATATACAAAGAGCTCTTAAAAATTACTAAGTAAAAGATGTAAACGGAAAAAATGCGCAAAGTGTTATTATATTGGTTATCTATTACTGCATATCAAATGATCTCAAAACTCAGTGGCTTAAAATGACAAACATTTGCTATCTTAACAGTTTCTGTGGCTCAGGAATTGGGGAGTGGTTTAGCTGTGTGGTTTTGGTTCAGGGTCTTTTATAAAGTTGCAGTCAAGATGTCTGCTAGAGCTATAGCCATTTGAAGTTTGAGTGGGGTGGGAGGATGGCTCATACACATGGTTTTTGGTATGGCTTTTTTTTTTTTTTTTTTTTTTTTGCAGTACGCAGGCCTCTCACTGTTGTGGCCCCTCCTGTTGTGGAGCACACTCCGGACGCACAGGCTCAGTGGCCATGGCTCACGGGCCCAGCCGCTCCACGGCATGTGGGATCTTCCCAGACCAGGGCATGAACCCGTGTCCCCTGCATCGGCAGGCAGACTCTCAACCACTGCGTCCCCAGGGAAGCCGGGTATGGCTTTATTTTTCAGTTCCTCACTAGCTGTTGACAAGAAGCCTCAATTCCTAGGAACATGGATCTCTCCAAATAGTGTTGCTTGAGTGTTCTCACTAAATGGTAGAATAAGAGCAAGGCAGAAGTCACCATTACGTCTACAATACTCTATTGGTCACATAAACTGACTCTTTTACAGAAGGACATGAATACCAGGAGGCAGGGACCACTGGGGCCAGTCTTGGAGGCTGGATACCACAGATATGAACAGGTAATTCATAAAAGTAGAAGTCAGTGGCCAGCCAGTGTAAAAGGGACCTGCTTGTTGGGGTAGCCCACAGCACTTGTGTTGCTGAGTCTGGGCCTCTCCCAAGTAGTAGGCTCTGAGGCCCAGAGCTGACAGGCTATTCTTGTGGGTCAGGAATTGGGGGCATTAGGAGGGAAATTAGGATCAGACTGGGGTGTCCTCTGAAACCTGGCATGGCACCCCATTCTCTTAAGCAAAGGCAGAAGAACAACACCCAGGAAGTGTCTTTGGGTTAATGGTTTTAGGCCATAGGCCAAAATGTGGTAGACCGTAGGTCATGGCCAAGAGGCTTCCAGTCTAAATAGTCAGCCAGGCAGGCGTTGAGGTCTCTGTGCTGCCACGAAGGAGCAGAATGATAAACAGCACACGGAAACCCCTTTGAGCCCAGCCTTAAAGGCCAACTCATTGTCAGTTGGTTCCCTTTGAAGGCATTTCCCAGTAAAGAATTGTGTTGGGAAAAGTAAGCATTGAATCCAAATAGCAAATTCTGCCTTTAGGACATATGTCAAGGTCCAAGTGATCAAGAAAATCACAGCTTTGACCCAGCAATGGCTGCTTAAACCTAATTGAAATGATGTCATTCTGATGCTGGATCTGGTCATGAATATCTTGTTGTTGGTGACATTTCATATTTCTCTTCTGGCCTTGTACAAAGGGAACAAAGAAAGACCAAGATCTTAAGTTTTAAACAAAATAATAAAAATATGGTAGTATTGAATTTTCATGAAACCAGTAAACAAAATGCACCCAAAAAATTCTGTTTTGTCTCATACATAGATAAGAAAACAAGTCTTTTATCTTGGCATTCTAATTTCTTCACTGTAGACTCTAACCTCATTTTTCCTCTTAACTCCAAGTTTTTACTGTCTTCCATCCTTCTCTTCAGCCATGTCAGTCTATTCCACATTTCTTACTCGTGTCAACATTTCTGATCATGCTTATCCTGTTGCCGCCTCATCTGTCTTGTCTTTGCTTCTTTCATCCTCCCACATAATTCTTAGACTATCTTTTAAGGCTTGTTCAAATACCTTCTCTTCTATAAAAATTTTACAGACTACTCCAGCTTTTTCCATTCTCTGAACTCCAAAGGCATCTTTGGTCTAATTTCTCATGTCACTTAGGCATTCACTAAGCTCTGTTTATTTTTGGCATGATTACT
Source organism: Mesoplodon bidens (assembly GCF_964165515.1). Taxonomy (NCBI): domain Eukaryota; kingdom Metazoa; phylum Chordata; class Mammalia; order Artiodactyla; family Ziphiidae; genus Mesoplodon; species Mesoplodon bidens. The sequence continues at coordinate 48,849,818 of NC_138167.1, forward strand.
TATCATTTGACATGTATACACACTGCTTTTTCAAATAGATTGTGAACAGTTTGAGAACAGGGTCTATGTTCTATCCTTCTTTGTCTTCCTTGACTCATTCTACCCCCTGGTGGTATAGCACCTTGTAACAAGTAACTAATCAATAAGTACTTGATAGATTGATACATTGATTAAAGTAACATTGCAGGAGATCAGATTATAGTCTGACCCTCTTGCAGCAATGCTTTACCATAAGTGAAGGAGGGCTGTGTCCAAGCCATTGTAAACCTGGTGATGGGGTGGTGGTTCATTTATGCTTTGCACTAGATATGAAATCAGTAGGAGTTATACCAGCCCAAGAAACTCTGAAAGAACAGAGATAATATATATGCGACCACATGAGATGCTCAGAGTGATCCATTTCTAGTGACATCTCTACACAGTTGGGCAATTTTTCACTATTTCAGGCTTTAAAGGCCTATTCTTAAGATTAAATGTGATTTATTAAACATATTTAATGAGTGCCAATCAAGGGTAAAAGCATCTAGGACTGATACTGGTACAGAGTAGGTGCTCAAAAAATCTTTCCTTCTTCCCTAGTTTTGGGTGGTAAACATTCTGGTTGTTTCCCAAGATGGCCCCTTCTTCCTCACTTCCCCACTCCTGCTGCAGTGCTGTCACGGGGTGAGGTTTTGATTGTTGATGAGAGTTCCTTATATTTATATAGTGCTTTATGGTATATAAAGCCACTTCAGGCACATAATTTAATTTGGGTGTCACGTGACTCTAGCCAGATATATATTATTAATCCCTAATTTTCAAGTGGAAAAATTGAGCCTCAGAGAACTTAAGTTCCTTGCTTTTGGTGAATGACTTGACCTTGGATTTTCTGATTAATAAAGGAGAAGGAATGAAAAGATGGAGAGGAAGTACTTTGTTTTTGTTTTGCTTTGTTTGAACAGTATTACCCTGAGAATACCACTCTGGCAGAGACCGCTGTTTGTCTCCCGAACAGAGGTAGATTTACCATGAGGTGAACAAGTTGAGTGTGTTTGGAAATAAAAGGAGCCAAGAAAGCCCAGCTTTTGGTGAGCATGGACAACTGGGCTGCATCCTGCTGGGCCTCTGAGCCTTGTTACATGTGCACATCTTCACCTTTGGAATAACGGAAAACCATGAAATGTCTGAGGATGAGGTGAGATATAATCAGATAGGCCTTTAAAAAAAGGAAAAAAAAATTCTTATTTCTAGTTAGTGTTCCATGGTATAGAGGTATCACTGTTTATTTAACCATTTACTTACAGAAGGACTTTTTGGTTGTTTCCAGTTTTTAGCTATTATAAATAAAACTGCTAGAAGCAAGTATAGGTTTCTGGATGGATATAAGTTTTCATTTCTTTGAAACTAATGCCCAGGAGTGCAATTGCTGGGTCATATGCATGTTTAGATTTTTTAAGAACCTGACAAATTATTTTACAGATTAACTGTAACATTTTACAATCCCACCAGCAATGTATGAGAGATACAGTTTTCCTCCATTCTCACCAGCATTTGATTTTGTCATTACATTTGATATTACCTGTTCCAATATCTCATCATGTTCTTAATTTGCATTTCCCTAATGGCTAGTGGTGTTGAACATCTTTTCATGTACTTATTTGCCATCTGCATATGCTGTACAGTGAAATGTCTCTTCATGACTTTTGCCCATTTTCTAATTGGATTGCTTGGTTTTTTAATGATGAGTTTTGAGAGTTCTTTATATGTTCTAGATGTGAGTTTTTTCTTAGGTATGTGGTTTGCAAATTTTTTTCTCTGACTCTGTAGCTTGTCTTTTCATCAAGGTCTTTTGCAGTACAAAAGTTGTAAATTTTGATGAAGTCCAATGCATTAATATTTTCTTTTATGGTGTCATGTTAAAGAACTCTTTACTGACCCCTAAGTCCCCCAATTCTCTCCTGTATTATGTTCTAAAATTTTTATAGTTTTACATTTACACTTATACCTATGATACATTTTGAGTTAATTTTTTTATATGATATGAGGTTCAGGTTAACATTCTTTTTTATTTTTATTTATTTATTTACTCTTTGCCTATGGTTACCAAATTGCTTTAGCACATTTCTTGATACATCTTTGTTAAAAATCAGGTAGCCATACCTATATGGAGTGATTTCTTGGTTCTCTCTTTATTCCATTGATCAATGTGTCTATCCTTTTGCTAATATCACACAGTCTTGATTACCATAGTTATATAGAAAGCCTTAAAATCAGGTAGACTAATTCTTCTCAATTTATTCTTCTTTTTCAGAATCATTTTAGCTTTTCAAGTTCCTTTCCCTCTCCATGTAAACTTTAGAATAATCTTGCTAAATCTACAAAAAAATCTTGCCTGGGTTTTGACAGGAATAGTGTTAAACTGCATATCAACTTGGAAAATTGGTTGGACATCTTTGCTATGCTGAGTTTTCCAATCAAGAAACATAGAATATGTCACTATTTATTTTTATCTTCTTTCTTTCATCAGTGTTGTGTAGTTTTTGGCATACAAGTCCTGTAGGTATATTGTTAGATTTACACCTAAGTATTTCACTTTTTTTGAGCAATTGTAAATGGTTCTGTTATTTTTAATTTAACTTTCCAGATGTTCATTACTGGTATATAGAAATGCAATTGATTTTTGCATGTTGCTCTTGTACATGTGATCTTGCTGAATTTATAAGTTCTTGGAGATTTTTGTAAATTCCTTGGGATTTTCTATGTAGAATATCATGTCATCTACAAACTGGGGCAGTTTTTTTTTTTTTTTTTTTTTTTTTTTTTTTTGCGGTACGCAGGCCTCTCACTGATGTGGCCTCTCCCGCTGTGGAGCACAGGCTCTGGCCATGGCTCACGGGCCATGGCTCACGGGCCTAGCCGCTCTGCAGCATGTGGGATCTTCCTGGACCGGGGTTACAAACCCATGTCCCCTGCATCGGCAGGCAGACTCTCAACCACTGCGCCACCAGGGAAGCCCCAAATTGGGGCAGTTTTGTTTCTTCCTTTCTAATCTGTATGTACTTCATTTCCTTTTCTTGCCTTATTGCTCTGGCCAGAACTTTAAACACTATGTTGAATAATGGTGGTAAGAATGGACATTTCTTGCCTTATTCTTGATTGTAGAAAGAAAGCATTCATTCTTTTATCATTAAGTATGATGTTAGTTATAGATTTTTTTGGTAAATGTTCTTTATTAAGTTTAGAAAGTTCCCCTCTTTTCCTAGTTTTCTGAAAGTTTTTATCATGAAAGGCTATTGAAAATTTTCAGTGATTGATTTCTGAATATTTAACTAGTGCTGCATCTCTGAAATAAACCCCATTTGGGCATGGTATAAAATTCTTTTCATATATTGCTGAATTCAACTTGCTAATATTTTGTTAAGAATTTTTGCATTTATATTCCTGAGGGAAATAGGTCTGTGGTTTTCTCTCTCTTTTTTTATACTGTCTTTGCAGGTTTTGGTATCAGGTTAATATTAGCTTCATAAAGTGAATTGAGAGGTAGTCCAGTCTCTTTCATTTTCTACCAAAGATTGTATAGAATTCACATTAATTCTTCTTTAAATACGTCATAGAATTCTCCAATGAAAGCCCAGAGCTTTCTTTTATAGGAAGTTTTAAAATTACTGATTCAATTTCCTTAGTAGTTATAGGGCTATCCAAATTATCTGCTTCATACAGTGTGAGTTGTGGTAGTTGGCATTTTTGAGGAATTGATCCACTCACCTGTTTTTAGATTTATGCGTGTAGATTTATTCACAGTATTCTTGTATTATCCTTTTGATGTTTGCAGGGTCTACAGCAGTATCCTGTTTCAATTCTGATATTGGTACTTTGTATCTTTTCCCTTTTTTTTTCCTGTCAGTCTTGCTAGAGGTTTGCCAATTTTATTGATCTTTTCAAAGAGCCAGCTTTTTGTTTCACTGACTCTACTGCTTTTTGTTTTCAACTTCAGTGATTTCTGCTCTTATCTTTATTATTTCATTGCTTCTTCTTTCTTTGGGTTTATTTTGTTCTTGATGGTGTGACATCACTCTAAGTCAGCCTCTCAAAGGACAGGGACCATCTGACTTGTGACTGGGTAACTAGAAGACCAGGAAAACTGAAAAATACAGAAATTGAGGAGAACAGAGCCCTTTAGGTAAGAAGAAAAAAATGTGTCCTTCTAAGCAATAAACTCAAAGCATCAACAAATCTCTATGGAAAAGGAGTTGCCTTTGAGTCATGTGTTTTGGCCCTGAGCCCATGTGTTATTTTCTCAGATCCCCAAAGAGCACAATATGAAAACAGAGAATGAAGGAAAGAAACCAATACAGTTCCATGTAATAATGTGACATACTCATTCCATGTGACATACTTACTGTGAGAGGCACTTTGCAAGCTGTGAGTATATTCTCTTTGAGTGTCAGAAGGATGGTATAGGCAGAGGAAGGGGAGCTTCAACTCAATCAACCAACTATCCTGAGTCCATAATTATGTACAGGACACTGAGATAATGCTTGTGCAGGATACAAAATAATTCTAAAGGTTGTGGGGAGGTGCTTACCGTTAGTGAGCTTTTGGTCTTAAGGCATAACAATCCTGGGCTCTAAAATGGCGAGTGCAGCTCCCAAAACCACAGCTCCAAGCTCTCTAATCCACCACTGTATAAAATACCCAAATCTTGGTGGATAAATGAAGCAGTTAGAACATATCAGCACTCCTGGATCCTACAGGGAGTGGACTAGTGGAACGCCTTATCAGGACTGGGAGAAACTGTTAGTCAATACCTGTCACTTTCTTGGGAAACGGCTGGGGATGAAGTGTGGCTGTCATTGCATTTCCCTTACTGTTATTGTTCAGAATGCTCTGACAGAGCTAGCAAGGGGGAGGAGTGGCATCACATCACTGCAAGAGCTATTAGCACTTGGAGAGCCAGACACGGCTCTCCAGGGGACTTTCCAGAGCTTCGCCATGCTCTTCTCCCACACTATGACCGGCCTGCTTCCTGCAGCCCCTCCTCTCCTTGAAATATCACCTCTGATGTGTCTGGGTCTCCAGCCAGCTTACAAACCCTTGCAACACCCAGGGGACAAATTTTGTGGCACTGCCCTTGGAAATGTTACACTAGAGATCGGCCCTTCATTTCACATTTAATGCTGTCCTTACCACACAAAATAGAGACCTGACAATGTCAACAATTGAATACAGAATGAGGATTTTAAAAGTAGATTCTAAAATTGACAATGGTAAATTTAAGTTCAATATTAAGGAAGAGCCAGTGTTTTGTATTCATTAGCAATTAGATCTTTCAGAGTCTTTATTTCAAAATACATTATCCTGTGAGGAGTGTAAGAAAGATATCCTTTGTCTGAACCAGGAGCATGAAGATGTACACCTGTAGGGAATTTGCAGAAACATTGCGGAAGGTGTTTGCCTAGAGTCAGTGGGAAAGATAAGGTTTTGTATACTTCAGTAATATCCTAGAGCAAACTAACAACTACCACTCTGTACTTGCCATGTGTCAGGCACTGACACATATAATATCCCAGTGAAATAGGTATTATCATCCCCATTCTCAAGATTATGAAGTTGAGTGCTAGAAAGCTTAGGTGACCTGTCCACAGTCAAGCAGTGAGTGCATGTTTAAGCCTGAATGAAACCCAAATATATTGGACTCCCAAGTCTATAATCAGCCACTACCCCTTCTTGCTAGTGTTTTATAGCTAAATGAATAAGAGCAAGGAATCCAATTACCGATCTATTCTGTAAATTATTACTTGTAGTCCTATATTGGTGCCACAGCCTTACCTGAGAACATTAACTAAATGTGGACTGCTCTTTCAGGCCAATAGTGGTACAAATCTACAATAAAGTTGATTTCTAAATACTCTACCTAATACATTGAAATTTTTCCAAAGCACAAAAACATGATTGAAAATTTTCCTCAAATTAAGCTGGTTTCCTCTTCCTAATGTCAACTGAAAAAAAAAATAATGCACAACCGAAAATTTGAGAATTTTGCTTTATTTGGTGGACAAAACTGAGGATGTAAGCCGGGATGCAGCCTCTCAGATAGCTCTGAGGGACTGCTCCAAAGAGGTAAGCAAGGAGCCAGGGTATATAGGAGTTTTTGCAACAAAGACCAGGTAGTTGGAACATCAGAAGATTACTGTGAATTAAAGAAAACTAGACAACTCAAGTTAATGAATTTAGCACTTTTCTATGTACAGGAAGATGCAAAAGTCTGGGCTCATTGAAATCATTCCTTTGATCTGCACCTCAGCTCTCTGAGCACAGAGTATCCTGTGCTTTCTCATCCTGAGCCTCCTCAGGGTACATCGTTGGTGGGGGTGTGTGTGGCTAGAGTGGCTGATGGCTTGATGGCAGGCATCCTGTTTCTATCCTGAGTTCCCTTAGGGCTCACCATGGGGCAGCTGTAATGTGATGGCTTGATGGCTGCAACATCCTTTGTTTACTGATATGACAGGCAACATTTTTTCATTGACACGAAAGATCATCTGCTAAGAACTGAAATATTCATGTCTATTGGGGAGTACAACCTCAGTTCTCAACTGAATGAGATCCAAAGAGATACTGGAACCCAGTAGAATGTTCTGTGTTTTTCTAGATGAGTGAGCTGCCAGCCTCCCAGGTCCATGTGTTATAGGGTGATATTCTCCCCCTGCCTCATGAGCTTGTTTTACTTCATCCACGAGGATCTTAGGGACTCTACTTGCACCGGCCAAGGTTCTTCCATCACTGGCACGAATATTGACAGAAAAATGTGTAAATAGAACAAGACATACTCTGATTTAGAAGATAGAACAGAGTGAAACAAAATGAGTGAAAAGATCCCTACAATAATTAGTATCATAGTCTTTGAAATGGATTGGGGGCATCTCTGGGGAGAGTGAATTAATAAAAATTCCTCTTTATGGTGGTGCATAATAAGGATAATTAAGAAAATGTGCTGCACAGAGTTCTTGTTCTTTTTTGCCAGTGGACACACAACATTGGGTGATTCATTGGCTGCTGGAATAGGATTCTGTACTCTGGATCAATCGTGTGCCTTCCTGATGACACTTTAATAGAACAAGTGAGCACAGAGTGACAGCTGATGATGGGAGGCTCAGACACAAAGTAGAACTACCATTGCCTGGAGCTAAACAAAAATTATACCTTTGAAAAACTCAGAGTCCAAGAGCTAATATGTTGTCCACAAAAGGCAGAAAGTTTCCAATAAAATGGGTAAGTTATAAATGTGAGGAGCTCATAAAATGTGTATTTCCGATTGAGGCTAAAAGAGCCAATATATAGAGAGAAACAGACAGAGGACAGATAACTTCATAAAAATCTCAAATGCTGTGCCATGGAGGCAAATGTGGCCAGGGGACTCAGACCTGTGGACTCAGAGGCCTTTCAGGAACTGACTTTGTCTCTCCAGATCCTAGCCTCCTTGCTTCAAAAATGACTTTCTCTCATATCCATGTGGCTGATAAAGAGGCTCCTTGGAGAAGCTTCTCTCTACAAAATCATCTGCACAAAGGTGAACATTCTTGGGAAAAATGGGACTGACTTACATGGTTAATTCTATCAAATGGCTTTAAAATTAATCCATGGAAGGATGGAAAGGGGCAATGCCACAGTGGCAATAACAGGTCTTCATGATGTTCTTTTCCTCATAATTTACGTTAAGGGAAGGTAGAAACCAGGACACAGAACTTTTGTCACAGATGGAAGGAGAAAAAGAGATGTTAGTCATTTTGCTCTAATTCATGTGCAAAAAAAAGATGAAATATTCTTCCTCATGGTTTCCATAGCTACTCCACTCCATTGGTTTTTATTTGCAGCCGGTCTATGGGAGAGGTCAGGGACTTGTGGCATTGCAGCCTTCTCACTGCCCCATGGAATCACACACCCTGCATGCCATTAATCAGTACCCCCAGATGTCACCCAGGAGGGCAAAGCAAATCCAAACAGAATCCTCCAAACTAAACAATTCCCCTTTCCCTTTCCCTTTGAAATTCTTATCGAAAGTTAGCTCAAGAATGTCCTTCAAGTTAAATACAAATTAGAGCATTGAGGTAAATGTGATTATGTAATAAAGTAAAAACATAGATTTTAAATATTTCCAACAAATATGTTTCATATCACCAGTTTGAGGCACAAAATAAGATCATATTTATTTTAATGTTGAAACATAACCATGAAAAAATACTCCCAGATTGACAAGACCTTTCTCCTAGGGTCCTCCTCCCCAGGTGATTTTTAGGATATAACGTCCCTCGACTCCACCCATGAATACATTTTCTGGTACTCTCCTAGTCTTCTCACACCTTCTCTGAAATTGCCCTTCAAGTCTGTTTTCTGTCCCATAATCATTATTCCAAGTGTCAATACAGTCCCCTCTTTTTTTGTTGTTGTTTTCTTTTTTTTAGCTGTGTTGGGTCTTCATTGCTGCACGTGGGGTCTCTACTTGTGGCAAGCGGGGGCTACTCTTCGTTACAGTGCACGGGCTTCTCGTTGTGGTGGCTTCTCTTGTTGCAGAGCACGGGCTCTAGGCTTGCAGGCTTCAGTAGTTGCGACCCATGGGCTCAGTAGTTGTGGCTTGCGGGCTCTAGAGCACAGGCTCAGTAGTTGTAGTGCACGGGCTTAGTTGCTCTGTGGCATGTGGGATCTTCCCAGACCAGGGATGGAACCTGTGTCCCCTGCATTGGCAGGTAGATTCTTAACCACTGCGCCACCAGGGAAGTCCCAGTCCCCTCTCTTAAGGTTCCCAAGTTGAAATAGGTCTAGTCAATGATATTAACAACCCTTTACTGAATGTTGGAGAAGTTCATTCTTGGGCTGTCTGGCCGTGAGTAAAACCTCAGGGTCTGTGCCTCGATCCTGACAGGCTCCACCTGGCTCATCCTCCAACAGTGAGAAATCTCTGGAATCAGGGCCCCCCACCCGTTTGCTCCTTGCCTCCAGTCCAAGGTGAACATCCACTTTAGCATGCTAATAGTTCCTTAAGGAGAAACTCCTCCTCTGACCCCTCCCCTTGAAACACACAGGAGCAGATGATCTTCCATGACCCCCACAAATCTAAATGCATAGTTGGAGGTCTTTTGATTAAAGATGAAAAACATATGGTGGATTGAATACATGTGCTTATTTCCCCTCTGAGACTCCACTGAAGAGAGATAAAGAAGACAACACATCTCCAGCAACAAAGAGAATGAGTGGCAGCCTCCGTAGAAGAGCTATTTGAACAAAATTCTGAAAGATGTAAATGGAGGATGTGAAATGGATTGAGGAAGCCATCATTTGGCTTGTTTGTAAAGAGGCATCTAGACAATGTGCTCTACAGAACCTCAGAGGATGGTTGGATGCGAGTTGCTGGATGTAGTAGAGGGCAGGAATGAAGCTTGGGGCCAAAAACAGGGGATCAGTTGACAGTCTGGATAGAGAAGGGTCAAACCTTGCTTTCTCCCCACCTCACTCCTGACATTTACACAACCAGTGTTGGCAGCTAGGGATCTCACCCTGGCTGGAGAATGGAGTTTCTTCTGGGGGAAATTGAATGGGTCTTGGGGGAAGACTTACACATTCTAGCACTGCAGAAAAGATGATTTCTCACTTGATAACTAAAGCAGGCTTCAGCAATTTGTAAGCCCATTTCCACATATACACAGCTCCAAACCAGCTTTTCATTGCATCACTCTGAAATATGGACAGCCAAACAAGGACCCACCACACATTTAAAGGAGCCCTCCAATGGGGATGAGGTGGGGCGTGTGAGCCCAAAGGAAAGAGTGAAGATGCAGGGAGAAGAAGAGAAGTTTTAAAAAGGAAACTACAGTTAATACCCCTGGTCTAGGAAGGTAAACTGGAAGAGGTTTGGAGCAGGTGTTGAGTGAACCAGTCTGAGCTCTCTCCCTTTTACAGGCACTCAGAATAACTCAATTTGACATGTAGCCAATTAACAAGAATTGGTTGCCTATCATTTATGTATCCAGCTCATCCTAGGTATTGATAGTAGCCAATTTAATTTTTAATGGCATATGATCAATTTTATTCATCATAGTAATCAATTTCACCTGTCCATTGCCTCTTTTACTGAGTACAGTCTGCACAATGGAAAATAAGAATTATGGGAATAGAAAATCTCCTTCTCTCACAGACACTGGAAATGGTTGCCAGAGATGAAATTATGGAAAACAGTAGAAATAAATTCCACCTGGCATACTCCAGTGCTTTATAGCCTGCAAAGCACTTATCTATCTCACATTATCCTATAACCCTATAAAGTAGAACATTTTTCCAGCTGTCCTTTCACTCCAAGCCAACGCTGAACCTACTAGGAAATATAAAGACGTAATGAGATAACACATGCAAAGATCTTCCCAAGCCTGCTATATTAGTGCTCAGTAAGAGATAGCTGCTACAGTGAAGATTAAGACCCAGAAGAGGGCTTCCCTGGTGGTGCAGTGGTTGAGAATCTGCCTGCCGATTCAGGGGACACGGGTTCGAGCCCTGGTCTGGGAGGATCCCACATGGCACAGAGCAACTGGGCCCATGAGCCACAGCTACTGAGCCTGCGCATCTGGAGCCTGTGCTCCGCAACAAGAGAGGCCACGACAGTGAGAGGCCTGCGCACTGCGATGAAGAGTGGCCCCCGCTCGCCACAACTAGAGAAAGCCCTCGCACAGAAACGAAGATGCAACACAGCAAAAATAAATAAATTAATTAATAAACTCCTACCCACAACATCTTCTTAAAAAAAAAAAAGAGCCAGAAGAAAGTGAAAAGTGGGGCAAAGTTTGCCTTTTGTTGTCATAACTCCTCCTTTTCATGCCTGCCTGCCTTTCTCCATCCTCTGCACCCCGATGCCTCTAAATATCAAGCCCCTGTGTGCCTAGAGTCCCCTAGGTGCTGCCCCACCAGCTTTCAAGCTCTGTGCCCACTTCCACTATCAAAACACATCAAGCCCATGGCCTTTCCTTAGGTCTTTAATATAATGTGACAGTGGTTGATACTGGAGCCCCAAAGGATTATTTCAGAATCACATAAGAGTCTTCAAAATGGGAAATTTCTGTCTTTTGGCAAGCTGAATGGTATAAATGTAAATTACAGTTATTAAAGTCTTCAGAGAAGGTTGGGGCCTCTTTTGGCATTTCTGATTGTATACATAGGCTGGTGGTTGTCTGCACTTTTGCCTCAGGATCAGGTAAATGGAAACAGAATCATACTCTCCCAAGTTGCAAAAAGATGTGTTGAGGGTCAGGGGAAGAAAAGGGCTTTCCCTAGAGATGTAACCACTGACCTGTGGAATAAACCTTAACTTCCTTAAATAGAGGAAACAGCTTTTAACACTGTCCACAGAAAACTCCACCTCTTAGTCTGCCACCACAGCAAATTTCCTAGGATGAACAGATAAGTTTTAGAGCTAGGCGGTAGATCCCTTGGTGAACGTTTGCATAATATAAACCTGATTCCCATACAGAGACCACACAGTGTGTAGTGTCGGGTGAGTGGTGCTGCAGTGGTGATGGTAATGGTGGTACGTGTGCGTGTGTGTGTGTGTCTATGTGCACACGCACCAGAGACAGCAGGCAGAGTGAGCTAGTGGAATATTTACCTCTAAAACTTGGCTCTAAAATTTTTTTAAAATCCTCTATTTTCTTGGATATTATTAAAACCATTTTTAGCCAAACAGTGCTTGTTTCACTTTAATTTTACAGGAAATAAACTCAGCATCCTGTACAGCTGGGTGATTGTGGAGTGCTATGTGTTAAGAATTAACCATCTGCTGAATATCGAAGCAAGAATTGTCACTGCCCAGATTCTAAGATAGAACTTCCTGTGGAGTCAGATGGTTTCAGAAGAATTTCTGTGGTGAGAATTAACTCTAAATGGCCCATCTGCTGTTTGCTCCCTGGTCCAAATTAGGGCTGCCTCAGCCATAGTGATCATATACTTGGGAGTAGAAGGGATCTGAGTAAGGTGTCAGCACCCACTGGACGGACGTGTGATCTGAGTACTGCATAGTTTGCATTTTTATTCTGCATGAGATGCGGTTTGTCAGTGGTTAATGAAAGGGAAAATGTACATTGTGTGCAGATAATCTAATTTTATGCTGAGAAAATCTAAAAGAATTAATTAAAAGGTTAGAATAAAGTGGCTAAGTACATTAAAATCAACATGTAAAATTGTGATGAGGAAAATGGTGCAGACCTGTCTTAGTCATGATGCAGGTCTAATGACAGGACATCGTCAGCCATTGCCCGGGGACAGCCTGACCTGTGAGCTCCCTGATAAACTCTCAAGGTTTGGGGGAAGAATCCATAAGCAGTTCAACTCTTTCCTTTGATAACCCCTCATCCACCTACTGAAGAACAGACTGTCCAGACCGACTTTTTTGTTAGAAACAGGCTAATCAGTTTACTTAGAAAATGTGCAAACAAAATTCACTCTCCCAGACAGCCTTCAGTTTTTCTCTTCCCTTTCTCCTAAAAATTCCCTTTTTTTACCTTCTTCCTTTGACAGTAGCCTACTGAGTCTTCTTCCTCATATGAATAAATTTGCATGCATGCAACAAACTGAACATTATTCCATAACAATAATCACTTGGAAAACACGATTTTGAAAAAGAGATCACATTGGGAAAAAGAATCAATCAAAATTAAAACCCGCAACCTGGTATCAATTTTAACAAAAGAGGATATCTTTTTTTAAAAATGTACATGTTTATGTTTTTATTGCTATGTAACAAACCACCCCAAAACTTGGTGACTTAACCATCATTTTATTTGGTCATGATTTTGTGGGTTGGTTGGGACCTGAGGGTGGTCCTTCTGCTGTCTCCCTTGGGGTCCCTCATGCTGTTGCAGTCAGCTGTGGATGGGGCCAGAACCATTTAAAATGGCTACACTCACAGGTCTGGAAATTTAGTGAGGACAGTTGGAAAGCTGGAAATTCTCTCAGTCGCTCTCTTTATGTGTCTTTCTCTGTATGACTAGCTTGGGCTTTTTTTCATGACAAAAAAGCCTTCACGGGCAAGCATTTTCCAATCCCCAGCTAGCAGCATGCTTGCTGCTCTCTGACTGGACAAAACCAGTGTGGGCAGGGCCTGTGCAACGGTGCGAATAAGAGGCGCATGAATTTGGAGGAGAGAGCACAAAAGTAAAAGTCTACCACAGTGACTCTCTCTGCTCATTCTTCAGCAGCGTCTATTCTGTAACCGCTAATTTTTTTTACCAAACTGTAAATGCCTTGGGTTACAGTCTCGTTTAAGTATTCTCAGAGCTTGGCATAGCGCCTGGTTAATGCATAAATATACATTGGATAGACCAGTGTTGGGGTGAACGGGTCGAGTGACGTACTCCAATCCTTGCTGGAAGAGCTAAAGATGAAGTCATGAGATATAAACTCCTACCCTGATTTCCCCAATTCCTTCCCATGCCAGCTGTGAGGTGTGGAAGAATCACAGGAAGAAGTGCTTTCCGCTAAGCTCTGTCTGCTTTTGTCACAGCTTCACAAGTCTCTGGGTCATACCTCTCCTCGCTGGTTTTAGGGAACAAGAGAATCCTGCAAACTATTCCAGAGTGGTTCTGTATAGCAGTGTTTAATGAGACCAGTTAAGAAAAGAATTCTAAGGTTAGCCCCGAATTCATGGATATATGTGAGTGGTTAGAAAAGGAAAGCACAGGGAAGGTGGTACAGGCTAGGCTGAGGCTGGCTGAGAGAACCAAGCATGCTGTAGAGGATGCAACATGATCACTGGCAGATGGAATGTTTCTTACAAGATGTGATTGTGCTTAGAGGAAGCCTGGTGAGCCCAGCCATGGGAACTTAAAGAGTTAAGTATGTTATTCAATCCTTTTGAGAGGCTGCTATGGTTTAGTTGAAAGGCATCAGGATATCAGGTTTGAGTGTCAGTTCTGAAATTTCCTTATTTGCCCTTGTGATGTGGGCTGGCATTTTCCTTCATGGCCAATGAAATATGCGGGTCTGGCTGTGTCAGTAGGTTTCACCCTGTGCTCTTGTGCTTAGGTACCAGGGAGATGTCTGGAGGGGATGGGGGTAGGTGGCTGCCCTGACTGCAACCAGACCACCTCTGCTTTTATCTCTTTTATGTGTACTTACATGTTCTGCATAATACCTTGTTTGAACAAAAGGTTCTGTTACTGAAAAACATTACTTTAAAAAAATTCCTTTATCTCTGAAATTCTGTGATTCTTCTCAAAATCTACAGACTACTTCAAATGATCAGTTCATAGTTTTATGGTACTTTTCTTTCTGGGAGTAGAAAAAAATATGTAAAGAAATCATGTTAGAAAAGCAATCACATGTTTATTTTGATATCTATACCAATAGTTAGCTGGGTGCTAACCCAGCTTCTGGTCTCAAAAATGAAAAATCAGTTTGCAAACATCCCTTTGTAAACCTGTGATACTTTCTTTCCAAATTGTCCCTAATTTCAGAGCCAGTGGAGTCTGAAGACTAAACATACTATTTGGTATTTTGTATTCTCACATATTCTCCATTTCCCAACATTTTGGTTTCCTGGACTTACTAAATAGAAGATTTGTGGTGTTTGGAGGGCAATCTTCAGAAGCATATCTCATTTGCTAACTGTCAGGGTTCTCTCTTGGCTTTTGTTGTGGACGTGCTTTCATTCATTAAATGAACATTGAGCGAGAACCTACTATGTACGTTCTAGGCACTGGGGGTACAGTGGTGCAGGAGACAGAGTCCCTGCCCTCACATGAGCAGGAGAGGGAGACAATAAACAGGTAAGTGAATAACTCAGGTACTTTCAGATAATGGTAAGTGCTATAAAGAAAACCCAACAAAACAAAAGCAAGGAGATTTAGAATCGTATGGTTGTAGAGTCATCAGGGATGGCTCTCTGAAGAGGCATTATTTTTTCAGCAGAAAGATGAGAATGAGAAATTAAAGAGCTGGGGACATGGAAAGGGCCTGCTGGTGGGGATGAGGTGGGAGGAGAGTGTTCCAGAAAATGGAAGCAACATGTGCAAAGCCTGGAGAGAGAACAGAGCTTTATTTTTTGAAGGACAGAAAGAAGGCCAGGACGACTGGAGATGATTGAAGGAGGGACAGAATGGTAGGAGAGGAAGTCAGAGGGAGGCCAGTTCATGTAGGGCCTTGAAGGACATGGAAGGAAATCTAGATTTTATTCCAAGTACAATGAAATGGACAGGACTGAAGCCAGGGTGTGAAAGGACCTGATATCCATTTTTAAAAGCTTGCTTTGGCTGCTGAGTGATGAATGATTCTCTTTATATCATTGACCTATTTTATCTTTTTAATAGCACGCATCATGATCTGAAATTTGTCCATTTATGTATATACTTGTTTATTATCTGTCTTCTCCTCCCACACACCAATAAATGCAAACTCTTAATGTGACGATTTTGCCCATTTAGTTCACTGCTGTTCACCCAAGGGTCTAAAATAGTGCCTGGCATGTAGTAAGTGCTAAAAATTGTTTGTTGAATGAATAAGTGAATGTAGTTGTTCATTTAGATAATTAAGCCTGAGAGAGTACTTGTGGTACGTGAGTGAGTGAGTGGCAAAGTAGGAAAAAATAAAATAACATTTGGTGGCCTTTTCTAGCTGTTCCTGGGGGCAATGATTCCCTGCACACCCCTTGCCACTCCCACAGTATATGCAGGTGCAAGCGATCACAGTGAACTTGAAGTTTATTCCTGGAGTGCAGGAACATATGTGATGTGTGTGTGTGTTCCCGTACCACTTGAAGTATGGTGAAGCAGGGGGAGGGCAGGCATTTGAAGCTGGACACGTCTGGGTCCAAATTCCTCTTCTGGCTCTTGAAAACTGTGAGGTTTTGAGTAAATTGTTTTAAAACCACCATCACCTTGATCTCATGACTTTTTCATGAGTGTTTTCTATGAGGCAGTTACCCTGTTCTGTGCTTAGTAAATAAATGAATCAGAAACTCAGATAAACGCTGCTTCCTTTCCCAGAGTGAGAGGGAAAGGGCTTGTGGTGGGGACCAGGAAGTTACAAGTCAATTACAGATATGGCGGAAGCTGCAAGATGGTGCACCAGCTAATATTCCCAGCTCCATACTCCCTGCTGCACCTTGAGCCACTGCACAACATCCACCAGGGCACCTAGAAAGGGTGACCCAGAGCCACAGAACCAAGAAGTTCTGCTTCCTCAAAAACCAAAACCAGGGATCATGATGATGACAAACACTTATTGAGAGCTTACTGTGTGCCAGGCACTGTTTGAAGCATTACTGCTTTCAATTAATTCAGTCATTCCTTGTAAGAATCCTACTTACTGTACAGGTGAGGGAACTGAGTTACAGGGGTCAAATAACTCTCCCATGGCACATGGGTAGTGAATGGCCAAGCTGGGATTTGAACCTGAGCAGTTTGGCTCCGAAGCCTGACTTGTCACCACTGTGCCCTCCTCCCTCCCCAGGGCATGAGAGGTGGCCTGTAAAGCCGGGAACATGAAAAGTCTGTAACCCATGTCTGTGGTCTCAAACGGCGAAGTAGCACCCCTATATCCCCACCGAACCCACTGCCGGGCCAAGCGTCTAGTCAAGCACACCGGAGAAGCTTCTTTCTAGATTATTCTCTGTGTCCTGTGGCCCAGTGGCTGCAGAATGGCCGCAATATGTGACACACTGCTTCTACATTCCTCTTCTAAGTAACAGGAAGAGCACCCGGTTTTTATGACTCGTATACAGGTCTTCTTTCCTCCTCTGCCTGCGACTTCTTTCACTACAGTGCGGGCAGCGTCCTCCGAACACCTGTGCTGCAGTCATAAACTGGCTTCTGGTTAGTTACTGTCTATTTCACCTCCCCTCTGACCTGTATTCCCCTCTGATCTGTATTCCCGCGGCACACACAGAGTGCCTGGCACACAGTAAGTGTTCAATGCCTGCTCAATGACTAGGAAATAAAAGAAGATAATTTCAGACAATGACGAAAAGCCGTTATAGAAATGGAGCCCCTGCCTTCTGCAAGCCCGGGAGCTGCGCCAGGCAAAGCGCTGACATTGCGCCATTGGCACAAACAGAGAGCCGTTTTAAAGTGCAACGGCAAATTTAAACATTAAAGCATGAGGAATATTTTTATGACTGCACCTTGCCAAATGGAACTGAAGCAGATTTTGATATAAAAATTGACAGGAAGCAAAAGTGGAATGAATAAAAATAGAAAAGAAATTACCAAGCTCTGAAAGGAAGTACACAAGATGAAAATGGAATGAAATCTACCTTGACTGGAGGAGATTATATAAAAATGAATAAATTGACAGTAAATTAACATGTAGCATGTCTACAATCTGTCTTTAGGGGATGACAAAAGATATTTTTATTATCTCAATGCAGAATTTTGGTTGATTTTTTTTTCCATTGGCTCCTGAAATGAGAGGTTTAGATTTATATAGAAATAAGTGTTATGCTTTGCCCAACTGCTTGGGGCCCACAGGAGTCTGGAGTCTGCTAAGTGTTTCTTTCTAAATCTTCCTGGATGCAACTATTTTCTTGGATGGAGTTTTCTGTGAAGTTGAGGGTAATTACCTAGGGATTGTGTGTGAGTGTGTGTGTGTGTGTGTGTGTGTTTTGTTTGGGGTTGTGAGAAATGGAACATTCCAGAGTTGAAATCCTCAGAAGTCTGATATGGCAAATGCAGAACCCAGTTAGGAAACTGAAGACCCAACCCTTTCCCTGAAGCTTGTAGTAGCTTCTCTTGGGCAAATCACACAATCTCTGGGTCCCAGTTTCACTAATTATAAAGTGGATATGCTAATTCCTACTTTTCCTATCTCGTTTATAAGGATCAAATTAAATAATGGACATGAAAGTACTTTGAAAAGTCCAAATATGATGCTAATCCAAGGAATTATTGTTATAAGTTTTCTAAGTAATAAAATTATTGTGTGTGTGTAATTTTAAGATTCAAAAGGCTTATTTTGAAGAGTAGAACAATTGCAGTACACAGTAATTCCTTCTCTTTATGTAGTATCTTGTAATTTTAAAAGTCCATAATGTACATTCACTTACTGGATTCACCAATAATACATCAAGATGAGCAGCTCTTTGGACAGATGGAGAAAGGCCGAATTAATTGCACAAGGTCTCTCAGCTCACGAATGTGGGACCAGCACAAGAGCCCACATAATCCCACAGCTGGTCCAAACAGCCTCCATGCTGAGGTTGCTGCCGTTCTTCACAGCTCTGCGTGTATGTGTGTGTAAATAACATTTTCCACTTAATAAAGACTTAATAAAGTGGAATTCTTGTTCCATGCTTTCCTCCTCAACTCTGCATCTTATGGACATAATATGTCCTTATTTTGACACTTGGAGGCATTTAGTCAATAACTATTTACTATACTAGACCCCATGCTGGATGCTGGGGAGACCTGGCAAAGAGATCATTGCTTTGGTCTTCAGGAGACTTCTGGTTCAGAGAGGAAGACAGACACATAAACAGGCAAGTCCATCATGTGATAAATGTTATGACTGAGGTAAGGTGACTTCTGTGGGAGCACCCGTGAGGCAAGAGGAGGCCTCCAGAAAGAAGTGATATCTCAGGTGAGACCTGAGGAACCAGGAGTTAGCCAGGTCAAAGAGAAAGAAGCTCAGGCAGAGGCAGTGGCAGTTTCCAAATCCTGGAAGAAAAAGCAGGATATTTGGGAGACAAAGTATTTCATAAAGGCTGAAGCACAGAGTGTGAAATTAAGGAGTGGGGAGTAGGAAAGGGGGAACTGCTGGTGAGGGATGAAGCTGAGACAGGAGTTTTTGTGTTGGTATCTTGATCAGTTTCATCAGGAGAGTGACAGGTTATTCTGAAAGTGTGTGGTGAATGGTATAGACAAGATTCAGTGAGCAAACAAGGAGACCAGCCGTCCAGGCAAGAAAGGATGATGGCCTGGACCAGGGTCTAGGCCACCTGCAGAGTGCTTCAAGGAGCAAAGTTAGTTTACAAGGATGTGGAAGGTTCTGGTCCTATAACTAGAGGACCATGGGGACAGATGGCTTGTCCTAACACGGACAACTGTCAGTGGATATGTGTGAAATGCAGGCGGGCAGGCAGGGGGACGGGCTGTGGATCTCAAGGTGCCTCATTCTGGACTGGACTCAGGAGAGTTTTTTAGACTTTGGGGACAGGTATTGATGCGGACAAGGCATGGCCCTGGCCCCAGGTTTCCTTTAAATAGGGAACCAGAACAGGAGCAAAAGAAGAGGGACCAAGGCAGAAACCCAGCTGTTGAGAATTAGAGCATCAGCAGCAGCAGGGGGGGGGCGGGGGGGCAGGGACTAGACTCAGATGGGTGATCAGAACAGGTGTTCAGAGCCAGGGCATTTGAAGATCCTCATCAGTCACGGAGCCTGTGGGGTGTGGTCTGGGCACAGGAAGACAGTAGGCACCCATGACCAGAACTGGGATATGCAAGGGCTGAGTAGGACATCGGTGACCCTGCTGAGCCTAGACTGAGGCTGGAGCCTCAGGTCTGGGACGGATTAGGAATTCTAAATGCTCACCTCTTCCACACCTACATGTAATTCAAAATACAACAATACTAAGCCTTATAATAAGTGTTCGAAGGTCTGACAAAATTCTTATTTTTCCCATGATGACTATATCAGAGCTTAAAAAATATATATCAGCAAGGTTGCTTCTGATCACTCTAATTAAAGATTCTAGCACCCCACCCCGCTTTCCTTATCTTCTTTCTCAACACACTTCATCACTTTCTAATAATACTATCTAATGCGTTTATTTATTTTGATTATTGTCTGTCTCACATCATTCGAATCTAATGCTATAAATTCACTGCTATGTTCCCAGTGCCTAGAACAGTGCCTGGCAAATAATCCTCCATAAATATTTACTGAGTGAATAAGTCAAACATAAAACTATCTCCCCATTTTTTTCTAAGCTTTGCTGATGCTCTAAGGATTGTTTGGGTTACAAGCTGGGTAACTCAGCATGACCTCAGGTCCCAGTGAGTCTTGAGAACTGGTGGCGGGGCCCATCTGAGCCAGGAGGAAGAGGTCTAAAGGTGCTGGCTTGGGGGGATTGAGGGGTGCTGCAGAGACAAGGGTCATGGCCGGGCCTGACAAACAGGAAGTAGTACTAATTGTGGGATCTCAGTACCTGAGCAGGCTGGTGGGGGGCTACTTATGTGGAGACCCTCCTGCCCTTTGCAAATTCCACCACGAAGGCAGCTGTTTGGAGTACCTGCTGGCATTGGAACCAGAAAGCCCGGTCTCGTTTTGTCCTTGGCAGCCCAGCTAGCCTTTGGCAGACCAGCCTGGCGACATCAGTAGGAGCTGTCCATGGCTATTAGGGTATCTCTCTGGTTCTACACTTCCCATTTCAGACAATCAGAAAACAAGAGGACATATGGTGAGACACAGTGGCTCTGCTCGGGTCTTTTAGGAAAGAAGAATGCCTGATTCGGTGGAAGTCTCAGGATAATTTTGACAGGCTTAGCTGAGGGCTGGCTTCTCTTACATGAGTTGTGACATCTACCCCAGACAGTCTCTATCCAATGGTTGGTAACATTCCTCATATTTCAGATGTTCTTACAATTCTCCAAAGTGTAGCAGTGATTGATTCCTATTTTGCTTTTTGTTGAATTAAAAACGTGAGTGATTTTGTACTATGGGAGGAAAGATTCATTCACTGTTGAAAGAGGATGCATTTTGCATCTCGTTGGACACCAAGGATTCAATCACATATTTTCAACATACAGACACTTTCATGTTTCTAATGATTTACAAACATCCCCAGTCCAGAAGTAATTGCTTAGTCTTTTCCAAATGTCTGATAACACTTCTATTTAAACTTTTTATTGAATTACAGCATGCCTTCAGAAATGAGCACCAATGCTAAGCATACAGCTTGATGAATTTTCATGAAGTGAACGCATTTGTGTTCGGATCAAGAAACAAAATGAGCAGCTCAACAGAAACCCCCTGGAAATCTCTTCCAGTCACTGCCTGGCCCCCAACGCCCATCACCACCGTGATGGTAGCAGTTTTGTCTATTTTTGAACTTCACATGAAAGGAGGCATATAGTATGTACACTTCGGTGTTTGGATTCTTTTGCTCAACAACGTATTTGTGAAGATAAAAACGTGGACCTGACAGCAGGAGGTGGAGAAGAAGGAGGGGTAGCATTCCGTTCTGAAGGCTGGTAGACCAGGGGGCCAGGCAGCCAGTGGTCACCACAGCAGAAAGAAATTCTAGAAGGAGAACTCCCATATTTGCATCTATGTGAAGTTCCACATTCTGCTCCTCCTGAAGTAGATTTCCCACCCCACCCAACTCCCCAAGTCCCATTTTTATTATATTTGGAGGTACACCCGACAGGACTTCTTGAAGGAGTGGTTGCAGGTGTGGAGAGAAAGAGAGCGGAATCAAGGCTGACCCGTTAGGTCTTTGCTTGCAAACTGGGTTGCTGCTATTTCCTGAGTTGGAGAAAAATGGGGAGAAACAAGCATTGGGGGAGCGCGAATCAACGGTTTGTTTTGGAAAAGTCTTGAGATGTTTCTTTCTTTCTTTCTTTTTGCAGTACGCGGGCCTCTCACTGTTGTGGCCTCTCCCGTTGCGGAGCACAGGCTCTGGATGTGCAGGCCTAGCGGCCATGGCTCACGGGCCCAGCCGCTCCACGGCATGTGGGATCTTCCCGGACCAGGGCACGAACCCACGTCCCTTGCATCGGCAGGCGGACTCCCAACCACTGAGCCACCAGGGAAGCCCTTGAGATGTTGCTTAAACAAAACCCAAGTGGGTTTGGAGCTCTGGGAAGCAGTCAGAGCTTGAGTTACAGATTTCGGGATCTTTAGTGTGTGGATGATTTAGCTCTGTCGGGGGACAGGGTGAGATACTGAAGGTGAAGTGAACGGCCAAGTGGCGGCTCAGATAAAATCCCCTTTCTGTTCTTCCCCATCCACCTCCTCTGCAACCTGCGCTTGCCTTGTGCTGTGCATCCACGCAGCTCTGGGCCCTGATCTTCCCCTTTTCTCTTCAGTGCCCCTTCTTCCCACCCCTCCCCTTGTTTGGTATCACAAAACCCCAAATAATTGGGGAAGAGGACATTTCCCTGGGAAAGGGAGGAGGTGGAGAGTAGGGAGGAGGGCAGCAGGGCTGGTTGTTAGAAAGAAAGACTTAGCAACATACCAGTTAGCACTGGTACTAGTACACATCCTGATACTTTTTGGCCCATCACACTTTTATTTTGGTTACTCATATAAATGAGTTGCCCCTGGAATTTTCTTGAAAACAGGAAATTCCTCTCTGTGTTCCAAGAAAGTTTCACTATAGTGTAAACCAAATGGTTTAACAAAGTATACTTATTGGGGCTTCCCTGGTGGTGCAGTGGTTGAGAGCCCGCCTGCCGATGCAGGGGACACGGGTTCATGCCCCACTCCGGGAAGATCCCACATGCCGCGGAGAGGCTGGGCCCGTGAGCCATGGCCACTGAGCCTGCGTGTCCAGAGCCTGTGTTCCACAACGGGAGAGGCCACAACAGTGAGAGCCCCGCATACCGCAAAAAAAAAAAAAAAGTATACTTATTGGACAAATTTCCTCCTCACCTAAAGGACTAAATTGCTTATCTATATATTTATTCCAATAGCTAACAATTCAGCTGTGGTAGGGCAAACGTTTTCTGTGCCTCTGTGTGTGTGTGTGTGTGTGTGTGTGTGTGTGTGTAACTTAAGGAGTCAGAAGTAGGCTCCTACATTGTGTGAGTGATGGTATTTGAGAGTAGAAGAAGAATCATTTCAGATTAAACTCCCTCTTCATTGTTCAAGTGTTGGCACCCTGGCTGGTGAGTACTTGTTTTTCAACCAGGGCTAGGATGCTGGAATGAGGCCCTGGCAATTCCTGGTGACTAAAGTGAAGAACAAACATTTGCCTTCCCCCTCAGATATTTTGGCAATTAATTCACTTATATCCAACCTCTAACAGATGTAGAACTTGGGGAAAAAAATAACTCTTCCTTCATGCTTAGGTTCCTCCTCTTCTCTTAGTTAAACCATAAAGAAAATAAAGGATGAAATGAAATATGCATCATTGCCTTAAGAAGAAACAGAAATGCAAATGAAATGGTACAGTCTGCGGATTGACAGACTCCCTGGGAGCCCGCATCTTGGCCGGCTTCCAAATTATTGGTCGGCTCCCTTCCTCACCCCTTCCTCCCTTCTTTTTCAATCTCTTTGTGTTCCCCTGACTTGAGTCCCTCAGCTCTTTCCATCTCTACTCGGTTGGCTATTTCTCGTTCTCTTGTACAATTAGGATTTTCACATTTCCTCAGGACAGTAGTGCGAAATAAGGTCACGTTAAAAGAAAGAAACTGCATATTCTGCTAGCAGAATAACTGGTTGACAAGTTGAAGAGGGCCTAAGCAAGTTGATTCCTGAAAGATAAGACAGGGACAATAGAGCTGCCTTTCTTTTAGAAATCACACACACATGTTTCTAACCTCTGGGACTCTATAAGAGACCCAAAGACATAGGATAGATTGAAAGAGGATAGGTTTTACCCACTGATGGGACCCAAGTGCTGTTCCATAGAATGACTGATCTAATGTGCCCTAAAATATGTCTCCCATTTGCTCTGTCGCCATGACTAATGTTTCTACTTGAGGACGATGTTAGTAATGCCTTGTATTTTATTGGTATTGTGGATCTTACTGTTGTAAATATATTATTCAGCTACATTTGCCTGGCTCATTGCTGTTTATGAAGTACCTGTCTTATGTGCCAGGGTCTGAGCTACAGCAATGTGTACACTGTCTCTCCAGGTTCTCGTGACAACTCTGTGAGTGGACATTGTTATGCCCATTTAACAGATGAGGCCACTGAGGCTCAGAGGGGAGTTAAGCCAGACCTCTTATCCATGGTGGGACTAAGAGTTCTAACTCCACATTCAGACCCTCCTCCCATTCCAACCTAGTCAGGGGCTGACTGCTTTAGCGATGTTGACAGCACCTGCTAAAACACAGATATGTGATTGCCAGGAGACCCCTGGCTTTTTCATCAGACTAGCTTTATTAGAGAACCAGATCCTAAGAATTTATGGCATCTTATGGTGGGATTTTTCTGGCATGTTTTTCCGCAATCATCACATATATAAGATTTCTTTTCCAAATTTTGATATTCTTTTCCAAATCCCACTTTTCCCAATTATGATATTTCTAATAGTTGGAGATTCACATTTAAAAGTCTTATAGTTGGGCTTCCCTGGTGGTGCAGTGGTTGAGAATCTGCCTGCCAATGCAGGGGACACGGGTTCGAGCCCTGGTCTGGGAAGATCCCACATGCCGCAGAGCAGCTGGGCCTGTGAGCCACAATTACTGAGCCTGCGCGTCTGGAGCCTGTGCTCCACAACAAGAGAGGCCACGATAGTGAGAGGCCCGCGCACGGCGATGAAGAGTGGCCCCCGCTTGCCGCAACTGGAGTAAGCCCTCGCACAGAAACGAAGACCCAACACAGCCATAAAAATAAAAATAAATAAATTTAAAAAAAAAAAGAAAAACTTAAAAAAAAAATAAATAAATAAAATAAAAGTCTTATAGTTGTATAGCCATGCTCAGAGCAGCATTGTTCACAATAACCAAATGTCCACTGATGGATGAATGGATAAGCAAAATATGACATATACATACAATGGACTATTATTCAGCCTTAAAAAGGAAGGAAATTCTGACATATGCTACAACATGAATGAACCTTGAAAACACTATGCTAAGTGAAATAAGTCAGACACAAAAGGACAAGTACTATAAGATTCCACTTATATGAGGTGCCTAGAATAGTTCAATTCATTCAGACAGAAAGTAGAATGGTGGTTGCTAGGAGCTGGGTGGGGGGAGGGGAATTATTGTTCAATGGGCACAGAGTTTCAGTTTGAGAAGTTGAAAAACCTCTGGCAATGGATGGTGGTGATGGTTGCACAACAACGTGAAAGTACTTAATGCCACTGAACTGTACACTTAAGGATGGTTAAAATGGTAAATTTTGGGCCTTCCCTGGTGACGCAGTGGTTGAGAGTCTGCCTGCCGATTCAGGGGACACGGGTTCGTGCCCCGGTCTGGGAAGATCCCACATGCCGCGGAGTGCCTGGGCCCATGAGCCATGGCCGTTGGGCCTGCGCGTCCGGAGCCTGTGCTCCGCAACGGGAGAGGCGACAACAGTGAGAGGCCTGTGTACAGCAAAAAAAAAAAAAAAAAAAAAAAGGTAAATTTTGTTATACGTATTTTGCCAGAATTAAAAAAAACACATTAAAAAATTTAGAGTCCTTCTTTAGGAATGCTGGCAATTTCCTCCAATTTCTTGTTTCATTCACTCTTTCTCTGGTGGTATTTTCTTTGCTTGGTCTCCACTTTGCTGGATGCAATGCTGGGGAAGGGGCTTTTCCTTCTCTTTCCCCTCTGCTGTCTTTGTAAGTAACTCCTCTCTTCAGGG
Organism: Mesoplodon bidens; assembly: GCF_964165515.1. Classification (NCBI taxonomy): domain Eukaryota; kingdom Metazoa; phylum Chordata; class Mammalia; order Artiodactyla; family Ziphiidae; genus Mesoplodon; species Mesoplodon bidens. The sequence continues at coordinate 48,875,291 of NC_138167.1, forward strand.
TACCCTGGGGAGGTCTGGTACACAGCTGCTGCAGCATAGACACACATTCTGAAGCAGATGGCTCCTTCCTGGTCTCTGTGTTGTCATCTGACACAGTAGACAGAAAATGCTAATGACCTCACAAATCCCTTGGTTAGTATCAGGAACTCTCTCTTCTTAGCCCTTTGGGAAAGCAGGAGCCAGGGATCTTGCAACTGAGATATCACAGCTTCTTTGCAAGTTGGAAATGCCAGTGATACCCAGGTTTTTCCATTCTCCAGCATCTCATCTACAGGGCAGGATTCAGACACAATTTCTCCTCTCACATTCTAACTTGAAGGACTCCCCAAACAAGTCATGCCCAGTGCACAGGGACCAGTTTCCAGACAAAGAACCTGCTGGGAGGACTGCTGCCGTTTTGGGAATCCCAGACTTGCCCAGGAGCCTGGGAGGATCAGATGCAGCAATTCACCTGAGTCCTGAAGTAAGGCCGGGGGCCTTGGGCCTGGAGTGAGGCAGGTGCTCTGGAATGCTTCTCTCCAGGGCATTTGCAATTTAAGAAGGGATCAAGTTCTTTTTTTTTTTTTTTTTACATCTTTATTGAAGTATAATTGCTTTACAATGGTGTGTTAGTTTCTGCTTTATAGCAAAGTGAATCAGTTAGACATATACATATGTTCCTATATCTCTTCCCTCTTCCATCTCCCTCCCTCCCACCTTCCCTATCCCACCTGTCTAGGTGGTCACAAAGCACCGAGCTGATCTCCCTGTGCTATGCGGCTGCTTCCCACTAGCTATCTATTTTACGTTTGGTAGTGTATATATGTCCATGCCACTCTCTTGCTTAGTCACAGGATCAAGTTCTTACCAGGGCTGTTTTTTTTCAGACTAGAACCAGCAGGTGGGGTTGTATTGCTTCTGGTAGCAGTGCCGCTGAACTTGCCTATTCCACCGGTGTGCTCCTGTGCTCAGGTACAGGTGCAAAGTTGAAGCTAGTTACGAGACCCGAGTGAGTTTGAACCCTTGGCCTGTCTCTGTCAGTGAGGCTTTGGGGATGTCAGTTAATCTCACAGATCTTCTGGGGCTAGACAAAGTGTGCCTGCCTCATGGGACTGCAGGGAAGGTAACAGGAACTATTATAGGAAAAGAGGAAATCTATAGAGCTAAATTTCGCAAGGGTGTGTGTGCAAATTGGGTGCTTTTTGTAATGCTAACCATATTCTATCTGAATCATTTAGCACCATTATCTGGTGCATATTCTGGCTGATGAGATTTATGGGAAAATGTAGCTAGGCATGGCTGGAGATGGAAAATAGGATGGAGAGGCTAGTGTACAGTGGCTCTTAATTGAGATAATTTTGTAGTATATTTTGGTGACTTTGTAAGACAACATTAACACAACCTAAGAGGCTCTGTACAAGTGTCTGTCTCATGGGTTCCAGGTGGATATACAGGAGCTGGGAAAAGGACTGGGAGGGAGGAGGAGGGGAATGGTCTCACAAAAGTCCAGGCAGGCTTTTCTGGTCTTCTCCCTTGAGAAGATGAACATCATCCTGGGTGGTCCACAGGCTGCCTGTAAAAATCTGGGCATCAATGGGACAAAGGACCCTGTGAGGGGGGAGTCAGTAATACCCTGTATTAGTTTCCTATTGCTGCTCTAAAAAATACAACAAATTTAGTGGCTTAAAGCAACACACGCTTATTCTCTTACAATTCTGGAGGTCAGAAGTCCTAGGATGGTTTCACTGGGATAAAGTCAAGGTCTCAACAGGACTGGTTCCATCTAGAGGCTCTGAGGGGAGATTCTATTTCCTAGCCTTTTCTAGCTTTTAGTAGCTGCCTTTATTCCTTACCTTGTGGCTCCTTTCTCCATCTTCAAAGGGCATCCCTCCAATCTGTGCTCATTACAGATGAGCTTCTCCTTTGACTCCAACTCTCTTGCCTTCATTACATCAGCTTCTCCTTTGACTCCAACTCTATTGCTTTCCTCTTATAAAGATCTTTGTGATGACATTGCCCATTCACTAATCTGGGATAATCTTCCCTTCTCAAGGTCCTTAATTAAATCCTCTCTGTAAAGTTCTTTTGGCCATGTTAGGAAACATTCAGAGGTTCTGGAGAATAGGACTTGGACACATTTGGAATTATGTTTCACTATTCAGCCTACCACATACATACCATTTAATTGCTACCAGAAGAACAAGTGAAAGAGCTGAATGTGGATTAAGAACAGAATGGGGTATCTGAGACATTTTACACTAAATTGGCTTGAGATCAATTCACTACATTTTAGTTTCCTAATGACCAATTTATCTAACTTTAAAATTGTACTGATAATTAAAAAGTTGTCTCTTTTAATGGTTTGAATGTCAGTTGTCTATTTTTCAGTGCTTACTATTTTCTGCCAATTCTTCAAATGGTATGTCAACTTTAATTTTGAACTTCAGCAATTAAAACTTGATCATATTACATTAAGTAAAATTAGATTAAAATTTTAAAGGCTTAAGATAAAGGGATGAAGTTTTAACTAGTGATTTTTAGGAAGAAACAGATGAGGTTGTATTTATTTATTTATTGAAAATTTGAATTTTATTTAATTTATATTTTTATGCAGCAGGTTCTTATTAGTTATCCATTTTATACATAATAGTGTATATATGTCACTAAGGAGGTTGTATTTAAATTAAAAATTTAAATTTAAAAGCATCTGAGAAAAAATTGATAGTAGTCCAAATTATCCCATAAGAAATGATGACATTTTAAATTTCAAACAACAGCCAACTGAGATGAAACAAACCAAGGCAGCAGAAAGAAAGTGAGGATGTCCAGAAGATTGGGTTATAATTTCTGTGACTAATGCCTCAACTTTGATACTCACTGACTGTAAAAACAAAATTGTTGTGGAAGCATTTTGTTTTTAATGGCTTTTTAAGAAAAATCCTGAAATGCTAAAGAGATTGGTAAAGTGAGAAATGAAGTGGAAGCCACAGGAAAAAACATATCACACAGTAACCTCAAGTTATTAAATTGTTAGAAAAGTTGGCTTGGATAGGGCAGACAGCAGAAGCAAGAAGAACTACAATCCTGCAGCCTGTGGAACAAAAACTACATTCACAGAAAGATAGACAAGATGAAAAGGCAGAGGGCTATGTACCAGTTGAAGGAATAAGATAAAACCCCAGAAAAACAACTAAATGAAGTGGAGAGAGACAACCTTCTAGAAAAAGAATTCAGAATAATGATAATGAAGATGATCCAAGACCTCAGAAAAAGAATGGAGGCAAATATCGAGAAGATGCAAGAAATGTTTGACAAAGACCTAGAAGAATTAAAGAACAAACAAACAGAGATGAACAATATAATAACTGAAATGAAAAATACACTAGAAGGAATCAATAGCAGAATAACTGAGGCAGAAGAACGGTTAAGTGACCTGGAAGACAGAATAGTGGAATTCACTGCTGCGGAACAGAATAAAGAAAAAAGAATGAAAAGAAATGAAGACAGCCTAAGAGACTTCTGGGACAACATTAAACGCAACAACATTCGAATTATAGGGGTCCCAGAAGGAGACGAGATAGAGAAAAGACCCAAGATAATACTTGAAGAGATTATAGTCAAAAACTTCCCTAACATGGGAAAGGAAATAGCCACCCAAGTCCAGGAAGTTCAGAGAGTCCCATACAGGATAAACCCAAGGAGAAACTCACCGAGACACATAGTAATCAAATTGGCAAAAATTAAAGCCAAAGAAAAATTATTGAAAGCAGCAAGGAAAAAATGACAAATAGCATACAAATAGCATAAGGTTAACAGCTGACTTCTCAGCAGAAACTCTACAAGCCAGAAGGGAGTGGCATGACATATTTAAAGTGATGAAAGGGAAGAACCTACAACAAAGATTACTCTACCTGGCAAGGATCTCATTCAGATTCGATGGAGAAATCAAAAGCTTTACAAACAAGCAAAAGCTAAGAGAATTCAGCACCACCAAACCAGCTCTACAACAAATGCTAAAGGAACTTCTCTAAGTGGGAAACACGAAAGAAGAAAAGGACCTACAAAACCAAACCCAAAACAATTAAGAAAATGGTCATAAGAACATACATATTGATAATTACCTTAAACGTGAATGGATTAAATGCTCCAAACAAAAGACACAAGCTTCCTGAATGGATACAAAACCAAGACCCATATATATACTGTCTACAAGAGACCCACTTCAGACCTAGGGGCACATAGAGAATGAAAGTGAGGGGATGGAAAAATATATTGCATGCAAATGGAAATCAAAAGAAAGCTCTAGTAGTAATACTCATATCATGTAAAATAGACTTTAAACTAAAGAATGTTACAAGAGACAAGGAAGGACACTACATAATGATCAAGGGATCAATCCAAGAAGAAGATATAACAATTATAAATATATATACACCCAACATAGGAGCACCTCAATACATAAGGCAACTGCTAACAGCTATAAAATAGGAAATCAACAGTAACACAATAATAGTGGGGAACTTTAACACCTTACTTACACCAATGGACAGATCATCCAAACAGAAAATTAATAAGGACACAAGCTTTAAATGACACAATAGACCAGATAGATTTAATTGATATTTATAGAATATTCCATCCCAAAACAGCAGATTACACTTTCTTCTCAAATACACATGGAACATTCTCCAGGATAGATCACATCTTGGGTCACAAATCAAGCCTCAGTAAAGTTAAGAAAAATGAAATCATACCAAGCATCTTTTCTGACCACAACACTATGAGATTAAAAATCAATTACAGGGAAAAAATGTAAAAAACAAACACATGGAGGCTAAACAGTACGTTATTAAATAACCAAGAGATCACTGAAGAAATCGAAGAAGAAATCAAAAAATACCTAGAGACAATTGACAATGAAAATGTGATGATCCAAAAACTATGGGCTGCAGCTAAAGCAGTTCCAAGAGGGAAGTTTATAGCAATACATTCCTACCTCAAGAAAATGAAAAATCTCAAATAAACAGTCTAACCTTACACCTAAAGTAACTAGAGAAAGAAGAACAAAAAAACCCCAAAGTTAGCAGAAGGAAAGAAATCATAAAAATCAGAGCAGAAATAAATGAAATAGAAACAAAGAAAACAATAGCAAAGATCAATAAAACTAAAAGCTGTTTCTTTGAGAAGATAAACAAAATTGATAAACCATTAGACAGACTCATCAAGGAAAAGAAGGAGAGGACTCAAATCAATAAAATTAGAAATGAAAAAGGAGAGGTTACAACAGACACTGGAGAAATACAAAGCATCCTAAGAGACTACTACAAGCAACTCTATGCTAATAAAATGGACAACCTGGAAGAAATGGGCAAATTCTTAGAAAGGTATAACCTTCCATGACTGAACCAGGAAGAAATAGAAAATATGAACAGACCGATCACAAGCACTGAAATTGAAACTGTGATTAAAAATCTTCCTACAGACAAAAGTCCATAACCAGATGGTTTCACAGGTGAATTCTATCAAACATTTAGAGAAGAGCTAACACCCATCCTTCTCAAACTCTTCCAAAAATTGCAGAGGAAGGAATACTCCCAAACTCATTCTATGAGGCCACCATCACCCTGACACCAAAATGAGACAAAGATACTACAAAAAAAGAAAATTACAGACCAATATCACTGATGAGTATAGATGCAAAAATCCTCAACAAAATACTAGCAAACAGAATCCAACAACACATTAAAAGGATCATACACCATGATCAAGTGGGATTTATCCCAGGGATGCAAGGATTCTTCAATATATGCAAATCAATCAATGTGATAAACCATATTAACAAACTGAAGAAGAAAAAACATATGATCATCTCAATAGTTGCAGAAAAAGCTTTTGACAAAATTCAATACCCATTTATGATAAAAAATCTCCAGAAAGTGGGCATAGAGGGAACCTACTTCAACATAATAAAGGCCTTATATGACAAACCTGCAGCAAACATCATTCTCAATGGTGAAAAACTGAAAGCATTTCCTCTAACATCAGGAACAAGACAAAGATGTCCACTCTCACCACTATTACTCAACATAGTTTTGGAAGTCCTAGCCACGGCAATCAGAGAAGAAAATGAAATACAAATTGGAAAAGAAGAAGTAAAACTGTCACTGATTTGCAGATTACATGATACTATACATAGAGAATCCTAAAGACGCCACCAGAAAACTACTAGAGCTAATCAAGGAATTTGGTAAAGTTGTAGGATACAAAATTAATGCACAGAAATCTCTTTCATTCCTATACACTAATGATGAAAAATCTGAGAGAGAAATTAAGGAAACACTCCCATTTACCATTGCAACAAAAAGAAGAAAATACCTACAAATAAACCTACCTATGGAGACAAAACACCTGTATGCAGAAAATGATAAGACACTGATGAAAGAAATTAAAGATGATACAAATAGATGGAGAGATATACCAGGTTCTTGGATTGGAAGAATCAATATTGTGAAAATGACTATACTACCCAAAGCAATCTACAGATTCAATGCAATCTCTATCAAATTAGCAATGGCATTTTTTACAGAACTAGAACAAAAAATCTTAAACTTTGTATGGAGACACAAAAGAATCTGAATAGCCAAAGCAGTCTTGAGGGAAAAAAACGGAGCTGAAGGTATCAAGCTCCCTGACTTCAGACTATACTACAGAGCTACAGTAATCAAGACAATATGTTACTGGCAAAAAAACAGAAATATAGATCAATGGAACATGCTAGAAAGCCCAGAGATAAACCCACGCACCTATGGTCAACTAATCTATGACAAAAGAGGCAAGGATATACAATGGAGAGAAGCCAATCTCTTCAATATGTGGTGCTGGGGAAAGTGAACAGCTACATATAAAAGAGTGAAATTAGAACACTCCCTAACACCATACAAAAAAATAAACTCAAAATTGATTAGCGACCTAGATGTTTGACTGGACACTATAAAAGTCTTAGAGGAAAACATAGGAAGAATACTCTATGACATACATCACAGTAAGATCTTTTTTGACCTACCTCCTAGAGTAGTGAAAATAAAAACAAAAATAAACAAATGACACCTAATGGAACTTCAAAGCTTTTGCACAGCAAAGGAAACTATAAAGAAGACATAAAGACAACCCTCAGAATGGGAGAAAATATTTGCAAACGAACAACAAAGGATTAACCTCCAAAATTAACCTCATGAAGCTCAATATTAAAAAAACAAACAACCAAATCCAAAAATGGGCAGAAGACCTAAATAGACATTTCTCTAAAGAAGACATACAGATGGCCAAGAAGCACATGAAAAGCTGCTCAACATCACTAATTATTAGAGAAATGCAAATCAAAACTACAATGAGTTATCACCTCACACCAGTTAGAATGGGCATCGTCAGAAAATCTACAAACAACAAATGCTGGAGAGAGTGTGGAGAAAAGGGAACCCTCTTGCACTGTTGATGGGAATGTAAATTGATACAACCACTATGGAAAAGAATATAGAGGTTCCTTAAAAAACTAAAAATAGAATTACCATATGACCCAGCAATCCCACTACTGGGCATATACCCAGAGAAAACCATAATTCAAAAAGACACATGCACCCCAATATTCATTGCAGCACTATTTACAATAGTCAGGTTATGGAAGCAGCCTAAATGCCCATTGACAGACGAATGGGTAAAGAAGATGTGGTACAAATATACAATGTAATATTACTCAGCCATAAAAGCAATGAAATTGGGTCATTTGTAGAGATGTGGATGAACCTAGAGACTGTCATACAGAGTGAAGTAAGTCAGAAAGAGAAAAACAAATATCGTATATGAACGCATATATGTGGAACCTAGAAAAATGGTACAGATGAACTGGTTTGCAGGGCAGAAGTTGAGACACAGATGTAGAGAACAAACATATGGACACCAATGGGGAAAGCATGGTGTGATGAATTGGGAGATTGGGATTGACATATATACACTAATATGTATAAAATGGATAACTAATAAGAACCTGCTGTATAAAAAAATAAATAAAATAAAATTCAAAAAAAATTTGTCTTGACAAAGTACTTGAAAAATTGGCAGAATGATCACAAACATGCTAAAATGTTGGCAAAACCAAAACAGGATGAAAGGAATCAGTATAAACTAAACAATTCTTGGGGGAGGCAAGCACTGGCATGCTGGTTATGGAATGATTTCTGAATTTTTATACAGTCTAAGAACATTTAAGGGTTTCTTTAAATGCTGCTATGAAGACAAAGTGAAATCTTGTTCATGAAACTATCGAAATCCTCCCAAACTACTAAAAGTGGTTCCATTGGAGACAAATGACTATAAGTTTATAAATAATTAAGAGAAGAAAGTTTTTTTGTAAAATGGTAAATTTGGTGAATTGATGATCTGACAAATTGTTTTTTGGCAAACTGAGCTTTTAGTTATTTAAGCTTCCATAATCTGCCCTGCTTCCCTTGGTGACAGGGGTTTCTACTGGGGGTACCAAGTCACTCAGTGGAACTGTAGGGAAGGCCAGGACTGCCCTGGTTTCTCTGCACTTCCTGGGTCCTGCTGCCCATGAATGTGAGTGGTCCGGCAGCTTTCTCACTGTGGAGGTTTGGTCCTGTCCTACTAGGAAACCTCTCCCTCTGGTACCCAGCCCATCCAAACAATGCTTCTAGCGCATTCCTAACCCTTCATTGCACTTGTGATTTACATGTTTATGTCCTTAAACTAAACCTTAAAGCTCTCGGACAACGGTGATGCCTTAGCCAATGTTTTCTCTCCAGCCCCAAACCTGGTGTCTGGCACATTGTAAGTGCTTAAAGTGATTATTGAATGAATGGATAGATGTGGGAAAGACTTTTTATTTTAATAAATGTGTTATTTCTCCAATGCCTTTCTGCTAGATTCCATGTCCCTGTGCTTTCCTCTATTGTGGCAAATATCACAGAGGTGCCTGTGCCCCTGTCCACCACCTCCTCACAGAAGCAGGGAAGCTTTCTCCTCATCTGTGCATTCCCAGGCCCAGCAGTAGTGGGCCCTTAACACATATTAGTCTAACTAATTATTTAATGATACGAAGTGAGCCCCCAAGTCTAGAAGGAAATTCCCTGGGTAAGGTGTTTCCAGCGTGACATTCCAGACTCCTTCACAATGTCAAGATCTTCAAGTGAGTTCATTCTATTCATCTTAGCTTATTATTCATTATCTTTTGGCTGAGAAACAACCAATTTATTCAACAGCTTCTTCAGAACCTACTTCATGCCGTAATTCTAAGCAATGGGCTACAGTTGTGAACAAAGGAGAAAAACTATTTTATAAGTGTTATAGTTCAGTAATTCCTTTTCTGTTTTCCTTCTAAGAGTAACATTATTGGAAACAACTGTTCCTATATTTTTCACTCCTACCATCTTTGTAACATGAGTGGGATTTCCCAGACTATCTTTCATATTTATCACTGCAATAAACACATTTAAAAAAATTCTAATTGCTTAGATCATCCATGAATATCTAGAATAATTCATCATCATTTCACATGTTTTCTCATTTCTCTTTTCACAGAAACAAATTATTCATATTAAAAACGTTGTTCTTCTCACTCTTCCCTTTTGCATTTTTCATTTAGTATTTGAAAATCCTGTATTGGTTCTTATAGTGATAAAGGGGACATGATTTTGTCATAATACAATCTAAAAAAAAAGCTGTTGATGTAAAACCCAAATTACATTTGGATAAATCAAGATGATGACTTCAAGTTTCTATAAATATTTCCTGAGTATTTTCCCAAAGGTCTTTTCTATAAATCCTTCTTCATGTTCCTGTAGAGGGTTATGTATAGTTTGATTATGGCACTTCATGCACAGCTGTTATTATTTACTTGTTTTCCTTCCTCACTAGACTGCAAGGATCTTACCTACATTTACACCCCTCATGTGTAGTGCACTGAAAGTGCTCACTCAATGTTACTGCCATGAAGGGATGAGTTCAAGGCTGCATTTTCACCTTCTTTAAAAATAATAATACGAGAAGCTAATGTTTACTGGCTGCATTCTGTGAGCCAAACATTAAGCTAGCTTCACTTCATGCATTATTTCATTGAATCCTCACTGCAGCTCTCTCTATAGTGCAGATATTATTATCCCCCACCCCATTCTACCAGAGAGGAAGCTATCAGAGACTCAGAGAGGTTAATTAGCTTTCCCAAGGTTACAGAGCAATAAGGACAGAGTGGGATATGAGCCCACGTCTGATGAACCCAGAAGCTCATATTTCCACTTCTGCTACACCTCTAAGGTGGGTCAGTTCACCATAAGTTGAAACTGTTTAAAAAGACTCCCTCTACTAGTACTCTTTGTACGTAGGACACAGATGGCTACATCCATGGGCATAATATCTGGCAAGTGGCCTCAAAAACAAAAGCCAGTCCAAGGGGAGGAATGTGTATAGGAAACCAGAGATAGAGGAAAGTGGATGGCAAAATAAAGAGTCTGTCTATTTTGGTGCTAGATGGGGCATGAAAGTGAATTTTTAATCTAATCATTGTGATGTTTCTGGGTATTCATCCCTAAATGCCTAGTGATAATATCCTGATGATAAATGAGAATTTCCATCCTTTTTCTGTGTGAATGCTGTTCCAAAGATTCAGCCAAAACAAGGACAGAAAGATGAAAAGAAAGCAGAGACATAAAGCAACCATTTAGACTAGGGTGTCTCAACCTTAGCATTAATGACATTTTGGGCTGTGTCATGGGTTGAGTTGTGTCCCCCCAAATTCATATGTTAAAGTCCTAACTCTTAGGACCTCAGAATGTGACCTTATGTGGAGATAAGGTCTTTACAGAGGTAGTCAAGTTAAATGAGGTCATTAGGGTGCCTTAATCCAATAAGACTGGTGACTCCAAAATCGGGGAAATTTGGGCATGGAGACACACATGGAGGGAAGATGATTGAAGAGAAAGAAAGATGGCCATCTGCAAGCTGAAGACAGATGCTTCCCTCAGCCTCAGACAGAAGGAATATTGCCTTGTTTTCAGACTTCTAACCTACAGAACTGAGAGACAATAAGTGTCTGTTATTTAAGGCACCCAATCTGTGTTACTTTTTTAAAATTTAATTTTTATTTTATATTGGAGTATAGTTGATTTACAATATTTTGTTAGTTTCAGGTGTACAGCAAAGTGATTCAGTTATATATATAAATATATCCATTCTTTTCCAGATTCTTTTCCCATAAAGGTTATTACAGAATACTGAGTAGAGTTCCCTGTGTTATATAGTAAGTCCTTGTTGACTATCTACTTCATTTATAGTAGCATGTATATATTAATCCCAAACTTCTAATTTATCCCTTCCCCCTCCATCTTTTCCCTTTGGTAGCCATTGTATGTGAAATCTTGAGGAAACTTGCACAAGCTTTTAGGTAGCTTCATCCACCAGAGGGCAGACAGCAGAAGCAAGAAGAACTGCAATCCTGCAGCCTGTGGAATGAAAACCACAATCACAGAAAGTTAGACAAAATGAAAAGGCAGAGGACTATGTTGCAGCTGAAGGAACAAGATAAAACTACAGAAAAACAACTAAATGAAGCACCTTCCAGAAAAAGAATTCAGAATAATGATAATGAAGATGATCCAGGGTCTTGGAAAAAGAATGGAGGCAAAGATTGAGAAGATGCAAGAAATGTTTAACAAGGACCTAGAAGAACTAAAGAACAAACAGAGATGAGCAATACAATAACTGAAATGAAAAATACACTAGAAGGAATCAATAGCAGAATAACTGAGGGAGAAGAACGGATAAGTGACCTGGAAGACAGAATGGTGGAAATCACTGCTGCGGAACAGAATAAAGAAAAAAGAATGAAAAGAAATGAAGACAGCCTAAGAGACCACTGGGACATTACATGCACCAACATTCACATTATAGGGGTCCCAGAAGGAGAAGAGAGAGAGAAAGGACCCGAGAAAATATTTGAAGGGATAATAGCTGAAAACTTCCCTAACGTGGGAAAGGAAATAGTCACCCAAGTCCAGGAAGCACAGAGAGTCCCAGGCAGGATAAACCCAAGGAGGAACATGCCAAGACACATAGTAATCAAACTGACAATAATTAAAGACAAAGAAAAAAATATTAAAAGCAACAAGGGAAAAATGACAAATAACATACAAGGGAACTCCCATACAGTTATCAGCTGATTTCTCAGCAGAAACTCTGCAAGGCAGAAAGGTGTGGCACAATATATTTAAAGTGATGAAAGGGAAGAAACTTCAACCAAGGATACTCTACCCAGCAAGGCTCTTATCAAGATTTGATGGAGAAATCAAAAGCTTTACAGACAAGCAAAAACTAAGAGAATTTAGCACCAACAGACCAGCTTTGCAGCAAATGCTAAAGGAGTTCCTTTAGGTAGGAAAGAGATTAGTAACTTAAAAAACAAAAAAACAAAACAAAACAAAAAAAACCTTTTACATATATAGACTGCTATATCAAAGCCTCAGACCCCAAAACTACAATAGATACACACACACACACACAAAAAGCAATAAAAACACAACACTAAAGATGGTCATCAAACCACAAGAGAAGAGAACAAAAGAGGAAGGCAAGAAAAAAGACATAAAAACAAACCCAAAACAATTTTAAAAATGGCAATAGGAATACACATATCAATAATTACCTTAAATGTAAATGGATTAAATGCACCAAGAAAAAGACATAGACTGGCTTAGTGGATATAAAAACAAGACACATATATAAGCTGTCTACGAGAGACCCACCTCAGACCTAGGGACAACATACAGACTGAAAGTGAGGGGATGGAAGAAGGTGTTCCACACAAATGCAAATCAAAAGAAAGCTGGAGTAGCAATTCTCATATCAGACAAAATAGACTTTAAAATAAAGACTCTTATAAGAGACAAAGAAGGACACTACATAATGATCAAGTGATCAATCCAAGAAGAAAATATAACAATTGTAAATATATATGCACACAACATAGGAGCACCTCAATATATAAGGCAAATACTAACAGCCATAAAGAGAGAAATCAACAGTAACACAATGATAGTGGGGGACTTTAACACCCCACTTTCATCAAGGGATAGATCATCCAGACAGAAAATCAATAAGGAAACACAGGCCTGAAATGACACATTAGACCAGATGGAGTCAATTGATATTTATGGAGCATTCCATCCAAAAGCAGCAGAATACACATTCTTCTCAAGTGCACATGGAACATTCTCCAGGACTGACCACATGCTGGGCCACAAGGTGAACCTCGGTAAATTGAAGAAAATTTAAATCATATCAAGCATCTTTTCTGATCACGACGCTATGAGATTAGAAATAAACTACAAGAAAAAACTATAAAAAACACAAATATGTGGAAGCTAAACAATATGCTACTAAACAACCAATGGGTCACTGAAGAAATCAAAGAGGAAATAAAAAATACCTAGAGACAAATGAAAATGAAAGCACAATGATCCAAAACCTACGGCATGCAGAAAAGCAGTTCTAAGAGGGAAGTTTATAAGAATACAATCTTACCTTAAGAAACAAGAAAAATCTCAAATAAACAACCTCACCTTACACCTAAAGCAACTAGAGAAAGGAGAACAAACAAAACCTAAAGTTACTAGAAGGAAAGAAATCATACAGATCAGAGCAGAAATAAATGAAATAGAGACAAAGAAAACAATAGCCAAAATCAACAAAACTAAAAGCTGGTTCTTTGGAAAGATAAACAAAATTGATAAACCTTTAGCCAGACTCATCAAGAAAAAAAGGGAGGGAACTCAAATCAATAAAATTAGAAATGAAAAAGAAGTTACAACAGACACCACAGAAATACAAAAGATCATAAGAGACTACTCCAAGTAACTGTATGCCAATAAAATGGACAACCTAGGAGAAATGAACAAATTCTTAGAAAAGTACCACTTTCCAAGACTAAACCAGAAATAGAAAATATGAATAGACCAATCACAAGCACTGAAATTGAAACTGTGATTTAAAAACTCCCAAAAAACAGAAGTCCAGGAACTGATGGCTTCACAGGTTATTTCTGTCAAAAATTTAGAGAAGAGCTAACACCTATCCTGAAACAGTTCCAAAAAATTACAGAGGAAGGAAAACTCCCAAACTCATTCTGAGGCCACCATCACCCTGATATCAAAACCAGACAAAGATACCACAAAAGAAGAAAATTACAGGCCAATATCACTGATGAACATAGATGCAAAAATCCTCAACAAAATACTAGCAAACAGAATCCAACAATACATTAAAAAGATCATACACCATGATCAATTGGGATTTATCCCAGGGATGCAAGGGGTTTTCAATATCCACAAATCAATCAGTGTGATACACCACATCAAGAAACTGAAGAGTAAAAACCATAGGATCATTTCAATAGTTGCAGAAAAAGCTTTTGACAAAATTCAGCACCCATTTATGATAAAAACTCTCCAGAAAGTGGGTATAAAGGGAACATAACTCAACATAATAAAGGCCATATATGACAAACCTGCAGCTAACATCATACTCAATGGTGAAAAGCTGAAAGCATTTCCTTTAAGATCAGGAACAAGACAAGGATGTCCACACCCACCACTCATATTCAACATAGGTTTGGAAGTCCTAGCTACAGCAATTACAGAAGAAAAAGAAATAAAAGGAATCCAAACTGGAAAAGAAGAAGTTAAACTATTACTCTTTGCAGATGACATGATACTATATGTAGAAAATGCTAAGGATGCTACCAGAAAACTACTAGAGCTCATCAATAAATTTGGTAAAGTTGCAGGTTACAAAATTAATCCACAGAAATCTGTTACATTCCTATACACTAACAACAAAAGATCCAAAAGAGAAATTCAAGAAACAATCGCATTTACCATCGTATCAAAAAGAATAAAATACCTAGGAATAAACCTACCTAAGGAGACAAAAGATCTGTACTCTGAAAACTATAAGATGCAGATGAAATAAATCAAAGATACACAAACAGATGGAAAGATATACCGTGTTCTTGGACTGGAAGAATCAATATTGTCAAAATGACTATACTACCCAAGGCAATCTACAGATTCAGTGCAATCCCTATCAAATTCCCAGTGACATTTTTTCACAGAACTAGAACAAAAAATCTTAAAATTTGTATGGAGACACAAAAGACCCCAAATAGCCAAAGCAATCTTGAAAAAGAAAAACAGAGCTGGAGGAATCAGGTTCCGTGACTTCAGACTATACTACAAAGCTATAGTCATCAAAACTGTATGGTACTGGCACAAAAATAGAAATATATAGATCAGTGGAACAGGATAGAAAGCCCAGAAACAAACCCATGCACCTATGGTCAATTAATCTATGACAAAGGAGGCAAGACTACACAACAATGGAAAGACAGTCTCTTCAACAAATGGTGCTGGGAAAACTGGACAGCTACATGTAAAAAAAAAATGAAATTAGATCATTCTTTGACACCATACACAAAAATAAGCTCAAAATGGATTAAAGACTTAAAGGTGAGACCAGACATTATAGAACTCCTAGAGGAAAACATTGGCAGAACATTCTCTGACATAAATCACAGCAATATCTTTTGCAATCTGTCTCCCAGAATAATGGAAATAAAAACAAAAATAAACAAATGAGATCTAATTAAAATCAAAAGCTTTTTCACAGCAAAGGAAACCATAAACAAAACAAAAAGACAACCCACAGATTGGGCGAAAATATTTGCAACTGATGTGACCAACAAGAGATTAGTCTCCAAAATTTACAAACAATTCATGAAGCTTAATATCATCAAAACAAACAACCCAATCAAAAAGTGGCCAAAAGACCTAAATAGACATTTCTCCAAAGAAGACATACAGATGGCCAAGACGCACAGGAGAAGATGTTCAACATCGCTAATTATTAGAGAAATGCAAATCAAAGCTACAATGAGATATCACCTCACACCAGTCAAAATGGCTATCATCAAAAAATCCACAAACAATAAATGCTGGAGAGGGTGTGGAGAGAAGGGAACCCTCCTACACTGGTGGTGGAAATGTAAATTGGTACAGCCACTATGGAAAACAGAATGGCGGTTTCTTAAAAAACTAAAAATAGAGCTACCATATGATCCTGCAATCCCACTCCTGGGCATATATCTGGAAAAAAAACATGGTCCGAAAGGATACATGCACTCTAGTGTTCATTGCAGCACTGTTTACAATAACCAAGACATGGAAGCAACTTTTTTTTTTTTTTCGGTACACGGGCCTCTCACTGTTGTGGCCTCTCCTGTTGCGGAGCACAGGCTCTGGACGCACAGGCTCAGTGGCCATGGCTCATGTGCCCAGCCACTCCGCGGCATGTGGGACCTTCCTGGACCGGGGCACGAATCCATGTCCCCTGCATTGGCAGGCGGACTCTCAACCACTGCGCCACCAGGGATGCCCATGGAAACACCTTAATGTCCATTGACAGAGGAATGGATAAAGACATGGTACATATATACAATAGAATATTACTAAGCCACTAAAAAAGAATGAAATAATGTCATTTGCAGCAACATGGATGGACCTAGAGACTGTTATACTGAGTGAAGTAAGTTAGAGAAAGAGCAATATCATATGATATCCCTTATATGTAGAATTTTAAAAGAAATGATTGTATCATTTAAATAAATAAAACTACCCAAGATAGTTTAAATAAATAAAACAACCCATTCAAATAAATACACTTATTTACAAAACAGAAACTGACTCACAGACTTAGAGAATGAACTTATGGTCAGCAGCGGGGGACATGTGGCTAATTTTTAACTAAAATTAATTAAAGCTCGAAACATACAAAAATAAATAAATAAGCACAATATATGGAATCTTAAAAAATGAACTTATTTACAAACCAGAAACAGACTCACCAACTTCAAAAACAATCTGTGGTACTTTGTTACTGCAGCCCTAGCAAACCAACAGGTTTCATAACTCTTTGTTGTGAGAGGCTGGCCTGTGTATTGCAGAATGTTTGGCAACACCCCAGGCCTCTACCCACTAGATGCCGCTAGTACCTCCTTTCCTCAGTTGTGACAACCCACAAAGTCTCCCACCACGGCCAAGTATCTCCTTGGGGCAAACAGACTAGACTCTCTGTGGCCTTGAGGCAGTTGTTGGTCTCACACATCAAAGGCACATCCACTGCCAATTTCCCAGCTCTCTGCAGGCCCTGGTGATTTCCCAAACAGAGCAAAATACTTCATTTAGAACATTTAACTTCATCTGAATAGGGACCACTCACAAAGTATGCTATATAATGGAGAAAAAATTCTAATTAGTTGGAGATCTAGAAAAGATTCTTTAAATCCCTCAATCATCCTCAAGGAAAACATGGGATTTCCTTTTTCTTAAATGTGGACAGTGCTTCCTCTGAAGACAAGGAATTTGTCGATGTCCCCCTTTTGTAAAAGTGCAAGCCTTACCATTCTACAGGAGCAATCAAAGAAGGAAAATGATGCTTCTGTGCTATTAAAGGGCAAACACGTCCTTGCCTCAGTATGAAAGCTGTAGGAGAGGGGTGTAAAGAGATAGTGGAGGGCTATATAAGTATTTTAATAACCTAGCACAATGGCTTGGATTATGTCACTATTTATTCACATGTGAGTAGTTAGTTGTAATGAATGGAGCAGAACAGAAACAAACAGCAGTAGGCATATGGGTGATGTGGCTAAATCCTTTTTACATCCTTTAATTCTGGAGGGATTCTAAAAGGGCACATCTTCAGAGCTGCTGTAATTATATTTTTCTCACTGCATGAACTCTTCCTGATGTCAATGCTGCCAGTTATATTCAGGTGATGAATTTTTTCCAGCAGGTCAATACATCATATTAAACAACAGAAAACTCTTTCTCTTTTGCTAATAGTTTAAGCATTTTGACAAGGCCTCGATGATAAACCTGTAAGAGATCGTTTCAAGTAGGGCCACCTACAAATTTAATTAATTGCAATCTTTACTTGACAGTACTAGTTCATAATTGATCAGGTATCCTTTTTTCTCATATTTTAAATGTCTTTGCTTCTTTCTGTCCTGGTGCACACATATGTATACACTATATTTCTCTTCTTCTGTGTCATTGTTTTATCATGACTTAAAACTGGAAGTAAATACTTCTTTACCTCTGAAACAGATGCACTGATCCCTGTCTGCCCATCTCATAGGATTGTAAGAATCAGGATAAAATATGCAAAAATGGTTTATAAGCCATCAAGTGCTTCAGCATGGAAGATACTATTGTCATTGCTACATCCCAGTGAATAGAGGGGTCAAAGACCTATGAAAGTTTAGAGTTGGGGGGATTAGTGACCCAAGTCTCTTAGGAGTCAATTAAGTTCTGGAAGGAAACTTAGAGACATGTGTCTTCAGCCCACCAGGATTGGATTTAGCCTCCTCAAGTAGAAGTGTATAAGCCTATACTTCTGAAAGAGTTGTTTTCCAAAGATTTGTAATTTACAGCATAGGAATTGTTAAACACTGACATAATCTGATTTTTCTTACTCAGGCTTTACCTTACAGTGTGAAACAAAACATATGAGTTCTTATATAGGGGCTTTGTAGGCAGGACACTTGCTTTTTAGGGGGTCTTGAAGAGTGATAGACATTTTCCAGGCAGAGGAAGGGAAAAAGAGCTTTTACAAAGAAACCAGGGCACCAAACCAAAGATAAGGAGGAAAGCTACAACAGTAGGAGGGCCAGGCTGGGGGACTGGGTGGTGATGGGTGGGGATGGGTGCTCATGCAGGAACAGCACAGGCCTCTGTCTTTCTCATCTTCCCAGGCCTTGTCAATCCTACCCAACATCTCCAATGAGGGCTGGTTCCCCCTATCTAATCCCCACTGCTGCTCTGGTGGCAACATTACTGCCGTTGGCCATTCACTGCTTCTCTAGCACTCTCTTTGTAAGGTGTGCAAGGCAAGTATGCTTCTTTTCCCCATTGTACAAAAAAAGAAAACTCAAAAGATTAAAACATGGATAACAGGGTCTCAAAGAGATATTTGTCCACTCATATTCAGAGCAGCACTATTCATAATAGCTAAAAGGTGGAAGCAACCCAAGTGCCCATTGACAGATGAATGGACAAACAAAATGTGCTCTAAACATACAATGGAATATTATTTGGCCATAAAAAAGGAAGGAAGCTCTGACACATGCTGCAACATGGATGAACCTTGAAGACATATGCTAAGTGAAATAAACCAGTCACAAAAGCACAGATGCTCTGTGATTCCACTTATATGAGGTGTCTAGAGTAGTCAAATTCATAAAACAGAAAGTAGATGGTGGTTGCCAAGGACTGGGAGGAGGGGGATATGGGGAGTTGCACTTAATGGGCATTGAGTTTCAGTTCTCCAATATAGAGAACAGAATGGCAGTTTCTTAAAAAACTAAAAATAGAGCTACCATATGATCCTTCAATCCCACTCCTGGACATATATCCAGAGAAAACCATAATTCGAAAAGATACATGCACCCCAATGTTCATTGCAGCACTTTTTACAATAGCCAGGACATGGAAGCAAACTAAATGTCCATCGACATAGAGATGGATAAAGAAGATGTGGCACATATATACAATGGAATATTACTCAGCCATAAAAAGAAACGAAATTGAGTTATTTGTAGTGAGGTGGATGGACCTAGAGTCTGTCATACAGAGTGAAGTAAGTCAGAAAGAGAAAAACAAATACCGTATGCCAACACATATACATAGAATAAAAAAAAAAAGTCATGAAGAACCTAGGGAAAAGATGGGAACAAAGACACAGACCTACTAGAGAATGGACTTGAGGACATGGGGAGGGGGAAGGGTAAGCTGGGAAAAAGTGAGAGAGTGGTAGTGTATATACGGACATATATACACTACCAAATGTAAAACAGATAGCTAGTGGGAAGCAGTCGCATAGCACAGGGAGATCAGCTCGGTGCTTTGTGACCAGCTAGAAGGGTGAGATAGGGAGGGTGGGAGGGAGGGAGACGCAAGAGAGAAGAGATATGGAGATATATGTATATGTACAACTGATTCACTTTGTTATAAAGCAGAAACTAACACACCATTGTAAAGCAATTATACTCCAATGAAAACGTTCAAAAAAAAAACCGAATTACTGTGATGTAAAGCAGAAATTAACACAACCTTGTAAATCAACTATACTTCAATTAAAAAAAAAATCCTGCTCAAAATCTCTGGCCTGTTCCTTGACCCTTGTGCAACTCAACCTTACTCATACTGTGTTGCTGCTATTGACAAAAATTCAATTAACGATCAAGTTGAGAAGAAAAAAAGGGAGTATTATTCAAGCCAAACTGAGGATTATAACCTGGGAGACAGAAAGCTCTGAAACTGTTTTGCCTGTTAGAAGTCCAGGAAGTCCAATGTACAGTCATGTACATTTTTGAGACAAAGGATCGTACATCAAAATGAGATCCTGATGTTTTACATAAAGTTCACCAAGAATACATAGTCCAGGTAAGCATCTACAAAGCCAGCAGCAAGTCACATGACCCCGTACAGAGCTGGGGAAAAGAACCCTATTCTTTTTTTTTTTTTTTAATGAATTTGATGAGAGAGCACAATCACTACCTTGATCTTTTTTTCTAAAAATTAATTAATTAATTTATTTTTGGCTGCGTTGGGTGTTTGTTGCTGCTCACGGGCTTTCTCTAGTTGCATCGAGTGGGGGCTACTCTTTGTTGCGGTGCGTGGGCTTCTCATTGCAGTGGCTTATCTTGCTGCGGAGCACGGGCTGTAGGCCCGCGGGCTCAGTAGCTGTGGCTCGCATGCTCTAGAGGGCAGGCTCAGTAGTTGTGGCCCTCAGGCTTAGTTGCTCCACGGCATGTGGGATCTCCCCGGACCAGGGCTTGAAACTGTGCCCCCTGCATTGGCAGGTGGATTCTTAACCACTGTGCCATCAGGGAAGTCCAAGAATGCTATTCTTTTAAGAAGTTACATTGCTAACTTCAGAAGAATGGGGGGAAAATATCTTTAAGGGGAGAAAAAAAGATCCTTAAGGGGAAAATAAAAAGATCTTTATGGTTAAACAGACACTCCTGTCTTTGAGGAGCTCAGGTTAATGAATAATGCAGATGCACACTGCACATTAAGGAAGGAGGGTGGAGCCCCAAACAGACACAGAGAGAGAATTTTATGTTTAATTTTTCTTGTCCTGCCTTAAAATATAAATATTATTTCATCACTGCTAAGAGGACTCCTGGGTCGTTGGAGTGAGCAGCTGCAGTGTTGGTTTTGCCCGTTTTACTGGTACCCGTCTCCAAGCATCATCTTAGCCAAGCTTTCCTGCGACTCACCCACTTTCCCAGTGCTGTGCCTTGTCCGGATTCCTTCCTGCTCTGCAGCAGGCCTTGCCCCTTTCTCTCTCCCCAGTTCGGAGCATGTCCGTCCCCCATCTGGATGCCCTGATGTCAGGGGTGGAGAGGGCCGCCCTGGGGGGAGCGTGCTGGGGATCAGAGCCTGCACTGCGCTTGCATCAAAAAACCTGGGTTTGACTCCTACCCTCTCTGTTTCCTGTTCTGCTGAGTCCTACCTTGTAAGATTGTTCTGAGAACAAGATGAGATGATATAAGTAAAGTGCTTAGTGCCATAGCAGATCAAGTCCCTCTTGTCATCAGTGTCACTGTGATTTTGAACAAGCCACTTAACCTTTCAACATCCTCATCTAAAAAAAGGAAGGGGTGGGGTTTGGCTAACTTTGAAGGTTTTCTTCAGGGTCAGCTTTCAAGGACTATTTGGTTTTCATAAGTACAAAATGGAATAGTAACAACTCCTTACAAGGTCGCGGTGCAAATGATGTATTTTGGGAAATGCTTGCAAACTATAAATCACGTCCACCTGTGGTGGGTTTGGCCATTTGGTTAGAAGGATGGGGGGCAGGTCGGGTGGGGAGCAGCCACAGACAGGCTGTGGGTGCTGCTGTGTCTGATGGCTCACACTAGGGCTGCTCAGGCCACCTGTGAATGAGACCCCTGTCTTCAGTTTCCTCTGTAGGGAAATATATAGGGTAGCAGCCTCCTGGAACCCTCTATGGCAGTGGGGTATCAAGATCAACTACCAGAATGGAAAGAACTGAGGAAGCATGCCATTCCTCCACAAACAGACTAGTTTTTCCTTCTCATTGGGCTTAGGGGGCTAAATTGGAGGAGACAACGTTGGAGGTGATAAAGAGGTTGCTCTTTATCACCTCCTTAGAGTTTGGGTTGCTCCCCAAACTCTAAGAGGCCAAATTCTCAGCGTGCGAATTAAAAGATGAATCCTTAGAGAGTGCCGTTCTGATTCATCATCATCTGGCTCTAATGCCCATCAACCAAGGTGGCACACAGCAAGCTCTTTACCTTCTATGAAAATAGTGGTAGTGAGATTACTTTTAACAGCATTACTAGTGATGATGATGATGATGATGGCAAACGATAGACTCTACTAGCTACTGCTTTAAGGGCTTTACATACATTACCATTGAAACCCTAACAAGAGTATTCAGATATTTAGGTGTTATCACTCTCAATTCCTAGGACATAGTGCCAAAGCCTAAAGCGGTTAAACAAAGGGCCTCAATTTTCCAGGAAAGCTGATCTTGAAGTCTTAAGTGGGAGTCGGACAAGAAAGTTTGTTGCCATCTCCCAAATGACACTGACCTTGTATGGGAGTTGTCAGCTCTGCTGGGAAGGCCTTCCTCCCCGTCCAGTGTCCTTTTTGGACTTCTGCTTCTATCATTTAAAACTGCACATATTTACATTGCTAAAATATAGTAACATACTTCTCTATTCCAGCAGAGGTAGTACATTTAGATTTGATCAGTCTATTTTCATTAAATTTTTAGTAATTTAGAGGAATGCAAAAACGATTTGAAGCAGGCATCAGGAACCCATACATCTGAACAGGCTCTATTTCTTTTCTTTCTTTTTTTAAAAAGTATTTATTGGAGTATAGTTGATTTACAATGTTGTGTTACTTTCTGCTGTGCAGAAAAGTGAATTAGCCATATATATACATATATCTACTCTTTTTTAGATTCTTTTCCCATATAGGTCATTACAAAGCATTGAGAACAGTTCCCTGTGCTATATACAGTAAGTAGGCCCTTATTAGTTATCTATTTTATATATAGTAGTGTGTATATGTCAATCCCAATCTCCCAATTTATCTTTCCCCCCACTTCCCCCGTGGTGTCCATAAATTTGTTTTCTACATCTGTGAGTCTATTTCTGTTTTGAAAATAGTGTTCATTTGTACCATTTTTTTAGATTCCACATATAATTAATATCATATGTTTGTCTTTGTCTGACTTACTTCACTCAGTATGACAATCTCTAGGTCCATCCATGTTGCTGCAAATGACATTATTTTGTTCTTTTTTATGGTTGAGTAATAGTTCATCGTATATATGTATCACATCTTCTTTATCCACCTCTATGTCGATGGACATTTAGGTTGCTTCCATGTCCTAGCTATTGTAAAAAGTGCTGCAATGAACATTGGGGTGCATGTATCTTTTCGAATTATGGTTTTCTCTGGATATATGTCCAGGAGTGGGATTGAAGGATCATATGGTAGCTTTATTTTTAGTTTTTTAAGAAACTGCCATTCGGTTCTCCATATTGGTTGTTCTAATTTACATTCTCACCAACAGTGTAGGAAGGTTCCCTTTTCTCCACACCCTCTCCAGCATTTATTGTTTGTAGATTTTTTGATGATGGCTATTCTGACTGGTGTGAGGTGATACCTCACTGTAGTTTTGATTTGCATTTCTCTAATAATTAGTGATGTTGAGCATCTTTTCATGTGCTTTTTTGGCCATCTGTATGTCTTCTTTGAAGTAATGTCTATGTAAATCTTCTGCCCATTTTTTGATTGGGTTGTTTGCTTTTTTGATATTGATCTTCATGAGCTGTTTGTATGTTTTGGAGATTAATTCCTTGTTGTTTGCTTCATTTGCAAATATTTTCTCCCATTCTGTGGGTTGTCTTTTTGTTTTGTTTATGGTTTCCTTCACTGTGCAAAAGCTTTGAAGTTTAATTAGATCCCATTTGTTTATTTTTGTTTTTATTTTCATTACTCTAGGAGGTGGATCAAAAAAGATCTTGCTGTGATTTATGTTAAAGAGTGTTCTACCTATGTTTTCTTCTAAGAGTTTTATAGTGTCCAGCCTTACATTTAGGTCTTTAATCCATTTTGAGTTTATTTTTGTGTATGGTGTTAGGAAGTGTTCTGATTTCATTCTTTTACATGTAGCTGTCCAGTTTTCCCAGCACCACTTATTGAAGAGACTGACTTTTCTCCGTTGTATATTCTTGCCTCCTTTGTCATAGATAGGGGACCATAGGTGGGTGGGTCTATCTCTGGACTTTCTATCCTAAACAGGCTCTATTTCTTACTAGTTTTGTCATTTGAGGCCAAACTGTTCCCTTCTCTCCACCTTGATTTCCTCATCTGTAAGTGGGAATAAATTGTTTCTTCATAGGGTGATGATGAAGCCTAATTGAAACAATGGGCCTAAAAGTTCTTTGTAAAGAGTAAATTCTCATAAAAAGGCATGTTATTCTTAGTTCTTGGAGGAAAAACTTTTATTCTTATTTTCTTATCACCAAATCAATACTAGTTCACATCATTATTATCCACATCCATGATAATAAGAAAAAAAAGCTGTAATCTTTTCATGCAGAAATAGCAGTTAACACTTTAATATAGATCCTTTGAGACCTTTTATTAAAATGAAAGGTGCTCTTGTTATTGTAATTATAATTTTGTAAAAACAGATGCTGAAGAGGTGGGGAAAGGGGAGAATTTGAGGGCAGTAGGTTGACCGTGTGGGAGAGGGTGCTGAGAGTGGACAGTGGACACATCCTTTCAGAAGCCTCCACTCTGGCAGTGAGTTGAATAATCAGATAAAGCAGTTAGTTAAAACAGGGAAACAGTGAAAATGGAAATCACTTTGAATATTTTACTAAAGTAAAACACATTTTAAAAAAAAGTAAAATGTAAAATATAACTTCATTTGACAATACTTTGAAGGGACGCGACCTCTTCTTTTTTTTTTTTTTTTTTTTTTTGCTGTACATGGGCCTCTCACTGTTGTGGCCTCTCCCGTTGTGGAGCACAGGCTCCGGACGCGCAGGATCAGCAGCCATGGCTCACGGGCCCAGCCGCTCCGCAGCATGTGGTATCTTCCCGGACCGGGGCACGAACCTGTGTCCCCTGCATCGGCAGGCAGACTCTCAACCACTGCGTCACCAGGGAAGGCCGAGACCTCTTCTTTAAGTATGTGACAGCTGATGGGAGTCCTGCGTGGATTTTTTAAAAGGTAAAAGTTGACACAAGGTCACTGTTTTCCAGTTCCAACATCTTTAAAGTAGGGAGAGAACTCAGAAAGAGTTGGGAATCAATCTGAGTTCAGAATTCTTCTAGATTAAACAAAATTTCCCAAATTTTTACATTTGTCTGGCCTGTGTCAAACTCTAAGATTTTGCTTTTGATTTGTTTTTTAAGGTATTGATACTTTCTTGTTACTGTTTATTAGAAGAATTCAGTTTGGATTTTACACAATAACAATTCTTTTCCTCAGTCATATTTCCTTGCTTTACATAGTTACAAAAACAAGTACAACTGGCCAAACCAGTTTGTGGACAACAATATCTGCCTCTTGGTGAACCTAAACCGTGGTGGCAGAAGTGGCCCAGGGACCCTGAGTCCTGCCCGTGGACACAAGCATTCGCTCTGCCATCAGACAGAATGTTTAACTGAGAGCAAGGCACACATCGATCAACCCAGCTTTGAAGGTTTCTGATACACTGTAAATACAGAAAAACGATTGTGTCCAGGAGGATGCTTTTGCTACAAGTAACATAAACCTGGACTCAAGCTGTTTTTTTAAAAATAAGGAGATTAATTATCTCAAATAACAGGCAGGTTAGAAGTAAGATGGGTTTCCATGCTGATGGATTCAGGGATTTCACAGTGACATGGAGGTCCCACATTATTTCCACCTCCCCACACCGCTATTCACAACATCAGCTTCATCTTGAAACTGTGGCCAGCAGCTGGGGCCTCAGGTTTCCTCTCTTTTATTAAGTGGGAGTGAGGAACAACAGGTATCCACCCAGGAATCAGGTCATTCCACTCCACCTGACTGGCCCAACTCGGGCCCCATGACCACCCCGGACTTCCTTTTTCTTTTTTTGCGGTACACAGGCCTCTCACTGTTGTGGCCTCTCTCGTTGAGGAGCACAGGCTCCGGATGCGCAGGCTCATGGCCCGTGGCCATGGCTCACGGGCCCAGCCGCTCCGCGGCACGTGGGATCTTCCCGGACCGGGGCACGAACCCATGTCCCCTGCATCGGCAGGAAGACTCTCAACCACTGCGCCACCAGGGAAGCCCCCGGACTTCTTAATAACCATCTTCAGAGGAGTGGCATGTGCTGGTTGGTTTGAACGTCAGCATCCATTCCTGGAGCTGCAGATAAGTTCAGTTTCCCATTTCCATGAATCCCAGGAGCTGTGTGAACACCTGAAAAAAACTGGATTCTATTCAATGTCATATGTGTAGATTTACCTTTTTTCATTTAATAGTTGCACAATATTCTATTGTATGAACAGTTTATTTAATCATAGTATATTTCAACAACAGTGCCTGAAACATAGAAAGCTCTCCACAAGTACTTGTTATTATTATTTATAAACATACAAATATTTCCATATTTCCTAATTTATACTTTATCTTTCCTAAAACTGTTTATTTGTGTTTTCTCTTCTTATTTTAATGTAAAAATTTCTAGAACTATGTGTATTTGAAAGAATAAACTTTAGCTTTCATTTATCAAGTCAAAAAACCCCCCCAAAACCCCCCAAAAAACCCCTGGATTCTACTACAGAAGAGGAAAGAGAAAAGGACGCTGGCAGAGATGTAGTCACTCCTACAGGAAGCTTTCCTACATCACAGTGTGGCCTCAGGCCAGCTCTGTTCCCTCAGACACCAGGAATGTACATCCCTGAAGCATCTGTGCTCCTGGTCAAAAGTCCTCCCATGGTATTATCCACCATTAGCTATTCCAATCAGCTAAAAGTGACAAGAAGAAAGCGTAGAAACTGGTCTCACTGTAACTCATGACCACAAATCAGGATGGCTCTCCCAGTGCTGGCCACCTGCCTACATGCCCCTTGGTGGTTCACCATCCCCTTGACAGGAAGCTGTTCACAGCTTCTCGCCGCTTAAGCCCCAACACCTGCCTCCTGTTCTCCTCATACCCTTCTGACACCATTTTCTCAGACTTCACTGTGCAAATAGCAGCTGCTAGACTGTTCCTGTGATCAACTGTCCCATCCGGCCTCTGGCCAGTGCTCTGCCTGCCCTATGGTCACAGTAGGTGACCCGGCCCCTCTCCCTCCATCTGTGCTCCAGTCCTCTCCCCATCCCCCCTTCTCCGGCCATCAGCCCCTCTCTCCAGCTCTCTGAGCTCACAAAGGTGACAGAAGCTCGCCTGTTAAAAACAAAGCCCAAAACCTCTTCCTCGACCTTCTTCTTCCTGCTCATGCCTTGCTTCTTTTTCCCACGAAGAAACCTCTTTAAAGTGTTGTCTAGAATTGCTCTCTGTGCCCTCTCAGTCCTCATCCCCTCAACTCGCCGACCTTGAGCTTTTCACCCCATCATCAGGCCCCTGAAATGGCTCTAATCCAAGTAATCAAAGGCCTCCCTTTTGCCAAATCCAGGCGCCTGCTGCTTTTGTCTGACTTGACCCCTCAGCACTTTCTTCAACCCCTCATGTTCTTCTCTTGGCTTCTAGAGCACACTCTCTCCCGGGTGGATTTTCGGGTGGATTTCCCTGCTATATCACTCGTGTCTCCCACTCTCCTCTCTGGGCACGTCTGAGCTTAATTTGGACCCTTATTCTTTTCTCCTTCCTTCGTCTCCTCTCCTCTTCCTTCCCTTCCTCCCCCTCTATCTCCTTCCATGTGCATGGGCCCCAGCGTACCTTTCTACCCCGTTTAAACATTCGTTGGCTGGTGAGGTGATGGTCAGGCCTGGAGCTCTGGCCTGGTGGCGCCCACTGGCTGCTCGCGTCCTTTACTTGGACGTCTCATGGTATCTCCAACTCAACATGCACCAAACAGAATGTTTGTTTCCTCCCCATCCTCTGTCGCTCAGACCTGTTTCTCCTCTACTGATCACCCCCTTAGTGAGTGACACGACCACCTACACGGCTGTTACGGTCTAACTTGGGTGTCCTTCTTGGTTCCTCTTCTCCCACGTGAGGCCCTTCACATACTCCCTCAGGAATTCCTGTCATCTCTTCCCCAAGACAGCCTCAGTCCATCTGCTTTTTCCCAGCTCCAACTCCAATCATCTCATTGAACTACAGTGATCATCTGATGCCGCTTCTATTCTTGCTCTCTGCACAGAGGCCAGAGTAATCTTCTAAAAATATTAAATCAGATCATCTCACTGCCATGTATAAAACCCTTCAGTGGCTTCCAGTTGTGGACAGAACAAAATCTAGATACCTTATCATGGCCTGGGAGGCCTTACCCAATCCTGTTTTGACCTCTCTCTGTCTGATCTCATCTGGTGAAACTCAGCTCTAGGCACCCAGACCCTTTTCTTGCCCATGAAAATGCAGACTCGCTCCCACCCAGGGCCTTTCAACTTGCTCTGCTTCCTGACTTTTGCATGATTGGCTCTTTCCTGTCACTCAGGTCTCAGCTTAAAGGTCCTCTTCACAGAGGCCTTCCCTGATCAGGCAGTCTAAATTAGCCCTTTGTCCCCCATCACTCTCTACCCTTCACCTTGTTCTGTTTTTGTTCTTGAATGCATTGCTATTGAAGTTATCTGTTCACTTATTTGTTTGGTTTTCTGTGTCTTTCCCATTCATACTAGACTATCACCACCAGAAAGCAGGACACTTTGTCTTATTTACTATGGTGGCCTCCACACCTAGAACAATAGTAGGAGCAAATAATAATAGGAATTTAATGAATGAATAACTCTGTTTGCCTGACTTACATCCTACTTTCCAAAAGGAATAACCTCCTGGGAATGGTCAACAGAGGTCACAGGACAAGTAGCCCATTCTTCTTTCAGTTACCTTAATTTATTTAGCAAGTAGTTATTGCCAGGTTGTGTGCCAAGCACTGGAGGAAAGCAGATAAAGAAAAACTAAAACCTAACTTCAGGAGCTCACAGGTTAGGGGAGCAGAAGGTTGCAGTTTGACAAATACAATGAGAGAAGGAAGCAAAGGATGATATTGGAACTCAAGGGGAGCACCTAACCCAGAAAATTGAGGTCAAGGAAGGCTTCCTGGAAGAGGTGATATCTCAGGTGAGTCTTAAGGACAGAGTCAGCCAGGTGAAGAAGGGATGGAAAGTGGGAACGAACACTCTAGCAGAGGGGGCAATAGAGAAACAGAAACCTTGGGAGGCCATGGGGGAAGGGCAAGGAGTTTAGAAGGAATGGAAAATGAGTTCAAGGAGGGTAAGAGGAGGGCCTGCAAAGGTACCAGACTGGACAGGTAAAGAGTCCATATCATAAGAGACCTTGCCACAACAACCACAATGGCGGACATTTATTGAGAGCTTGCTCTGCATTAGGCAATGAG
Organism: Mesoplodon bidens; assembly: GCF_964165515.1. Lineage (NCBI taxonomy): Eukaryota > Metazoa > Chordata > Mammalia > Artiodactyla > Ziphiidae > Mesoplodon > Mesoplodon bidens. The sequence continues at coordinate 48,904,960 of NC_138167.1, forward strand.
TGAAGTACATCACATGTGTTATCTCATCTAATCCCCATGACAACCCTGTGAGGTAGGTGCTATCACTCTCCTCATTTTATTGATGGGGAATGTTAAGTCACTTTCCTGAGGACACAGAGAGTAAGTGGACTCAACATGGAAGCCCGTGGAACCGTATTACAAATGCTTTCAAACACAAGCCCTGGATCTCTTGTGATATCTCTTAATTTCTCTCTGGTTCTTAGTTTCCTCATCAGTAGAATGGAGCTGATGGCAGTGCCCCACCGCACAGAGTCTATGAGGATTCAATGAGATAATTCATATACCGAATCCAACTTAGTCTCTGATCAGTAAATATGAGCTACTACAATTATTTTTGATTTTCTTTTTGGAAAGACTACAATTTAACCCTGGGGATATTTTCTTGGCAGTGGAAGAGGACTTGACAGTTCCTGAACATTGTGGCTCTCTTTCTGTATGATTGGTGACTAGTTTACTCATTTGTAACATATTTTGATCATCTAACTTTATTCCTTTTTCTTTTTTTTTGCATTTGCTAATATCTTTTTAGATCCAGATTGACAGGTGAAAATATAGAATTGATATTTGTATGAAAGAAATAATGGTTTAAATTTTTGTTTTTTTATAATAAAGTAATGAATGCACAAGTTAAAAAAATTGTAACAATACAGTAGGGTATAACATGAAATGTAAAAGCTCACCTCTATACCTACACCCTCACATATAATATAATTATAGCTGAACATAATTATAGCTATTATTTCTCTTTCCCCAGAAATTTGTATGTATATATGTACATGTATGTAAATATATGTGTAAAAATATAATCAGTGGAATTTTCATTTATAATACTGTATTATACCTTATTTTTTCACTTAAAATAACTTAGTTTTGATGTTTTTTATTATCAATTCAGATAAGTGTACTGATTCTTCTGAACAGCTATGTAGTATTCCATTTTATGGGGCTACTGTCGTTTATTTAATCTTCTCTTGATGGGCATTTAAATTTCATCTAGTTTTTTACTATTACAAGCAATGTTATTATGCTGTCTCTGTACTGTATATATTTGCCTCCTTGTGCAAGTGTTTCTGTGGGAAAAATTCCTAGAAGGGAAATTGCTAAGTTAAAGAGAATGTACTTTAAAAATTTTAATAGTTATTGCCAAATTGCTTTCCAAAGAAGTTGTAGTGATTTATATTCCATTAACAATTGTGAGAGTTCATGTTTCCCATACCCTTGAGTATGAGCGAAGTTTTATTTTTGCCAATTGAGTAAGTGGAAAATGGTATCTTATTTCAACTTACATTTCTTTGATTATTTAAAAAGCTGGAAAAACTTTTTAATATGTTTACTGTCTTTGTTTTCTCTGCTGCACACTGTCTACATTTAGACTATTTTTCCATTGAATTGTTCATTTTTTTCTTGCTATTTCTTAGATCACTTTGTATATTAAAGAAATTAACCCCCTTCCTGTTATAGACATTGAAACATTTTTTTTCTATCCTGTGGTTTATCACTTGACTTTGTGTATGGTATTGTTTGTCTTGCAGAAGTTTTAACTTTCGTGTAAATTTGTCAATCTTTTCTTATATGACTCTTGACCTTCCCCAGTTCAAAGTTATGAAAAAAAAATTACCAATGATTTTTCTAGTGTTGATATTATTTGTTTTACATCAAGTGATTGATCTACCGAGATATTATTTGGGTGTAAGAAGTGAGGTACTTCCGTACTTTTTTCCTAATGTCTTGTTTGTCACAACAACATTTCTGAATTATTCATATTCTCCCACTGACCTAAAATACCAGCATATTTATATTATAAATCCTCAAGTGTATTTGAGTCTATCTGTGGGACCTCTCTTCTCCACTAACATCTTTGTTATTTCCTGTACTTTCTCTGTAATGTCTTTCTCAATTTCCCATAATTTCTCTACCTATAAAATGTCTTAATGTTGGGTAAAATTAGTTCTCTCTCATTTTTCTGTTTACAGTTTTACTGGCTATTCTCACTCTTTTATTATTCCACATTAGCTTTGTATCATTTTGTCAGATTCTCCAAAAAATCCTACTAATATTTGGATAGGAATTACAGTTGCTTCAGGGAAAGTAAGCTATGTTGTTTCATTTACTCCATCTTCTTTTATGTTCCTGTATTAATCAGGATAGGATTGACCATGCCACAAGAACAGTGAAATCTCTAAATTTCAGTGGATTAATTCTACAAAATTTTGTTTCTCACTCATACAAACCACAATGCACTGCTCTCCAGGATAGGATCCTCCACTGTCTGTCCAAGCTATTTTGATCTTATAGCTTTGCTCTCTCAACACGAGGCCTCCGTGGACTGTGGAAGAGATTTAATGCTCAAAAATTATCCATGTTCTGGGCTTCCCTGGTGGCGCAGTGTTTGAGAGTCCGCCTGCCAATGCAGGGGACACGGGTTCGTGCCCGGGTCTGGGAAGATTCCCACATGCCACGGAGTGGCTAGGCCCCTGAGTCATGGCCGTTGAGCCTGCACGTCCGGAGCCCGTGCTCCACAATGGGAAAGGCCACAACAGTGAGAGGCCCACATACTGAAAAAAAAAATTATCCATGTTCTCCCTCGAATTTCCAGCCCTCTTGTAGTCAGGTGGGGCTATAAGAGTGCTTCTGGCCGATGGGAAAAGCTGATGTGAATTTTCTGTGTGACCTCTTCCCTTGATGGTCAATTGCTGAGGCCATGAATTGAGGTGACAGAGCCCAAGACAGACACCTTCTCAATAACTGAGTCACTTCATGGGAGGCAGCTGCTCTGGAGACTCACCTGGCTCACATCAGACCTGGTGTGCATATGAAATAACCTTTATTGTATTAAGGTCACTGAGACTCTTGGGGTAAATTGCTACTGCAATAAAACAAACAAACAAACAAACAAAACACCCCTACCCTGACCAATACAAAAATTGGTACCAAAAGTGATATGCTGCTGAAAAAAGAAACCTTAAAATATTGGCTTAGCAAACAGTGGTAATAATGAGGAAACAATGGGAAGAAGGCAAAACATTTGGTAAAGGTGTTACTTGTGATTACCTTGAAGGCAGATCATTTACCTATTGAACATGTAATTCAGGGGGAAGATGTCAGAAAACAGAACCTTAGTTCTATATGTGGTTGCTACTGGTTGTGTTTGGCAAAGTATTGAAAGAGAGAAAGAGACAGACAAAGAGACAGAGAGAGACAGAAAGAGTTGGGATAGGTTAGTGACAAAAAAGTAAAGGCATAAAGCTCATATCAAAGTCCCTCAAAGAGAATACTGAATATGGTTCCTTGCTCATGGAAATGTCTGGAAGCAGATGGACTGGGTCTACTGTATGTTTGAGAGAGTTGTGAAGTAGTGACAAAGAAGCCATGAGCCTGGTCTAAAAAGCCTGAGGCCCCAACCTCCATTCTGGGGCAGGAAGTAGGCTATGAAAGCTCTACAGCTCTGTGGCGAGGCAACACCCACAATACCCACTTCAGGTGTGACTGAGAATGTAATAGAACAGAAGGACTTCTCAGAGGAAGTCAAGTTGCCAAGAAGCTCTGGGACTTCCCCGCACCCTGGAAATGGGCCCCAGAAGTCAAGTCTGTACCCATGGCCCTGTCACCTGTCAGAGTTGCTTGAACCAGTGTAAGGCAGCTGTCTTAAATTTGACTCATCAGGTTCAATTGGATGTTTGAGGCTGGGACTGCCCTGTGCCTATTAGTCTGAGATGTTTTCTTGTTCTGTGGTAATAAGAACTAAGGGTATTATGGGGGTGGCCACCTCTCATGCATCAAGTTGCCGAGAATTCTGTAGAGATATTTTTGTTTAAAGAAAAGAAAAAAAATGCTTCTTGTGCAGAAGCAGAGATAAGAAACCACATTTATAGGGGGAGAAGGGAAAGAGAGAGAGAGAGAAATATGCTTCTGCTTGAGTCCCTGGGAGCTTTCTAGTCCCCCTGGCTACCCCTGGTTCAAGTCCCTTTGAGGACCAGCTGCATTCCTGAGGGTTCCAGAAGACACCCCTGTATCATAGCTCATCTCCTTTTCTCCTGTAAGTTTGATTGAATTGGTTTTTATTTCTTAAAATCAAAACAAACTTGACTGAGGAAGTTCCCAAACCTTATCACAGTGAAACATCTCCAGGAAGGGACCTCCTCTTCCTTCCTGCTGTATAGGTTATGGTTGTGGTCACAGCCATGGCAATGAGATTTCTCAGCATGGTCAGACTTCAAAGTCATTATGAGGGAAGAAGAGTAGCTGGGAAATTGGCTCATGCTTCCATCTGCATCAACACTGGCCAGTTTTCAGGATTACCTCTTTAGTAACGACATTGAAGAACAATAATATTAAAATGAAATATAATGACTCCAGTTTTTCTTGGAAGAAGCTACTCTTTATTTCTGTTATCAATTTACTCTCCTGCTCTCTGGAAATGTTCTTTCCTACCATCTGCTTTCTTCTCACACCAACAACATCCCCTCTCCTTTCTCACTCTCAGTTGATGACCTCACTTCCTTTTCCACTGAGACAAAAAATAGCCAGAAGACAATGGTCTTATCCAGCCAGCAAATCTGCCAAATAACCAGCAACTGTATGCATTTACTCTGCACCCTCTGCCCCACTCCAGTACTATCCTATAGAGATTTCTGCGATGACAGAAATGTCCTGTCTCTGTCTCTGTTCAGTGCAGTAGCCACTAGCCACATGTGGCTATTAAGCACTTGAAATGCAGCATGCAACAAGGAACTGAATTTTACATTTTATTGAATTTTAATTAATTTAAGTTTAAATAGCAAGATGTGGCTAGTGACTGCTGTGTAAGACAGTGCAGGTATGGAGAACTCCTTAGAAGTGTTTTGCTATAAAGGGAAAAAAGAAGTGGGATGGATAGTCACGAGGGATGGGGGTCAAAGCAGCATTTTTAAAAAAGGTGGATAAGTGATATTTTGGCATGGCTGGTGCGGATGATCCAGAAGAGACAGAAAAAAGGATGAAGCAGGAGAAGGAAGGGTCAATGAAATAAAGTTGTTCCTAGTTAGGAGCAGGCCATTGTGTATGGCTGCAGTGTCTCATATGGCAGCCACTAGGCATAATTAATTAGAACTTAATAAAATGTAAAATTTAGTTCTCAGTCACACTAGTCACATTTCAATTAACTTCCATATTGATGTACTTTCCGTCATTGAAGAAAGTTCTATTCGACAGTGCTATTCTATACTTCATCTTCACTTCATACTATCATTCTTTTTAATTAAAAATTTTAATATCAAATTTATACGTGTGCATAGTTTAGAGAGCCCAAAGGCTCTGCAACTGCTTTTTCATTCCTATCCACATTTTCTACTCTCCAAGCAATCATGTTCAGTTCTTTCAGTTTTTTAAAGAATATATGTGTCACTTGTGAGAGTACCAGAATCACAACTAACTGCTGAACAGTCATCGACAGGAAGACACTGAAACTCACCAAAAAAGATACCCTACATCCAAAGACAAAAGAGAACCCACAATGAGATGGTAGGAGGGGTGCAATCACAATAAAATCACACCCCGTAACCACTGGGTGGGTGACTCAAACTAGAGAACAATTATGTCACAGAAGTCCACCCTCTGGAGTGAAGGTTCTGAGCCCCATGTCAGGCTTCCCAACCTGGGGGTCCAGTAACAGGAGGGGGAATTCCTAGAGAATCAGACTTTGAAGTCTAGACGGATTTGATTGCAGGACTTTGACAGGACTGGGGGAAACAGAGACTCCACTGTTGGAGGGCACACACAAAGTAGTGTAGTGTGCACATCAGGACCCAGGGGGAAGGAGCAGTGACCCCATAAGAGACTGAACCAGACATGCCTGCTAGTGTTGGAGGTTCTCCTGCAGAGGTGGGGGGTGGCTGTGGCTCACCACGGGGACAAGGACACTGGCAGCAGAAGTTCTGGGAAGTACTCCTTGGTGTGAGCTCTCCTGGAGTCTGCCATTAGCCCCACCAAAGAGCCTTTAGCCTCCAGTGATGGGTCACCTCAGGACAACCAACAGGGAGGGAACTGAGCCCCATCTATCAGCAGACAAGTGTATTACAGTTTTACTGAGCTCTGCCCACCAGAGCAACACCCGGCTCTACCCACCACCAGGCCCTTCCGTCAGGAAGCTTCCACTAGCCTCTTAGATAGCCTCACCCACCAGAGGGCAGACAGCAGAAGCAAGAAGAACTACAATTTTGCAGCCTGTGGAATGAAAACCACATTCACAGAAAGACAGAAAAAATGAAAAGGCAGAGGACTATGTCCCAGATGAAGGAACAGAAAAACAACTAAATGAAGTGGAGATAGGCAACCTTCCAGAAAAACAATTCAGAATAATGATAATGATAGTGAAGATGATGTAAGACCTCAGAAAAAGAATAGAGGCAGGGCTGCCCTGGTGGTGCAGTGGTTGAGAGTCCACCTGCCGATGCAGGGGACACGGGTTCATGCCCCGGTCTGGGAAGATCCCACATGCCGCAGAGCAGCTGGGCCCGTGAACCATGGCTGCTGAGCCTGCACGTCCGGACCCTGTGCTCCGCAATGGGAGAGGTCAGAACAGTGAGAGGCCCGTGTACCGAAAAAAAAACAACAACAAGGAATGGAGGCAAAGATCAAGGAGATGCAAGAAATGTTTAACAAAGACCTAGAAGAATTAAAGAACAAAAAAATAGAGATGAACAGTACAATAACTGAAATGAAAACTACACTAGAGGGAATCAAAAGGAGAATAACTGAGGCAGAAGAATGGATAAGTGACCTGGAAGACAGAACAGTGGAAATCACTGTTGCAGAACAGAATAAAGAAAAAAGAATGAAAAGAAATGAAGACAGAGTAAGAGACCACTGGGACAACATTAAATGCACCAACATTCGCATTATAAGGGTCCCAGAAGGAGAAGAGAGAAAGGACCCAAGAAAATATTTGAAGAGATTATAGTAGAAAACTTTCCTAACATGGGAAAGGAAATAGCCACCTGAGTTCAGGAAGTGCAGAGTCCCAGGCAGGACAAACCCAAGAAGAAACACACTGAGACACATAGTAATCAAACTGGCAAAAATTAAAGACAAAGAAAAATTATTAAAAGCAACAAGGGAAAAATGACAAATAACATACAAGGGAACTCCCATAAGGTAAACAGCTGAGTTCTCGGCAGAAACTCTACAAGTCAGAAGGGAGTGGCATGATATATTTAAAGTGATGGAAGAACTTACAACCAATATTACTCTACCTGGCAATGATCTTATTTAGATTTGATGGAAAAGTCAAAAGCTTTACAGACAAGCAAAAGCTAAGAGAATTCAGCACGACCAAACCAGCTCTACAACAAATGCTAAAGGAACTTCTCTAAGTGGGAAACACAAGAGAAGAAAAGGACCTACAAAAACAAACACAAAACAATTAAGAAAATGGTAATAGGAACATACATATTGATAATTACCTTAAATGTGAATGGATTAAATGCTCCAACCAAAAGACACAGGTTTGCTGATTGGATACAAAAACAAGACCCATATATATGCTATCTATAAGAGACCCACATCAGACCTAGGGACACAAAAAGACTGAAAGTGAGGGGATGGAGAAAGATATTCCATGCAAATGGAAATCAAAAGACAGCTGGAGTAACAATATTCATATCAGATAAAATAGACTTTGAAATAAAGACTGTTACAAGAGATAAGGAAGGACACTACATAATGATCAAGGGATCAATCCAAGAAGAAGATATAACAATTATAAATATATATGTACCCAACATAGGAGCACCTCAGTACATAAGGCAAATGCTAACAGCTATAAAAGAGGAAATCAACAGTAACACAATAATAGTGGGGCACTTTAACACCTCACTTACACCAATGAACAGATCATCCAGACAGAAAATTAATAAGGAAACACAAGCTTTAAATGACACAATAGACCAGATAGATTTAATTGATATTTATAGAATATTCCATCCCAGAACAGCAGATTACACTTTCTTCTCAAATACACATGGAACATTCTCCAGGATAGATCACATCTTGGGTCACAATTCAAGTCTCAGTAAATTTAAGAAAATTGAAATCACATCAAGCATCTTTTCTGACCACAACTATATGAGATTAGAAATCAATTACAGGGAAAACAATGTAAAAAACACAAACACATGGAGGCTAAGCAATACATTACTAAATAACCAAGAGATCGCTGAAGAAATCAAAGAGGAAATCAAAAATTACCTAGAAACAAGTGACAATGAAAACACAATGATCCAAAGCCTATGGGACACAGCAAAAGCAGTTCTTAGAGAGAAGTTCATAGCAATTCAAGCTCACCTCAAGAAACAAGAAAAAATCTCAAATAAACAATCTAACCTTACACCTAAAGCAACTAGAAAAAGAAGAATAAAGAAAACCTAGGGGCTTCCCTGGTGGCGCAGTGGTTGAGAGTCCACCGGCCGATGCAGGGGACACGGGTTTGTGCTCCAGTCTGGGAGGATCCCACATGCCGCGGAGCGGCTGGGCCCGTGAGCCATGGCCCCTGAGCCTGCGCGTCTGGAGCCTGTGCTTTGCAATGGGAGAGGCTACAACAGTGAGAGGACTACGTACCGCAAAAAAAAAGAAAACCCAAAGTTAGTAGAAGAAAGAAATCATAAAGATCAAAGCAGAAATAAATGAAATAGAAACAAAGAAAACAATAGCAAAGATAAATAAATCTAAAAGCTGGTTCTTTGAGAAGATAAACAATATTGATAAACTTTTAGCCAGATTCATCAAGAAAAAAGGAAGAGGACACAAATCAATAAAATTAGAAATAAAAAAGGAGAGATTACAACTGACACCACAGAAATACAAAAGATCATAAGGAACTACTACAAGCAACTATATGCCAATAAAATGGAAATCGTAGAAGAAATGGACCAATTCTTGGAAAAGTACAACCTTCCAAGATTGAACTAGGAAGATTAGAAAATATAAACAGACCAATCACAGGTAATGAAAATTAAAACTGTAATTAAAAATCTTCCAACGAACAAAAGTCCAGGACCAGATGGCTTCACAGGCGAATTCTATCAAACATTTAGAGAAGAGCTAACAACCATCCTTCTCAAAGTATTCCAAAAAAACTCAGAGGAAGAAACACTCCCAAACTCATTCTATAAGGCCACCATCACCCTGATACCAAAATGAGACAAAGATACTACAAAAAAAAGAAAATTACAGACCAATATCACTGATGAACATGGATGCAAAAATCCTCAACAAAATACTAGCAAATGGAATTCAACACACATTAAAAGAATCATACACCATGATCAAGTGGGATTTATCCCAGGGATGCAAGGATTCTTAAATATATGCAAATCAATCAATGTGATACACCTTATTAACAAATTGAAGAATAAAAACTACATGATCATCTCAATAGATGCAGAAAAGGATTTTGACAAAATGCAACACCAATTAATGATAAAAACTCCCCAGAAAGTGGGCATAAAGGGAACTTACCTCAACATAATAAAGGCCATATACGACAAACCAACAGCAAACATCATTCTCAATGATGAAAAACTGAAAGCATTTCCTCTAAGAACAGGAACAAGACAAGGATGTCCACTCTTGCCACTCTTATTCAACATAGTTTTGGAAGTCCTAGCCACAGCAGTCAGAGAAGAAAAAGAAATAAAATGAATACAAATTGGAAAAGAATTAAAACTGTCACTGTTTGCAGATGACATGGTACTATATAGAGAGAATCCTAAAGATGCCACAGAAAACTACTAGAGCTAATCAATGAATTTGGTAAAGTTACAGGATACAAAATTAATGCACAGAAATCTCTTGCATTCCTATACACTGACAACAAGAGATCAGAAAGAGAAATTAAGGAAACAATCTCATTCACCATTGCAACTAAAAGAATAAAATACCGAGGAATAAACCTACCTAAGGAGGTAAAAGACCTGTACTCAGAAAACTATAAGAAACTGATGAAAGAAATCAAAGATGACACAAACAGATGGAGAGATATACCATGTTCTTGGGTTGGAAGAATCAAAATTGTGAAAATGACTATACTACCCAAAGCAATCTACAGATTCAATGCAATCCCTATCAAATTATCAATGGCATTTTTTACAGAACTAGAACAAAAAGTCTTAAAATTTGTATGGAGACACAAAAGACCCTGAATAGCCAAAGCAATCTTGAGGGAAAAAAACAGAGATGGAGGAATCAGACTCCCTGACTTCAGACTATACTACAAAGCTACAGTAATCAAGACACTATGGTACTGGCACAAAAACAGAAATGAAGATCAATGGAACAGGATAGAAAGCCCAGAGATAAACCCATGTACCTATGGTCAATTAATCTATGAAAAAGGAGACAAGGATATACAATGGAGAAAAGTCAGTCTCTTCAATAAGTGGTGCTGGGAAAACTGGACAGCTACATGTAAAAGAATGAAATTAGAACACTCCCTAACAGCATACACAAAAATAAACTCAAAGTGGATTAGAAACCTAAATGTAAGACTGGACCTTATAAAACTCTTAGAGGAAAACTTAAGAAGAACACTCTGACATAAATCACAGCAAGATCTTTCTTTGATCCACCTCCTAGAGTAATGGAAATAAAAACAAAAATAAACAAATGGGACCTAATGAAAGTTAAAAGCTTTTGTAAAGCAAAGGAAACTATAAACAAAACAAAAAGACAACACTCAGAATGGGAAAAAATATTTTCAAACTAATGAACTGACAAAGGATTAATCTACAAAATATATAAATAGCTCATGCAGCTCAATATTAAAAAAACAAACAACCCAATCAAAAAATGGGTAGAAGACCTAAATAGACATTTCTCCAAAGAAGACATACAGGTGACCAAGAGGCACATGAAAGGATGCTCAACATCAGAAATTATTAGATTAATGCAAATCAAAGCTACAATGAGGTATCACCTCACATCAGTCAGAATGGCCATCATTGGATAATCTACAAACAACAAATGCTCGAGAAGGTGTGGAGAAAAGGACACTCTTTTGCACTGTTGGTGAGAATGTAAATTAATACAGCCCCTATGGAGAACAGTATGGAGGTTCTTTAAAAAACTAAAAATAGAATTACCATATGACTCAGCAATCCCACTCCTGGGTGTATACCCAGAGAAAACCATAATTCAAAAAGATACATGCCCCCCATGTTCATTGCAGCACTATTTATAATAACCAGGTCATGAAAGCAACCTAAATGCCCATCAACAGACGAATGGATAAAGAAGATGTGGTACATACATACAATGGAATATTACTCAACCATGAAAAGGGACAAAATTGGGTCATTTGTAAAGACATGGATAGACCTATAGACTGTCACACAGAGTGAAGTAAGTCAGAAAGAGAAAAACAAATATCGTATATTAACACATATACTTGGAATCTAGAAAAATAGTACAGATGAACCAGTGTGCAAGGCAGAAATAAAGATACAGATGTAGAGAATGAAAGTATGAGCACCAAGCAGGGAAAGTGGGATCTGGTGGGGTGGAGGTGGGGGTGGGATGAATTGGGAGTTTGGGATTGACATACATACACTAATATGTATAAAATAGATAACTAATAAGAACCTGCTGTATTAAGAATTAAAAGAAAAGAAAGAATATATGTGTCTGTAATTCTAAATTTTCTCATATGGTTTCTTCTTGAGTCTTTTCCAAGGTTTGGGCATTATCATGATTCCTTTATGGAATATGTGGATTTAGCATTTCCCATACTCCTCCTCCATCACATTGCACACATGTGTACACTTCCTGTTTCCCTGTCTCCCAAAAGAATAAATTATTTTATGGTTAGATCAGTATTCAGTGTTTTCATTATTAAGAAATGCCACTCTTCACAAGTGGTCCATGTGATATATCATAATTACTTTTTCTTTCAGATCTTTTTGCTTTCCCTAGAGTTAATAGTCTTTTTCTAAAATTTGCTTAGTTATGTCCACATTTATCATGAGCTTGACCCCAGTCTCTTTCCCAGAAATGTAAATGTTCTTTCCATATGGTCAGACACATCAATTTCCACTTCTTGGAGTCTCTTCTCCCCAAGTCTTCTGTCCTACACCATCTGTTCAGGTTACTCTCTGAGCCTGCTGCTCAGTCAGCATCCTGGGTCTCCTATCACCATCCTGGGGATTCCCTTCTCCTCTTTCTTGACTTGGCTCCCCTGTTTCCTGGATATGCTGTCCCCTTTCTTCACATACTCCCTCATTTTGCTATTGTTCCAGCAGTAACCATGAAAAGGAAATGTTTGAGGACTTGTGTGTCTGAAAATGTCCTTAGCTTACCTTCACACTTAAGAGTTTTACTGTGTATGGAATTCTAGTCAGAAATAATTTTCTCTCAGGGACTTCCCTGGTGGCGCAGTTGTTAAGAATCCAGCTGCCAATGCAGGGGAGACGGGTTCGAGCCCTGGTCCAGGAAGATCCCACATACCGTGGAGCACATAAGCCCATGAGCCACAACTAGAGAAACCACAACTAGAGAAGCCACAACTACTGAAGCCCACACGCCTAGAGCCCATGCTCCGCCACAATGAGAAGCCCGCACACCGCAACAAAGGGTAGCCCCCACTTGCCGCAACTAGAGAAAGACTGTGCGTAGCAACAAAGGCCCAACGCAGCTAAAAATTAATTAATTAATTTTAAAAAGAGAAATAATTTTCTCTCAAATTATGAAAACATTGTTTCATTAACTTCCAATTTCCACAGTTGTTGAAAAGTCCAAAGCTATTCTTACTCTTATTCTTTTGTATACAACCTGTTTTCCCATCTCTTTGTGACTGGTATAAAATTTCTTCATGAGATGCTTTACTTTGGGTCTATTTTCATCCATTATGCTGGACTTTCAGTGGGCCTTTTTAATACAGAAATTCATGTAGTTCAGCTTTGGGCAATTTTCTTCGGTTGTTCCTTTGATGTCTTCACTTCTATTTTTTCTGTTCCCTCTTTCCAGAGCTCCTGAGGCTCCTAACATTCGGATGTTAGACCTCTTGGACTGATCCTCTGATTTTTCTGTTTTTTTGTTTTTTCTTGCCTATTTTCCCTCTCTTTAATTTTTTGCTCTGCTTTCCTCAATTCATCTTCCAATCCTTGTATACAGCTATCATATTTTTAATTTCCAAGAACTCCTTTTGTTTAATTAATGTTTTCCTCCCTTTTTTTACACCATCTTGCTTTTGTTTTGTAAATCCAATATCACCTCTTATCAATGATGGTTTGTCTTAAGTTGTTTTTTTTTTCTTTCTGTATAATCTGAAACTTCAAGTAACTTCTGTTTGATGATTTTATTTCTATCTTTCATGTTAGAAGCTTTCTTCAAATGTTTAGTAGTCCTTGGCTATCTACTCACATTTAAGAATAGGGCACTAAAATGATGGCTGGAATCTTGGTGTGTGTACCAGGCCAGAGCATGGGAGGGGCTTGTTGACTGAGGTCATAATTTACTTTTACATCTTTTCTCCTGGCCTGATCAGAGCCACCTGAGAACATCATCCCCTCTCAAGCCTGGTTTTCAGCATTCTGGGGAGAAATGCTGGTGATAGAAAAAGAAGCAGCAGGTATCTCACTATTCAGTGTGTTGATGTCATGTAATCCCAGCACCTCCAGTATCTTTCCTCTCACTATAAATCCAGTGGATATCTGGTTCATCCTCCTGCAATTTCATGCCTGGTTGGGGAGGTCAGTTTCCCAGCTGTGAGAGATGGTGGGGGGATCTGGGTGTGGAAGTCCTTTTTTTAAAGTATTTATTTATTTGGTTGCGCCGGGTCTTTGTTGTGGCTTGAGGACTCCTTAGTCGCAGCTCACGGCTCCTTAGTTGCTGCATGTGAACTCTTAGTTGTGGCATGCATGTGGGATCTAGTTCCCCGACCAGGGATCAAACCCGGGCCCCCTGTATTGGGAGCGTGGAGTCTTAACCACTGCACCACCAGGGAAGTCCCTGGAACTCCTTTTTAAACAACTCTCAGGCCCACCTTTAGTCCTCACTCCCAGTTGAACCTGTGTCACAAATTTCTGAGACTTTTAAGTGTTCTATGACACCATTCAGATTGCTCCTTGGTTTTCCCCAGAGCTAGCTAGGCATTCAGCTTTCACAGATCTTCTCACTTAGTTACATGTGTCTCCATGTTTTCCAGCTTCTAAATTGTATTTGGGGAGGGGTAAGTGATTAAAAATTTCCCTTACTGTCATTTAGTGAGATTTTGGAGGAAGCAGAGGTAAATGCATATATTAAGTCAGCTATCTGTAACCAGAAGAGTCCTTATTCCATGCCCCAAAGAGAATTCATCAACCCCCATAACCTAAACTTACCATTCCTCTTACCATGCTTTCTTTTGTGAACGGCTTCACCATCTACCCAGTTGCCCAAATCAGAAACCTAAAATCATGGTCTATTCGTTCCTCTCTCTTACCCTCCACATCCAATCCTGTCGATTCTATCCCTTTGACTGTGCAGCTCCACTGACACCATATCATCCACAGATTTATCCTTTCTTTCCTGAATTATTGCCTGATTACTTGCCCTACCACCAATCTTGTCTCCCATGAATTCATGTTCCACCCACCACCAGTGAAATCTTTCTACAATCATACTTAATATTCTCCAGTGGATCCTCTTTGTTGTAGGATAACACTCAAGCTTTTAGGCATGGCGTACAAAGCCATTTAAAATTAAGTCCATATCTAATTCCTAAAAATTACTTCTTGCCATTTCTCTTTCTTTCATCTCCATCTTGCTCTGATGCCACCATTCACACTAGCAACATCACACTTGCACAAAGATGTGCAAGACGTATTTTGAATAAATATCTCTGAGTCACATTCTCAAAGAAGTATATTTTTCTTGGTTATGCAGGGTCCTCATGTTTCTGGGTAAAGGGAGGGTCCTTAGAGATAGAATATCTGATGGTGACCTCGCTTCTGGCTGAGACCTCTTCTGGAAGGCGTAGAGCTGTGCCTTTGAAGGAACTTGTACAGACGTTTAAGGAAAACCTGTTTTGTTTTCAAGCTCATTGTTTCCGGAGAAGAGGTAAACCTTCAGTTTGTAGTCATAGGATACTCCTGACACTGAGAACTTGCCCAGGTCACTGGGCCTGCCTCTGAGATGCTGAAAGTGTTTCCATAAAGACACATCGTGTCTATTTTTACATTGGTTAAAAGAGTTTTTAAGGGCTTCCCTGGTGGCGCAGTGGTTGAGAGTCCACCTGCCGATGCAGGGGACACGGGTTCGTGCCCCGGTCCAGGAAGATCCCACATGTTGCAGAGCAGCTGGGCCCGTGAGCCATGGCCACTGAGCCTGTGCGTCCAGAGCCTGTGCTCCGCAACGGGAGAGGCCACAACAGTGAGAGGCCTGTGTACCGCAAAAAAAAAAAAGAGCTTTTAAGTAGAATAGGGAATCTAATTATTCTTTATAAACCTCAGTGGAATAACTAGCACCCATGAGTAGAAGCTACTGTCATGCCTACTCTTAGGCTCAATAAAAGGCACACATTTCTGGAAATCCAAGCTCTCCAGGAAATGAATGGGTTGCCTGGAAAGGTAATGACTTACCCATCACTGAGGGTATTCAAATATAGCATAAATATCCACTCTATGGTTATTAGATATTTCAAAGGAATCATACATTGGACCAGGTGTTAAATCAAATGAGCACAGATGTCCCTTCCCTACTCTGATATTCTTATTTGTCTCTGAGTCAAAGGATAATTACACAATCTTCCATTTTGCTTTGGTTGTGCAGACCTAGACTTTGGGTAACAGATGCGAAAGCAGATTTTGAAACTAAAAGCCCAGGAATTATAGTGCCTATTTTTATCAGGTAGTTCTGTATAATCCTAAGATTAAAAAAAAAAAAGACTCTAAAGAAAGTTGTTTGTAGAACAAATTTCATCACAATGAGTATTGTCATGGTAAAATATTTTCATAACCAGTACATTGTCAAACAACAGATGATGAGCCGCTATTATGAACACTTTTCAATACTTTAACTAATTTAGATCCTTTCTTGAAGTTTATTGGAGTTTTATAAGAACACTTTTCTCCCCCTTACATTCTGTTGGTTTGATGCTATGAAATGAGCAGCGGGTTGCCTCCAGATTTTTAAAGCTCCAGTTTTCAAAATAAAGATGATAGAGCAACTTTAAATTAGTGTAAGGATTCAAGCTCTGAAAATTTGTATATAGTATTAGTTAGGGTTCATTTAGGAAAAGAGAAATCATTTAGATATTTCAAATAGAGGAAACTTAACACAAAAATTGGTTACGAGGATATTGGTAAGGCTGGAGGAGCAAGAAAAAAGAATTCGTTTACTGAAAGATTAGTAACCACAGGAAATCAATTTCTCTCTGAACAATGCCACTGTGACTGGGGCGCCAGGAGCAGAAATTCCAGAGCTGGCCTGCTGAGCCGTGCAAGGCCACTGCCACAGCTGAGGTCACCACCCCATCACCCATGCTGTTGACACTGCTGCTGTAGCTGCTGCCACTTGGCATCCCAAAGTGACATCCAAGAAGGGAAGAGAGTCACTTCTCCCTTCTTCTTACCTGCCAGTTTCCCCTCACTGTCCCCCTTTGCTTGAATCCAATGGGAAGCCAGAGAACAAGGGGGCCTGGAAAGCACAGTTGGCAGGACGCAAGCCCTTTACAATCCAGAGCAGTACACAGCTGAGAGTACATAAGCAAATGACCCAAATGACCAGAGATTGGTCAATATTGTCCTAGTTTTCAAAGAGGGGATAAAAGTGATTTCTGTAAAGAGCAAACCAATTAGACTGACACCAACGTCTAACAAGGTTCTAGAATGGGTGACTGAGTGACTGTTTATGAGTCTTTACATAGGGAGGAGATGGCCAGTGCAAGCCAGCTGGGGACTACTAATTTACTGTGTTTACTATGTCTGAAAACCAGATAATTGCAAGGGCCCAATTTTAGCTTCTCAGAAAATAGCAAATGTGGGATTCCTTAGGCTATAAATGTCTGAGAAACTTGTCCCAAATCAGAGGGAGCAAGTATTTTAGGTTAGCACAGTCAGTCACCTGTTCCAGTAAAGTCCATGCATATGGGACTTCCCTGGTGGCTCAGTGGTTAAGAATCTGCCTGCCAAATGCAGGGGACACGGGTTCGAGCCCTGGTCCAGGAAGATTCCACGTGCTGCAAAGCAACTAAGCCCGTGGGTCACAACTACTGAGCCTGTGCTCTAGGGCCAGCGAGCCACGACTACTGAGCCCACATGCCACAACTGCTGAAGACTGCACGTCTAGAGCCCATGCTCTGCAACAAGAGAAGCCACCACAATGAGAAGCCTGCACACCACAACGAAGAGTAGCCCCCGCTCGCTGCAACTAGAGGAAGCCCGTGCGCAACAACGAGGACCCAAAGCAGCCAACAATAAATAAATAAATTTATTAAAAAAAGAAAAAAGTCCATGCATATGCTACATTTCACTGATGGAGAAGACTTTATCGCTCTGAAAGGACCACAGAGATCTCCTTTACCTCGGTAAAGGTGGCTGGGATTCAGAACCACTGAGTGCCTTGTCTGAAGTCACACAGTTGCTAAATTGCAGAAATGGATCTGCAGTTCAGACCTCTGAGCTTGTGACCTGTGCTTTACTGGCACCACTCCCCACAAAGGACTGAATGCAGTACACAGCTGTGTATCATATTTGCAAGGATGGCTATTGTCTTTCCTGTTGGGATGGAAGATTTGCAAGGAATCATCCAAATGCTCATTCCCTGGATGCTAAGTTTCCAATGGCAAGCATCTGTGAAGCACCGCAGAAATGAGGAAGAGGGCTGAGGAACATCCTTGACACCAGGGTTGTGCCTGGGCACCCTCGAAACCAAAGGGTTCCCTTATCGGCATATCTTCTTTCTAGTTTAGGCTAGAAGCTGTGTTTTGAAACTACTGTTTACAGTAAAGGTATAGCTTCCTAGATTTGTTAAAGTTTACCTGAATAAATATAAGTGTCACTGCTTTTAAGCATCTCATTCACCTCTAGGAAAATCTAATTAAGTCAAAAAGAAATTTGAAAAGAAAAATGACTATGTCCACTGTATTAGTTCATTTGAGATGCTATAACAAAATACCACAGACTGGGTGGCTTATAAACAACAGAATTTTACTTCTCACAGTTCTGGAGGCTGGAAGTCTGAGATCAAGTGCCAGCACGGTTGGGTGAGGCCTCTTCCAGATCGCAGTCTTCTCCCTGACATGGGCGAAGGGGCCACAGACCTCTGAGGCGTCTCTTTTATAAGTACATTAGCTCCATTCATGAGCGCTGCCCCTTCATGACCAAAGCACTTCCCAGTACAGTCACATAGGACGTTAGGATTTCAACATATGAATTTGGAGGGTGAGGGGACACAAACATTCAGACCATAGCACCCACTTAACTCCCATTCACCAAATTACCACTTGTAAACCTGCTGTGTGCCTGGCTCTGACTGTGCATTTTACATGCATTATTTAAAATCCTTACTACAATCCTATGTATGTATGATGTAGGGATTATCTCTATACTAAGGATAGGAAACTGAGGTTTGGAGGGTTGTCACACACTAGTAGGAGGAGGAAAGCCTGAGAGTTGAAGTCAGTCCCTCTGACCCCAAAGGACATGCTCTTCCCACTCTGATACTTACGCTTTGTTTATGCAACATTCACCTAGCTAATGTGTGTCAAGTTTTTTTCTGGAAAAATCATAGAAATTGTACTTCAAGTACTTGTAAAGACACTGGTTAAGGAAATAGAAATCTATTTTAAAACACAGGCCAGTGCCATGTTCTAGTACAATAAAATAGGCTTATAGGTGCGTTAAGTGAAGTACTACTTCTGAAATAACTGTGTGGCTCCCAGACAGAAGTTATTTCTTTAGTCATTGATGAGGTTCTGGGATTTCCTTAACCTTAATAAAATTAGGTCTGGCTCTTTAAATGAAGCAAGAATAATGCAAAACTGAGGACAACCTCTGGCCCGGAGTAAGATGTTGCCCATGGCTGGTGGATGTGTCACTCTGATGGCGTTAAGTATTTGGAAGAGCTAGTGAACGGCCTGAGGTTAAGGGGAAACCAACTGTAAGGCTAATTGATGGTTACTGTAGTAGGAAACTATGTTATGGAAGACAAATGATCTCTCTGGGCAGATATTTTAAGGATGGAGATTACATTTTTTTCTTGCTACATTATTCTCCAAAGTCTCCCAACTAACTGTCTGCAGCAGAGATGGGCAACCTTTCTATAAAGGACTAAAGAGTAACTATGCTGGGTGTTGCAGGTCTCATGGTCTCTGTTGCAGCCATTGTAGCCTGAAAGCAGCCTTAGACAATAGGTAAGAGAATGAGCATGGTTGTGTTGCAATAAAACTTTATTTGTGAAACAGGGTAGAGGGCTATAGTTTGCTCAGCCTTGGGCTACAGGGTCAAAGGCACCAGATGATAAATGTTGCTTCTACTTATATGTCCAAGAGACTTTCAAACCAAAGAAGCCAAGTGACATTTATTAATTTTTTACATCACTATTAATATTAGATCATTCAAAGCCAACACTGAATGTGACATTTCTGTAATGTGAATGTTTACCATACTTGTTTTAAATGATTTGGATGAAATCTTTGGTGTTTGCTTATCTGTTGTACTTCTTAGTAGCTCTGCATTCAAATAGAGAAGAATCTGGATGCGGATGATGGAAAGAGTCCGGGATGAGCCTCCGGGTATCCAGAGTCTCACAACCGATGGCAGTGCTAGGGTGGGATTTGACAAATAGATGACTAATATCTTTCCAGCTTATATACTCTGCCATCTCTGGGACTCTAATATTGTGCAGACTAGTAGCAGGGTAATTTCACTTGAATAAGTTACTGGAATTTTCTATGGTCTAAGTACATGCTATGTCTTCTCAAGTATTATTTAAGATTAAGCAAGTTTTTGTGAAGGTTCTTGATATTTTTGTTTGTTTTGGGGTGTGTGTGTGTGTGTGTGTGTTTAACCACTGAATGGAAGTATCCTTTTTTTTAGATAGCCAATAATAACATATTCAATAAAGTTTATGAAGCTAATAAATTAACTCAATTACAGCTCTTTTCCCTAGAGATTTTTTTCAGGGTTATGTTCCTTATTAAAGAAAACACTCATTTTACATATTTTTCTTAGTTACAATGATAATATGAAATTTTATCTCTAATGATAGAGATAGTACCTCTACGATAATATGAAAAATCCATTAATATATCATGCCTTACAGTCTTAGTTATCAATCACATTATCATGTCATAGCATATTAGCTGTTGGAGATCATCTTCACTTTAGAGAAGGGATAGCATTAACAATTTAAAAATTATTTTGAAATCAGTCATTTTCTAACTTTAGTAATGACAGTAGTATTGTAGTAACTGCTACAATGGTAACAACTAACATTTACTGAGCTCTAACTCATACAAGACACCATGCTAAACACTACAAGTATATTATCTCATTTAATCCCTCGAATAGTCTAATGATGAAGGTATAATTTTAAAGATGAGGAAACTGTGCCAAAAGAGGTTATATAACTTACTCAAGTTAAAGGACTCGGGAATTCCCTGGCAGTCCAGTTGTTAGGGCTCTGTGCTTTCACTGCCCAGGGCTGGGGTTCTATCCCTGGTCAGGGAACTAAGATCCCACAAGCCACGCTGTGCAGCCAAAAAAAAAAAAATAATAAAGTTAAAGGACTCAAATCCAGGTTGGTGTGATAACAAAGTCACTGTTTTTAACTACTCTGCCAGGGATTCTCAAAGTGTGGTCCCTAGACCAGCAGCACCAGCATTACCTGGGAATTTGTTAGAAATGCAAATTCTCAGCCTTCACTCCCCGCCTGTTCAATCAGAAACTCTGGGAGTGGGTCCAGTTGTCTGTGTCTTAACACATCCTCTCCTGGTGATACAAGTGTCCACTGACATTTGAGACCCACTGCATTTAAAAGAAACACCAAACAGTGGATAAACATTAGTTGCTCAATTGATTAAATGCAATAACAGGAGAGAATCACCCAGCAGAGCAGGGGGCTCACAGTAAACATTAGTTTAGAAGAGTTTATTTCTATTATATAAATACCAGTCCTGTCTGTATATTGTGAGGTTAAGTGTTAGAAACTGTGCCTGAACTGCCATAAGAGTTGGAAATCTCTTTTCTAAATGGGGGAAGCCCCAGCACAGTCTATTTAGAAAGGAAAACAAAGGCAAATATGAGTAAAGGCTAGTTACTGGTCAACCAAGGCCTTCAAAGATTGTCTTAAGCTGAAAACGAATACTTTGTTCTGTATTTACCAGCATGCCCATTGCTTTATCCGATTTCAGGGTAACCAGAAATTCGCATATTGACAACATTCTTTTGAGTGGAACTAAGAAGTACTGGTGGTTGTAGTCTAAGCAGTGAAGGTGATGGTGACAGAGAGACAACCAGCTAGTGACCAATGAGATTTAATAACAAATCATGGATCCTATCAGTGATATTTTTGATGGGATATTTTAATGGATACTACCAATGATATAATTTAGTGAGATAATTTTAGTGATTTTTAAAAATTTATATTTTCGTGATGCATAAAATGTCTCTCTCCCCCTCACTCTCTAGCCTCTACCTCTCAGTTTTTGCAGAATCCAGCACGTGTATGTGGCTCAAAATGCCAGGTATAATGGGAAGTGCCCACACGAGGAAAAAAAGAAAAACTCATTGCTGTTTAACACTTATTAACATGGAAAAAAAAAGGAACGCCTTTTTTTTTTTTTGGTAGGTTGTCCTGTGAACTAGTTCACAATAATTGTCCTTTTCAAAGAACTAAACAAGGTGAGATTTGATATTTATCAGAGGAAGTGCTCAGTGCTGTGAGCCCCCGAATAGAAAAAAGGGGACCAGCACTTTGTGCCAAAACAGGTCCAGATCACAAGGTCCTGCAGATGCTCAGTGTCCATGTCTGGCCGCCCAGCACACTGACCGTCCCCCTCGTCACACAGGCTGCTGGTCTTGGGATTGACAGAAGCACAGAAAGGTTCATCTTCAGGAAGACCTGTAGACCTGGGGAAGTAGGCTGCTGCCCTGGGCCCATCTCAGGAGTGCAGTGCTTTCCTTAATTTTTAAAAGGTTTCTTGGGGTGCCTGGGACCCACCAGGGCTGGCAGTGCCACCTGGGTGGGACACCCCCAACCTGGACAAAGCCCTGTGAGTCTTGGTTCCTATTTCCATCCTCCGAGGCACTCTTTGACCCTTGACCCTGTAGGTGAAGTCTCTACTACTCCCAAGAAGCTCCAGGACTAATGCTCTTGGGGTCATAGTCCCGGCCTGTGACCTGGACTGCTTCCAGGAGGGCGGGCTTGTGAACTGTACAGCACAGTATTTTTTTCTGTAAAAATTTCTACTGGCCAGTATTTTTTAAATGAGATTGTGACCCCCAAAAGGGTCTGACACTCTGATTTGAGGTGACTCACTCACACTAGACACAGCTACTCAGAATTCTGGGACGACAGGACAGAACACCCCCCATCCCCAGCTTTGGACTTGAGCTCATGCAGCATCAGCACTTGCCTGTCCCCATTCTGTGGCGTCCTCTGATCAACACCCAAGGACAGTGGGAGGCTGCGGGCATCCCTTACCCTGTAAACCCTTCACTGCTGGCACCCAGGGGTTACCCCACGCCTCTGTAAGTTCCTTGCCCAGTTGGGCAGTCTGCAGAGGTGGTCAAGCCTATCTCCTCCAAGGGCTTTCAGACCATTGCTTTAGAACGCTGATGGGCACTTCTGATCCAGATTCGCCTTTGCCCCCAGTGAATATGATGACTTCATGCTCCCCTTGGGTAATGGAAAAATATTTCTTGCAGAATGTGATGGTTTTACTAATTCTGTCCACAGACTCCTCTCCTACAGTCCTGGCTGGTGGGGATGGGTGGAAGTAGGGGTGTGGTCAGCAGGGAAAGAGATCACGTTCTGGGAATGCGGTGAAAGAGAAGACAGAGTTGGAGGACGAGTTGCTCTACCTCTATCCTATAAAATTCCAAACTCTACTGCACAATTCAACATTAGTTAAAAAAAAAAGTCCAAACTGTAAACTTTATATGACCCCCAGATGGATTATTGTTCACATTCTCTGGCATCCTCTGGGTGAGACTTGCGTTTGGGGTTATCATCAATGAAGCACAGTCATTACCTTTGAGAGAGTCCTTGGAAACTGATACTCACAGGCCACACGATGGATGATCTAGTGTCATACATAAATGATACAACCAGCATTAAATAAATGCAGAGATGAGGAGATCTGCAAGGCTTCAATATAAACTTGTTTCACAGAGTCATGACATTGTGAGTAATAATAGCACGCTACTCCTTTGTGGGGGGTGGAAAATATGAAATTATCCAAGAATGGCACATTCAATGATAAAGAACATGAAGAGATGAATCCTGGACCTAAACAGAAAAAGATGGCCCTTGGACATTTGCCACGACTGGACAATTAATACATATCAAAGTATCGCTTCCACCTCTTTCTACCCACTATTCTGAATCTTCGTCAGTAAATCACTATACTTTCCAGGGGCCCACACATTTTATAAAATATTTTTTAATCACAGTATTTAGTTAGGGTCTTGTGAAAAAAAAAAGCCTGGGACCCCCAAATATCGACATAGGGGCAGCTCTGCTTGTCTGTGACCTTTTCTTTCAAAGTTAGTGAGTATTAATTGACTCACTACAGAGTACCATGTTCTATGTCAAATGCCGAGAGTCATACCACAAAACCTCTGTGATGCAACCACTGCCCTCAAGAATCACAGTCTTGCTGGTTACACAAAACTCAGACATATGAAAAGCATCAGGAAAAATATAAGACTAGATAGTATGTGGTGCTTAATTAGACACATCCCAAAACATGTGGCAGAAATAGTTACTGCTCAGGGTTTCGGAAGGAGAAAGCTCAGTCTTGGGTGGTGTCTCCAGAAAGGCTTGGTCGTTCCTGATACAAGCACAGAGGTTCCAGCTGAACTTGGACAGGCTCAGAAGTATAAAGACAGAGGGCTGGGCAGGGGTGACTGTGAGAATCCTTAAGGAGGGAGACCTGAGGACACTGAACTGAAGAAGGCACAGCCTCCATTTTCTTGGAATTAGACTCTCCCTGAAGAGTGTTTGACTGCCCTGGAGTGGGAGTGGTGAGCTATTAGGGAACACTGCCCTTCCCTGCCCTGCCAACAGGTGATGTTGATGGAATACTCTCTGGGGTCGAAGTCTCTCACTGGAAATTGTCTTGGTGGTTTCTTCAACACCAGTTTCTTGACATAGACTTAGCCCAACAACCATAGTCTTTCCTGTCCCTCTCGCCATCCTGTTCCCATCCTCCTGCCACCTTCCAGCTCTGGTGTGGTTTCTGTACTTGCCTGCCTGTCCTGGTGTCCGAGCACAAATGCTGGTCTTCCCCTTACACTCCTAACCCAGCCTCGACTCAGTGCTGACATGATGGCAGGAGCCTTGGACTTGGTGTCAGAAGACCTGGGGCTGAGGCTGGCTCTGTGACCTTGGGCAGGTCACTGCATGCCTCAGAACTTCTGTTTCTTTATTTATAAATGGAGATAACGATGCTTTGCTACTTATGTCATGAGGTGTTTTGAGGAGAAAAATGAAGTACTTTAGCTTAAAAGCGTAATATCTAATACTTAAATAGAGCTTATTTTGTGCCGGGTAATTGTCGAAGTGTTTTAGATATAGTAACTATTTTAATTCTCACAGTAACCCTGTGAAGAAGAAGCTGTTATTATTGGCATTTACAGTGGGGCAGTTTAGGCACAGAGAGATTAAGTAATTTCCCAAAGTGTAACACATGTATTAAGTGTAAGAGCTGGAATTTAAACCCTGGCAGTCTGGTTCCAGAATCTGTTCCTTGAACATCCACGTTATAGTGTTTATCTAATAACAATAAGAGTAACACTTATATAAGGCTTAATATGTTCCAGAGACTGTTCTAAATGTCCAGTTAACTCATTTAATCCTTACAGCAGCCCTTAGAGGGATCTATGGGGCAGGTGTGGTTGTCATCTGTATTTAAATGATCTGTAAAGACGTCCACAAGTGGGAAGGTGGAATAGGTAGGTGTACCTTTCCCTGTTCCTCCAGCTGAGTATAACTGAAAACCCTGTACAGTATATAAACCAAACACAGAAAGGCCCTGAGAGGTGGAGAGAGGAAGGCAGACTGACCAGGGACCTTGGAATCCAAGGAACAGTATGGTGGTGATTTGCCTGCATTTTGCTTTTTGCCTCACGTATCCCAGACTTGTAGCTGAAGAAGCTGGTAACTTGGAAATGCCAGTGAATGTGGACAAAAGAAGCCCCAGCAGATGCCTGCTCTCTCCAGTCAGAGGAGCAGCCTAGCAAGACAGAAACCTCTTCGACAGTAACTGCTCTTCTCCAGCCAAACACTACAGCAGATCTGTGGTCCCACTTCCACCCCTGACAGTGGGGAGCCTAGATTTCCACCCTTGTGAGGCTTTCACCAGAAGCCCCAGTCTCTCTGCCGGGATGGTGTCAGAAAAGGCAAAACAGAGAGCCAGGACGTTCATCTCTTCATCCCGGAGAGGTAGTCAGGCCTCCTCCTGTGCTATCAGCGGAGATCAGCAGAGAGCCATCTGGCAAGGATGGGGCACCCCTCCCCATGCCCCCTGGGAGAGTGTCAAAGGAGGCCTAATGGGGTGTCAGGATTTTCCCCACGGCCCAGCAGTAGTGAGGTCCTCTCACATCTCCACCATCAAGTCAGTGAGGCTGTGAGAGGAGCAATAATGAAGACCCCTGTTCTGCCCACCCAGAGAGGAACCATCACTATTGGCCTAGCACAGAGCCAAACTCCCACTCACACCCAACAGTAAAAAGGAGCCCCACCTTGGGCATCAACAAAGGCCAAATGGGAAACCAGCGCTTCTACCCCGACCTGGCAGTGATGAGGTGGTCCCTGCTTCTTCCCCTGCCAAAGTAGTGTCAGAGGAAGCCAGAGACAGCGAAGTTTTAATAAGATCAGAGCCTCCTAACAGAATGCCCCAAATGTCCTGGATTCAATTATTTTTTCTTTTTTTTTTTCGGTATGCGGGCCTCTCACTGTTGTGGCCTTTCCCGTTGCGGAGCACAGGCTCCGGACACGCAGGCTCAGCGGCCATGTCTCACGGGACCAGCCACTCTGTGGCATGTGGGATCTTCCTGGACCGGGGCACGAACCCGTGTCCCCTGCATCGGCAGGCGGACTCTCAACCACTGTGCCACCAGGGAAGCCCCTGGGTTCAATTTTAAAAACCAAGAACAAGGAAGAGCTCAAACTAAATGAAAAAAGGACACAATATATACCAACACTAAGCTAACGGAGATGTTGAATTGTCTGAGAAAGATTTAAAGCAGTCATCACAAAAATACTTCTGTGGCTTATTTCACTTAACAAAATGCCTTCCAGGGAGGCCTTTCTTAGGAAGGAGAATGAAAAGAAGAAAATTAGGTCCACGTGTGTTCAGTTTTTCTTATTTTTCCCTCTAATATCTTAAAGAACTGTTCTTACTTTGACAGCTTTCTGAAATACTGCCTCCAAAGTGATCCCTAATGTAATGATTAGAATTTCTCTAAATCTGTTAATTAATTCTCTTAACAACTTAGAATGTGCATTATAGAGACAGTGGTTGAAAGATATTACACTGTTTCTCATATACTGGCTTTTATTTTATCAACAACTCATTTCACACAATTTTCCTTGCTTATTTCCCCAAATCTCTTTTTCTGATTTTTTTTAAGCCAAAGTCAGAATTTAACTACAATGTTGTATCCCTGAGATTTCCGATCAAAGTGTCAACAAGTTTTCATCCCTTGGTTTTTTGTTTGTTTGTTTTGTGTGTTACCTCTACTTATGTAGATGAATTAGTATCTTTTATCTTTTAAGAATCTTGGTTATCACTAACAATCACCTGTTTTCCTTTCTGGTTTTGTATCTCTGCCCCCCCAACCCCCCACCCTCCCACCCCGCATCTTTCTCAAACAGTAATCTTGCTTTGTCTTCTCTTTTCTTCTTTATTTCCCCCATGGGATTTTACCGATACTTTCATTCTATCATCATACTGGAAACCTATTATTATTATTATTTTTGTTTCTTGCCCTTGAGAATCAAAAAAGATAAATAGATTTCAACACCACAGTCAACTTTTTTCTTTTTCTGAATTGCCTCAGAACTAGAGGTTTCACGTTAAGTGCCTTATAGAACAGAGATCTCAAAATCAAATATTATTATTATTATTTTTTTGCTGAAATGAAGGATGCCAGAGCGATTATACAAAATCTTCTTTCCTATTCTCAAGTACTTAGAGAGAGGATCCTTCTGAACAGGAAAAAAATTCAGAAATATTTGGGACTAAGATGAGGTCTCTACAAAGTTGTGTATCATGGAGTTGGGTGTGTCCTGAGACTCTTGTAATAGATGATTTCAATTCCCCAACTGGTGCCCATCATCAGCACTGAAGCATGCTGAAGCATATTGGGCAATTCTGGTTCCAGCGAAAGTGTTCTTGTCCTTCATTTTCCTGATGAGGCAGCCTCAGCCATGAGGCGTCGTGGGTAATCACCGTATCTCAGGCTGTGAGGGCTCTGAGGTTTTTATTCATGAGATCTGAATTTATTCCCCCAAACTCCAGTCAAATCAGCCTATGTATAAAGAACTCATTTTAAGATCTAGAGAGCTTCTGGAATTCTAGAGAAGGATTAGGTTTCCTCTGGGATCTAGGGTTTCTCACTCATCTGTGGCAGGGGCCGTGAGCAAGACAAGATTAGCTGAAAAAAGATGGAGCAATTCTTTAAAATACTAGCATACTCTCTAAGGATATTTGTTTATTTGCTTATTATATCCTGGCAACACTTTTCAATAAAGCTTTGGAGGGAAAAGTTGCTCCCTCACAATTCAGCCTAGGCCAGATGGGGACCCTTTATTGCCCCTGGCAATAGAGTCTGTGCAAGCTGTTATGAAATTGTGAGAATTGTGGTATTTGGGGAGTTGGGGTACTTGAAAGAACAATGGGTTGATAGGTGGGAGTCCAACATGATCCTAACTCACTCTGTGACATTGGGCAAATCAAAGCATTTTCTGGGCATCTGGTTTTTGTTTTCCTTTTCATTTGTAAATGGTGTAAATCAGTGGTTTTCAGATTTTTACAGTATGAAAACTCTTCTTAATTTCAAAAAGTTATGGATAGCACGTGACGATAGTGTCAATTTTGTTGCTCAGTGAAAGAAAAAAAAAACCTGTAAGTGTATATTGGTTCCAAGACTTGCAGTAACTCCAGTCTCTGTGAGTTCAAATGCCACAGGCTGGAACCAATGATCTAGTTGACTTTGAGGTCCCTTCTGGCTCTGATATTCTGGGATTCAAGTCAGAAGAATTTGGACTCCTTAGAAAACATTCATTTATTCAAGAGGAAAGCTGACATTAAATATTACCAGACTCAAGAGCAGCGCTAGAAGTTTTTGAGAGAGATGAATTAAGGCAGATTTCAGGGTCTAAGAATCTGAGCTGAGGGAGAAGCTGGATGGAAGGACCAATACTAAGAGCAGTGGGAGGAACTGGGAGACAGGATGGGGAGCAGGGCTACAAAACGTGGCTCTGTTTTGTGCCCATCTCAGCCTACCAAAAACCAGTGTTGTGGTTGGACCAGGCTTGTGGTTCTTATTATGATTGCAAGATGCCCTTCAGCAATAATTATCAGGAAACTTTGAAAGAATAAAGGTTTATTACTTCCAAGACCTGGAAATTACCCAGCACACCTGGGGTCATACGGTGAGGTTGTGGGTAGGGAGAGAACGCATGCGGGCCTGGGGTTCTGCTTTAATTGGGGTTGAGGATGTGGGCCTAGGGTTTTGGAAACTCACTCTTTATTGGTGAATTTAAAACATTAAGTGCGGGATTTAAAGCACAGGAAGAGAAAACAAGTAGCCTAAAAGGTCACTTATTGAAATCAACCAAGATCTCTAAAACAAAGGAACCTCCGAGTGGGAGGCCGCCTGGCTCTTTATCTAGCCAGTGGCTGGCGATGTGTTTATTTGAGATAGCCGGCTTTGAAGTGATGCCTTTCACAAAACTTTAATTCAGGCACTTGCATTACAAAAAAGGAAAAAAAAAACAACAACTGTCAGGGCTTACACTATAGGCTCATACCAGGAAGAGGGTCAGATGCCAGGATCGCTAAAAAATGGAAGCTAAGGAGAGGGCAATCTTAACTCCCAGGCAAGGTGGACCAACTCTGCTGGCCTTAAACAAATATATTTTGTAATAATATTTAAAATATAAAATAATATAATAATATAATATAAATAATTGTATGTGATAACATATGTTCTATTAAACAGTATTTGCATACAGAGGCATCAGGACAATACATAATGTATAGTAGGCTAGTTTCCCCTTTCCTCCTTAATCACGATAGCAGTTGATGTGTTACTTAAATCCTTCTAGTTAAACTTCTCTAAAGATTAGTACCGATTGAGTTGACATCAAGAAGTTACTGGTGGGACTTCCCTGGTGGTCCAGTGGTTGAGAATCCACCTTCCAATGCAGGGGACGCGGGTTCTATCCCTGGTTCAGGAACTAAGATCCCACATGCCACAGGGCAACTAAACCTGCACACCGCAGCTAGAGAGAAGCCTGCAACGAAAAGCCAGCACTCCACAACAGAGACCCAGTGCAGCCAAAATATATACATTAAAAAAAAAAAAGATACCAGCAATGTTTGGGGATAATTTCTGCCATGTATGTACAACAGGTATGCTCACAGAAAAATACATCCTTGTAGCTTGTCCCAACACTGTCCCCTTTTTTATGTTTTCAATATTTTGTATGCTTCATATAAAAAAAGAGATTGATTCTCAAAGACATTCTGCCTTACAGCACTCCTCCTGAAGTTTTAAGGACATCTGAACTTGACAGTTTATATTTCCTAGAGTTAAACACAGATTTGGGTATTATCAGGTCACATTTCTACCCAAATAATCATCTAACTGCAATGAGCAACATGACAGGCAAATAGGGAAAATTGTCAATAATTGCTCTAAGGTTATTAATTCTCAAGATTTTTAAAGGTTATTAATATTTTAATTCCCATTTTCTAGCAAACATACCCTTAGAAGAATAGAAACTCCCTCTATTCCTCCAGCAAACTCAAGTAGAAGCTCTAAGAAAAACATAAAGCTTAGAAGAAAATGTTAGTCCATATATGAATCAAATTAAATATGGTAGTGTTTTGAGCAGGTCATGCAACATAAGAAAAATAGACCCTTTACATTCTCCTTGAAGTTGCAGAAGTGTACTGACAGAGGAATTTTATTTCCTTTTATTTTTTTTAATGAATCAAATCACATTACTTGATTCTTCAGTGAATAATGATCATATACTCATGTATTGTGAGTGATGTGTTCTGTTTTCAGTTTTCAGAACCAACCCATAGACAAAATATGTTTAGAAAACAAAGTGTAAATGTTTTGATCTAAACCTTGAAAACTGTAAATTGATGATATTGCTGATAGAAATTGAATGTGAATGTAGGAGGAAGAGGAAATGGGAGTTCCAAAGAGAGAAAAGAGAAAATAGTGGGGAGAAATCTATCAAAGAAACAATAGAAGAAAAATTTCCAAACTAAAGCACGTGTCTCCAGATTGAAAAGTTGATCTGATTGCTCAGCTCAATGAATGAAAAATATGTCCACCATGAAGCCACATCATTGTGAAATTTCAAAAGCCCAGGGTTAGAGAGAATATCCCGAAAGCTTCCAGATAAAGAGAAAACCACTTTACATACAAAGGACTGGTTTTAAGAATGGCATTATTTGTAGCCTTGTAAATCTTGCCACTCACAGAGATTTTTTTTCTTCCACTCGAGGCAATATTGTGGTCAAACCCTTTCTTCTGAAGGCCTATCTTCTGAGTATAGAATGTGGATTTCCTTACCCCAGGCCAGCTGG
Source organism: Mesoplodon bidens (assembly GCF_964165515.1). Lineage (NCBI taxonomy): Eukaryota > Metazoa > Chordata > Mammalia > Artiodactyla > Ziphiidae > Mesoplodon > Mesoplodon bidens. Next base: position 48,935,990 of record NC_138167.1, read on the forward strand.
CCTCAGTTACCGGGTGTCTGCAGAGACTGGCTCTAATCTGCTCTTGTCACACCAAGATGTTGACAACCCCTTTTGTTCTCCTGCTTGGAGCCGAGTCAATCTATAAACACCATCACTAGAATTCTCTCTGCTGATTCCCAAACCATAGACCGATCCACACAGCATTTCTATCAAGTGGAGAAGGTGAGGAAGCAAGAATCTGCTTAAACTGACAGCAAACACATGGGTGGGTAGGCACTGTGCCTGAGGAGTACTTAAGGATGCATGCTTGAATTTACATATTCGTACAAGATCAAAACCCCTTCCTTACTTTGTTCTGTCTCTGCTCTCCCCATTTCCCCTGTATTTCCCTCATGACAGTTGTACAATACTACCTACCCCAGCGTCCTACTGGGCTCCCACTTCTCCTTCCTTCCATTACCACTTCATTATTCCATGGGTTTTTAGGTGTTCCTGTGTCCTTATAGCCTGCAGATGTTAGACATTATTACTTCTTGTACCATGTAGCTTTAGCTGCATAAAAAGTTACCACAAAATGTAGTTACTTAAAATAACAACTGTTTTTTAGCTCATGACTCTGCAGTTTGGCAATTTAGACTGGGTTTATCTAGGTAGTTCTGGTCAGGTTGGCTGGGATTTGGCTGGTTGGGGGTCCTCAGTTGAGATGGCCCTTCTCTACTGTACATGGGTTCTCATCTTCCAGCATGTTCTCGCAGGCATGGTCATCTGGTGACTGCATGGTTCCAAGAGAAAAATATAGGAAGCTGCAAGGCATCTTTCCCTCCCCTGCCCCAATTTTATTGAGAAATAACTGGCATATGTCACTGTGTAAGTTTAAGATGTACAGCATGAGGGATTGATTTACATATATTGTAAAATGATTGTCACAATAGGTTTAATTAACATCTATCATTTCATATAGGTACAATAAAAAGCAAAGCAAAAAAATTTCTCCTTGTGATGAGAGTTCTTAGGGTCTACTGTCAACAATTTTCCTATATACCATACAGCAGTGTTAACCATAGCCATCGTGTTGTACATTACATCCCTAGGACTTATTTAAATTATAATTGGAAGTTTGTACCTTTTGACCAGTTTCCTCCAACTCCCCACCCCTGACCTCTGACTCTGGTAACCACAAATCTGTTTTCTTTTTCTAAGTTTGGCTTTTATTTAAAAATTAGATTCCACATATATCATACAGTATTTGTCTTTCTCTCACTTATTTCACGTACCATAATGCCTTCAAGGTCCATCCATGTCGCTGCAAATGGTAGAATTTCCTTGTTTTTTTAATGGCTGAGTAATGTTCCATTATATATATATATGGGGATATAGGAAATACACACACGCACACACACATAAATATCTATATCTATATCTATATCTATATCTATATATCTCCCAACTTCTTTTTTCATTTATGCATGATGGACACTTAGATTGTTTCCATGTCTTGGCTATTGTAAATAATGCTGCTATGAACACACATACATCTTTTCAAGTTAGTGTTCTCATTCCCTTTGGATATATTCCCAGAAGTGGAATTGCTGGATCATATAGTATTTCTATTTTTAATTTTTAAAGGAACTTCCACACTGTTTTCCATAGTGGCTGTACCAATTTACAATTCCACCAACAGTCTTCCCTTTTCTCCACATCCACACCAGGATCTGTTATCTCTTATCTCTTTGATAACTGCCATTCTAACAGACATGAGGTGATATCTCATGTGGTTTTAATTGTATTTCCCTAATGACTGATGACGTTGCGTATCTTTTCATGTACTTGTTGGTCTTTTGTATTTCTTCTTTGGAAAAATGTCTATTTGGTTTCTTTGTCAATTTTTTAAAATTAATTAATTCATTTAATTTATTTATTTGGCTGCGTTGGGTCTTCGTTGCTGCGTGCGGGCTTTCTCTAGTTGCAGCGAGCAGGGGCTACTCTTGGTGGTGGTGCATGGGCTTCTCATTGCAGTGGCTTCTCTTGTTGCAGAGCATGGGCTCTAGACACACAGGCTTCAGTAGTTATGGCTTGCAGGCTCTAGAGCACAGGCTCAGTAGTTGTGGTGCACAGGCTTAGTTGCACCTCAGCATGTGGGATCTTCCCAGACCAGGGCTCAAACCCGTATACCCTGCATTGGTAGATGGATTCTTAAGCACTGTGCCACCAGGGAAGTCCTCTTTGTCAATTTTTAAATTGGATTTTTTTTTTTTGCTATTGAGTTGTATAAATTCTTTATATATTTTGGATATTAATCCCTTATCAGACATGTAATTTGCAAATAATTTTTCCCATTCTGTAGGTTGTCTTTTCACTTTGTTGTTGGTTTCTTTTGCTGTGCAGAAATTTTTTAGGTTTATGTAGTCCCACTTGTTTATTTTCTATTTTGTTGCTTGTGCTTTAGGTGTGATTTCCAATAAATCATTACCGAGACCAACATCAAGGAGTTTTTTTCCTATGCTTTCCTCATGTTTCAGGCCTTGCATTTAAAGCTTCAATACATTCCTAGTTAATTTTTGCGAGTTGTGTAAGAAAGGGGTCAAGTTTCATTTTTTTACATGTGAATATCCAGTTTTCCCAGCACTGTTTATTGAAGAGACTGTCTTTTTCTCCATTGAGTATTCTTTGCTCCTTTGTCAAATATTAGTTGACTGTGTGTACTTGGTTTTATTTCTGGGCTCTCAATTCTGTTTCACTGATCCATTTGTCTGTTTTTATGCTGGTACCATACTGTTTTAATTACTATAGCTTTATAGTATAGCTTGAAATCAGAAGCGTGATGCCTCCTGATTTGTTCCCCTTTCTTAGGATTTTTTTGGCTATTCAGGGTCTTTAGTGGTTCCACATAAATGTTAGGAGTGTTTTTTTCTATTTCTGTAAAAAATGTCATTGGAATCTTGATAGAGATTATGTTGAACCTATAGATGGCTTTTGGTAGTATTGACATTTTAACAATATTAATTCTTCCAATACATGAACATTAACATTTCCTTTTATTTGTGTCTTTTTTGATTTCTTTCTGTAAAAAATGTCATTGGAATCTTGATAGAGATTATGTTGAACCTATAGATGGCTTTTGGTAGTATTGACATTTTAACAATATTAATTCTTCCAATACATGAACATTAACATTTCCTTTTATTTGTGTCTTTTTTGATTTCTTTCATCAGTGTCTTGTAGTTTTCGGAGTAGAAAGCTCCAAATCCTCTTGAAGCCTAGGTTTGGAACTCATACATTGCCGCTTCCACAATGTTCTATTAAAGTAAGTTTCAAGGCCATCCCACATTGAAAGGAATCCTATCTCTTGGCAGGAGGAACTGCATAGTATTATAGTCATTTTTACAAAGTACTATATTTCAGTGGAAAAAAACTGGGAGTAGGGGAAGAGAAGGATGGACAACTTTTACTTTTCATTTATACCATTCTGTTTTGTTTGAATTTTTAAAATCATGTACACATACACATTATTTCTATAATAATAACAATCATGATAATAATTCTAAAATATAACTTCAAATATTTCTTGTATTACTTAAGTTACATCCCAGGATAATAATCCACTGACACTTAGAAGGACCCATGATTTTGAGTCACAACACCTAATTCAGGGTATGTCTTCAGCTTTCCTCTAACTGTAAGGCCAGGTAAGGATTTCATGAAATCCCCAGCATGGAACTCAGCACATGATAAATGCTTAATAAATGTTTGCTGAATCTGAATCTGAATGAGAGGATGGGAGCAAAAAAGATGTATGTATCAGGGAGAAATAGCTTTAAAATCTGTCCTATTAATTCATTGTTTATATCAGTTTTTATCATGGCAACTTGGAATTTAATGGGTAAGAAAAGAGATTTCATTTAACTTCCATACACTTGCAAGCATGGGCTGGTGGATGAAATAGCAGTGTGTCCATTGCTATAAGTAGCAGTAGTTGGGAATTATAACCTAGGGCAGAATCAAGGGGTCCCTTAAACTCTAGTCCTATAAGTCACCAGTCTAATTAAAGAAATCATGTGCCTTTACAAATGCCAAGGATGCTCTCAACTATTTCAAGAGGGACTTTGGAGAAGCACCCAGAAGAGCTATTTTTTAAAAATCTTTCTTTAGCAGTTACATGACACATTAGTAAGAAGCAGAAAGTGACCTCTTAATTTTGTTAATAGACTCCATATTCAGTTTGGTCTGATGCTCTTACCAGTCCTTCTTTCTCCAAATTAAAAATTGATAAATAATAAGAATACATTTGAGAAATTCTTGCAGATTCCTTCTTGGCTGATTTTCAGTGTAGAGTGTATTTCCCTGAATCCTATCTATTAAGCAATTGCAAGAGTAGGCTGGTTATACATTTAATGACCTTTTTTTTTTTACTTTTTTTATTAGATCTCTATTAGAGTATAATTGCTTCACAATACTGTGTTAGTTTCTGTTGCACAACAAAGCGAATCAGCCATATGTCTACACATGTCCCCATATCCCCTCCCTCTCAAGCCTCCCTCCCATCCTCCCTATCCCACCCTTCTTAATGACCACTTTGAAATCATCCTTACCTTTCCTAGGAAGGTCAAAGAGTAGTCTGTTATTCGGATGCCTAATATAACTGGACAAAGGAAATTGCTTTCATCATTTTTACTTTGTCCCTCCTAATTAGATCAAATGTCAACTTTCCATGCGATATTCCCCAGCACGCACTCGTGTTTCTAACACAACCAGATTAGATCAATATGCATCTGTCTTCGTGTACCCTGGGACTGCATACACTTTGGCTACATATTTATTTTGTGGATTTCATTTCCATGTTAATTACAATGTAGGTTCATGGAATTTCCATTCTGAGTATGATAATCTTCTTACAGTCAGCATGATGGAAACAGCTGCATGCTGTTTACTTTGTGAAAGATGGTGTTCCTTGCTCAGATGATGACTGGATATTTACTTTCTAGACCAAAGATTGTGCTTCCATTTCTTCCTACAGATTTATCAGAATATGTTAATCTATTGAGAACTTTCAAACTCAATTTTATTAGGCCACTGTGTTTTTCAGAAGGCATAACGAACTAAAATTATTGGGAAATCAAATTTACTAATATGCATCTCATTCCTTTTTCTTCTACTGTAAACTCTGCTCTTTCTCCAAGCAGATTGTTTTTTGTTTGTTTGCTTGTTTGTTTGTTTGTTTGTTTTTTGCGTTACGCGGGCCTCTCACTGTTGTGGCCTCTCCCCTTGCGGAGCACAGGCTCCGGACGCGCAGGCTCAGCGGCCGTGGCTCATGGGCCCAGCCGCTCCGCGGCATGTGGGATCTTCCCGGACTGGGGCACGAACTCGTGTCCCCTGAATCGGCAGGCGGATTCTCAACCACTGCGCCACCAGGGAAGCCCCAGATTGTTTTTTTAACATTACTATTTTTCTAATTACAAATGTTATACATGTCAAGTGAAGAAAATTTGGAAAATAGACAGTCTCACTACTATTAAAATTTGATGGCTTTCTTTTCACATATATATAGTAGATTTTTGTAAGATATTATTACTCTGTGTAGATAAATATTATCAGTCCCAAAATGCTTTTTTTCCCAGCCATCCTTTTGACTGAATCAAGAATTTATTAGATAATGAAATAAAGCAAATTATTCAATCCAACATTAAACATGTACTAAAGATTTACTATGTGCTGCTCACTTTCCTCTCTCTGGGATGGGTGGGAAGGGCATAAAAATAAATAAGACAGATCCTTGCTTTGAAAAAGCTTATAAACTATAGGGATTAAAAGCACAGTAAAAATAATTATAAGGTAGACTGTGATAATAATATTAACCATTACTGAGCACTAATTATGTACCTGGTACCTTTTATTCTTCATACAGCTCTATGATGTGGGGACTCTTACCCTCCCCATTTTATAGATGAGGACACTCAGGCTGAGAGATGTTAAATATTGTGCCCCAAATCACACAGCTAGTCAGTGGTAGAACTGGGATTTGAATCCAGCAATATGGTTTCAGCCAGGTTCTTCATCACTGTACTCTACCATAGGATAGGACTTCAGTTATAACATTTCTTTAGTTTATAGAAATATATAAAGCTCTCTCAGAGTTTTCTTGACATGAGCTACAGTATTCCACAAGGTCTGTCCAGTGTTCCTCATTCTAACCTTAAGTGAAAGGACCAACAGTGGAAAATTCATTTTTGAGCTTGTAGGTCTATGAAAGCGGTCCTATTGTTACAGCAATGGAAAAGATAAGAAAGTCAAATAGTTTGATATTTTGCCACACTCATGGTCTGGGGTAATTTTCTCTGAGATTACTGAGAGTGAGTGCAGCTCACGAGGTAACTCCTTTGGCATCTGAAGACTTGACAAAATCCAAAAAGTAGTGGGTGCTTTTCAGTTAGGGGTTAAATTTGGCTGTATATAAGAGAAAAACAGATAATAGTGGCTTTTAAAATATAAATGCTTATTTATTTATTTTTGTTAAATAACAAGGAGATTAAGGTTGGCCTCCAGGGATGGTCTGATGGCTCTATGATATTATCAGGGTCCTTGCTTCTTCTATCCTTTCTCCTAGTCATGATGTGCTTGTGGTCACAGGTGAGCTGCTGGAGCTCCAGCCATCACATTCACGTTCCAGGCAGAAAGAAGGAGAAGGGCAAAGGAGAATAAAGGGCCTATGACAAGTGATTCAGTTCCCTTTAAAGGTCTTTTCCAGAAGCCTTAAGTTTAGAATATCGATGTTTATTTGCATGAATGAATGAATGTTCTAGTGCTAGTCCCTTATTTTAAGAAGGTTAAAGTGAGGTACCAAGGACATTCCTTGTGGAGTACTTGGATCTGCAATAGGAGCAGACTCTTTCTTTTTCAAATGAATGAGTATATTCATACTGCTCTTCCTAGAACTAAGAACTCTGGAGACTTTGGAAAAGAATGGTACTAAATAGTGAGAGTTCTATTTATAAGGAACACAGTTCCAAATGTTCTATGAGGTCAAGACAGGTATTTCCTTGCAAAGAAAATCCAAAGTTGGCACAAGAGATCTTTTTGTTTTCTTTTGGATGTTTTAATAATAATACACAATGCCTCCTGCAGAAAGGAGCCCTGGCTAATGGCAGCCATGACGTATGTAAGCATGAAAGGCACATAAATTTATGCTGAAGGCTTTGATTTAAAAAAAATAAGGCTATTATTAAGTTTTAGAGAACACAATTCATATACTATGAAAGTATTAAAATGCTTTGGAGATGTCCATTGATATAGGGGCTTTGGGAGCCCTGTGAGTAACGAACGACTCCATAATTTGTGGGTCTATAGTCAACTTGAATACACAGTAATATTTGGCAAAGCCACCAAGTTCTTGCTACAGCCTCATACTATCCAACTCCTTCTCCCCGACACACATATAAAGTTGATAGAATTCCGGCAAGTTCTGCACTACCACTAATATATACCTCTGCTTTTCTCTTATTTGACCAAGGTCACAGAACATCTCTCTTTCAGGTCTCATAAAATTTAAGTCCTTCTCTCTTGCCATAGTCAGATCCCTAACCCGTGAGGCCAACCAGAGTTTTGTGGGATAGTTATTTATCTATTTATTTATTTAGTCTGGGATTATGGTCAAAGTAGCATCATTCTCTAAGGACAGCAGTCCTTTGCTCTAAACTCTGTTTTCCTGCAGAGTTTTCTATCTTTGTATCTGAAGGAGTCATACACCACTAAGATTATCACTCCTGGTTAGCCTCTGGGGTTGTTCTTTAACCCTATTTTTACCCAAAAGAAATGTGCAGAAAGTCAACTTCACTTTCTCTCCCTGAGAGGTGTAATAAGATTCTTGCCACAAAGGACAAAGTTCAGAAAATAGAACAGTTAGAAGATGGACCCATTACAAGGAACTGTCATTTGGTATTACTGAAACAAAGAATCTTGGGCCATTGTCCAAAACCTTATTTTTTATCCAGCTATTTTAGTATCACATTGATGAGGTACAGGGCTTAGAAATACAAACAAATTATTTAGAAATGAGGAGGTAGAAGAAAGGGGCAAGGACTGAAAGCCTTGATGAGTTGCTTTGGGGAGAAGGTGGGGCACAGGGAAGACTGCTCTTCTTCATCCGAGCCTTACGCTGTTACTCTTTTTTCTAAGCCAGGTACATATCAATGACAGCAGTGAAAATTAATTGAAGAATCTGAGACTGAAAAACTCTTGAGAAAATTATTAACTATTTTCATCAAAATTAATGCTTCTGAACATTACACATATTTCAGATTTCATTACATCAAATCTGTATTGAGTGCCTACTATGTACCAGCCAGTGCTCTAGATGCTGAATGGTAAACAAAACAGAAAAAATTCTGTTCTCAAGAAGGTTATAAATGGGAGTGGACAATGAACAAATAAACATATAATATATGAAATACAAATAACATAATATTATATAAAATATATACTTAAATATAAAATTTGTTATTACATATTAATAAAATATATAAATAATATTAAATGTTGTATAAAACAATGAAAATATACAATAAATCAAGTAAATGCTATGAAGAAAATCAAGTAGGGTACAGGGTACTGGTGTACCTAGTGTGCTTGACATCCTGAGCACATCATTTTTTAATATACTCCTTCTTTATATGGCAAAATTATTATGGGGAAAGTTATATTTAATAATCATGAAATGAAACATGTGGCAGACACACTCTAAGAGGACATGCCTGCTGCCCACCTTCTGGTGTTCATCGCTGTGTTCTCCCCTCTCCTTGAGTTGGGTGGGCCTTGTGACTTGCTGCTAACCAATAGAATAAGGTAAAGGTGATGGGATGGGATTACAGATTACATAAAATGGTAACCCATCCTGCTCCAAGGCTCCCTCACTTGTTGGCTTTGAGGAAGTAAGGGTTAGGTTGGGAAGACCCATGTGGCAAGGAGTTGAAAGCAGCCTCTGGCCTGGCCAACATCCAGCAAGAGACTGAGGCCCTCTGTCCAACATCTCATGAGGAACTGAATCTTGCCAAAAACCACGTGAGCATGGGTCCTTCCCCAGCCTAACCTCAGCTGACACCTAGATTGCAGCCATGGGGGACCCTGAATTGAAGAGCCCGGCCTAGCTATGCCCTCATTCCTGACCCACAGACATGATGAGATAATAAATGTGTGTTCTTAAAGGCTGCTAATTTTGTGGTAATATTGTTATATGGCAATAGATAACTAATACAAAACACATGTTAATAATGGCCAGAAAACAAGGGCAGACAGTGAAATTTTTGTTTTATCAAACTTCACATTTATCATCATGCCAGTAAAAAAGAAAAATTAATAAAAAGTAAAATAAAGATAAGTAACTAAAAGATAAAAAGAGAAAATGGATTAAAAATTATTAAATTATTAATTAATTTTTTTGAAAAATAGGGAATATTGGCCTGTCACAGGAGTGAATAAACAAATTTATGGTTTTTGTTTTTTAAGCCTTGACATCTGCAAATTTGTCAATGGCTTCCTCAAAATACATGTCTTTTGCATATTCATGTTCAACAAAGTATAGCTAGATTTGTTAATTTATCATTGCCCATAGTTGATCCTTACATAGGAATTTGTCTATACCACACAGCAGTTGGGATGGCCAGCTGCACCCAAAGCAAGCTCAGTGACTCTGAACTATTACAAATTTACTTACAAACAACATGTATCGTCCTGTCTACTTGTGTCAGGGGCCGACTGTATAGCTCAGAGTTCTCTGAAGTAACTTTCAAGTAGAATACCACCTCCAAGCACTTTCAAGTAGAACACATTGTTTCTGGAAACAACCTAAATGTCCATTGACAGATGAATGGGTAAAGAAGATGTGGTACATATATACAATGGAATACTACTCAACCATTTAAAAAAATGAAATAATGCCATTTGCAATAACATGGATGGGCATAGAGATTATCATACTAAGTCAAGTAAGTCAGAAAGAGAAAGACAAATACCGTATGATATCACTTATATGTGGCATCTAAAATATGACACAAATGAACTTATCTACAAAATAGAAACAGACTCACATACGTAGAGAACAGACTTGTGGATGCCAAGGGGGAGGGGGGTGGGGGAGGGATGGAGTGAGAGTTTGGGATTAGCGGATGCAAACTAGTATATGTAGAATGGATAAACAATAAGTTCCTACTGTAGACCACAGGGAACTATATTCAATATCTTGTGATATACCACAACGGAAAAGAATATGAAAAAGAATGTATATATATGTATAACTGAGTCAATTTGCTGTACAACAGAAATTAACACATTGTAAATCAACTATACTTCAATTTTTAAAAAAGTAGAACACCATGTTTGTTAAAGAATAAGTGACTAAAATGTGCTAATTTCAAGTGTGCATTATAGATTTTTATAAAAGTAATTGCGGCAATTGTCTAGAACTTCGACCAAGGAAAGTTTTGCTTTTTATTTTCTCAAGAGTATTCCATCACTGATGTTGTTTGTAATTCCTGGTGCATGGTGATAATAAAAAGCAGACTGGGGACTTCGCTGGTGGCGCAGTGGTTAAGAATCCACCTGCCAATGCAGGGGACATGGGTTCGAGCCCTGGTCTGGGAAGATCCCACATGCCGTGGAGCAACTAAGCCAGTGTGCCACAACTACTGAGCCCGTGTGCTACAACCACTGAAGCCCGTGCGCCTAGAGCCCATGTTCTGCAACAAGTGGAGCCACCGCAGTGAGAAGCCCATGCACCACAACAAAGAGTAGACCCTGCTCACCGCAACTAGAGAAAGCCAGCGCGCAGCAACAAAGACCCAGTGCAACCAAAAATAAATTAAAAAAAAAAAAAAAGCAGACTGAGTTTGAATCAGCTGTATTATTGCTGGTCCGTGCCTGGGGCACACTCTGCCCCAACCTCCGGTCACTGTGGTAAAGGAGACAGAGAGTAATGAGGGTGCTATTATGTGTAGGGTTTCCAGGGAGGGGCTCTCTGATGAGGTAATATTTAAGCAGAGATCCAGGGAAGTGAAAGAATGAGCTATGCTACTATCTGCAGGAGGATTCCTGCAAGAATGAAAGTTCTGAGGCTAGAATGCAGCTGGTGCGTTCAAGGAACCAGGGGACTGAAGCTGGAGTGAGGGGGTTGTAAGAGCTGAAGAAGTTAGAGAAGCAGCCAGTCGGGGGCAGGGAAGGAGGGCAGGACTGCCTGGGGCCAGTAGTACCTGTTTCCATCACAGTCCTTCACACAGGGTGGCGTGTGCTTGGGTCTGGATTTCCAGTTGGAAGACCCCATTTGAATCAAATATTTTGCACTTAATAGAACAGTTTCCCAGTGTAGAAAATGAGGATAATAAAACCTATCTTGCAGGGCTACTGTGCTTATTAAATGAATTAAGATGATAATTGGTGCAAGTGCTTTGTAATCTGTAAAGCACCATGATAAGGACCACTCTTTGGTGTTTAAACGCTCGAGAGCCAGGGATGTGGAGACATTCCAAGCTGAGTGCTCTGGACCCTGCTTTCCTCTTCCTTAACGGCCCCATCCATGGATTTCCAGCACCTTTTCCACACCGTCTTCCCCTTCAAGCAGGAGGCCTTGGTGAACATAGCCAGGGAGGCACGCTTCTCATCAGCATGACAGGAGGCCTATAACCACCCACGGTGATAATGTTTAAACCAAGCTAAACAGTAATAAGATAACCTTCATTTGCAAGTCTGACAAGCAAAATTACAGGGTTCGGCTCTAACAGAGGGGAAATGAAGCTCGAGATCATCATTTCCACATCTAAGATTAGCAGCTGGAAAGTACAGTGCATCTGTAAAATGACAGTATCAAAGATACCCCAGTTTGCATGACACCAGCCCCACATAAAAGAGGAATCACTTCAGAGATTAGAAATGGAGACATTGTTCTCCCAGAGGTCATGTCAGATGGACATATCTGAGTGCTTGCCACATACCAGACCAGGCTACCATGACATCATTTGTTGAAACTACTGATAAAGGGCTTTGAAAAATAACTGCTTACCCAAAGGAAAACATGAGCTGTCTTTCCATTCTTTTTCTCCTTCATAGGTCAGAAGAAAGTGTTCTTTGCCTGAAGAAAAACTCCCTTGTATAAATCAAGTAGGGAAGATGGGGATGGAAGGACTAAATGTAAGAGTAAGAAGTTGTCCCAGGAGAAATTGAACATCTCTCTTACATGTCCATGGGTTATTTATTTCTGCATCATAGTCAGTAATTTACTAAGGTTCTTGGCTTCCAACAGACCTGGGTTTGAAACCTTGTATTCCATTGACTTGTGGGACTGGGGGCAAGCTACTTAACAGTTCTAAGTTTCCTTTTTCTTGTTCAGTAAGAGGAGATAAGACAGCATAGTAGGTAGGTCTGTGATGAGGATTAAATGAGAAAATGTATGTAAAGCACAGCACAATGTTCAATGCATTCTAGCTATTTGTATTGGTAATGGGGGGAAATTACATAAAAAGTTTATCAGAGAGAAAAAGCATAGGAATAGTCAAGTTTAAGAATAGTCAATTTTAAGAATCATTCTTAGTTTTCAAGGATTTGTCTCACATCCATTCATTGTAGTGCTTATATGTGAACTTTTTTTTTAAGGATTTTTTTCAATATACAGCATTTCAGAATGCAGCTGGTTTAAATGTCTTAACATATTAAGATTTAACATAATGTGAATTACTATTTAATAATTTTAGATCATGAAATTTAAATGATAGTATTAATATTTTTAAAGAAAACACTTTTTAAAATATTACCAGTAGAAATACTTATTTTCAGTACAGTAAAATCTTCTTTATCTGGAACCACGAGTAAATGAAGCATTCATGCCACGTAAGTAAAATTTCCAAATTACTAAAACCAAACCCTTAAATATCAAAACTCTAAAAATATTTCCTAAACGTATTTTATGTAATTATATCTATTATTTATTAAATGTATGGGTACACATGCATATAAATAATATTTTAGATGGCCATATTGAACGATTTTTCTTATTCTTGGTATTTTCTTATTGACTTTGCTTCATTGATCTGAACATCATTACTGCACAATCCTGAAATACAAATTGCCCTCCGGAGCTAGTAAAGCTCATAAAATAGAAACTCACAAATATAAATGGCTTTACACCAAAGAATTTTTCAAAAATTACAATTAGAGTTCCTTTTTAATATTTTAGAGAAAGAAAAACTTTCCCTTGACTCTCTTAGGGTCCCTGGCTGGGCCTGAAAATTAAACTGCCAAAGGCAGATTTACAGGAGAAAAGTGTACAAATTTATTTAATGTAAGTTTTAAGTGACATAGGAGCCTTCATAAAGAAATGAAGACCTGGAGGCAAGGTTAAGCTTGAGCACTTTTTAAAAAAATATTTATTTATTTGTTTGGTTGGTTGCACCAGGTCTTACCTGTGGCATGTGAACTCTTAGCTGCGGCATGTGGGATCTAGTTCCCTGACCAGGGGTCGAAATTGGGCCCCCTGCATTGGGAGCACGGAGTCTTAAGCATTGCACCACCAGGAAAGTCCCAAGCCTGAGCATTTTTATACCAGGTTTAATGAAGAGTAGAAAGTCATGGGAAAACATGATAGGACAAAAGGTATAAGCTAGAGTGGTAAACTGGGGGAAACTTATCAAGGTCTGTTTGTTGGGATTCCATCTGTCTCTGGAGATGAGGATGCTTCTTTTTACTGGGTGTAGGGAGGGTATCTCTCACAAGAGGGTCCTACACCCTGCTTCAGGGGAGAATGGGGGAGATCAGAGTGACTTTCCCATACCTGCTGCTTCTCTATATTCTTTCAGCTTGAAATATTCAACATGCCAAGGTGCCATATATTGCAGGAGTGTGTTCTGAAACCCATCAACATCCTTATCCTCTGGCCAAAAAGGAAGAAAGATAGACTTTTTTGAAAGACAAATGGGAAAATGAGCTGCACACCTGCCCCCTCTGTCTTCCTCAAGGACAGTCACATCTCCACCCCAGCTTCTCTGATGCAGAACTAGAGGATGGTACGTGACTTCCAGAGCATCCTCAATTCTCATTTCTGAGTTTCCTCCAACCCAGCTATTTAGAGAGGTCTTTTTCTGCACAGAAGACTCACTCACAGGGAATGCAGCTGGAGGCAAGGGAGGAGTCTGACTTTCTTTCCAAGCCTTTGCCTATTAGAATCCTGCCAAGGTAAAAATCTGAACTGATAATTATAGGCCAGCACATTATTGTTTCCATGACCATAGACCACTATTACCATCAATAAAATGTCTCTGGCTTTTTAATGACAGCAACATAGCAGTACTCAATGTGTCTTAGTTGAATGAGTTAAAGGATGATCTTTTTTTTTTAATAAAAAGAGAACACACATAATTGCATGCCCACTTATATAGAACTTATTATGTGTTAAGCAGTATTCTGAATGCTTTACAGATATTAATGAAAGTAACCCTCACGATCTGTGATGTAGACAGGTAACGTCATTCCTACTTTACAAATAGTTATTTATGATTACCTTATAATGAGAGATTTTGTAGTTTGCTCAAGATCACACAAGTTATAAATGGTAGAGAAGAAATTCAAACTGGGCAGCATTCATGCTTTTACCACTAATCTATGCCAATTACATTTTTATGTATTAAAACTAATATATTTGCATAGAAAATATCTGAAAAGTTGTATATGCCAAACATAAACAATAGTTCTATTAGAATGGTGAATTTCTAATACTTTTTCTTACTTATTTTTTGATTAAGTGAATTTTCTAGTTTTATACTTTTTCAATTAAAATGTTTCATTGTAGTTCTGGGTAAGGTGAAATAAGCATATTCCATCCTGTGCCTCCACTAAATGTAGCTACGGAACCTGGATAGAATGCATGGTACAGATAGTTGGTGATTCTCAAAAGTAAATAGTGGTAGGAGGATCAGGAAAGAAGACCAGGATTCAAAGTACCGTTGAATAGGCTGTCAGTTTGCTATTTTAACCCTGGTATCTCCTTGGACTCAAGTAAGCCTGAACTTGGAAGGACGTAAAGAGAGAGAGCTCTAGGAGCCTTCTAGCTCAGCTCAAAGAGCAAGCAAGGGGCTTTCTCATGCTCAGAAAGAGATGGGGGACTCATGGTGTTTTGTTTGTTTGTTTGGTTTTGGTTTTTTTTTTCTCTTTTCTTCATTTTCTTTCTCCCCAGTTCCCCAGCAATCCTGTAGCAGTGACAGGCCCAGGGACCTAAACTCTGAGGAAGAGAGAACTTTCTCTCCAAGTGAAGGAACTGAGGTCTCAAGAAAGGGAAAACAAGCCCCTGTTGTTTTCTTCATTCTTTCTCTCCTTCCACTTCCGTCCCATCTGTGCCAAATGTGGTACAGTCATGGCAAGTGCATGGTAGAACAGAATAACTAAAGCCCCAGGTTTCTGGCCTAAAGACTGTAAGGGGGAAGCCCAATGAACTTAAAAGTATCAGGGAGATTGCAAAGAGAGGAATTTTGGAACATAAGTCTATAAAAGTTCTTTATGAAATCCTAGGCTTACCTCTGAAAGTGGATCCAATCGTAAACACCACCAAAGACTTTGAGAACTGAACTAAAGAGTAAACCTCTATCCAGATCCTGGACTGGCTGCTACATGGTGCATCCACAGGACATATCTGAATAGCACAGCAAAGGCTTTGAAAGGAAAACTGATTGTGAAACCACAACCAAAATAACTTTCCGTCATAACCATTGTTTGCTGAAATAAAAATAACATAATCCACAGGATTTGGAAAAGACCCAGAGTCTCATAGCACAACATTTAAAGCATCCAGTGTATAATCCAAAATTACTGAGCATATGAAGAATCAGGAAAATCTCAACTCAGATGGGAAAATAATGATGAGTAGACATCAAAGCCAAGAAGGCCCAGATGTGGAAATTATCTGACAGACTTTAAAATGCTCCAAGCAATAAAGGCAAGTACTCATGAAATAGAAGATATAAAAAGAAAATTAAATGGAAATTTTAGAATTGAAAAATAGAATAACCATACAAGAAAATCTCACTGGATAGACTTAATAATGTAACAGGGGCAACGGAATAATGAGTCAAAATGTTAGTGGAATTGAAGATAGATCGATAGAAATTATCTATCTGTACAACAGAGGAAAAAGAAAAAGAACAGCGCCTCAGGGACTTGACTGTCCTGAGAGACAATACCAAAAGTTCTAAAATTTATGTCATCAGAGTCCCAAAAGGAGAGGAGAGAGTATGGTGCAGAAAAATTGTTTGAAAAAATCATGGCTGAACACTTTCCAAATTTAGCAAATGACATAAACCTATAGGTTCAAGAAGCTCATAATTCCAAGTAGGATAAATTCAATGAAGTCTATTCTCAGACATCATAATAAAACTAGTTGAAAGCGGACAGAGAGAAAAGATGCCTTACTTATGGAGGAACAGTAATTTGAACGACTGTGGATTTCTCATCAGAAATCATGAAGGCTAAAAGGAAGTATCACATTTTTTAAATGCTGAAACTAAAGAACCTAGAATTCTATATGTAGGTAAAATATCCTCCAGAAATGAAGGTGAAATAAAGACATTCTCAGATGAAGGAAAATTAAGAGAATTTATTGTTGGCAAACTGACTCTGATACCTGAAAGAAACTCGGAACATCAGTACTTTAAAAAGAGCAACATAGGGCTTCCCTGGTGGCGCTGTGGTTAAGAATCCGCCTGCCAATGCAGGAGACACGGGTTCGAGCCCTAGTCCAGGAAGATCCCACATGCCATGGAGCAACTAAGCCCGTGTGCCACAACTACTGAGCCTGTGCTCCAGAGCCAACAAGCCACAACTCCTGACGCCCACACGCCTAGAGCCCGTGCTCCGCAACAGGAGAAGCCACCGCAACGAGAGAAGCCTGCGCACCGCAACGAAGAGTAGCCCCCGCTTGCCGCAACTAGAGAAAGCCCGCGCACAGCAACGAAGACCCAACGCAGCCAAAAATAAATAAATAAAATAAATCTATGAAAAAAAGAGCAACATAAATGAAAATTAACTGGGTATACATAATAGACTGAGTTCTTTAAAAAGTGTTTGAAGTTTGAAAGCAAAAATTCTGAAATTGTCTGATTAGTGTGAATGTATGTTGATATAATATGTAATAAAGTGCCAATGTAAAAGGTGGGGGAGACAAAGGGACCTAAAAGATGGTAAGATTTCTACGTTCCATAAGAAGTGGTAAAATAATAATTCTAAGTAGACTGTCAAAAGTTAAGTATGTATATTGTAAGCCCTAAAGCAACACTTAAAAGCTATACAAAGAAGTATAGAAAAAATCAGAGTAGACAAATTAAAATGGAATACTATAAAATATTCAAATAGCTCAAGAGAATGCAGAAAAAGAGAAAGAGAAAAACAACAACAACAACAAAAAACAGAAGGAATAAACAGAAAATAAATATTAAACATATGTCTTAGGGGTGCATGTTTAGGTGGTGAAACTCTAAAGCAAAGTAAGGAACTGATTATTATTCAAGCCAGGATAGTGCTTACTCTGGGAAAGGAGGAAGAGAGGCGGTTGCAGTTGAGAAGGGGCACACAGGGGTCTTCTGGATACGGGAAATTGTTTTTTGACCTAATGGTGATTTCATGGGTGTTTACATCACAACAATTTGTTAAGTTGTATATTCGTCTTAGGCACTTTCCTGTATTTGCATATTTCTCAGTAAACTGTCATAGAAAAAGTGAATATTTAGATAATTTTAAATGCTACTTTCTTTAGAGAGAATTCTTTCTTTAGAAAGAATACTTTAATACCTTACTCCTCGTAACTTCTTATATTTTTAATATTAACACTAACAATTAATAAATAGGTGAAGTAAAGAATTGCCCTCTGGAGTTTTATTGTAATCAAACCAAAATCATGGTTTTAGCTACTCAGCATGGAACTTACTTAACTCCTGAGTTTTGGTTTTCTCATCTGCACAGTGAGGGGTGGGCTAGATAGTCTCTTCTAGCTGTGGATGGGGCCCTAGCACAGGGAATAACACAGGGCATCAGCCAGCAATCTCCTTAGTCTGTTCTCAGTTTCAATCCAAACACTTTCTGATTTAAAAAGTGTCAAAAATTGGCCTTAATTACCTAAAAGCTTTTTATATAAGTTCATTAGAAGATTATTTATAGTAAAGCCATTTAATATCATTAAGATAATTCCATGTGCGTTTTTTTTAAACTTATTTTAATTGCAGTGTCTTTTTTTTAACATCTTTATTGGAGTATAATTGCTTCACAATGGTGTGTTAGTTTCTGCTTTATAACAGAGTGGATCAGCTATACGTATATGTATATCCCCATATCTCTTCTCTCTTTCATCTCCCTCCCACCCTCGCTATCCCACCCCTCTAGGTAGTCACAAAGCACCGAGCTGATCTCCCTGTGCTATGCGGCTGCTTCCCACTAGCTATCTATTTGACATTTGGTAGTATATGTAAGTCCATGTCACTCTCTCACTTCGTCTCACATTCTTTCCTACATTTTTAGGTTTCATCTGCTTAAAATCGTGTTTAAAATAAAAATTTAAATCAAAGGGCCAATAAGAATTTGGATAAACAAGCATGGATAGAAAATTAAAAGTGTGTAAATGTCCCATAACTAAATCCTAATTTATATCAGTACTGCGGAGAAAACATAAAGCTATGTAGACAGCCTTCAGCAAAAGTGAGTATAATCACCTCAACTCCTTTTTTCTAGAATTGGAAAAAATGACTTAAAGTTTGAATTTTTATTATAAGTACTCATGTATTCTAAAATTTTAAAAGGTCTTACTTTGGGAGAGATATGAGGTTTTTCTAAAATATATAGTATAGTAGCCTTTCTTTGTGTTCTATTATACATGATAAAGTTTTAAATTTGTATGTGGTACAATGTAGAATTCCCTACATTGTGATTCCTTTTAATCTTTTCTGTGCTTAGAACGTAGTTCCTTATTCATTTCTCATTCACCTAATTATTCTCTTTCATTTATTTAATAAATGTTGAGCATCTAATATGTGAGACAGTGTTCTAAGTATACATCAGAAAACAAAACAGACAATATTTCCTGCCCTCATGGATCTTACTTGTAGGGGTAGTAGACAGAAAACATAATTAATAAGTATATTATATGATGTATTAGAGGGTAATAAGGGCCATGGGGTAAAAACCAGAGTGGGGTTATGGAAACCAATAGTGTCGGGACAAGGACTGGGAGGTGGGAGCTTGTAATTATAAACAAGGTGATCAGAGTAGAACTCATTAGAAGAGGTGACATTTGAAGAAGATGCTTAAAGGAGGCCATGAATAAGCCATGTAGATATTTGGGGGAAGAACATTCTAGGTGAAGGGAACAGCATGTGCAAAGGCTCTGAGGTCAGAGGGTGCCTGGAGTGTTCAAGGAACAGCTCCACCATGGCTGGAGGAGAGTGAGAATGTGGGAGATTAACCAGAGATGTGGTCAGAGAGGTAGGGGGTCTCTTATGTGACATTGTAAGGACTCTGACATTTACTCTGAATAAAATGGGAGCCATTGGAAGGTTCATGATCTAAGTTGGGTTTTGACAAGGTCACTCTAGCTGTTCTTCTGGAAATAGACTGTAGGGAGACAAGATTAGAAGCAGACTGACCTGTTAAGAGGCTATTACAATAATCCTTGCAAGATCTGTTGTTGGCCCGGACCACAGTTAACAGTGGAAATGGTAACAAGTGGACAGATTTTGGATATATGGTCAAGGTAGGATTCCAATAGAAGAATGGATTTTTTTTATCAACTGAGATGAAGAAGAGTATGGGTGGAGGAGGGATGGATAAGATTAGTTCAGTTTTTGACATCTTAAATTAGATGCCCATTTGATATTAAATGACAATGCTGAGTAGTATACTGGGCTGAATAGCAAAATCATGTCCACTCAGAACCTCAGAATATGGCCTAATTTGGAAATAGGACCTTTACAGGTTTAATTATGTAGATTAAATTAATCATACTGGTTTAGGATGAGTTCTAAGTCCAATGACCGTTGCCCTTATAAGAAGGCCATGTGAACACACAGGGACACACAAGGGAGGATGCAATGTGAGGACAGAAGCAGAGATTGGAGTGATGTGTCTATAAACTAAGATATGACAAGGATTTTCTGCAACTACCAGATGCCTTGGGAGAGACATGGAACAGCTTCTCCCTCAACGCCTCCAGAAGGAACCAACCCTGCTGACACCTTGATTTCAGATGTCTGGCCTCTGAACTGTGAGAGAATAAATTTCAGTTTTATGCCACCCAGTTTGTGGTAATTTGCTAGGGTAGCCCTAAGAAACTAATAGAAGCAGGCAGGTGAAAACATGAGTGAAGTTAAGGGGACGATACTTGGACTGGAGATATACATTTGTGTGTAGAGACCATATGGATAATATTTAGAGCCACAAAATTCAATTTCAAGTAAAATGATATAAATAGGCTGGAGAAGAGGACCAAATACTGAGCCCTGGGACACTCAATACTCAGTTTGAGAAGATGAAGATGAACCAGGTAAGGAAAGTGACCAACGCAGTAGGAAGAAAAGCATGAGTGTGGTATCCTCAAGTTAAATAGTCTTTTTAGATGGAGTGCCATCAGCTAAATCAAGCAAGACAAAAACTGGAAATTAACATTGAACTGGTTAATACAGTGGTCATCTGGAAAATTTAATGAAGAGAGTTTTGTTGGAGTTTTGGCAGATAAAGCTTGATTTGGAGTGGATTTAGGGGAGAATGTGGGAAAGAAATTGTAAACAATGATTGTAAACAAGACAAGTAGCAAAACAATGTCATTTTGCTTTAAAAAAGAGCAGTCAAAATAGGGTTTATGGAAAAATAAGTGGGGTCATGAGAGGGCTATTTTAAAATGGGAAAACTAACAGCATATTTATATGAAAAAGGGAGTGATCCAGGTGAGAGATGAAAACCGATCCGTGTAGGAGATTCAGGGTATGAGTGATGTCCTTGGATAGGGAAGAAGGGATGAGATCTGGGGCTACACTGTCCAGTATGAGAACCACAGGTGGCTTCTGAGCACTTGAAATGTGGCGAGTCTGAAGCACAAAATATACACCAGATTTCACAGACTTAGTATGAGCAAATGAATGTAAAATATCAGAGGCATTGTGACATCAACATGCGACAATATGCACAGAGTATTGCCAACCAGGGAAGCTCAGGTGTTTGGTTTTTACTGAGGTCCATTACATAGACGTGACTGATCAATTGCCCACGTGGTTGATCTCAGTGTTCAGGCCCCTGATCCCGGAGACCCAAAGCCTCGGCCCTGAGCTCTGTGGTTGGTCTTTCTGGCGTGGTCTGCCCTACCCTAAATCACATTGTCAGACTATCTACTGCCCCAGGAGAAGAAAGACAACAGAGATCACCTCCCAGCAGCTGGGGACAAAGGTCAGACCTCTTGTGATAGAGGTTAATTCTTCACTACACAGGACTGCTGACATCTCTTTGCTTCCTGTGCAGTGAAGAAGAGAACTCAAGAGTTTCAGCTCAGGGGATCAGGCATTTTGCAGAGAGGGTTCACTTTGGCGGGGCCTGAAAGGCCCTGCTTTTCAGTTCTCCAAGGGGAAATGAACTCACCCCACATTGGAAAAGCCCTTAACCAATCAGTAGCACAAACAGCATACTCCAGGAGGCCTCAGTTCAACCTGAATCACACTGAGGAAATTGCTCTTAATGTGTCATCCAAATTTTATGTAGACCCAAATGTTTCATTTAAATGTAAAACAAAAATAACAGAGTGTATCTGAGTAAAATGTGCCTCTCTTCCAATCATGCTGTTCTTTCCCTAGCACTCAAAATTCAAACCCTGCTGAGAAGTTACCCTACATCACCTTCCCAGCCAGCAAAACTCCCATTAGAGAAAGCCAACTATTTTTGAATCATTTCTCCAGTACATTACAGATACAAAGACAATAAGTCAACGACCAAGAACTAACTTTGTGATAGGCACTAGACTAGCACTCTTGCAGGAAGGGGGACCCCTTCCAGGGCCCGAGAGTGGGCTCTTGTCTAACATTCGGAAATGAATTGTCCGAGGAGACACACATGCTGACAAAGCAAGAGACTTTATTGGGAAGGAGCACCCCGGTGGAGAACAGGAGGGTAAGGGAACCCAGGAGGACTGCTCTGCCATGTGGTGGCTCACAGTCTCAGGTTTTACGGTGATGGGGTTAGTTTCCGGGTTGTCTCTGGCCAATCCCTCTGACTCAGGGTCCTTCCTGATGGCACGCACATCACTCAGCCAAGCTGGATTCCAGCGAGAAGCATTCTGGGAGGTGGGTAGGACATATGGACTGGCGTCTCCTCTCTCCTTTTGACCTTTCCTGAATTCTGCTGGTTGGTGGTAGCTTGTTAGTTCTGCATTCCTTACTAGTACCTCCTGTTTAAGATAACTCATGCAACTGGTTTCTATAAGGCCTGGCCAGGGTGGGCAGTTTGATTTAGTGATTCCCCTAACAGCACCATGAAGAACACAGGGGCAAATCAGTGAGGCATCCTGCCCTCTGGGACCTGACAGTCTAGAAAGGCAGGAAACACACACAAAAATAACCTGAGGGTAGAGGGAGAGGTGGTGCCACACAGACCTACAGGGAAGGGAAATGAGAATTTCTCCCTCAGAGCCTGGAACACAGGCCCATGCTTTGTCCTTTCCAAGGTGGAGAAGCCTTTTTCTCTGTGACCTAGTCCTAGAACATCTATTTTCCTTTTAAATTGAAACCAAGCCCAGGATGCTGCAGGGCCCTCCTGGGTACAAAAGCACCTAGGGGCCCTCCATTTCTGTTTGTATAAAAAGACTTTAGTCTCCTAGGTCTTTCCTGAGTTCTAAAGAGCAGACTTAAGCAGTTACTAACTAGGGACATGAGGGAATGCAGAAACAAAGGAAAAACAGGCAAGAAATAATAGTTCAGTGATAAAACAGAGTCCTAGTTCCTCCTCAAGGTGAAACCACACAGATTAGGACTTGAACCCACGGACTGGGACTCGAACCCAGACAGAACCCAGATTGGGACTTGAACCCACTGTCTTTTAATTGAGATCATACACCTAGTCTCTGGACTTAATGAAGCCCAGATTCTTTATGTCTCATCGCAGAAAGAATTCAGTGAGAGACCAAGTGATAGGTAAGAAGTGGATTTATTTAGAGAGATACACATTCCATTGACAGAATGCATTCCATCTCAGAAGGTGAGAACAGCCTTGGGAGAGATATACTCCACAGACAGAGTATGGGCCATCTCAGAAGGCGAGAGGCCCTGAAATATGGGGTGGTTAGTTTTTATGGGCTGGGTAATTTCATATGCTGATGAGTAGAAGGATTATTCCAACTATTTTGGAGAAGGGGTGGGGATTTCCAGGATCTGGGCCACTGCCCACTTTTTGGCCTTTTATGGTCAGCCTTGGAACTGTCATGGGGCCTGTGGGTGTGTCATTTAGCATATGCTAATGTATTACAACGAGCATATAATGAGGCTCAAGGTCTACTGGTAGTTGAATCTTCCACCATCTTGGACCTAGTTGATTCTAACCAGTTTATCTTGTACCCACAAGGGCTATGTCATTTTTTTAAAGGTTGTGCCCTGCCCCCTTCCCCCGTTTCAAAGGGATATACATAACACTGATACATATCTGAGTTGAGTTCCTGCAGAACTCAAAGA
Source organism: Mesoplodon bidens (assembly GCF_964165515.1). Lineage (NCBI taxonomy): Eukaryota > Metazoa > Chordata > Mammalia > Artiodactyla > Ziphiidae > Mesoplodon > Mesoplodon bidens. The sequence continues at coordinate 48,959,659 of NC_138167.1, forward strand.
TATATTATTATGCCTATCCCTTGAGGAGGAAATAGGACTCTGCTTTATCACTACACTATTGTTTGACTGCCTTTTTTTCCTGTTCTTGCATTCCTTTGTTCCCTTAAGATCATTAATTACTGAGACTTTTCAAGGGCAAGCATTGCAGCCAGGCTTAGATCACAAAAAGCCTTAGGCCAAAATGCCTTCTCTTATGTCAAGAAAGCCATTCCTGGTTCTCTTTCTCCAGGGACCCGCTAACCTATCTGCTTACGGTTCTACCGCCCACCTTGCTTCTCTCCACCTTCAGCGGAAGCATTCTCACCTCTGTCAAACCCTGCCAGAGAGCACCACCAGCAACACCCTGCACAACTCAAGTGTGTTACTATTACTTTGAGCAGGTGAAACCGTGCAACTCAGATTGGGACTTGAACCTGCATGCCGCGACTGAGATCACACACCAGACCAAATACAGACACCCTGAGACTGGTGATGGCATTCAGGACATGGACCTCAAAATATGGCTCCTTCTTATATTGAATTTTTTTTTTTTTTTTCGCAGTACGTGGGCCTCTCACTGTTGGGGCCTCTCCCGTTGCGGAGCACAGGCTCCGGACACGCAGGCTCAGCGGCCATGGCTCACGGGCCCAGCCGCTCCGTGGCATGTGGGATCTTCCCGGACCGGGGCACGAACCCGTGTCCCCTGCATCGGCAGGGGGACTCTCAACCACTGCGCCACCAGGGAAGCCCTTATATTGAATATTTTAAGCTGAAAGAGTTTGAGAAAATGGCAGAAACAGGAATGTTATTCTGAGCTCAGAGTAACATTCACCTCACCCTGCTTCCCTGAAACAGGTCATAAACCTCTCATGTGAAACACCCCCTCCATGTACCTGGAGGAAAGGAACATCCTTGTCTCTAAAACAAGACAAAAGGACTCCAAGAAGAATCCTAACAGATTGGTCTTGCTAAGTTGCCCCATTTACTACACTTACCTCATACTCCTTGCCCTATCGTACCCCCCACAACTGTCCACTCTTCTCAAACCCAGCATTGAAATACTCAAGTCTAACTCTTTCTTAGGGTCTTCATTTCCTTACGAAGACCTCCGTGTCCCATAAAACTTATATTAAATACATTTGCATACTTTTCTCCTGTTAATCTGTCTTTGTCAGTTTAATTTTCAGACCCAGCCAAGGACCCTAATAGGGTCCAGGAAAACTTTTCCTCTCCTACACCAGAGTCACTTGCTCCTATCTGACTGTGGATGCTCCATGGTCATCGTGGTCATCACCCCATAGTGTAGCCCCTAATTATCTGCTAATTGCTTCATGTGGATATGGTTGGTTTCTCCAATTGCACTGTGTAGGTCTTAGCCTGACTAGTTCTTTCTCATCATTCATGTCTCCGCTTCAATGGGACCCTGAGGAAGGACTTCCCAGCCCACCCTAACTAAAATACACCCACCCCCAGGCATTCTCTCCCTTTAGCTTGTGATATTTTCTTCATTCATTGATCACTATCTGAAATGATTTTTATTTATTCATTTGCATGTTATTTTCTGTTTTCACCAGCCACCCCAATGTTGGTTGTTTATAAAAAGCAACTATTTTGTCTATCTTATTCATCCCTGTATCTCCAGGATCTCATCATGTTTTCAACAGTCCATATGCATACATTTCAAGTTCATGTATGAGATATAGTCAGTGCCCTGTGTGCATATGTTGGAGGAAAGGGAGGGGTGTTGGAATACAACAATGGGGTCCTCGCCTCCATATGGTTTACTGCCCAAGTTTAACCCATACTTGAATGATTTTGGATTAAGCAAATAGGTGTTACAGATTAAAAGCACATGTTCCTATACACACTACCATATATAAAATAGATAACCAACAAGGACTTACTGTACAGCACAGGGAACTCTACTCAACATCTTGTAATAACCTATAAGGGAAAAGAATCTGGAAAGAATATATATATGTAAAAAAAAGCACATGTTCATATGTAAATAGTACTAAATGATGCCTTGATTGTTGATCATTTTAAAAGTCTCACAACCTTAATTAGAATACTTATAATTAGTAATTAAACTGCACTTTATTTATTTGTTTTTTTTAATTTTTTTTAAAGAAATTGAGTATTTTTATATTATTCTTGGAAAGACATAGATAGTATGTAAAGTATTTTTTTTTAAATTTATTTTTTGGTTGTGCTGGCTCTTTGTTGCTGCGTGAGGGGTTTCTCTAGTTGCAGCGAGCGGCGGCTACTCTTCGTTGCGGTGCGCGGGCTTCTCATTGCAGTGGCTTCTCTTGTTGTGGGATGCGGGCTCTAGGCTCGTGGGCTTCAGTAGTTGTGGCACGCGGGCTCAGTAGTTGTGGCTCGTGGGCTCTAGAGTGCAGGCTCAGTAGTTGTGGCACACGGGCTTAGTTGCTCCGCGGCATGTAGGATCTTCCCAGACCAGGGCTCGAGCCCATGTCTCCTGCATTGGCAGGTGGATTTTTAACCACTGTGCCACCAGGGAAGTCCCTATGGTTTTTTTTTAGCAACATTTTTTTTTATTGGAGTAAAATTGCTTTACAATGTTGTGTTAGTTTCTGCTGTACAGTGAAGTGAATCAGCTATATGTATACATGTATCCCCTCTCTCTTGGACCTCCCTCCCACCCCCCACCACTCCATAAACTGCACTTTAGAAGAGAGAATTTTTATTTTTTAATTTTTATTTATTTATTTAATTTTTGAACTTTATTTAATTAATTTTTTATACAGCAAGTCCTTATTAGTCATCAATTTTATACACATCAATGTATACATGTCAATCCTAATCACCCAATTGATCACACCACCACCACCACCTCCCCCTTGCTGTCCATATGTTTGTTCTAGAAGAGAGAATTTTTCAATTCTGGATTTTCTTTTCTAATTTTTCCAAATTCATGAAGTTTTAAATCATAAATTGGTGAGAATTCTATGTAGGGTTAAATTCCTGATTCAACTCTCCTTTGAAGAATCTTATCTGATGAGGCTGGAACGGAAAAAACAACAATTGTGGGGAGAGGGAGGGCTGTCAAATAAAATTTTCATTTGTTTATTTAGGTCTTCCCTTTCCTATTATCGTCTAGTGTGATTTTTTATAGTTGTTTGTGTCCAGGAAGTTCCGTTTTCATCAGCTGACCCTGACCTCTATACTGGTTCAATTCAGCTGCTATTTATCAGGCAAATGTTTACAGAGTTCACAGCACGAAACCAGGCAGGAGCCAAGCCATGGACGGAGAGTCTCTGCTCCTGAGATAAGGGGTCATGTCATCCGTGTGCCTTTTTACACTTTGACTAAATGATTCTTTTGGCCTTTGAATTATCTGCTTAATTGTTTAGCTTTTGCTGGCATTCAATATTTGTGAGTGGGGAATGGTTGCAGATATTTCTGAGATGTGAAAAATCTCACCTACCTACTTCGGTTTAAATGGGTCTAGATTGCACAGTACTAAATATGGCTGTTCATTCATACAAAACAATAAAATGGAACTCTCTATTCACATAGAAACAGGTCTGGAAGGGTACCCAGAATGCTCCCTGGGGAAGAAGCAAGATTTGAAAAGGAGAGCGAAGGGTTTACCTTTGAAGTTTGAATTTTTCATAACTTTTGTATGTTATTTATATAATAATTTTAAATAATTTTAAAATAATATTTTAAAATTTTAAAATAATTTTTAAAAATATATTTTAAAATAATTTTAAAAAATAATTTTAAAAAATAAAATAATTTTAAAAATAAATTTGAGAGAGAAAAATACAAGATAAATGTCATATTCTCAGATTCTATACCAAGGTTGGAAATAAGAGAAAATCTCAACTCTCAATGAGATTGTACACATTTTCATGAAACTCAACAACCAGTAGAAAGGGGAGAAGTGATCCTGGCCGTCTTTAGTGATTCCTTTGTAAGAAGCTGTCTGTTCCCAGCAGATGTTTTATTGATGACTCACAGTCTGCAGCTCATTCCCCAAGCACTCTCAATTCCCTACCGAGAGTCTTTCCATCTCTGCCTGACGCTGCCTGTCCGCTACTCTACGAAGCTAGCATCTTGTGCCACTGAAAGTTTGTGATCTTTCCTACGGCTGCTGACCCGATATTGATGGGAGATAAATTTTCATTCTTTCCAGTCACCCTGCCAGCCAAGCCCCTAGCCCCTCCTAAAGGAACTAGGTGTACTCACAACTCTTCTGGGGTGACTGGACCAGGCTGAATCCCTAACTCAAGGGCAGGCAAAACATATAGGCTGGTTCACTGTCCATGATATTCTGACATGAAAAGCCTTTCCAAACAAGGATCAGTTGGCTTCAGCCATCTAACTTTCAGGAGTTAGAATTAAGAAACACTGAGAAAAGGGGGCAGTTTTCAGTGAGAGTTGTTCAGATTATGTAAAAGAAAGAGGCCTTGAAGTAGAGCAGAGGCCATGAGGAGTCATGAGCAAGTTGAACTTGAGAGGAAGCAGAATCAATGTGCACATGGGTGCTTTAAGAAAATATTGTGAGTAAAATGTGGGAAAGGCCGTTGAGAGTGAAAGAGAATCAGAGATGCCTAGAGGAGCAAACCTGCTGAGAGTAAGCAGGGCACGTTCCAGAAGACCCAGAAACTCCACCACCTGAGCTCCCAGAAGATTCTCAGCATCTCAACGAGTTTCTCATTGCAGTCCCCTTGAGCCTGGCTCTGACACCATTCTAACCTTCCTGAAACCTGGGTGTTCTGCTTTTCTGGGGTTCTCTGAGACTTGACCATGAGGCTGAGATCACTGTTTCCTCATTTCTGTAAGACTAGATATAGCACATTCTTCATTACTTGAGGTGACCTGAGTCTTTTTTTTCGGCTGTGCCGCGCAGCATGTGGGATCTTAGCTCCTCAGCCAGGGATCAAACCTGCGTCCCCTGCATTGGAAGCATGGAATCTTAACCACTGGACAGCCAGGGAAGTCCCTGAGTCTTATTCTTAAAATTTAGAGAGCCTAACTCAAATGGTCCCCTCAGCACAGAAGGTGGAATGGACACAGCTGAGCATCATGGAAAAGGCATGGTCTTCCAAGCACACAAGTCTGAGCTGCAGGCCAGGATCTGCCACGTGTGTGTTGTGAAGCTTTGGGCAAGTTACTTACCTACTTACCTACTTCTGAGACTTGTCCTTCCTACCAGGAAATGCCTATTGTTCAGGACTGCTGTGAGGCCCAAGAATGGTTTGTGTCAACAGCTGGAGTAGTGCCCCCCGCAGCACTCAGTACAAGTTCATGCCCTTCCTTCTCTCTGGATGCTTCCTGTCTTGTGCAATAAAGCCTGACCTGCCCATCGCCCTTCAGGGACAAGAGCTATGGTTAAAATTGTCTGCTTCCTGTCTCCCTGGGCTCTGCTGTTTAACTCCTTTGTGCTCACACACTTAAAGGGTGAAAGTCAATCTGGTCTAAGCCATAAACATGGATTTGTGGTCAGAGTTTGGGCCCATTTCATTTGATAGCTACCAAGAGTTCATTAGAAGAATATGGTCAGGAGCCCACTATAATGCAATCGATTGCACAGGGCATAGGGGACCGGGAGTTACCTTTCTCATACCTACCTTCAGTCAGGCTGCCATCAAGAAATATTTCTGTGCAAGGTACTGCCAAGATCGGAGGACCACAGCATTGCATGTGATGAGTTGTGGCACAGTGATTGAGTCACAGTAAGTTTATTTCAAATTTCACTTATTTAGGATTTGCAAATGTATGCTGGTTATTTGAACAGTGTAATTAAACATTGTAAAAATGGCACTTAACTCTCTTAACCAGATCTTAACTAGGACTAACTAAGATTTAATCTAAAAATGTCTCCTGCATGGGCCCATAGTGTCCTGCTCCTAGACAGGGCTCATTAAGGATTTATGGACAAGTGACTCAGTAGCTGCTCTGGCTGCTGCGGGAATCAGCAAACATCTGTAAAGCTTGCTGAGCTAAACAGGAGTATTACTATGTAGAAAAATATATGGTGGTATTGTGATTATGGTGGGACCAAATTGCCCTAAAATCATAACATTTAAGAGGCACCCAAACATATATTGTTCCTGAGAAACTAATCTACTTATTTTCCCCGCTTGAACCTCTTTTTTCTGCAAGCCTTTAGACTATAAGTTTTTTTAAGGGACATGTGTAAATCTCCCTGTATAAATCTCAGAGAAGTAGCTTTCTGTGCCCTGCTGACCTCTTTCTCTCAAAAACAAAACAAGCAAAAGAAAACACAGATCAGAAAACTGAGCATCCTCAATAATCTAACCAGGCAACATGAAATATGAACATTCCACAAACATCATCAATTATTTCTTAGGCATAAAAGACAAGTGCAAATGTAATTATTCCACCAACTTAAAGATCTGCCTTAAAAAAAACAAACCACAGCATCAATAATTCTCTAACAACAATGTAATGAGGAAATCTTTTATGAAAAACCAATGAGCAAACTTGATAGATCATTCACCCTTGCACCCATGCACAGGTGTTGCGTGTTAAGTAAGTCAGTATAAATCCCAATTTGAATAAAGAACAACATATCTTCTGCAGGAAGATCACTATGACTTTCTGTTCAGTAATGGAAAGTTAGATAAGATAGAGATAAATCTAGAACCTAAAATAATATTTACATCCTCTGGGAGCCCTTGTCATCTGTAATGTAATATACACATACGTTCTGTGCCTTTGTCTAGAGAGCTGTGCAGAACCTGTTTAAATCAGTAAAAGTGTTGTTAATTTAAAAAATAAAAGGATGGACTGACTTTTCAAATTGAAACCCTTCATATGAGAAGTTCCATATCAAGGAACAATCCATAAGAGCTTGCTTATGTGGCATCCAAACGCCAGTACTCAAGGGGAGAAAAATGCACCATCAAGAAAAGGTCAGGTTACAAAGCGAAAGAGAGGCATGGACATATATACACTACCAAACGTAAGGTAGATAGATAGTGGGAAGCAGCCGCAGAGCACAGGGAGATCAGCTCGGTGCTTTGTGACCGCCGGGAGGGGTGGGATGGGGAGGGTGGGAGGGAGGGAGATGCATGAGGGAAGGGATGTGGGAACAGATGTATATGTATGACTGATTCACTTTGTTATAAAGCAGAAACTAATTAAAAAAAAAAAAAAGAAAAGGTCAGGTTAAACTTGAAGAATAGGAAGAAGAAGATATGGCATATAAATACCATCTCCCAACTTGATATTTAGTTGTTAGGTAAGTACCATCAGAGAAGATAATAGATGGAAAGGAACACCTTAAAGGGGAAGAATCAATATTACTAAAATTGTTCAAGAAAGAGAATGACTAGGAAACCGCCCTTAGAATCCATACCATGAATTTGGTGTCATTATAATGTTATGTTAAATAAAATCCAGTTATTTCTCATGATTAAATGACTTGGGATGGGGAACAAGATGCACCATTTTCTCAGATTTTCATTTTTAAGACATTTTTCTTCCATCACCATCGTCATCACCATCATTATCCAACACTGAAGAAATAACTGTGTGTTTCATAAGAGGAGGGGCCAGGAGGGCTACCTGTTAGCACAGTAAGGCTCTTTCCCTGCTGCTTCAGCTCACAGTGTTCTTTCTTTCCTTTGAGAAAAGACCCATTCTGTTCCCTTTGGCGATCCGTCCCGTCCTGTCCTAGTTTTGGCGTGCTTCATGGGACTGTCATGCCTAAAGCAGTTCCCAGCCTTACACATACTGTCTACTTTTCTCAGTTCCTCCAGGACAGCACTGAGCAGGTCTCAGACATTGATGGAAGTGAAATCAATCAAACATCCCAGTCACTCATGTTCTCCTTTCATGATAAGGATGTTTTCTGTCCAGAATCTCACTCTTCCCTTTCTGTGTCTCAGGCAATGGTAATGCCATCTTTCCCATCAAGAATCATTACAATGAACATTACAGATTTTTCTTCAGACAAATCATCCTGAGTTTTTCTCTGAAGTCCCTTTGTTTTCTTAGAATTCTTTTGGTTTCCTTCAAGTAGACTTAAATAACTGGTGGTGTGTGTGCCTGTTTATTGTGCTGTCTCTATGGCAACCATCTTGATGCTTCTTGGAGCTCCTTCTGAGCTGAGCAGTGTCTCTATACAGAAAGAGTCATTGTGTGTGGACAGACACCCTGCCTGGCATGATGAAGAGCTCCTGGAAAAGGCAGCCTTTATTTTTACTCAGAGATTAATCTGATTAATTATAATGCCATCATTTTCAAACAGCATCTCAAGGAGACAAGCAGAATGAAATAAGTACCGCTTTATGGAATTTTAGAGCTGCACAACATATTCATGGTACTAATTATAATCTCCAGAAAACTAAAGTTCAGAAAGCAGTCCTTTGCCTCCAAATTGCTGGATTTCCCCTCCATCAGACCATGTAGAACTTGCCCATTCCTCCCAAGTGTTCTTGGCAAATCTTGCTCGTTCGTCTCTGCCTAGCTGTGGTTAGTAATTAACAAATTAGTTCCATGATTTGTTCATTTATTCGTTCAATACTATATCTGCTCCCAAATCCCACTGCTCATTCCAAAAAGGATTTAAGGTAGATTGCCATCCTTCTTGTAGAAAAATAAGGGCGGTGTCTTGTTCCTCAGCATTTTTTCACAAAGCCCTTTGTCTCCAAGCTGGACTTCTGCTCCTTAACTCTCTCAACCAAGAACCAAAGCCCGTTCTTTGGAGATGGGTCCCACTTTTGTCTTCTAGGACAGGTTTGAAGTATCTGGTTGGAACAGTGGCTGGGTTATGCCCCCCTCTCCATCTAGTACTTCACTCTGAAGAGAAATGGTTTGTAAGTGTCTCCTCTGAGCTTAAAACCCACATATACAAAACATCTGATTAAGAAAAAAAAAGGAAGAAATTTCAAGCGGCTTCCCTTGCCTAGAAACAGATTAATTGTCCATGCATTTAAAATGAATCCAAATCATGACAGGAAGTATCATGAGCTGGGCCCATGAGAGCTTGTTCACAGAAAGTGATAAATAAAAATGTATCCATACATTTTCCACTTATGCTTGTTCATTTCACGTGTGGTGCTTCTAGAATGACTGATCTTACAGAAATAGGTGGCATTTTTTTACTTCACCCCTTTCAATTGCCATAGTGAGTTTTAAATTCCTCCCATCTGTGATCCAGCCATACCGTACAACTTTTTCTCATGTCCTCCTGTCTGCTTTAGGAAAATGCCTCTAGTTTTCCTGGGGATGTTTTTCCTATAGGAAGAATTCAAAGAAAGAAAATAACTCAGTTGATAAACGTGACCATCTTCCACTTCAAAATGGACATACTCTTTGCCATATGGTGGGAATTATGGAGAGATTCTTTATCATCCCATTATACTCAGCTGTTGTTTACTTTTTGTGAATTGAATGTTGACAATTATAGTTTGAGGGATTTTTTTAAACAGCATATGCTGAACAAGATAAAATATTTAGAACAACTTACTTTGGACTTAGTAATTACGCTACATTCTTCCAGCCTATTTATGACTAAATTAGAACATTTAGTAATGTTTGGAGACAACTCCCACACTTTGTAAGCACTAAGGGAAAAAAATATAATTTATTTAATTGGTTTTCATTTGAAAGGGAAATAACCCCATTTCAAGCGTCTTAGTGTTAGAAAAGGCACTGTGTATTCCCCATGAAAATACACAGATGCTCATACATTTGGGAAATTAACATACATCTTCCACAAGGAAACGTATGAAGGCTATTTCATTACATTACAACCATTCCTTTCACGCACATGTTTTTGCAGAATCACTACCAGTCACCTCATCTTCCCCTCATATACTCTTTACAGAAGCCCTAAACTTCAGACCAGAGATGAGGCTATTAAATTATCATTGGTCTACAGTGTCACCATAGACAGGCATCATTCATTCGATATGCACTTAAGGAATGCCTCGCCTATTATGCCAAGCCTGTGCTGGGCACTGGGATTCTGAGATGAACTAAATATGGTCCCTTCTTCAAAGACCTCATGACTTAAAGGCAGAGTCAAGGAAGAAAATGCACAATTACAACTCTGTAGTGGAGAGTGGGTAGAGAGGGGCACCTAAATCAGCCAGAATGGGAAGGAGTGGCAACAGGGCAGCTGAGAAATATTACCAAGAGCAGGCAACATCTGAGTGAGTGAGGGGGAGAGAGGAACTTCATGCAGGGATGACCCCCGACTCAAAGGCTCAGAGACAGGAGAGAGTGCCCTTGAGTCAGTGATAGCTATGATTAGTTCATTGGCGAGCTGGGGGGAGAGGGGAATCGGACTGAAAAGTTAGGTGCAGAGCAAATGGTGCTGGGCTTTGCACTTGCACTTGACCCTGAAGGCAGTGGGGAGCCCATGAAGGATTCTGCATTTTCTCGGGTGTACCATCTGGGAGGGTGGAGGGGAGCTGGACAGAGGGCAGTCTATGCTGTATGAACCTGAACTAGGACTGTGGCAAAGGGGTGCAGACTTGAGTGAGCTCTCAGGGTGGATCGAATGTGTTTGAAGTGTGGGAAATCTTGTTTGCAGGAAAGCCTAGTCAGAAAAACTGGAGGAAAGAAAAAAATGCTTTGTCCCCTTTCCATGCTGCTATGGCTAGGCTCCAGGACTACAGTGGAAGGACACATTTTGCTCTAATAACAGATGATTATCCAGCACTTACTGTGACCAGACCTCGTGCTAAGCACTTTACACTGAAGGGGACCAGAAAATGCCACTTTGGCATAAGGATTACTTTGAGCTGAAAGCAAATGAGAAGCAGCAGATATGGAAAGGGTTCTCTGCTCTCCCTTGTCTGCCTAAAAGCAGGGCATCAATTTCCCTTTATGAAGGTGTCCTCCCCCACCCCTCCCCCATCAGGAAGGGAAGAGCGACTCTGATCTCTGGAGCTGGAGAGTCAAAACCGAGATGAGTCTGCATAAACAGACCTTAATAAAATAACCCTTTCTCTTCCATTAGTTCCCCCATATATTTCCTAGTCACTTCCTCACAATTTATCGTCACTTGAAGCCCAAACCTCCTTTCCTTTCTTAAAATGGTATATAAGCCCCTGAGTCTAACCAATTCTTTGAGTTTCACTCCTTTTCTGTGAACTCATATACATGTAAATATTAATAAAAATGGTCTGTTTTTTCTCCTTTTAAACTGCCTTCCTTTAATTGAACTTGCAGGGCCCCAAAGAGTAAACCTAAGAGAGTAGAAGAAAAGTTTTTCCTCTCTGACAATATACATAATCATCTCATTGAACCCTCATCCCTCTCAGTAAAGCAAGTCCTACTCTTATCCCACTATATCGATGCAGAAACTAAACTAGGAGATGTTAAGGAGCTGATTCAAGGTCAAGTAGCTGATAGGTAGCAGGTCTGGGATTAGGGCTCATGCCTATATGACTGCACTGCCTGATCATCAAACAATTATGCTGTAATCCCAGCATAATGGGAAGCCAGTCTAACAGAGCCAGCAGACACGGAATAGTGTTCCAGGAAATCTGTAACCTGCAACTATCAACAGTAAAGTTAACTGTATAAATATTTGTGTTGTTCTCTGTAGTTCAGATGTTAATGTCGTGGCGTGAGATACAGTGTGACTTTGGATTATGTGCTGAATTTTGTTCCCCCCAAATTCATATGTTGAGGTCTTAACCCTGAGTACCTTAGGATGTCACCTTATTTGGAGATAAGCTCTTTAAAGAGGTAATTGAATTGAAAGAAAGTAATTGGGTGGGTCCTAATCTAATCTGACTGGTGTCCCTAGAAGAAGAGGAAATCAGGACACAGATTTACACAGAGGGAAGACCGTGTGAAGACACAGGGAGAGGACAACCATCTGCACACCAAAAGGAGAGGCCTCAGAACAAACTACCCCTGTGACACCTTGATCTCAGACTTCTAGCCTCCAGAATTGCGGGAAATAAGTTCCTGTTATTTAAACCACTTTGTTAAGACAGCCTTAGTAAATGAATACAATCATATAATCTATCTGTGTCTTATCAACACACAGTTTTAAAATTCCTATTACGGGGCTTCCCTGGTGGCGCAGTGGTCGAGAGTCCGCCTGCTGATGCAGGGGACACGGGTTCGTGCCCCGGTCCGGGAAGATCCCACATGCCGCGGAGCGGCTGGGCCTGTGAGCCATGGCCGCTGAGCCTGCGCGTCCGGAGCCTGTGCTCCGCAACGGGAGAGGCCATAACAGTGAGAGGCCCGCGTACCGCAAAAAAATAAATAAATAAATAAATAAACTGTAACCACAATATAACTATCACACTAAAAAGAAAAAAAAAATTATTTTAATGACATAAGATATCTAGTCAATGTTTGTCTCTCCAAATTTTATTTTTAGAGGTATTTGATCAAATCAGGATCCAAATATTATGCATTACATTGCAATTAGTTTATATGAATCTTTTAATCTATAGGTTCCATCTCTCTTTTTCTTTCTCTCTCTCTCTCTTCTTTCTCTTAACTTACATGTGAAAGAAATGGTCTTGTTTTTTAATTTCCCCAGTCTGGATTTTGCTGATTGTGACCCCAAGGTGTCATGTGACATGTTTTTCAGATCTCCTGTTTTTTATCTCAAAGTGGTATTTGATTCAAGAATGCTGAAGAGATTTGATTCTTCTAGCAAAGAACACTTCATAAGAAGTAATAATGTGTACTTCTTTTAGGAAGAGTCTGGACATCCCTTTTTGAGAAGTTTCATCCTTTGATAATCATGGATTAGATTATTTCCTTGAGGGTGTCAAAATGAGAATATTCTAATTCTATCCCTCATTCATTTATTAGTTGAAATTCTCCTAAAATGAGAGATTTCCCCTCATAGTTATCCTGAGGTACAGTTTATACATATAAAGGCAGGATAAATGCTTGATTCTTTCTCTTTATTTGCCATTTAAAAAAAATAGATGCATGATTCTCTAGGATCGCGTCCAGAGGTTACCAGTGAAGGTGTTCATTGTGAGTGTTATATTTGTTTGATTTTTGTTTTCTGAGCGCAGACTCTGAAGCCCAGTTTTGCCGCATGACTCTGAGCTAAGCATTTACCCTCACCTTCCTCATTTGTCAATTGTAAACGTAATGGTGTCTTCATAACGGGGTTGTTCTGAGGATTAAATGAGAATATATACAGCACTTGGAAAAATGCTTGGCATACAGTTAGCCCAAATATAAGTGTTCCTGATCATTAGTGTTATCGTTGTTGTATTTAAATAGGCTGGAGTGGATTCTAGGCAATGGTATTTTATTTCTGTGTGTGTTTGTTTGCTTTATTCTATGAACACAGAGACTGGTCCTTGGTATAAAAAAATGTATCATGGGGGCTTCCCTGGTGGCGCAGTGGTCGAGAGTCCGCCTGCCGATGCAGGGGACACGGGTTCGTGCCCCATTCCGGGAAGATCCCACATGCCGCAGAGCGGCTGGGTCCGTGAGCCATGGCCGCTGAGCCTGCGCATCCGGAGCCTGTGCTCCGCAACGGGAGAGGCCATAACAGTGAGAGGCCCGCGTACCGCAAAAAAAAAAAAAAAAGTAAAATGGCTCAGAGTATCGAGTGGCATGTCAATTTTTTAAAAAAATTTATTTTATATTGGAGTATAGTTGATTTACAATGCTGTGTTAGTTTCAGGTGTACAGCAAAGTGATTCAGTTATACATATACATATATTCATTCTTTTGCAGATTCTTTTCTTATATAGGTTATCACAGAATTTTTTTACAATTTTATTGGAGTATAATTGCTTCACAATAGTGTATTAGTTTCTGCTTTATAACAAAGTGAATCAGTTATACATATACATCTGTTCCCATATCCCTTCCCTCTTGCATCTCCCTCCCTCCCACCTTCCCTACCCACACCTCCAGTCGGTCACTAAGCACCGAGCTGATCTACCTGTGCTATGCGGCTGCTTCCCACTAGCTATCTACCTTACATTTGGTAGTGTATATATGTCCAGGCCTCTCTCTCGCTTTGTCACAGCTTACCCTTCCCCCTCCCCATATCCTCAAGTCCATTCTCAAGTAGGTCTGTGACTTTATTCCTGTTTTACCCCTAGGTTATTCATGACATTTTTTTTTCTTAGATTCCATATATATGTGTTAGCATATGGTATTTGTCTTTCTCTTTCTGACTTACTTCACTCTGTATGACACACTCTAGGTCTATCCACCTCATTACAAAGAGCTCAATTTCGTTTCTTTTTATGGCTGAGTAATATTCCATTGTATATACGTGCCACATCTTCTTTATCTATTCATCTGTCAATAAACAGTTAGGTTGTTTCCATGTCCTGGCTATTGTAAATAGAGCTGCAATGAACATTTTGGTACATGAGTCTTTTTGAATTATGGTTTTCTCAGGGTATATGCCCAGTAGTGGGATTGCTGGGTCATGTGGTAGTTCTATTTGTAGTTTTTAAAGAAACCTCCATACTGTTCTCCATAGTGGCTGTACCAATTCACATTCCCACCAGCAGTGCAAGAGTGTTGCCTTTTTTCCACAGCCTCTCCAGCATTTATTGTTTCTAGATTTTTTGATGATGGCCATTCTGACTGGTGTGAGATGATATCTCATTGTAGTTTTGATTTGCATTTCTCTAATGATTAATGATGTTGAGCATGCTTTCATGTGTTTGTTGGCAGTCTGTATATCTTCTGTGGAGAAATGTCTATTTAGGTCTTCTGCCCATTTTTGGATTGGGTTGTTTGTTTTTTTGCTATTGAGCTGCATGAGCTGCTTATAAATTTTGGAGATTAATCCTTTGTCAGTTGCTTCATTTGCACATATTTTCTCCCATTCTGAGAGTTGTCTTTTGGTCTTGTTTATGGTTTCCTCTGCTGTGCAAAAGCTCTGAAGTTTCATTAGGTCCCATTTATTTATTTTTGTCTTTATTTCCATTTCTCTAGGAGGTGGGTCAAAAAGGATCTTGCTGTGATTTATGTCATAGAGTGTTCTCCCTATGTTTTCCTCTAAGAGTTTGATAGTGTCTGGCCTTACATTTAGGTCTTTAATCCATTTTGAGCTTATTTTTGTGTATGGTGTTAGGGAGTGATCTAATCTCATACTTTTACATGTACCTGTCCAGTTTTCCCAGCACCACTTATTGAAGAGGCTGTCCTTTCTCCACTGTACATTCCTGCCTCCTTTATCAAAGATAAGGTGACCATATGTGCATGGGTTTATCTCTGGGCTTTCTATCCTGTTCCATTGATCTATCTTTCTGTTTTTGTGCCAGTACCATACTGTCTTGATTACTGTAGCTTTGTAGTATAGTCTGAAGTCAGGGAGCCTGATTCCTCCAGCTGTTT
Organism: Mesoplodon bidens; assembly: GCF_964165515.1. Classification (NCBI taxonomy): domain Eukaryota; kingdom Metazoa; phylum Chordata; class Mammalia; order Artiodactyla; family Ziphiidae; genus Mesoplodon; species Mesoplodon bidens. The sequence continues at coordinate 48,974,944 of NC_138167.1, forward strand.
TTCTTTCTCAAGATTGCTTTGGCTATTCGGGGTCTTTTGTGTTTCCACACAAATTGTGAAATTTTTTGTTCTAGTTCTGTGAAAAATGCCAGTGGTAGTTTGATAGGGATTGCATTGAATCTGTTGATTGCTTTGGGTAGTAGAGTCATTTTCACAATGTTGATTCTTCCAATCCAGGAACATGGTACATCTCTCCATCTATTTGTATCATCTTTAATTTCTTTCATCAGTGTCTTATAATTTTCTGCATACAGGTCTTTTGTCTCCTTAGGTAGGTTTATTCCTAGATATTTTATTCTTTTTGTTGCAGTGGTAAATGGGAGTGTTTTCTTGATTTCAGTTTCAGATTTTTCACATTATTTTACAGGAATGCCAGAGATTTCTGTGCATTAATTTTGTATCCTGCTACTTTACCAAATTCATTGATTAGCTCTAGTAGTTTTCTGGTAGCATCTTTAGGATTCTCTATGTATAGTATCATGTCATCTGCAAACAGTGACAGCTTTACTTCTTCTTTTCTGATTTGGATTCCTTTTATTTCCTTTTCTGCTCTGATTGCTGTGGCTAAAACTTCCAAAACTATGTTGAATAATAGTGGTGAGAGTGGGCAACCTTGTCTTGTTCCTGATCTTAGTGGAAATGGTTTCAGTTTTTCACCATTGAGGACGATGTTGGCTGTGGGTTTGTCATATATGGCCTTTATGATGTTGAGGAAAGTTCCCTCTATGCCTACTTTCTGCAGGGTTTTTATCATAAATGGGTGTTGAATTTTGTCGAAAGCTTTCTCTGCATCTATTGAGATGACCATATGGTTTTTCTCCTTCAACTTGTTAATATGGTGTATCACGTTGATTGATTTGTGTATATTGAAGAATCCTTGCGTTCCTGGAATAAACCCCACTTGACCATGGTGTATGATCCTTTTAATGTGCTGTTGGATTCTGTTCACTAGTATTTTGTTGAGGATATTTGCATCTATGTTCATCAGTGATATTGGCCTGTAGTTTTCTTTCTTTGTGATATCCTTGTCTCGTTTTGGTATCAAGGTGATGGTGGCCTCGTAGACTGAGTTTGGGAGTGTTCCTCCCTCTGCTATATTTTGGAAGAGTTTGAGAAGGATAGGTGTTAGCTCTTTTCTAAATGTTTGATAGTATTTGTCTGTGAAGCCATCTGGTCCTGGGCTTTTGTTTGATGGAAGATTTTTAATCACAGTTTCAATTTCAGTGCTTGTGATTGGTCTGTTCATATTTTCTATTTCTTCCTGATTCAGTCTTGGCAGGTTGTATCACAGAATATTGAGTAGATTTCCCTGTGCTATACAGTAAGTCTTTGTTGATTATCTATTTTATATAGTAGTGTGATATGTTAATCCCAAACTCCTAATTTATCCCTCCCCCCAGCAATGATATTTTGTAACAGGTCCCCAAGTGAAGCCAAGGTACAGAACCACAACACAGTGAAGTTTAAAGAAATAATGTTTACAAAGCAGGGGAGTGAAACAACTGTGTTTACATATGTATATATATTTTTCACGTTAGGGTTAAGGTTCTAAATTTGTATTTTTAAAAGACAGCCTGGGGTTGATACCCTGCTCCTTCACTCACCGACAGTGTGAGGTCTGACAAGCAAATTCATGTCTCCAAGCCTCAGTGTCTTCATCAGAAATAAGATTAATAGTAGTGCAGGGCTCATGGAGTGGCCATGAAGATCAGTAATCGTGCACAATGCCAGGTGCATAGGAAGTATTAGCTGTGATGAGTCAAAAAACTGCACCACAAACCACTGTCTGTGCCCAACTGACACTCCTCTCCCTGCCTAGATGTGTCTCTCCATAGAACTAGTTTGTTCTGCCTTCTCATCATTTCTTTATTCAAATCAAAAAGACAAGCACTAAAATTCTGAGAAAAATATATTCCACACAAACAGCTATACTAGAAAGGTGTTAATGTTCAGGGCAATGAACAGCTATATAAACTTATACTCCAGTAGTTCATAGTAGAACTTTTTTTTTCTTTAACATCTTTATTGGAGTATAATTGCTTCACAATGGTGTGTTAGCTTCTGTTTTATAACAAAGTAAATCAGTTATACATATACATATATCCCCATATCTCCTCCCTTCCCGCGTCTCCCTCCCACCCTCCCTATCCCACCCCTCTAGGTGGTCACAAAGCACCGAGCTGATCTCCCTGTGCTATGTGGCTGCTTCCCACTAGCTATCTATTTTACATTTGGTAGTGTATATATGTCCATGCCACTCTCTCACTTCGTCCCAGCTTACCCTTCCCACTTCCTGTGTCCTCAAGTCCATTCTCTACATCTGCGTCTTTATTCCTGTCCTGCCCCTACCCCTAGGTTCATAGTAGAACATTTTAATTTTTTTTTTTTTTTTTTTTTTCGGTACGTGGGCCTCTCACTGTTGTGACCTCTCCCGTTGCAGAGCACAGGCTCCGGACGCTTAGGCTCAGCGGCCATGGCTCACGGGCCCAGCCACGTTGCGGCATGTGGGATCCTCCCGGGCCGGGGCACAAACCCATGTCCCCTCCATCGGCAGGTGGACTCCCAACCACTGCGCCACCAGGGAAGCCCAGAACATTTTAATTTAAATGATATTTTAAAAGAGAGAATCTTCAGATTGGCTAAACACATAAATAAAGGCCCTTTGAACTGTTCAGTGCCCATGTCCAGATGGATCTTCTGTTATCTTATTTGTACTTCCTGCCTTATCAGATCTTTCTTCCCTCTGCCTGTTGCACAGTTTTAAGTCATTTGTTTTTGTAATTTACACACTATAAATTTCAGGCATTTCATTTGAGACGTTGTGTACTTTAAAAAAAAGACCTTTTGTTTCCCCAATATCCTAATTTTTCATCCATAAAGACAACAGACAAGATAGTCTTTTAGAGACAGACGTTAAGGGATGAATTATTGATCAAGCCATAAACAAGTTGGAAGATGAAATGCATTTGCTAAATCAGTTTTATTTTAATCTTTTCCAAACTTTTCATCCTCCAACCCTAGAGATGTGTCAATAATAGAGAAAAATGCCATATACACAGCTGGAACCAACTGGAATAATCAGAGGCCATATTTTTTAAAGCAGTGGTTTCCAATACTGAGATCCTCTTTTATGACTTCCCATCCCCATGGGCCCTGTGTTTTGAAAAATCGAATACACCAAACTGCATTTATCAATATTTAATTTATCTTCCCATTTTTTTATTAATCACAGTCATCTATAACTGCCAACCAGAACATCCAATCGGTATGAGATGACCTGGGTTACTACACAGAATTGCTATAATTCCAGTTAAAAGCAAGAAAATATCTGAAAGGAAACCATCTTTAATCTGAAAACAGACATTGTGTTTTCTCCTTCAGCAGGAAGAATGGAGATGAGAATCTTATACTCAGGACCCTTTAGTCTTTGGTTCCAACCGTTGATGGGCAGAAAGCCTCCGCTCCCGTCCCCACCAAATGTCCACGTACTATTCCCTGGAACTTGTGAATATGTTCGGTTTCATGGCAAAGGAAAATTAAGGTTGCAGATGGAATTATGGTTGCTAGTCAGTTGATTTTGAGATGGGCAGATTATTCTGAATTATCCAAGTGGGACCAGTATAATCACAAGGCTCCTTAAATGTGGAAGAGAGAGGCAGAAGAGTCAGTGTCAGACTGATGTGATGTGATATGGTGTGAGAAAGACTCAATTGGCCATTGCTGGTTTTGAAGACGTATGGGGCCAGGAGCCAAAAAATGTGAGCAGCTTCTTGCTGGAAAAGGCAAGAAACTAGATTCTCCTCTAGAGCCTCCAGAGAGGAATGCAGCCTTGCCGACACCTTAATTTTTCCCCGTGAGAACAATTTCAGGCTTCTTCCCTCCAGAATTGTAAGATAACACATTTATGTTATCTGAACCCACCAGTTTGTGGCAATTTGTTACAGCAGCCAAGAAAACTACTACAAATCTCTTTCCTCAAGTCATTGACCTCTACTCTCCTTATGAGTCCTGTGTTGTGGGCAAAGTGACCTTGTCTGTGGTGCCTGGCATGCTCTTCCAAATCCTCTGGATCCTTGTTTATCCTCTTCCTCATGAGGGCGTCATGCCACCTCGTTTCAGCGGAGTCAAATCCTGTCCCTCTTTCAGGATGCAGCTCAGATGCCTCCTCTGCCTCAACCTCCATTGTTACTGCAACTGCCAGTTGCCTGCAATCTCTCCCTCCTTTGAACTCCTGCAGTGCTGTGTCTGTCTCTCCCTGTCCTGGCATTTACTGCATTTTCTGCTGAAAGAGTTATTCATTCACGTATTATATCTTCTTTACAAGATTTTAAGTTCCTTGATGACAGGTCTAATGTTTGACTCATCTCTAAATCTTCTATAATGTTTAGCCCAATAGGTTTATGTCCTATGAACTTAACATATAATCACAGTCCTTTATATGTGTGTACATGTACATATATGCACGTGTGTATATGCATGTATGTGTGTACGTACATATGTGCATATATGTAAATGACATTATAGTATGTCATATAGAACCATATGCCCTCATAAGAATAAAGGGAAAAAGAAAACTAAGGTTTTTCACTAGCTGCCACACAAATGTCAAGCATCCCAGACACATCTTTAAGACTAGACCGAGCACTCCTCCCTTCACAAGATGGCTATCGAAGCATGGAAGACTATGGTAAGTTTATCCCTTGGTGGAGGAGATGTGCAGTAAAAGTGGAGAGCTGTGCCTGAGACACCCGTGCATTCAGGCACAGGATATGAACAAATAGAGGAAGGTGAGGTCCATGAGCAGCTGTAAGGTCTTGGGCCAACAGCTTAATTTTTTATTTTATTTTGGATCCAGCTACCCACCAGAAAAGAATGCAAAATGCTTTTTTTTAATGCAGATGTTGATCAATATCTTTCTCGAAAGAAAGAAACTAAGAATGAAACTAAACAAGCCACAACATCAAAGAGCTGATGGCACACTTGGCTTGTGCGTCTGTGAGACAGGGCCATTCTTTTTTTTTTTTGACTTACGTGCAAAAGATTTATGAACATTACATCGTTTGACATATACATTATACCATTATGCAGTGAACAGTCTTTTACTTTTTTCCAGGAACTGAATCAGAGTCCCAATAAAATGGGGAAAGAGGGCCATTCTTTAAAAAAAAAAAAATTAATGTTTTGTCTCTAAGATAAGCAGGTAGCTTTGTGGCACCATAATTTCCAGTTCTGTGAAAATAGAAAATTGTTGTTGTTCATATTTTGCATATTAAAGCAATTACTTTAGCTATTTTTTAGCTTTTGTCCTTCTAAAAGAAACATTAGACTCAAGAATACACATCCCTCCAAAGACTATTCTAATCCTGGTATATTTTTAGTTCTTTCCTCTTAGAGTCAGGAAATGATAGATCACAAATGCAGTTTTAATTGTCTGTATTTATTATTACTATATGCCAGACATTATGCTAAGTGTTTATAGATATTCTGCCATTTAAAACTAACAGTCCTCCCCAATGTTCCTAGAAGCATTTTTTTCAATTGCCAAGATATGGAAGCAACCTAACAGTCCATCAACAGATGGATGGATAAAGAAGATGTGCTATATATACACAATGGAATACTACTCAGTCATAAAAAAGAACAAAATTTTGCTATTTGCAGCAACATGGAGGGACTTGGAGAGCATTATGCTAAGTGAAATAAGTCAGACAGAGAAAGAAAAATACTGTATGATATCACTTATATGTGGAATCTAAAAAGTACAACAGACTAATGAATATAACAAAAAAAAGAAGCAGACTCACAGACATAGAGAACAAACTAGTGGTTACCAGTGGGGAAGGGGGAGTGGGAGGTACAAACAATTGGCTGTAAGAGAGGCTACAAGGATGTATTATACAATATGGGGAATATAGCCAATATTTTGTAATAACTGGAAATGGAGTGTAACCTTTAAATAAAAAATAAAATTTTTTAAAATTAAAAAAAACAAAACTAACAATCCTGTGAGGTAGATATTATTATTTTTATTTTAAAGTTTAGGTAGCTGAGCCATAAAGAGTTTAAGTTCTTATACAAGCTCTCATCACCAGTAAGGGGCATAAGAAGCCATTTACCCCAAGGTGTTTGCTTCCTTAATCCCATGTTCTTGACCTCAGTGCCATCCAGAACTTCCCTGTGGGCTACTTATCAGGCAGACGAAGGAGCTACATCCCTCCTGTACACAGATGTCAGCTTCTAACCTTAGATATTAGAATTTAAAGAAACTCCAGGGCAGGACTTTCCAACTTTTTTGACAATAACCCATAATAAGAATCACGTTTAACATCTAATCATAGAACACACACACACACACACACACACACACCCCATAATATCATTTCTACTCTATGTGTGCTCTGATATATTTTATTCTACTCTATTTCATTTTTTAAAATTCTGGTCAGGAACCACTAGATTGGTATCAGAATTCACTTATAGGTTATTATCTTTATTTTGAAAATCATGACACCAATACATAGCTAGTCTATCTTACACAATTACTTTTGGAAGAGAGGTCTACCATCTTAAGTTATTTCTGAGTCTCCAGTTTCCTCATCTGCAAAATGAGGAGGCTGGACCAGATTTGTGATTCTTAATCTTGGCTGCAAATTAGAAATATTTAAGAGCTTTTAAATACACTTTTGTCCAGGTTTTTGCCCCCAGAATCTCTGATTTAATTGTCTTCGGGTAGGGCCTGTGCCCTGGCTTTTGTTGTTGTCTTATTTTTTTGTTTTTGTTTTTGTTTTTTCACTCCCCAGATTACACTAACAAGCCACCAGGGATAGGAATTACTGGATTAAATGATTGCTAAATTTTCTTCCAGTGAAAAATTCTAGGCTATTTTGACTGGTGAGTGGGTTGTATTTTTTAAAATTATTTTAAAATTTTATTTTTGTAAGAAGAAAAGGTCATTAACCCTGAGCAATATCCCTTACAAGAGTGCTTTTCACATTCTAGTTACAGAGGGATTGGGTTTGTTTAAAATCCTGATCCCTGGGCCCAGCCCCAGCAGTTCTGACCATGTACATCAGGGTGGTGCCACAAACATTGTGCATTTTTCACAAACACCTTAGTGATTCTGATGGAAGTGATCTCAGAAACACTGCTCTGCATCATTGTCTCACCAACTGCTTATAGTTTCCTCAGTCCAGTACTTAGCACCGGGCCTGTGGCCAGTGCTCTGAAATGTTTGCTAAGTGGCTGACCCACTAACCTGGCTGGCTGCTCCACTGCCCTCCACCAGCTGCATGGCTCCATGCCCATTTTCCTCTGTTCTTTGATCCCTTTTCTCTCTTAGCCCAAATAAATAACCACCTTCTCCTATTTATCCTACTCCAACCATACTTATGTCTTTCAATATTAAAAACACACTCAGGGGCTTACCTGGTGGCATAGTGGTTGAGAGTCCGCCTGCCGATGCAGGGGACATGGGTTCATGCCCCGGTCCAGGAAGATCCCACATGCCACAGAGCGGCTGGACCCATGAGCCATGGCCGCTGAGCCTGCACGTCCGGAGCCTGTGCTCCTCAACAGGAGAGGCCACAACAGTGAGAGGCCCGTGTACCGCAAAAAAACCCAAAAAAACAAAAAAGCAAAAAAAAAAACCCACACCATGAACTATACTCAATATTTTGTAATAACCTATTAGGGAAAAGAATCTGAAAAAAAGTATATATATATATATATATATATATATATATATATATATGTAACTGAATCACTTTGCTGTACACCAGAAACTAACACAACATCGTAAATCAACTATACTTCAGTTAAAAATAAATAACTAAATAAGTAAAAAGAAAAATAGACCGAACTAGGTTACTCATACCCTGAAGGTGATTATACAGTGGTAGCTAGAACAGTAGGATGAACTTGGAACAAATCTTTAATTTTATCTAACAAATATTTTCATAGTGCTAAGTATGTGCCAGTCACAGCTGTAAGGCTTTATAAACATTAACTTGGTTGATGTCCATCCATAGTCATCCTATGAGGTAGGTGCTACCATCCTAATTTTACAAATTAGGACCCTAAATTCCACTGTATTTTTGTAGCACTGATACTACCCAGTTTTGAAGAGCATTATTTTTTAAATTAAACTGTACAGAGTTGAACATAGAATTTCAATTAATATTTAATTTTTTAATTTTTATTGAAGTATAGTTGATTTATAATGTTATGTTAGTTTCAGGTGTACAGCAAAGTGATTCAGTTATATATATATATATATATATATTGATATTAACCCTGAGCAATATAATATATATTAACCCTGAGAATATATATATATATGTGTGTGTGTGTGTGTATACATATATATATTTTATAATTTTCATACAAGGGTAACTTTATTAAAGCAAAGAACTGAACATAATTTTAATGGACATTTTTCAAAGGACTCCACTTGCATCATATCTTCTCCTAACTTTTATCTTCATTGAGAAATTGTGCAAGGTTAAGTTTACTTTTTTCTAGTGCTGCTGTTTGGCTTACTTTGGTAATCTCATCTGCATTTCTGGTCTGGCTCTGGAACTTCATGATAACTTTCAGAGTCAACTTCGACCTCAATGCTTTGACATCTCCTGTTCGTTCTAACTGATATATATATTCTTCTTCAGATTCTTTTCCATGATAGGTTATTACAAGATACTGAATATAGTTCCCTGTGCTATACAGTAGGTCCTTGTTGTTTTTTCTATTTTATTTATAGTAGTGTGAATCTGTTAATCCCAAACTCCTAATTTATCTACCCACCCTCTTTCCCCTTTGGTAACCATACGTTTGTTTTCTATGTCTGTGAGTCTATTTCTGTTTTGTAAATAAGTTCATTTGTATCATTTTTTTTAGATTCCATCCATTAATATTTTAATATGAGGCATGAAATAAATTTAATTTGGGGGGTAGGCTGCTGCAGGGAGACCTCCTGTAGATAAAGTTTCAGCCTCCTCCACCATTAGAGGTATTCCAGTGGAAAAGTGAGAACATGGTGTTAAGGAATTACTTAGTCAAGCATTCTTAAGTTAATTCACCCAGTAGTAATTTCCTTGAATAACCTTATATAATATGTCTTATCTAAATTTTATCTCTAGCCATGAAAATTTAATGTATTGCCTAATAAATATTTTTATTGAGTTAACAAATATGTATTTGTCAATAAACTAATTAGAGACTAGTATATCATTTGCAAATTGACATAGACACATAAATACTCTCACTCTGATGTGTAATCATTTATTTATTGGTCAATTAAGGAAGATATAATACCAAAACGAAGATCACTTGACATGCAAAGGAGTTTTTCCACTTTATTGTCCCTTTATTAACTAACCCATTGGGTAGATTTTATAGAGTCTAAGCTAATCCCCAGACTTTGATTCTTTCCCATCTGCAAAATCAGGACAATTTGTCCATTGTTTGCAGGTTCATCTCCATCTGGTCTATATCTTTGGTATTGTTCTAGCTCCGAGCTTATTTCCCAGTGTTAATATTGGGTCTCTTTATGCTCTTTATGGGGTTGTTTCAAAAACCTGGCTTCTGTCTAGAATCACATTTCAGATGATCAGTGTTATGCCTTTCTCCCTGTGTCTGGGTCTGTGTCAGTAGAGCCCTAGATGATTGATGGGGGGCAGAGTGGATGAGGGGGTCTGAGAATAGAGTACACCTGTATCCATTACCATATCTCATGGTGACCAGGCTTTTCTGTAGGAAGTGTATCTCAGAGTAAGCAAACAACTCCCGTAAATGAAGAAAATCTCTTCTTTACAAAAGAATGCCAAGCTAAGAAATGTGCAAGCAGTGGTAAAATCAGAAAATCACCATTTTTCCACCCCAGTGAAATCTCTGTTTCAAGCAAGAATCATCAATGTGTGTTAAAACCATTAAGTGAAAGATTGATGAGGAACGGGAATATTGACTTGGTACCAATGTACCACCCACAAGACACTTGCTGGTTACAAGTAGGAAAACATAACTTTGAAGTGGAGGAGTTCGACTGTCACCCTTTACTTGGTGATCAATCTTGTCATAGAATACTGGGAACCAGCTTATATGCCCTCTCCTGTGGTACAGTTGAAGCTCACTGCCTTGTCTGTGACGTGTTCTATCGAAAACATTTAACTTGCCTCTAAACCAAACCTTTGGATCTATCATTCACTTTATAGGAAACACAGGGGATAAAGTAAAAGTTAAATGACATTATGAAGAAATCATTAGACAAGCTCAGAAAGTGGAACATTCTGCAGGACAAATGTTTTCAAAGAGTCAATGCCATGAAAAAAAGAAGGGAGTGCTTTGGGTTCTCTTCTAGATTAAAAGAAATCCAGAGACATAATAAGCAATGCAATGTGTGATTCTTTAGTGGATCCCAATCTGAACAGGTGTCAAAACATTTTGGGGACTGAATATCTGTCTTATTTCGGCTTCTGTATCAAGTCCAGTAGTTCACCCCTGTCTGCAGGTCATGTGTTCCAAGACCTCCAGTGGATACCCAAAACTTTGATTATTACTGAACCCTATATATACTATGTTTTTCCCTACACATACATACCTATGATGGAGTTTAATTTATAAATTAGGCACAGTAAGAGAATATCCAAATTGCCAGCACAGTTACTTTTGTGCTTTGGGTCTTTATTAAGTAAAATAAGAGATACTTGAACACAAGCACTGTGACAGAGTGACAGTTGATCTGATAATCCAGACCTCTACTTAGTGACCAATGGGTGGGATCCACTGGACAAATGGACGATTCACATCCTGGGTCGGGTGGAGTGGGGGTAGGTGGGTGAGAGACTTCATTACATTACTCAGAGTGGTGCACAATTTAAAATTTATGACTTGTTTATTTCTGGAATTTTCCATTTAATATTTTTGGGCCACAATTGGCCATAGGTAACTGAAATCATGGAATGTGAAACTGTGGATAAGGGAGTCTACTGTACTGTAGACTGAGTGGCTTCTAAACAATAGAAATTTATTTCTCACAGTGCTGGATCCTGGATGTCTGAGATCAGGGTGTCAGCATGGCTGGATTCTGGCGAGGCCCTCTTTTTCCAACTTCTTGTTGTGTCCTCACACGGCGAGGAGCAGAGAGAGGAAGCAAGCTCTCTTGTGAACCTTACAAGTGTACTAATCCCACTCATGAGGGATCCATCCTCATGCCCTCATCAAATCCTAATTATCTCCCCAAAGCCTCACCTCCTAATACCATGATATGGTGGGATAGGGTTTCAACATATGATTTGGGGTGGTGGGGGACACAAACATTCAGTCCATAACAGAAGCAGATGATTTCAACAAGCTGTCAGAGCAGCTTCTGCTGGTGCTCTTGTTCTTCACAGACAGACCTTTTCCTAGAGATTTAGTCTTGCTCTTAACCACGGTGTTGGCAGAGGGTGCTGTGTTGAATGACTATCTCTGCTCAGTTTCAGAATATTGTTTATTCTCCACTTCCCATTACCATGCTCCACTGGGGTGTGTCTTAGGATGTTCTGTGACCCTGTGCTGGGCATCAAATACCTGGGGTGTGATACCTCCACTCCACGCCATACTCTGCAGGCTGGAGTAGACCCGCCCCCATGCTTGTTATCAAGGAAGGCTGTCCTGATGCCTCCCCCATCTTGGGGGAAGAAGAGGGCAACCATTCCTTGTACATTTCATCCCACTTTGATTAACTAGCTAATCTCGGACTTGTTCCAGGTTTACCTGATAAATTTTAGCTCATATTTGGGCACAGATTATTATAATGCTCCATTAAAAAAGGGCTTCATATATAAAGTGTCACCAACAAACCTTCTCTCTTCACTTAGCCCAATTATTTTATCTGGCCTTCTCTAGCATAATATTTCCCCAAACATGCTTTTAAAAGATGCTACATATGAAAGTGGTCTGTGGTTAAATAAATCTTGGAAATACTAGGTTAAATACATTTAATAAAGTTTATTTCATACAGAACTTCTCAGAGCCTCTAATCCGTTAAAAGCCATTGTGAGTTTCCACATGGGGTGACTGTAGAGTGAATCCTTTTGTAAGCATCCTTACCCACAGAATGCATGAGGAGTAAAGATTATGGCTTAAAGGGACATGTTTTAGAACATGTTTCTTTAAAGATTAATGGGTAAAGTCTCATGAAAAATTATATCTATAAATTAAGCATGCAGTGATAAAGGCTTTTCTTAAACTTGTGACAATGAGAATACTGTTTCTAGTTTATAGCAACAAACATACAGTAGCTGAAAACAATGGTAAGCCCTTTCTCTGACATGATCTAAGTTTTCAAAACAACTTACCTTTGCGGAATTCGTGAACTGAAAGCTCCAGAGATGGAGCTGCTGCTACATACAACTCCAGAATTTAAAATGAAAATTGTCCCTGGCTGTTATGCAATGCAGATGCGGGGGAGGGGTTGGGAGTGGGAAGTTGGAGGGGGGCGCATGCAAACAAACAAGAGCTCTGTGGCTGACCAGGGATGGGGCTGATCCTGATCCTGTGGGAGGATGTAAGTTTCCATTTGTTTCCAAATGTTGGGCCTTGCTTTGCTTGTACTAAGGGGGAAAAAAAAAAAAGTTACAGCTTTAAAGTTTTGGCTTTTGGTATAACATAGTATACCTTATTATAGAATCTTGTGAGAAATATGCTGCACGGATGTTAATTTAATCATTAATTTTCCTCTTTTTTTTTTCCCCAGAAAACTGCAGACAAGAGTTAAATATAAAAAAGCTGTCATTTCTTGAGGCTGGAGAGAATAGGCCAAATGAACCCTGAATTCTAAGTCTTAACAATAGAGCAATAATTTCTCTCATAAAGGTTGAATAATTTTGGTTCTTTTTACCAGACAATAGCTTGATTGCATTGCTAGGTTTCTTGACTTAAGGAGCAAGAAGACAATAGCAAAAAAATTGGGCACAGAAGAAAGCTCTAGGCTGGAAGATAAGGCCAGGATATGTAGGAAATTAACAGGAAGGCCACTGAAGGTGCCCTCAGGCTCTAACTCCCAGTGGGGGTGGGGAGGTCCAGGGGGTGTTAGCTTCCCTGAATGACTGAGGTAAAGTTATAGGAGAGTTCTGTAGACAGTTTGGAAAGAAAAGTAAACAAATACAGCTCAATTCAGATATAAATTGCATTCTTACTTAAGGATAGAATGTGAAGTAATTGTATTCTTGAACATTTAACTAAAGTAAACATGCTTGAACACCTTCTTTGCCAGGCACCATGCTAGTAGGCATTGGGAATTCAACAGAGAGCAAAACTGGAGAAGCTAACAAACAAGCAGCCGTTGACGCCGCTGAGTGGGGAGCAACACAAAGGAAATAAAGAGCGTGTTATGATGATCCTAACAGCACTCTTAGATGGTCATGGAAGGCCACTTAGGAGATGACTTGGAAGGTGTGAGGGGAAGGATGAAGAGTTAGATATCCAAAGAACTAGGGAGTAGAGAATGTTGAACATTCCAGGCAAAGGGAATAGCAAGTGCATAGACCCAAGTTCTACAACAGTTTGACATCTTGTAAAAATAGAAAGAAGTCCTGTGGGGTTGAAAGTGTAAAGAACAACGAAGAGAGTTCCAAAAGGTAACACTGCAGGGACAAGCAGAAGCCTGATCACGTAGGACAGCATAAGACATAGGAAGGATTTTACTCTGGGCTAATGGATTTGGACTTCTGAGCTCCAGAACTGTAAGAGAATAAATACGTGTTGTTTTAAGCCACCATGTTTGTAGTATTTGGTACAGCAGCCATAGGAAATTAATACACGTGGGAAGAAGATTATCTGAGTTTACCCGTACTCCTAAACAGCTAAGAGAAACAGGACTGTTAAGTGATCGCTGCCACTTAATCCATACCATAGTGGATTCATCATCTAGTCAGTGTCTGGTGCTCAGCACTGTATGTCTAAGAACTCATTCTCCTTGGTTCATTAGGCATGAACAGATTAAGGTGGATGAATACATACTAACTTAACTCACAAGAGAGAGATATACACCACAACACAATTAATTGGCTTATTCATGGAAGTAGAAATACTAAATGGGTCAACTTACTTAGATCAACAGCTAAATGTTGCTTGATCTTGCTTGGGAATTGTAAAGCCAGATTGATGGCAACGGGCTCATCTTGATGTCTAATCATAGCCTGCTACACTCATCCCCATGGGATGAGAACATTTACACTGGTCAGACGGGTCCCTTCCCTCCTGATTATGTTGGGACCTTCTGGCAAATTTTGACTTGTAGGCACTACCTTTCTAGAGTCCTCAAATATCATCATGACCCTATTTTGGCAAGATTCCCTCCAAGATACCGCAAAGATTAAATGTCAGTTTACCTCATCTTCTGTTGTCTCACCAGGAACACATACTCCACCTCATCATTCACTCACTGATTCATTCAAGAAATATTATTCAGTACTTACTAAGTTCCAGACATTGTGCTAGGGTTTCAGACACAAAGATAAATAAGATAAAGGCCCCATTTTCTTACGGTGTTTTAGTGGATTAAAAGTTTCCACGTATTTCTTCTGTAAATAGCTGATCTCATCCATGTCTTGTGATTTCATGGACTCCATTTTTGCGGAATAACACTTCCTTACCCTCATTGCCAAATTTAGAGACGGTCCAATTGAGGACCTGTAAAACAGTCAAATCAATTCCATGAAAATCCTGTTATCTGGACAATTTTAGTCATGTCCTATTTTGACTGTTTTATCTAGGAATTAACATTTCACTAGTCTAGTGTGACAAAGGGCCTAACATTTAAACAATCTCAATGATGTTAACATTCCTACGAAACAGAGAAGAGATGGTGGTGTCCACCTGTCCAATTTGCAAGGAAAGGATTTGTGCACTGTGTGGTCCCTTCCAACTCATAGTTTTACTCTATGATGATTCATATTGTCATTGAGTGCAACTTAATTTTCTCAAGCCCCAAACTCAAGACTATTAAAGAAATCATAAAGTCATAAGCATGCCATTCACTCTAGTTTACATAACCAATAAACCTCTGGTTATGGAGCTATAAGGGTTTTTCATCATCAGTTCCATAGAAAGACCATGTTTGGTAAACTTCCCTTCTTGGTTTGTTGCAGTATAAATCAAGTTTGAAAGTTAATATAAACTGGATACTAGTATAAACTGTGAAAGACTAGTGGAGGAGTGATTTTTCTGTGTGATCTAGAACAAGTCACTCACCTCTTGACCTCAGATTCCCTGTTTGTAAATGTTAGTTAAATTTTATGTTTTTAGTTTTCTCAGTTCTAAAATTCCATGATTCTTCGAGAATCTCTGGAAAATATCACCACAAAAAGTTAAAGTTCTTTTGTTTATTTGTAAGGAATCAGATCCATTTTATGGAAACCCTTTAGAGAAATTCCATTTTGAGTAGTTTGTCAAGAGGCCGTAACTCTACAGCAGATACTGTCCCTGCTCTTATGAAGCTAAGTGTTCAATGGAAGGGAGAGGCACCATTAAATACAGACTCACAAAACTCACAATGACTTTTATGAAACAACTTGTTAATTTCAATTTTATATTTACAAAAAGACAGAGAGAATAGGCAGTGGGGAGGCAGGAATGATGCCTGGTCCCCCCTCGCAGAATGCAGTGAGAGGCCACAGCCAGCGAGAATAGGTCAGACTGCCCTTCCCTGCCATTATTGATAACAGCAATGGACCAAAGGCTTCAGTTAACAAGGTCAGTCTGTCTGGGGAGAGTCAGATGATCTGTCCAGTCCATGTGCATGAGGAGGAAGGCACCCAAGTCAGTCTATTGAGGGCTTGGCTCTCTATAGGCTGGGGCCCTTCTCTTGGAAGTTCTGGGCCGCCCTCTCCAGGGCATGTAGGGGCCACGGGGACAATACCGGGGAAAACCCCTATGGACCACAGGGTCCCGCTGCTGATAACAGGGTTGGGGGAAGGGGGGCCCAGGCGGCTGGGGACTAAACATAAAGTCACCATCGAAGGCAAATTCTGTCTGGGTAGATGGGGGAATATCTGAATGGAAATGATTCAAGGAGAACTGATCCGATTGGAAAGGATGGTCTGAAGAAAAATAGGCATCTTGGGGACAGACTAGGAACGGGGGTGTCACCTGCTGAAGGGGGACGGGACGGGGTTTTGGGGGCAGGAGTGGGAACTGGGGTGGGCGGGGAGATGGCGTGGGGAGCAGGGGGCAGCACCCAGGCAGAGGCAGGGGTCGGGGCAGAGGAGGGAAGGCCGGTTGATCTCTGCAGGCCGGGAGCTGCCTCTCAAGTCTCCTGCCAGGTCCTTCCCTTGTGGGACCATCCTTGATGCACTTGCCCACTGGGTCGCGCTGGGGCAGCTCCACCCCCCAGGCGTCGGCCACGTGGGCCAGCAGAAGCTGGGAGAGATGCCGGTGCGCTCGCTCGTTCCAGTGCACTCCGTCGGGCTGCAGGTACTTCCCTGTGTGGCGGCGGAAGTGGAAGTGCAAGT
The DNA here is from genome assembly GCF_964165515.1 of Mesoplodon bidens. Taxonomy (NCBI): domain Eukaryota; kingdom Metazoa; phylum Chordata; class Mammalia; order Artiodactyla; family Ziphiidae; genus Mesoplodon; species Mesoplodon bidens. The sequence goes on from NC_138167.1 coordinate 48,991,431, forward strand.
CCAGCACATCGAAGCCGTGCTTTTGGGCCTCGTTAGAGCTGTAGAAGTTGGCCTCAATCACGTTGGTTTTCAGTATGGAGGCCGCGGGTCGGAGCTCGGGCGGGAGGAAGCCGCTAGTGATGTTGTTGCCCACGGGCATGGCCGTGTTCCAAACCAGGAGGCACGACTCGGGCAGCACCTGGCGCAGGCGCCCAAACAGGCTCTCCAGGTTCTGCAGGTAGCTCGGCCAGGGGTCCTCCCGGTACCTGGTGAGGTCCCAGAGGCAGGAGTTCATGATGACCAGGTCCGGGTCGTGCTCACCCGAATGCAGCTCCTCCAGGATGGCTTCCAGGTAGTCGGAGTACACGCGCGTCAGGAAGTAGAAGCGCACCAGGTGCTGGCCAGAGCAGAACTGGCGCACCTCGCGGTAGTGGATGCCATTATGCATGCGGCCCTGCTTGCCCCCCTGCAGCAGCTCGTCCTGCTCGAAGCTGTACTCTCCCTTGGCCTTGAGCTGGCTGAGTGTGAGCAGGCAGTCCTTCTGCAGCAGGAGCACCAGGTCCTTGTACACGGCCCTCTGGACCGAGTCCCCCAGAATGACCACGAACTTGTTGTGGAGTAGCTGCCGTACTTCGGAGGCGAGCAGGTGGACCATGACGCCCGGGACGCGCTGTCTAGCTCCTTCCTTTCACTCGGTGTGTCTGCGGAAGGCTAGGACAGAAGGAGAGAGCATATGGGAAGGACCCACCTCGGGCAGGACGGTTTGGGAGGGCCTGGGGACGGGGATGGAACGTCAGCCCGGAAAGAAGGGAGCCTGGAGCCAGAAGCCCTGGTTGGCCTGGACACAGTTTCTGCCTGAGACATAACTCTGAACACCCAGGAAACCCAGGTTCTACCTGGCCAGAGTGGTGGGGGGGGGCCCTGCCCTCCCGGGCTGGAGGTACAACCACCACAAGATACCCCACCACCGGCCTGGAGGCAGCCCAGAAGTCTGACAACTGCAGAATGGTTAGGCAAATTTTGCAGCTGTTAAATACTGAGGATTATGATCAAGCAAGAACATGGAGAGTGTGATATATACTGTTAAGTTGAAGAAGTTACCATATGTGTGCCCCATTTCCCTGAAATGGTATAAAATAGATATGCATAGATATCACACTGAAAGAAAATAGGCAAAAAACAGTTTTTAATAGGACAGCAGGATTATGGGTGACTTGCCTCCCCCTCCCCTTTTTGTAAATATACTTTATATAATCTTAAATCAATTTTAATAACTTAAAAGGAATTTAATGAAATGCAACAGGCCGCAGAAAGGAAGAGCACATATGCAAGGTCAGAAAACGTTATAAAAACAGATTTCTTTTACAAGCGAGCAACTGTTTCTTATTAATGGGACTTGTAAGAAATAAATAAAATTGGAAATAATTCACATGTGTTTCAGCTGTAATATTCTTTGAGTTTCATTTGAAGGAGATCAGAATATGCCACCCCAAACATGCTTTGGCATAAGAAATATTTTAGCTAAAGGCCACTGAGAATCAATAGATACAGAAAGAGTTCTCTGCCCTCCCACTATGAACCTAAAAGCAGGGCATACATTTCCTTTTGAGGAAGGTGCCCCTTCCCCAAGCAAGGAGAGAAGAGCCAAGGAAGGAGACAGTGAATTGTCAACCCTGAGATGAGTCTGCATAAACAAACCTTACTAAAAGAGCCCTTATTTTCCATTAGTACCCCCAGAAATCCCTTCCCCACAATTTATCATCCCTTGAAACTCATACCCTTTGTTCTTTGTTAAAATGGTATATAAGCCCGGGCTATCCTGGTGGCACAGTGGTTGAGAGTCTGCCTGCCGATGCAGGGAACACGCATTCGTGCCCCGGTTCGGGAAGATCCCACATGTCACGGAGCGGCTGGGTCTGTGAGCCATGGCCACTGAGCCTGCGCGTCCGGAGCCTGTGCTCCGCAATGGGAGAGGCCACAACAGTGAGAGGCCCGCATACAGCAAAAAAAAAAAAAAAAAAAAAATGGTATATAAGCCCAAGTCTCACCACTTCTTTGAGTTTCATTCCTTTTCTGTGAACTTTTATGCACATAAATATTAACAAAACTTGTGTGCCTTTTCTCCTGTTAATCGATCTTTTGTTAGTTTTATTCACAGGGCCCCAGACACTGAACCTAAAAGTGTAGAGGAAAAGTTTTTTCTTCCCCAGTACACTGAATAAAACGTTGGAAGTTGTGAAACTTGTCTTCAGAACTTCAGATCGAGTTTATTTCAAGCTGCCATTTACAGCCATATCCACTAATGAATAAAAGGTGGAAACACACTAAAATACTACTGGCAAATCTCACATGGGGAGGAACATGGCATCCACTTCACACACTTACACAGAAGCTGTTAAAATCTGCTGTGGCTTGATATTCGTAGGCTTTCATGCATTAATAAACATTTTAATAGGTGTGGTGGATAGCTATTATTAAATTACACATCTGGTTTTTAAAAGCTATACTATTTGTGGTTTTAAATGGGTATGAGTACAAAAATAAAAACATGAAGATGGATGGAGTACAAAAGTGCTCCACTAAGAGAACAGTTTAAAATACTGGCTTATATGAATCTTCATTTAAATGTTTTTACTATCAGATAAAAAGCTTAAAACTAGGATTTTGCTCATTGTGTTACAACAAAATAAAACATAATTAAGCCAACTCCAGATCCCCTTGGGGCTCAGGCATGTTCACTTCTTTATATTCATTTATTCATCCAACTCACACTTACTAAGCACTGACTAAATGCTCCACATGGAGCATATAAAAATGAGTAAAACCTGGTCTCGCCCTTCAGGAGCAGATCAGATATATTCACTGATAACTGTAATAAAAAGTTGAAAGTGCTAAGTGACATGAAAATAGAATGAGCAGGTGCAGTGGACTTTCAGGGGTCTTTGTGAACAGGATTACTCTACCCCAGACCCAAGTCTCCAAAGTGCAAAGTGAAGGGGAAAACCTTTCCCAGTGTTTTCAGGGCTCCCATGCCACCCCAGCTATATGTGCCCTCTCTGGGCTGGACTCTTGTCATATTCTGTTCTAGTCCCCTAGAGCAGCGGTCCCCAACCTTTTTTGGCACCAGGGACTGGTTTCATGGAAGACAATTTTTCCATGGACGGGGCGGGGTTGGGGAGATGGCATAGGCGGTAATGCGAGCAATGGGGAGCAACAGGGGAGCAGCAGATGAAGCTTCGCTCACTCGCCCGTCACTCACCTCCTGCTGTGTGGTCCAGTTCCTAACAGGCCTCGGACCCGTACCAGTCTACAGCCTGGGGGTTGGGGACCCCTGCCCTAGAGTAGAGGACATCATCCCCTTCCACTGGAGTTCCCTCCCCTAGGCTGGCAGATGTGATAACTCAGCGCTCTCTCCTTCAGTGGTACTGTGTTTACACGGCCCAATGCATTCCTTCTCTGAGTATGAAGTCCCTAGATCTCAACTCACAATGTGAGTCAAATCCGCTACTTAAAAGCTGTGGAAAACGGAGGCTCTTAAATATACTGGTGAAGAGCATTGCTTTTAGAGCCACACTATCTGGGTTTGAATCTCAGCTCTTCTATTTGCTAGTTCTTTATCCCTGGGCAACTTATTTAGCCTTTCTCTGCCTTAATTTTCCTGATCTGTAAAATGGGACTTTTAGCACCCACTTCAGAGATTTGATCTGAAGATTAAATATAAAGTGGTTAGAACAATGCCCTGACAAATAGCATGGATGACTATTTCTAATAGTCATAATTATAATTATATATATAATATATATAATATATATATTATACTATTATATTATATAGTATATATAATATATAATATATAAAAATAATATTATTATATTATATTATTATATACACAATATACACAATATATAATATATATTATATATATAATTATAATTATTATAATCAATAATAATTCATTGAGTAAGTTTCAGAACACCCGGTTAATCATCTGTAAAAGGGGATTACAATATTTGTGCCATTTGTCTAGTAGGGTTCTGTGAAGATAAAATGAGAAGAAGCAAGTGAAAAATTTTGAATAAAGCAAAATTAACATTTATTGAACAGCTACCAGATGCCAAGTGCTTTGTAAATGTTATCCGATTTGTGAGAAGGTTCTTATTCTTTCCATGTTACAGGGAAGGATCTTGATGTGATGGAGCTAAGATTTAAAACTACTGATGGCAAAGGCTGTCCCTGTAGGAGACATCCCTTAGAGCAGAACCCCTGCAGGTGAGTCTGAATCCAAAAGCTTGGCTCATGTCAGGGAAATATTTGGGGGCAAGATGGGAGAAGAGTGTTTCAGTGTGCCTTTAAGCATAGGCAGGTAATCCTTTACTCTGCCTGCTTGGGAGAGCGGTCCATGTGTACTTAGGGGGTTGGGGGTCAAGTGAGGATATAGATATATCTCATCCCATACCTTGATCTCAAGCAAGAGACATGCAAAAATTAAAAGACCTGGATTTTAGAATAACCAAAACAAACTTCTACAGATTTCAGAGTCTCACAGTGTTTGAGAAATTTTGGCTGCCCTATATCCTGACCAGTGAACCTAATCCACCCAGATGCTGTTCCAAGGGCTTGGAGCCAAAACCGGGCAAAAATGTCCACCTAAGATTTCTTATTGTTCTTCTGCAATGGAACAGGCAGATTGGACTGTAGGAAAGAAGGGAGGGGGAAATGACTGGAAAGAAGCATTCCAGTTAGAAGCTGAAACTGAAATGCATGAAATTCTTGATAAACTTCCTGTCACAACAGAATTAACAAATCAGACATCCTCAGGACTATCACTGTGGGGGAAAAAATCATTTAAAGACTAAGATGCCGGGCCTCCCTGGTGGCGCAGTGGTTGAGAGTCCGCCTGCCGATGCAGGGGATACGGGTTCGTGCCCCGGTCCAGGAGGATCCCATATGCCGCGGAGCGGCTGGGCCCGTGAGCCATGGCCGCTGAGCCTGCGCATCCGGAGCCTGTGCTCCGCAACGGGAGAGGCCGCGGCGGTGAGAGGCCCGCATACCGCAAAAAAAAAAAAAAAAAAAAAAAAAGACTAAGATGCCAAGCATTAAAAACAAAACCTAATAAAAACAAAGTGATTTTTTTCAGAGGTGTGAGTGAAGAATAATTTGGAGAGCTGAATCTTCTCTGGTCTGGAAAAAAAAAAGTTGGTAAGTTCTGTTTTCAAAGCTTTTATTTATAAAAATGAAATAAAAAAGGGATTTGAAACAGATCAGTGATCTTTTTGGCTTAAGAGTTTTTCTTTGCTTCAAATTTGCAAAACTTATTAGTTTTGGTAGCTATTTTATAGATCAATTGACGCATTCATTCATTCATTAAGGAATTCATTGAGAACTAGATATTGTGCTAGGTGCAAGGAGTAGGTATAAAAAAGCAGTCTCTTCTCTCAAGAGGAGGGGTAAGAAAATGGACATATACAAATATCAAAGGAGCTAACAGCTAGAAGTGATGTATGTAAATGAAATATCAAAGCCAGTAGGAAGAGTCAAAGGGGAGGGAGGAGATAGACAGATGATCCAATGCAATCTGTGATTCCAGCCTCAAATTAAAATCGATTTTTAAAAGAGTTTTATGATGATTCCTTAAATCATAATTACAAGTAGTTCCATGTTTTTCTGTTTTCAAAGTAAAATTTGGGCTTTGGCTAAAGCTCTGACAGAAATATACATTAATAATAGCTACTACTATAGTATATTACTTTTAGTATATTACTTTTAGGCATCTTGCTTAGATTTCCATTTGGCGATAATTGCTTTTTTTTTTTTTGCGGTACGCGGGTTTCTCACTGTTGTGGCCTCTCCCGTTGCGGAGCACAGGCTTTAGACGCGCAGGCTCAGCGGCCATGGCTCACGGGCCCAACCGCTCCGCGGCATGTGGGATCTTCCCGGACCGGGGCACGAACTCGTGTCGCCTGCATCGGCAGGCGGACTCTCAACCACTGCGCCACCAGGGAAGCCCCATAATTGCTTTTTTAATAGCTTCATAAACCGTCACTTGTAAATCACTGACTATTGCTTTATAACTATCACAAACCAAACACACAGCATTGTTTTTTATTAATCAATGTGTTGTAGAAATTAGGTTAGTTTTTTTCTTTTCCTATTATCTTTAGTTAAAGGATGAGTGGCAAAGATATAGAGGCCAGTTACTGCGGAGACCCTGCAAAGAAGTCTTAAATCACAGAGGTAATCACTAACAATTAAGACGTTGTTTTGATTAGTTGTAGGAAGTACTTCTAACTAGTTTAGAGGTTTCTTGCATATGACTAACCGTCTTAATGCAACACTGTACTAGGAACATAAATAGTTCATTTCCTTCTAACTGCATTTTTGGTGATCAGATCTATGTTTGAACTATCCAAGATCCCCTTAAATGTTAATGGAATAGATGTTACAAATAAGAAAATGATTTTTCGTGAACTCACCTATACAGCTTACCAGTTCTCAGTATTTGTTTAGTTTTCTATGTGGAATTTAAACTGGTCAAAAATTAAATTGCGTATCATGTAAAGTTTCCAAAGGAAAGAGAAAAGCAAAAGATTCCAACTTCTCTTTAGGAAAGCAAACTTCTCTTTTCTGCAGATGGGGATTCTCAAGAGATTGACCTTTTTTGATTTGGGGCAAGTCAGTTAACATTCTACTCCTCTGTAAACACAAAAATGGGAAAATAATGCAGGCCTATTATTTTAAAAAGTGGTTTTAGGAGAAATTGTTAAAGATACATGAAAGTACTGTGAGATACCGTGATAAATAAAGCAATAGAAAGATGATTTCCAAATATTAGCCATTGGAAAGACCGATTTTAATCCCACACCCCTCACCTCTAATATACGCCTCAGCTCTGCAGCCCATTAATTAATTCAGTAAAAATTTAGAAGACACCGTGTATACCTGGGGCTGTGACAGGTGTCATTCTGCAAGTTTGGCTCACATCCCCCCACAACTCTCATGGTTTCTCTACCCCATCCCAACACATATGTCATATGGCCTATATTTCTCACTTGGTTATTCAGTTAGTTCTTATACACCACAGCTAAAATCTCAGAAACATGTGGCATAAATGGAAAATTGAATTTAGATTAATGATCTTCGAACATTTAGATTAATGTAACCACAAGTTTTCCTTGTGGAGGCAGGAATCACTGTGGACATAATTCCGTTTGTATCCGTACCATCCTCACCAGGCCACAATCTTAATTTGTGATTCTTTTGTAATAAAGTATCAACAGAAGAATTTCACACATTTGAAGAATTTGAAAATTACCAAGTTTAAAAATCCTAAGGCAGCGTATTTTCCCCATAGTAATAGTCCAATATAAAAATTTCTTATGGATTATACAAAGAAACGCAGGGGACATCCTTTATGAATGACGTGCAGGTTCATAATATCTGATATGCAGGTAACTTCTATAAAAACAAAGATAAACTATGGAGCCTTTATCCAAAGAGCCCCATTAAAAAAGAAACAACCAACCAACCAAACAAACAAACAAACAAAAACCTTGTATTTTACAAAAGGACCTCCTAAAGTAAAAAAATCAAAGCAATTCATATAAACAAAATATGATTTCAATCATGTACAGCCTATGATGAACTTCCACATTCTGGTCTCGAACCATTATTTAAACTACACTTGTGGGAATTCCCTGGCGGTCCAGTGGTTAGGACTCCAAGCTCTCACTGCCAAGGGCAGGGTTCGGTCCCTGCTCGGGAACTATAAAATCCCACAAGCCACGTGGTGAGGCCAAACACAACAACAACAAAAAAAACTACATTTGCTAACTCCCTACCTGTTACTCCTCTAACAGGAATGAAAGATACTGGAAGGCAGTGACCTGGCTTTCACTTCCAGGAGACGACATAGTCAGATGTGGACTCTGGCCTTGAACAGCCGTGTGCTCTTGGGCTGCCTGCCCACTGCCCTGAGCCACGGTTTTTTTTCTGGTGTCAAACAGGGGTAATATCCCCCATGTCAGTCAATAATAGTGAAGATGAAAAGAGATCAAGGTCAGCGTCCATCAGAGGCCTAGGCCAGTGCCTAAGTGCATTAGGCACCTTTAAACCCCCCGCACAGCAACCCCTCCCTGTGGGGAGAATGCTGAGCCAGCAGAAGGCAGCTCGCTCTGGTTGCCTCCCTCAAACTTCAAACCCACAGCTCCCGGTTCCTCCCTCCCAAAGGGGCAGAGCTGTACCTCCTCAGGTGTGAAGGAGATCCCTCAGCTCAGGTGGCTGGTCCTCCTACATCCTCAGGCACTTTGCTCCAGGAGGTCCCCCGGAGAGGGGAGAATTATGCTTTCTACGTTTCCTTCAATCTCCTGGGGCTGGCTCCTTTCTTTAAACCTTAAACACATTCTAGTTTCTTGCTTTAAAAAAGAAAGGAAACGTCTTTGACTCCACCTCCAAGACAGTCCTATCTTGTGCTTCCCCTTCAAGGCCACTTTTTGCAAAGTTGTTTGAACTGGCTGTGTCTGGGTCCTCACCTCCCACTCACTCCTCCTTTTACTTGATTCTGGCTTCCAACTGCACCAAAGCAAAGAAACGTTTGTCAGTAAATCCCCAGCGATTTCCTTGTTGCTCCTTTCAGCGACTACTTCTCGGTCGGTCGTTATCACATATGTAGCATTCCTAGCTCCCTGGGGCTGGGGCACGATGGTGATTCCCTTCCATAACTCTGCCGGAGAGTCTGACACCCTGGTCTCCTGTCTCACCTCTCCCGGTATCCTGTGTGAGTTTCTCTTTCTCTGGCCATCCCCAAACGTCAGTCTTTCTCAAGGCCCACTCATTGGCTCCTTCCTTCTTTTCTTCAACATTCTTTCCTTCGGTGGATTCATCCACGCTCTTGGTGTCCATCCGTAAGGTGAACATACACTCCTATTTGCCCCAACTTTTCTGGTTTACCTCTGCTTTCCCAGCATAATCTTTAATAGCGACGCTCCCCCTAAATGTCCCATTCGGGAAGGAAACAAATGATACAGTCCCCATACCAATTACTATTTGTATGCAGATGACTCCGAATTGAGGCCATAGAGCACAGAGGCTGAGGGGATGGGCCCTCGAGTCAGCCCCCTGGGTTTATATCCTGCTCCACCACTTACTAGCCTCTGAGACCCTGGGTAGAGTAACACTTCAGGATTTTTACCTATAAAACAGGAATACTACTATAGATTTCTTAAGAAGTGAGGGTTAAATGAACACATGTAAAGTCCTTAACATGAGGTGTATCATATTTTTAAGTGCTCAGTAAATTTAGCTAGCCCAAACTTGTCTCCTGAGTGCCTGACATATTCTGGTGAGTAGAATAAGGTGAGTTCAGGTGAGTTCCAAGCGGGGGGGGGGGGGGGGGCAAGGAGTGACTTAGTCTGCGTGGGCCTCTTATCACTTCTAAATTCTCTAGATGCCATTATCCTCCCATCAAACTGTGGCTGAATTCCTAACATAATTCTCTTGTGACCTTTGAACAATCTTCCTAAAGGTAAATATCGATCATCCGTGGGAATTATGGCATATTTTGATGTGCATTTTCAGAGAACTGCTATATAATTTATGCTTGCAACACTGGCTGGGGATAACTAGGTGGAAACAAACACTGCTTCTAAAATGCTTGGGTCAAGTCATTTTATTTTTCATGACTGTGGCCATTTCCACTGTTCGTAAAACATCAAAATCCTTCAGTGACAGCCTGGATATAGATCAGTTCAACTATTTCTTGGCAATAAAAAAATAAGATGTAATTTTTGAAAATACACTTTAGGGAGGAGAATGTTGCAATATATTTTAGGAGGCTGAGCACAGAAATCAATTTCACCTCTGTTTTAGATTTTATGGTTAAATTTTCTACTTCCCATACATTTCTCTTAATCCGTAAGGAAGTGCGTCTTATTTTGATTGAAATACTTTCTAAAATGGGAGAGTTTTTATTTTATACGTGTTTTCTCATATTTCTCAATTTCATATCTTCACTGTCAACTGATACGCTAGTGTAACTACAACATTTTGCATTTTTAAACTTTGTTTTTTAACCCAGGGTATGATCATTCCTTCTGTGCATCTCTCCAAAGCCTGTGGATGAATTATAGAGCTTGCGTATACCCAGAGGGCTTTTTCTTACTTCTTCATGTTTGCTCCCTGACTCAGCATTGAGCGTTCCCTAACCCTTTGTCCTACTGAAATTCTGTTCCTTCTTTAAGACCCAGTTTAGAGTACAATTCTGTCTGAGAGCCTTTCCTAGTTTCCCAGACAGAAAAATCTCCCCTTCCTCTGACAGATGCCTCTATTTAGCACTTGGTTCTGTTTTATTCTATAATTACCTGTCCATGTGTATTTCTACCCCAGTACATCCCAGTCCTGGGTGGCAGAAATGGGTCTCACCCATCCTTGTACCCCTCATGGACCAATGGTTATTATCCATTGAGCGTTTACCCTGTGCAAGGCCTATTCTATTCTCATGACCTAGTGAAGTAGAAACTATTATTATCTCCATTTTATGGGTGAGTAAAGTGAGGCTTGGAGAAGTTATGTCAATCATCCAAAGTTGTACAGCTAGTAAGAAGAGGCAGCACTGGTCCCTTATGGACAGTGAATCTACTGATTGATTAGATAAGCTTAAGATTTTGTTTTGCTTCTTTAGGAGGACATATGGCTCCAGAGCCCAGGCTTTTAACCTCAGCTATACAGATTTATTGAAATCAAGAGGAAAAAATAATCTTACCTAGGAAAAAATTTTGCATATAATTTTCCTTTTTATACTCTGTCGAAAAACAAAACAAAGCAATGCTGTGTGCACAGCTTTCAATTTTTCCATGTGAAAACAAGGCAGTTATGAAATCAACCTAGTTGTTTCCGTCACTGATAGTTAGCTCTTCTTCTGAGTGGGTCAGTGGGAAAGTCACTGCTGCACTGAAGCTACAATAATGTTTCAAAATTTTCTATCCTTACCTTGCCTACTCTAGATTCTAACTACTCTAGGTTCAATGGCTGAGTAAAAGTTTCCATGACTGAAAAGAGTGTGGGTTGGTGGTGCTAATAATGACTAAACTGCTTTCAACTGATTAACAGGTTGGATCCTGAAAATTCTGTCTTCAGGAATGGCCACAAAAGCCCATTTAACCAGCGATGCGAACCCTAGGCTGAGTCAGCAGGCTGAGGGTTTCTGCCACCGCCAGTGCTCACTTCCTCTCTGTGTGTTCAACCTTGAAATGGAAGGAATGGCCCCTATATTCCTCTAGGGAGATTGCCAAGAAGAGCTTTTAAAGTGAATATTATTTTATTATTGCTGTATTATTATTAACAATATTACATAGTATTGAGATACTAGGTGCGGTAGTGTTTCAAATGGGGAACAAAGCTCTTGAATGGAAGAATAGGATCCTCAGAGCCAGTCTCTGCCCTGCTGCCTACCGCCTCTCTTTGGTAGAGGGATCTGGAAGCCCTGGGTTCTCACTGCTTTCCGTGTAGATTTCCCCAGTTTCTTTATTTTTATTTTTATGTTTTTCTGGGTCATGAAAAGGTTTTGTTCTTACTTTCAGAAAGCATTTTTTTTTAATTTTGTTTTTTATCGGGGTAGGTATAGTTGTTTTACAATGTTGTGTTAGTTTCTACTGTATAGCAAAGTGGAGTTCCCTGTACTATACAGCAAGTTCTTATTAGTTATCTATTTTATACGTATTAGTGTATATATGTCAAAGATTTCCCCAGTTTCAAGCCCAAGGCTGGGAACTGGAGGAGGGATGAGGTGCAGGAGGGGAGGGGGCTGAGGAAATGAGAATCTAGGCTGGAGAACTGAAGGCACCGGCTCACTTCTGACACCAGGCCTTTCCCAAGTCCTGCTTTCCTCCCTTGAGACCTGAGTTTGGACCGAAGAGTTTCTTCCTACCACACGCTCAGGAGAGCTCTCAGCTTCTCCCTTATCCCTCAGTAACAAAACTAAGCTAACAGCACTGCCTACCTCAGGGTGAATTGTGGAAATGAAAGGAAATGCTCTGAAAACTCCACGATGTTAATTGTTGTTATTCTGAGTCAGCTCAGCATATTTGGGGGATGGGATTTAGCAGTTAAGGGAGCCTTCCAATGAAATCTAGTCTTTAGCTTATTATTTACTAAGTTAACTTGTTATTTAGTCACGTTATTTAGTACCCACTCCGACAGTATGTTCAGTAGTTATTCCTCTAAAGACCCGTATGAAATTGGTACTTTATTCTCTCCATTTTACACGTTCGAAAATTAAAAGATTGAGTCATCTGCCCAAGGTCATCAATTTTATAAAAGGTGGAGCTGGGAGTCATAACTGATGCCAAGCCGTTGTGGTCAACCACAACATACAAGATTATACAGACAATAGACGTGTCACCTCCTTTCTCCAGTTCACAGCTGGCTGTTCCCTTGCACTGTACGCTTTTAGAGGTTTAGTGGCTTATCAGTCACAAATCCTTACTACAAAATAATATTACAATAATAATAGTTGTCTCTTTAGGGCTCTTCAGTTAAGTGGGGGTAGGGTGGAGTGGGCTAGGATGGTGATTTCTTCCTATACAAAGTGCCCAAGAAATGAGGATCCCGAGAAAGGCTGGTCAGAAATGCGAAATTAATGCTTAAAATAAAATGGAAAAACTGGAAAGTACTTACTCATTAAAGTAACTGGTGATTAAAAAATGTGCCTCTCAGTTGATTCTAGTTCTTTTCCTAGACAGACTCCTTTCTCAGCTGGAGGTTGACGTGTCAGGTTGGACAGCCCAGAGCCTGGGCTGCAAGGCAGATAAGTTCACCTCTGGGTGTTGCTCCATTTGTGAGCCAGCGTCTGGGGAGAAGAGGCCATTTCTGGTGGCATCTAGGGCAAATGACACGAGTCAGCTTTTACTTTCTTGCATTACAAAGTGGAAGACTAATGACCGAAGCTTAAGAACTGGGCAAATACGAAAACACAAAGTGGTAAGTAAATCAAAATACAGCATCTTCCTGGAATTTGGCTCTGAGCTAGTTTTCATTTCACATTTCTCAGTAATTTGGGTGTAATGACTCTTGCCTGGTTTCGTTCTAACAATTCAGACCCTGGGCTCTTGTCACCCTTACTTGTGTGGTTTGTTCGCAGCTGGGAAAGCTATTAGAGGGGGGGAAGGAAGGAGAGACAGTGAGGGGCCAGGAGGCAGAAGTGAGGAGACACAGGAAATGATGAGAGGAAGATTGCTCCCTTTCTAATTAGTTTTTTAAAGTCATAATCTTGCACTTTTGTGTGGGGCATTACAGTTTACAAACCACTTTCAGATCGCTTCCTTTGCTCCTCCCACACACTGTGGGCGGAAGAATAGACCATTCCACAGCTGCAGAAAGCAAGGGGCCTCAGCCACAGGCCTCAGGTAAACACAGAAAATGGCAGAGCCAGGAAGCCTTCTCTCCTCCTCCATTTGAAACCAGCAGGTGACGAGGGGAAAAAGGGAAGTGGTCCTCTGATTGATTAGATAAGCTCAGAGCTTTGTTTTGTTTTGGAAGGACCTGATTTGGAAGAGGAGGAAAATCATATCACATCCCCTACAGATACCCAGACAAAAGAGACGGAGGAAATAAATCATAAAAAAAGAGAAAATGAAGCTTTAAAAGTTCTCCCCAAATGGCAAACCCTCTAGAGGTGTGTCAAACACTTTAGGATAGAATGTGTCTCCACTACATTAAATGGTATAAAATACCTAATGAACAAGAGTAACAGATTCCAAAATGGTCCTGAAATACATGCCCTTCACGCCTACATTGTTTTTGTTTTTAATGCTATGTTTTAGGTAAACTGGCCAATAAAGCAACGCAGTTGTCTTTTCTTGAAAAATACCACTTCACTGACTGCTCAATGTATGGCTTAAAAATTAATCCTACACATTACCCATTGTTTTGATCCTCTTATCTATAGCCACAGATCAAATTACTTCACAGTTTTTCCATGAGTTTTTTTTTTTTTTTTTTTTTTTTTTGCGATACACGGGCCTCTCACTGTTGTGGCCTCTCCCGTTGCGGATCACAGGCTCCGGACGCTCAGGCTCAGCGGCCACGGCTCACGGGCCCAGCCGCTCCGCGGCACGTGAGATCCTCCCGGACCGGGGCACGAACCCGTTTCCCCTGCATCGGCAGGCGGACTCTCAACCACTGCGCCACCAGGGAAGCCCCATGAGTTTTAATACAATCATTATTGTGTCTCAAGGCAGGGCTGCATCTAGAACCCAGCTGATAACTTTAGTATTTTAAAACTCAGAGTAGTCTGTGACATCACTTTGAAAATGTGCCATTTATTTGATTCTAGCAATTCTATAAATGAGTTGCAAATCTAACTTTAGTATTTTAAAATTCAGAGTAATCTATGACATAATTTGAAAACTTGCCATTATTTGATTCTTGCAATTCTATAAATGAGTTGCAGATCTTTCCAGTTCTCTAAATTCCAGCTAGTGTGTACTTTGTGAGAATAAAAGAACAATTTAGAGGATGACTAAAATTCACATAATTATCCTAAGAGCAGAGAATAGAGGAGCTGTAATAATGCAAATGATAATCTTGCTTGTACTCTTTAAATTTAAAATGAATTTTTTTGAGACCAAGCAACAGATTTTCCACTGATTTTCTTACTTCCAAGAACTTATTATGATATATGGAGACAGTTATGATTGCTATTCTGGCCCCATTTCATGTTCCGTAGCTCAGTGAGCTGCCTTTCTCATCCACCAAATCTGGCTTTTTCCTAAAAAATAATGAGAACTGTGCATGTATAATGTTTTGCACTTAGAATGTGCTATGTCACAACAGATCCCAGTACATAAAGTAAGGCGAGCTCTAATTATTATCTTCACTTTGTAGATGGTGAAACTGAGGCCCTGGGAGGGCTTAAGTGACTTAAATCCCCTTGGTGGATCAGCGCAGGATGGAGTGCTTCTGTCTGCAGGGAGTCATAGTCACTGCCTTCTGGGGGCCTGGGGAGTTGGGGGGCGGAGAAGGCCAGGCAGGGCACACTGCCCTCATTGTGATTCTTACATTTTGCTTATTTCTAGAAGCTATTTAATGCACATGGCACAAAACTTCAGAAGGTACAACTGGTATATGAGTGAGAAGTAAGTCCCCCTCCCTTTCTTGTTCCCTAATCCCTCATTTTCCTTTCTAGAAACAATACTGTCATCAGCTTCTGGTCTATTCTACCAGAAATATTCTATACAGATATTCTATATGTCTCTGAAATATTTTCTTTTCTTTCTTCTTTCTGAAAGAGTCAACTTCCCTTTTCATCGAAGGCAGTTGTTTGGAAAGAATATGAACATCACTTAGAACCAATGTTAAACTGCAGAAACTGATCTTTGGTAAACCGATCATCCAGAATGTTCCAAACACTCAAATGCTTTCCAAAAACTCAAGACTCACAACAGCCTGTAAAAGGAGGTGGGCTGCTCTCCCTGTGGTGTGGTGTCCCATCTGGGGACTACTCAGAAACCCTGATCTTGATTGGTGATTTGGTGGCTGCCTGTCTGTTGATGGTGAGGATTGGAGCCAGAGCTATGATGCTGTGAAATAACGTGAGCTGCCAGATCACTGGCTTTGGGGCCAGACAGACTTGGGTTTGAAACCTGATTCTGTCACTTGTAGCCGCATGTCTTTGGTAGTCACTTAACTCCTCTGTGACTCTGTAATTGTCTCCTCTGAGAAACAGGGATAGAAATAAGCACTACAGAGATGCAAGGACGAAACGAGAAAAACAGACAAGAACCAGGTACACGGTGGTGTATAATAAAATACATCTATATCATTAACCATGGCTCATTTATGCACTCTTTCACTCATTCATTCAAAATAATCGTGGTAGGCAGTATTAGAGGTGCTAGGGATATCGCTGTGAATAACACGGAAAAAAAAAACAAAACACCTTGTCCTTATAGAGTTGACATTTGGGCTGAGGGGAAGCAATTAAAAAGTAAGTAGAATAATATGTTAGATAAAAGAAAAGAGGGGGGCTTCCCCGCTGGCACAGCGGTTGAGAGTCCGCCTGCCAATGCAGGGGACACGGGTTCGTGCCCCGGTCCGGGAAGATCCCACATGCCGCGGAGCGGCTGGGCCCGTGAGCCATGGCCGCTGAGCCTGCGCGTCCAGAGGCCACAGCAGTGAGGAACATGATTGCTGCATGGGGAGGACGTGGGGACTGTGGGTTGGAATTTTAAATGGTGTGGCCACAGGGTTCATAACACTGTACCCTAGAATACAGCACCTCGACATACTGAATATTTTAAGCTGAAAGAATGTGAGAAACAGCAGGTACTAGAAGGACTCTCTGATGCCCCCTGAAGCAGGTCCTAAGACCCTGTGTGGGAGGGGCCCTCTCTATACTCATAAGAAAGGAGCATCCTTATCTCTGAAGACAAAGGGACTCTGAGAAGAATTCCAACAAACAGGCCTTGTTAAGTTCCCTCTGTTCACCGCCCTTAGCTCTTACCCTTTGTCCTATCAAACTTCATCAAACCCAGTGTGAAAACACTCAGGCTGAACCTTCCTTTAGGTCTTCATTTCCTTTGGAAGGCTACTTTGTAGCTTTTCTCCTGTTAATCTGTCTTTTGTTACAGAGACCCAGCTGACAACCAGAAGACAGAAGGGACCAACAGTATCCAGAGGGAGGTAACGGAGCAAACCATGTGGAAATCTGTGGGGAGAAAGCTCCAAGCAGAGAGAACAAGAAGGAGGTGAGGGTGACTAGACTGAGTGAACAAGGGAGGGGGACACGGGAGACACACTCAGGGAAGAAGGGAGACAGATCAAGGTCATTGAAAGGACTTGGGCTTTTATTTTGGGAGCCCTTGTGTAGGGTTTGAGCAGAAAATCAACACCACTTTAGTCTAGACTGTCTGGGTTAAGAGGGGAAGGAGGGGGACCAATTAGGAGGTTACTGAGTAAGGCAGGAGTTGAGCCTTAAGCCAGAATGACATTAGCCGAGGAATGAGAAAGGGTCAGATTCTGGATATATATATATATGTATATATGTATATATATATATATATATATATATATATTTTTTTTTTTTTTTTCAGTACACGGGCCTCTCACTGCTGTGGCCTCTCCCGTTGCGGAGCACAGGCTCCGGACGCGCAGGCTCAGCGGCCATGGCTCACGGGCCCAGCCGCTCCGCGGCATGTGGGATCTTCCCAGACCGGGGCACGATCCCGTGTCCCCTGCATCGGCAGGCGGACTCTCAACCACTGCGCCACCAGGGAAGCCCCTGGATATATTTTGAAAGTAGAGGTGGTAGGATTTGCCTGTGGAGATGAGATGGGGTGTGAGGAAAGGAGGGAAGACAAAGGCTAGCTCCATGGCTCTTGGCCTGAGCAACAGGAGGGATGAAGTTACTGAGATGGAGAAACTTTGGGAGAAACAGGTTTGGGGGTGGAGGGCTTGTTCTGGTCGAGATTCCTTTTATGCATCCATAGTCATTTGTGGAATGGGGATCTGGAGCTGAGTGGAGAGGACCAGGCTGGAGATAGCAGTTTGGTTTGGGTTTGGATGCTGTTGCCAATGGAGACGATGAAGCTAGAGAAGAAAAGCTGTCTGAGAATTGAGCCCTGGGGTGCTCCACACCTGGGAGGTCAGGAAGAGGAGAAGGAACCTGGAAAGGGACTGAGAAGGAAGAGTCGGTGAAGCAGGAAGAAGAATGTGTGAGGTCCCAGGAGCCAAGAGAAAAACATGTGTCAAGGGAGGACTCCAAGGAGGGACGGTCTGAGTCAGAGACAGCTGATAAGTCAAGTGGGGTGTTTGGCCATCGGCAGGACATTGGGAACCTAGACAGAGTGGTGGGGAAGACTGCGGGTTAGAGTGGTTAAGAGACAATGGGAGGAGAATTGGAGGCAGTGCCCCCCTCGAGAGGAGTTTTACTCTAAAGGGAAGCCAAGAGAGAGAAGTCAGCTGGAGGGAAAGTGGTGGTTAGAGAGTTTTTGTTTCTTTTAAGATGGGGAACAATGGTAGCATGTTTGGATGCTTAGAGGAATGATTCAGTAAACAGGGAAAAACAGATGCTGCAGGAGGAATGGGGAGAATTCTGGAGCCATGCCCTTGAGTTGGCGAAAGGGATGGGCTCTAGTGCCCAGGTGGAGGGCGTGGCCTTGGGTAGGAGCATGGACAGTTCAACCAGAGAAATGCCAGGGAAGACGCGTTATGTGGAGGTGACAGCTGGTTGGGGTTTTCCCGATTGCTCTTTTCTTAGTGAAATAGGCAGCAAGGTCCAGGTCACCAGTTGAGAGTGAACCTGGGGAAGGTGGGATTAGAGGTTTGAGGATGGAGAAGAGGTATGAAATAGTTGTCTGGGGGATGAGGAGGCTGCCATTACTCAACAGTATGGAGGCCCACTTAAAGCTGGGAGCCCTTATTTCGACTGAGGATGCCCAGCAGGGGTGGTTGGTTTTCTCTAGTCTGTTTTCAGCCATGTGGGTGCAGGTGCAGAGTAGGCAAGAATGGTATTTAGTCAGATTGGGGTTTTGCCTTTCAGTTTCTATTTATGTTAATGTGCCATTAGAAATTTATAATTTATTTTAAACCATGATTTATTTAAAAGCAAACTCACAAAAGTCAAATATAATTTAGTGAAAAAGTATTCTGAATATAAGGGCAGAAATGATGGTTCCTTTAATATTAACAACTTTTTAATAGTTCCAGCCACAGATTAATTTAGACTTATCTTTCTATGAGCCATTATCATTAGAGCCACATTTTCTATTTTAAGGAAAACTTATTTTTCTTATCTTCTTGGAACTGAGTGTTTCAAGCAGGCCAGAAATCAGCCCACTAAATATTTACTTATAAATGCACTTATTTCAGCCAGCTGGTGTGTGTTTGTGTTCAAATCAATGCCTGGTTACCTTAAAAAGAGGACCAAATTTGGCAAATCACAAAAAATATGTGTTTTCTTTGCTTGTATGACTTGAAACAGTACGTATTTTCGATCATTTCTCTTCAAAGCATTTGCATTTAGCACTTTCAAGCACATATGAATAATTTGTTTCTTTGGGGGCACAAAGTCTTCTCTGAGAGTATATTAAGAATTTTGAGGGCTTCCCTGGTGGCGCAATGGTTAAGAATCCACCTGCCAATGCAGGGGACAAGGGTTCAAGCCCTGGTCTGGGAAGATCCCACATGCCGCAGAGCAGCTAAGCCCGTGCGCCACAACTACTGAGCCCGTGCTCCACAACTACTGAAACCTGTGCGCCTAGAGGCTGTGCTCTGCAATAAGAGAGGCCACCACAATGAGAAGCCTGCACACCACAACGAAGAGTAGCCCCTGCTCACCGCAGCTAGAGAAAGCCCGTGCACAGCAACAAAGACCCAATGCAGCCCCAAATCAATAAAAAATACATAAATAAAAAGAAAAAAATTAAAAAAAAAGAACTTTGAGACTGGATCAAGACTTCTCATGAGCTGAATTTAGTAACTGGACTCAATTCTGCACTAATTCGGTATATGCAAACTTCTGTGTTGTAGAGGAGCAAGGCTAGAGTTGCTAGAGTTTGGGAGGTTACAGGCTGGCAAAAGCCCAGGTCATGGTTTCACCAGGATGGATGGAATGAGAGGAACAGCATTTATTTATTTGTTTGTTTATTTATTAAATTTTTTAAACATCTTTATTGGAGTATAATTGCTTTACAATGGTGTGTTAGTCTGCTGTATAACAAAGTGAATCAGCTATACGTATACATATATCCCCATATCTCCTCCCTCTTGCATCTCCCTCCCACATTCCCTATCCCACTCCTCTAGGTGGTCACAAAGCACCGAGCTGATCTCACTGTGCTATGCAGCTGCTTCCCACTAGCTATCTATTTGATATTTGGTAGTATATATATGTCCACGCCACTCTCTCACTTCGTCCCAGCTTACCCTTCCCCCTCCCTGTGTCCTCAAGTCCATTCTCTACGTCTGCGTCTTTATTCCTGTCCTGCCCCAGTTTCTTCAGAACCACTTTTCTTTTCTTTTTTTTTTTTTTTAGATTCCATATATATGTGTTAGCTTAGAGTATTTGTTTTTCTCTTTCTGACTTACTGCACTCTGTATGACTGACTCTAGGTCCATCCACTTCACTACAAATGACTCAATTTTGGAGGAACGGAATTTATAGAGACCTCATTCTGTCAGGATTGCTTTAACTTTTCTGCAAACTTTCTTAGAATTTTTATGTTTCATGTGACTTCTCTATTCTGTTCCAGTGTAGCTTCATGGTTCTGAGCACTTCATGGTTCTGCCTTTGCAGGCAGAAGAAATGAGTTCAGAGTCTGAAGTTTGTAACCTGCGAGCTGAGTGACTTTGGGAAAGTTACTTAAGCTCTCTGGTCCAATTCCACTTGTGGAGATTGAACAGGCCAAGTGCTATCAGAGTGCTTGGTACTTGGTCAATGTTCAATTTATTCTAGGAGTTAGTATACATACATCCATGCTTTAATAATATAAATAATTACTAAATTATCTTAGTAATTTAGCAGTATAAAAATAGACTTTCAGTGGCTAACTACTGAGCTTGAACCAAGGACCAGGCCTCCTGAATCTTGGTCCCATAGTCCCAGAGCCACGGTTCATGAATTTCAGGAAAATCAGGAAAAATAAAAGCTTGTGAACCTTTTTCACAAAGAATAATTTAATACCCTAGGAGAATTGGGCCCTGAATTATTTAGCAATGTCCCTCACCTCTAAATAATATTACATTTTATTAGAAGACTCCAGACTACTGGCTTAGTTTTCTGATTCCAGTCTCTCTCTCTCTCTCTCTCTCTCTCTCTCTCTTATTAGCATCTTAACCATTTGCAAGTGTGCAGTTCAGCACTGTTAAGTATATTCACACTGCTGTGAAACAGACCATTTCATCTTACAAATCTGAAAAACTCTATCCATCAAACAATAACTCCCCTTTTGCTGCTCTCCACACCCCCTGGGAACCACCATTCTACTTTTCTGTTCCTGTGAATTTGGCTGCTATAGACACCTCACAAAAGTGGAATCACAAGTATTTGTCTTTTTGTGTTTGGCTCATTTCACTTAATATATTGTCCCCAAGGTTCATCCATGTTGATGTAGGTGACAGGATTTCCTTCTTTTTTCAGGCTGAATAACACTGAACATCCAGCTCTAAAATTCACCTGCTCACCATATCTGTAAGAACACAGCTTTGTCCAACCCCAGGCCAGTGCTCAAAGACACTCTTTTTGAGATGTTTTATGTTAAGGGTCAGTTGACTTAGTTATTTATTAGTGACAACAAATTTCCTATACACAATCCATGTTGGCATAAACTATGCAAACAAAGAAGCTCCATCCTAGACCTGCAAAACGCTAGGAGAATCATTTTTCTCTCACCAAGAAAAGCTGGCAGAGAATCTCCCTTTACCTTTTACATTCATGATCTGTATTTGAAAAATTTCTCTTTAAAATGCCTTTTACTTTTCAACTTGTCATATTGGAGGGGGCTATTCACAACCCTGTCAGTTTTTTAAAATATGGGTATTTTGGGAATGTAAGCTGATGCAGCCACTACGGAAAACAGTATGGAGGTTCCTTAAAAAACTAAAAATAGAGCTACCATATGATCCCACTTCTGGGCATATATCTGGACAAAGCTATAATTCAAAAAGATACAAGCACCCCAATGTTCATAGCAGCACTATTCACAATAGCCAAGACATGGAAACAACCTAAATGTCCATCGACAGATGAATGGATAAAGAAGATGTCGTACATGTGTACAATGGAATACTACTCAGCCATAAAAAGAACGAAATAATGCCATTTGCAGCAACATGGATGGACCTAGAGATTATCATACTAAGTGAAATAAGTCAAAGACAAATATCATATATCATTTATATGTGGAATCTAAAATAGGACACAAATAAACTTATCTATTAAATAGAAACAGATTCACAGACAGAGAGCAGACTTGTGGTTGCAGGGGGGAGGGAGGGAGGGGGAGGAATGGAGTGGGAGTTTGAGGTTAGCAGATGCAAACTATTATATATAAAATGGAAAAACAGGGCTTCCCTGGTGGCGCAGTGGTTGAGAGCCTGCCTGCTTATGCAGGGGACGTGAGTTCGTGCCCCGGTCCGGGAAGATCCCACATGCCGCGGAGCGGCTGGGCCCGTGAGCCATGGCCGCTGAGCCTGCACGTCCGGAGCCTGTGCTCCACAACAGGAGAGGCCACAACAGTGAGAGGCCCGCGTACTGCAAAAAAAAAAAAAAAAAGAGTTCCCAGTCAGTCAGGGAGAAACACAGAAGCAGATGATTGTAATTCAGTGTTGGAAGTGCAGTTACAGCCTTATGTTAGGGCATCACTTCTATCACTGAAAAAGGATTTGAAAAATCTTACTGAAGATATGAGTATGATTGAAAATAGCATTGTGAAAAGTGGCTTCTGGTCAGACCCTCTTCAGAATGACATTTGCTTTATAAAGGTAGATTGCCCCAAATGGCATCATTTGTTTTATAAATCAAATGTGTATCACTATTCCATTCTACCAGTAAAATAGTAGGCTTTTAAATATTTTTCCAAATTATTGTTTACAAAAATAATGTTACTGGCTATTTCTTATTGCCTTCCTTTCTTTCTCCTTTAGGACATTCCTTTCCTTAACACATTTTATTGTCGAATCTCTGAAATACATTAAAAAAATGAAGATGGAGAACTACAAATTACTTCCACTTCTCTGAATCTAGTGTTCACCAGTTTAATTAACCTATGACTATAAATCTTTGAAACATATGTTGATATTCTATTTTCTTAGACATGATTTCTAAGTGTTGCATAATTGTTGACTCAGTCACCTGATATACTGGTATCAGAACAAAAAACTTTGATTGTGTTTATGTTCCCTATATGCATTTATTCTTGGAGATGCAAGAATTTTGCATCTAACTAGAATTTTGCATCTAACTAGAATTTTGCATTTAACTAGCAAATCACGGAGTAGTTTTAAAATACATGACAAAAATTCCTAAGAAGAAAGAAATGTCTCTTTGTTGCTGGTTGAATAAACTCTGCAACTATGCAAAGATCCAATTTAAAATCAGTTCTAAACTAATGAGCCTATTCCGCAAGCTTGTTCTTCTTCTCAGTAAGTGAAGCCAACATTTACTTAATTGCCACACGACAGAAATTACAAGGTCATCTGTGATTCCTCCCTTGCCTTCATCCACCTGGAGTAGAGTAGATTCTACCTGCTGAACCACTCTTGGATAAGCCCCTTTCTCTCCCTACAGCCTTGACCTCAGCTCAGATCTGCAGTCCTGCTGTGGCTTCTTAATTTATCTTCCCATGTATATGGTTTTCTTCCTCCACCCCATCTCTGACCTGCAGTCTTTGTTCCTCCTAAGACACAGATCATACAATTTCACTTCCCTTTCATAGGCTAAATTTAACCTGCTAAATCGTGTCAAAAATTTTCTGAAAATATCAATCCTTCTGCCTTTTCTTAATCAGGCATGTTAGCCAAATACATAGCATTACCTCAGTGAGGCCTGCAGATCCCAAAGTGACAAAGCATCTGGGTTCCTTTAGATCACAAGAATAAATAATAACAAACACTTATCGAGTATACTATTCTGAGCACTTTAAGTGTTTTAACTCTTTTTACAAAGTCAACAATAATAATTATTGCCACCATTTATTGGGAGTCTAATTTCCATCCAGACATTAGGTGTCCATTAGTTGTTACCTTTTAAACCACCATGCCGGGTTAGTGTTCCTGTCTCCAGGAGGAAGATGAAATGAGGGGAGGGATTTCTTAGGTCAGGGGTTGCCCCAGGCCAGTCAGCTAGGAAGTAGCAAGGTCCAGAGCCAGCCAACTCCCCCTGCCCCTGCTCTCTGCCCACCCTCAGTACTGGGCACCTCACCACTTACAGGCCTATAGTGGTGCCACATCAAGAAAGGTGATGGAAATCCACAAACAATAAATGTTGGAGAGGGTGTGGAGAAAAGGGAACCCTCTTGCACTGTTGGTGGGAATGTAAATTGATACAACCACTATGGAGAACAGTATGGAGCCTCCTTAAAAAACTTAGAGCTATCATATAATCCTGCAATCCCATTCCTGGGCATGTATCCAGAGAAAAACATGGTCTGAAAGGATACATGCACCCTAGTGTTCATTGCAGCACTGTTTACAATAGCCAGGACACGGAAGCAACCTAAATGTACATCGACAGAGGAATGGATAAAGAAGATGTGGCACATATATGCAATGGAATACTACTCAGCCATTAAAAAGAATGAAATAATGCCATTTGCGGCAAGATGGATGGACCTAGAGATTGTCATACTGAATGAAGTAAGTCAGAGAGAGAAAGAGAAATATTATATGATATTGCTTATTTTCAGAATCTAAAAAGAAATGATATAAATGAACTTATTTACAAAACAGAAACAGACTCACAGACTTAATGAACTTATGGTTATGGGGGGGAAGGGTTGGGGGGAAGGGAAAGTTAGGGAGTTTGGGATTGACAGGTATACGCTGCTATATTTAAAATGGATCACCAACAAGGACCTTCTGTACAGCACAGGGAACTCTGCTCAATATTATGTAACAAGCCTAAATGAGAAAAGAATTTGAAAAAGAATAGATGCATGTATACGTATAACTGAATCACTTTGCTGTACACCTAGAACTATCACAATATTGTTAATCAACTATACTCCAATATAAAATAAAAAAGTTAAAAAAAAAGAAAGGTGATGGAAATGGAAATGAAAATATTGTGGCCAAGTCAGGCAGACTGTTTTGACTTATGACTTCTGGGGAACAAAGCCTGGCGCTAAGCTGACTTCCCCAAGTCC
This sequence comes from Mesoplodon bidens, assembly GCF_964165515.1. Taxonomy (NCBI): domain Eukaryota; kingdom Metazoa; phylum Chordata; class Mammalia; order Artiodactyla; family Ziphiidae; genus Mesoplodon; species Mesoplodon bidens. The sequence continues at coordinate 49,016,264 of NC_138167.1, forward strand.
ATCACCTAAAGTGTTACTGTTTGGGTTTCGGGGTTGTGTCTGGTGACAGCAGGCTCAGCAGTCCTGGATATAAGGTGGAGTCACAGAATGTTAGCCCCCAGGCTGAAGGAGAAACTGTCTCTTGCAGAGCGTGATTAACCACAGACAAATTTTAGGAGGAAGTAGCCTAAGAAAAATCTGCAAACTTTGCCTGTCGTCTGCTGAGGCTGTCAAACAAAGCTAGATGAGGAGTTTCTTATTTCTTTAAGTGGGAAAGCCCTAAATAGAAAAAGCCCCCAAATGTTTTGTCTGAATAAGTTCTCTCGGTGGATGTCTTAAGAACAGGCGATGTATCGCTGATGGCCAGGGGCCAGGACCCAGCTCACCAGCCTGAGGCAAGTCCTTTACCTTGTGGCCGAGTCTGCTGATGAGGAAGGCATACTCACAGGGTCATGCAAGGACGATTTCCTTATTGTCCTGTCCCATCAGGGCTTAGTCCAGAGGAGGAAGGAAGAGAGGTCGGGGGCATGCCACACTGTCACCCGTGCTCAGAGGAGAAGAAGGCCGTTGGGAGTTCCTCTTGGCCACCTGCCGATCTGCTGGGTCACTCTCGTCCTATCAGGAGAGAGATGGTACTTCCGTCAGAGGGCTTGGGTGGGAGCAGCAGCCTCAGCCAGCTGGAGGGCATGGCCCTGTGGCCTCAGGCTGCTCCAGGAGATGGCTCAGGGCTTCCTCTTTCCTGGAGCTAATTACAGAGTCTCAACTCTTATCTGTGCTCCCAGATGAGCCCAGCTGCCGGCTGGCTCTCCTTACTTCATCTCAACCAATCCCACACACTTTTTCAAGCCAACACTGAGATTTCCTAATCATTTCTTTTACATGTGGGGACAAAGATTTAAACTAATTTAGTCCTCACTCTGTCACTTTTGGGCTAAAGTCCCTTTTCTTGGTGGTTGTACCACAGATGCCTCTTAGGACCTGAAAAGATTTTATGCCCTGAAGGTCCTCAGCTAGAGACCACCAGGGTCACCTTGGGCTACACCTTCTCCTAATGAGCTTTTGGAGAAAAGATTTGTCAGCTTTGCTGACATCCCATTCAATGCCCCTGCCAATCTGAGCAGTGAGACATTTTATCTGGATGCCAATGAAGCTGGCTCCAGTTCTTCTGGATGAGTCTATCAAAGTCCCTGTCCATTCAGACAGCCATCTATTTATGGAGGGGGACACTGGCTAAGCAGTCTATTCCCCAGAGGTGTGCTGAGATTTGGGGGTGCAAAGTGGAAGGCGGATGATTACACGCAGATCTTTTTCTTCATTTTCCTTTCCAACATAACAGGTCCTTTAAAAACCTAGGATTTTTAAAATAATTAATTAATATAAAGAGAGAGTGCAGAAAATGGAAATACAGTTTTGCCTTGTCTCCAGTAGGCTGAAGGAATTACCAAGGAGAGAGGACTCAGAGTAAAACACACCAGTCCTGATACCAACTACTGATTATATTATGGTTCACATTTACTGAGCCCTGTTTGTGTTCCTCTTCCTGTCTCTGCTCCCTCCTCCCCTCCCTCTCTTTCCTTCATTTTCATAAAGAAAACTATGGGCTAAATGAATTGCTGGTTATTACAATCTACACATAACTTCAATTATAAGGAGACGAAATGATTAGGAAGGTAACTGAACTAGGGTGTTCAGATCCTTCTACACTAAGAACCACTGAATATATAGCATTAATGCTAAACTAGCAGGAAATATTATGGCTCAACTGTGGAAATCAGCTTATTTGTGGACAATGAGGCACGTAAATGAGGAGGAGAGTCAGAGCCACCAGAACCTTTACTTTTAGATGTCTGACCTGCCTGTCCTGGTCTGTAGGCAGTGGGGGATTAAGGAAACTAGCAAGGACTGGGACTAATCCAGAACCTAAGACACACTCCAGGAACACCCAGATGCCTGAGAACAAGACCAGGAGTTGCAAGCTCCCGTAGCTGTAGGGATTAGACGTGAGATGGAAGAGGGTACAGGAACAGGATCTGTTCGTTGTATGGACAATCATTTTGCATATTAAACATGTAGGAATAGTCTTTGTTAACTCTAAGACTTGTATAGCTGGCCCTCCGTTTCCATAGGTTCCATCTGCATCCATGGATTCAACCAACTAGGAACTGAAAATATTAAAAAAAAAAAAATTCCTGAAAGTCCCAAAAAGTAAAACTTGAATTTGCCACGTGCTGGCAACTATTTACATTGCATTTGCATTGTTTTAGGTATTGTAAATAATCTAGAGTATTTAAAGTATACAAGAGGATGTGCATAGGTTATATGCAAATATATGCCATTTTATATGAGGGACCTTGGTATCCATGGACCTTGGTATCTTCTGGGGGTCCTGGAACCAATCGCCTGTGCATACCAAGGGATGACTATACTATACTTAAAAAAAAAAAATTCTTAAACCTTTCATATCTCGTGTTTTGCCACTTCTGATAAATATTATATATGGGAACAGAGAAATACCTCTCTACCATAAGGATAAAACAGAAGTGAAAGTATAGTGGTAAATAAAAACTTAATACTCAGCCTCAGAGTTGGAGACATTAGGGAATAGTGGGGATTGTGGCAAACTGGAGAACACATGTACCATTTAAGTGGGCAGGAGCCACTCTGCTCTAGCAGATTGCTTCATTAGAGAATATGGCTCCAGTATCCAGTTTTTTTTTACTTCTATCTAGACAGTGAGGGAGTCAAGTTAGAGCAAACATCTGGGAATGGGGAACCACATAGAATCCTATCAAATGGGAGCAGTGGGTAGAAGACAGGGAAGCAGTGAGGATTGCAGGAGCTACAGAAGGGCCAGAGAGAGACAGAATTCTGAAAACATTCTTGCCTTGGGAACACTTTCCCTTCTAGTTGTAGTAGAAACCAGTGACAGTTTCCCAGGCAACATCCAGGCTGGCATAGCCTGAAAACTCATGTACTTCTGCAGTGCAGCATAATTTCTTGATAGGCAAATTTTGGCACCACTTCTCAGAGTATAACCAACCCAAGAATGGAAGGTAAGATGGTGCTATTGGGTAGCAACTCCCTGTCATGGCAAATTTTAACCCTTCTGTGAAGTACAGAGTTCTTAATGAATTCTCATTTCTTTGTCTTTGTAGTTCATTGAAGTCAAGTTCTCAAAGCCTGACTGCCACATAAGAATCTTCTAGGGATTGTTTTTATTTTATCTGTGGTGCTTAAAACAAATATAGATAATTGGATATTTGTAACACCAATATGCTGATATTGTAGTTGATCTAAATGGATTTTAATATTTCTTCACAGTTGGGCACAGCTCAGTTAGAGGCTCAGTTTTACTCAATGATGAACTTAAAAATATCTGCTTTTTGGGGGCTTCCCTGGTGGCGCAGTGGTTGGGAGTACGCCGGCCAATGCAGGGGACACGGGTTCGTGCCCCAGTCCAGGAAGATCCCACATGCCGCGGAGCGGCTGGGCCCGTGAGCCATGGCCGCTGAGCCTGCGCGTCCGGAGCCTGTGCTCCGCAACAGGAGAGGCCACAACAGTGAGAGGCCCATGTACCAGAAAAAAAAAAAATCTGCTTTTTTTGTTAAGGAATAATAATGGTAATAAAATACTGTTTGGGCAGTATGAATAACCATACTGTCTAGAACTTCAAAAAGCCTTCCAAATAACTTCAAACAAATCTCTACTTTGTTTTTAAGAACACTGGGGAAATAGAATTTAAATGAACAACTGTGCCTTTTAATCCACATCTCATGGGCCCTTTACTGTTTAACTGTCCTTATTATTTTTTCCACATACTCTCTAATAAGCCAAATTGAGATGGATTAGAGTTAGTGGTCTGACACAGCAGGGGAAAGTTATAGTCACATTGTATCCAGATATCAGCAAGGCATTTGGCAAGGCCTATCATTATAACATTAGAAATAAGATGGAGAAGTGTGTATGAGCTAGATGACAGCACATTTTAGTGCATTCATAGTTAGTCATCTACATTCAACATATTATTCAACATTGATTTAGCAAATATTTACTGGAAATCTACTATGGACTAGGTACTGCTCTAGATTCTACAAGGATAGGAGTGAATATGAATTTTTTTTTTTGTAGAGAACACTGAGAAAAAAACAGAGGTTTTAAAAAAGGTATACACACACACATCTACACTATATGTATAAATACATATATAATTTAAAAAATGGATAACTCAGGCCTTGAGTGGAAAATAGATTTCATCCTCACTAACAGTGGATATTGCAATACAAAAACAATTTTGAAATGTCATGGGTGAAACATGTTATATCATTATATAAAATATACAAAATATATATTAATAGACTATTAAATATGGAGTTCTCATACATGTTCCTCCCACCCCCAAAGATTCTCCCATTATTAAATTTTGCATTAGTGTGGTACATTTGCTATAACTGATGAACCAATATTGATATATTATTTTAACTAAAGTCCTTACTTTACATTAGGGTTCACTCTGTGTTGTATATTCTATGAGTTTGGACAAGTGTTTATTTGCATCCATTATGTTTCATGGTGTCATGTATTATCATGTTTCACCATATCATGTATCCACCATTACAGTATCATACAGAATAGTTTCACTGTCCTATAAATTCTCTGTACTGTACCTACTCATCTTCCCCTCCCCCAGAAGCCTTAGCAACCGCTACTGTTTTTATTATTTCTATAATTTGCCTTTTCCAGAATGCCATATAGCTGTAATCATTCAGTATATAGTCTTTTCTAGTTGGCTTCTTCCATTTAGCAATATGCATTTAAGGTTCATCCATGTCTTTTCATGGCTTGATGACTTATTTTATCACTGAATACTATTCCATTTTATAAATGTACCACAGTTTGTTTATCCATTCACCTACTAAAGGACATCTTGGTTGTTTCCAAGTTCAGGAAAGTGTGATAGAGCTGTTATAAACATTGAAATGCAGGGTTTCCTGTGGCCATAATTTTCAACTCATTTGGGTAAATACCAGGGGGTACAATTAATGGATTGTACAATAAGTCTAAGTTTAGCTTTGTAAGAAACTGTCTTCTGAAATGGCTGGACCATTTTGCATTCCCACCAGCAATGAATGAAAGTTCCTGTAGCTCCACATCCTCTTCGGCATTTGGTATTGTCATTGTTTTGGATTTTGGCCATTCTAATAGGTGTCTCATTTTTGTTTTAGTTTGTCATTCCCTAATGACATATGGTGTTGAGCATCTTTTCATATACTTATTTGCCATCTGTAGCGTCTTTGTTAAGGTGTTAGATCTTTTGCCCATTTTTAAAGTTAGGTTGTTTGTTTTCTTATTGTTGAGTTTTGAGAATTCTTTGTACATTTCAGATATAAGTTCTTAATCAGATACGTGTTTTGTAAATATTTTCTCCTAGTCTATGGCTTGTCTTTTCATTCATTTAACAGTGTCTTTTGTAGAGCAGAAGTTTTTAATTTTAATGAAGTTCCACTTAATTTTTCTTTCATGGATTGCACTTTTGATATTGAATCTAAAAACTCATTGCCAAACACAAGATTACCTAGACCTTCTCCTTTTATATTTTCTTAGAATTTTAGTTTTGCATTTTACATTTAGGTCTGTGATCCATTTTGAGTTAATTTTTGTGAAAGGTGTAAGGTCTGTGTCAATTCCTTCTTTCCTTTTCTTTTTGCCTGTGGATATCCAGTTTTTCCAGCACCATTTGTTGAAAAGATTATCCTTTCTCCACTGAATTGCCTTTGCTCCTTTGTCAAAGATGAGTTGATTAGATTTGTGTAGGTCTATTTCTGAGCTATTTATTTTGTGCCATTGATATATTTGTCTATTCTTTTGCTAATTCCACATCACTATACCTTTAGAGTAAGAATTAAAGTCAGATAGTGGCAGTCCTCCATATTTATTCTTCTTCTTCAATATTGTGTTGGCTATTCTGGGTCTTTTGCTTCTCCATAAAAATTTCTTTTTTAAAAAATTTATTTTACTTAATTTTGGCTGTGTTGGGTCTTTATGGCTGCGTGCGGGCTTCCTCTAGTTTTGGTAAGTGAGGTCTACTCTTTGTTTTGGTGCGTGGGCTTCTCACTGCGGTGGCTTCTCTTGTTATGGAGCACAGGGTCTAGGTGCATGGGCTTCAGTGGTTGTGGTGCATGGGCTCAGTAGTTGTGACTCGCAGGCTCTAGAGAGCAGGCTCAGTGTTTGTTATGCACCGACTTAGTTGCTCCGTGGCATGTGGGATCTTCCCAGACCAGGGATCGAACCCATGTCCCCTGCATTGGCAGGTGGATTCTTAACCACTGCGCCACCAGGAAGGCCCTCCATGTAAACTTTAGAATCAATTTGTCAATAGCCACAAAATAACTTGCTGGTATTTTTATTAGAATTGAGTTAAATCTATAGATCCAATTGGAAAGAACTGATATCTTGACAATATTGACTCTTGTTCTCCATGGAATACATCTCTATTGATTTAGATCTTCTTTTGTTTCTTTCATCAGAATTTTGTAATTTTCATCAGCTAGATCTTGTATATATTTTTGGAGATTTTTCCTTAAGTATTTCTTTTTCTTTCTTTTGTAAATGGTGTTAATGTAGATGGTGTTGTGTTTTAAATTTCAAATTCCAATTGTTCGTTGCTGGTATATAAGAAAGCAATTACTTTGGTATCATTCATCTGTATCTTACAACCTGTCTACAATCATGTATCTGTTTCAGCAGGTTTTTTGTTCTCCCTTTGGGATTTTCTACACAAACAGTCATGTTATTTGTGAGCAAAGACAGTTTTATTTCTTTCTTCCCAAACTGTATACATTTTACTTCTTCTTTTAATCTTATTTCATTAGTTAGGATTTCCAGTGCAGTGTTGGAAAGGAGAGGTGAGAGTGGGCATCATTGCTTTGTTCCTAATCTTAGGCAGAAAGCATCTAGTTTCCATTAAGTATGAAGTTAGATGTAGGTATTTTGTAGACATTCTTTATCAGGTTGAGGAAGTTACCCTCTGTTCCTAGTCTGCTAAGGTTTCTTTTGTTTGTTTGAATTATGAATGGGTATTGGATTTTTTCAAATGCTTTTTCTACATTTATGGATATAATCATATGATCACCTTCAGCCTGTTGATGTGATGAATTACATTAATTGATTCTCAAATGTTGAATCAGCCTCATGTACCTTGAATAAATTCTACTTCATCATGGTGTATAATTCTTTTTATACATTGTTGGATTTGATTTGCTAATATTTTGTTGAGAATTTTCACATCCATGTTTATGAGAGACATTGGCTTGTTTTCCTTTCTTTAATGTTTTTGTTTGGTTTTGCTGTTAGGGTAATGCTGGACTCATAGAATGAGTTAGGAAGTATTCCCTCAGCTTCTATTTCTGGAAGAGATTGTAGAGAACTGGTATCATTTCTTCCTTAAATGTATGGTAGAATTCACCAGTGAATCCATCTGGGCCTGGTACTTTCTGTTTTGGAATATTATTAATTACTAATTCTATTTCCATAATAGATATAGGCTTTCCAGATTGTCTATTTCTCCTAGGTATGAGTTTTTGTAGATTGTGTCTTTCAAAGAAATGGTCCATTTCTTCCAAGTTATCATATTTGTGGGCATAGAGTTGTTGATAACACTCCTTTATTATTCTTTTAATATCTGTGGGATCAGTAGTAATAACCCTTCTTTCATTTCTGATATTAGCAATTTGTCTTCTCTCTATTTTTGTATACATTATATTTTAATGTGCGATTTTTATTATAAGTGAAATAAGATACGTTTTCATATAGCCCTTTTTTTTTTTTTCTGCACCATACAGCATGAGGGATCTTAGAGTCCAGACCAGGGATTGAACCCATGTCCCCTGCAGTGGAAGCACAGAGTCTTCACTGCTGGATCACTGGGAAGTCCCCATATAGTCCCCAGTTTTATTTTTTTTAATAAACCACAGAATTTATGTACCTTGCCTGTTTTTCTATTTTATCTAAGGCTTATGATATATGAAATGTTTCCCTTTTGCTCTGTCACACATGCTGCAAAGGTTTTTATTCCAGCTTATTACTTTCCTCTTAATTTTGTGTTCATATTTTTCATACGTAAGCTTTAGTTAAAGTCTTTCAGTATTTTAAATATTGTTTCTTCCTTTGCTATTGTGCTAAATAATACCTAACATTCACTAAGTGTTTACTGTGCATCGGACATTATATAAAGTATATAATACTTTATATACTTTATAGATAGAGTATAGATATATAATCATATATAATATATATAACATAGTTATCTATAGTATATAGATAACTGTATATTATCTAGGTTAAACCTCCAAGAACCCTTGTGGTAAGTACTATTATTTCCATCTTAAGGATGAGGAAACTGAGGCACAAGACGGTGAGTCTCTAGTTGCAGGTGAGCACAGAGCCAGGATTTGAAGCTAGGCACTCTAATACCAGACACTCAGCCCCTAAGCTTTACTGCCTCCCAGAGAAGTGCTGCCACTTGAAGATGGTATGATTTATCAATATTTTTTAATGGTCTACATAGTTTTTAAAAAGGACACTCATAAACAATCTACTTTTAAAATGTCAAGATTTTCAAATTTTATAACATAGAGCTATTATGCCATGGCCCTTGCAATTTTAAAAGAATTCATTTATTTTGGAATTGGAATTGATGCATTATGTACTTTGATCTTATGGAAAAGTGGACTGACAGAATATTGGAAGATGTGGGAGAAATTATGAGACAAGGAAAACTAAGCAATTTTAAAGAAAAGGCAATTATTAACTCTAGGGAAAAAGCAAATGGTAAAGGGACACCTCATGATTACAGGGTACACAACATTAAGTTGTGAATGCTATTTGCATGGACATAATAAAGTGAAAAATGAATGTTTAACTACACAAAACTAGTGAAAGAAAGGTGAGGAAATGGAAAATGGAGAAAGTGGAACAGACAACTCTAGTTTTGGGGAGTCGCTATTTCTAAATGAATGTAGAACAATCAGAGGAAGAAGAAGGATTGGTAGAGCAAAAAAGGAATAGCCTTACAAGCATCAATTATTAGATGGAGTTGATGGTAAACATAATAAATATGGAGAGAGATTGTTTCATTTTCTCATGATCTCCATTTTCTCCCTTGAGACATAGCTCCAACTTTTAGAAATATTCCTAAGACTATTAAAAAAAGATTAAAACAAGTTTGTTTTCCTCTCATTCAAGAACAAGTCTTCACTTAACAAGTTAAATACATAATGCTAACAAATAATTCACAATACTCCAATGAAGACAATAACTTTAAATGAAATTACAAAACAGAATAAATGGACAGTTATTTTTCAAGAGAACAATTTCGTTTACTATCAAATTTTGCCACATTGTACCTTTCTCTGCTTCATTAAAACCCTGGCCATATAGCGGCTTTCCCATCCAAGGGACATCTGATCTTTAAATAGCATGTGGAACTCCTACCAGAGTGACCTTTCTTTTTGGCAGGTCATCTGACAATATTAGCTAGAGTACTTTGTTCCCAGAAGAGCAGGAGACCTTAATATTCGGAGAAGCTTTATTGTTGAAACAGTCTGAGCCGACTGCCAAAAATGACTGACTTCCTTTGCTCTGAAGAAGTTTCTCTTGTGTTTGCAATAAGTAGATATCAAAGGGACATTTATGGGTCTAAACTAGTTCCGGTGCTTGTAAAGAGGGCCACCCCGAGATGAGGCAGGCAGTTGGGAGACAGATCTGTTTCAGGGGCATGAGAGGAAGTTTTCTGAAGGATGCTGGCAGCAAAGGGCGGGCAGCCAGTACTGCAGGGAGGTCTTAACACAACATGACCAAGTGTCCCTACAGGTGACAGAGCATAGCAATAGCATATCAGGAGCATATGATATTCAATGCCAAGGTAGGAAGGCAGGAAACCAGAAATGCAGCTTAGTGAAGGTAAGAGCAAGGCCAGGCCCCAGCCCCAGAGAGAAAGAGCAATGAAATGAGTTAAAAACAATGCAGGAAAACAAGTTTAATTATCACAATGGGGTCCCAAATGGCAGACTCTGAAATAAACTCGTAAATGCAATCAGCAAATGAGGTTAGAACCTTGGAAACTATCCAGTTGCTTCATATGATTTATAGGATTGGAGAAGTGTGTTAATCCTCATACCGAAATTTATGTCACAAGGTGTAAACACAATTCTAACTTCCCAGTGAACCATGATTTAAGCTACACAAGGCTGAGTGTGCGGAAGTATGCCTTTGTCTCTAAGGGAGATAATAAGAAATGCTTGCAATTTATGAAAGTCACCGATAATTTTTAATCTTTTTGTTTTCGAGGTCAGCCAAAATTCCAAATCTTTTACACTAACCATTGCAGTAATCCAGGTGAGTGAAGGCGGTGGTGATGGAGAGGATGGGGACAAGGTGATAGACTGAACAGTGACTGGAGGGGAGTGAGGGATGGGAGAGAATTACGAGCCGAGAAGTATTGTACAGAATGCTTCCTTGGTGTTAGAAGATAAACTGAGGCATATTAAAACTTTTTAGTTTCTTTGAGCAAAAATCAATTGGAATGGAGCAGCGCCAGATCAGAAGTTGTTAGGAGCCCTCCACCAACAGGAACTCTGGGAGAGACTTTATAGAAAGAAGGTGGAAGCAAAGCAAGGAATTATTGGTTGGCTACAGCTTAAAGCCTCGTTGGCTGTTTGTGACTGGTTGTCCTTAGGTTTGCATTTCGATTTGAGTTTGCTTACATAGGCTGCCATGGCATTAGTGCCACCTTTTTTTTTTTTTAAATAAATTTATTTATTTATTTATTTATTATTTTTGGCTGTGTTGGGTCTTTGTTGTTGTGCATGGGCTTTCTCTAGTTGTGGTGAGCAGGGGCTACTCTTTGTTGCAGTGCACGGGCTTCTCATTGCAGTGGCTTCTCGTTGTGGAGCATGGGCTCTAGGCGTGTGGGCTTCAGTAGTTGTAGCACGCAGGCTCAGTAGTTGTGGCTCATGGGCTTAGCTGCTCTGTGGCATGTGGGATCTTCCCAGACCAGGGCTCGAACTGTGTCCCCTGCGTTGGCAGGTGGATTCTTAACCACTGCACCACCAGGGAAGCCCAGTGCCACCCGTCTTAATGGTCTCCTTGTTGAGTTAACTTAACACTGGTTTCTGGATTGGCTCGGACACCTGAGTGTACAGGAATGCCAGCACAGAGTAGGCACAGTCTGATGTCTGGAGTCAAAACCTGACTCCAGTTTTTATGCTCTGTGTGAACTTTAGCCAATTACTTAACCTCTCTCAGCTTTATCTGTAAAAACAAGAAAAATTCTACTTACAAAGTTGTTGCGAGAGCTAAATGAGAGTTCATACCACTAACTTGACACATATACTGATAGTCTATTAATTGCCAAACCCTGAATTCAAAGTCCAGTATGCTGGGAGAGACATGCAAAAACAATCAACACACTACAAAGGGGCAAGTGATAAGCACAAAAATATCAGCCTCCCTAAAGTGTTCGAGGAGCCCAGAATCAGATGCTCTGCTTACAGATGTGGGGAGAGGGGAATGGGTATTTGAGCCAGGCTTGAATGAATACGTTTCCACTAAAATGCATCTCCCCTGTGACCTTGGACAAATTAATCTCCGAGAGCCTCTGTTTCCTCAGTTAGGGATAATAATAGCAATCAACCCCAGGGGTGATTGTGTGGGTGCCGGAGTCCAGCTCCAGCGAGTCCAGGGATACCCAAGGGATGGATAGCGTCAGTGAAGGAAATAAATCTATTACACTTCTTAAAGTATCAGTATCGCATGTCTCTCTTTTATTGTTTACAATCACAGGTTTATATATTGTAGTTGATTACATTACCAGGTACGTGACCAAACAATCTTAGCACAATCTGACCTCAAAATGTTCTATAAAGATTTTTTAAGAATATCCCCTAGTTTCTAGATGTCCCATTAAGATATTTCCCCAAGTTCCCATTAAGCACAGGTTATTTCTTAGTAATCAAGCCAAGCAGTTATATAATTATTTTAATTGCAGAAGTTGGATCTATTTGTTCTTATTTCTCTTCTTGCATGGGCAACCTTTTACAATGGTTCCACGAAAATATTTACAATATACCCTGCATGCCCTTTCTTGTTGTTTCCTCCAACTGAGACAGTGTTTTCTCCCTATCCTAACATCCAATTCTGCTCTAGGCATTTGCTTTTCTATAATTAATCTTCCTTTATAATAGAACCGTAAATTTCCTATGTCATCAGGAACTCTGGTCCATGGCCATAACTCCATACTAGAGGGTGTTTTCCATACAAACATCCCCTTATTTCCAGGCTCTTAATCCTTTACCCATTTCCCCGGGGCTTTAGTGGGTACTTCCCATTCTGTGGTAGTTTCAGGAGGGGGAGTCCTTAGAGGAATTTTTCTCTCATGTGGAGCAAAATCCCCCTAAAATTGCCCCTATATGTAAATTTATTATCATAAAACATAACAACAGAGCTGTAGTCCACCCTCCTGGCATGGCGCTGCCTTGCAGTTTCGCCTTCTGTTGCTTCATGACTTTGTCATGGTGCAATGGCTCCAGGGTGGCTTCCGACATGATGGTTGAGTGAAATGATCCCTGAAAAATGCCCAGTACAGTGCCTGGTACATAGCAAGTACTCCATCAACGTTGGCTATTTTTTTTTTTTTTGCGGTACGCGGGCCTCTCACCGTTGTGGCCTCTCCCGTTGCAGAGCACAGGCTCCAGACGCACAGGCTCAGTGGCCATGGCTCACGGGTCCAGCCGCTCTGCGGCATGTGGGATCTTCCCAGACCGGGGCACGAACCCGTGTCCTCTGCATCGGCAGGCGGACTCTCAACCACTGCGCCACCAGGGAAGCCCAACGTTGGCTATTTTTATTAACATTATTACTATGGTGATCTCTGGGACTAAAGAGCTCTGATGAACTCAATGACATATCAAGGTCACAGCTAGTTAATAGCAGAGACTAGACTAGGATCCAGGCCACAATTTTATGCTCAAAATAAAAGTAGAGCTCTGGACTCATCCATCCTCCTGGAGATTCTAAAGAGAGTGTTGGATCTTTTTGTGTAACATGGAAACTTAGCAACTTTTCCCAAATGAAGTTCTGAATGAAATCATTTAACATTTGAATGAGCTCATATGTAAAAGGATTAACCACTTTGACAGGTACTAAGTCTGCAGTACATATAAATTTACTTTGTCTCACTGGACGTCTTGGTTTTGCTTTTTTTTTTCTCCAGGTTACATATTTCTCTAATTTCAACCCTCTAACCCCGTTCTCTGAAGCCTATTTGATTTTCATATCAAAGGAAAATGAAAGCAAATTGGATAGGTTCTACTTGTAATCAACATCCGTTTACTGTCTATTGTGGTTCAGAAGCTCTTTGCTAGCACTGTGGAAGGAGACAAAGAATAGAAAAGATAGCCTCCATCTTTGAGACAGTTGCTGTTTTGTTTAAATAAACCAGATCTACATGCAAAGAGAAAACAATAATTCTGCGATAATGTATAGATATTCCGTAGTCATATGGGGTAGGTTGGATATGTTCACACAGAGGAGACAAAGTCAGTTGGTGTATTGGGCGGGGGCTAATGAGGACGTATGGAGAGAAAAGAATCATCTCTTTGACCAGTGCTATGCTGGGTGTTCCGTATAGTATCTGGATAATTCTGAGCTCTAAAAATGGTAAAGACTTGCAAAGAGAAAGGCAGTGATTTTCATTAAGATCACCTGGTACTAAACAAACAAAGGAACCCGCACCCAGCCCCCACCCTCAGAGATTCTGTTTCCGTTTCCGGGGCAGGGAGCCTGGGTCTCCACGCTTTATGAAAGCTCCCAGGTGATTCTAAAGTGCAACAAAGGCTGAGAACCTCCACGTTGGGGCAAAGACCAGATGACAAATATTGGCAAGTCTGTGTAGAGAACTAATGCATATGAAAGGGTTTTCTAAATAACACACTACTGTGTGAATAAAGACTTACTTTTTCTGTGTGGAGTTTGTACCTAGAGATCCCCTCAAATGACGTAGTGCACTTCAAGTGCTGTGCTTATGCACTTCAAGCAGGATTCTGAGCACATTGTATTGAAGCGGGCGTGTGGGTTTGTGGGGAGGAGGTTGAGGGTGACCAAGAGAAATGCCAGGCAGGGCTGGAGGAACTGACCCATGAGTTCTCTTCTGTGGATTCCAGGTCTGAAACAGCAGAAAGTTACGCCCAGCGCTTGCCAAACAGCTCAGGAGCCTTCTGTTTGGAGATTTCAAGGATGCCTATTTTGTCGTAGGGCTAATTGAAGTGAAAATGCCAAGCTGGAGGGGAACAAACGATGGGATTCAAGAGTTTGACTCATAGTCCATGCTCTTAATTGTTTGCTGAAATGAAGACAAAATGTGGGATGACGATGTAGCACTAAACAGAAGAGATGGCCTAGCAAATTAGATCATGGTGTTTGGATTTGATGCTACTGGCGTCAGAAAGCCATGATATAACCTTGAGTAGTGTTTAAGGACCTGTAAACTACTGAAAATTGAAGAAATAAATGTGTGTCCAAGGTTATTCATCCCTTAAGAGGATTTTAAAGAAGAGTATTTTCATCATGAGACTAATAGTCGCTATAATGGTTTATTTAAGCAAGATTATGGACTCTTCTTTTCTGAACAGGGTTGCATCTTCCGGTAGGGCTGGTTGTTCATGTCACACGAGTGAACAATAGAGTTGGTTCTGAAATCAGTCTGTCCTGTGCTCACTAAGCCGTGCACCCGAGTGGGCTGCATCAGCCCAGATGAAGGGATGCCTTTTCCCACCTCACACAAAGGCACCCCCTGGAGTAATGGCAGCCCGCCTCTGAAAGTCTGAAGACACAGTGCATGCTCTTCTGCTTAGGTAGCCTCTTAAGGTCACTTCCAGACTTGGGTAGGAAACCAATGATGTGAGCAATAAAGTGGAAGAAAGAAGAGAAGATAAAAATGATCAAATATAAGAAGAAATGTAAAAGAACAGCAGAGTGAGGTCCCACGATAAGTGGAGTCTCCTCCCATGTCTTTCTGATATTGTGAGTAAACATGGAGAGAAAGTTCAGTGACCTAATAAATGGCAGAAATGAAAACGAGGCAAAATGCAACACAGAGGTATTTTGCAATAAGAAGCAACATGAATCTGGCATCTAAATCCAGCAATTGTATAACCGGGCTAGAAAAAGTCCATTTTACCAGCAGCAAGTCTATTTCTACAGAGAGAATATAAAATGAGTATGTTTCCAATGGTCCTCTGCACGTCTTTTCACTTTCATCCAAAATCCCTTCCTCCTCAGCCCATTCCAACACCTCAGTGGAACTGGATGGCTACTGCTAATGTTTGATGTTTCAATTTGGATGATGAGTTTCCATATTATGTTCATATCGGCAAGGTTCTGCCACTCTCACCTCTAACTGCTAACTTTTCTAGTACACAGTCAGAAAAGGAAGTCCTTAACTCTCACAAGTGGTTTCGTCTTGAAACTACCTAAGAAATGTCTCAAGCCCCTTTCAATTTCTGAGGAAAGCAGAATTTGCACATTAGAAACAGAGCTCACAACACCTAAGCAAAGAATTTCATAGAAATAAATCAGATTAGTTCAAAGGATATTTGTCTTTAGGCTCACAGTATATCCCACACTTTTCAACAGACCAAGGAGACCTGTGGTCAACGCTCTGGATTCCTATCCCTATAAGGCTTTTGCATGGAACATCACTGATTCCTATGGGTTCCAGCTGAGGAATTTATAACATGATCTGTTTCCCTTGGGATTAGCCTTTGAAAATTTATTTATTCATCCAACATTTAATAGATCCCCCACTGTGTTAGATGCTGGGAACACAAAGATCACTAAGGCATGGCTACTGCTTCCAAAGTCCTTATTTAGTAAGGGAAGACAGACATTTAATTTAATAAATGCCACAGAATACTCTGGTGCTATGACATGTATGTCTGGGGAAGAGAGGGGACACAAAGGACAAGGAGGTGCTCCAAGGCAGAGCAAACTGTGGGAATAAATAAAGCAGCCGTGCATCAAAGAGTTTGGGATAGTCAGGAAGATGCAGGTAGATCCAGTTGACCAATTGAAATCCTATCCTTGGAGCAGGTGGGATAAAGGATAGGTCCAGCAGGTAGGATAAAGGATAGGTCCAGGTAGAAGAGGTGGCCGACGGGGCCAGTGGGAGTGTAACCCATAAAGCTACAGTCTTTAGAAGACTTGGCCTCCATATGATGGTCTATGGTTCCCAGATATGCCTTCAATGAAGCCAATTTAATGTTTAAGAGCAATTCCAGAACGTGTAGAGTTGGGGGTTGCCTGGGAGACGGAAAGCTCAGACAGCTACTTCCCTATTGCCTCTGGTTCTCAGAGCTGAATTCCTGAGCATCTTTAGTCTTTGTCTTAACTGTGAAAAAATAGATTTTAAAACATGGATTTTTGGGCTTCCCTGGTGGCACAGTGGTTGAGAGTCCGCCTGCCGATGCAGGGAACACAACAGTGAGAGGCCCGAGTACCGCAAAAAAAAAAAAACCCAAAAAACAAAAACATGGATTTTTAAACATTTTACTGTTTAGTGCTGGGTTTAACTGTTTAAACCTGTCACTGAATGAAGATGAAAAATTTGTTTCACTATAACATAATTCCTACAGTTAAAATGACATCTCTGTTTCTCTCTTTCTCCTTTATTCTCTCTCTTTTTGAAACTGGCTTAATAATTCCCTTGGAGTAGGGATAGGGGATTTTCA
Organism: Mesoplodon bidens; assembly: GCF_964165515.1. Lineage (NCBI taxonomy): Eukaryota > Metazoa > Chordata > Mammalia > Artiodactyla > Ziphiidae > Mesoplodon > Mesoplodon bidens. Next base: position 49,033,024 of record NC_138167.1, read on the forward strand.
TTAGTACCAGATCATTTCACCTGCCTTTTCTCCCTGAGATTTCCAGTTTCCTGACACTCGCTTTTCTTTAAAATTTCCATCCCTCTCTTGGTTTTCCATGAGCTTCCATGGTCTCTCCCTGTGAACACTGCCCCTCACTTTTCTAACTTCTTACCTGGAACCATATAACTGGATCCCTTACCTAAATTTTCTTCCTTCCATCCTCCCTTCCTTTCTTTTTTTTTTTTTTTTTTTTTTTTTGCGGTACGCGGGCCTCTCACTGTTGTGGCCTCTCCCGTTGTGGAGCACAGGCTCCGGACGTGCAGGCTCAGCGGCCATGGCTCACGGGCCCAGCCGCTCCGCGGCATGTGGGATCCTCCCAGACCGGGGCACGAACCCGTGTCCCCTGCATCGGCAGGCGGACTCTCAACCACTGTGCCACCAGGGAAGCCCCTCCCTTCCTTTCTTATTGAAATACAGTTGATATACAGTATTATGTTAGTTTCAGGGTACGACATAGTGATTTGACATTTAAATACATTATGAGATGATCACCACAGTAAGTCTAGTAAACATCTGTCCCCACAAAAAGCTATTATAGTACCATTGACGACATTCTCTATGCCGTACGATATATCCCCCATGACATTTATTTTACAACTGAAAGTTTGTACCTCTTAATTCCTTTCACCTATTTAGCTCCCCATCCTCAACCTCCCCTCTGGCAAAACCACCTCCTCTCTGTTTTCTTATGAGTCTGTTTTCATTTTGTTTTGTTTTTTAGATTCCACATATAAGTGAGATCACATGGTGTTGGTCTTTCTCTGAGTTATTTCACTTACCATAATACCCTCTAGATTCATCCATGTTGTTGCAAATGGCAAAATTTTATTCTTTTTTATAGCTAAGATTCCATTGTGTGTGTGTGTGTATGTGTCTCATCTTCTTTATCCATTCACCTATTCACGACACTTAGGTTGCTTCCATATGTTGGCAATTGTAAAATAATGCTGCAAGGAACATAGGGGTGCATGTATCTTTTTGAATTAGGGTTTTGATTTCTTCAGAGAATATGCAGAAGTGAAAATGGATAGTTGGATCATAGGATAGTTGTATTTTTAAGTTTTTGAGGAATCTCCATACTATTTTCCATAGTGGCTGCACCAACTTACAATCCCACCAACAGTGAGAGTTCCCTTTTCTCCACATCTTCACCAATACTTGTTATTTGTTGTCTTTTTGATGATAGCTATTCTGACAGATGTGAGGTGATATCTCATCGTGATTTTGATTTGCATTTCCCTCATGATTAGTGATGTTGACTATCTTTTCATGTGCCTGTTGTCCATCTATATGCCTTCTTTGGAAAAATGTCTATCCTTTGCCCATTTAAAAATTATATTTCTTGTTTATTTGTTGTTGAGTTGTATGAGTTCTTTCTATATTCTGGATATTAACTCCTTTTCAGATATGGGTGCATACCTTTTTGCAAGTGTTATATGTTCTTGTTGGATTGATCCCTTTGTCATTATGTAATACCCTTCTTTCTCTCTTGTTACAGTCTTTGTTTTAAAGTCTATTCTGTATGATATAAGTATGGCTACCCCAGGTTTCTTTTCATTTTTATTTACATGGAATATCTTTCTGCATTTCCTCACTTTCTGTCTGTGTGTATTCAGATCTGAAGTCTCTTACAGGCAGCATATATATGGATCTCACTTTTTTCTAATTTTTTTAGCCATTCTATGTCTTTTGATTGGAGCATTTATTCCAGTTACATTTAAAGTAATTATTGATATATATGTACTTTTTGCCCTTTTATTAATTGGTTTTTGGCTGTTTTTGTAGTTCTTCTTTGTTCCTTTAGTCTTTTCTAGTTCTCTTTCCTTATGATTTGATAACTATCTTTAGTGTTACATTTGGATTCTGTTCTCTTTATTGTTTTGTTTATCTCTGTAGGTTTTTGATTTGTGGTTACCATGAGGTTCATGTATAAGAACCTAGATAGTTAGATAGATAGATGATAGATATATAGATAGATGATAGATAGATGATAAATAGATAGATAATCTACTTTAAATTGATAATCTCTTAAGTTGAACACATTCTAACAGCTCTACATTTTTAGTCCTTCCCACCATGCCTTGTTTCTGACATCATATTTTACGTCTTTTTATTTTTCTGTATCCCTTAACTTATTGCAGATATTGATGATTTTACTACTTTTGTCTTTTAACCTTCCTATTAGCTTTATAAGTCATTGATCCACTATCTTTACTATATGTTTGCCTTTACCAATGAGGTTTTTCCTTTCATAATTTTCTTACTTCTAATTGTGTCCTTTTCTTTTGTGCCTAAAGAAGTTCCTTTAACACTTTTTATAAGGCTGGTTTAGTGGTGCTGAACTCTTTTAGCTTTTGCTTGTTGATAAAACTCTTTACCTCTCCTTCGACTCTGAAGGATAACCTTTCTGGGTAGAGTATTATTGGTTTAGACTCTTTCCTCTCATCACTTTGAATGTATTGTGCCACTCTCTTCTGGCCTACAATGTTTCTGCTGAAAGGCCAGCCAATGGTCTTACAGAAGTTCCCTTGTTTGAAACTTGTTGCTTTCTCTTGCTGCTTTTAAAAGTCTCTCTTATCTTTAATATGACATTTTAATTACAAAGTGTCTTGGTGTGGTCCTCTTTGGGCTCATCTTATTTGGGACTCTTGCTTCCTGGACCTCATTGTCTGTTTCTTTCCCCAGATTAGGGAAGTTTTCAGCTATTATTTCTTCAAATAAATTCTCTGCCTTTTTATGTTTCTCTTCTCCTTCTGGGACCCCCATAATGCAAATGTTACTATGCCTGATGTTGTCCCAGAGGACCCTTCAAGTACCCTTATTTTTTAAATTTCTCTTATTTCTTTTCAGCTTGGTTGATTTCCACTACTCTGTCTTCCAGATCACTGATCCATTCTTCTGTATAATCTAATCTACTTTGATTCCCTCTAGTTTTTTTGTTTTGTTTTAGTTATTGTATTCTTCAGCTCTGATTTGTTCTTTTTTATATTTTCTAACTCTTCTTTGAAGTTTTTACTGTGTTCATCCATTCTTCTCCTGAAAATGGTGAGCATCTTTATGATCATTACCCTTAATATATTGGGTAGATTTCTTGTCTCCATTTCACCTAGTTCTTTTTCTGAGGTTTTGTCTTATTCCTTTGTTTGAAACGTATTCCTCTGTCTCCCCATTTTTCCTAGTCTCTTATTTTATTTCTGTGTATTAGGTAGGTCCGTTTCATCCCTTGATCTTGAAGAAGGGGACTTATGTATGAGAGGTCCTATTGGGCCCAGCAGCACACTCCCCTTGTCCAATGGAGCTAGATGCTCCATGGGTATCCCCTTTGTGGGCTGCGTGTGCCCTTCTGTTGTGGTGGCACTGATTGCTGGCCTGCCTGGCTGTGTGGCCTGACTACACACAGCTACTGTGGGTTTGCTAGTGGATGGGCTCATTCCCTAGGTGGCTTACTGTGTGGCTTGACAGTGCTGCTGCAGGCCTGCTGGTGAGCAGGGCAAGTCCTTAGTGCTAGTAGGCTAGAGGGAGGATTCCAAAATGGTCCTTGCCAGCACTGGTGTCAGCACAGAAGAACAAGAGGTCAAAAATGGCTGCTACCAGAGTCTCAGTCTCCAGGAGGAGTCCCAGCTGTCGCCTGCCTCTCCAAGATGCTCGCCAAGATCAGCAAGGTCTGATCCAGGTGCCTTTCAAACTACTCCCTCTGTGCTGGGACTCAGAGCATGTAAGATTTTGCATACACTAAGAGTGAAGTTTCCTATAGCCCTGTAGTTCTTCCAACGTAAGCTCAGTTTGTTTTCAAAGCCTGACTTTCTGGGGGGCTTATCTTCCAAGTGCCAGATTCCTGGGCTGAGATGCCCAATGTGGCACTTGGGTCTCTTGGTCCTTGGGGAGAACTTCTACAGTCATGATTTTCCTCCTAATTGTGGGTAAATGACCTGGGGGCATGGGTCCTGACTAGATCATGTCTCTGCCCCTCCTACTCATCTTGTTGTGGCTCCCTCTTTATATGTTTAGCTGTGGAAAATCTTTTCTGCTAGTCTTCCAGTTGTTCTCACAGACAGTTGCTCTGTAAGAGGTTGTAATTTTGGTTTGCTCTTGGGAGGATGTGAGCTCAGGGTCTTCCTACTCCACCATCTTGACTCCTCCCTCCTTTACCTAAATTTCTGAGGGCTTCTGTAGAATGTGAATGTGCCCCAGTAATTAGGGTAGCACTGCTAACATGCCAGCTGCAGAGCAACAACGCAGTCCATCTTCATATTTGCTGCCCATTGCCTCCCCTAGGCCATTTCCCCTTCTTCCAGTGTGTTTAGATGGTGGGTAGAGATCCCTTGGTCACAGGGAGAATTGTCCCTACCCCAGGCCCAAGGGTGAATTAGGTCCAAACCAGTCATGGAAATCCCCTTCTCCTTGGCCACTGATTGTTCTAAGTTTAGACATCTGACCCACATCTGGCCAATGGAATATAAAAGGAAATTTGGAGACCACCTAAAATAAGGTTTTGTGATGATGTTTGTGACAAGTTTCCTAGAGCTACTATAACAAAATGCCACAAACTGGGCAGCTTAAAACAACATATACATATCCCCGCACAGTTCTGGAAGTTATCAGTCTGAAATCAAGGCTCTAAGGAAGAATTCTTCCTTGTCTTTTTCTCATCTCTGATGGTTGCCATTCCTTGGTTTGTAGCTTCCTCTGCCTCCATCTTCAAGTGAGCATCTTCTTTCCATGTATTCTTTGCATTTCCTCTCTGAGTCTGTCTCTGTTTTCTCTTCTTACAAGGTCACCAGTTATTGGATTGGGACCACCCTAATTCAGTATGACCTCTCAATTAATTACATCTTCAAAGGCCCTATTTCCAAATGTGGTCATATCCACAGGGTTAGGACTTCATCACACTTTTTGGTGGACACAATTCAAACCACAAGGCCTTTTGCCCTTTTCACTTTACCTTCTTGGAAGTACAGTAGCCATCTGATGAGTATAAGGTTATAGGCATGAAAAGAGTCTACAATTTGAAGATGGTGGAAAGGAAAGCTAAGGAAAGAGTAGGTGCCTAATAGCATCACAGCACAGTTGAATTACTGCCAGCAGCCATTTACTTCTAGACCTCTTGATTTGTCAGAAAGTGACCCTGAGCTATTAAGTCACTGCCAGGTTTTCTGTCACTTGTAGTTAAAAAATCCTAATGGATACACCAAAATCTCCCTAGTTCATAACAAAATTAGAAAAATAAGTAAGGTAGTAAAATTTTCATAGAGTAAGATTCATTAAATTTAAAGGCTATTTTAAAATTCTGAAGTTATGTCATTCTCACTTTTTTGTTATTAAAATATGCTTTCTTTTATGAAATGATGGTGATTGTAGAAGGTCATTTGTTTTTTAGCATCCTTACTTGGAGAAGGGAGGGAGGAAGGAAGGAAAGAATGAATGAGTGAATGAATGAAGGACCGAGGAAAAATTTTGGAAAGTCAGTTTTTCTCTAATTTTCAAAAATTTTTTCTTTTAGCTTGTGAAATCCAAAAGTCTATGATGATAAAAATGCTGCTGAATTTGCCTTGAAACCTAGAATTAGTGATATGCTGCAGCTTCGGGCACCAGCTCATGAGAGTAGGTGGTTAAATTTCCAGGAAGTGGAAATCTGACATGGTGGGAATATTTGCATCATGGAAATCTGCAGATGCTATAAATCCAATCCCTTCTCCCCCAGCTGGTTGTTTTCCAGCACAACACTGCCCCATACCTGCCTCTTGCAGGTGTCCAGGGGGTAAGCATGCAAGGGACAACTCATACCGACTAAAACATACATGAGATTGAGACGGACCTGATTTAGTAATTTAAAATTTTACAATGTAAAGTATTCTCTCTCATTGCTTGTTGAGTTATCTGACAGTCCATTTCCCTCATGAAAATATTAGCTCTACCTCAGCAGGAACCACATCTGTTCTATTCACACAATATCCTCACTGCCTGCCACAGCATGTAGTGGGCTCTGGGGTCCTCATTTTCCTAGGAGTCATTATCAGAGATTCCACAGTCATCAGGATGCTTAGGGAAGCAAAAGTTATTGTAACATAAGAATATTTACCAGTGAGGGATCTGTAGACAAACGAATCCCTGTCCTCACGGGGTATACATTCTAAGACGGCTAGGTGGAAAATGCAAGTAACAAAAGTACCATGTAATTTCAAGTAGTGAAAATCACAAGAGTGTGAGTTTTAAACAATCTACTGTAGTATGTTCAGTTAAACACTGGTTCAATGGGAGGTTTATAGGCGTTGAAAAAAATTTAAATGGTTCTGTAGGCAATACATTTGGGGAATGTTGGTTAAACCAAGTTAAATTGGTGTCTTTATTGCTAAACTGCTCAGAGCCTTTAATATGATACTGTGAACCTTTAATTTGTGCTAGTGAATCTTTACTTTGACCATGGAATCCATTTTTCAATGCATCACCTATAATTAGTGTTCCACAGAGCATATTTTAGGAAACACGAGCACATTGTCATCTTAGATTTCTTGAAAGGCTTCTGTCGATTTCCTTGAGGGGCTTTTCTATGAGGCATTAAAGCAAAATATATTTAGGAATTCCACCCCCAGACAAACCAGAGAAGTTTTTATAGGTATATTCTGCCCACCTTTTTACAGATACGGAATCACCAAGACATGAACACTTACCTATTATAATTTTAGAATACAGCGGTTACAGGTATTCCACATTTCCTTAATTGGGAAAAAGTTCACCCTTCTCTTTAATTGGATAATTAACACTCCCAATATATCAGATATGTTAGTTAATCAAAATGTTAATTTTCTTTATGTCAACTGTTTTTCAAATGGTATAATGAGTAAAAACCATCTTTTCAATCATGACAAGAAAGAAAGAGACCTCAAAGCCATTTTAACTTAGCATTTGGTTTTCAGGCAGACCTGAACGCCCTCCATCCCAATAAGACATTCCATTTCCATTTACAATCTCTGGAGTGATAAGTATCAAAATCTCATTTGTTTATATGGCCTCGTTTTTTTCACATCCTTTCAGACAACTGAATGTTTCTGCTCGTAAGGCAGTGTGGTGTACTGATGAAGAGCTGAGGCTCTGGAGGCAGCTTGCGTTCAAGTTCCAGCTCTTCCATTACTAGCTGTGTGGCTGTGTGCAAGTTACTTAAGCCTCGGTTTTCCTCAACTGTGCAATGGAAATAATAGCAATAACATCTGCCTCCTGAGTGACTGAAAGGCTTAAAAAAGATAACATGTATAAAGCACTCAAGGTAGTATTACTGTAGCTATAGCTCTCTTAAGAAGCGCTTAGATCTATTGTTATAGTGACTCACTACCATGCACCTTTGAATTCCAAGTCCTCTCTTTCTTACTCAGCTAAGTCAAAGAAATAAATTCATTTCCTCTAACAGGTTCCTCACTAGGAGGCTCTCCCAAGCTTTCAGTCATTTCAGCTGCTCTTTTCTGAACGAGCTTCAAGTTTCACTGGCTCTCTTTAGTTTTAGGGTTTCTAACTGAGCTCAGTGCTCTGAAAAATGCCTGCATAGAGAAACAGAACCATTTGTGACTTCAAAATTACATCAAACTGTTCTCTGAAAAGGTTTGTGAAGCCTTCAGCCTTTCTGTTGTCAGTGGGGGTGGACTATTATTAGCATCCAGTTCTTCACGGATCTTCTTGGATTCAGTTCTGATTTTGAAGGGGGGAAATTACAGGATGTTTCTTGTGACAGGTCTAAGATCGCAGAAGGGTTGGAATGATTGGTAATGATGGTCTGTCTTCTGTTTAGCAGTGACAAAAAGTTGAGTTGTTTTACTTTTTGTTTTTTTCTTCAGGAGAGGGGACAAGTTAAGCTGAAGAGGTTAAAAAAGTTCTAGGTTTAAAAGAATTTAGAGATTCAACATTCTTTCTACTATATATGGTTTTTCTATGTCATTGTACTCAATCAAGAGAATAGAGTGGAAAATACCTTCACTAGCCAGAACTCAACTCCTTGAAACCATGATTTAAATAGATTAGAGGGGTTTCCCTGGTGGCGCAGTGGCTGAGAGTCCGCCTGCCGATGCAGGGGACGCGGGTTCGTGCTCCCGTCCAGGAGGATCCCACATGCCGTGGAGCGGCTGGGCTCGTGAGCCATGGCCGCTGAACCTGCGTTTCCGGAGCCTGTGCTCCGCAGCGGGAGAGGGCACAAGGGTGAGAGGCCCGCGTACCGAAAGAAAAAAATAAAAAGATTAGAAATATAAACTTCCTGAGAAAACATCAAATAACATAAAGCTAGCTGACCTCAGTGATTAATCAAAAATCAACTACAAGGGTATGTCCATGTATAAGTTAAGTCAACCCAACCTCCTATTCCTTATACATATAACATTGTATTAAAATTTAATCTCCATGGAAGAAGAGATTTTTGTCTGTTTCGTTCTCTGTTATGTGCGCAGCCTCTAGAAGAACACTTGGCACATAGTAGGCATTCAGCTGGTATTTATCAAACGGATTGGTGAATGAATGAAAACAGTATGTTTGGTACTGGAAGGATGGGAAGTGATAGTTCAGAATTATGAAGCAAAGGCATTGCAAGGTCTGTAATAGTCAACATAATATCAGTAATGCTGGAATGGAATTGGCCCTCTTCAAGCAGAGCAGTTGACTTGTAAAGTATTAGGAAAGATACTGATGAAGTACTGACTTTTTAAAAGAAATGATTGATTAACCAGAAATATTTCATCTGAACGGTCTACCGATTCCAATTAACTGAGGCTTCAAGTTGAAGAATAAAGGTGCAGACCTTGCACTTAGAAATAAAACTTTATGAAAATCCATCCTCCAGCTAAGCATTCCCAGATGTTCTGATGAGTTTGATGGTCTCTTGTTTTATCGTTGAGAAGCGGCCACCCCAATTTAAACTCCTTATTAATTTTCTGTCACTTAATTGTGACTAGTTAACATTGGCACAGAAGGTCCTGTCTGAGCCTTTCAGAGAAGCAGGGAAGGGAAGATGGAGATTAGGTGTTAGGATCTAAACTGTGGTTGCAACCTCATGGTAGCTGACTGGGCTCTTCATAAAGCAAATTATGGCAATGCTTCCATTTGCAATTTGTATTGTCTGGGTACAACTTTGTATCGTTAATCCTTCTTTACTTTTCAAAACCAAAAATGATAGGCAATTGCCTCGGGGGCTTTTGTAAACAATGGTATTTGCATTTTTATGTCATTCAGCATGAAGAGAGTTAATCTTACATTAACTTCATGAGTACATTTGAGGTGCCTTCCCCCTCTTCTATTTTTTTCCTTTAGTTTTTGAAATGGTGGCAGAGCTATATGGGATATTTGACTGCTGTTCCATTATTTGCAAGTAAAGCTGATCTAATCTGACCTCACCAGTCCGTGGAAGTCCCTGTGGCAGTACTCCATCTTCTCAAACAGTAACTTAGCATCCCCTCTCTCAAATTGTCCCTATTTATTTTGGAGACCCTCCCCGAAGATGTGCTTCACATTTGCCTACAGACCCGTCTGTCAGACACAGTTACCACATGGTGTCCACCACGACCTTCTGTTGTCTGCACTCATTCATGTCTTTGCCTTGCTGCCATTTGACTTGCCTACCACTGCCAGGAACCACTGTCTGAGGTGAGGACGTCAGTGTTCATGCCCAAAGTGCTATATTCTTGGGGTGTGGGTGTGGTTTATGCAGAGGAGGGGAGAAAGGCCCTTTCTCTAATTCCCTGTAACACTTGGTCACTGGGCCCTTAAGCTGACCTGATTACATCCAGAGTCCTTTCTACGCTTCCAGCTTCTGACTTCTACTCTCACTCAGAATCTTACAAATTCTGTCAACACAATAATTCTGTCAGTACCTGGCACTCATTCCTTGGCCAAAATTGTTTTGGAAACATTCTCTAAGTTTCTAGTTACCACTCCTCCCCCAACCCCACCCCCAGGCTGGGCTAAGGCATCAGCTGGGGCAAAGATGCCACAATCGTCATCTCTCCCCTCTCCTCTGGCGCTCTCTCTCCAGCTGAAGTCAGTCACAAGCAGAAGCTCCACGGACATCCCTGGTACAGAGAGGTTTTGTGTGTGACAGGAGCACAGCGAGGGGATGGAATGAATGTGCACTTTAGCAGTGGGTTAAATGCTCTCTTACAGAAGGAATCCTTTTTCTCTTATTTCTGAAGTGATGAAACAAAACCTAACCACCTTGGGCTCCACACACCATTTCCTTCAGGGCACCGCTCAGGTGTGCTGCCCACCAGCCCTTCCAGGGCCTGGGGCTTAGTCATCCCTTTGTTGAATATAAAGGGTCTTTGTGGAAATTTTTCTTAGGGACAAGGAGTTCTTCACATGCTCCCAGGCTAGAATTTGTGTTTGTTGGGCGCCTTGGAACTGGTAGCATTCCTTTTCCTCTCCTCCAGAGCCAGCCGTGAAACAGGCAGCCTAAGCTGCTCACTCCATTCTGAGTCTTCTCAGAGTTCACAGCTGACACTGAATCCCAGATTGCACCAAAGGAACAGTCTTTCATCTTTTTATTTGTTTTCTCCCCTCTGCCTGTTTCTTTACTTAGCTTCAATTCCATCTTCTTGCTGTCCTCACTGGGGGACAATTTTGACTTCTCTTCCTCATGTTTTCCTGATTTTAGCTGGTCTGAAATCCAGACACTTTTTAAGAAGGAAAAGTACTGAGCAATAATATTATTTAAAGAGCCATTGGCTAGGACACACCAATATTAAAAGGAACAGATAGGTTTCTGAATTCCCAAATGGAATTTCTATACATTAGAAATGTCTGTGACCCAACATTTAAAAACCATCATATTCTAGATAATGCCCAAATAAAATTAATTATGAGGTTTGGTTCCTTTGGAAAAAAGCCTTGAACTAATTCAATTCATGTCTATGAGGATACTGTGCAAGTTAATATCGAATTACTAACTCAAATAATACAAAGGTCCAGGAGTGAATAAATTTTCATTGAACTTGGTTTTGTTGCCCAGATATTATGGGCAGTTGGCCCACTTTGCTTCTAGGATAATGTAATGTAAAAAAAAAAATCAAATTTAATTTCTAAGATCAGATTCCTAAGCTAAAGCCAGCACCATATGTTAACTGTAAATATTCCACTTGACTAGCAATTTAATTTTTCTACAATTTGTTATTCAATCTCCTAATAAACATCAACAATGCAGAACTGGAGAAATTTGAGGAGGAATGTTAAAGGGGTATTTTAAAATAATTCTAAGTGTTACAGTACCTAGACATATAAAATTATATGGTATACAGTTATAAGTGCTATAAACAACAATAATAAATTTCAGTTTTGAGGCTTACTATATACCAGATAACTTGTGAGACCTTTACCTACATTATCTCATTTAATCTATGCAGTAGATAGGTTTTTAAAAATTTTTTTATTGGAGTATAGTTGATTTACAAAGTTGTATTAGTTTCTACTGTACAGCAAGGAGAATCAGTTATGCATATACATATATCCACTCTTTTTTAGATTCTTTTCCCATATAGGCCATTACAGAGTGTTGAGAAGAGTTCCCTGTGCTATACAGCAGGTCCTTATTAGTTATCTATTTTTTATATAGTAGTGCGTATATGTCAATCCCAGTCTCCCAATTTATCCCTCCCCCTTACCCCGTTTTCCCCTGGTAACCATAAGTTTGTTTTTATGCAGTAGATGGTTTTAATTCCCATTTTACAGATTAAGACACTAATGCTCAGTGATATTAAGAACTTCCCCAAGTTAGTATAGTCTATTAGAGGCAGGCCCAGGATTCGAACCTACACATGTCTGACCCCAGAGATTATGCATTTAACCCTTGGGCTGTGAGGCAGGAAGGAGGAAGCCACTTTAAAAAAAAGATTAAATCTCAGTGTGAAAAGTATATAGAAGTTATTTTTCTATCCCCTCATAAAATTGTCACATTCATTCAAATTAGCTAAGGATCTGAGAAAGTAAATGCTGGAAAAGATGAGAAGCCAAGAGCAAGAGGGTTGGATGTTTGCCAAAACCAGTGGGTAACGCAAGCCAAAGGGCAACCAACAGAGAGCACAGAGGAAGCAGAAGTCTGAGGGAGCCAGGAATCAGCACACGAGGGTGAGCGGGGTAGAAAGACACTGCTGCTGGACATCACACAGAAGATTGGGGCCGGGGGACAGGGATGAGAGGGCAACAGGAGTACCCAGAGCAGAAGCATGTACCAAGGCAGCTTGATTGTGGCTGTTCATATCACTGTTTCTACATTTTCTAATTCTCCATGTCAATAGCCAGTCCCAACAGAATCTATCTAGGCTTATGGCACTGGAGTGGGATCAGGCAGTTGGAGGCGCTAAGCTGAGGCAGAAGGAGAATCCACAGCACCTGTGCAGGAGAAAAGAGTGCCTAAAGGCTGTATTTAGTTTAATTTAATTTAATTTATTTAGGCCGCGCTGTGCATACAGCATGCGGGATCTTAGTCCCCTGACCAGGGATCGAACTTGTGCCCCCTGCATTGGGAGCACAGAGTCTTTACCACTGGACCTCCGGGGAAGTCCCTAAAGGCTGCATTTTAAAGACCCCAGGTAGTTAAGTACCAGGACGTATGACCTTCAGTGGGCTTTGCTTCTTCAACCCCATGATCCTCACTGCTTCTAAGAGAGTTCTACTAGATTATGCCCACACGTCTCCCAAGAGCAAAAATCAGCTCTTAGAGACAGCTCAGTCTGAGCCCACAAAGAAAAATTTTCTCAGTTACATTGCAAATGACAGGGCACCTCTCACTCATTAAATTCAGTGAGTTATAAATTATTCAGAGCCATGTACATATCATGGGTTAACCCTCATCTGTTTCCATCTTACAGGACATGTTCTAATTGCCAATTTTCCCCTTAGAATGTAGTACTGGAAATTGCATGTTTCATTCTATATGTGGCTTGACCAGTAGGAAGAACAATGGATGTACTACTTCCTTAAAGGCACCCTAAGCTTTTATTACTTGTCATTTAAATTGCATTATCATTGTAAGCTGCCACATCACACTGGTATTGAGTACATGGCCACTGAAAACTGCTGGATCTTTTTCACTTAAACAGCCACTACCAAGCCAGATATCCATCTTATATGTATGAAAACCCAGTTGAAAATAACTTTTACTTGGGTCTTTGCCTGTACTCCTGTTAATTTCTTTGTGGTTTTAGCGGCCCAACATTCCAAATTGCTGAAGGCAGGTTGAATTCCAGCCTGTTTGTGTCATCGAAATCAACAGCGTCAATACTTCAGGCTCTGCGGTATCGGCAGATATGATAAAATGCCTTCTATGTCTTCAGTGAATTAAGTAATTTTCAATCGAAGTCAACAAATATTTTACTGAGCACATGTTATGAATTAGCCACTTTTCTAAATGCGAGGATGAATGAGATGTATTGATGATGTCTGGGTGAACTAGACAGAACTAGTTCCCAAGAGGCTCACGGTACCTGGAGGAATGGGCATGAATATGGCTAAGTACAATATGATATGAGTAGGAGTTCCCTGGTGACACGAGAGATAAGAATCCACTTGCCAATGCAGGGGATACAGGTTCGATCCTTGGTCCGGGAAGATCCCACATGCTGCAGAGCAACTAAGCCCACGCTCCACAACTACTGAGCCTGTGCTCTAGAGCCTGCGAGCCACAACTACTGAGCCCGCACACCTAGACCCCATGCTCCGCAACAAGAGAAACCACTGTGATGAGAAGCCCGTGCACCTCAATGAAGAGTAGCCCCCACTCGCCACAACTAGAGAAAGCCTGTGCACAGTAACGAAGACCCAACGCAGCCAAAAATAAAAAATTAAATCTTTAAAAAAAAGTGGTATGAGTAAAGTCCTATGAAAACATTTAAAATTAGCAATTTACTGAATTGCTTTAGCCATTATTTCAGTTTCTTTTTTTTTCAATTAACAAATCTTTATTGAACATGTATGATAAACAGGGCAACTTAATGGGTTCTTGGGATTAAAATAGAAAAAAATATTGTGGTCACTGCCTTACAGAGAATGTCTCAGAGGCATATATGCAAAAATAATTACATCATAGTGATATCAGTTTCTCATATACAGTTGTCCATTGGTATTCATGGGGGACTAGTTCCAGGACCCCACGAATACCAAAATTTGTGGATGCTCAAGTTTCTTATATAAAATGTTACAGTCAGGTCCTCTGTATTTGCAGGTTCTGCATCCGCAGATACGGGAGAGCCGACTGAAGGTCATCTTCACTGAACCTGTCGGTTTTCAAATTTCCAAGTGGTGGGTGTGGTACTAATTCAACCTGAAGCTGGGTCTGCATAAAGCAGCTAGATCAAGTGATTGAGGACATTGTTGCACCTGAGCTGAGCACAGTAGAATGTGTGAATTCGATTATATTAAGAATGCTGATGCACGTGACCAATACATTAGAAACATACAAATATCTCATCATACCAGCACTTTCTGTGATTTTAACTTTAAGACAACAACAATGTGAAAGATAGTGCACAGGACAGATTCATCTCACATATTGCTGCCTCTTCTAGAACGCAAAGATAGCAAGAAAGCAACAGAAAACAGACCCTCTCCTGCAACAATGAATGTAATCCTGGCCGGGGCTCACTAACCACTTTACAGGCCCAATAACAGTTCAGATGTGCCACATCCCTGCATCTTGTAGCCAGCCACCAAGCATGACCACACAATATTTGGTAGCTGAAGCTAAAAGAATTATTTGGGTGGTTGACTAATTGTTCCTTTACCTTGCCTTCCAGATAGAAGGAGGAAGAGGAGGAGGAGGAAACCTTTCTGTCCATAGTTTTTACTAGGCTGCCAAATCTACATTGGCCCTGTTCACATTTACTAATCTGAGTCTCAGCAGGAACAAGAGATTACCTATTCAGATGTGAGGGCTCTTGGCATTTTACATGAAAAACAATAACTCAAACCTGAATATAATTGAAAGAAGGGTGATTGGTTCCATAGCATCTAGTCTCCATTCAGAGCTTTCTTTTCTCCCTTGACACCATCTGCCCTAAGAGAGACTTATGCAGCCCTACTCGGGCTGTCCTGGCCCCTGGTCCTGAGGCAGGCACCTAACTATGCCTTCCCCAGCAGGGACCCCAGGCTCAGACCTTTCCTTAAACCTGGACTGTGTGTGAGGCTGGTGCTCCCTCAGCCAGGAAGCAGGCCAGGGCCAGCAGCCCAAGGATTTTCAATTGACTTTCTGTTTGTTTTGCTTTTTATTTCCTTCCGTCCCTCCTTTGCTTCCTTCCTAAGTCATTTGAGTATTTTATTACTAAATTTCAAAACTCAGTTCTTGGCCAATGCAAGTATGAAATACAATTTTTGAAAGATTTAATAAAGATGAAATAAACTGTTCATAGAGAGCCAGTGGAGCAAATCGAGTCAGGGAGTTGAAAAATGGTGCTGGAACAGTTGGACATTCGTATGTGGGGAAAAAAAAAAAAAAAAAGAACATTGTTCCTTGAACAACATGTAAAAATAAACTGAAAATATACCATAGACCTGAATGTTTGATGTAAAACTGTAAAAGTTCTAAAATAAAACCTAAGAAAAAAAATCTTTGTGACCTTGGATTAGTCAAAGATTTCTTAGATATGACACAAAAGCACTAACCAGAAAGCAAACAATGATAAATTGGACTTTATCACAATTAAAACCTTCCTCTCTTTGAAAGACACTTAAGAAAATAAAAAGACTAGCTACAGAGTGAGAGAAAATATTTGCAGAACACATATCTAATCAAGGACTTGTAGACAGAGTATATAACTAACTTTCTAAAATTCAGCAATAAGGAAACAAACAACCCAGTTTAAAAAAAAAGGGGGGGTTAAAGATTTGAAAATCTTTCACCAAAGATGACATACAGATGGAAAATAACCACATAAAAAGATTCACATAAAAAGATGCTCAACATTGTCAGTGATTAGAGAAATACAAACTAAAACCACAATAGAGATACCACCTATTAGAATGGCTAAAATAAAATGAAACCAAAAATACCAAGTGCTAAGAGGTTGCAAAGCAACTGAATTCATGCACTGTTGTGGATGAATGAAAATCATATTCACACAAAAACTTGCACCCTACTTTTATATCAGGTCTATTCAAAATTGCCAGAAACAACCCAGGTATCTTTAGGGGTAAATGGATAAACAGGCTGTAGTATATCCATACAATGGAATACTATGCAGCAATGGAAAGGAATGGACTGTGGATACAGGCAATGACTTGGATCAATCTTAAGTGCATTGTGCTAAGTGAAAGAAGCCAGACTCCAAAGAGTACATATCGTATGAGTCTATTTAGATGACCTTTTGAAAAAGGCAAAATGATAGCAACTGAGAACAGGTTAGTGATTGTCAAGGTCTGGGGGATGGGGAAGGAAACTGACTACAAAGGGGCACTGGGGAATTTTCTGGGTGGCAGAAATGTTTATATCTTTATGGGGGTGATAGTTACATGGGTGTATACATACATAAAAATTCATTAAGCTGTACATTAAGATTTGTGTATTTTACTGAAGTAAAATTGTATCTCAATTAAAGCATTTAAGAAATGAAGATGAAACAAAAACATCTTCAGGTAAAGGGAAACAGAAAGAATTTATTGCCAAAAGACCTGCATTAAAAGATGCTACTAGATGGGAACTTGGATCTTCAGGAAGAGAACAAGCTCGTTAGAAATGGTGAATATGAAGATAAATATAATATAAATACATTTCCTCAGGTTTCCCTTCATTTATCTTTAGGTGGGGGCAGATAGAATACAAAACACTTACAATATGTAGGGAGATGGTGGGGGTAGGATTTTTTAGGAAACAAAGAGAAAGCCACCTCATCAATTAGGGATTCCTAGCTCCTGAAAATTTGGTTCTAGCTTAATGCCATGGTGCAGAGTAGATTCAAGCTAGGTGTTCATGATGCCAAACAACCTGGTGAATACAACAAATTTGAGTCAACTATTCCCAAACATTACAAGTCGGGCATTTGGTGTCCATGACTTGCTGTTAGCAGATATTAAAAAATGTTTGTTAGGTAATTATAACATAACTTCTAATTCGAATATTTTAAGAATCATTCTACAAAAGACAGAATTAGTAAGTTGAGGCCCACTATGGGTAGGAAATGCCAAAGTCATGGACCAAGATTTAAACTGAGGTAAGTTTGACTCCGAATTCTACTTCACTATCAACACTGCACTGATTTTAATCCTGTGTTTCCTATATGTAAAATGAAGATAGTGATAAAACCTATCTCACAGTGTTGTTATGGGGATTAAATGAGAAAATGTCTGCAAAGTACCTGGGATATAATAAGAACTCAATAAATGGGAATGTGTCCACAAAAATATATGACCTATAGTTGTTTTTTTTAAAGTAGATCTTTATTGGAGTATAATTGCTTCACAATACATATGTCCCCATATCTCCTCCCTCTTGAGCCTCCCTCCCATCTTTCCTATCCCACCCCTCTAGGTCATCTCAAAGCACCAAGCTGATCTCCCTGTGCTATACAGCTGCTTCCCACTAGCTAACTATTTTACATTAGGTAGTTTATATGTCAGTGCTACTCTCATTTTGCCCCAGTTTCCCCCTCCCACCTTGTGTCCTCAAGTCCATTCTCTATGTCTACATCTTTATTCCTGCCCTGCAACTAGGTTCATCAGTACCATTTTTTTTACATTCCATATACATGTGTTAGCATACGGTATTTGTTTTTATCTTTCTGACTTACTTCACTCTGAATAACAGTCTCTAGGTACATCCACCTCACTACAAATAACTCAATTTCGTTTCTTTTTATGGCTGAGTAATATTCTGTTGTATATATGTGCCACATCTTCTTTATCTATTCATCTGTCGATGGACATTTAGGTTGGTTCCATGTCCTGGCTATTGTAAATAGTGCTGCAATGAACACTGTGGTACGTGACTTTTTTTGAATTATGGTTTTCTCAGGGTAAATGCTCAGTAGTGGGATTGCTGGGTCATATGGTAGTTCTATTTTTAGTTTTTTAAGGAACATCCATACTGTTCTCCATAGTGGTTTTTCAATTTATATTCCCAATTTATACCAACAGTGCAGGAGGGTTCCCTTTTCACCACACCCTCTCCAGCATTTATTGTTTCTAGATATCTTGATAATGGCCATTCTGACTGGCATGAGGTGATACCTCATTGTAGTTTTTTTTTTTTTTTTTTTTTTTTTGTGGTACGTGGGCCTCTCACTGTTGTGGCCTCTCCCGTTGCAGAGCACAGGCTCCGGACATGCAGGCTCAGCGGCCATGGCTCACGGGCCTAGCTGCTCCGCGGCATGTGGGATCTTCCCGGACTGGGGCATGAACCCGCGTCCCCTGCATTGGCAGGCGGACTCTCAACCACTGAGCCACCAGGGAAGCCCCTCGTTGTAGTTTTGATTTGCATTTCTCTAATAATTAGTGATGTTGAGCATCTTTTCATGTGCTTCTTGGCCATCTGTATGTCTTCCTTGGTGAAATTGGTCTATTTAGGTCTTCCACCCAGTTTTTAATTGGGTTGTTTGCTTTTTTGATATTGAGCTCCATGAGCTGTTTGTATATTTTGGAGATTAATCCTTTGTTGGTTGTTTCATTTGCAAATATTTTCCCCCATTCTGAGGGTTGTCTTTTTGTCTTGTTTATGGTTTCCATTTTTTTTTTTTTTTTTTTTTTTTGCGGTACACGGGCCTCTCACTGTTGTGGCCTCTCCCATTGCGGAGCACAGGCTCTGGACGCGCAGGCCCAGTGGCCATGGCTCATGGGTCTAGCCGCTCCACGGCATGTGGGATCTTCCTGGACTGGGGCACGAACCCGTGTCCCCTGCATCAGCAGGTTGACTCTCAACCACTGCGCCACCAGGGAAACCCTTTTTAATTTAATTTTATTTACTTTTTATACAGCAGGTTCTTATTAGTCAACCATTTTATACACATCAGTGTATACATGTCAATCCCAATCTCCCAATTCATCACACTACCACCCTCACCAGCCACTGCTTTCCCCCCCTTGGTGTCCATACGTTTGTTCTCTACATCTGTGTCTCAATTTCTGCCCTGCAAACCAGTCCATATGTACCATTTTTCTAGGTTCCACATATATGCGTTAATATGCGATATTTGTTTTGCTCTGCAAAAGCTTTTAAGTTTAATTAAGTCCCATTTGCTTACTTTTGTTTTTATTTCCATTACTCTAGGAGGTGGATCAAAAAAGACCTTGCTATGGTTTATGTCAAAGAGTGTTTTTCCTACGTTTTCCTCTAAGAGTTTTACAGTGTCTGGTCTTACATTTAAGTCTTTAATCCATTTGGAGTTTATTTTTTGTGTATTGTGTTAGGTAGTGTTCTAATTTCATTCTTTTACATGTAGCTGTCCTGTTTTCCCAGAACCACTTATTGAAGAGGCTGTCTTTTCTCCACTGTATGTTCTTGCCTCCTTTGTCGTAAATTAGGTGCCCATATGTGCGTGGATTTATCTCTGGGCATTCTATCCTGTATCATTGATCTATATTTCTGTTTTTGTGCCAGTACCATACTGTCTTGATTACTGTAGCTTTGTGGTATAGTTTGAAGGCAGGAGCCTGATTCCTCCAACTCTGTTTTTCTTTCTCAAGATTGCTTTGGCTCTTCAGGGTCTTTTGTGTTTCCATACAACTTGTAAAATTTTTTGTTCTAATTCTGTGAAGAATGCCATTGGGAGTTTGATAGGGATTGCATTGAATCTGTAGATTGCTTTGGGTAGTATAGTCATTTTCACAAGATTAATTCTTCCAGTCCAAGAACATGGATTTTCTTGTTTCTCCATCTGTTTATGTCATTTTTGATTTCTTTCATCAGTGTTTTATAGTTTTCTGAGTACAAATCTTTCATCTCCCGAGGCAGGTTTATTGCTAGGTATTTTATTCTTTTTGTTGCAGTGGTATATGGGACTGTTTCCTGAATTTCTCTTTCTGATTTTTCATTGTTAGTGTATAGGAATGCCAGAGATTTCTGTGTATTAATTTTTTATCCTGCAACATACCAAATTCATTGATTAGCTCTAGTAGTTTTCTGGTGGCATCTTTAGGATTTTCTATGTATAGTATCATGTCATCTGCAAACAGTGACAGTTTTACTTCTTTTCCAATTTGTATTCCTTTTATTTCTTTTTCTTCTCTGGTTGCTGTGGCTAGGACTTCCAAAACTATGTTGAATAAGAGTGGTGAGAGTGGACATCCTTGTCTTGCTCCTGATCTTAGTGGAAATGCTTTCAGTTTTTCACCATTGAGTATGATGCTTGCTGTAGGTTTGTCATATATGGCCTTTATTATGTTGAGGTAGGTTCCCTCTATGCGCACTTTCTGGGGAGTTTTTATTCATAAATGGGTGTTGAATTTTGTCAAAAGCTTTTTCTGCATCTACTGAGATGATCACATGTTTTTTTATTCCTTACTTTGTTAATGCGGTATCTCACATTGATTGATTTGCATATATTGAAGAATCCTTGCATCCCTGGGATAAATCCTACTTGATCATGTGTATGATACCTTTAATATGTTGTTGGATTCTGTTTGCTGGTATTTTGTTCAGGATTTTTGCATTTATGTCCATCAGTAATATTGGTCTATAATTTTCTTTTTTTGTGATATCTTTTTCTAGTTTTGGTATCAGGGTGATGGTGGCTTCACGAACGAATTTGGGAGTGTTTCTCCCTCTGCAATTTTTTGAAAGGGTTTGAGAAGAATGGGTGTTAGACCTTCTCTAAATGTTTGATAGAATTCACCTGTGAAACCATCTGGTACTGGACTTTCGTTTGTTGGAAGATTTTTAATTACGGTTTCAATTTCATTACTTGTGATTGGTCTGTTTGTATTTTCTAATTCTTCCTTGTTCTGTCTTGAAAAATTGTACCTTTCCAAGAATTTGTCCGTTTTTTCATGGCTGTGCAGTTTATTGGCATATATTTGTTTGTAGTAGTCTCTTATAATCCTTTGTATTTCTGTGGTGTAGGTTGTGATTTCTCCTTTTTCATTTCTAATTTTATTGATTTGCATCCTCTCCCTTTATTTCTTGATGAGTCTGGCTAAGGGTTTATCAATTTTGTTTAGCATCTCAAAGAACAAGCTTTTAGTTTTATTGATCTTTGCTATTGTTTTCTTTGTTTCTATTTCATTTGTTTCTGCTCTGATCTTTATGATTTCTTTCCTTCTACCAACTTTGGGTTTTCTTTGTTCTTCTTTCTCTAGTTGTTTTTAAGTGTAGGGTTAGATTGTTTATTTGAGATTTTTCTTGTTTCTTGAGGTGAGAATGAATTGCTATAAACTTCCTTCTTAGAACTGCTTTTGCTGTGTCCCATAGGTTTTGGGTTTTTGTGTTTTCATTGTCATTTGTTTCTATGTATTTTTTTATTTCTTCTTTGATTTCTTCAGTGATCTCTTGGTTATTTAGAAATGCACTGTTTAGCCTTCATGTATTTGAGTTTTTTAGTTTTTTTTCTCGTAATTGATTTCCAATCTCATAGCATTGTGGTCAGAAAAGATGGTTGATACAATTTCAGTTTTCTTAAACTTTCCAAAGCTTGATTTGTGACCCAAGATGTGATCTATCCTGGAGAATGTTCCATGTGCACTTGAGAAGAAAGTGTATTCTGCCACTTTTGGGTGGAATGTTCTATAAATATCAATTAAATCTATCTGGTCTATTGTGTCATTTAAAGCCTGTGTTTCCTTATTTATCTTCTGTTTGGATGATCTGTCCATTAGTTTAAGTGGGGTGTTAAAATCCCCTACTATTATTGTGTTATTGTCAATTTCTCGTTTCATGGTTGTTAGCATTTGCCTTATGTATTGAGGTCCTCCTATGTTGGGTGCATAAAGATTTATAATTGTTATATCTTCTTCTTGGATTGATCCTTTGATCATTATGTACTGTCCCTCTTTATTTTAAAGTCTATTTTATCGGATATGTGTATTGCTATTCCAGCTTTCTTTTGATTTCCATTTGCATGGAATATCTTTTTCCATCCCTTCACTTTCAGTCTATATGTGTCCCTAAGTCTGAAGTGGGTCTCTTATAGACAGGATATATATGGATCTTGTTTTTGTATCCATTCAGCCAGTCTGTGTCTTTTGGTAGGGGCATTTAATCCATTTACATTCAAGGTTATTATTGATATGTATACTCCTATTACCATTTTCTTAACTGTTTTGGGTTTGTGTTTGTAGGTCCTTTTCTTCTCTTGTGCTTCCTTCCTAGAGAAGTTTCTTTAGCATGTGTTGTAAAGCTCATTTGGCGGTGCTGAATTCTCTTAGCTTTCACTTGTCTGAAAAGCTTTTGATTTCTCCATCGAATCTGAATGAGATCCTTGCTGGGTAGAGTAATCTTGGTTGTAGGTTTTTGTCTTTCATCATTTTAAGTACATCCTGGCACTCCCTTCTGGCCTGCAGAGTTTCTGCTTGAAAATCAGCTGATAACCTTATGGGGATTCCTTTGTATGTTATTTTTTGTTTTTCCCTTGCTGCTTTTAATATGTTTTCTTTCAATTTAATTTTTGTTACTTTGATTAATATGTGTCTTGGTGTGTTTTTCTAGGATTTATCCTGTATGGGAGTCTTTGTGCTTCTGGGCTTGGGTGACTATTTCCTTTTCCATGTTAGGGAAGTTTTTGACTGTAATCTCTTCAAATATTTTCTCAGACCCTTTCTTTTTCTCTTCTTCTGGGACCCCTGTAATTTGAATGTTGGTGTGTTTAGTGTTGTCCCAGAGGTCTCTGAAATTGTCTTCAATTCTTTTATTCTTTTTTCTTTATTCTGCTCCTTGTCAGTTATTTCCACCATTTTGTCTTCCAGCTCAATTATTCATTCTTCTGCCTCAGTTATTCTGTTATTGATTCCTTCTAGTGTATTTTTCATTTCAGTTATTGTGTTGTTCATCTCTGTTTGTTCTTTAGTTCTTCTAGAACTTTGTTTAACATTTCTTGTATTTTCTCAGTCCATGCCTCCATTCTATATCTGAGTTTCTGGATCATCTTTACTATCATTACTCTGAATTCTTTTTCAGGTAGATTGCCTATTTCCTCTTCATTTATTTGGTCTTGTAGGTTTTTACCTTACTCCTTCATCTGTGACGTATTTTTCTGCCCTCTCTTTTTTTTTTTTTTTATGAGTCAGATTGTGTTCCTGTCTTACTGGTTGTTTGGCCTGAGGCTTCCAACACTGCAGTTTGTAAGCTGCTGGGTAGAGCTGTATCTTGATGCTGAGATGAGGACCTCCATGAGACCTCAGTCTGATGAATATTTCCTAGGGTCTGAGGTTCTCTGTTAGTCCAGTGGTTTGGACTCAGAGCTCCAAGCGTAGGAGCTTCAGCCTGACCCCCGGCTCATGAACAAAGATCCCGCAAGCTGCGTGGGGTGGCGGTTCACTTGGGGGTTCTCCCATCTCCTTGGGCGTCAGAGTCCCCACCAGTGGCTGGCAGGCACCCTAGTTGTGGGGAGACTCTAACTCGGCATCTCCCCACACTGCCATCTTGACTCTGTTCTTAAATATGATTCTTGACCTCTAGTTAATACATCTTATAGTTGACGAAGACTTCAGTGAGGGGGAGGGTGTGGAACACCCTCTTTTTTGGACTGATCACTGAACCATCCTATGACCAGAAACACCTTCTTAATCCTGAGAGCCTTCTAATCATACATTCAGGTAATCATAGGCTTTTTAAAGGAGCAACAGAAATGTTCTCCCTGTAACCCATGACACTACATATTGGAAAGTGGAGTGAATTTCAAAGAATCCTCGGGTTGTCTCTGGGTGCTTTGAATTAGCAATGATTACCTCTGAGGCCTACCCCAGCCACATTTTTGGACCGAAACCTACTCTGAAGCAAAGGGTTGTCTGATACTACTTTGGATTAAATACGGACTAAAGGATTTCATTGGATTCCCCTAATATTTGTTGAGCTTCTCTTGTTTGCTGGACCCCATCCTAGACACTTTCTCATATATATTTATTTAGATTTATTTCAAGAAGAATACTCTTTAACGCGGTTGCTGCATTTCCTGCAGATGGTTTCCTCAGTGTTTCAAAATATATGAAAAACTCGAGAAGTATCTGTGAGGCTCTTATGATCAATATTTAAACAATTGATGAAAATTGTGTCTCTTATTTGGGTATTACATTTTTCTTCTAGTATCTCAGAGATTAATCCTATTCATCCTAAAATAGTGATTGTGAATCTTCTTTGGAAGGATGGCTCAAATTCCATGATAAATACAGACATTCTGTTTGCCCCCCACCATGTTCAAGGGGGGGAAATTTATGTGTTTGTTTACAAAGCTAAAGAAATAATAAATAATTCTGAACTTCCCAAAGGGTATTGTAAATTATATATTAGCTTTGGGGGGAATCTATTTACAACTCTTCCGATGGTTGGCTTCATCCTTGTATGACTTGCCATAGTTTAAATCATCCATTTTAATGCCTGATGGGTCATTCTGAGCCCCGCCCTGTTTTCCACATTGCTCACCCTGAGTCAGAACTTCAAAGGAAATTTTTAGTGTTCTCTTACTTCACTCCCTTAGTTGCTTTTCCTCTCTTCACTGTCTTTTCTTCCCCACTGCCTCTTTTAACTTATTTCTCCCCAAATTGCCCCCTACAGACACACAAATACAATTCAGTACCTTCTCAGCCTTGTCTGTTTCAAACTAATTTCCTATTGCCACCTCCTCAGTCCCTTTCCCACAGTGACACATCTGTGTCCTCTGGGGTCTCAGGAGAAAATTCCTCCCTTCCTCAATATCACCAAGAAAGGGAGGAGAGAAGCTCACCATGTGCCAGTCCTTACCTTTCCCAGACATGATCTCCTAGCAAGAGTTCTGCAAGAAGGCATTGTCATCTCCATTTTACAGGATGAGGGTCAGAAAATGTAAGCAATTTGCCCAAGTTTACAAAGCCAACAAATGTAGAACTGAGACTTACATCCAGGTCTTTCTCACCACAAAGGTCACACTATTTCACCATGTTATCCTATTTTCTATGACGTACAGGATCACACTCAAAATTGATCAGTCTAGCACTCAGAGATTTCCTTGATCAGGTTCCAGTTTTGTACAACCAGTTTCATATTAGCCCCAAACTCCATCCAGGCTCTCCTGATATATGTCTTAAGGTAAGAGGTATTGATACCCACTAGCCTGGAATACCCTTCTCTTCTGTCCCAAGTCTACCCATTCCTCAAGATTCACCACATTCATTTTCCATAGGACCTTTCTGACACCTTGCCCCCAGTTATATTTGGGGGGATCTCTTTAAAATATAGATTCAAACTCAGACAAACTGGAGTGTGGCCGGAGTCTCTGCATTTCTAACAAGGTGATGTCAATGCACCACTGGGTACACTTGCATCCTTGTCCATGTACAGGATGCAAAGACAACTGGCTCTTTCCTAGGACAACTCCGGCAAACCAAACCTCACAGCTCAGGAGCCCAATCACAGGTAAGGGGCAGAGCTGGCTGGTTTGGATGAATCACCTGAAGAGAAACTGTTAGAGAGCCAGCCACAATGTCCACTTCAGTTCCCCAGTAGGGCAGTGAGAAAATCCAGCACAAACCCCCCAGGAATGCCCGAGAGACATAAAAGTAATAACCAGCAGAAAAATCAACCGTTTTGATAGGGGAGATGATTTTATTTTTGACTACAGCTCATCTCGATTAGTTACTTGTTTGCAAAAAGACTTCCCTCTTGGATCCTTTCATTTTATGGAAGAATAATTGAGATGAGCAGAGCATTATTTCAAATTCTCTTACTAGAATGGATTGTGAATCACCCTCTGTCATGACTGTGGCCAGTGGCCATTCGGCCATACTTAATTCAGAGACTATTGCCATGACATGTTTCTGAGGTCAGCTAAAAGTTTCTAGGTATCCATATTTTAATTGGTTTCCTTCCAGTTTTGGGCTGTATGCGCTAAAAAAAACAGTGCTGGACATTAGTTAAAGGTACTAAAAACAGACTTTCTTCAGTAACTACTGCAGTAGGGGAAAAGGACTTCAGTACAAAACCAAACTCAACTCTGATCCATGTAGAGGTGCAGAGATGGAATCAGGGCTTGAGCAAAGTCAGGAAAGTGGAAAATTACAAAAAGCAAGTGGGGGGGGGGTGTCAATGTGATTAGGCCACCTGGGATTATTAACTGGCCCTTATGGAAGTGAGGCTTTTACCCTCCCACAGAGACTGGGAAAAAGGGGCCCTGTCTTCAGGTGTTGGTTGGAACAAACAGTAACTTCTTTAGTCAGCCTTGACTCTTCCCAGACAGGAACTTAAGAGGGGCTGGGTCATCCCAGGGACACAGCCTTGAGCTGTTAGAAGCCATGTTAGTGTTTGTTCAAAGTCTTAGTGTTGGGGGTAGACAAATCATTCGTGATGAGACAAACTCAACAGTTCTCAGATGTAACCTAAAGAAATCATGCTAATAATAATCTTAATATATACAGCTGTTACCATGATTCCTCTTTGTCACTAAATTTATAATTTCATTTACTAATATAAAGTCAAATGAATACTACATATGAACTTTTTAATTGAGTAGAAGACTAATTGCACATTATGTCCCAGTAATCCCTGAAAATATTCCTAAGTAAGAGCATAATATGTATAGAACCAGCTCTAAAGGATAGCCATCTGGAACCATCTTTTTAAGTGGAGGAGCAAGGTTTGGTGGATGCATAACTCAAATAGACAACTTTTGCCCACCAATTTTAAGTGGTGATAGGAAATCAAGGAGTTAGTCATAAAAGCCTATAAATAGGCACTTGAACAAGTGAATATAGGATGGAACTTTTTATCATTCCTTTCACTGTAGAAATATTATTGAAACAACTGAAATAAATGATCTCTGTTCTCTCTGGAGCTGTTAAAAGAATATGTGCCCAGTTAGTTATCAGAATGTTTTTCCAGTATACATATACTCTATGGAAATATATATATATGTATATATTTCTATATAGAAATATATATATATCTACACACATATATACGAAAATGTGAAAACGTCCATAAAGCTGACAAAAATGAAAAGCAATTCTAGAAAAATTGCCCATCATTGATTCATTACTGGTTGTAAAATGGTCTTATGTTTGCAATAACAAGAAGCACTAGGTGGGAGAATATGTCATAGAAAAATAGAATAAATGTTTCACTAAATTCGATATTCCCTTGGTGAAATTGGTTCTGCACTGTATGCTGAAGGTTCAACAGGAAAAACAAAAGCCTCGTCTTACTACAGATTGCATTTGGGCCTAGATGATGGCAGCAGATCTGGCTGAACAAAGCAATTTTAGGTAGGAATTTGCAAACGTATAATTGAATACCTAGTGCCTGGCACACAGTAGGCATTTTGGAGATATATGTTAAGTGGAGTTTTCAAAATGCGCATTTTGGTCACACGTAAATAAAGTATTTGAGATACTGAGTAATATTTATATTTCAAACTGTTGAATCAGCCCTAAATAAGCATCTTTTTCAAAGAAATGATAAAGGGAAAGAAGCTCAGATTGTTCAGTTACAAAGAAGCCATATTATCAATGTCATCCTTTCTCACTGTTACACAGAAGCATTGAATTTAATTGGATACTCCTGGCACCAAATCTTCCCTCTAAGAAGCATAGCTGAGATGGAAGAAAGAAGCCAGAATGGCCTCTGAAGAGCCAGCCAAAGCTCCTGGAGTGAGAGCCAGCAGGTTTAAAGCCCTTATCACAGAAGAAGCACCCTGAGCCCCAACCAAAGCTTATTTAATCTCATTTAGCACAGGATTTAAATAATTTTGTTTATCTGGTTTCTACACCACAACTTAGAAGGGTTTTACATAATGTTAATTTCCTGGGCTGGAATTATAGAGCATCATGCTTTAAGAAATACCAGGTCCCACTTTGGAACCTGTCTGTTTTTATCCCGAGTCCTAGTTCAGGACATCTGCCTCTCTCCCCAGTTGACTCCTTTGTATAATTGTTTACATCTCTAGCTCTTCTCCGATTAATGTTTGTATTCTTCTTTCCTTTAAAACCTTTCCCCAAACCTTGACGCTGCGGGTATACAATAAATGCTCGTTAAACACTATGAATCTAAAATAGAGCATGAGAAGATTTGATGTCCTGCTGGAAGCAGCAAGAAGTCACGTATGGCTGGTGACAGTGTAAGAAGAAACTAAAATCAAAGGGCTGATGCACGAGGAAGCCCAGTTATATGGGACTGACCCTTCGGTGTAGGGAGAAAGAGCTCTGCCCACGTGTACCTCAGGAGTCCTGGGGTACTGCGTGGAGATTCAGAGGAATACGGTACCTGGTGCTTAGAACCACCACACTGTCCTCTGAAGGTTTAAATGAGGAGCTATGTGCTGGGTTTACAGAAGCATGGGAAAAATGAGAGGCCATTTTTCTATCAAATTGGCAAAGATGTTTTCTTAAGATCAAACCCAGTGCCGCTAAGGGCACAGTAAAATAGGTATGCTTATAAACTGTTGGGTGGTGCAAACAGTTTTAAGTTTTTAAAAGTTGTATACTGTTTAAAAACAGTTTTTAAAAGTTTTAAGCACAATGCAAGATGCTTGCAAAAATGTATGACAGGATGTTTACTGCAGTATTAACACTTACTATGAAAAACTGCCCATCAATAGAGAAATATTGACCAACAAAGATTTGTAAAAATTAAATTAAAATATTTCAATATAATATAAATGTACACACGTGCATTAAAAGGATGCACGTGCATGTGAAAAGATATAGATTAAGGTATAGATTAAGATATAGATTAGTGGTTGGTAGGGTCACAGATAGCTTTTATTTCCTTCTTTATAATTCCGTGTTTTCCAAATTTTCACCAATAGATATGAATTAATTTACTAATTAGAAACAAGAAGGAATTTTCTGTGTGTGTGTTCAGGGGTAAGCTTTAGCTATATGGAAGATTCATTTATGTAGAGAAACCAATTCCTTGACCATACTATTATAGACCCTTAGGAACTGTCTACTATGTGCCTGATATCTGTTAGGTCCTGAATATTCAAAGATAAAATACATGGTCCCTGCCCTCATGGAGCTTAGACTCTATGAGGAGACAAGTTTTCACTCTAATGTTTACTGAACATTCACTGGTGCTAGGCATTTTATTTAGTTTATCTCATTTAACCCCCATGATAATTCTTTGAAGTAAATATTATTTTTCTCTTCATAGCGAGAAGCTGAGGCTTAGAGAGGTCAAGTGACTTGCCCAAGATCACAGCCAGTAAGTAATAAAGGAGAGCTTCAAGCCCAGGCAGACCAGTTCTAGACGCTCTTCTTCAACAAGACTGTCTCAAACAACTGTAATTAAGGAGATATATGCTAGGATGGAGGTAAATACAGAGTGTTACTGGAGCACTTAGGACATGTTTCTAACCCATAGTTAGTGGAGAAAAGGATGGGGAAGGCTTCCTGGAGGAGGTGTTATTTTCACAGAATAGAATGTTTATAGGAGTTGGGGTTAGGATAGGAGCAAAAGGGGGTTCCAGGCAGAAGCCACATGCACCCGTGATCAGAGGCTGGAGAGAAGGGGGCACACTCTCCAGCCACATACATGGTTGCCTTCTGTCTGGAGCAAGGGTGCGAGGGGGCGTGAGGATCAGAGAGCAAGACTGGGATCTCAGAGCAAAGGGACACACTTGCCTCATCCTACGCTATTGTGCAAAATGAAAATCTCTCTTAGTTTCCACTAGTGGGTAAGGAAAAGGGTTAAGCAGGCTTTAAAAATCTCATCCTTGTTTGACTGATTACTGCCATGGTAACCCAGCAGCAGCCAACACTTGTCAAGCCCTCTTCTCTGGATACAGTAATAAACAGTGATAAAACATTACCTCAAGGCTTTATATTTTTGCCATCAGTTAAAATTCTGTTCTTGGCTATGGTGAAGGCTTCTTCAAATCACAGCCAAAAAAAAAAAAAAAAAAAAAGAGAGAGAGAGAGAGAGAGAGGAAAGAAAAGAAAGCAAGGGAGAGAAAGGTATATTTTTAAATAATGTACTGAAAATACTTTATGCATATGCTTTAAGAATTCAAAGCCCTTAACATCTTAGGCCCTTGAAAAGGCCAAAAACCTTAACAAGGTAGAGAGTTCTGAAAGGGCTTTCCCCCTCCTAAGAATAAAGACTTGACAGAAGGTAAACAATGACTCTGCGTTTTGTAGCTCCACCAAGCATTAGCTCCATTATGTCTGTAATGATTTCTGTGGAGGAGAACAGCCACTCCCTCACCCCTCCTTTCCCTGGTAACTCTCGCTGAAAGAAAGGAGCCCAGGCTCCCCATTATAGCTGTGTGACATCTGTGCGATGGGTGGGAACTTGTTTCTAAAACAGCCCACAAATAGTTAGATTTGGTACCATTCTGAAAGCTACTCTCAGCTCAGGCAGCTACTCTTCTTCCAAGAGGCAATTCCTTAGGGTAACTGAAGGCTCTTCAGCTTTGAGAGGAATCTCAGCTGGGTCCAAGTCATGGCTCCCACTCCTTCTAGCATCTTCCCTTTCAAACCTTACCTAACCTCCAGGAGCTCAGTTTTCTGCTTTCTAAAACGGGCTTTATACCTCTCCTTTGCAGTAGAGCTGAAAGGACTGGGGCTGAGGAATGTAAATGCAATGGGCGCACATATACTATATCTTCTACAATCAGTAGCTATTATTATGTATTTAGAGTCACAAACTCAAATGATAAGTTAGATAATAAAACACTGTGAAATAGCCTAGGCAAAAAGTTTTCAACCCCCAGTTTATGTATCATAGTTCATACATTCTTAGTCACGCTGTTTTTCATGTTTTAACGTTTCTGAAATTGGGATGTATCTTACAATTGGCAATGATTTTCCTTACTTAGTGGATCATAAAATAGTGGAGCATCTTACCGTGGAGGAAGTCTCAGATTAGATGAAATAGGGTAATCCCTTTCAGCATATGGAGCATTCGACTTTGGTTCCAGGCCACCAGATAAAAGAAGAAGCCAACCCCTACTCTTATTCAATAAATCTCTGACAGAGAAGATAAGATTCATGGCAAGGACCCATCTCATCTTTCTGAGCTGTTGCAACCTGGCAACACATCTGTTCCTAAGAGAAGACACATCAGAATCATCCATCTACTCTACTCAGTCTCCTATGTAATCCATACCATCTGGTGGCACCTTTCAGTATCTCCTCAACTGTCCTTCTCCCCACCACACGTGCTGCTGCTAAAACTAAACAAAACAGAAAAAGGCTTTAGTTTGAGATTTTCAAAGCTGTTTCTAAAGTGAAACCAGGCAAGAATGTGATGAATGTAATTTTCCAGCCTTGTAGAAACACGTTGATAACAGCAGCAAGGCCTACTGTTGGGGGAGGAAAGAGGAAGATGCTCGTGCAAACACACACACACACACACACACACACACACGCATCCCTCTGTCCCATATTATGGAGCTCTGCCTTGAGGCTTCAGGAACCCCCAAAACCAGAGCTCTAAGGGAATGTAGGTGGGTGGGACTCTAGAATAGCTGGTGTCACCTGCTTGGGAACAGGAGATGCACACACACACGCATGCGCGCATGCGCGCGCACACACACACACTTTTATAGGTAACAGAACAAGACTGTGAAACGGGTTAGTAGATATTTGCCTGGGAAACCAACCTGCAAGGGCGCTAAAATATCATTGGCATAAATCAAAACTAGGAGACCTGCTAACTCAGGTGTTTGAGAGCACCTCTACATGGTGGCTGAAATGCAAGTTGGTTCCGTGCCCACTAAAGGAGATGCTGACTTCTAGGAGAAATAGTTCAAAAGCAAAAACTCCCTACAGGTGCTAAACCTGTTTGAAATGAGTATTTGTGTGGTGCTCATGGGCAAGTCACATAGTACAGTCATGGCATCGGCCACCAATCCTAACATCCTGGCTGCTGAAAGTAGGGCTTGGGGTCAGTAAGTTCAAACAACTGTCAAGAGTGGCCCTCCTTGTGAACGAATGAGTTAGCCTGCTACCGTTTCATGGTTTCTAGTTGATGATACCAGCCTACGTGTGTCAGTTGGTTTGGATCAAAGAGCAGTCAGTGCCTTGCTCACAAGAGGTATAGAAATGGCAGAGACCTTGGAGAACTGTCTCCCAGCAACAACATAGTAACATGGCATAGTGGAATACAGTAGAGTACCTTCCACCCCGCTAAACAAACATAGTGAACTACATATGAGAGCAAACATATACTGAAAGAATATCCGTATGAAGAGGCATAGATTATAGCCTGCCTAGGAAGTCCACGTGGGCCAGCTGTGGTCTGGAGCAGTGCAGGGTTAGTCTTTCCACGGGAATGAACTTGAATGAAAAGGTCAATTCACAGAGAAGGGAATAGGACAAAGGAAACAATGAATAGTTCTTTTCCCTTTTTATTCAGAGACATACCTATTATATATTTCATAATTCAGTGGGGAGAATAAATCTGGATGCTTAAAAGTAGTTGGAAGAGGGCTTCCCTGGTGGCGCAGTGGTTGAGAGTCCACCTGCCGATGCAGGGGACACGGGTTCATGCCCCGGTCTGGGAAGATCCCACAGGCTGCGGAGCGGCTGGGCCCGTGAGCCATGGCCGCTGAGCTTGCGCGTCCGGAGCCTGTGCTCCACAACGGGAGAGGCCACAACAGTGAGAGGCCCGCGTACCACAAAAATAAATAAATAAAGTAGTTGGAAGAATCTTAGCCTAAAGGCAATGCAAGGGTTCACCATTCAGCTATGGAGAGCAAACTGTTTCTTCTTTCAGCACAGATGGCTTTTCCTTTCTTTTGGCTATATCTAGCAGTTCCTGGTCCTTGTACTTCAAGGACTTGAATTGGTAGATAAAGCCAGTTATCAGATTTGAGATGACTGGAACTCCAATCATTTTGAATTTATATATCAAATTATCTATAAGATGCACATGGAGAGAACATTTTCTGCCGTTTTAAAGTGTATAATTCAGCTATAACTTCAATTTCTAAATTCTAAGCATTTTCTCCTTTTCCTAGAGTAAGTACATTTGATTTCAGTCCCCTATGTAATAATAATTTTCTTTATAACTTTTACTAATGGACAGTCTAATGCTATTTGAGAAGGTAACGTTGATATAATAGTCCTCCCTCAGTATCTGTGGGGGACTGGTGCCAGGATCCACCTGGGAGACCAAAATCTGTAGATGCTCAAGTCACTTATGTAAAATGGCATAGTATTTGCATATAACCTAAGCACATTCTCCTTATACCTAATACAATGTAACTGCTATGTAAGTAGTTGCTAATGCATGGCAAATTTTAGTTTTCCTTTTTGGAATTTTCTGGAATTTTTTTCCAAAACATTTTAATGCACAGTTGATTAAATCCACCTGTAGATATGGAGAGTCAATTGTACAGTTAACTAATCTTCAGACCTTATTCCAATACTGTATCTCCAGTTGTTCTCTTTCAGGTCCAAAATTCAATTCAGGATCTCACACTGCAAGTAGTTTTCATGTTTCTTTAGTCCTCTCCAATCTGAAACAATTCTTCAGTTAAAAAAAAATTACCATGACCTTGATATATTGATATCAATATATCAAGAGTCCTTGATATATTGATATGTATAGATATAGATATAGATATATTGAAGAGTCCTTCAGTTTGAGTTGGTTTAATGTTTTTTCATGATTATACAGAGATTACTCATTTTTGTCAAGAAGACTACAGAAGTGGTATTACGTCTTCTTAGTGCAGCATATGAGGACGGATATGATGTAAGTATGCCTCATAATTGGTGATGTTGACTTTGATCCTTTGGTTAAGGTTTCTCCACCATAAAGTTATGATTTTTCCCATGTAACTGATAAGTATCTTGCAGGGAGATACTTTGAGACTATGCAGATATCCTATTTCTCATCATGGTTTTGCCCACTAATGTCAGCATCTGTCAACATTGCTAGCCTGCAACACTTACTACTGTTTACTTTGGTGTTTACTAAAGAGTGATTTTCTATTTCCATTATTCTTTCAGCATTTATTAATTGGAATTCTACTGTAAAGAACAATTGAATAATTTATTTATATTAGTGCATACTCATGGATATTTATTTTATTTTCTTACTCAATTTGTTCCGTATTTGGCCCTTGGTAGCTCCTTTAAATTGGCTCCTATATTCTTTTGAGACCACAAATAGCCCAGGCTCATCTTTTACTTCTCCCCTCCAGCCCTGGAATTGGCCATTTTTCCAAGGAGCCCTGGCTCCTTTTATTAGAGAATGATGATTAGAAACCAAAATCTTGTGGGTGTCAGGTGTGCTCATCATTACTGGGTGTCATCGCTTACAGGCTGTTTCAGCAAACAGAACTAGGATATATATGTATGTGTACACACACACACATGTCTATCTATCATCTATCTATCTGTCTATCACCATGATTCTCATTGGTATCTCTGACTCTAGTACAACATGACAAGTTTCATTATAGTCTCCCCCCTTTCCTTATTTGTATCTTCTTTCTCCTCAGTTAAGATACCTGACTCTCATTATCCACAATCTAGTTATTTATTTGCACAATCCTATAATGCACATAAAGTAATTTCAGAGTTGCTTAACCCATACCTCTGTGAAAAACAAATTTATCAATTCAAATAAAATATTTCTGTCTAGTTCTTTTTGTTTTTAGCTTTATGGTGCATGATGGTTAATTTCATGTGTCAACTTGATTGGGCCATGCATGGGGTACCAAGATATGATTATATGTTATTTCTAGGTGTGTCCGTGAGGCTATTTCTGAAGGAGATTAACATTTGAATCAGTAGACTGAGCAAAGCAGATTGCCCTCCCCAGTGTGGGAGCCAGATGCAATCTATTGAAGGCCCCAATAGAATAAAGAGCTGAGAGAAAGAATTCTTTCTCCTTGCCTATCTTCGAGCTGGGACATCGGTTTTCTCTTACTTTTGGACTGAGACTCAGACTAGAACTTACTGCATCAGCTCTCCTGGTTCTTAGGCCTTTGCACTCAGACTGGAAGTCTACCATCGGCTCTCCCAGGTCTCCAACTTGTGGACTACAGGTCCTGAACTTCTCAGCCTTTATAATCATGTGAGGCAAATCCTTATAATAAATCATAGATGGATAGATAGATAGATAGAGAGACCTCATGGTATATATTTCTACCTTTATATCTATCTATATCTTCTCCTATTGGTTCTGTTTCTCTGGAGAACCCAGATTACTAATCTTCCATATATAGTCAAAATACTCTTTTCCAAAATCCCTTAGGTTAATGCCTTCTTCTGTACTCCCTTCATTGTGGTTCTATTGTTCATCTGTAATTGTACATTTCTTACCCCTTACATTCCTTTTAAAAAGTAAGTGAGATCATATCTGCACAAAACCCTCCAGGACTTCTCCTCTCACTCTAAGTCAAATTAGAAGATATTCCCTAATGTAAGCCGTGCATGACCTGGCCTCCTTATGCCTCTCTGACCTCATCTCCTTAGCCCACAACCCTTTGCTCACTGCCGTCCAGTCACACTGGCCTCCTTGCTGTTCCGTCAACACCCCCCACCTCAGTGCCTTTGCACGTGCTCTCCGGCAAACATCAATATGGCTGAGGCCTTGCTTCCTTCAGGCTTCCTGAGGCCCCTTATTTACCGATTTCTCTGTCTGTCTTAGTTACAAGAATGTGAGTTCCACGAGGGCTTTGTTCTGTTCATTGCCATACTTCCTGACCTAGGACAGTACCTGGAACTTAGTAGGAACTTATATGTATATATATGTATATTTCTGTTGAATGTTTGTTGAATTAACCTGCTTCATATTTCTTTAAGAAAGTATCTTTGATGCTTTTGATGTCAATGACGAGTGTCAGCTGATGATACATTGCCAGCATAAGGACAGACAATCTGTATTTCTGCCTCACATGCATGTTCCAGTAACTGTGCCAGTGCAGTATGTGATTCAATCTTATTCATTAGAATGTTTGCTTTCAATATACTCCTCCACATCTCTTCTAATAGCTGCCTGTCCTTATACAAAGGAAATATGGGTTTTTCCTCCTAAATTCTCTGCAATATACTATTTTAAAATCCAAAAAAAGCACAAAAGCTATTAAAACAAGAAGCTCATATGTTAAAGTGTAACTCCTTGTCATAGAACTACTGTGATGCCTTCCTCCCTCCTCATCCTCCTGAGGAATCTTTCAGGCTGACAGGCTCCAGTATCAACTTTTTTTCTTTTTCTTTTTCTTTTTTTTTTGCTGTACGCGGGCCTCTCACTGTTGTGGCCTCTCCCGCTGCGGAGCACAGGCTCCGGACGCGCAGGCTCAGTGGCCATGGCTCACGGGCCCAGCCGCTCCGCGGCATGTGGGATCTTCCCGGACCAGGGCACGAACCCGTGTCCCCTGCATCGGCAGGCGGACTCTCAACCACTGCGCCACCAGGGAAGCCCACCCAGTATCAACTTTTAAAGCATCTGTCTGAGAAAATGATCATGAAGCATATTTGCTCCTACAGATAGGCCATCTACTATTGTGCAAGCCAGCCTATAAAAAGACAGTTATCCCCAATCATTCATCAGGGAGCGGCAGAATAAGGAAATAATAACAGGTAGAGAAAGTGTGAGGCTACTATTATGCCAGTTTTCAGGGAACCTGACAAAGGGAGAGAGAAGTGTGAAGAAAAAGGAATTGAGCTCTAATAGCAGGTGAGGATGTCAACGTCTCTTCCTGCATTGAAACACAATGACTTTGGGCGGTATCGCTCTGGAGGGGAAGCACTTAAGAAAAGTGAAATGTATTGTCAGTTCTAGGTTTAGGGTGTTTGGAAGCCAGATACAAAATACCAAATTATGAAAGCAATTGAGTAACGTCTAAACTGAGAAATAATAGCTGGAAAATTGTTTCCACCATTTGAGAGCACAGATTTATTTCTGTAAATTGAAAAGAGCAGGAATAGCCAAAGGGATTGTTAGATTCATGGAATCTTCCACTGAGTTCCATGGGGGGAGATTCTCAGCAATCCCATTTCTGATGGAATGTTACCAAACCTGAAGGTATGTCGACAATGGAAAAATGAAATGGGGAAGGGGAAGACGAAAGGGGGACAGAAAGCCCTGATTTTGTAAATCTCACTGGATAAAGGAAAAGACTCTTAAGGGGGACAAATGTTGAACACCGCTGTGGTCTGTCTGGTAACAGAGATATGTCTGAGATTTAAGGAACTCCAGTCAGCAGCACGAGAATCTGGCCAATGGGGTAGGCATATCTGAATTAATGATGAAGAATTATGTGAAAGAGAGGACATGTTTCCTTCCTAAAGTAGAGGGCTTTCCTTTAGGGAGAACACCTGAACAAAAAGTGGGAAAATAGACCTTATATGAGCATCAAACATGACTCTTCAAGACTTTTTTTTTTTTTTCACCTAGGAATCAATTAGCTCCAGGAAACTGAGGCAACACAAATGACCTCTGGGGTCCCCCATGAGGACTAGAGATTTCAGAAGCTGCAGAGAATTGCCTCTGCTGTGCTCTTCTACCTGGGAATTTGCTGCAGCAGACAGCTTTGGTTGCCTACCCAATAGCAATTCCCTACTCAGTATTTTCTGACGGACCCTGAATTTGTTCTAGTGTCTATACTTTTCCAAGAATCCATAGGCTTTAGGGAACGCTGGTCCCATTCCCAGTCCTGTGTTTGATTATACAAACCCAGTGGGAAAAATTTTTTCATTGTTTGCTAGTGATTGGCTTTGGAAGAGGCAGTTTTGGCCAGCAGGACATAAAGGGAAACTGATAAGGGAGGCTTCTGGGAAAAGTTTCGTAACTCTTTAAAAGAGACACAAGGAAATGTCCCATTTTTGTGTCTGTGTAATGGATTGTGAAGATGTGATGCCTGAATCTGCTATAGCCATTTTTTCTTTAAAAATTTTTTAAAATTTTTATACAATTTTTAAAGGTTGCTTTCCATTTACAGTTATTACAAAATATTGGCTATATTCCCCATGTTGTACAATACATCCTTGAGCCTATCTTACACCCAATAGTTTGTACCTCCCAGTGCCCCACCCCTATATTGCCCCTCTCCCCTCCCCACTGGTAACCACTAGTTTGTTCTTACTATAGCCATTTTTAAACCATGAGGAAATCTAACCAACATGCCCAGGATGGAAAAGCTGAAGAAAGAACTTGGGTTTTTGGTATTGTTGTCAAGGAGCTGAATCGAACAACCCTGGGGCTGTGCTCCCTTGGGGCTTCTTGTTATGTGAGATGATAAATCCATTAGCTGTTTCAGCCATGCTGAGTTGAGTTTTCTGTTGCCTGAGTCCTACCTCTTTCGTCTTCTTACTCTTAACAATGAAATTTTGAACATGCTAGCAAGAAAAGCCTTACTTCAGAGTAGATTGCTGAGTAATATTAAGTCCTCTCTTCCTTTCACTCCGTGGGAGGTCTCCCAGAGTGGGGACAGAGTTGGGGGTGCTCAAACCTTGCACATTTTAAAGAATGGACTGGCCTTAACTGGCTCCAGGGAGATAACCTCTGAGCCCTTGGAATATCCTTCCTAATAAGAGTGCCTTTGTATAACTGAGACCTTGAGCCACACCAGATAATTTGTGTTAACAAGGTGATTTATGGAGAACGCCTGCTTTGTTGACCTGTGGCCTTGAACCATGAGGTACCAGTGTGACCTGTGGAGGCCTGAACACTGAGTAATTCAGGTCAGTCATTCAGGTGCTCCATGCCTATGTGACTGAACCCCAATAAAAACCTTGGACACCAAAACTTAACATTTCTTTTGGAATCTCTTATATTCTTTCCAGAGTCACAGATCAACTCAATATTATACTGGGTTAATTGGTTTACTGGAAAGAGCACTGGGACACAGCAGACTTGGATTCATATCCTGGTTCCATGACATGGTGGTGGGGGGCCTTGGGGCAGGCACAGATCTTCTCTAGTCTGCCCTCTTTTGCCAAATGGGACAATATCTGCTCCACTACAATGGGTTGTTGTGTGAAGCACATCAGATAATGCATGTGACAACACTTTGAAAATTGTAGGGACTTTTAATCGTTAGGTGGTCTATATACTTTTAATACTTGACACAAAAGTGGAATCTTAATAGCTAACACTGAGGGCTGAATTTGTGCCAGGCATTTTCATATAGTGGCTCATTTAATCCCCACTGGAGCATCTGCCTCATGTTATATGTGTAGGAAACTTTGTGAGGAGGAAATTAAACAACCTTCCCAAGGCTCTATAACTGGTAAAGAGCAAACAGGAACTCAAAACACAGTCTTCTGATTGCAGAGCTCGAGTGATCCACCATTTTATAGTGTAATTCCATCCTTTCAAGTACGTCCAGCAAATTCAGTTTCTTAAATGTGAAACCCCTTAGACATGTGCAGTCTGTCATCTGAAAGTACCGAGAAACCGGTGTCTTAGAAACCGCCCCTAAATCAAGGACACTTTATGAAATACACCACTCTTACCTAAGAACTTTCTGTTTTGTTTTGTTTTGGGTAAGGATATTTAGCAAGTAAACATATCTTGGCTCATATCTTAGGGACACACCAGCCAACAACACTACAGGAGAAGGGGAACTCGCTGTCTTTGCTCCCTTTTCCTGTTTATCCAGGTATTTTGGACAAATTTTCCTCTTTGCATACAACTGCCACCATCATGAGTGGAAAAATCTGTTATATCATCTGTCAAATATGTGAAGCATTTTCTACTGTTTTCTGACATAACTAAAAATCTCGATTGTGAAACACACCTTCAGTATTTCAGTCTTGGTTGTTTTTTCTATGTGGGTCAAGATGGAGACCGGATATCACTGCATTTCACTGACTAAATGAGGAGAGAGGTTTTGGGTACAGATATTAATGCGTAAAACAGAGTTGAAAGTGACAACATATTTTGTTGTCCCTGACACTTTGCTACACATTTCTTGGCAGCCCAAGATGCCAGGGGCATAAGAGACTAGGTAATATAGGTCAAGAATCCTTGGGCTTTCAAACCCACATGTTAACCAGAATTACAAACAAATAGGTCTTAAAACTCTCTACTTATTTAAAATGTATTACGGATTTGTTTTGGAATCTGTGTTTGCTGCATTATTTGTTGACAGTGTTGTCAGGCATTAAATTTAAATGATGATGATGATGTAGCAGAAACAAAACAGTGTTCTTTTTCAGAAAACATCAATGCACTATTGAAAATCTGGATTGTTCAATAAGTAAAATTCCTTGTTAGTATGCAGTAACATAGGCAAGGCAGTCTTTTAATCCTGTGAGTTTGTTCAGAGTCAGAAAAGGAATGTTTCTTTCCTTTTCAAGCTATGGTTTTCAAACACCCTGGCAGGATGAATTTTGACCAGCTTTTGTTGTAACAAGAGTAGTAAATTCAATACATGCATGTACCACCATGCACACGCAGGACCCCCATGTATACTCCCCTCTCATACCAAACACCCCTGCATACACGATACACACACCACACCACACACATACATACACAACATATATACACACATCACACAAACACAAGACATTTCTATACATGCACCAAAAGCACCATACCACACACACATTCCCTCTCACACCAAGCACACACCCTGCCCCACTTAACCCACACAAATGCGATCTAGCCACTGGCTACCTCCTGACCTACTTTCCAACCCTCTCTCTATTGTTTTCTGTACTTCAGCTACACCCTCCCCTTTGCCACTTCTTGAACAAGCCAAACACACTCCTGTCTTTGCGTCTGCAGTTTCCTCTGCTGAGTTTCTCTTTCCCAGACGTGCACATGGCTTACTCAGCTTTCCTAAGAAAGCCCTTCCCTGACCTCCTAATCAGGGTAGCACACAGATCTCTGTGTTGTCTGCCTTTCCCCATCGATCTCCAGATTGGCCTTAACTTATCTACACTCTTAATCCCAACCACAAGATGTGAATGAGCCTTAGAAATAATTGAGTCTAGTATAACACTCTCATTTTCCAGACAACAAGATGGAAATCTCAAAAAGGAGAAGTAACTTGTCCAAAGTTACACAAATCATTCATTCATCCATACAGCAAATATTTAGTAAGCTCCTATGTGCCGACTCTGTTCTAAGTACTGGTTATCAGAAGGGTACAAAAAGGGCAAGGAAACTTACATTCTATTCAGGGAGATAGGTAATAAACAAATAAACACATCGGGTAATGTTAGGTAGTGATTAATGGTTAAAAAAAAAAAAAATCCAGGAGGGAGGAAAAAGGAGCCAGAAGTAAGAAAGAGCCAGGAATAGTTGAGAAACATTATCCCAAAGGCACGTGGAGATACAGTCTGTTGGAAATTCTCCAGATGTTAAAACATCTGCTCATTCAAGATGGTAGCCAGGTGGCAGGCTAACTCATGAATACAGAAAGTTTAGCAAGGGGTTCCTGCACATTTGAAAAGGAGGCATAGTTTCTGAATCTAGGCTCAAGGCAAGAATCCTGTAAAAGACCCTTAGATGGTCTAATGACTTTCACTGTAGCAATAATTGCAGTTAAGATAATGGTGGAATCTGGAGTGAATCCACTCAAAACACTGTGCAGAATGAACCATCATAGAGTTAGATACTCTTGTTAATGTCAATTACCGATAGTGACTAGAGCTGACTTGAAATCCAGCAACACAGATTCTTCTGAGAAAATAATCAACAGTCTAAAAGTGGGAGCCAAGTTACTGAAAGGGGGGACCTTTCATGCCTTGGTCATGCACAAGGCAAGACCAGAATCAGACTACTCATCTAGGAATGTCCTAACATATACTCATTCTGGAAGGTAAAAGTCCACTGGTGCCATCTTAAGATGTGGCCAAATGATATAAAGGCTAAAAATCGCAGACCAGATCTGAAAAAAGAAGAGACCAAAAAGCAACAGAAAATAATTTCTTTCTTTTCTCATTCTTGAGGTTCTATACAGGAGGCAGGCACTGAATAGAAACATCTGAGCATGTGAGTACACATGCGGGCATGCATGTATATTTGTGTGCATGTGTGTGTGTGTGTGTGTGTGTGTAAAAGAGAGGACGGAACAGACATATTTTGGAGGAGCCCCTACA
Source organism: Mesoplodon bidens (assembly GCF_964165515.1). Taxonomy (NCBI): domain Eukaryota; kingdom Metazoa; phylum Chordata; class Mammalia; order Artiodactyla; family Ziphiidae; genus Mesoplodon; species Mesoplodon bidens. The sequence continues at coordinate 49,075,144 of NC_138167.1, forward strand.
TGTTTAATGATATGTCCTGTCTGCCTTGTCTGGCACACTTCACCCAACTCATTATCTTTCAAAGGAAAGAATTCTCTTAGGAATGGTAGCCTGGGCTTTTATGCTACATGAACCTCCAGAATGAGGACTGCTTCTCAGATCATCAGAACTGTTCACTGGCAATTTCAACAAAATAGGCCATTTGCACTTAAATTACAGGGCTCTCTTCAGTGACAAGGTTTGAGGTTTCCTGAATGAAGTTTCAAATCTCTAAAGTGGCTCAAACCTCTCAGCTTCAGTATAAACATCTCTGGGTACAATATAGATTTTTGGGACTATATAATCCTTGTAATTTTAAGCATTAAAAAGATTCCTTTCTTGAAAGACAAAAAAATTTTCCCTAAATGTTTAGAAATTAGAATAGGAACATTTTAGAAATACTTTTTATATAGAAATCTATCTAATAGCATTATTGTAGAGCTTACTTTATATACATTAAATATTTTATTTCCTATAACAGATAAATCATTTTTGCAAAGGACTGCTTTGGATCTGTTGATGATTCCAATTTTGATCATTTCTATATTTGAAGATATATATTGAATATGATAACATAAGGAGCTAAAATGTGCACATTTAATCAAAATATGTCATTGTTTAAATATGAAGGAAATAAAGTGAAATTAAGGTAATGTTGATACTCACTTCATGAAAAAAATTTGTATTAGGTTTTGTAATCAGTACCACGATCTTTCACAAGCTGGAGAATAAACAGGAAGCCAATGAGACATTGCAGAATGTAATCTACAGATATGTTACTTTCCAACAGTTAAAGTAATTCAGAGGGTCATATGGACTACAAAATGTTTTACCATGAGTTCTTTTAATTCACAAAATAACCTATTTGGTAGGTAGAAAGTTATTATATTCATTTTATAGATGAGAAAACTGAAACAGAGAACCTGAGGGAGTTACTCAAGGTTCCATGGCAAGAAAGTGACAGAGACAGGTGCAGAATCCAAGTTTACTGACCCTAATCATGATGGCCATTCTTCAACCTGCCTGTCTTGCTGTACTATGCTCTACCTTCCAATATAAGTTGATACCATTTTAACTGAAGGAGTTGCTTAATACTATTTCACAATGATACTGAGATGCTCAAAACAGAACGTAAAAATTGTCAGAAACATCACTTAGAATTTGGAAGATTCAGGATTCTGAAAGATATTGAAGAGCTACATGAAAGACACTCTTTGAAGTTCTGGTGTGCAAGTTTTTGGGTTTTTTTTAAATAAATTTATTTATTTATTTATTGGCTGTGTTGGGTCTTCCTTGCTGTGCGTGGGCTTTCTCTAGTTGCGGTGAGTGGTGTGCAAGTTTTATGCAGATTATAAAGGCATGAATATTTGGTTGCTTTCCCAACTCTGATGGATCAAATTTCCCTTGGGTACATCATGCTGCCTTCTTACTGTTTACTTATCCTTTAAAGTAAGTGATAGTCTGGCTTTTGTCATCTCCCATATCTCATTTTTAAATGGAATCAGGCTGAAATTCTTTTTTTAAAAGGGCTTAATAATTCCATCTGCTAAGAGGACGGAAGAGAATAATTTATTTTTACCATTCAATCTTTTGACAGATGGACAGCCTAATTTTCTTGATTTATAAAGAGCTCATTCAGATAAATTAAAAGGTGAGCAAACCAATAGAAAAATGGGCAAAAGATACGATCATGAATCTTATAGTACAAAAACACAAATGGCCAATACATATATGAAAGATGCTTATAATGAAAGAAGTAAATAGCAAAACAATGAGGTACTTATCAACGTAGGAAAAAAAAAATTGGATAGTACTCACTCCTGGTGAAGGTATGAGGGAAAAAAAGACTTTTTTGTCCTATTGGTGAAAGTGTAAATTTGAATGCCCTTCTGGTGAGCAATTTGGCATTGTCTATAAAAATTTTAATTGCATATATATATCTTTTAAAAGAACAATCCCTTTTTTTAAAACATCTTTATTGGAGTATAATTGCTTTACAATGTTGTGTTAGTTTCTGCTGTATAACAAATTGAATCAGTTATACATATACGTATATCCCCATATCTCCTCCTTCTTGCGTCTCCCTCCCACCCTCCCTACCCCACACCTCTAGGTGGTCACAAAGCACTGAGCTGATCTCCCTGTGCTATGCGGCTGCTTCCCACGAGCTATCTATTTTACACTTGGTAGTGTATATATGTCCATGCCACTCTCTCGCTTCATCCCAGCTTACCCTTCCCCCTCTCCATGTCCTCAAGTCCATTAATCCCATTGTATGAATCTTACTATAAGGATATATTGATGGAGTGCACCTAGATCTATGTATATCAAACTTTATTAATTACAGCATTATTTGTAATGGCTAAAAACTCTAAACAACCAATTCCTATCAGTAGGGAATTGGTGAAATAAAAAACAGACAAATCCATAGAAGCAAATATTGATGACTAAAAAATAATGTAAATCTGTATATGGAATGATTTTCAATATTTGGTAATAAGTTGAAAAACATGTAAAGAGGTGTGTATAGTATGATCCCTATTCTATAGATTAAAAAAGAAAAATAAACAGAAAAATAGACATAAACGCATGTACATGTGTATACGCATATGTGTATCCTTTTGTGTCATGGATGAATCACAAGACATTATTCCATAGCAGTTACTTTTAGGTCAAAGATTGGGTGGGATGGAGTCAATTTGGTGGGGGGAGGGGTTGCTTGTTTTTTTCATTTTGTACAGTTTTTGCCCTGTTTGAATTTCCTATTTTCTAACCAGACATTTGTATTATTTTCTGTTTGGTGTATTATTTAAGTGTTAATAAGAGATGTCTTCTCTACATTTCACTGAATTGAAAAAAAAAGAAGAAGAAGGAAGAAAAAGAGAAAGGAAGGAAGGCATTCCATGTTGATAAGGAAACAAACACATAAAGCCCTGTCCACAAGGTAAATTCACATTACCTCCTGTCCTAATCTAATGAAGGCCTTGCATTCTAAATCTCCTCTTTATTTTCCCATGTGGCACAAAATGCCCATCATGTTGTGGAATACTTCCTTGAGCATCTGAAGATGCTCTCACTTCTGGATTGACCATTCACGTCATGAAGCAGTCAGGGATCTCGGTCACTGGAAATTGTATCTTGAAAGTCACTATTAGGATTTTCTTTCTTTCCCTTGCCCTGGCAAGTAAGATACCTGACGTGAGGCATCTTATGCTAGAACTGTGATACTGGTCTTCAGAGAACAGTGATGTACTTTATATGCAAAATGATTTTATTAGTGGAAACTCTGAGCTGTGACAAAGACGATCTCCTTGACCAACCTGTGCTCAGGCTCCTCTGAGCCCTCTTCTCGAACAGACTGCAACCTTGGCCTATAAAACTTGCAGGCTCTCAGAACAAGTGATTTTGTCCACTCCTGCCCTGTTCCCTCCACCACCAAGAGACTTAAACAAACACTAGCACAGTTTCTAACAGCTCAAATCTGCGCTCCTTTTCAAAGTATCTGCCTGAAAAAGCCTAGTGCTTCCAGGAGAATTTACTGTTTGTTCCTGGCCAAAACCTGGTAATTGGTAGACAGGCTCTTGCGCCCTCTCTTTGAGCAGACACTTTAGAAAGCCTGCAATTATAAATCCTTTCTCTGCCCTTTGAGATGTAATTCTACTACCCAAGACGGTTTCTTCAAGGGCCTGAGAGTCTTTGAAATGCAAACATCTGTGGAGATGACTCTCCCACAGGCCAGTGGGAGGATGAGGGCCAAAGTTGGTGGGGCCTTACTTTTACTTGCTTCACTTCTCCTGCCATTAAGATAGGAGACATCTGTTTCTCTTCCAGATAAGCACCAATAAACAAAGCCAGAAGATCCAGTCACAGGGACCAACCCCCCTAACACTCCCCAGTTCCTTGCCCTTGGCCCACCCCTGATTTTTTTTTAAATTTATTTTTGGCTGCATTGGGTCTTCGTCGCTGCACGCGGGCTTTCTCTAGTTGCGGTGAGGGGGGGCTGCTCTTCGTTCCGGTGCGCAGGCTTCTCATTGCGGTGGCGTCTCTTGTTGTGGAGCATGGGCTCTAGGCACGCGGGCTTCAGTAGTTGCAGCATGCGGGCTCAGTAGTTGTGGCTCGCGGGCTCTAGAGTGCAGGCTCGGTAGGTGCGGTGCACAGGCTCATTGCTCCGCAGCATGTGGGATCTTCCAGGACCAGGGCTTGAACCCCTGTCCCCTGCATTGGCAGGCGGATTCTTAACCACTGCATCACCATGGAAGCCCCCCACCCCTGCCTTTAAAAAGCCTCCTGCCTTTTGTTTTGGCAAAGTTGAGTTCAGTTCATGCTGGACCCCCTTCCCTACTGCAATAGTTTATTTCTGAGTAGAACCTATCTTCACTGTTTTAACTAGTGTCCAGCTTTATCTTTAACAACAGATCTCAGTGAATATCAGGTCTGAACCCAGAATGCCACTGGCATGATGTGTCCCCAGTTCCCACCAGTCCTCTCCCATAATTATACCTGTCTTTATTAGTGAACCAAGAATTATACAATTCCTTTTGGTCCAACCATCTAGCCATTTTGTCTCTGATGTTTCAGGGCCCCATAAAAGGGGTGCCCCAGCAGGGCATCCATCAAAGCAAACTGTTTTAAGACAGGGGTAGACTTGTCTTTCTTCTCTTAGTACAATCCCTACTACAGAAATCATGGCCCTTGAGGTACCTGGAAAGCATGCTTGCTGATGTCATGTTACCTTACTCAGTTTAGCTTATCAAGGATGAATTCCAAACTTGTGCAGATCTATAAATAGGTGAAAATAGTCAGAAAATAATATTTGTGTCTTAGTAATTTAAATGAACTTGGTACTATTTTATGGAACTACACATAAAGAAAATATCCTCTAAAGGTTCCTTTATAAGAAAGATGGGAGAATTACTTTTAAACTGTATTTTTAAGCTTTAAATATGAAAAATTTTAAACACATATAAAAGTAGAATAGTATATTGAACCACTGTCTACTCATTAGTGTTATGGGATTACAATATTGTCATATTTCTTTCATTTTTCCCCCTAAATGTACTATATTTCTAATGATAATTTTTAACAAAAGAACTTCTAACTTAAATTCCACAGATGTTGATTGTGCCCCAGCTGGGTGTGGTTCTCCTTTGGTAGTGATGCTGTTATTCAACTTCAAGAGGATGTTACTTGCCATCCTGAGGTCATGGTTTGGGTTTTATTCCAGTAATAGCAATCAATACCTTTAGGCTGAGTCACATGCAGTGTCCCCTCCAGTCTCCCTTTTAACTGACACCACAGTTTCTGACGTAGTTGGGTAGCGTGAAGCGTGTAGTTAGGGCCATCTAGAAATCGACTTACAACACACTACAATGACTGAACTGACTTCACTGTGAGATGAAGCCTGCCCCTTAGCCTGCATGAGAATATTGTTTTCCTGATAATATAATGATGGCATTCAAGCTCTGAACTATGAACCCAAGTGTAAGCCATTTAATTCTTCCTTTGCACTGGGACTTTTTTTTTTTTTTTTTTTTTTTTTTTTTTTGCGGTACGCAGGCCTCTCACTGTTGTGGCCTCTCCCGTTGCGGAGCACAGGCTCTGGACGCGCAGGCTCAATGGCCATGGCTCACGGGCCCAGCCGCTCCGCGGCATGTGGGATCCTCCCGCACCCGGGGCATGAACCCGTGTCCCCCGCATTGGCAGGTGGACTCTCAACCACTGCACCACCAGGGATGCCCTGCACTGGGACATTTTTACAGGGGCATTTATGTCAGAGGAAAAAGTCTTACTACAACTGTATTAGGGTCATTTTTAGTTTGGGTAAACTGGGTCCAAGCTCCAGACTGCAGGCTTAAGTACACATAGGAATAAAAATTAATTGATGCAATATGTTTATGACATGGTTATTTTTCCCATAAGTATGTTTATACAGATCCACTTCAATAAATCAAGGCTCCATCTCAACTGATTTTTTAGAAGTTCATACGCAAATAAGAGTTCACAAAAAAAGGAAGGGGTGATTAATTATTTATTAATATGAAGACTGGCAGCCAGTTATTGTTTTATTAAAAAAGAAAACACATTGGAAAAATCTCAAGGTTTCCACTGTTGTTAGCTGTCCTTGATGCCAATTACTTTCCATGTAAAGTCCATTACTGCCCAGGACACTTACTTTCACCCCAGCCTCCTCATTATTCATGTAAAGAGGAAGCAAAACATGACAACAGGTTCGGCACATTCAGGAAGTGGAAGAAAACTGAAAATGAGCCATGGAGGAAAAAATATGACCCACGCCCAGGTTGCTCGCTCCAACCTTCCTTCCCTTTTGCTCGTAGTGGTTTCTGAAGTGAGAATTTTCTGGTGTAATCCCAGCCAGGACAGATGATGCACAGAACAGAGAACCCATCTGGGTGTTTTTACACATTCACTCTAACAAGTTTCTAGGGAATGAGAGTAGTTGAATAGTTTTCTGCTTAAACCAGAGATGCACTAAGATTCTGAGAGGAAGTAAAGGAAGGCTGTTGTCTTGCATTGGTTAAAGAGGGCATTTGGGGGGCATTCGGAAGAATCTGGGGGTGCATTTGCTCAGCCTAAGGGGTGGAATGCTTAAAAGAGAGTTTCAGATAGTTTTGTCATTTCAACAAGTCACGGTGACATGAAATCTTTATTGGATGAGTCAGCCTTCTTTTAAATAAGTATTGGCATGTCCCAAGTCATAGAATAAGGATATGGTTCCTCATTTATAAGAGTAATTCATATTTATAAATACCAGCAAGATACCTTCAGTTAAAAACAAATGTTCTTGGAGATAACCATTCTATGATAAGACTAATAAATTGATCTAACATGTAAGTAATGTGTGATTGCTGTGATGCATCCCGTATGGCTGTTAGCATAACTGACTCCATCTTGCGCCCTTACAGTTTTTCCTGTCCTTCCGCTGACCCTACCCAGGACTGTACTGTGCAGTAAATCACTTCTCCAAAGTCAAGGGCTTTGTAGTTAATAGATATTGTTCAATAATCATTAGGACCAGGTAGCCTCTATGCTCTGTTGGTCCCCAAACAATGATGAAAACCTTTGCTGATGTATTACTGGTGCCCACGAGGCTAGTGACCCATTCATGAATCTTGACTTAGGAATGCACATCCTGTTTCCAAGTTCCTACCCCCATACCCTAGGTTAACTACAAAACTGTCCTAATGGCCCCTTGGCTGTGTGGAACGCATTTGCAAATGCTTCCAGATCTTTGTCTGTCGGATCCTGCTGCCACCTTGTAAGTTACCCTATAAAAAAACCAATCCATTGATTATATAGAGCTGCCTGCCTCGTTTTTTTTTTTTGGTTTCAAGATGCCTTCTCAGTTCAGTGGGCACTTTTATCATTCTCTCCGTCCTCCAATGCAGGGGTCCCCAACCCCCGGGCCTCGGACAGCTGTCAGTCCGCGGCCTGTTAGGAACCGGGCGGCACAGCAGGAGGTGAGCAGTGGCCGCTGAGCGAGGAGGGAAGCTTCATCTGCCGCTCCCCGTAGCTCCGCATCGCCTGCATTACTGCCTGAACCATCTCCCCCTACCGTCCCCCCACCCCATCCGTGGAAAATTGTCTTCAAAACGGTTGGGGACTGCTGCTCGAATGCGTCCCAGTTCATCATGAATAGTTAACTGTCAATGTAACTAGCAATTAATACAGACTTTACAGTCCTGTATGTGTAAACTAAAGCAACAAAGACAGCTTTAATAATATGTTATTTTTAATCGCTTGAATTTGTAATCTGCTTGTTGGTATCAAAATTTTTATCCTACTCATCAAGTAAATATTTACAGTCGTAATTAAACACTTTCCCATGATAAGATCTGACATAAAAACAATTGTGATGAAGAAAGTAATGTTAAATAAACTTATTCTATTTTCCTGTTTACCCTTCTCAGAAGCATTTTATAGAAAACTGGGTAAAATGCATTCAGTGACATTTTATATTTCATTGTATACCTTTTTTCTCTTTTTTCAGTAATATGCTTGCTTATTTATTTATTTATTTATTTATTTATTTATTTTTGGCTGCTTTGGGTCTGTTGCTGCGCACGGGCTTTCTCCAGTTACTGTTCGTTGCAGTGCACAGGCTTCTCATCACGGTGGCTTCTCTCGTTGTGGAGCTTGGACCTTAGGTGCCCAGGCTTCAGTAGTTGTGGCGCGTGGGCTCTAGAGCGCAGGCTCAGTAGTTGTGGCGCATGGGCTTAGTTGCTCCACACCATGTGGGATCTTCTCAGACCAGGGCTCGAACCCGTGACCCCTGCTTTGGCAGGTGGATTCTTAACCACTGTGTCACCAGGGAAGTCCCATTGTATATCTTAATAACACTTACTCTTTAAAACCGAAAGCTTCACTACTTAAAAAAAATTATCCAAATGAAAGTTTTTCTACTACTCTAGCTCTGTGGCTCTCAGTTCACTATTTGTTAATAGAGGAATGTTAATTTCAAGTAAAATTTTACTTGAAAATCCAATATGTAAAAATGAATAATATGAAACTGCAGTGGTTGAAAAAGGGCATAGGGAGCTCAGGGTCCTACCTACTAAGTTTCTCCTTTGGGCAGAACTCAAGACTCTTGCCAAGCACAATTGGAAAACCAATGCTATAGCCCATCATAAGCAAATTTATTCTTTCTGTGACAGCAAGCAAGTCCAGTTGGTGTTCACCATGCTGTGGGACATGGTTATGATGGACAGGCCACGTCTCATGCCTGCCAGGTAAAGTGCCTCCTGCTGGGATCCTTCAGAGTTCCTGACAGACACATGGCCCTTTCTCCATCCTTCGTATCTTGTGATTTAGCCACTTTAACCATGAGTGATTGGACTAGGGATGGGCACTAGATCAAAGGACAGCTATCTACAGGCGGCCCAGTGCCATGTAAGTAACCTGGCATGAGAATTCTGCCCAAGGGGACGCTCCATTCTGGAGAGTCATTCGTTGACCTATCATTCTCTGTGGGGAATTTGAACTTGAAATGTACAGTGAGGAATGTGGCAAGGAGATATACAGAAAGAAGGTGGAGAGCAGAAGCCTTGAGGTAAAGAGAATTAGAGTTAGTTAGTTATGGCAGGAGCAGTGAAAGGAAAGGAGAGAGAGCAGCTAAGTCATCATGCTGCCAGAGCACTAAAGAAGGGGACAGCGGGCCCCTGGTTCAGAGTTCCCTTGACAGACCACTGGGACTTCTGACATGCTGTGAAGGAACTTCTGAGAGGCTGTCCTGTGCTTCCTCACCATCCCATGTAGCCTTACACAAATCTTTATCCTGCAAGGTTACTTAAGCATTCTTTGTCGATTTCAATTTGGAAAAGCCTGACAAATGTCACTGTATAGTTTTCCTAATTTGCCAAAACATATTATTCAGCTAGGAGATGTCATGTGAAACCAGGTTTGAACAGTAGATTTGTCAATATCTCAAGTCTAAGAATATCCAATGTGTGGCATGTGCTTTTCCAGTTCCCACACGTGTGCCCTGGCAGACATCAATAATTGAACATGACCCCTAATTACTAATGAGACAGTAATCAATTTCAGACATTTTTTCAGACAGTTCACTAGGCAGGTTACCAATCCCTATTGTTGATGTGAGAGTTGAAATCCATTTACAATATCACTTCAGTAAATGTTTTGAATGGGATCATCTGTTTTTTGTTTTTTGTTTTTTTTTTTGGTTAGCGGAGTATTTGGGTATGTCTACTGTTTTCAATACTCTCCATGGTGTCTGAAGTCTTCTGCTGAGGTACCAGAGGGGGTGCCTCTGGGGGAAGGAGAGTGAGGCTCACAGTGAGGCTGAACAACTGGAGTCCAGATAAAAGAGAAGCTATTTCACTTTTCTATCTGTATTGAATTTCTGGTAAAATTTTATGTGAGGGAAACTTTTTTACAACTGAGAAAAAAATTTTGAAATCACTAAATTATACCCCATCATTTGGATCATAGTGTTCATACCACTGAATCATTTCATAGATCAATCTGACTTGAGGCTGTCAACTGCCATAATCAGCCAACTATTTAAACTTCTCATTTCAAGATCTAAATCTGTAGAACAACATTTTTAAGTACTTTATTAAAAAATGATAAATACTAAATAAATGATACCAAGATTTTCCATATGGCATTCACAATACTGTTCTCTTATTAGGTATTAATGAAACATAAAAAGGTATCAAGATGTGAAAAAATGTACATGCACTCTCTCAGTAATTGATAGATCAAATAGACAAAAAAATTAGTAAGTATATAGAAGACTTGACCACTCTATCAACCAATTTGATCTAATAGTAATTTATAGAACACTTCACCCAAGAAACAGCAGAATACACATTCTCTTCCAATATACATAGAAAATTTACCAAAATAGACAATATTCCGAGCCATAAGACATGTTTAAATAAATTTAAAAGGATTTAGTCATGCAAAGTATATTCTCTCGGCACAGTGGAATTTAATTAGAAGTCAATAACAGAAAGATAATTAGAAAGTCCCCAAATATTTGGGAAAATAACACATTTCTAAATAATCCCTGGGTGATAAAACAAATCAAAAGGAAATTAGAAAGCATTTTGCACTAAATGCCAATGCAATCAAAACATACCAAAATTTGTGGAATGCAGTGGAATTCAGTTGACACAGTTCTTAAAGGATAGTTCCTAAAACTAAAATGCCTGTATTCAAAAGGAAGGTTCTGAAATCACTGACTTCAGCTTCCGCCTTAAGTATTAGAAAATAAACAGCAAAGGAAACCAAAAAGGGAGCAGAAGAAGTGAAATAATAAAGATCAGAGTGAAAATCAGTGAAATAGAAAATATAAATAACTGAGAAAAGGAATGAAACCAAAAACTGGTTCTTTGAGAAAAATCATTAAAATTGATAAAAACTCTAGCCAGTCCAATCAAGAGGGAAAAAAAGAGAGAATAAACAAGATACTAACATCAGAGATGAGAGATGACTCAATGGACAGTAACAAGGATAATGAGGGAATATTATGAAAAACTTTATGCAAATAAATTTGATAACATAGATGGAATGGATGAATTCTTTGAAAGACACAAACTATGAAAGCCCATTCATTCTACAAGAAATAAATAACGTAAGTAATCCTATATCTATTAAAGAAATTGAATTTGAAATTAAAAATTTCCCACAAAGAAAACTCCAGGTTCACATGATTTCTCTGGTGAATCTCAACAAACATTTAAGGAAGAAATAATACTAATTCTACAGAAAATTCTCCAAGGGAATTGAAGAGGTGTGTTACTTCCCAACACATTCTAGAAGGCCAGTATTATACTGAGACTGAAACCAAAGACACCATAACAAAAGAAATCTACTCACCAATATCCTTCATGAAACTTAGTATCAAGATTCTTAATAAAAGTTTAGCAAATTGAATTCAACATTACATAAATAGCATAATACATCTTGACAAGTGGGGTTTATCTCAGGAATGCACAGTTATTTTAACATTAGAAAACCAATCAATATAATTCACAGTATTAATAGACTAAAATGAAAAACATGTGATCATCTCAGCAGATACAGAGAAACCATTTGGCAAAATCCAACATACATTCCTTATAAAAACTCACAGTAAACTATAAATAGAAGGGAAAATTCTCAACCTCAGGGGGAAAAAAAGGTTTTTTACAAAAAAACTTACAGCTAACATCATAGCTAATGATGAAAGATTGACTGAAATGTTTTCCCTATAAGAGTGAAAACAAGGCAAGGATGTTTACTCTCATTGCTTCCATTTAGCATTGTACTAGAGGTTTGATCAATGCAGTAAGAAAATAAAAAGAAATAGAAGGCATTTTTGGAAAAGATTGGAAAGGAAAAAATAAAACTGCTTTTATCTGCAGATGACATGATTGTGTAGGTAGAAAATCAAAGGAAATCTATAAAAAAGCTACTAGAACTTATAAGTGAGTTCAGTGAAATTGTGAGATACAAGCCCAAAGTGCTAAAGTCAATTTTTTTTCTACATACTAGCCATAAGCAATAAGAAATTGAAATAAAAATGAAATTCCATTTATAATATTATCAAAGAATGTGAACTACTTAGGGATAAATCTTATAAAAGATGTGTAAGACCTGTACATTGAAAGCTATAAAACACTGCTGAGAAAAATTAAAGACTTAAATAGATGGAGAGATATACTATGGTTATGAATCAGAAGACTCAGTATTAGTAAGATTCCAATTATTGTCAAATCCATCTGTACATACTACACAATCTCAATCAAAATCTAAGCAGGATTTTTTGTCAATTGACAAGTTGATTCTAAATTTAATATGGAAATACGAAGGACCTAGAACAGCCAAAACAATTCAAAAAAGAACAAAAATGGAGGGTTAACACAATCTGATATTAAGACATTATAAAGCTACTGTAATCAAAGCTGCATGTCATTGCCCATCAGGATAGACAAATAGATCAATGGAACAGAATTGCAAGTCCAGAAAGTCCAGACCCACATATATATGAACAATTAATTTTTTTCAAAGATACAAAGGCAATTTACTAGAGAAAGGATAGTCTTTTCAACAAATAGTAGTGGAAAAATTTTCAATCCATATACCAAGAAAAAGAATAAGAACAACAACAACAACAAAATGCATTCCACACCTTTTACAGTGTACAAAACTTAACCAAAAAAAAAAAAAGATCATTGGCCTAAATGTAAAAGGCAACATTTTAAAACTTCTGAAAGATAACATAAGTGAAACCCTTTGTGACGTTGAGCTAGGCAAGTATTTCTCAAGTATGACACCAAAAAGACAATCTATACAATAAAACCTGATGAATTGGACTTCACCATATTCAAGAATATCTGCTATTTAAAAGACACTGCTTTATTTGGTTTGGTTTGGTTTGGTTGAAAAACCAAGCCAAAGACAGGGAGAAAATACTTGGAAATCATCTATCAGATAAAGGATCTGTATCCAGAATATATAAAGAACTCCCCAAACTCAATAATATGAAAACAAACAATGCAATTAGAAAATGGGAAACAAATTTATACAGGCACATCACCAAAGATGATATAGAGATGGCAAATAAGGGCATAAAAAGTTGCTCAGCATCATTAGCCATTAGTTAATGCAAATTTAAATTACAGTATAGTAACACCATACCTTATTAAAATATCTTAAAAAGACTGAATATAACAATTATCAGTAAGCATCAGTAAGTGGAACAATTGGAACTCTCATGCACTGCTGTCGGACTTGTTAAAAAGATAAATATACACCTACCACATACCCAGCCATTTCACTCCCAGTTATCTACCCAAGAGAAACAAAAGCATATGTCTACACAAAGATTTGTTCATGAATGTTTATAGAAGCTTTGAATTTTTTGTAACAGCCCGAAATTGGAAACAACCCAAATGTTCATCAACAGGTGGATGAATAAACACATTATGGTATATCCATACAGTGGAACAGTGTTCAGCAATAAAAAGGAATAAACTCTTAATACTAAAACAACATGCATCCATCTCAAAATAATTATAATGTTGAGTGAAAAAAGCCAGACAAAAAGAGTATATACCATATGATTACATTAATATATAATTCTAGAAAATACAAACTAATCTATAGTGGCATAAAATAAATAAATCATTTCCTGGGGATGTGGATTAAGGAGGGGTTTAAGGAGCATGAGAGAACTTTTGGGGGTGATGTTCATTATCTTGATTATAGTGATAGCTTTATAGGGTGTATACATGTGAAAACATCAATTTATACACTTTATATTATTTATTGTATGTCAATTATATATCAGTAACTGTTCAAAATGTATGTATAAAGATGTTCATTGCACTGTTATTTATAGTAGCCCCAAATGGAAACAACAAAATTTCTAACAGTAGGGAAATGGCTAAATAAATAATAATGTATTCATAAAATATAATTATCATGCAAGCACTAAAATATTTTCAGAAGAAACTTAATAACATGATTAAAGGGTCATGTTACAAGGCAAATGTTAATAAAAAAGAGAATTCAAAATTATAGATAAGAATGATTGTGATACTCCGGATTTTGTAAGTTAAAATATAATAGAAACAAAATGGGAAGAAAAATCTTGTTTGTTTAATACCTGTGATTCACTGGGTCTATGGCATTTTACCACCTATATTCAACTTTTGTTCTTGTCTTCTTATATTCACCTAGTTTTCACTTGAATATAAAATATATTAAGGAAGGGGAAACAGAAATGTTAATTTTTTTTGATATCCTGGTGGACTTATCATAGAATTTTGCTGCATTGTTTTATTGATTCTAATGAAAGTATATCTTAACCATAGATTAAATAAGCTCTTTAAAGGGCAATGCTTTTGCAATCTCTGTTCTCCAAAGATAATTGATGTCATAAAAATTAAGCATCTCTATATGACCTCTGCTTGGATAAAATCCAACTATGCATGGACAGATATATATGGATATACTGTTTGAGGCTGTGCTCACACACTGTTTAGAAGGAGCCATGCTAGAGCTCAGATAATGTCATTATACCTTCTAAAATAACTTTTAGTGTTCAGAAAGAGGAAAGTGTTATTACCTAACAAAAGTTGTAGGAAATCTCTTTGACTGCTAATTGTAAATGAATATGGATTTCTTTAGTGTGACTGCTCTCAAAGGTAGCACCTTGTTTTGTGGAAAACTATTTGGTCAAATAATCTAGGCTATGACATAACTGTATAGTTATACTAGAAAGTAAGATTTCTCAGTCAACAATGTTAAATTCTTCATTCTAATCTAATAACCTGATTTTCTATATTCTGCTTCCCATACTATGGTATGCTTCCCATGAAACTCAAATGTCCCCCACTAATGAGAAAATAGGGAAATAAAATGGGCATATGGCATTTGTTTTTGATTTAGGGGGTTATAATCTCCAGGAGGTCAGTGACTAATTCTTTTACAACTTCTCAAAAATGGACAGGACATTTCAGAGCTCTTAATAAATTTGTAAACATAGAACAGATTTTTGATAAGACTTGGCTCTGTAGGCCAAGCTCTTACAAAGGGACAAGATAAACTTGTAAATCATTGATCCAAGCACCAAGGATTGCAAGCATCTCCAGGTTCTCATTTTCCAGATCTGAGGGACTTAACTATAGGCTACAGAGAAGCTGCTTAATGCCTTGAGGACAATGTTCATTTTCTAAAAAAGAAGGGCAGATATTGAGAGCAGAGGTTGCCAGGAGAGAGGCACCATCAATCTAGTTTTCTATACTATATACCTTAACTAAAAGATTAAGGGGCTGCAAGATGTTTAATGACTTTCTATTACTGAGGACATAAGGAAAGCATTTGTTTTTCATACTTAACAAAATATGGTTTGAGCAACTATGATGTAAGTCACAGCCCGACAAAGTGAAATACCAACTTCTGGAACCAAGTACGCGTGGTTGGCTTTCTGCCCATCTTCAGGGAAACATCATGTTGGCTCCAATTACAAATGAAGCACATTTTCTGTGGTGTAAACACTTAAGTCAGTGGCAAATCGGCCATGGTGCTTTAAAAAAAAAAAGAGGGCCAGTGTGAATCACTAGATTATACGTCGCCCTCCAACAGAATGCTTATTAGGCCAAGTGATGAATGCCTAATTAAAAATAATAATGATGAGAAACATTTAAAGTGATTATTATATGCAAGGTGTACTCATTTTATTATTCCAATTAATTATAACATCAGTGAAGACTGAAATGTAATCATACCCGTTTTACAGATCAAGAAAGGGAAGTTGAGAGCATCTTTTCACAGCTTGTTTTGACAGAGCCAAGACAGATGCCTAAGTCCACAGTGCTCTTAACCACTTCTCTACTGCCCCCAATCAAAAGGAACTTCCTGAGGCAGCCTAGCCAACTTATCTAAAGTATTCTCTTTGGACATTTAATTAGACTAAATTATTGTATTAGAAATTGTATTAGAACATGTTAAACATGCATTTTTGTACTTGCAGGTTAAGTAAAAATTACAAAGGAAGGTTTCTTAAAAAAATCTCCAATATTTTGCAATAATTAAAAAACTCAAATTACTATATGGGCTTCAGTTTTATATATATATACTTTTTCAGATTCTCTTCCATTGTAGGTTATTATAAGATATTGAGTATAGTTCCCTGTGCTATACAGTAGGCCCCTGTTGTTTACATATTTTATATTGAATATATAGCAGCGTGCATATGTTAATCCCGAACTCCTAAGTTACCCCCAACCCCCGGCCATTTGATGGTGTCCTTTGATGCACAAAAGGTTTTGGTTTTGATGAAGTCCAAGTTAGCTATTTTTTATTTTGTAGCTTGTGCTTTTGGTGCTATATCTAAGAATCCATTGCCAGATATGAGGTCGTAAAAATTTAACCCTATGTTTTCTTCTTTTTTTTTTTTTTTTTTTTTGCGGTATGCGGGCCTCTCACTGTTGTGGCCTCTCCTGTTGCAGAGCACAGGCTCCGGACGCGCAGGCTCAGCGGCCATGGCTCACGGGCCCAGGTGCTCCGCGGCATGTGGGATCTTCCCAGACCGGGGCACGAACCCATGTCCCCTGCATCGGCAGGCGGACTCTCAACCACTGCGCCACCAGGGAAGCCCCTATGTTTTCTTCTAAGAGTTTTATAGTTTTACCTTTTTAGTTTAGGTCTTTATCAATTTTGAATTAATTTTTGTACATGGTGAGAGGTGAGGATCCAACTTCATTCTTTTTCATGTGGCTATGCAGGTGTTCCAGTACCATTGGCTGAAAAGATTATTCTTTCTTCTTGAATGGTTTTGGCACCCTTATCAAAAATAAGTTGATGATAGATGCATTGGTTTATTTCTCGACTCTCAATTCTATTCCATTGACCTATATGTCTGTCCTTATGCCAGTGCCAGTACTGTTGTTTTTCAAAGAATGAGGTTTTACAAACATTCATTGTTGACACAGTCCAGGACCTCACAACTCCAATATTTTTAATAAATGATTACCTAGCCCTGAGATTGGCAAATAATTTGGCTCAAATAATCCAATTATCTATTACAACTTATACTGTATTAGTAGTGAACTGTTATAAAGTCACCTGCTATCTACTATGTTTAGGATGAAATTTATATGACAAAAATAAGTCACATTTTCTTATCTGACTGTGCTTTTTGAAAATCAAACTCTCAAAATAAAGTACATTATACAATTTTGGAATCGAAAAAACTTAGACATCAGCTAGGCCAATCTATTTGTTTTTGTTTTACAGATTAAAAAATAAACCTTGGCTCTTTTCACAATAAAGATGTCACCCCTCCCAAACTGTAACCTAAAAAGCATCTCCTCCATTAAATTCATTTGCAGACTAGAAATAATTCAGGTGTTTTGACAGATGTGTATTTCTCTAAAGGGAACAAACAATTATTGGTGTGCACAGAACTTATCAACATCTCTTCTGTAGTCAAGGCCCATCATACAGAGGTTGTGTCAGTAAATATTTAGATGATAGAATTCTGTATTTGCCTTTTGGATACTTGGCACCATCTAGACCCAAGAAAAAAAATCTTATTAGTAAAGATTATTTTAACACAGAAACACACTGAGAGAATAATGTCATATTTTGAAACAAAATGCTGAAGAAATAAACTAATAAATCGTGGAGTGATTGATTCAGAAACATTTTTGTGTTCTATATATCTTATATATTTAAATTTTTGTTAATCTAATTAATATAGATTTATAGTGTGTTACTTTACAGGAATATGGCTTTACTGATGTTTAACAAAAGCTCAAGCGCTCTGTTATGGACTGAATTGTGTCTCCCCAAAATTCACATGTTGAAGCCCTAACCCCCAGTGTGACTATATTTGATGATACGGCCTGTGAGGAGGCGATAAAGGTTAAATGAGGTGGAGCCCTAATCCAGTAAGGCTGGAGTCCTTATAAGAAAAAGGACAGATGCCAAAGCTCTCTCCTTCCACCACATGAGGACACAGCAAGAGGGCAGCCATCAGCAAGCCAGGAAGAGAGTCCTCACCAGAAACTAAATCAGCCAGCAACAAGATATGTACTTCTCTGCCTCCAGATTGGGAGAAATACATTTCTGTTGTTTAAGCCGTTCAGTCTACTGCACTTTTCTATGGCAGTCCAAGCTGACTAACACATGCTTTTACATGCTGAAAACCAATCTATACCATTTCTTAGGATCAGAACCTAGCACAGCATTCACACTGTGTATACAATTGTTTTTCATTGTAGTTGCACATAAAAGGATTATATAAAGACGTAAGAGGTATCAATCTGAAAGGGGTCCTCCAATCTGCTGTAGATAATCATCACATCACTTAGACAATAAATGCTTGCACATTAGATGAATACCAAACTTGATCTCTAAGATGAATAAGGAGATTCAATCCATACCATATTTTTAACAGCAAAGAAACAGACTATTCCCTAATTGAAATCTTTCTGGAAGAAGGAGAGGAATAAAAATATGACAGAAAAAGAAGAAGAAGAAAAATAAGAATAGGAAGAAGAAGAGGAGGAGGAGGAAGGTGAGGAGACCAAGAAGAGAAAGGAGAGAAAACAAATAAGGCAAATAACTTTTTTTCTTATTTGTTTGTTTGTAAGCATCAGATGGCTACACCTTGGAAAAAGTTAAAAAGTACATTATAATATTTAAGTAGAAATACAGAAAAGCTGATTCAATAATACAAATGCTATGTATACACTTTGGCTGAGAACTTAAATGTTTCACATGAGCTCATGCACGGTTGAAATAAAAGAGCTCCAAGATTGAATATTTTTAAAGAAGTTTAATCAAGACTAAGAAAAGGAATTTTAATCTTAAAAAAGGATGCTATTTCTGGAACTACAACAATGTACTTGAATTAATGCAAACCAAGGAAGAATCTTAATTATCAAAACTCTGGGAGCTAAAAGCCATTTAAAAATTCTTTAAAATATTAAAGATTTTAAATTCCCAGCCAAGTTGTCAAAGGGGTGTAAGACTATGCAGGCCAGATGAATAAAGCCATCCTTTATACCTTCCTTAAATGCTTAATTCATTCACCTGTTAATCCATTCATTTGCCAATTGTTCTGGAAGACTTCAGTTAAATTCCCCATTATAGACCTGACTCCCCTAATACCCAATGAGTGATTATCTTTCCTCTTACGAGAAACGACCAGGATTAACAAATGGGACCTTGTAATTGCATCAAAGTTTCATTAACACACTTCCAGAGGACATCAAAACTTAACTGCTGCTTGTGATAGAATTTGTGGTGCCTTTAAAATTCCCATGAAAACTCTTTTA
This sequence comes from Mesoplodon bidens, assembly GCF_964165515.1. Lineage (NCBI taxonomy): Eukaryota > Metazoa > Chordata > Mammalia > Artiodactyla > Ziphiidae > Mesoplodon > Mesoplodon bidens. The sequence goes on from NC_138167.1 coordinate 49,094,478, forward strand.
GTGTCCAAGAGAGGGGCTTGCTCACTGAGCTCATCTCCAGTGAGGTAAGAGAATTCTGACTGGTTGACTTAGAGCTCATCATTCTGCCCAAGAGGAGGTAATCAGTGTTGACAATACCTTCTTTTTTCGAAGCAGTTTCTAGTTGTTCCTCATGAGCACAACTATGGCTTTAAGACAAACCCTTCTGTTCACTCCCTGAAAATTACAAAACGGAAGGTACAAAAAGTCACAGACATTGAAGGAGGGGGGGCGGCGCAGGGTGGTGGAAGAAACCACACCAGCAGAGGCCAGAATCCAGAGCAGATATCACTGGAAGGTGGTTTAATACTGGTTTTGGCAGAGAATAAAGGAGCACTAAATGGTGATTTTAACTGCTCTCTGATTCTTGTGTCTGAAATTTCCTCCATCCTTGTTATACAGATTCCAAACTGGGCCTAATCCAGAGAAGTTTGCCCCCGTTGGTTTGCACAAGGTCCTAAAACCACCATCCATTTGTTCATTTATACAAACACATATTGATAACCTATGTGCCAGGCTTTACTATATACCCCTTCAGATACTTACATAAACTGGTAACATCACATTATATTCAGATCACAGGGACTAAGACTTGAATTGACTTATTTTGTAATATTTCTTCTTTATTATTTTTGAAGAAGATATCAACTTTGGAGTAATTTAAAGTTGTTTTTTTTTTTTTCTTAAAGAATCAATTTTATTTATTTATTTATGTTTCAGTGTGTTGGGTCTTCGTTGCTGTGCCTGGGCTTTTCCAGTTACGTTGAGTGGGGGCTACTCTTCGTTGTGGTGCGCGGGCTTCTCATCATGGCGGCTTCTCTTGTTGCGGAGTACAGGTTCTAGGCGTGTGGGCTTCAGTAGTTGCAGCATGTGGGTTCAGTAGTTGTGGCTCACGGGCTTAGTTGTTCTGCAGCATGTGGGATCTTCCCAGACCAGGGACCGAACCCATGGTCCCTGCATTGGCAGGGGGATTCTTAACCACTGTGCCACCAGGGAAGTCTCCAAAGTTACAGTTTTCACTTGCACATAGTCTAACTTCCCAAACCTTCTTCCCACCTGTATCTCCAGACTAGGCTGTTAAACTTTGCTTAATGAACTTTAGGAAACATGAAAGAAGATTCTCTTAGAAACTTGCTTGTCTTGGAGTAAGATGCTCAAAATGGAAAGCCAGATGCTGGCATGATCGAGCTCTTAAAGGCTTACCCTCAGGCCTGTCACTTGGTGGCAGTCCCTGGTAACAGGAGCCTCCATTCCTGCTCTAGCTGGAGGGCTTGGTGGCAGCAACCTTAAGCCTTCTGAGATAGGGACATTTGATTTTTCTTGAGAAAGTTCTACAGGTCAAGTGATAGCAGGAGTTGCAGAGAGGCAGCCATTGCTAACCTAGGGCAATGTAATTTTGAGCTCGAATCGAGGTGTGTGCATATATCTTATGAGTCTGACACAGATCTGTTCCCGGGGCAATATTCTCTGTCTCTAGACAAACCAGAGTCTGGAGAAAGCTGCATTTCCAGCTTTGATGGCCACATTGTAATTAGCTGAAAAGCTTCTGCCTAGATCTCTGCTTCTAAATCAGAGGCTGCATGTGGAGACAGAGGGCCTGAGTGTGAATCTAAGTTCATCACTTACTATTTATGTGGGTCTCAGTTCTGTCATGTGTCTACTGGAGGAGATTAGCATCCACCTCCCGGATCTGCTATGAAGAAAAATGGTAGAAGACAAGCCTCAACTGTAATGGTGCATGGTGGGCGCTCAGGGAGGTGTTCTGAATCTGAATTTTGATAGCTGATCTCTCTACAGAAGTATGCCCCTCTCTTTATTATGGCTTTGTGACTCTTCCTACACCCAACAAATCTTCAGTAAATTACCAAAGACCCAAACTTAGTTTTTTCCCTTGTAACTGGAATCACAGGAGAACAGAGAATTATGCAAACATACAAAGGGTTTTCTCAGTGTTTTTCTCAATGGTCTCTTCAATAAGTAGTGCTGGGAAAACTGGACAGCTACATGTAAAAGAATGAAGTTAGAACACTCCCTGACACCATACACAAAAATAAATTCCAAATGGATTAAAGACCTAAATGTAAGGTCGGACACTGTAAAACTCTTAGAGGAAAACAGGCAGAACACCCTTTGACATAAATTGCAGCAAGATCTTTTATGATTCACCTCCTAGAGTAATGAAAATAAAAACAAAAATAAACAAATGGGATTTAACTAAACTTAAAAGCTTTTGCGCAGCAAAGGAAACTGGAAACAAAACAAAAAGACAACCCTCAGAATGGGAGAAAATACCTGCAAATGAAGAAACCGACAAGGGATTAATCTCCAAAATATACGAACAGCTCATGCAGTTCCGTATCAAAAAAACAAATAACCCAATCAAAAAATGGGCAGAAGATCTAAACAGACATTTCTCCAAAGAAGACATGCATGTGGCCAAAAAGCACATGAAAAGATGCTCAACACCACTAATTTTTGAGAAATGCAAATCAAAACTACAATGAGATATCACCTCCCACCAGTCAGAATAGCCATCATCAAAAAATCTATATACAATAAATGCTGGAGAAGGTGTGGAGAAAAGGGAACCTTCCTACACTGTCGGTGGGAATGTAAATTAGTACAACCATTATGGAGAATAGAATGGCGGTTTCTTAAAAAATTAAAAATAGAGCTACCATATAATCCTTTGGTCCCACTCCTGGGCATATATCCAGAGAAAACCATAATTTGAAAAGATACATGCACCCCAATGTTCATGCAGCACTATTTACAACAGCCAGGACATAGAAGCAACTTAAATGTCCATTGACAGAGGAATGGATAAAGAAGATGTGGTACATATATACAATGGAATATTACTAGGTCATAAAAAGAACAAAATGATGCCATTTGCCGCAACATGGATGGACCTAGAGATTGTCATAATGAGTGAAGTAAGTCAGACACAGAAAGACAAATATCATATGATATTGCTTATATGTGGAATCTAAAAAAATGGTACAAATGAACTTATTTACAAAACAGAAGTAGAGTCACAGATGTAGAAAACAAACTTATGGTTACCAGGGGATAAGATCGGGGGAGGGATAAATTGGGGCATTGGGATTGACATATACACACTACTATATATAAAATAGATAACTAATAAGAACCAGGTGTATAGCACAGGGAACTCTACTCAGTACTCTGTATTGGCCTATATGGAAAAGAATCTAAAAAAAAAAAGAGCGGATATATGATCATGTATAACTGATTCACTTTGCTGTACACCTGAAACTAATACAACATTGTAAATCAACTATACTCCAATAAAAATTTAGATAAATAAATAAATAAATAAAGCCTTTATAGACTTATTTTTTAAAACGCACTTTAAATAAAGGAAACAAACAGTACTGTAAAAATAAAATAAAGTAATACTTCTTTTCTTAAAAAAAATATATGACTCTCAAAACCACATTCTTAAAAAAAATTCCATTTTTGTCTATCCTTTGAGCACATGCATTCCTCTACCTATATGTCCCACATATTTCTGATGCCAACGAGAAGGCAATTCAAATCTGGTAAAAGTTGACTGTCTGAAGCCTTCCAATATGTCTTCTTCTTTTTTGGGGGTGGGATCAGGGTCAGGGCAGGACATGAAGCAGGAAGTGTCACCAGCATGGATTAGTGTGATGAAAAGGATAAAAGCTGAGCAAACAATCATACTTGGACAAGTCTTGGTGTCCTCACTTCTAAACTGGGGGTAAAAATGCCTAATCATACAAGGGGTGTGAGGATTGAACTAGATAATTTATGGAAGCCGCCTAACACAGTGCCTGCAACATAGTATGTGTTCAAGTCGGTTATTTTCACTTCTCATCCGTGGATCCTAAATTCAGAGATATTCCCGTCTTATGACTTCCCACAGCCTTCTCTCTTCCACATACTATGTCCTGACTTGCATTATAATAATGGAATAGACATCCTCTCCCCACTCCTTCAGGACAAGGACTCTGTCTGATTCCTCTTAGTACATTCCAGAGACCTAAACTGGTCATAAAAACATTCACTTATGGAATGAATAAGACATCCCATATAATTAGGAGGGGACTGTGAAAGCTAGTTTTATTTGCCAGTTTTCAGTAAAAGACTGTAAAGACAAACGTACCAAGAGTGGGGGAATATTAGTTAAGAGAAAGAGGAAGGAATTTCCACCTGGTTTTGTACCCAGCAGGGCAGGAGGATGTGCCAGGGGTAGATCAATGACTATCTCTTGCCCAAGAAGCTCACTGAAGATTGAGGTTCTCTACTGTAGAAATGAAACTTAAGTCTCCCAGTTGAAGGGAGCAAGCACTTGAATATTCCAGTACTCCCTGGAGCCCAGAGAATGGGGAATCTTTTAAAGGGCATAAGAGAAAAGCAAGCATTATGTCTGTTCTAAATGTTTGCAAATAATGGGACCGTACAAACTTTTGGCTAAAGGATTACAACATTGGAAGGTATTCTGGTAAAGTAATGTACCCCGGAAGCAGCTTTCCTATGAAGAAAACACAAATTTCTATTTGCTAAAGTCTAATACATAGATTGTGATCAAAATCACAAATAAACCTTCAGCCAAAATTAACTGTTTTGTGAAATAGAAACCACAAGGGATATAGTGGGTAGAAACAGTTGCTTCATTTTCTGCACTAACACCATGGAATATGGAGGGATTCATTTTCCTGCGAGACAGAAAGCTAATGAACTATAGTGAAATGTGCCTCGAGACTCTTACTGAAATAGCACTTAAAAAAATTCTGTTTGGAATTTAAACAATCAAGACTGTATTCGAAAGGCGTTAGGAAATGAGGTTACCATTCAGTGGACTGGAGAAATCGATCCCCTGTAGCAGAAGTGCCCCTTGTATAACAGACAGAGACTATCGAATAATCCCAGCTTTATGCTGGGCTTGGTGCAGTGTTGGCCACATAACAAGCGTTAAACAAAATAATAGCAACATGTGACATGGGAGCCTGATTCTCTCATTCTTAATGCTAAACCTACATACCAGATGGTTATAACACACCCGTAATCAAGCGCAGAGCCGTGTGGGCTGGGGTCTGGCTGTGGCAGCTCTGAGTCAGGCGGCTGGCTGCCTTCCCCACCCCGTCTTGTGGAAGAGCTTCACGACCTCCGCAAACAGTTATTAGGGGCAGTGCTGGGGCTTTTGACAGCTCACAGAGCCTTGGATGGGTTCAGACAATTCCTGAGTGATGCCAGTTTCCTTCAACTACGCGTGGAATGACACCTTATCAGTTCCCTTTACTGCTGAGAGAAGCAGCTTTCTAAATCTGTAGATACACTGGGGCACCTCAGCTAGAACAAGTACAGTTGAGTGTTTGTGAGACTTGAAAGTAGTAGCTCTCGAAAAAAAACTCGACCTTGAGGACACTACACTGAGTGAAATAAATCAGTCATGAAAGGACAAATACTGAATGATTCCACTAATATGAGGTTCCTGGAGGAGTCAGATTCATAGAGACAGAAAATAGGATGGTGGTTGCCAGAAGCTGAGGAAGGGGGAGTGGAGAGTTATTGCTGAATGGATGCAGAGTTTCAGTTTTGCACAATGAAAAGAGTTATGTGGGTGGTTGGTGATGGTGGCTGCACAGCAATATGAATGTCCTTCATACCACTAAACTGTACACTTAAAAATGGTTAGAGTGATAAATTTTATGCGTACCGTACAATTTAAAAATTTATAAATAATCATATTAATAAAAACAGAAATAGACTCACTGACATAGAAAACAAACTTACAGTTACCAAAAGGGAAAGGGTAGAAGGGAGGGAAAATTAGGAATTTGGGATTAACAGATACACACTACTATGTATAAAGTGGATAAGCAACGAGGACCTACTGTATAGCACAGGGAAGTATATTCAATGTCTTGTAATAACCAACAATGAAAAAGAATCTGAAAAATAATATATATATATGTATAATTGAACCACTTTGCTGTATAACTGAAATGCTGTAAATCAACTATACTTAAATTTAAAAACTTGAAAAAATATATTAATAGACACATAAATAAAAATCTAATAAACACTTATTTCTTCTGAGGGTCAGTGAAAACCATAGTGATGGTCCTCCTGTCATAAAAAGAGAGCAGACATGTGTTGAAGCATTTAAGAGGCGGTCCTCCACAACGCTCTTTCTTGTGGGAGTTGGTTCTCCCTAGAGCATGAGCCCTTCCAGGGCAGTGTGATACCATCTTCATCTTTGTGTCCTTGTGGCTCAAAATATGGGGTTCACAGTGTCCCTGGGTTTATATTACTAAGATAACCCAAATGTTAATTGGACTCTTCAGTTTTACCAAAATTTAATTATAAAAAACCCCAAAAAACTCAGACTACTTCTAAAGCAACTGAATTCAGTGGGAAAAAAAATGTATTTCTCTTTGAATTTGAAGTTATATAAGTCAAACTTCAAAGAACACCAGCACATTCTTTCATGCTGCGTATGTGTTTTTGAGCTGAAGAGCTCAAACCTTTGGTGCTCTGATCCTATGTTTCCCTGAAACTGTAGCCTGGGAAATCAAACTTCACATTGGACCAAACTCTGCTATGTGTTGGTTATTGACTTGGCAGAGAACACCCTGATCAATAATTACCTGAAAGAAAATGCTCGTTTGATCTAAAAATGAAGCTTATGTTTTCATGATCAAAGCAGCTTCTCAAGGAGAATCATACCCTTGCATTGATTATGCTCCCACATCCTGATGCAGAGGCCTCCTGAAACCTTTCTCACTTGACTTTCAACGTGAGGCTCCTTCTCTTACGTTTATATTCTCTACCAGGCAATAATTGTGTGATGGAATATCTTTGTGTCTTAAGGGTCTTGTCTCCCTAGTCACACTCAAAGTTCCTTGTGTAGAGAGATACCATATTTTGTTAGTAAAGTTGGGTCAGATCCTATGCCGGACACGTTGTCCTTGTCAACTACAAACTGTTACCCAATACTTCCTGGGTGAAATGTGCTTGCAATTCATAATTAAGTGATTGGTTGAATGTCTATTGACTGAATGAAAAATTGTTTATTGAAGTCAGTCTCAACGCAACCACTGGACTTCCCTCTTCACTGACAACCATGCCTGCAAAACTTGCATTACACACTCTAAACTCAACCAAGTGGTGACAGAAGTGATTGTTGGCTGTCCTCTGAATCAGTAATTTACATGACAGATTGTTCATTCTTTTCTCTTTGTTCATCTACTAAAAAAATGGTTTTTATTGTGGTAAAATACACATGTACATAGCATTTACCATCTTAATCATTTTTAAGTGTGCAGTTGAGAGGCGTTAAATACATCCATCATGTTGTGCAACCAACAGTACCATCCACCCACAGAACTCTTTTCATCTTGCAAAACTGAAACTCTGTACCCATTAAACAGTAAGTCCTCCCGCCCCCAATACCACTAGCCCCTGGCAACCACAATGTTACTTTCTGCCTCTATGATTGTAATTATTCTAAGTACCTCATATCAGTGGAATCATATAGTACTTTTCTTTTCATGACTGATATTTCATATGATGTATGTCCTCAAGATTCATCCATACTGTAACATATGTCAGAATTTCCTTCCTTTGGGTCTTCCCTGGTGGCGCAGTGGTTGAGAGTCTGCCTGCCAATGCAGGGGACATGGGTTTGAGCCCTGGTCCAGGAGGATCCCACATGCTGCGGAGCGACTGGGCCCGTGAGCCACAACTACTGAGCCTGTGTGTATGGAGACCGTGCCCCACAACAGGAGAGGCTGCGACAGTGAGGGGCCCGCGCACCGCGATGAAGAGTGGCCCCTGCTTGCCACAACTAGAGAAAGCCCTCGGAGAGAAACAAGGACCCAACACAGCCATAAATAAATAAATTAATAAATTAATTAATTAATTAAAAACTAGGGCAGGAAAGGAGGATAGATGGGAAATATTTTTTAAAAAAGAATTTCTTTCCTTTATAAGGCTGAATAATATTCCATTATATGTATATACCACATTTCGCTTATCCATTCATCTCTTGATGGACATTTGGGTTGCTTCCATGTTTTAGTCATCGTGAATAACATTGCTATGAACATGACTGCATGTTTACCTACTTTTTAGCTCAACAAAAGTCCAGAGTAATAATTCATTTAGAGACATGAACACCATAAGAGGACTGGGAAAAGCAAGAGGATTCATGAACAATTTCAGCCACTAGCAAATATCCTTCAAGCCATCTATTTAAGCCAGTTCTAAACTCCATTGCATTATGTGGAAAAATAAAGTCGAATCTCCATTTTACTAGGTTAAAAGTCACTCAAGGGTTCCATACACTGATCAAATCTCAGTATGTTTTAGGATCAGAAAAATGTTTGCTAGAAGGGATATGCGAGACCATCAAGTTTAGTGATTCCCATTCTTGGCTGCACATCAAAATCACCTGGGGCTCTTAATAAAAATACTGATGCATAGATCCCATTCCCAGAGATTCTGATTTAACTGGCCTGGGGGTAGGCATCAGTATTGTTCAAAGTTTTTCAGGTAACTAATGTATAGCCGGAGTTGAGAATCACTGATATAGCTCAACCCCTTCCTTGCCCCCATTTAGAGAGAGAAACGGAAATGATATGCTGAAAGTAACACAGAAATTGGTAGAATGATGCAAACAGGAATTTTAAAATCCCAAATCTAGTACTCTAAACCTTTTGAAACTTCTTTTTACAGTACTCTGCCTCCAATTCTCTTCTGTAGAAAGTGCAAAAATATAAAGTACTATCAAGTAGGTGATTTTTATTCAACCTAGAATAATTTAAATTGACATTAAAGGCAAACTGGAAAGTTTATTTTAGTTTTCATTTCAATGTCTGAATGGAAATGAATCCAAAAAATGAAAGAATTCCACCTATTATCAGAAATCTGCCAAAGGAAGAAAAAGTCTGTGTGTGCCTTGAAATATTATACACTACTAAAATTAAATAGATTAACCGGAGGCACAAAGTTTAAAGAAGAGAAGAAAACAGAGATGAAATAACAGGACTGATTCTAAAGATGATTCCATTCTGTTGTAAAAGTCAAGTAATGGAAACCTAAGAGGAAATACAAATGACCAATAAATGTATGAAAAGAGCCTCAGTCTCACCAGTGGTCAGGAAAATGGAAATTAAACTACATCTTGATTTATCAGATTAGGAAAAAGTAAAAAATTGATAACATCCAGGCCTGGTGAAGACATGGGGAAAAGGGGAATCCAAGGTACATTGGGAACATGTGTTGCTTCCAAACAGTCTCTGAACAGGAACGTACAGAGTACCAAAGATCTTGGGAGAGGGAGTCCTTGGGAAAGATCTCTTGTTCTTCATTAACCCTGTTATTTTGCCTTCCACTCAGATTCTTGACAAAGAGAATCCCAAAGTGGGAGATCCTAGCTTTGGACCAGTCTTCTGTGGCTTTTTCAATGGTTCAGATACAGGAGACTTTAAATTCCTACTTTCAGCTTGAGTGAGTTTGAGTCCATTTTGCCACTTGCTATTGATGAGTCCACATTAGTACAGAAAGTAGGCACTTCATGCAAAAGTTTCTTAGGGTGGCCTGGCTGCCGGGGCATATGTTCCAATGAACCCACTGAAGTTCTGATTTTCTTCCTTAATCTCCTTGAAGCAAAATTTCTGTACACAAAGGACCCTAATTCTTTGTCTTAGGTCCTTGTGTAGTGTGTATGGATCAGCTCCTGAGAAGCTCAGCAGTGTTTGGGCTACTCTCCCTGTCATGGGCCCTTGCTCCCATCCAGAGCCCACTCCAGCAGTGGATCTCAGTGTTCTCGACTGGAGAAAGCAATGCTCACCCACTCCTCCATCCTGGATTCCTCATCACCGTGCAAGTCCATGAGTTCTATACTCCTGGGTGGTAACCTTCTCAATAGCTCAGTTGCTGGCTGTGTATCTCCCACCATTTCCTGAGTGCTTGCTGGTATCAGGACAGCACTTCATTCTGCCATATTCTCATTTTGTCCTCCAACAATCCTATAAGGTAATTATTATTTTTATTTCTATTTACGTATGAGAAAGCTGAGGTTTAGAGAGTTTAAATGGTAGTGATTATTTGTATTTCTATTTATATATGAGAAAGCTGAAGTTTAGAGAGTTTAAATGCCTTTCATGAGGATACCTAGCTTGTAATTGGCCCTCTTTTTCTGATTCAGGAGTGTCACCTGCATGTAAAATAGTTTTGAGGAGTGAAAATATACTCTTCCACCAATTTCCTCTTTTAGGCGACACTGTGTCTGAACACATCCCTGAGGAACCAGTTAATGTGTGGGATGCTAACCCCAGGCTGGTGACTCCAATGACTAATCCCTGAGCCACCTCCACTGAAGGAAGAAGCCTCTGCTGCCATTGCTGCCACCTGCTGGAAACTGGTCTCTCTGCCCAAGCTGATGTCAGGGCCATGCCACGGCCCTCCCTGGTGCTTTAACTTCCATCCATTGCACCCTTTCCTTCTTCTGGGACAATGGTCAAAACCTCAACAAGTTTCCCCCCATATATCTTCTTAAATTGGGGTCCCAAGGGCTGCCACCTATCTGTTCCCACCTTTTCCTATTTGGAGAAGAGAGAACAGCCTCCTTCCTCCTAGAGCAGAGCATTTGCTATCCTGTCTCATAGAGCTGGCCGGGAAAAGCAGGACAGTGCTCTGTGGAGATGGGTGAGACTCTGATCCCAGCGACATCCCCAGCCTCTTCATGTGATGCAATATGGTAACTCCTTTGACTTATGACACTTGGCACAGAGTTCTCCAATCAGTACTTCAGCAATCTCTCATGAATATGAATCAACAGTGAAGACTTGATTATCAAAACTGATGTCACCCCCTTCCTCCCACTGACTTCAAACAAAGAATTTGGGTACTCTGTGTACAGAAAATTTGCGTCAAGGAGATTAAGGAAGAAAATCAGAACTTCAGTGGATTCATTGGAAGATGTGCCCTGGCAGCCCAACCACCCTAAGAAACTTTTACAACATGAAGTGCTTGCTTTCTGTATTAATGTGGACTCGTCATTAGCAAGTGGCAAAAATGGACTCAAATTCACTTAAGCTGGAAATAGGAGTTTTTATGTCTCCTGTATACTAACCATGGAAAAAAGCCACAGAAGATTGGTCCAAAGCCAGGAACCCCTCTCTGGGATTCTTCTCTTTGTCTCTAATCTCTGCCTCTCTCCTCAGGCTGGCTTCACTCTGTCTGAGTTCAGAGGTGCTAGTGGAGAGTTTGAAGGGAGAAGAGGATGGGTATGGAGAACAGCATCTCAAGCTCATATCCCCTCCCCTCCACAACCAAGGGGAAAACCTTCCCAGTGGCTCCACTTAGAAAAATCCTGGAGAAGGATTCAAATAGTCCTCTTTTGGATCATGTGACCATCTCTGAGAACTGGAATGGTCTTTGTTACCATAAGAAAGAGGAAGGAGTACTGGGCAGAAAATGAAAAATGGCCATTACCATTCTACATAATGAATAAGTGTTTATAAGATTTACATTTATTTTGTTCAATTTTCATCATCAATTTTATTTTAAAAAAACACACATTTTAAATAGATTTCCATGGAGAGAATACCAAAGGATAAAATTATAACCACTGGAAATTAGGTCTTAACTTATTATCCATATTTTTCCTTTATCCCATTTGTCACTATTTTAATTATATGCTTATTGTATGATCATTTGATCATTTGATAATTGCTTGCCTGCTCGACTGGAATGTAAACTCCATGAGGGCAGGGATATCTTTATTCACCATGATTTCCTCAGCACCTAGAACATTCCTGGCATACAGTTGGCATCCGACACATCCTGTGAATGACTGAATGAAGAATCAACTCAACCTTTGCTAGACAACGTAAGGCAGCACCAGGTGACTCCAAAGTTAGAGAATCATAAGAAACAGCGACAGAAAGAAAGAGGAAATGAGATGAATGCCTGGAATTAGAAGATCCAACTAGGATTTCCCTGGTGGCGCAATGGTTAAGAATCCACCTGCCAATGCAGGGGACACGGGTTTGATCCCTGTCTGGGAAGATCCCACATGCTGCGAAGCAGCTAAGCCCACGCGACACAACTACTGAACCTGCACTCTAGGGCCCGCGAGCCACAACTACTGAAGCCCACGTGCCTAGAGCCCGTGCTCCACAACCAAGAGTAGCCCCCGCTCCATACAGCTTGAGAAAGCCCGCGCGCAGCAACAAAGACCCAACGTGGCCAAAAATAAATAAATAAATAAATTTAGAAAAAAAAAAGAAGACCCAACTAGCCTCACCATTCATGGCCAGGAAATCCACAGAACAGAAATGGTAATACCAAAGAATAAAGGTCTAATGATCTAAACGTCAAAAATTTAAGATGGTCGTAAAAGAAAAAGGTTCAAAGTTCTAGCTAATTCTGAAAATTTTAACGTTTACAGAAAAAGTTGACATTTATATTATGTGAAAAACAGAATGTTTAAAAAACCTACCACCTATCACTATATTTCTATTTGACCCAATTTTCACATGGAAATATCATCAAGCCAGACATCCAGAGAGATATCCTCATTGGCCTGTGTTTAATGGAACTACACACTCATGAAAACACACTGCTTGGGTACTTCTCTGGGTTGTGCTAAAAATTATGGCCTTTCAAAGACTCTCGATCGCACGTGCTCTTGCCCTATGCACACTTTTTAATAAAACACGACTCTTTGAGCTTCTGTTAATTAAGCTCGCAGCTTCCGGTGACCTGGGCTTCCTGTGCCTGAGGCCAGGCCATGACACTGGCTCCCTAGCGTGGTTCTTAACACACAGAGAGAAGCAGATCTGGGGGAGAGGGTGCCATGCAGAGGAGGCTGTGGGCCCTGAAGTGCATTTGCCACGGTGGGGAAATGCCGTTCCACCTGAATGAGGGTCAGGGCCCAAGACACAAAGAAAAAGGTTGGAGGAAAAAGAAAAAAAGCATGCTCTGACAGGAGGAATTTACTTTTTCTTTAAATTTTTTCTAAGAAAGGTGGACAATGAGAAATTTTGAGGCTGATGGGTGCCCTGTAGGAAACCAAGACTTCTGTGAGATCAGGGGAGGGGCCCTGTCAGATTGCGATTTATAGTAAGAAAGATATGTTTGATCCCATCCCTGACACAGGGATCCTCAAACCCTTGTAAATTCTTGAGTGACATGAGCACGAGGAGTATCTTTATTTCTAATGTGGTGACTCTGGGTGGGCTCCTGGATGGCTCCTGGATGGGGGCTGGTCACCAGAAAGACCAAGCCATGAGCAGAAGCTTGGAATTTTTAGCCTGGCCCCCAGTTCTCTAGAGAGGGGAGAGAGGCTAGAAGTGGAGTTAATAATTGATCATGCTACATGAGGAAGCCTCCATAACATAAAAGCCTACTCATATAAAAATAGTAGTCAGGGGCTTCCCTGGTGGCGCAGTGGTTGAGAGTCGGCCTGCCGATTCAGGGGACACGGGTTCGTGCCCCGGTCTGGGAAGATCCCACATGCCGTGGAGCGGCTGGGCCCGTGAGCCATGGCCGCTGAGTCTGCGCATCCGGAGCCTGTGCTACGCGATGGGAGAGGCCACAACAGTGAGAGGCCCGCGTACCGCAAAAAAAAAAAAAAAATAGTCAGGGGCTTCCCTGGTGACACAGTGGTTGAGAATCTGCCTGCCAATGCAGGGGACATGGGCTCGAGCCCTGGCCTGGGAAGATCCCACATGCCGCGGAGCACCTGGGCCCGTGAGCCACAACTACTGAGCCTGCGCGTCTGGAGCCCGTGCTCCGCAACAAGAGAGGCCGCGACAGTGAGAGGCCCGCGCACAGCGATGAAGAGTGGCCCCCGCTTGCCACAACTAGAGAAAGCCCTCGCACAGAAACGAAGACCCAACACAGCCAAAAATAAATAAACAAACAAACAAACAAATAAATAAATAAATAGATAGATAGATAGATAGATAGATAGAAATAGTAGTCAGGGGGTGGTGGGGGAAGAGATGCCAGGTGGGTAAACAATGTGGTGATTAGGGGAGAGTGGCAGCCTCGGGGAGGGCATGGAAAGTCTGCGCTCTTTCCCCACACCTTGCCCTATGCATCTCTTCCAGCTGGCTGCTCGTGAGTTATATCCTTTTATAATAATCTGGTAATCTAGTAAGTAAAATGTTTCTCTGAGTTCCATAAGCCACTTTAGCAAATTAATCGAACCCAAGGAGGGGGTAGCTGGAATCTCCAATCTACAGCCAGTGTGTCAGAAGCCCAGCTGACGACCTGGACCTGTGACTGGTGTCTGAAGAAGAGGAGGCGGTGGCGCGGGGAAGTCTTGTAGGATTGAGCCCTTAGCCTGTGGGATCTGATGCTATCTCCAGGCAAATAGGGTCAGAAGTCAGAACTGAGATGAGTTGTAGGACACCTAGATGGTGGTTGAGAATTGCTTGGTGGTGTGGGAAACCCCACCCCACGTTGGAATTGGTACTAGAATCATCTTACCCCCCTACCCTGCACCGAGAATGGTAATGAGACTCACACAGAGGGGAGGGGGCAGCGAGTAACCCCTGTGACCCCCCCCCAGCAGGAGGTTTCATGCCTCCCCTCAAGGAACTGGGATGACAGTCAGCATGGGCACAGGTGAGTACAGAGCCAGCGGTTTGCTGATGCTTTGTGACTTTGCCCTTCCTCAAACACCCGTCGAGTGGGCTGGCCAGAGCAGTTTCCCATACGAACCCACTTTCCTTCCTACTCTGCAACTCTCCCCCATAAGTTAAGGTATTTTCAACACAAGGAGTACCTAGCAGTTAGACTTCATTCCAAAAACAGGAAAAAATTGTGCAGTAAGGAGAAATGTGAGGAATTTATGCAATGAAACAGTTCTTGAGTTTAGAAAGAGAAAGGGGGAAGCACCAACTCTTCTACATCGACAATAAAATGGTCTTTGGGGATTCACGCAGCAAAGCAGAAAGAGCTCAGACCAGGCTTCAAAGCAGTTACCTTGAGCAATGGGTCTGGCACACGCAGCTGGGTGGCCTTCTGTGGTGGGTTATCCTCTGGTCCTGTTTCCCCTTCTGTAAAAGGATACCTCTAAGTTCTCTTCCAGATTTAATTTTCTAACTTTCATAGAAGTTTTTCAATTAAAAATGATAAAACTTGCTAACTGCATCATTGTTAGGATATTTTTCTACTTTTTACGGGAAGATATAGGGAGTATGTTCCAACACTGACGAGGGCATGAAATGGCTACGAGATTGTACTCGTCACATTAAAGCATCAACTCAGGGCGAGTTCTTTCAAAAGACACCAGTACTTTGTCACTCTTTCAATCACCCATGCTCCACTCACTTTCCCCTTGTGACCTTTATTCTTCCAGAAGCAGTTTTAAAGCTGCTTCTTACTCGAACCTTTTTTAAAGGACCAAAATATTTTTCCTACAAAAATCCGAACAGGGCTTCCCCGGTGGCGCAGCGGTTGAGAGTCCGCCTGCCGATGCAGGGGACACGGGTTTGTGTCCCGTTCCGGGAAGATCCCACATGCCGCGGAGCGGCTAGGCCCGTGAGCCATGGCCACTGAGCCTGCGCGTCTGGAGCCTGTGCTCCACAACGGGAGAGGCCACAACAGTGAGAGGCCTGCATACCGCACACACACACACACACACAAAAATCCGAACAGGATTTACTGAATGACAATTTTGGGTAAAGCATTGACAAAATAAATTTTTAAATTCAGTGTTGAGCAATGGTTTCCACCCACTTTGCAAATAATCATATAAGCATCCCAGGGCATCTTACTTTCCTTTTTCATTCCCAGGTCTCCCTTACCTCAGGCCCTAGGCTCCTCCCACTGAGTCGAGCCCCACCCATTGCACATGCTCAGCACGACACACTTTGCTTCCACCCTCCCATGTCTGTACTGACTGCAGGATAAAGTCTAAAGCCTTGACTCAACCCTGGGACACTTCCTCACTGGTTTACGTCTATCTGAGCAGCCCAGCTATCGTTACTCTCTTAGATAGTCCGTGGTCCTGTCTCTGGGAAGATTCCCAGTTCTAGGCACATCCCAGGCCCTTCCCACTTTGCTTATGCTCCTTACTGACTTGGAACACCTTCCCTCCTTTTCTCTGGCATTTGAATCCTACCCGTTTTTCAAAACCCAGCGGAGACCCCCCCTTCCTCTGTGGAGCTTTCCGAGAACTCTGCATCTTGAAGGGCACTATCTTTACCTTGTAGAGTCCACTGCCTGATGAGCAAAAATGACCGCATTAGACTCGGAAGTATTCCCTCATGGGACCGCGATTGCCTTCGCAGGGCTGAGTCCGCTTTTAGTCAGCACTTAAAAGCTTAAGGGCCCCCTAAAACATGCTCAGGTGAGACAGGAGTCAAAGTACAAAGGTGGCCCCCTGACTAGTCTCAACAGAAGGGGACTGGGAGGTGCAGGGTGAGCCAGCTTCCAGGGAGATGGAGAACCCCGGGAAGGGCGAGAGGCACCTTCTCTTACCACGTGTGGTCTTCTGAGTCCCGTCTACTTTTTACCACTTTCTCCCTCCCCCCACTCCCAATCTTTTTAGAGTAATTAGAAGGGGATGAGTAAAAGTTGAATTCCTTAAGACCTGGGTTTTTTCTCCAGAGCCTAACACAATTTAACCTTAATCCTTGCCCCAGTGGGTCCAAGTGAACTTTTGACCCAGGTATGAGCAAGGTCTCTGCAAGGAGATGTTTGGCTGAGGCCTGATAACCGAAACATTCAGAAGATGACTTGCCCAGGGTGATAATGAAAGTGATAACATAATTCATTTACACTGACTGAGCTCTTACCATGTGGCAGGCCCTCTTGTGTGGTACGTACCCTTTCATTCATGCATTTAACGCTCACAGCAGTTCTCTAAGTTGGGTATTATTCTCTCCACTTTACAATGAGAAAATCTTTCATTTCCAAAGGTGAGTTGCCTTTCCCCAAGTTATACAGCTAGTAAGTGGCAAAGCTGTTTTTGTGTAGGGGAAGAACCTTAGCTGAACCTGCTTTACCATGAAACCAGAGGAGAGAAACTCACACGCTTGCAGGAAGTAGAGTCCTCAACACGTTCCAGACTTCTCATATGGTACCTCTGGGATCTTAGGGCATCTCATTACCTGAAATATGAAAATGGCATAAGTTTAATTATTCATTTTCCATCACCCTTAATGAGGGAATTAACTGCCATGTGAAACAAAAGGAAGTAGTCTGACCTTCAGGCTGTCAGGAAGTGATCATTAACTAAAATCTCCACTCAGTGGAAATGGACAAATGAAATTGTTTCACTGCTCTTGATGCAAATGAGCTGACAGGGTCATTGACGGAAGTTACATAATGGAGCAGTGACAATGAAAAGATAAACATATGCCCAAAATAGACATTTTCTAAATTACAGTTTGTTTACAGGTGCTCTTTAGGAGTTTCCAAAGCTCCCCCGACTCACTGCTGTCTTAGGGTTTTGAGTGTGTGTGGGGGGTTTTGAGTGTGTGTGTGGGGGGGGTTGAGTGTGTGTGGGGGTACAGGTTTCAGCGCCCTGGCTTGCTAGGAGGACAGGGGAGGGGAGGCTGTGTGCATGGGGGTGGGAATTGTCAACAAAAATAATCAATACATAATCAATGATAAGAACAGAAAAGAGTTTTATTTGAGCCAAACTGAGGACTAGCCCGGAAGCCCACTTCCCAGATTACTCTGAAAAACTGCTCTGGAGAAGGAGGGTTTTCAGCACAGGTTTATATCTTGTCAGAAAAAAAGAACATTAAACAAGTCAGGGTTACATTTCTACAGTGTTTCATAAATAAATAAATAAATAACAGGACGTACACAGTGAGTCAGTATGGCCTTGGCACCTGGGAAAGGAGTCTTATCATCGAAGGAGTACCAGCATTGCATCCCAGGAAGAGGGGCGTTTAATCTTAAGTTTTAGCACGGACATTCTTTACTTCTGGTCAGTGTGCCGTTTTCTTTGGTAATTAAAGCAGATGTGCAATGTATGTTTGATAGGCCACAAACAGGCTGTTTTGGTTTAAAGTTTAAATTAAATCATGTATAAGCCAGAATGACTTCCCCATACCTCAATATGTGGTCATTTCTTTTATCAGGGTCCATTCAGTCTCAGATTTGAGGAGCATCAGGCAAGTGGAGACCTGTTCATCTCAGCCCCAGGACCAACTGATTGGTTTTTCATTACTTGGTTGATTGGTTTGACCAAAAGTTACTGTGGGAATGATTCATGGAAGCATTCTGCTGCACGGCATGTAAACACAGCCTTCTAATCTAGACCTTCGCTATTAAAATGGTCACAGATAGCTGCGAATTACTACTGTTGTGAAACTCATGACTTCATCACAGCTTCTGGCCTAGCAGATGGAGCCGCGTTCCAGGCAGTGCTGCAGCGCCCGGCTTGTCCCCAGGCTTTAATGAGCACAGCCTGGTAGATGCGACACAGATGACAACATGGCATCCTCCTTGCCCCACTCCGTTCCAGAGTAACACATTTTTCAAAAGACCATCGAGCCTTGAAAGCCTCACACACGCTGCATGATATATAAATATATAACTGCCCCGAATATAGCACAATGAGTCGCTATTAATAACTCAAAGAGTCATGGAGATTCAGGCAGTCCAGTTCCTCTGCCAAAAGTTAAGAATGTTTGCTCAGTGCTTTGATTTTTTCTTTTTTTAAACTCTGTTCTCCATTTGCTACAGTACATTTCCTATTTAGATACTCCACTGAGTATATGTCAGACTTTATCTGTGACCTTACTAGGACATACCAGAGCATGCAGGATGGGAATGAAAAGCCTTTTAAAGCTACTGGGGCTTTCAAAATTGTGCCTAACAAACAGTTTCCATTTCTCTCTACCATAGCAACCGTCACCTTTGCCTTATATGCAGAAATTGCTAAGGGGCAAGTGAAAAAACTCCCTAAGTTACTTATTTGATTATAATATTGTACTATTAACTGTTTCTTGAATGTTTACTATCTCCAGACACAGTGTTTCTATACACTGCTAAGCTTTGCATCAACCCTACAAAGTAGGTGTTATTCCTACTTTACAAACCAAGGCTCAGAAATTAATTAACTGCCCTGAGCTGACATGCAAGTGAGTCTCAGGGCTGGAATTCAAATTCAAGGCTCCTTGGCTTGAGCCATATGAAACTGCCAGTTGTCAATCATTTCTGACCAACAATGGTGATTTTATGGTTCAACCTACTACTGCAGGTTGTTGGCCCTGAAAGGAAACCTAGAATCTCCTTCTGACATCACCATTCATTTTATCAGAAAATTTTCCAATGCAGTACTGGGGGGAGGAGGAGGGGAATTGGTCAAATGATCTGTTTTTTTTTTTCTACCAACTATTATTACCATCACAAATAGAGACATAATATAAAACTGCACCAAAAAATGGCAAAGCCTGTCAAAAACTCTCTATTCTACTCACATTCCCTGATACATTCTATCTGAAAATCTCCACATGTAATCATGCTCATCAGACTTTTCCAAGCACTGAAATGATTTCTAGTATTTAAAAGCTAATGATGTTAAGATATAATTTTGATAGACCACACGTTTTAGTGGGCAGGTAGGCTATGACTCTATAACACATATACATCAAAAAGCTAATTTGGCAAGAGCAATTTAGTTTCTTGGGAATTACCTGAAACTCAATAGCATAGTGGCTTAGATAGGAGCTATTGTCTATGACAAATTATGTCTCTGCATTCTCTTAAAAATGGTGCAAAATAAACCCAACTCTTCTTTTTAATTCACAGTTTTCTCCATTGATATAGTTAGAATGGGAAATATTAAGGTGGCTAATAGTAATTATTGCATTTAATATGTGATGGCTATGTTAAATGCATAATTGGGACGGTTTAGTGTCACAAGTTTGGCTCAAAAGGTAAATAATAAGAAAAGGGTCAATGAGTCTTAGACTGAGATTTCAGTCAGGAGATGAATCTCATTTTACTGAAGGGGAGACTGAGACAGAAGAAAGCCAAATAAATGACAGAGCCATTCAACTCATTGGTGATACCTCAATGACTAGCATTCAGTTCTCTTGACTTCTGAGTTAATGTTTTCCCTCCCTAAAATTATAGTCTGGCTCTACGTAATACTTCATTTCTCCTTATCTACATTTCTTTTCCTTGAAGACATCTGGAATGAATAATAACAGGTGTGCCTAACAAATTAATACATTAAAATGAACTCAATATCCTGGGTGATTATATTTTAAGATGGGATAAACTAGATTCTTTAGATTTGTTGAAACAAGATGATCAAATAACTTTAAAAGTAAATTCCTACGGATCTATTACCAGAATCCAAAGTCTGATTGTCCTTTCTCAGGGTCAGAAAAGATTTCCTTTCTATCTGACCCTTTCCGGACTCTCTGTTTACCTCTTGTATGGGAGGCATCCGATTTGAGATACTGGAGGATTTCACATGACTGAAGTTTCTGACTCAATATTATGAGTAGAAATCTGAACCATTACAAAGTTTACGATAGCTTTACCATATTACTTGTGAACCAAATGACACAACCAAAGGGGAGAAGTACCCTAAATAAGAGAATACCTACTATCCTTTTAGTATAATGATAAACATACAGAGAAAGAAAAGGAAAATAAGTATATTCATAGACGGATGGATGATTCAGCTGGTTTCTACATTAACAATGACTCATTCTGTAAAAATTGGCATGTTTATAAAATAAATCATATTATTGTACCAGAAAAGACAAGCACATAATATGCTAGAGAACCAAACATGCTCACAAAATAGTTTTCTTTCATTTCCATATATGACTTTCTTGAGTGTTCTGAATATTACTCTGGCCTTTAATGACATAGAAAAAGGGAATAAAATGTTAATGATTGTTAGAAAAAGCAGCCTTTTATGCATGCAAATAATTTTTCTAAAAGAGTATTTATGGATAGTACTGGATTCAAGGGTTTCTATTAATAATCCTTCATTGGCCTTAGGTCAACTCTGTGAGAATGGCTCCTTTTCCAAGGAAGGAGTGGACATTGCACAGTGTAGCCCTTCCTTTGGAGCCACTGGGTTTATGCACTGACACCTGCATTGATGAGAATGTGCTGAATGTCCTCATTGGAAAGTCAGCTTTATGACTGGCAGGTAATGGATGTGGGCTTGTGGATTTACAGGCCGAGGTTGGGAGTGCTCAGATGGAACAGGAGGTTGTGCTGGCTCAGAAAATCCCTTTCAAATGCCTAAATTGGCTCCTTTGATCACGACCTTGTGACTATGACTGGGTCACCTCTAAGTCTTCTTTTCGTGGGCTAAGTAAAGGCTAATACTGCTTTCCTGTCTTTCTCATGCTCTTCAAAGCTTTCTAGTAGGGCTCACAGAAGTCTAAGGACATGTGAAAGTCCAGATGGAGTAGCAGAAGGGAAAAGCAAAGTTT
The DNA here is from genome assembly GCF_964165515.1 of Mesoplodon bidens. Taxonomy (NCBI): domain Eukaryota; kingdom Metazoa; phylum Chordata; class Mammalia; order Artiodactyla; family Ziphiidae; genus Mesoplodon; species Mesoplodon bidens. Next base: position 49,115,936 of record NC_138167.1, read on the forward strand.
CTGAAAAGGTAATATCTGGATATTAGTTCCAACATTCTAAAAACATTTGAGAGAGATGGAGAAAGAATATTCGTTCAATTTATGGATATGACATGTATCCATCCAAATGAACGCTATAGGTGTCAGCCAGTGTCCTTAGGTGATATGGTGGGGACGTAATCCCTATTCTCAGACACTTACAAATTTTTTTTTTTTTTTTTTGTGGTACGCGGGCCTCTCACTGTTGTGCCCTCTGCTGCTGCGGAGCACAGGCTCCGGATGCGCAGGCTCAGCGGCCATGGCTCACGGGCCCAGCCGCTCCGTGGCACGTGGGATCTTCCCTGAGTGGGGCAGAACCCGTGTTTTCTGCATCGGCAGGCGGACTCTCAGCCACTGCGCCACCAGGGAAGCCCAGGCACTTATAATTTGATAGAAGAGTTTTACGTGTGTGGGCGCGCGGCGCAGAGTGTGGGAGGATAGGGAAAGGTTTCTGTGTAATGATAAGTAGCCCTTTTAGGCAGACAGAATGGTTGGCTACTGAGATAATAGAAGGTGCTCTGGGAAGATTCCTAAAATATATTCTAACCAATGCCCAAAATGAAATTGGGAATTGTTATTCCTTAGTGCCTACTGTTGCCTTCTCACTGCACTGCTTTTCTAAAATATTACTGGAAAAGTCAGACAATATGATAGTGGGAAAGTTTTTCAGATCATGTTCTTTCCTCACAGGAGAGAGAGGGGCCACACCAAAGCAGGGTGCCTGGGGAGAAGGGATCCGTCAAGAGATTGCTGGTTGCTAGGAGTCCAATCTCACTCGAATTAACTCAAATTAAAAGGAGGAGTTAACTGTAAAGATAAAACCGGCAACCTCACAGACATCCAGAGGCAGGTAACAAAGTCCAGCTGGACTTCATAGCGACCTAAGCTGGGAACTAGAATGTCACTGGGTCTCTATTCTCTGATTCTCTCTCTATTTTTTTTTAACTCTTTCTCTTTTGACTCTTCTCCTTGATTTTTAAGCATATCTAATGTCTTCCCTCTAAAGACTTGGCTTCCTCTGATTATTCATAATTTGGCTTTCAAGCAACTTTGGTTGTACTTGACTTTGGCATGCACTGGTGCCAACCTCAGCCCAGACTGGACGTGAGCTCTGAGAGGGAGTCCACAACCATCGATTGTCGTTTCTGTCATTTGGCTCAAATTCTTGAGAGAGTCTGATCGTGCTTGTCCATGAGTCTGCTCCTGGTCTATTCAGACTGGGGCAAGGTGGACATGGGGTGGGGTCAGGGCCACTTAGGCTTGTCCTTTACAGCACAGGCTGTGAACAGCAGGAATCCTCAGGGACGGGAACTGGGGAGGAGACACAAGTGTCCCAAAGCATGTCAACCACTACTCCAGATCAAACCTTTTCCCCTCACAGTGTGGCAGTGGGCAAGCCTCACTTGCAGAGGGGCAGGACCTTGTCTGCTATGGCACAAAACCGAGTAGCACTGTGTTTGGAGCATGGATGAAAATGTGGTTTCTGAGCCTCCATCCATTTTCTCCCTCTACGACAAATTTAACAGAAAGTAAACTGCTGCTTCAACGGTGGCACTGCCATCCCTGTGAATGGGGCCAAGAGAATCTTTGGGTAAACAGAGGAGACAGAGCTAGATACTGAGGTTCTTCTCATCCCTTCTTTCATTCAGTTAGTTAACCTTAGTAATCACCTGTTCTGTTCTGCCTTCTGCTAGAAGAGTAGGAGACCCTTATATACTCCAAGAGTTTATTTTATTAATGGCTCTTTGGGGTACGTGTTCACTGACTTTCCACTGAATACAATCTAGATATCACCAGTGAGAAGTTCCCAAAATACTCTTGGAATCTATTGTACCTAAAAATTTCTAAAAGCAGAGTATTAATAAATATAGCTACATAAACAAGGCTTATTTCTGGTTCTGAAAACTGAGTTCAGTCCAGTGCCTGGAAAGAAAAACTAAGCAGAAAGACTAAAATAAACATAATACAATCCACCTCACTCCTGCATGGCTTTAATGTGAGCTTCCAGCTGGGAGGAAACTTACCATGTTTGCTACAGGCAGATATTTATGTCTGTTTTGAGTTTTAAAAATCTAGATTAAGAGCTATTAAAAAGAAGGAAGAGGGTGATCATTTAAGAAGTTGTAATTAAATTGTGTATTTTGAGGGATGTATATGCCATACCCACACTTATCTTTATAGACAGATGAGTTATTTTAGGTATTTCTAGTTGATACAGATAGTTAAAGACCTGAACTAGCCATCAGGGGACTTGGGTTCAGTGTAAGGTGTGTAAATGTGGGCAAGTCTCTTTCCTCCCATGATCCCCGCTTCTTTGTCTTTTTGGCTTATCCATCAAGTTATTAACAGTATCAACAGAGAGCTGAACGTTAATGCTCTTTGAAAACTGGAGACTACCATTCAGTAAGTGTTTGAATTTGACTGAGTAAATTCAGGACTTTATTGAAAAATCAGTATTACTGCTTGACCTCGATACTAAAGTTGTCTTACCCAAACTTACAGTCTATTTTTGGTGATTATTTAATCAAAATTCTATCTCGAATATATTTAAACCAGCATACTTAACTCACATAGTGGCTGCGTTGCAAGTTTATTTTTGAAAAAATATGCAGGAAGGAATAAAAAACACTGAAAAGGGTAAGTATATGGGTATTTATAAATTACTATTGACTGTACAAAACAATAAATGTAATTTTTTTCATAGAGTAAAATCTATGTAGAACTAAAATGCAAAACAGGAAGAACAGAAAAGTCAGGAAGGGTAAACAGTTTAAAAGTTTTAAGGTTCTGATAATATCAGAGGAGTGGTAAAATAATAATTTGCATAATTCTGTAATCAATCAAGGATATGTGTTTTATTCTGTAGGATAACTACTCTCAGAACAAGAAACTAATGTATTTTTTGTAAGTTATTAGAATAAAAACATTAAATAATTAAAAATTTTTGAATAATCTAAAAGCGCCCCCCAAATGGGGAAAAGGAACATAAAACAAAAAGAAAAAAGGAATATAAAAGGGAAGAGCCTAATAAAAAATGAAAAATAAAATTTTATCTAGAAAGCTAGTTATGTCAGAGATTATACTGAATGTAAATGAACTAAATTTGAAGTAAAAGACTATGATTGTCACACTAGATAAAAAAAACCCATATGCTTTAAATATAATAATAATGTTTAATGTAAAATAAAAGCCAAATAACACCAAGTAAAAACTAACAACAACAGAAAAAGCTTGTGTAACTCTACCAATATCAGGCAATGTGAACTTTAAGATAAGAAACATTATTAGAGATAAAGACAGACAGTTTATAATTGTAAATGGGGCTATCCAATAGGAAGATATTACACTTTCTCTATGCACTCAGTAGCATTGCTTCAAAATAAATCAAACCAAAATGGACAGAACAAAAAGTGAAAATGTTCGAATGAACATCACAGTGGGAGGCATTAACATATCTTTCTCAATATCAGGTAGGACAAGCCAAAAATAAAAAATCAGTAAGGATATAGAAGATATTAACAGTGCAATTAGCAAGCCTGATCTAGTTGCCATGCATATAACATTGCACCTATTAATGACCAATTCATATTCATTTCAATTATACATGGAACATTTATTAAAATCAATGTACTGTAATATAAAGTCCTAACAATTTCAAAATGTTGACATATTTAAGAATATCTTCAGTGACCATCATGGAATTGAACTAGAGATCAATAATGAAGATAGAAAAAAACCAACTGCTAAAAATTAAACAATACACTCTAAATAATCCATGGGATGAAGAAGAAAATAGAAAATATTTTAAACTGAATAATTAAAAATACATTTCAAAGCTTATGGGAAGAATTAAAATGATGCTTAGAAGGAAATATATAGCCTTAAAAGCATATAGTAGAAAAGATAAAAGTCTTAAAATCAATGATTTAAGTATTAATCTCAAGAAACTAGCAAAAGAGCAGCAATCAAACCTAAGGAAAAAAATTATAGAGACAAAAACTGAAATCAAGGAAATAATAATCCAACATATAATAGAAAAAAATCAACAAATCCAAAAACTGGCTTTAAAAAGATTAACAAAATTAATAAAACCAAAACTGATAAAGAAAAGTAGAAAACCCACAAATCAGCAACAATAGCAATAAAAGGGAGGATATCATTATTGATTGCACAATAAAAGTATTCCAAAAACAACTTTATGCAGATAAACTTGACAATTTGCATGAAATAGACAAATTTGTTGAAAAATACACCTTACCAAAGCTGATAGAAGAAGAAATAGAAAATATGAATAGTTCTGTGTATGTTTTAAAAATTTGAACCCATTATTTAAAATCCATTCCCCAAAGAAAAGTCTAGGCCCAGAGAGCTTATCAATGAATTTTCCAAAAATTTAAGGAAAAATAGCACATGTAATTCTTCATGAAGACAGAAACAGAAGCAGAACTTCCAGACTTTTAAAAAATGAAAACAGCATGAACTTGATTTTAAAACTCTGACAGGCATTCTGAGAAAATTGCAAACCCATCTTTCTCATAAACATTATTTAAAAATTCTTAACAGAATGCTAGGAAATCAAATCCAGTGATATAGTAAACTGAGGACAGTTTAGTCTAGGTGGGCAAGCAGGTTTAACATTCAAATATCATAAACTCAGTTAACCACATTCATAAAAAGGAGTAAAATCTCACGATCATATCAAATGCAGAAAAAGTATTTGATAAATTCAACATTTACTTGTGATGAAAAGTTTTAGCCAAGTAAGAATAGAACTGCCTTAATGTGATAAAGAATATTTACAAATTACCCACAGCAAACATCATTTTCACTGAAAATGAAACTTTCACTGAAACCTTCTCCCTAATATTGGGACTGGGTCAAGAATGGCCACATTGTAACGGGAGGTCTAACCAGGGCAAAAGGCAAGAGGAAGAAATAAAAGTCATAGAGATTGAAAAGGAAGAAATAAAACTGTCATTTCCAGACAGTATGATCATGCACATAGAAAATTTCTAAAAAATCTACAGACAAATTCTTAGAATTAATAAGAGAATGTAAGAAGGACACTGGATATAAAGTCAATATACAAAAATTAGTTGCTATAGACTGAATGTTTGTGCTGCCTCAAAATTCATATTTTGAAATCCTAACCCCAAAGGTGAGGGTATTAGGAGATGGGGCCTATGGGCTCTGCCCTCATGAATGGGATTAGCACTCTTACAACAGAGTCTCCAGAGGGATCCCTAACCCCTTCCACAATGTGAGAACACAGGGAAAAGCCATTGTATATGTATGAAGAAGATGGCCCTCACTAGACACCAAGTCTGCTGGCAGCTTGATTTTGGACTTTCCAGCTTCCAGAATTGTGAGATATAAATTTATGTTGTCTATAAGCCACCGAGTTTATGGTATTTTGTTATAGCAGCCTGAGCTGATTATGACATGAGTCACAGTTGTATATACTGGCAATAAACAAATAGAAAATAAAACATTTATAATAGCATCCCAAAACTCAAACACTTAGAAATAAATCTCATTAAAGATGTATAGGACCTCTAAACTAAAAATTACAAAATATTATTGAGAAAAAATAAAGGAGAGACAAATAAATGGACTTGTTATGGATTGGATGACTCAATATTGTAAAGATATAAGTTCTCTCCAAATTATTACGTACTTCTATGTACTCTCAACCAAAATCCAAACCGTGGGATATTTTTCTCAGAAATGTACAAATCAATTCTAAAATACATATGGAAATGCAAAAGGCCAAAAACAGCCAAGGTATTCTTGAAGAAGAACAAATGTGAAGGACGTATACTATATCAGGAACTATTAATATAACGCTAAACTGTGTGATACTAGTACATGACCAGATAACTGTCCAATGGAACAGACCCACACATATATGATCACATGATTTATGACAAGATGACCATGCAATGAAGTAAAGGAAAAAGGTGGTCTTTTCAAAAAATTGTGCTGGGTCACTTGGATATCCATATGGGGAAAAAATGTCTATTGACTTCTACCTCACTTTACACACAAGAATCAATTCCAGATGTGTCAGTCCATTCGGGCTGCTATAACAAAAATACCATAAACTTTGGTGTCTGGTGAGGGCCTGCTTCCTCATTCATGGATGGTGTCTTGTTGCTATGACCTCACATGGCAAAGAGGATAGGGATCTCTCTGGAGCCTAAGCATCTCCCAATGCCCCACCTCTTAATACCATTACCTTGGGGGTTAAGATTTCAACATATGAGTTTGGGGCAGAACACAGATAATCAGACCATAGCAAGATTGGATTGGAGAAATAAACTGAAAGATAAAACAATAAAGCTTTTAGAGGGAAGCATCTTCATGACCTTGGACTAGGCAATGCTTTTTAAAATAAGAAATAAAAAAGAAGGAAAATAAAAGAAAAAAATTGTGATAACCTTGACCATATTAAACTAAGAACTTATGTTCACCCAAAGTGAGTAAAACAGCAACCTACAGGGTGGGAAAAAATGTTAAACATATATATTTATACACACTTAGGTAATATATATGATAAAAAAACACAGATCCAGAATTCTTAGAAAGCTCCTACAAACTAATAAGAAAAAGATGGACAGTTCAACAGCAAAATGGGCAAAAGACTTATAAAAGAGGATATGTAAATGGCCAATAAACATATGAAAAATTGCCCCCGAGTTTATTAGTCATCAGGGAAATGCAAATTAAAGGCACAATGAAATATTAAGACTACCCACCAAAATAGTTAAGGTGAAAAAGATGGAGAATAGTAAGTGTTGATAAAGATGTGGAGGAATAGAGGGCTTCCCTGGTGGCGCAGTGGTTGAGAGTCCGCCTGACGATGCAGGGGACACGGGTTCGTGCCCCGGTCCGGGAGGATACCACATGCCGCGGAGCGGCTGGGCCCGTGAGCCATGGCCGCTGAGCCTGCGCGTCCGGAGCCTGTGCTCCACAACGGCAAAGGCCACAACAGTGAAAGGCCCGCATACCGCAAAAAAAAAAAAAAAAAAAAATGTGGAGGAATAGGAATTCTCATAAACCACCTGGGGGAGAATACTTTGATAAAACCACTTTGGAAAACTGGCAGTTACTGCTAAAGTTGCATGTGTGCAGAACCTGTGATCCAATGAATACATTTCCATGTTATACCCAATAGAATTTTGTGCAGATGTTTATCCAAAGACATGTATTAGAATGTTCATGGCAACAGTACTCATAATAGGCAAAAACTGGAAACTACCCATAAATCCATCAAAACTAAAATGGTTAAATAATGATATAGTCACACAGTGGAATGCTACATAGCTGTGAGAATAATCTACTACTACATGCAAAAATATGGATGAAACTCTCAAGCATAGAGTTGAGCAACAGAAGCCAGACAAGAAGAGTATATATTCCATGTATACAATGTATCAGAACAGGCAGAACTAATCCAGCAGTCATGAGAGAGGTTATCGTTGGGCATTTAGAGACTGGAAGGGAACATGGGACCTAGTGGGTGCTGGTAAATGTTCTGTTCCTCGATTTGGGGGACTTTGCCCTTGTTTTGTTATTCCTCTTCTGTATGTGCTACATGATTCTTATCTCATGACTGTGTTTGCCGGAACTTTTCTTTTTCCTTCAAAATGGTTGGACAGAACTCAATTTCTGCTTAGGTAATTATTCAGTTTACTTCCAATATGCATATTTACCATTATGTTTTATGGAGGTTCTGCAAAATGCCTGCTTCTCAGGATTATTTCTGGATACTGACTTTTTTTCTCCAGGTAGCTCCGCAGCTTTCTGAGAACTCTTTCTGATGAGTTCTGTGTTCTTTGTCCATCTGCCTCTCTTCTGATCACCATTCTGCCTTATTTATTGTTGTTCTGCCTTTGCTACTCTGTTACTGTACTGATGAAGAAAGAGGGAGAGGTTATCTTTAATAGGAAGAGTAATTTTCTGATTGGGGCAGAGTCATGACGTCATTGTATTTCTTGTAATAACTTCTTGTGTAATTTAAGATTTCACTGATTAACTGCTTGGCATATTCTGCCCAGGTATGACAGTGCTGTATCCAGCCAACCTGAATATGTGGACTTGTTGGCAGACATACCTCTCCTGTGGCCATGGATTTGTCATGCTTGATACCACTAAACGTTAAACTCATCAAACTAACTACTCTTCTCTTCTATTTCACACTCAGTCAATTTGTTTGTGATTATAAACTTGGCTTCCCAAAGCTTCTTATAGGCAGAAACTATGATTGGGACCATATCAACTTCTGATCCACTTGATTTTTGCTTTAAATTCACAGGTAGGTATTCTTTTGTTTTTTGGTTTTTTTTTTTTGCGGTTCACGGGCCTCTCACTGTTGTGGCCTCTCCTGTTGCGGAGCACAGGCTCCGGATGCACAGGCTCAGTGGCCATGGCTCACGGGCCCAGCCGCTCCACGGCATGTGGGATCTTCCCAGACCGGGGCACGAACCCATGTCCCCTGCATCGGCAGGCAGACTCTCAACCACTGCACCACCAGGGAAGCCCTCTTTTGGTTTTTATTATAAATCTTTCTCCACACAACAAATTAACTCTGGGACATCAAAATATCAAGCTTGGACCTGCCAACCTGGGCTATGTTGATGCTTTCAGGGTAGTCCATCTGGAGAGCCCACCATCCAGCTTTCCTCCCCAGATACACCCTACAAACAAGCAAACAAACACATTTGATACTCATTGTGTCAATGTTATTCTGCTTATGAAAATAGAACTAAGGTGCTCATGCCTTCCCAGCAGAGGAGATTTAGGAAAGAGGAGTTCAGATGTCCAACAGTTCTCATAAATATAATTGAGTAAATAAAAAATTCCACTTTGAGAGAAATGTGGACAGCTGCCACAATAGCATGTTTTTCCATCATCCTGCTGTTTCTGTAAAGTAGGAAATGTCAGTGAGCAGACTCATCCTCCAGCAACTTGTTCAGATTTGCACCTGACCTCTTCTACATAACAGCTTCCAAGGAAAGCTTCCTCAGTTTCCTACCATGCATTTCTATCACAATGCAAGATACAAGCAGCAGCATGTCAAAACTGCTCTCCAGAGAGAGTGATTATTATTATTTTTTATTTTGTTTTTCCCTGTAGTTCAAAACCCCTTTGGGTACCCTCCAGTGTGTATTGACATTGCCAGTCATCTCTGCTAACTAAAGGTCTTCACCCAGGATGTTCCCCACAGCCTGCCAGCTTCAATTCCCCTGGGGCTTTGGGCAGCCCAGGCATGCAGACTGGCGGCTCATTCCCATCTGCAGCAGCTAAGAGTACCATGGAGAGTAAGGCAGGGCTGAGCGAACAACAGGTTCTCCAAACGAGGACCAAATGAAGACCTGTTGTGCTCTGGTACAGCCCGGCTCAGGGGAGCCATATAATTAGTACAAACATCACTGTGGTGAGACACCTCTCCAGATCTGTTTATTTTGTACACAAACCTAGCTTCGGTTCCATTAGGTTCAACAAATATTTGTTAAACATCTGTGCTGTGTCTGGTCACATCCAAGCCACAAGAGCAATAAGGATGAACAACACATGAACAGGACTCACTGTAATACTCTTCTACAGCTTTATAGTTCCCAAAGCACTTTTCACATGTCTCATCTCCATCGGCCTCGTGAACTCAAATAGAGCCTACACGGGTACTGCATTTCCATTTCACAATTGGGAGACTTCAGAGACTGAAAGACCAGGTCAACTTCCCTAAGGTCACACAGTTAGTAAATGTAAGTTCTGGCACCAGAACCCAGAGATATGATTCTTTATTCAATGCTCAATTTTACCACATTGCCCCCCTTTTTTTTTATACATTGCCATTTGGCATACAATTAGAGGATGTTTCAGACCCTTTGCACATGTCAGGAGAGAGATGCTACTTTCCTTGCTTGTTATTCTCCATTGTGAATGCCGTGGATAAAATGAGCCAGAAGGATTCATATTATTGTTGCTTAATTCTGAGAGTTCATTTTCATCTCTGACTATTCAAATAGTGTCTCCTGAATTATGTTTTCATTTGCATCCAATTCACTCTGTTGAATCAGCTACTTGGTCAACCAAGAAATGGTTGACCTAAAACTAGAAAAAGTAAGACCTAAAATTCTGCTTGTATTGGAATTTTCTGTTGCAAATATTTTAGCTCTTGGTAATATCCAATTTGAAATTGAATTATATACTGTCTTATATCCTGTAATTATTCTAATAACACTACAAATTCCTAGAGGAGAGCAACCATATCATGGGTCTGGGACTGTGGCCAGAACTAACAATATTTACTGAATGGAAGTTAAATTATGGCTGACCCTTCTACTCCCTAATGGGAAGCATTAGAGTTAATGGTTGAGCAGAGATCAGAGAGAGGCAGACTTGGGTGACAGATATGGTTCTACCACTAATCTTGGGCAAGTTATATAAATCAACTAAACCCCACTGCCCTCATTAGAAGATGGGGATGTTAATGGCCATCTCTTAGGACCCTTGTAAAAATTAAATGAGAAGCCTGGTAGATGGTGAGAATGAATGTTGGGTCTTATTATCAAGCCCACTTCCTTGGATGTTTCCAGAGGTCCTTCTGCCTTTCCCCATTTGAATACAATGTTTCTTTCCACGAGCACAGACTGAAAGGTCAGAGTTCCAGAGCCAATTACTCACGGAGCATTCACCAGAGAGGGCCTTGGATTTGCTGAAAATAATTGAATTAGTATTTGCAACAGTGCTGGTTATATAATAAAGTGTTTATTATTTTCTCTCTCAATTTTATGTTACTCTATTTTGTGTAAATGTTGACTAGCAAATAATGATTGCTTCCAATCAGATAGTTCCATGAATAATCAAGTATCACCTTAACAAAGGTATGATAAATTAATTACTGCTACAGGAAATCATATTTTTTAAAGGACATAAAACTGGAGTCTGAACGCTTCATCTAGTTCTCTAAGCTGGGTTTGTTAAAAATTATCCATATTTTTCAGAGAAAGAAAATAGGCCCCAGTTTTGAGAGATATAACAGCATTCAAGGATTCAAATAGACGATCCCTTCAGGCTAATAATAAGCAAAGTGAAACTTAGAGCACCTACCATTTATGACCAGTCATAAAAGGAACCACAATGCTAGATGCATGGCTTTAAGACTGAATTTTATAAAGCAAATTTTCATCTGCTTATTTCATTCCTATGGCTGAGAATTCAGAGTACTTAAAAAAAAAAAGGAAGAAAAGAAAGGTCTGCTTGTTTCTCTTGTTACATAATTATGACAAAGAGAAAACCATCGTTTTGCAACATTCTCAGGCTCCTCACAACAATGATTTATTCTTTCAGCAAAAATAAATTTACCAGTAAGATTATAAATGGCATTCTCTGATTCTTTACAGTTTTTCTGTATCTTCCATTTTTTCCTACAAGGAATGTATAGTACTTTTAGGATGAGGAAAAAAGGTTTTTAGTTGTTACTTTTTTGTTGCTTCTCATTGAAAAACCAATGGTGGTACGGGGCAGGGGACCATGCTCCTTACAAAGGCTGGTCTAAGAATGTTTTGTGAGAGGGAAGGATTCACAACCGCTGGGAGTTGATCGCAACCGAGGATGTTGAGTTGCAAACCTGGGAATATGGACAGCTGGCCAACAAGAAATATGTGAGTGACTATATGTGCCTCATTCTAGTAAGGCTTGTGAGCTACAGTAGCACTTGTGTATTGCTAAAATTCTCAGGCTAAAGAATAGTGCCCGGTACATAGCAGATGCTCAGGAAATATTTGCCAAATAAATGACAGTTGTGCTAAGAGGGGACAGCAATTATTATCTCAAACCAGGGGAAATCAGAGTCACTTCCTGCCTGAGAAGCCAGAAGAGGGTTTGTTCTCTAAAACTAGAGTTGCTGAATATTAAGTAGTAATCACAATAAAGAAGAAACATTGAGGCACATGACTTAGTCATCGGTAACTTTAAACAATGATAAGTTGTCTCTGTGATTTTTCTTATCACAAAAGCATTGCAGAAAAATAGAAAATGCAGATAAGAGAAGAAAAATTTTAAAACCACTGTTATGATAGGTATATATTCTTTCAGATTATCTTTGATGCATACATATAATTAATATACATGTGTATTTTCTTTTACAAAAATTGGAAGAGCACTTTTTTGGTAATTTTTTTTTTTTTTTTTGCGGTACGCGGGCCTCTCACTGTTGTGGCCTCTCCCGTTGCGGAGCACAGGCTCTGGACGCGCAGGCTCAGCGGCCATGGCTCACGGGCCCAGCTGCTCCATGGCATGTGGGATCTTCTTGAACCGGGGCACAAACCTGCGTCCCATGCATTGGCAGGTGGACTCTCAACCACTGTGCCACCGGGGAAGCCCTTTGGTAATTTTTTGTTATGTCACCAGATACTTCTCTGCCACATTATTTTTAATGACAATATAGCACAATGACGGATGCATGCACAGTCATTTATTCAGCCACATGCCTGCTGCACATTAAGGATACACTTTTTTTTTCCTCTGAGAAATGATGCTGCCCCTTCATGATCGAATACTTAATAAATTAAAGTGACGTCTCAACTATAGACAACTTGCCCTCAGTTGCTTTTCCTGAAGCAGCCATGAGACTGACATCACTGGGGAGAAAGGAGGAGTCTGTGTCTGCCCGGTGCAGCGATAACTGACCCAGAGGAAGGAACTAAACCCAGATCGGCTCTAACTGGTTAGTACCTGTGTTCTAATCGTCTGTCTTCCTGGGGCCTGGGCAACAGGAGACAGGTTGTGATCAGAAAATCAGATTCATTTTTTGAAGTTAAAAGGAATTTAAGAAACAATTGTCATATCCTTAATTGATTCTTGGGTTTTATGGAGAGATGAAAGAAAGCAGTTTTGCCCAAGCCTAGAACTTAGATATCTTTAGCTCAGGAGACTGCTAGGTTTCTATAATCACACAGGGGCTTGATACTTTCATAATTGAAGACTCTGGACAAATGGGACTTCCGGCCTCAAGGCTGACAACGGCAGGGGCAGATGCCCCATGTCTAAGCTCAAGCGCAACTAACCCAACTATGCAAGACTTTCAAAGGGATGATCCCAACTGGTTCTACAACCTTTAGCCAAAAAAACCCATGCAAACCTTGAAAACATTATGCTAAGTGATAGAAGCCAGGCACAAAAGGCCACATCTTGTATGATTCCATTTATATGAAATGTTCAGAATAAGCAAATCCATAGGGACAGAAGGTAAATTAGTGGTTGCCAGGGGCTGGGAGGAGGGGAACTGGGAGTGACCCCTTAATGGGTCCAGGGCTTCCTTCGGGAAGTCATGAAATTATTCCGGAGTTAGATCGTGGTGATGGTTGCACGACATTAACCACTGAATAGTATACTTTCAAATGGTCAAAACAGTGAATTTTGTTTATGTGAATTTTATTTCAGCTAAATTAAAAAGAACAACAAAGATTCTATCCAGTCTATGTCCATGAAGACAGGAGATAGAAAGAGCAGGTGGGTGAATGGTGATTGCTTGAAGAGTTGCCCCCCTGTGGGCTGTCCCTGGGGAGGGTATGTGGGTACTTCTTTCATGTTCCATCTCCACTCCCTGCCCCATTTCTAGCCTATGGAGCTTCCAAAGAATCCAGCCACAAGGTGACACATGCCACCTGGAGTTGAGAGCACAGGGGCTGGAGCTCAAGTCTCCATACAGCCAGAGACATAGTACTGGGTTCGAGATCTGGTTCTACCTTAAATCTTGGGCAATTTACAAAAACCGGCTGGAACAGGTCAAAAGGCTGTTGCAGGAGTGGAGTGCACTTCCAGAGCTGGTGAGCAACGTTATGTTTCCTGTGGGCCTAGGCTGCAGTCACATTGCAAAAACCCTACCAAAAGTACTGCCCCCAGAGTGGGCTCTCAGCAGAAAGCTTCTGCGTGCAACAATCAGGCTCCTGCAGAGCTAGATACTCCTGTGAGCTGCCCCTGAAGAACACCCGATGTGTTCCAAGGTTAAAAAAAGAGGCAACTTACATGAAAAGATGCTCAACATCACTATTAGAGAAATGAAAGTCAAAACTACAGGGAGGTACCACCTCACACTGGTCAGAATGGCCATCATCAAAAAGACTGCAAATAATAAATGCTGAAGAGGGTGTGGAGAAAAGGAAACCCTTCTACACTGTTGGTTGAATGTAAATTGGTGCACCCACTATGGAAAATAGTATGAAGATTCCGTAGAAAACTAAAAATAGAGTTGCCATATGATCCAGCAATTTCACTCTTGGGCATATATCTGGAGAAAAATATAATTCAAAAAGATACATGCAGGCTTCCCTGGTGGTGCAGTGGTTAATAATCTGCCTGGCAATGCAGGGGTCACGGGTTCGAGCCCTGGTCCTGGAAGATCCCACATGCCGCAGAGCAACTAAGCCCGTGCGCCACAACTACTGAGCCTGTGCTCTAGAGCCCGCATGCCACAACTACTGAGCCCGCATGCCACAACTATTGAAGCCTGCACACCTAGAGTCCATGCTCCACAACAAGAGAAGCTACCGCAATGAGAAGCCCGCGCACAACGAAGAGTAGCCCCCACTCACCGCAAGTAGAGAAAGCCCACATGCAGCAACAAAGACCCCACACAGCCAAAGCTAAATAAATAAAATTATTAAAAAAAAAAAAGATACATGCACCCCAGCGTTCATAGGAGCACTATTTACAATAGTCAAGATATGGAAGCAACCCAAGTCCCCATCAACAGATGATTGGCTTTAGAAGATACGGCATATATATATATATATATATATATATATATATATATATATACACACACACACACACACACACACACACACACACACACACAATGGAATATTACTCAGCCATAAAAAAGAATTAAATAATGCTATTTGCAGCAACATCGATGGACCTAGATATTATCATACTAAGTGAAGTAAGAGAAAGCCAAACACCATATTATATCACTTATATGTGGAATCTAAAATATGACACAAATGAACTTATCTATGAAACAGAAACAGACTCACAGACATAGAGAACAGATTTATGGTTGCTAAAGGGGAGGGAGGTGGGGAGGGATGGACTGAGAGTTTGGAGTTAGCAGATGCAAACTATCAATATTATATATAGAATGGATACACAACAAGGTCCTACTGTATAGCACAGGGAACTATATACAATATCCTGTGATAGACCATAATGGAATAGAATGAAAAAGAATATATATATGTATAACTGAATCACTTTGCTGTACAGAAGAAATTAACACAACATTGTAAATCAACTATACTTGAATAAAACAAATTTTTTGAAAAAGAGGCAACTTTAGATTGGTGTCCCAACTATACCTGATTACAGGAGGCGTGCTAGAATCAAATGAGACACAGAATGTGAAAGCCCCTCATAGCATATAAAGTGCTATTAAAGTGTTCATTATTAGTAAAAATGACTCCAAATCATCAGACTAGTGCTGTAACAATTTCTTGTCTCATATACCTAATTCCTTACATCTTTGATTAGAAACTGAGAAATTCTGGAAATCATAGGGCTAGAAAATGCCCTGGGATTTCATCTACTCAAATCCCTGACCCAGTCAGGAGTTACTTCCAATCCCAGCCAGACACTCAAAGGACCACACATGCCTGAGCACACTAGATTCAGAATCACATCAAGTGTCAATTCACTTTCTCCTATCCGTTGGAGTCATTATTGAATGGTCAAAAAAACCAATAGATTATGCCATGTGGAAAAGACCAGAGAAATATCTATGTGTCCTATTTTAAACTCCTGAGAAGGCAACTCAGCCATCTGTCTTGGCAACCCATTGCAGGCTGGAACTACCCTGTCAAAAACGTCTCTCTTCTGTTTAATCTAAATCCTTCAAGTGGAGCTTCAAGCTAATTTTGTCCCATTCCATTTTCAGATAATTTGGAACACAGTTGTTTACCATCTGCGTTATAGGATTATACAATGTCACAGGGTTTTGGTGAGCCGTAAACAAAATAATGCATGTAAAACACAGAGCTCAGATCTGGCACATAATAGCCCAATACATATTTATTTATTATTACCATCATTATATATATTAGGGCTCTTTCAGTCACAAGTGACATCAACACAACTCAAAATAATTTAAGCAAAGGAGGGGGGGGGGGAAAGAAGAAAAAGAAAAAGGATGTGGGGTGGAGAATGTAATTAGAAAGGAAGTAAAATTGTGCAGTGGCCTTCAGGCACTGCAGGATCCAGGACTTAAATAATGTTCACAGGGCTCGTCTTTTCCTCTCTTCTGTCTTTCAGAAAAGCTTTTTGAAGTATAAAGAGCAGGAGGGCAATGAGTAGATTCAGGTCAGGTAAGCCTAGAGTAGGTTCTCCATTCAGCAGTTGATTCATCAAAAATTCGTTCAATGACAATCAAGTGTCAAGCAGGGTTCTAGAAGCTAAGAAAAGAGCAGTGTCCAAGACATAACATTTCACCCTTGTGGAATATACCTTCGAGTGGGAAGAGTGGATCTGGTAGAAGAAGGGGAAGGGATGCCAGAAATATATAAAGTTATCCTCCACAAAGTAAGGTCTCACCTTATACCATTATTATAGTCAACTCTTAGCTTTCTCTTCACCAAGCCAAGTAAACCCATCCCTTTCAAAAGTCTTTTCCCCTTGGCAAATGTGCAGAATCCCAAAAATCAGGTCTCTAAATAGATAAATAAACTTGCCTGTGGATCTGAGTGCATGTAGTTTATTTAGGCTGTGTAATCTTTGCATAATATTTCTAAGATGTGCCTTCAGCCCTAATAACATTACCATTCTGTTTCCTTTTTTGAAAGTCACTTTTTAAAAATAATTAATTAATTCATTTTATTTTTGGCTGTGTTGGGTCCTCGATGCTGTGCGAGGGCTTTCTTTTAGTTGTGGCGAGCGGGGGCTACTCTCTGTTGCGGTGCATGGGCTTCTCATTCCAGTGACTTTTCTTGTTGAGGAACACGGGCTCTAGGTGCGCGGGCTTCAGTAGTTGTGGCGCACAGGCTTAGTTGCTCCGCGGCATGTGGGATCTTCCCAGACCAGGGCTCAAACCCGTGACCGCTGCATTGGCAAGCGGATTCTTAACCATTGCACCACCAGGGAAGCCCCTGAAGTCACTTTTCTTTTTAGACTATTTTCCTTTTAAATATAGGTCTTCCTCCCACTTTCATGTTTTCCTTTGAATAGGATGTTAGTTACTTAGTAAAATACTGCGAACACCTGGTCATTTATTAGTAATTTAAAAAGTATACCTCTGAGTAATTTTAACCTATATCTCTGTGTTAATCATTCTAACTGTAAAAATGAAGGCCTGGAGACCAAGTTTTTTTGAGAACACAAGGAAGTATGGCCTAAACTTTAGAAAATCTCAACCTCTTCCTCTCCCCTGGGAGCTCGAAGTAAGGAATGCGTTCCTGAAGCATTTCAGGCTGTAGTCTTATGATAAACTTCAACTTTTCATAAAACTGAAACTAATCTGAATCAAGCTGCTCTCACCTGAAAAATCTTAATTTACCAGTGCTATTTCAGATTCAGCCCACAAAAAGCCTAACTAAATTAATGATGCACACAATTCTATTTAAATTTGGCGCTGGCCTAGCAGATCTGTGCTACCACATGAATCCATTCATGGACAATGTAGAGAACAACTCTCACTAAATTCACCGTACCGCAAGTGGATGTGCGTGGGGGGGGGGGCAGTTGATTGTCTACGTCATCGCTTCTATTTTTAAAGTAATATTACAAGTTATGTGCCCTGCCCCCAACTGTTGTTCTCAATTTGGTCCTTTTTTCAATGTCCCCCTCCCTTCTGCTTTGGTTAATATCTCGTCAGCGCAGTAATTTATTTCTTGTTAATCCGGATATAACGGCTAAATGGGTCAGTCGGCTCAGTCAAATCCCATCGTTAAAACTGATCTCGGAATCAACCAAAAATGGAGTTTTAATCGAAAAGCTCATCAGCTCCACTCCCCTTCCCCCACCTCATTTTGCCTGGTCTTGTCACCTGGCCTTGTCCACCCTGCTTACAACTTTCCTAGCCTGCCTCTCGCGAAGGGATGAAGAACCTCCGCGCAAGACACCCCTTCTGTCTGGGATCAGTCCTTGTCCGGCGCGAACACATTTTGGAAAAAAAAAAAGTCTGGCCCTGGGATTTTTTTTTTTTTCCTTTTTCTTTTAAGCTGAATACTCTTATCTTTGACTTCCAGGCGGAAGGTCGGCTCCAACCCTTCTTTCCTGAGCTTCTCCTTCGCGAACGGGGGAACCATCCCTGATGCTTCCTCCTGATTTAGGAAAGGGATAGAACTTTCCCAGGGAGGTGTGGAGTCCCCGCTGCGCTTTCCCGGTTCCTTTCCCCTAGAAGAGATCCTGTTGCACCGGAGGGAACGTGCCCCATTTCTCTGCGCCCCCCCCCCACCACCAAATGACGGCGGAGACGGAAGGCATCTTCTGTGTTTGTTTTGTAAACCTTTAAGACCTACTGCACTTAGCGCTTTGCAAGCCCCCTTGGCCTTCGCCCAAAGCAAGCCGTAAAGTGGTCGGGGAGCTCAGCGGACTGGGTGGGAGAGGGAGGCGACCTGCGCTGCCGCGACGAAGTGGGTCTTGAAGGGTGCGACCTCTCCCTCCGGGGCTGGGCGTGTCCCTTAATCTCTCCCAACCCTATCACCCTGCTGACCCCGGCTGTGCTCGCGGACGCGACTGACAGGAGTGCGCGAGCGCGTCCTCACCCAGGGGGACGCCGGCCCCGGCCTCAGGTGTCGACCCCCGCCCCGCCCATGCGGCCGCTCTCCCGGGACCCGGGAGTGGGGGGAGGGTGGTGGAGGCGGCAGCGGGGCTGCCGGGTGGGAGCGAAGGGGGCGCCGGCCGCTGCCCCGATTGGCTGCGCCGCCGCCCCCTCCCCGCGCCGCGCGCCCCCGGCCCGCAGCCCGGGAGCTGGTTCCTGCTGGAGGGAGGACGTGCTGGGGCGGGACCGGTCTCCCCGCCCCGCACCCGACCCCGGGCGCGCGGGGATAAAACCCGGCCGGCGCCGCCCGGGAACCCGGCCCCTGCAGCCTCCCGTGCGCGGAGAGGCGGGGCCGGGTCCAACCCGCTCCCCGCGCCTCCGCCCCTCGGACCAGGCTCCGGGAGCAAGGCGCCCCGCGCGCGGGCACGCGACGGCCAGAGCGCCCAGGCGGTACCTTCAGCAGAGCAATGAAGAGAGCCGGGGAGAAGCAACCGCAGCCGGCCGAGACGTTTCTTGCGCCCGGGGTTGCTGCCGCCGCTGCGGCTGCCTGAAACTCCCCAAAGTTGCGAGCCAGCGAGAGGCTGCCGCCCGCCGGGAGCTAAAGGGAAAGGAACTCGTAAGATGCCGGAGTGACAGACAGACAGACGCACAGACCTGCAGAAGACACCACCGTCGGCGGCCTTTCCCCGGAACCTGTGAGGCTTCCCAGCTCCGTGAGTTGCTTTCTGGACGGGTGGCTTGCTAAGTATTTCCGTGTAATTGTTTATACGATGCGTTTGTATATTTTTGTGACTCTTGGAGAGAGTTAAAAAAAACAACGCAGGATGCACCTTAAAAAACAATTGAGTTTCTGATATTGAGACGGTTGTGTTGATAGAATGGGACTGTAAATGTCTGTAAGCAGGAGTAACCCAGGAAAAATTGCATCCAACAGTAAAAAAGACACATAGGCTCCCCAGTGTGAAAATAAAAAAAACCTCCATGTCAAAAGTTATTGGAAAGAAAGCCAGATATTACTCTTAAGGGCTAACTAGTGCTAGTTAACTTTGCTTTTTTACCCCTCTTTAAATATTGATTGTTTACCAGGTTCACTGGTGGCAGGCTGAGCTGGTGGAAAAGGCGCCTGGAAGAGCCTTAGAGGCGACCATAATGTCTTTACGTTTACACGCACTGCCCACCCTGCCTGGAGTTGTCAGACCGGGCTGCAGGGAACTGCTGTGTTTGTTGGTGATCACGGTGACTGCGAGCCGTGGGGCCTCCGGGGTGTGCCCCACCGCTTGCATCTGTGCCACTGACATCGTCAGCTGCACCAACAAAAACCTGTCCAAGGTGCCTGGGAACCTTTTCAGACTGATCAAGAGACTGGATCTGAGTTATAACAGAATTGGGCTTCTGGATTCTGAGTGGATTCCGGTATCGTTTGTAAAGCTGAACACCCTCATTATTCGGCATAACAACATCACGAGCATTTCTATGGACAGTTTTGCCACCACTCCAAATCTGCAGTGTCTTGACTTATCATCCAACAAGCTGAAGACTGTGAAAAGTGCAGTGTTCCAGGAGTTGAAGGTTCTGGAAGTGCTCCTGCTTTACAACAATCACATATCCTATCTCGACCCTTCAGCGTTTGGAGGGCTCTCCCAACTGCAAAAACTCTACTTAAGTGGAAACTTTCTCACGCAGTTTCCCATGGATTTGTACGTTGGAAGGTTCAAGCTGGCAGAACTGATGTTTCTAGATGTTTCTTATAACCGGATCCCCTCCCTGCCGATGCATCATATAAATTTAGTGCCAGGAAAGCAGCTGAGAGGCATCTACCTTCATGGAAACCCATTTGTCTGTGACTGTTCCCTTTACTCGTTGCTGATCTTTTGGTATCGTAGGCACTTCAGCTCAGTGATGGATTTTAAGAATGATTATACCTGTCGCTTGTGGTCTGACGCTAGGCACTTCCATCAGGTGCTTCTGCTCCAGGATAGCTTTATGAACTGCTCTGACAGTATCATCAATGGTTCCTTCCGTGCCCTTGGCTTTATTCATGAGGCTCAAGTGGGGGAAAGGCTGATTGTCCACTGTGATAGCAAGACTGGTAACGTGAATACCGATTTCATGTGGGTCGGTCCAGATAACAGAGTGCTGGAGCCCGATAAAGAGATAGAAAACTTTCACATATTTCCCAATGGAAGTCTGGTTATAGAAAGTCCTCGTTTTGAGGATGCTGGAGTGTATTCCTGTGTTGCAATGAATCGGCAACGTCTGTTAAATGAAACTGTGGATATCACAATAAACGTGAGCAATTTCACCGTAAACAGATCCCATGCTCACGAGGCATTTAACACAGCTTTTACCACTCTTGCAGCCTGTGTGGCCAGCATTGTTTTGGTACTTCTGTACCTCTATCTGACACCGTGTCCCTGCAAATGTAAACCCAAGAGACGAAGAAATATGCTAAACCAAAGCAATGCCCATGCATCTATTCTCACTCCTGGCCCTGAAAGCGATGCCCCCGCCGATGAACGGAAGGCAGGGGCTGGGAAAAGAGTGGTGTTTTTGGAACCCCTGAAGGATACTGCAACAGGGCAGAATGGGAAAGTCAGGCTCTTTCCCAGTGAAACGGTCATAGCTGAGGGCATCTTAAAGTCCACGAGGGTGAAATCTGACTCAGATTCAGTCAATTCAGTGTTTTCAGACACACCCTTTGTGGCGTCCACTTAATTTTGTGCCTGTATTTTGATGATGTAGTGATTGAATCTCTTCATATTCAGCTTTGTGTGTGGTCTGCAGAAATAAACAGCAGGACAGAAATGGGGTGGTTTTGTTTTTCTGAAATACAACCAAAGGGTCTCTTTCCCTGGTTAATAGGAAATGTGCTAAAGCACTTAGGTTCGTGCCAGAGAAAGATGGGGTTGTTTTTCAGTTTAAGTTCTAGATAATATCTTAGTCTTTAGCACCACTGATAATTTCAAAGCTGGCCTGGAGGTGATATAACTGACACTGTCCTTTCACTCAGGATTCTTGAAAGAAAAAATAAGTTCCAAGTATTAGTATTCTTAAAAAAGAGATTTTACTAACTTATTGGGACCAAAGTTGAGTTATGTTAAAGAAAAGTGTTGTGTTCATTTTTAAAAGATGTAGAAGGAAGAACCAAGCAGCAATTATTTATAAAGCACAAAGTAAAGTTAGATTTGGGAATAATTCGGTTCATGTCATCATTGTAGACCAGAGTAAACAGACTATCCTGATCAAATTTACTAAGCAGTGCCGCATCCCATATGGTATTAGATAAATAGTACTGTAAAAGTACATTTGTTTGACTGTCTTCTTCCCATTCTGTACATTTCCTATCTTTGTGCAAAAGATCTTACTGAAAATTTAAAGCCATCATTATTTGTTGCCATAAATATGTAGGTGTCAGTGCCAAAACGTCTGAGTAACTTCTTCAACCTTTGGTCTAGGAGACTAGTATTTGTTCATATGCTTGTGTGAATGTATGTCTTAAATTATATGAACTGTTAAAGAGATACCACTGTATTGTGCTTTGGACATTTGAATTATTGTAAATATATGTGTTCTGCGACTTGATGTTCTATTTTATTTGCTTATTTAAAAATATACATCTAAGATGTTTTATGTGATCTGATTTTGCTACTTTTGTGTTAACCCTCTATAGCAAATACCTCTCCAAATCTCTTAGAGTTACAGTACAGAGTTTATTTTTTTTTAAGAGGGAAAAAGGCTCTAAAGTGTCCTACCCAGTTTATACCTTCTATATCACATTTTACTCTGATACCATTATACATTTCAACCAGGTCTGGAAGATATTTAAGCTCTGATTTTGGAACATGTGAGAGCCCCGGAGACCTCCTCCTCATTCCCATCCCTGCTGTGAGGTAATCGAGTACCCACTCTTGACCTAGGTTTCCTCAGCTATGAAATGAAGATTTCAGACTAGGTGATGTCTAAGGTTTCTTCTACCCTGGAATTGATGACTTCCTGGTGGTCTTAGCTCCATTACAGCCTTGGACTGGCTTTCTGAAAATGTACCATATGCTGATGGAGGACAGGAATGGGATTAGGACAGACTAGCGTAGCACTGCCTAGCTCCGAGGGACTATGATTTTGGATCATCAAGTCCAGCTCCTTTCCTTTCTCAGGGATAAATGAAACCCAGAGAGGGTTGTGGGTTGTCCGAGACCACACAGTGAGTTAGTGACAGGGTTTCGAGGAGAGCTCAGTTTTGGGATTCTTCCTGGCGAAGATAAGAGGGTCAGAAAGTGGTTATTTTTAACGATGGGGACGGAGAAGGAGCCAAAGAATGAGACAAAAGAGAGGTCAGAAAATGGCATAGGAGAATGAATCAGGGATGTGTTGTCCCTGGGGCCAAGAGAAGAGAATTTTTAAAAGATGGAAGTAGGCAACAGTAACATATTTGGAGAACTGGAGAACCAGATGAGGAGGGAAGACTGACTTTGGCAATGGAGGTTTTGGGGGAACTGGGTACTTGGTGACAGCTTGATAAGTGCCAAGCCAGGCTCCCAGTGGCAGACGCTGGTCAGCTGGGGGTTAAGGAGTGGGTGATGTGTGAGGAGGGAATAGGATGTTAGCCACTGCTCAGTCGCGTTGACAATTCTTTATTGCCCGTTGTTATTTTTTTTTTTTTTGAGGTGGACCATTTTTAAAGTCTTTATTGAACTTGGTATAATACTGCTTCTGTTTTATGTTTTGGTTTTTGGCCCCGAGGCATGTGGGATCTTAGCTCCCTGACCAAGGATCGAACCCGCACCCCTTGCATTGGAAGGCGAAATCTTAACCACTGGACCGCCAGGGAAGTCCCTGCCTCTGCCTTTTAAACACAGACCTCACCGGTTAGATAAGATCCATCAGTCATCAGTCCCACAGATATTACAGGAAAACTTTTTTTTAAAATTTAATTTAATTTTTTTTTTTTTTTTTGCCACACTGTGCGGTTTGCGAGATCTTATTAGTTCCCTGACCAGGGATCAAACCCGTTCCCCATGCATTGGGAGCCTGGGGTCTTCACCACTGCACCACCAGGGAAGTCCCTATAGGAAAACATTTTATTCCAGTTCCTGCCACTTAAGTAATTAGGAAGAATTCTGTGATCTGTGTGACCTTTGAAATCATCACTCCTTTCATCGTTCATATTTGGAGAATCTCAGACTCAGAGATGCTGTGATTTGTTCAAGGTCACGAGAGAGTCTGGACACAAGGGAACCACTGACACTCTCCAGCAAGGGGAGGGGCTGCCTCCAGGGGCCGTGATGACCCCAATGCTGAGTGTGAAAGAGCCTGGCTGGCAGGGAGTTTGCAGAGGATCTCTGAATTCAACCTTTTCTCTAGGGTCCTTCAGCCCTCAAACCCTTGCTTCTAGGAAACGCATGCTGCCTTTGGCAAGGGGACATGGACAGTGCTAGAGTGGGGAGTTTGGAGAGCCTGATCTTGGCTGGTCCTAATCCAGATGCTTGGTTAAAGGATGGGCTGAGCTGAGATCAAAACTAACGTACTTACAACCAAAACAAAACATATATATATAAAAAACGGAATCACTTTGCTGTACATGTGAAACGTAACACAACATTGTAAATCAACTATATTTCAATAAAAATAAAAATAATAAAAAAGAAAACAAACAAAAATCCTGAATGCTGCAAAGCAAAGCTTTGTTTTGGACAGGAATAGGAAGGCGCGGTGATGTAAAGCATAGAACTGACTGTTACGATGTAGAATTTTAGGTTCTTACGTGTACCTATTTTTTTTTTTGGTAGTTGCCTGATCACATGTATTTTAAATATAGGAACAGAACTAATTTGTACTTTATAAATTTGTTCCACTCAAAACTTTTATATAATTTTCCTTCTAAGTAATAATCTGGATTTATGTAACTGGGTTATTCTTTTAAGGTACTTAGTATTTTTTATTACACAGTTGTGAGAGAGGTGGATACTCATGGGAAAAATCAAGCAAAGATCATTGATGTGAAATTTCCCTGGGCTTACAATATTTTTTCACTATAACTAGAAGATATTAGGTTCATGATAACACACTGTCTAGTTAATCATGAGTTACATTTTTAAAATACACTTTGAAGACTTATAATCTGAACTAATGGCCTAAAACATTAATTTATAGTTAACTTCTTCATGAATCCTCACCGTTTGGCCTAGAGAGATTTAAATATTAAAAAAAACTTTTTAGCTCTGATTGCTTGAATTATTTGCCCAGAAAACATGTTGTTTTTTCATTTTTCTAAATAAACATTTTTCTGAAATGTTAATCAGAAGGGACATAGGTGAAACTTATGGGGGTGGAAACATAAGAGGGACAAGAAGACACACAGTCCAGATTCTAAAAAGACGTCTGATTTGGATCATCCTGCTAAGCCCTGTTAAAAGAGGATATAGCCTAAACACCCTGCAGTATTGCTGGCTTTTCTTTGCCATGACTGCTGCTTGATGACCTTTTAGTGTCATCTGGTTTACCAAGTGGTCTAACAATAGGTCTAAACCCAGGCTTCTCCGTGGGATCACGGGAAAGTTAGATAAACAAGCGTATCCAGCAGGTACCCTCTATACATTCCCCAACCAGAGGTTCTGGTTTAGGCCACCTGAGGTAAGGCCTGAATATCATATATTTTTTTGAAATTTCCAAATACTTATGCTTCTGCTTATTTTGTTGAAGCACAGCCAAAAAAAGTGGGGCTGTAGCAAATTTTGTGTTTGGGGCTCTGTCAAAATACATTATTATTACTTGCTAATGGATTTATTAATAAAAAGAATTTTAGCGCTCACTTAAAAAAATTCTAATATGTTGGGAAAATGAAAGAGTGATTCTCTGATACTAAATAAACTCTAGAGTAAATTGTTGGCTATAATTTATGATTTCTATTTTTCTAAATTATGAAATACAGAATAATTACTTTGAGATGACTACATCTCTGATTCTTTCATTTTTTAAAACTATTTTTTGGCTTGAAAGCAGCAACAGCAGAAAGCTTTGAAAGCTTTGGGGCTTTCAAATTTGATTAGATCATAGTAAAGTGAAGGCATATTCCAAAGATATGAGTGCAGATTTCAGCTACAGAGAACAAACTTCTTTGTTTTTTCAATATATTAGAATAATATTTTTAAAAGAGAGCAGTGAAATTCTTTTCACGGTTTTCTCATCCCTCTTTGCCCAAGAGCCAGCCCCAAATCCATATTTTTTATTTTTTATAATATGAAAGTTAGTATGGAAAGATGATGGTAGTTCACCCTTGCAAGTATTATTTGTTAGTAACATATAAAATGTAGAAACAAAAACTCCTATAATAACCTTTTGACTAATTGAGAGGACTGCTTACAGGACCATTGTTATTTGTGAATAGATTCCAGAGGGGGAATCCTTTTACAGTGAGGATCAGAGTAAACAGTATGGAAACACAGATCCTTTTATAAATTGTAAGAGGTGATATATACATATAGATAGATAGATAGATAGATAGATATATCTATAGATATAGATATATAGATGTATGTGTGTGTATATATCATATATACATACATATGGAATTTATAGTGGCTTTAATTTATTAAGTGTGAGAATTGGGGTTTATTATTCCTCATTACAGAAGCCCTGAAATGGGAAATATTAAACCCTCCCCACTGTTACAGATAGGAAAAAGAGGCTTAAAAGGGATAAATAATTTTCCCAGGTGACTCAGCTAATAAGTCATTTTTATCATGAGAATCATTTAAAAAATATCTCTGCACAGAACCCTTAGGGATGTTCTACCAACAGAATAACTATGTAAAGCATGGGCCATAAGTAAACTCATAAATGTAATTAGTGCTCACAGCCAATCTGGGAGAAGAGGAATGAAGGGTCGGGGGATCATAAGTCGTTCAAACATAATAAAGATGGAAATTATTATTATTTTTTCCCTTAAAACACAATGAGTCACAAGTAGCAAAATTAGAAATCTACCTAAGAAGATTTGGTTTAATAGACAAAGCCTCCTTAGTCTGCTGGCTCTTTTCAGTCTGTTTGCACTTCACACATGAAACTGCTTAATATGCAAAGCGATTATCTGCTTTATCATTATAAGCGACATATTTAAGATTTTTAAATGAATAAGTGATTGAGTTCAATTTTTTAAAATTAAAAATGACCCCAATTTACAGGAAAAAATAATCCTATTGGAGGGGGCATCTGAAACTTTGCTTTAAATGCCTAGAAGAATGGAGGAGGCAATTCAGACCCAGTGGGGGATTTTTTCAGCTAATTTTCAAATTAGATTTCTCAAAATAATAAAATTATTGCATAAGGTAGCATCATCAGCTTACCTGATTAAACTTCTCTATTAGGTAATATATCAGCAGAGTATCAAACATCATACTCAGAATATGTGTATATATTAAGTGTCTATAGGACGGAGGGAACGAAAAGTGCCCACGAACTGAGAAGGCACCTTGAGACTGAAAAATGAGGCAGGCAGCTGCATATAATCAATGGATAAGTCAATTATAGGGTAACTTACAGGGTGGGATTGGGATCCGGCGAATAACCATTCAGAAGCATTTGCAGCCATACTCCGTACCACTGAGGGGCCATTGAGGCAATTTTGTAGTTAACCTAGGGTAAGGGGGTAGGTGCTTGGAAACAGGACATGCATTCCTAAGTCAAGATTCATGAATGGGTAACTAGTCTCCTGGGCGCCAGGAATACGTCAGTGAAGTTTTCCATCATTGTTTGGGGACTAACAGAGCATAGAGGCCACCTGGTCCTAATGATTATTAAACAATATCTTTTAACTACAAAGCCCTTGAGGACAGAGAAGTGATTTACTGCACAGTACAGTCCTGGGTAGGGTCAGCGGAAGGACAGGAGAAATTGTAAGGGTCCAAGATGGTGTCAGTTACACTAACAACTATGCACTAGGATCTTGGCATCGTGGAGTTGAGTATTATAAGATCAAGGGTCAAACCCTTGGTGATGAGTGGCCAGTGGTAACCAGAAGATTATTAAGCATTTCTACGTAGTGTGGAGGCCGTAAATGATGTATAATAACTATTCTTTCCCCTTAAAGGAGATTACAGTACAACTGAGAGGTGAAACAAAAAATACTGAAACCAAGAGTAAGAGTTGATTTGTCTACTGGTGACTAACCTGGCAAATAAGAGATGAGAAAAGGCAGATAATTAGCAGAGACCTTGCTTTACCCTGTTGGGCTAATGTGACACAGGCTTGAACACTAAATAGCCAACCCATGGATGCTCTGAATGTTACATTAGCTGGGATCCTTACCTCAGAAAGACAATATTGTAACGAGGTGGTGCAAACTTAGTTAATAGTGCTCTAAAATGAATGTCAGGGACTCTATTTAAAATTATTATTATTATTATTTTATTTATTTATTTATTTATTTTGTGGTACGCTGGCCTCTCACCGCCGTGGCCCCTCCCGCCGCGGAGCACAGGCTCCGGACGCGCAGGCTCAGCAGCCATGGCTCACGGGCCCAGCCGCTCCGCGGCATGTGGGATCTTCCCAGACCGGGGCACGAACACGTGTCCCCAGCATCGGCAGGCAGACTCTCAACCACTGCGCCACCAGGGAAGCCCCTCTGTTTAAAATTTGACTGCTCATTTATTATCATTTATGATCAAATCTAGAGGAGAAAGAGACCTTAATATTTCACACTGGTCCTTTATCTACACTCACAGCCCCAAACTTCATGTCCATCACAGTTAGAATGAAGACTTCTGAATGTCCTAGCCATGTCCCGAGGAATGAGAATAATAACAATGACAAAGGGAACTTTTCTCAATACTCCGTAATGACCTATATGGGAAAAGAATCTAAAAAAGAGTAGATATTTGTATATGTATAACTGATTCACTTTGCTGTACAGCAGAAACTAACACAACATTTTAAATCAACTATACTCCAATAAAATTATAAGCACAGAAAAAATAACATTTTTATCTGTAAGCTCCATGATAAGGACTTTACATATTTTGTCCCATACCTATGAGGAAGGTATTTTTACATCCATTTCACAGTGGGAGAATTGAAGCTTAAAAATGATTTGTCTAAAGAACATAGAGTAAAAGAGTCAGGATTTGAATCCGGTTTTGTCTGGATCCATCCAGAACCCAGCCTCTTAATGTCTGTACTGTAATATACTAAACTGTAATACTTTCCAGCTCCATAAGAGGGCTTTGCTCATCATGTCCCCTTTGTCCTCTGCTTATCTGGCTTCAGGAGACCTTTCCTCCAGTGGTCTGGCTCTTCTTTCAAGACTCTGTGCCCTGTCCCGCAGTGGTTCCCCCTCCCCTTGGCAGCTCGCTGCTTTGGCCCTTAAGCAATGCTGGCTTTTATCGTTCTGTCTCTATTCACATTCCTCATCTTCCTGACCAGATCCTCAGCTACTTGGGGAGATGTCTTCTATCCCTTTATCCAGCACCTAGCCCATAGTAGGTGTTTGCATATCAACTTTTCAATTATATTCATTCATTCATTCAACACACAGTATTGAATACCTAATATGTGCCTGTCCCTGAGCTCGACCCAGAGATCAACAACGATCCAGCTGCTCCCAGTGTTTGAAGAGAGGCAGAAACACAGCTTTAATGAGGCAAGTGCGCTGCTAGAGAAGTGCCCAAAGACAGGGAGGTCAGGGAAGTTTTCCTGAAGAAAGGATGCCTGAGTGGAGGCTTCAAGGAGGCCTCTGTGTTTGGAGAGGTCTGGTTTGTTTTCCACAGCTGGACATGCAGACAGGATGGAAGGCAGGATTGTGAACGTACTCTGGGGCCCTGGGGATTCAACCAGAGCGGCTGTAGGACACACAGCATTGGTGCCCTCGGAACTACCTTGCAGTGGGCCCCCTTCGGTAGGTTGATCACTTGGTCCTCTGGATGCGGCCCAGCGTGAACCCTTCTCATTCCGCACTCCACCCTTGCTGAAAATGTAGCTGCCATGTGGTCCTATTTCATAGCTCTTCAAGGAGGATGCATAGTAAATTGGCTCATGTAAAGGCTTATAGCACATTTTGCAAGCTAAAGAGTTAGAAATATTAGCTTCTCTTGTGTAACAATGTGGGCTTAGTACGGTAATGATGAAATAATGCTACTTAATTCAGTTATCACTCTATAGACCAAGAAATATCTCGGAGCTAATGTTTATCCAAGCCTCACTGTAATTAAATTTACATTGCTAGCCTAGATATTGATTTGACTAAGCCAGTTTTATAAGAGTAAATGATTTGGGTGGCAAGAGACAGAAAGATGTGACTGACCTGCAGGATTGAATTACAACAGTTCAGGCTGCTTATTGAGCATTTGTGTGCATTTTTGCCTCAACTCTGCCTGCTTAAATACTTCTCCAAAGCATTCATGCTTGAGTGAATCTTTCTAGAAGTCTAGACTTCAAGAGCTATGGCACGGGGAGTTTTGTTTGTTTGTTTGTTTTGGTTTTCTTTAATCTGTTTTTTTTTTTAACTGTATTCTTTTTTCCAAAGAAAAGGACCTTGCCTGAGGTACAGACTTAATGAAAGGCCTGTGATGTGAAAGCCTAAGAAGGCTGTTTATTTTTTATTTGTTTTCAGTTTTTTAGTATTCATACTTAATTACAACCTTAGGGAAGCCGTGAGCTCTCAATCTGACCTACTTCAAATAAGTGGAGAAAATAGCTGTATCTCCCCTAAGCAACCATTTATAATAACTTTGACTCTTTCCTAAAACCCAGAGGAAATGTCATTCTTGATCCCGGGCCAAGTTTGTCAGGAAATATTTGTGTTAATAAATCTTATTCACGTAAGGATTCAATTAAAAAAATTATATCATTAATCATAATATGTAATTTGAATAAGGACCTTAAATAGGACTTCATTAGCTATATGGTATGAAGTGATTTGAATGACAAATCAAATCACATGTTGATTGTTATTGATTGTTAAAAAAAATGTGATCACATTTTTTTTCTCGTTTAATTGGTTAAGCATCTTAGGCATTTGACAGGGTTTTGGAAAATGAGATTATATGCAGCCCTGTAAAGGGTCTGAGATTTCCCTGAGGACCTGGACTCAGGCATCGCCCTTTAAGGATTGCCTGCTTATCATGATGAGGTGGCTGACTAACTCCCCTGCTATTTGTCACTCAGAGTAGTCTCTAATTCTGTTCGGTTTTCAGTACCGCACACTTGGGGAGAAGGGAGAGGCAGCAAGCATCCCTTACATCTCTTGAATTTAGGGCCATTGCCAGGATTCCTGCAAGGCAACAAAGCCTTTTCCCACAGGGTCCTAAAGATTTAGAGGAGATGGAGGCAGAGACATTTATGGGAAGTTTTTCCTGGCTATGTATTTATCTCCTCAGTTTATTTTTGGAAAATGCTTGGAACACGTGTTTATTATTTGCTATCAAACTACCTTAACCATACTTGGCTATAGAAACTCGCCCTCCAGCCCCACCCCACCCTGTCCCTCTTAAAGGCATTCTTGACCCCTGGAAAGTGCCAGGCGCAGAGTACTTCACTATCTATGGGCAGTTCCATGCAACGTGTTTATATTTGACCTAGAAATGCCTTCTGGGTTGTTGAATAAACGTGGTTCTTCCCATGGTCTTTCTCATCTCAGTCAAATGGCAACCCCATCCTTCCAACTGCTCAGCCCCCAAGCTTGGTGTCAAGTCTGACTCCTTTTTGCTCTCATACCCTATATCCATTCCACCAGTGGGGAAGTTCCCGTGGCTTTACCTTCAAAGTTAGCTGGAGGCATCTGACCTCTTCTCACCACCTCCTTTCCATCCCCATCCAAGCCCCCAGCACCCCTCACTGAATTAGCTATTAGCAGGGCTGTAGCCTTGCTGGTCTCCCTGCTTCCACCCTTGTCCTCCTACAGCCTGTTCTTAAAACTACAGCCACCATGATCCATCTGAAGCGTAAGCTAGCTCATGTCCTTCCTCTGGAATCAGTGTGTCTCAACCCTTGACTACTCCCGGGAGGCGCCAGTGGAGACTTCAAAACCACTCCCAGTGGTTGAGAGTCCGCCTGCCGATGCAGGGGACATGGGTTCATGCCCCGGTCCGGGAGGATTCCATATGGGGCGGAGCGGCTGGGCCCGTGAGCCATGGCCCCTGAGCCTGCGCGTCCTGAGCCTGTGCTCCGCAACGGGAGAGGCCACAGCAGTGAGAGGCCTGCGTACCGCTAAAAAAAAAAAAAAAAACACTCCCAGGCCTCGGCTCAATCCAACCATCACTTGGTTTTAGAAGTTCCACAGGTGACTGTAAAGCCACGGTTGGGTCCTCATAATGGTCTTCAACCCTTCCCCGCCCCCTGCCAGTTCTCTGGCCTCATTGCCGCGGCCCATCCCCCCTCATTCTGCGCCCACCCGTCAGCCTCTGTGCTCACCAGGCACACTACCACTTGGTGCTTGGAATTCTTTTCCCGATTCCTGCCTGACTGGCTTTGCCTCCTTCAGGTCTTTGCTCAAGTGTTGCCTCAGCGAGGCCTCTGACCAATTTATTTAAAATTGGATATCCCACCCCAAGCCCACTTTCCCTCTCCCCTTTTCCTGTTTTATCTTTCTGCATCAAATTCATTGCCAGCGGACGTCCCATGTATTTTGAATGTTACTGTGGAGTTCCACGAGGGCAAGAATTTTTAGCAGGTTTGTGTGTGTGTGTGTGTGTGTGTGTGTGTGTTGTGTTCCCAGCGCCAAGAACAGTAGAAATAAATATCTGCAAATAAATATTTATCCAGTGAGTGAAACACACTCAGTAAGGAGCTGTGAGGCTGCCCACTGAGGTGAGGAAAGGCCACAATGGGCAAATAGTGCTGACAACAGTTGGTTTCCACGTGTCACATTTTCTACTTTGTCCCACAGTTTGTGACACTCTTCTTCAGCCCCCCAAAAAGTGCAAGGCCTTGGCCACATTCAGTGATGAATAAACGGTCTAAATACATCTAAGTCCCATTTCACATATTTTCTCATTATTTAAGGCATCCGGTTTGGTGTTTACAGAAAGATGTCCCGCTGGGTACAGGAGAAGCAGGAAGCGAGCCAGTCTCCTCTCAGCATCTGCTGAGTGAGTGATGCCAATTAGCATGTGTCAAGGGCCTGAAAAGAATCAGACTGGGCTTAAAAGGTATCAGGCAGTAAGCCTGACACAGCTTTAATAAGCTGTCTCCTATCTTTGGAGCAGGTGGGGTTTTTTTGTTTTTTTTTTAAATCTAGTTCCATCAAGAGGCATCCTGCCTGCTTTAGAGGCCACACAGCAGAGATGCTGTGTTTACTCAGTGACTCTTGAGTGCAGTTAAAGATGAGCTCTGGGGAGGTGGTGTGGTGCGACAGGTCAATTAACTCTTTTCCTTGTCAATACATGGAAACTTCCAGCAACTTCCATGGCAACATATTTTCTGAATTAGCTCCTGGTATGAGGAAAAAGTTACATTACCACAGAGAACACCAGGCAAAAGGGAAAACCTGAAAAGGGTGGGGTGTGTAACATGACGGTTGGCCACTCAGAATATCCACATACTTCAGGTGAGGGTCAAGTGTCTGATGGGAGGTGCTTGGTGAACAGTGAAATGCAAGATGTTGGGTGATGCTCAAAGATGGCAGCAGGGCTTCCCTGGTGGCACAGTGGTTGAGGGTCCACCTGCCGATGCAGGGGATGCGGGTTCGTGTCCCGGTCTGGGAGGATCCCACATGCCGCGGAGCGGCTGGGCCCGTGAGCCATGGCAGCTGAGCCTGCACTCCGCAACAGGAGAGGCCACAGCAGTGAGAGGACTGCGTACTGCAAAAAAAAAAAAAAAAAAAAAGATGGCAGCCGGGCCAGCCTTGGTGGCTTATGGGTGGTTCGACCCTGTAGAGTGGTCCTCTCCTCTCTCAATGTTTTCCAAAACAGCTACTGCCCCTCTCCTCCACCTGGACCCCTCTTTCCGTTCCACTGAGAGTCTGTGTAAGGCTAAACTCAAGAGAGCAAGAATCTGCATACTGCTTTTAGGAGGTTACTCCTCTTGCCGTTTTATACTCTATATGATTAAAACATTTTTTTCAAGTCTGTGCTATTGTCATCTAATCAACCTAATTTCTGGCTATTATAATAACATTGATGAATAAGAAGTGATGATGACGGCTTCCCTGGTGGGGCAGTGGTTAAGAATCCGCCTGCCAATGCACAGGACATGGGTTCAAGCCTTGGTCCAGGAAGATCCCACATGCCGCAGAGCAGCTAAGCCAGTGCGCCACAACTACTGAGCCTGCGCTCTAGAGCCTGCAAGCCACAACTACTGAGCCCGTGTGCCACAACTACTGAAGCCCGCACGCCTAGAGCCCGTGCTCCACAATAAGAGAAGCCACTGCAATGAGAAGCCCGCACACCGCAACAAAGCGTAGCCCCCACTCACCTAGAGAAAGGCCATGCACAGCAATGAAGACCCAACACAGCCAAAAATAGATAAATAAAATTAATAAATTTATTTAAAAAAAAGAAGTGACGATGAAAAAATGAATGGCTAACATTTAGTGAGCACTCACCATGTGGCAGCCCCTGTTTTAATTGTTTTCCACGTAATCCTCTCAACAACCTCTGAATTAGGGATGACTGAAAGCCTCTGACCTGCACGCAAACTGAAGCACAGAGATTTAGAAACTTGCCCAAGGTCATCCAGCCAGTCAACGGCAGAGCCAGTGCTCATACACATCGTTTCATTTAATCTAGGCAACGCCATACTGAAGTAAGTACCATGAAGCCATCTTACGTAGGAGGAAATGGACAGAAATGAATTACTTACCCAAGGCCACATGGCTATTAAGAAGTTAAGATCCGAACCCAAGTTTGTCTGGTTTCAAAGCCCTTGGCTGTACTTTAATTGGTTTCTAGGGTAAAGCCCACTCTTTTTGATTCATTATTAATAGTCTGAATTTGGTATTAGCGTAACTTTTGTTAGAGGCAGGCATCCAGATATCCCTAGGTGTTAGGTAAAGATTCTATCATTTTTAGCTTCATTTTAAAAAACAGCCGATTAGCAAAGTCTGAGTAGCGGCACCTCAGAGTCTCAAAGAATGACGGCTCTAGGCACCGTGTCTGGTCTGTGCGCTTGGCACACAGATTCTTGCTGACATAATTGCACAGAAGTGCGCCATCCCTGTGAGGCAGGCATCAGTAGAGCCGCTCTCAGATGGGCAAGTTTGCTTGAGGTTACTTAACAGAGCTAGCAGGTAGCTGAGAAGGGATATGATTCCACATCCCTTGGCCAAAGCTCCTGCCTGGTTCACGGTCCTCCCTCCGCCAGGGGTTGGTACAAAAGCCACGTGCTGCTGGGTACCCAGGCATCTTAGGCACGCCATTATTTTTACTTTGTAACAGAAGAACTAAGAATGCTCATCATTGCATTGGGGAACTTTTGAGTGTGAACTCAAGGGCCAAATCCCTACCTGAGCTTGTCTGAATCCATCTAGCATAGGCAGCAGACGTTCTCCGGTCCCAGGCAGCCATCTCAGGAAAAGATACTACTATGGGCCACCAGGAAGACCTTTTAAGACTGAAGATATTCATCATAAACCTAGCTTTTCCATTGGAAAAACAATTCTGAAATCACATCCTACACAAACCAGGTCTAGGAACACCTCGATACCTGTGCCAAAAAGCAGATATGGACCATTTGGCCCACAGGCCCTTCTTTATGCTCATGGACGGATTAAGATTATTTACTCATTGTTTTAAATGTTCACATTCAATTCACTTTCTGGCAACTTCCAGAAAGTATTCGCTGACAGCTGGATAAAATCAACTGAGTGTGTCCAATAAAAATATTTCTGAAAATAGAAGCAGCATTATCATTTTGGCAGCGATAACAAAATTTGTGTCCATACATATTATGCATGTTTATTGTCTTATGTTTGGTTTTATTCTCATGGGAAAAAATCCCACTGAAGTTGGCACCAAGTATTAAGTCAGTTCCTTTAAATTTTCTCTTCTTTTCCCATGTCCCTCCCTTCCTTACTTCCGTCCTTCCTTCTTTCCTTCCTTCCTCCCTTGCTCCCTCCCTCTCTTCCTTTTTCTCTCTCTTTTTTTGTCGTTTTCTTTCTTTCTTTTTTAAATTAAATCACTTGTATAATAATTATTTTAATTTTAGTCTAGAAAAGCTTTAGTACTACTCTCCTAGACTAATACATTCTTTAGAATCTCATCGTTTAGACTCTCCTAATATATGCCTTTATAGTCTGAAAACACATTATGTTTTATCATTCAGCTCAATTTCTAACGTTAAATTCAACTCATTGAATCACCAGTCTTTCTTTTTTTTAAAATTTATTTTATCGAACTATAGTTGATTTACAATGTTGTGTTAGTTTCTGCTATACAGCAAAGTGATTCAGTTACACACACATATATATATATTCTTTTTCATATTCTTTTCCATTATAGTTTATTACAGGATATCTAATGTAGTTCCCTGTGCTATACAGTAGGAACTTATTGTTTATCCATTCTATATATACTAGTTTGCATCTGCTAATCCCAAACTCTCTCAATCCATCCCTCCCCCAACCGCCTCCCCTTGGCAACCACAAGTCTGTTCTCTATGTCTGCGAGTCTGTTTCTGTTTTGTGGATAAGTTCATTTATGTCATACATTAGATTCCATGTATAAGTGATATCATATGGTATTTGTCTTTCTCTGTCTGACTTAGTCCACTTAGTATGATAATCTCTAGGTCCATCTATGTTGCTGCAAATGGCATTGTGTATTTCATTTTTTTTTATGGCTGACCACCAGTCTTTCTTAAATGGTATGTAACCAGTCGAGATCACCTTTCATGTTGTTCCTAAGGCTGCTGCCTTATCAGTAAATGTCCTTCTAATAGAGGGCAGGAGGAAGATACTTACATTCAACAGACCTCCCTTTCACTAGCCTTAAATATTCCTTTAAGTGTCATAAAATATCCCACAATATTGTCACAACCCGCATTCAAAATCATGATAGCTAATATTTAATATGTTCCTGAGAAATAATTATATGACTTAAACTTGGTTTACAAAACATGTAGCTCATCAGCACATTGTACTCAGTTTTTTGTTTGTTTGTTTGTTTGTTTTTAACTGACATAATGCAGTGGAAGTTCTTCAATCATTGTAGGTCTGGAAATCTAATCCAGACATTGCTATTCTCAATTCATTGTTTTAAAAGCATTTAAGAATAATAACAGAATCTACATTAATTCAACCTTTCCCAGTCTCAAAGTAGTTTTAAAAATTAAAAATCACTGGCTTAATTATTAGCCAGTCAAAGATGATTCAGACATTGAGGGGAACCTTTCCCTAATTCAAACTATTTATTTTGTGGTACAGAAGAAGAGTCCTTCCCTGAAGCATCTGAATTTGATAACCAAGCTTTTACAGTGGAGCATCCTCTTAAATAGCCTATTATATTCTCTGGAGACAAAATTTTTGTAGCATATTATTTTCTTTTTAAATAATGGCATATTCCCCCCTAATTTTTCCTATCTTATTGGTTAGATTCTCTTATAAGAATATGATTATCTTGGACTTCCCTGGTGGCGCAGTGGTTTAGAGTCCGCCTGCTGACGCAGGGGACATGGGTTCACGCCCCGGTCCAGGAAGATCCCACATGCCGCGGAGCAGCTGGGCCCGTGAGCCATGGCCGCTGAGCCTGCGCGTCCGGAGCCTGTGCTCCGCAACGGGAGAGGCTGTAACAGTGAGAGGCCCGCGTACCGCAAAAAAAAAAAAAAGAATATGATTATCTTATAATAGCATTGATACACATTAAAAAAATTAAGCCTTGAAACAGGCACTGGCTTTGGTTAAATGTGACAGTAATTGATAGTTTTCTTTTAAACAATGTTTCCTAGGTCAGTCTATACCTCAGTAATTTTCATAGCAGAACATTCAAATTGCAGCTCGTAAAATGATTTCGATCTGCCCCCTCAGTTCTTTCCCTCCCAACACATCTCTTGGCTTCTTTTCTGCCAGAGTGGGGTGGCATTGCCATGACATTGAAATTTCAGTCAGTCTTTTGGGATCAATAATATGACCTGTCACCTAATAATGATAATTAAAAATAATTCCTTTCACTACCCATTTAAGTTTCCTAAACTGTGTCAGTCTGAAGCAGGGAAATTAGATGCAGAACCCAATTTTGTCTTGCATAAAACACATTTAATGGTGCAACCCTTTAGGATTGCACTCAAAATTCTCCTTAGATTGTCTCCAGGCAATTTTTCCAGTATTCATTTCCACAATTCTTCTCTCTCGACAATGCATTCAAATCTGGCCTATTCAGGGTCCTTAAAGAGGCACCTAGAATATTCTCCCTGGTATTTTCCACTGATTGATAGTCTATTAATCCTAAAATGTTTTATCAAAATCCCACTTCTATGAAGCCATCTTTAACTTCATTCATTCATATGTGAAAGTAACATTTTCTGAACCATTTCTGATTTAAGCCCTCCTTGAAAGACCCCTTTGAAGCAGAGAAGGCATATTAATTCAATCTGCATCTGAAAAAGATCCTTCTGGTAATGATGCTGTGATGGGTTGGGTGTGGAGAAGGGAGGAATGGAAACAGGGAAACCAACAGAGAACTTTACAGTGGCCCAGTAGCAAAAGTAGGACAGGTTTTTAGAGAGATTAAAGAGGCACAATTTTTAGGATTTCACTGATTGAAATTAGACAGACAAGTCATTTCCAGCTCACATAAGGGTAATAATAAAGATATGCACAAAGCATTATAGGAGAACAAAGAAGGGTGGTAGTACTGAGTGTCCAGAAAAGTTTTCCTCAGGCTATAATACCCCACAACAATCCTTGGAGAATGAGTTGTAAGGTGAAGCAGAGTTGGAGGGAGGGGATTCCAGTCCAGTTGGAGGGAGTAGCATGCGTGAACGCTGAGAGATTAGAGAGAATGTGATACATTCAGTACCAGTAGTTTGGTTTTGCCAGAACTATAGTTGAGGATGGGTAGAGGTAGGAACCCCGCAAAGGGGAAGCTAGAAAGGTAGGCAGAAGTCAGATCATGAAGGGTCCTATGTGCCACCCCAAGTCATTTCAACCTTATTCTGAAAGCCATGAGGCCAATCTGTGAATTTCAGCAACTGCAGTGATATGAACAGATGTGTAACTGAAGGGTAGCAGAATATGCCACCCCAAAAATGCCACTTTGGTGTAAGGATTATTTTGTGCTGAAGGCAATTGAGAAGAAGCAGATATCAAAAAAGCTCCCTACTTTCCTCCTATTTACCTAAAGTAGAGCATAAATTTATAAAGGTGTTTCCCCCTCCCTTCTTTACCAGGAAGGACAAAAGTAAATCACTGGAGACAACTCTAACTCTTATTAGCCCAGAGACAGCACCAGAGGAATCTATATAACAAACTTTATTAACTAGCCCTTGTCTTCTATTAGTTCTCCCATATATTTACCTTCCCACAATTTGCTGCCTTAGAAACCTGAAGTCCTTTACCTTTGTCTTGTGACTTCTCTAAAAACGTATTGTTCTTTTGTTAAGAAGCTATATAAGCCCAAGTTCTAACCACCCCTTTGAGTTACTCATTACTGAGAACTCCCATGTGTATGCAAGATGCCCATGTTGATACACTTCTGTTTGTTTTTCTCTTATTAATCTGCTTTTGTTAGTCGAATTTGCAGTATATGAACCTAAGATGGGTAGAGGGAAAACAATTTTTCTTCCCTTGCTTAATTTAGAAAGAGCTTTCTGACTGCAGTGAGGAGGGAGTGACAGATTAGTTAGGGGATTATAAGAATAATCCAAGGAAGAGATGATAAAGGCCTGAACTGAGATATGGTGATGGAGATGGAGGAGGGGCTATAGTTGGGAGATGTTAAGATGCTAGGATTGACAAGACTGATGCCTGATTAGATGGAGGAAGGTCAAAGAGAGCATCAGATTTACTTTCTGATTTATAGCTTGGGTGGTACAGTAAAGGATGGTGCCAATCTCCAAGATGGGGGATATATATGAGGAAGAAGAAAATGAGTTTTGTTTTGGACAGGTTGAGTTTGAGTAGCCTGTAGGGCTACAGAAGAAATGTCTGGTACAAAGATGAATGAAGATGCCTAAAGCTCAGAAGAAAGAGCTGAGACAGAGATTTAGATTTCGGTGATGAGTCCACATTTAGTTAGTAGTTCAAGCCATGGGAGTAGATGAAACATATCAGAGAATATTTAGCAAGAGAAGAGAAGAGGATGGAACCGAGGAGAAAATATCTGAGTAGTTGGAAGAATAGGAGCCAGAAAAGGAGGAGCCAAAGAAGCAAGAGCCAAAGCAGAGAAGGATGGTATCAATGATGCCAGATGAGGAAAAGGAGGTGTTTCTAGCAGGGCCGAATACATTAGAGAGATCAAGGAAGAGAAAGCCTGTGAATGTTCACTGGATTTAGAAACAGGTGACCTTGGCAGAAGTAAAGCGGAGGAGGAAGGCATATGGCAGTGGGTTGAGGAATGCATAAGGAATAAGGAAGTGCAGACATCTCTTTCAAGAAATTTGGATGTGAGGGAAGGAGAACAAAAGATAGAGCCTGCGCTATGCAGGGGGATTGTGGAATCAAGAGAGGGCTGGAATCAAGAAATTCAGAAGGCATGGGCATATTTAAATGCTGGAGTAGAAAAGCCAGTAGAGGAGAGACTGAAGATCTAGCTAAGATAGGGCATAAAGACAGCAAAGCAAAGGCGTAAGACAGCAGGAAGCAAGGAAGGGAGGGAGGGAGGCAATGAATGCATGAGGGGGACAGAAGGGACATCAATTCAATTCGATGAAGAGGGAAGGAAAAAAACAGAAGATTTGGAGGACTGGGTAGGAAGTTGAGGAAATATTTGCCTGAAGATCTCAATTTCTATGTGAGATAGGAAAGGAGGTCATTTGATGAGGGTGAGGGGAAGTGACAGATTGGGGAGGAGCTTAAAGAAAGTAGAGAAGATTTGAAAGAGTCATTGTGGGTGCCAGGGAGGAAAAACTTCCTCTACCCTCTTAGGTTCATTCATGGAGTCCTGTGAATAAAGCTGACAAAAGACAGAGAAAACACAGATTTTTATTCACATACATACAAAGAAGTTCCCAGAAAAAAACCTGACTTAGGGAGGTGGTTAGAATTGGGGGCTTATATACCATCTTGATAAGGGAAGGGAGAAGGAGAAAGGAAAACAAATAATTTTAAGGAAAATAAATGGGCCCTTAGGAGGCTAAATGGCAGATATGATAGTTTTATGACAATACCTGCTTAGGTGTTCTCTTATCCTGGTGCCAATTTCTCTTCTCCAGTGCTAGGAGTCAAACTTGTCTGACTGTGAAACTCCTGGGAAAGGGATTTATGACAACTGAGTTCTTTTGGGAGGCTCTGCTTTCAAGCAGATAAGGGGAGTTCAGAAAAAAATCTCTTCCTGCATCTGCTGATTCTCAAATGCCTTCAGCTCAAAATAATTTTTATGCCCCAGTGGCATACTCTGGACCCCTTCATGGAAAATAAGATAGAGATATAACTAGGGAAATGTAGAGGGTTTTCAAGTTGAAGACAACAACATGTCTACACTTTTGTGTGATTTTTTTTTTTCCCCAAAAGGTTAGGTGTAGGAGCAGAGAAAGTGGGTCCTGGGATTGATCTATGTTTAGTTTCTCCAAACTGGTGGGATGGAAGGACAAGTGGTCAAGGGAATTCAGGGTGGTAGTTAGCTTGGGAGTAACTGAGCTTATGGATTATTGATAACAAGGTGGTGTTATGACCTGAATGTTTGTGCCCCCTCCCTCCAAACTCATATGTTGAAGCCCTAATGCCCATGTGGCTGTATTTGGAGACAGAGCCTCTGATAAAGTAATTAAGGTGTGGTGAAGTCATAAGTGTGGGGCCCTTATCTGATAGGATTAGTGTCCTTATTGAAAGAGACACCAGCAGACTTCCCTGGTGGCGCAGTGGTTAAGAATCCACTTGCCAACGCAGGGAACACGGGTTCGAGCCCTGGTCTGGGAAGATCCCACATGCCGAGGAGCAGCTAAGCCCGTGCACCACAACTACTGAGCCTGCACTCTAGAGCCTGAGAGCCACAACTACTGAGCCCATGCGCCACAACTACTTAAGCCTATGTGCCTAGAGCCCATGCTCTGCAACAAGAGAGGCCACCACAATGAGAAGCCTGCACACCGCAATAAAGAGTAGCCCCACTCGCCACAACTAGAGAAAGCCTGCATGCAGCAATGAAGACCCAACGCAGCCAAAAATAAAAATAAATAAATTAAAAAAAAA
Source organism: Mesoplodon bidens (assembly GCF_964165515.1). NCBI lineage: Eukaryota > Metazoa > Chordata > Mammalia > Artiodactyla > Ziphiidae > Mesoplodon > Mesoplodon bidens. The sequence goes on from NC_138167.1 coordinate 49,157,983, forward strand.
ACACCAGAGAGCTGTCTCTCCATGCACACACATCTAGGAAAGGCCATGTGAGGACACATGAGAAGGCGGCTGTCCACAAGCCAGGAGAGCTCTCACCAGAAACCGAATCAGCCAAAACCTTGATCTTGGACTTCCAGCCCTCAGAACTGTGAGAAAATAAATTTCTGTTGTTTAAGCCACCTGGCCTACAGTTTTTGTTATGGCTGCCCTAATAGGCTAATACATGTGGTCAGGGAAGGAAGGTGAAGGCAGGAAGGGCAGAAAAGTGGAGAAGAGCTCTTGAGGGTATTGAAGAGCAAGGCAGCAGCTATAGTGCAAGGAAAGGAAGTTGTGGAAGGGAGTGTCTGTTAGAATTTGTAATTGTTGAGGAATAGTAGCTCTAGGGGATAACAAGCTCAGGATTGTAGCTAAATGGCAGTAGAGGAAATGAGGTCATGAAGGCTAATGAGGTTAGGAAGAACTGTGAGGCTAAGGCTTGGAGGTCATCCATGTGGCCATAGAAGTCACCTAGGATGATGGCAGGACCTGAGATGAGGAGGATGTATGAGTTGGGAAAAGCAGTGCTTGCTGCTATAACAAAAGTCTCCACATTTCTGTGGCTTCCCAGTATAAAATTGGGGTCTGGCAGCCCCCCTGACAGCTGCTCTCCAATCAGAGACTCAGAGATGGGGACTCCTGTGCAGGGCTCTGCCATCTGGGGTCATTCATTTCCAACGAGTATAACCCTGATACAAAATAGAGAAAAGATAGCACACAAAAAAGGGAAACCGCCATCTTACTTATGAGTATCAATGCACACATTCAAATAAAATGCCAGCAGTAATAAAAGAAAAATACAGCATGACCCAACAGAGTTTATTTTAGTAGTGAAAGAGAGAGGGTCTATCTACGTGGGCCTGGCTGAACTGCATGGAATGAAAACATTTGCTTTGCTCAACCTTCTGCAACTTATGCAAACATTTGTATACCATAAAGTCAGAAATAGTGGTCCTCCACTTCAGCAATCCACAATGACATAAATCTGTGAAGATATCTTGTAAATTGAAATGCACTAAGTAGGAGTAAGGAATTTCTGAGCACACAGGGCCCCACGCTGGGTGTGATTTAGTATAAGAATTTTAAGCCATGATTTCTCTTCTGGATCTTACCACCTGGTTGGAAAAGATAAGCTAAGAGAGATGCAAACAACATGGAGTGTAAAGGCCCAATAGCCAGACAGACCATGTTTAGCCTTGAGAGGGAGAGAAGATAAACTCCAGGCCTTGTCTGTTGCAGAGAAACCAAATCACTGCAGTTTCTGCCTGGGGTCAGGAAGACTGCCTTTCCCAGCCCCGACTGCTTTTGGAAGGAGTCAAATAACAGCTCTGGCCCCTAGAATATGGGCAGGAGTGATATATGCCACCATTTGTCTTGGCCCTTAAATATTCTGCTGGGTCCCACTCTCTCTCTCTCCTCTACTTGTGCAAAGAATAAGCAAATGTCAATATTATACACACACACACACATACACACACACACCAAAAAAAAAAAAGCCAAATTGTTTTCCACTCTCCTATTTTCTTAACCTTTTCATTCATTTAAACAGCATTTGTTATGTGCCATTATACATCAGGAGCTGTACCCTCATGGAGCTTACATTCTAGTTGATTGGTGAGTTCTAGGGATTTTTCCATTTTATTCTGTTATTCAAAAGTCACTGCCTGGATTTATTAATCCAACTGATTTTCTATTTTCTAACTCATTAATATCACTCTTTAGCTTGATTGCTTTCTTATTCTTCCTTGTCTTAAGACTGTTTTGTTGCTGCTTTAAGAATTCCATATATTGGCTAATTTTTCATCTCTTCTTGTTTTTAATTTTTTTTATTATTATTTATTTTTGGCTTCATTGGGTCTTCGTTGCTGCACGTGGCTTTCTCTAGTTGCGGCGAGCGAGGGCTACTCTTCGTTGCGGTGCGCAGGCTTCTCTTGTTGTGCTGGCTTCTTTTGTTGCGGAGCACGGGCTCTAGGCATGCGGGCTTCAGCAGTTGTGGCTCGCAGGCTCTAGAGCGCAGGCTCAGCAGTTGTGGCATACAGGCTTAGTTGCTCCGTGGCATGTGGGATCTTCCTGGATCAGGGCTCAAACCCGGGTCCCCTGCATTGGCAGGCAGATTCTTAACCACTGTGCCACCAGGGAAGTCCCGCTCTTCTTGTTTAATAATAACAGTATTTAAGGGTACAATGAAATCATTTCATGCATGCATTTAAAGTTTGTTAAATTAACTGAGCAACCTTGAATGGATATTCCTCAGTAGTACTAATCCTATGACTTAGACAGAGGATACAGTCAAGTCAGAAAACTGCAGGAGTTCCAAAACTCAGGGAGAGAGCACATGAATGATTTTAAAGTTTTCTCAACCATTGACAAAGAAATGAAATGCATTATTTGTTTTAAAAAATCAATATGATCAATATACTCCACGAGTGATTACAGGTATTTTCAAGATACATGTGATTTTCATTTTAGAGCCAATTCTCCATTTACTTATTTGTTTATAGCTATTATTGTCCCTAATGTGTTTTAGGTGTAACATTCTAGTTATCATTAGTCTAAATATTGTTTACTGTAGTTTTGATTTCTTTGAATTTATGAGTTGATAGGAAATGTCACCTCACCTGATACCTTGTTGCAGAAAAATCCCAGCTTCTAGGAAGTCAAACACTCCTCTGGCTTTTAAAAAAATATAATTTTTATACACACGACTTTACAAATTGTCCCACTTACTCTTTACTGGTCTGCTCTAGGCATGCTAGGATGTGAATTAGTCACTGAGTTATGCATCTTTAACCACTCAGACTGCAAATATAATGTCCAGCAGGAAGGCACCATAACCAGAATGCTACAGAACTCTCCTGGCCCACTTATGCTTATACCACCCAACACTCATTCCCCTCTTAACCAAAAAAAAAAAAAAAAAAAGAAAGTTAGAAACAAGAATGGGCTTGCTTTTGATGAGGCTTAACTGGTAAGCGCCAAAGAGCCAAAACGCTGAGGCCACTGGGAGATCTGCTCAGTGCCTGGTACTTGGTGGGTACTTAGTATATTTTTAGTGAATTACCAAACAATTGAATTCTGACTTCAAATCACTCGCTCCTCCTACCTCATGCCCCACAGCGTTTTTGTGAGGCTCGAAGGCGAAACACTTGAAAGAGCTTGGCAAACTGCCATGCTAGTCATCACTACCTATGGTTTTAATACCCCAGATTCCGTGACCCTAAGGTGTAATGCACGACAAAACCACCAGAGGGCGACAGCCCCACTCTACTACTCTGAAAAACCTCAGTGAATAAGTTTTAGATGAAAAAGGAAAGGCTCTTGTAAGCTTATTAAAAGGATTTTGTTCTCGCTACTCTGTAAGATCCCGCAGATTTTACCTCATCTTTACTTCTGCAAAGTGGCTGAGAAAGTGAGTCGGACTTGAGTAGCACCCATCCCCCTGCCCAACAGATGGGGCTGCAGAAAATGTTTATTTCTTCCTCCCCTTAGGCTAATCAGCTTTTGAGAAATAGATCCGTGGATCAATGGTCTACGCTGGTAGAACGGTTGATTTGTGCCTTTGCTTCCCTGAACATTTTGGATAAATTATTTCCTGGAATATGTATGATCTCATGAAAATAATTAATAATGGTTCAGCAATTACTTTGTATCAAGCCCTGTTCTTATTGGTTTATGTGAGGTAGGTATGACAATTATCTCCATTTTATACATGAGGACATTAGCACAGAGAGGTTAGGTAATTTATGTAACGTTGCCCAGCTAGTAAGGGGCAGGGCAAGTTAGGAAGCCCTGTAGTTTGGCTTCAGAATGTGTACTCTTAACTGCCAAACTATGCTACCCTTCAAAAACGAAGGCTTTTCCTCAAATCTCAGCTAGATTGCTAGATTGCAGCTAGATTGCTGGGGCAGTTTTGCACCTAACTCTGTACATGGCTTCATATTGAAGGCATGGATTATTTTCAGATCACCAGAAGGGTTCCTAGTAATTGGCAGTTTGTAAGGAGCAAAGTCTGAGATGCAATGCAGACACTCTAACAGTTTAGGTTGGATACTAATTAGGGCATAGCCTTCCACAAGGCTGAAATTGTGTAGCTGAAATTTCTTTTAAGGGAATCATGACAGCTTTCAGAGTAGATCATTACAGACTTTACAACTTGCAATGGAACGTTAAAGACGACCTCGCTCAGCCTCTGAGAGGGTCAGTGACTTGTCCAAGGCCCTACTAGCAGAGCTAGAATTTGAATCCAAAGACCTAAAATTTCCAGTTCCAAGTGCAGAGCTCCTTGTAACAAAGCTTTCTTCCTTCACAATAAAATGCTCTTTCTTCCTGGCCCTCTTCCAGGGCCTTCAGCATTCAAGAGAGAGAAAATATCGAGACATTTCTCTCAATGTGAACTTAGCAAAATGGATAAAAGAACTTCCTGAGGTTCCCACTCACTTTATTAGGACTATGTACATTTCCTTAGCTTCTTCTGTTAGGGATCACATGAAAGTTTCAGATTTGTGTCAAGCGTGGCAAAAGGCTCTGAGATTTTACCTACCGGCAAGCTAACCAGTTTACCTGCTGCAGTTTAATGGATGCTGGTAGAAGACACAAGCCTCCTGGGTCAGAAACAAAGGACAGTTCATTATTCACAGCAATGGTTGTCGCCAGGATGTTAGCATGTTTTGCACTGGCTCCCTAAGCCCCAACTTCCAAAGGGCAACAGGAAAAGACCAGATGATACCTGCGTATTCAGCAGGTTGTGACCCAGGAGAACTCTGACCGGAATCTTCTGTAACGGGCAGTAAACATGCCTATTCTTTGCTCCAAAGAGAGACATTATATTCATTACACTGGGCAGTAGATATGCCTGTCCTTTGCTCCAGTGGGAAACACAGTCTCTCTCTGTCAAGGTTGTTCTCTACACAAACATCCTTGAAAAGACAGTGTGTAACAAAAGGCAGTCAGTGCCTCTGTTTGCAAGATGTGCAGAGTGGTTGAGGGAACATGTAGCAGGCTTGCGATCCATGGAGAATTGTCTCCCAACAGCAGTAATCTATCAAAACCAGACCTATTCAAGTCACTGAACGTTATGCTATTTTTAAAGTGCCTAAGGTAGCTGAGTTCCTTGATAATCAAACATCATTTTCATATTGTTTCAGTAAACCCTTGCAGCAAGAAAGCTGATTTTTTTTTTTTTTTTTTTTTTGCGGTATGGGGGCCTCTCACTGTTGTGGCCTCTCCCGTTGCCAAGCACAGGCTCCGGATGCGCAGGCCCAGCAGCCATGGCTCACGGGCCCAGCCGCTCCGCGGCACGTGGGATCCTCCCGGACCGGGGCACGAACCCGTGTCCCCTGCATCGGCAGGCGGACTCTCAACCACTGCTCCACCAGGGAAGCCCGAAAGCTGATTTTTGACCCACTCCAGCGAAAACAGCTCAGTACTAATGAGAGCATCCTGATAATTTAAAAAATTATTTTTCTAAGTATTTCATTCTTCCAAAGAAAGAAAAAAAATATTCTCTTTAACACACAATGCACATGAGATACTGTCTTGTTTCGGAAGTGACATGGAGGAGGAAGGGCCAGTGATAACCTGATTTCTCAGTACCCACATCAGCAGCACATATTTTCATGTATAGTACATCAGTAGGGTGGGGCTGCCACAGTGATACGTGCAAATAACTCCCATGTTACGGTAATCATTTATGTTAATACAATTCCTCTTTATGATAAGAGAAAAGATACGCTCATAAATATTAAAAGCTTATACATTTTATGTAAATAGTTTTAATTGATGATTAGAATTTTTGCCATTTATGCAACAATTTCTTTTCTCTTTCCTAGTTTTTAATACCAGATACCATTTGTCATGCATCTAATATTCGGGTAATTTGCATATTTAATCTCATTTGAATTTTAATGACTGTATATGAAGGAATGGAGACACACCCACCTACAGGATTCAGATCCACCTACCTGGAAAGCTGGTATATTTCTATTCCATTACTCTGCCTTATGGTTACCTGGCCCACCTCTTGGCCTGGGGTATGGATTTCCAAGAAGCTCTTGGAGCATTTCCCTCCAGGTTTCAAAGTCAGTTGCCTCACTTGGGCCTGCTGGCATCCTCAGCAGTGTTCACTTCTCCATAGCTCAAGCACATCATGGAATCACAGAGATGGAAGGGATCCCGAGAGTCTCCATACTATAGCATCCCCAGTGGGTGCCCATCTGCTTTCTGCCTCAGTGCTTCCTTGATTGGAAGTGCTTGTAGTAATTCGAAGTTTTAAAAATGTTGCTCTGTGCTGTCACTTTTTAATTTGTACACATTGTTCCATGCCTGCTATTAATCTACTTCCTCTTCTAGAAGGACTTCTCATAAAATCCAAGAAAAATTTTTCCAAAGAAGCATGCTGAACAAAGGGCAATAATCTAGGAGGTTTGTATAGTTATATCTTTAAGTATATTATTAAATATTAAAATATAGCTACTTGCTTCTCAAGCACTGATTAGGGTTAAATCATGCCAATAAATTACTCTAAATCATTTGCCACTGGAAGGATAGGGGGCTGACTTAGTGAAATACTTATTGGTACTAATCCATTTTTTATTATGCATCTAACACAATTGTTAAAGTTAGTAGTTTCAGCACAAACACAATAATAATAATAAATGTTGGGTAAGCATTTTTAAATGCTTCCGAGACACTGTCATTCTTATTTACATTTTCACATTAAACTATCCAGCAGGCTTGGTGGGTGATCCAATAGGTAATTGTCCTCCCAGAAGCTACCACCTATAGTGGTTAACATTTTCTTTTCTGTGACCGTTAGCCTCTGACCCATCTACTTTTTCCAACTGAGTGCTTTTTAAAGCAATTCCATCTCAAATACACTTCATTTCCTCAGATCCAGGATAAAGTACCAAGAAATTCAAAAGTCTCATTGAGAAAAGGTTTTTCCCTTATACTTTAGAATTACATCTCTCTCTCTTTCTTTTTTCTTTCTTTTTTTTTTTTTTTTGTATTTTAGGCAAGTGCAGTGGATTGAATAGTGTCTCCTAAAAATTCATCCAGAACCTCAGAATGTGATCTTTTGGGAAATTTGTAGATGTAATTAGTTAAAGATCTCAAGATGTAATCATCCTGGATTTAGGCTGGGCCTTGAATCCTATGACTGGAGTCCTTTTATGTAGAGTAGAGGACACAGGAGACCCATAGAGAAGAAGGAGTTGTGAAGATAGAGGCAGAGACTGGAGATATGTACAAGCAAAGGAACACCAGGGACTGTCTGCAATCACCAGAAGCTAGCAGAGAAGAATGGAATGATCTTTCCCTCATAGGCTCTGAGGAACCACCCCTACTGACACCTTGATTTCGGACTCCAGCCTCCAGAATGATAAGAGAATAAATTTCTGTTATTTTCAACCCCTGAGTTTGTACTAATTTGTTCTGACCATTCTAGGAAGCTAATACAGTGATATAACAACAATCTAAAACTAATAAAGCATAAATGTTTATCAATATGTGGTGTCCAAATCAAAGAAGATGCATTGAGAAAAGGAAAAAGGATTGGGTGGAGGATATTACTAGGTCTGAAAATAGGCTGCTGCCTTAATTAAAAAGCATCATTCTTCATAAATAGCCTGTGAAGACAAAAGGACTGCCTGGCTTGTTCTCTCTGTTATTCTCCATAGCCCTGATGGCATCGTATTGAGGTGATTTGTCTTCCACAAGCGCCCTTTCTTATTCTCAGATGAGGCTCTGTGTCCTAGCAGAGGGACTGACACATAAGTTACAGTAAGTGCTCAATAGATAGGAGGACATGTATCCAGCTTTACCTATGAATAGCAGCCCTTGTGTGCACCTGTTTTCCTGGCATAATTATTAATAGCGTCCTCTTTCCAGATATAGAGAACAGATTTGTGGTTGCCAAGGAGAAGGGGCATGAGGGAGGGATGGAGTGGGGGTTTGGGGTTGGCAGATGCAAACTGTTATATACAGGATGGATACACAACAAGGTCCTACTGTATAGCACAGGGAACCATATTCAATATCCTGTGATAAACCATAAAGAAAAGAATATATATATATATGTATGTATAACTGAATCACTTTGCTGTACAGCAGAAATTAACACAACATTGTAAATCAACTGTACGTCAATAAAATTTAAAAATATAAAATGTGTCCTCTTTCATATTCAGAAGTATGCTATTTGGATGAAAAGCTATCCTATCAATTTATGCTTATGCACATATGGAACAGATGATTTTGGAAATACTGTTATGAGTCTGCTTGAAAACTGGCAGAGCCAAGGTTTTCCCTATCTGTATTCATTTTTATTGTAAAATTCACATATGTAATTAATACATCCAGAATGATCCTATTAAAGTGAGTCAGATCACATATTTTCACTGCTCAAAATCCTTTTCATCTCACTCTGAATAACAATAGCCAAAGTCCTTACAGTGGCCCCCAAGTCCCCACGCTATGTGACTCATTTCCTCCCTGATCCCACAGTTGGTGTCTTGTCCAACTGCCCTCCTTGCTGACACTCAAACACACACGTAGACTACTGAGTCAGGGGATTTGCATTTGTTACTGATAAACACATGTCAGAATTTGTAAAATGTAGCCAAAGCAGTATTTGGGTATTAATAGACTTAAAATATCTATAATAGAATAAGAAAATAGAAAATTAATGGCCTAAAGTTAAAACTCAATTAACTAGAAGAAAACCCTCAATAATCCCAAAGACAGTAAAATAAATAATAATGATAAGTTTACAAATTAATAACATTTAAAAAACCTATAAAGATAATCAATACAAAAGTGTTTATTGGAAAAGAAAAATTCTGGCTATTTTCATCAAGGCAGAAGATATAAGCAAACAATATTAGACATGAAGAAGTGTAAGCTCCATTAGAGATTTTAAATCATAGGAGAATAAAATAAGCAAGTTATGACCATAATTTTGAAAACACGGATGAAATAGGTATTTTTAAGAAAAATATAAATCACCAACATATGACTCAAGAAATGCAAAATGCAAAAATACCAATATCCATAATGATAGATCAGTAATCAAACTTATTCCTCCCAAAAAGGGATCAGTTACAGGAAGTTTTATAAACCAATTGTACCAATCCTTTAAGGAACAGATCTTTTCTATTTTATACAAACTGCTATAGAAAAATAGGGAAGTTTATTTTATACATTTAGTATAATCTTGATAATAACATAAGGGTAATTCAAGATGAAAATTATAGGCCTGTTATATTTATGAACATTATAAAAATATTTGCAAATCAAATCCAGCAACATACAGAACCAAAAGTTATAAAATGTTCAACATTAGAAGCCCATTAATATAATTTACAATACTGATGTTCTAAAGAGAAAAATTATATAATAATCTTAATAGAAAAGCATTCGATGAAATCCAACACTCACTTTTCTAAGTTGTAAGAAAAACCTAACACATCCTAACAAATATTAAAAGACAAGTTCTACCAAATATTTATTAAATGAAATTCCAATTTTACAAAAACTCTTTTAGGTTCCACAAAAAGAGAGACTATCCCCCAATTCATCTTGGTACCAAGCATAATCTTGATGCCCAAACTAGACAAGAACAGTGAAGGGTGCCAGAATGTGCTGCCCCTACATATGCCACTTTGGCTTAAGGATTATTTTGAGCCAAAAACATTTGAAAAACAGCCGATATGATAAGGACACTCTGACCTTAAAGCTTGAGATTAAAATTCCCATGTGAAATGTTCCCTCTCTGTACCAAGAAGAAGAAACATTCTTAACAACAGAGATGAGGAGTCAAGGTAGAGAGAAATCTGCACAAACAGACCTTGTTAAAATCCACTCTTATCTTCCTTTAGTCTCTCCATATATTTTAGTTACTTTTCCACAATGGCTCTTCTTTGTTCAAACACTTAGGTGTAGTCGCTTCTTTGGGTCTTCACTTTCCTATGGGGGCTCCCATGTACATATACAAACCTATGTGCTTTTCTCCTGTTGATCTGTCCTACGTTAATTTAATTCTCAAGCCCAGCCAGAGACCCGAACAGGGTAGAGGTAAAGTTCTGCTTCCCCTACAATGATATTAAATAGAAAATTTACAGTCTAATTTCAATCCTGAACATAGGTGTGAAAATCCTAAACAGAAGCTTATAAAACCTAATTCCATAATCTATAAAAAAGTAAATAAGTTATGGTCAGGTTGAATGCATTCCAGGAATACAAAGCCGATTTAATGTCAGAAGGTAAAATTATATTATTTATCTCATGTGTAGTAAAGATTGTAAACTTGCCCCCAAAGAGGTCTGGCCTTTGTCCTTAGCTTCTAGGAGATAATCTCTAAGCATTTAGAACATCATGCCTGATAGGAATGTCTTTATTTGCCTGGGAACTTTGGATAACTGGAGAGTCTAACAGGATAATTTAGGGCAAAGGGTGACTACATTGGAAAAATGGGAACTGGAGACTGAAATCAGCCATGTGGGTGATCACTCCTACTTATGTAGTCGACCCCCAGTAAAAACCCTGGACACCAGGCCCAGGTGAGCTTCCCTGGTTGATAGTACTTTGTGCACATTGTCACACACTGAAACTGGGAAAGTAATGCATCCATGACTCCAGGGGGAGAGGACAACAGAAGCTCCATATTTGGTATATCCTGGACTCTGCCTTATGTTCTTCTTGACTGATTTTAATCTGTCCTAAAATTATCAAATCAATCAAATGATTTTAATTCTCCTAAAATCCCAACAATACAGTAAGCTGCTTTTAAAATTTATATGGAATAGCAAAGGACCAAGAATAGCCAAGACACTTCTGAAGAAGATGGGGTCTTCTACAATCATATATCAAGATTTATCATAAAGCTGTAGTAGTTAAAACATAGTGTCTGCCACAAGGATTGATCAATGGAACAGACTAGAGAGCCCAGGAATAATAGACCCACATATATGTGGACAATAGTCAATGTCAAGGAGAGAACATCTAAGGATGAAGAGGGAGAAAAGAAAGGAAAATTGTTGAAGAGAGAAATATTTGTCTCTGTATACATTTGACCGCAGCCAAAACTATTTTCCTTAATATTTTAGGAATGGGGGGACATCGAGTGTGGCCCAAGTCACAGTTCAGTTTTCACATCAAGAAAGACGGTCAGTTACATAATTTTGGGGGCCCACTACAAGATGAAACTGCAGTGCCTCTTGTTCAAAAATTATTAATAATTTCAAGACGGTGACAAACGAACATCCAACAAAGTGCAAGACCCTTCTAAGCCTGGGGACATGTGTGACTGCACATGTCACATGCCCATGAAGCCAGGCCTACCAACGAATATCCTACAGGTCTCTCTGCAGTGCAGGGTTTGAATAATGGATGATCATGAATCATATATACATTGCTATCAACTTTGTGGGTGTTAACTGATGTGAAAAAAGTTCTATCATGTCTGTTTTCACTTACAGCTATACATAATATTCTCTGGAATTAGGGCAAAGAATTTTCTACTTTTTCTCCAGTTATGTTAACTCAAACACACTTGTAACTCAATACCTCATTTAAGCTTCAACTCAAAGGCAGTTGCAGGGCATAGCCTAGTTCCAGACATTTAGGAGAGTACTTTAAATTTTCTTCCATTACCCTAATAAATTTTCTATTGTTTGACATTTTCCTGTGGCATTCATTTTCAAACTTGAAAGATTAATAGAACATTTCACCAAGGTAATACTAGGTTACTTTATTTTATTTTAGGTTACTTTATTTTTTATTGTCAAATAGAATGAATAAATCAGTGTCTAAAGTTATAGACATTGTAATGTATGAAGTTGAATAATTGGTAATTCCTAAAAATTGATTTTCTAGAATGGAGTAGAGTTGAAGAATTCTCAAAATTAGTTTTTATAAAATAAAAAATCTAACCTACTTTATAGAAGATATTTTGAAAAATATAAATATATAGAAGCTTCCACTACATTATTTTGAATCTTCCAAAGACTGGCTGCATTCTTATTTATTATTATAATATGTATAAATGCTTCCACTTCACCAATAGGCCCAATGTATAAAGTTATGTTTGGAGTTAAAATTTTCACAAGTGTTTGGTAATTTGTTATACCCAGACAGTGCTTCTGGGGCCATTTGTAGTAAAAGCTATTGCAAAGTAATATTTTCAAGTGGATTCTTTCACCCCCAAATGAAGAATTCAGCTCACTTTCAGAGAAGTGATTAAATGAACCATGGTAATTGCTTTCTCTTTACACAGTTACTCTTAAAATGCTGCAAAGGATCTCATCATTGATTTCAGGTCAAATCTTTTTGCAAGTTTTTCTTACTGGAGGTCTTCTGCCTGAAGCCACAGCAAGAGTTTTCAAGGAGTTAAGAGTGTATGAGGTAATCTGCATTTGCTATTATTAGGTGGACCCTATTGTGAGTGATTTTATTTGACAGCATCATAACTGATTACCTGAAAATTCGAGCCAATAGCTGTCTTTTCAAGAAAAATTCAATTTGCAATTTACATTTTCCACACTTCCTTTCCGCCCACTAACAAATCAACTGCAGATCTCTGTTCAGCTCCAAAAGGCGATTTGTGCTTTTTTGGTTTCTTTATAGTTTGCATTTTTTATGTTGCCCTATTTTTAGAGTCTTTCTCTACTCTGAAATCATGAAGGTATACTCCTATCATATCTTCTTAAAGTTCCTTCATTTTTTTTCACATTTATGACTAAAAAAATCTGGAATTAGTATATGTTTATGGTGTAAGGTAGAGGTCAAATTTCTTTTCTTTTTCTATGTGGATATTTAATTGTTCCAATATTATTCATTGAAGAGGTCTCCCTTTCTTCCACTGGTCAATAATACCACCTTTCTCATAAATCAGATATCCCTATGTGGCTGTCTGTTTTGGCTCTCTTTCTATTGCATTGGTCTATTTGTCTCTCCTTGTACCATTTTCTAAATCTGTGCCAGTGTCTGAACAACTGTAGCTTCATAGTCTTGATAATCAGGAATCTGGCTTTGTTTTTCTTCTTAAAAATTTTTCTTGATGATTCTTGGTCCTTGGATAGCTAACTAAATTTCAGCTTGTCAAGTTTAATAATAATAGTGATAATAAAAATAACAATCAAAGGAGGTTTGCTTTAAATATATAGATCCATCTGATACTATTTTTTACAATTTGATTACTCTAATTCATGAATGTATTTCCTATCAATTATTTAGATATTATTTTATTTGTCTTAATAGTGTTTACAGTTTTTTTTTTTGTACTCAGGTTTTGCATATACTTTGTTAGATTTATTCTCTGATATTTGATACTTTTGCAGTTATTATAAATAGTATCTTTCCATTTGATTTTTAAATAACTAGTATATAGAATTTAAAATATTGTTTCTAGTAACTTTGCTAAACTCATTTATGTTTTTATTTTTTAAATTTTATTATTTATTTATTTATTTAAAATTTTGGATTTTATTTTATTTATTTTTTTATACAGCAGGTTCATATTAGTCATCAATTTTATACACATCAGTGTATACATGTCAATCCCAATCGCCCAATTCATCCTACCACCACCACCTTCACCTCCCCATGGCTTCCCCCCTTGGTGTCCATACATTTGTTCGCTACATATGTGTCTCAGTTTCTGCCCTGCAAACCGGTTCATCTGTACCATTTTTCTAGGTTCCACATATATGTGTTAATATATGATATTTGTATTTCTCTTTCTGACTTACTTCATTCATATGACAGTCTCTAGATCCATCCACGTCTCAACAAATGATCCAATTTCGTTCCTTTTTATGGCGGAGTAATATTCCATTGTACATATGTACCACATCTTCTTTATCCATCCGTCTGTCGATGGGTTGCTTCCATGACCTGGCTATTGTAAATAGTGCTGCAATGAACGTTGGGGTGCATGTGTCCTTTAGAATTATGGTTTTCTCTGGATATATGCCCAGTAGTGGGATTGCTGGATCATATGGTAATTCTATTTTTAGTTTTTTAAGGAAACTCCATCCTGTTCTCCATAGTGGCTGTATCAATTTACATTCCCACCAACAGTGCAAGAGGGTTCCCTTTTCTCCACACCCTCTCCAGCATTTGTTGTTTGTAGGTTTTCTGATGATGCCCATTCTAACTGGTGTAAGGTGATAACTAATTGTAGTTTGGACTTGCATTTCTCTAATAATTAGTGACGTTGAGCAGCTTTTCATGTGCTTCTTGGCCATCTGTATGTCTTCTTTAGAGAAACGTCTATTTAGGTCTTCTGCCCATTTTTGGATTGGGTTGTTTGTTTTTTTGATATTGAACTGCATGAGCTGTTTGTATATTTTGGAGATTAATCCTTTGTCTGTTGATTTGTTTGCAAATATTTTCTCCCATTCTGAGGGTTGTCTTTTCATCTTGTTTATGGTTTCCTTTGCTGGGCAAAAGCTTTGAAGTTTCATTAGGTCCCATTTGTTTATTTTTGTTTTTATGTCCATAACTCTAGGAGGTGAGTCAAAAAAGATCTTGCTGTGATTTATGTCAAAGAGTGTTCTTCCTATGTTTTCCTCTAAGAGTTTTACAGTGTCTGGTCTTACATTTAGGTCTCAAAACCATTTTGAGTTTATTTTTGTGTATGGGGTTAGGGAGTGTTCTAATTTCACTCTTTTATATGTAGCTGTCCAGTTTTCCCAGCACCACTTATTGAAGAGGCTGTCTTTTCTCCATTGTGTATCCTTGCTTCCTTTGTCATAGATTAGTTGACCATAGGTGTGTGGGTTTATCTCTGGACTTTCTATCTTGTTCCATTGATCTATGTTTCTGTTTTTCTGCCACTACCATATTGTCTTGACTACTGTAGCTTTGTAGTATAGTCTGAAATCAGAGAGTCTGATTCCTCCAGCTCCATTTTTTGCCCTCAAGACTGCTTTGGCTATTCAGGGTCTTTTGTGTCTCCATACAAATTTTAAGATTTTTTGTTCTAGTTCTGTACAAAATGCCATTGGTAATTTGACAGGGATTGCATTGAATCTGTAGATTGCTTTGGGTAGTATAGTCATTTTCATGATATTGATTCTTCAAATCCAAGAACATGGTATATCTCTCCATCTGTTTGTACCAGCTTTAATTTCTTTTATCACTGTCTTATCATTTTCTGTATACAGGTCTTTTGTCTTCCTAGGTAGGTTTATTCCTAGTTATTTTATTCTTTTTGTTGCAATGGTAAATGGGAGTGTTTCCTTAATTTCTCTTTCAGATTTTTCATCATTAGTTTATAGGAATGCAAGAGATTTCTGTGCATTAATTTTGAATCCTGTAACTACCAAATTCCTTGATTAGCTCTAGTAGTTTTCTGGTGGCATCTTTAGGATTCTCTCTCTCTATATAGTACCATGTCATCTGCAAACAGTGGCATCTTTAGGATTCTCTATATATAGTACCATGTCATCTGCAAACAGTGACAGTTTTACTTTTCCTTTTCCAATTTGTATTCCTTTTATTTCTTTTTCTTCTCTGATTGCTTTGGCTAGGACTTCCAAAACTATGTTGAATAATAGTGGTGAGAGTGGACATCCTTGTCTTGTTCCTGATCTTAGAGGAAATGCTTTCAGTTTTTCACCATTGAGAATGATGTTTGCTGTTGGTTTGTCATATATGGCCTTTATTATGTTGAGGTAGGTTCCCTCTATGCCTACTTTCTGGAGAGTTTTTATCATGAATGGGTGTTAAATTTTGTCAAAAGCTTTTTCTGCATCTATTGAGATGATCATATGGTTTTTCTTCTTCAATTTGTTAATATGGTGTATCACATTGATTGATTTGTGTATATTGAAGGATCCTTGCATCCCTGGGATAAATCCCACTTGATCATGGTGTATGATCCTTTTTTTTTTTTTTAAGAAGATGTTGGGGGTAGGAGTTTATTAATTAATTTATTTATATTTGCTGTGTTGGGTCTTCATTTCTGTGCGAGGGCTTTCTCTAATTGTGGCAAGCGGGGGCCACTCTTCATCATGGTGCACGGGCCTCTTACTATCGCGGCCTCTCTTGTTGCGGAGCAGAGGCTCCAGACACGCAGGCTCAGTAGTTGTGGCTCATGGGCCTAGTTGCTCCATGGCATGTGGGATCCTCCCAGACCAGGGCTCAAACCCGTGTCCCCTGCATTAGCAGGTAGATTCTCAACCACTGTGCCATCAGGGAAGCCCCCTGTATGATCCTTTTAATGTGTCGTTGGATTCTGTTTGCTAGTATTGTGTTGAGGATTTTTGCATCTATATTCATCAGTGATATTGGTCTGTAATTTTCTTTTTTTGTAGTATCTTTGTCTGGTTTTGGCCTCAGGGTGATGGTGGCCTCATAGAATGAGTTTGGGAGTGTTCCTTCCTCCACAATTTTTTGGAAGAGTTTGAGAAGGATGATTGTTAGCTGTTCTCTAAATGTTTGATCAAATTCACCTGTGAGGCCATCTGGTCCTGCACTTTTGTTTGTTGTAAGATTTTTGGTCACTGTTTTAATTTCATTACTTGTGACTGGTGTGTTCATATTTTCAATTTCTTCCTGGTTCAGTCTTGGAAGGTTATACCTTTCTAAGAATTTGTCCCTTTCTTCCAGGTTGTCCATTTTATTGGCATAGAGTTGATTGTAGTAGTCTCTTAGGATGCTTTGTATTTCTCCAGTGTCTGTTGTAACTTCTCCTTTTTCATTTCTAATTTTATTGATTTGCGTCCTCTCCCTTTTTCTTGATCAGTCTGGCTAATGGTTTATCAATTTTGTTTATCTTCTCAAAGAAACAGCTTTTAGTTTTATTGATCTTTCCTATTGTTTTCTTTGTTTCTATTTCATTTAGTTCTGGTCTGATTTTTATGATTTCTTTCCTGCTGTTAACTTTGGGTTTTGTTTGTTCTTCTTTCTCTAGTTCCTTTAAGTGTAAGGTTAAATTGTTTATTTGAGATTTTTCTTGTTTTTGAGGTAGACTTGTATAGGTATAAACTTCCCTCTTAGAACTGCTTTTGCTGCATCCCATAAGTTTTGGATCATCGTGATTTCATTGTCATTTGTCTCTGGGTATTTTTTGATTTCCTCTTTGATTTCTTCAGTGATCTCTTGGTTATTTAGTAACCTATTGTTTAGCCTCCACGTGTTTGTGTTTTTTTCCTTTTTTTCCCCTGTAATTCATTTCTAATCTCAGAGCGCTGTGGTCAGAAAAGATGATTGATATGATTTCAATTTTCTTAAATTTACTGAAGCATGATTTGTGACCCAAGATGTGATGTATCCTGGAGAATGTTCCATGTGCACTTGTGAAGAAAGTGTAATCTGCTGTTTTTGGTGGAATGTCCTGAAAATATCAATTAAATCTATCTGGTCTCTTGTGTCATTTAAAGCTTGTGTTTCCTTATTAATTTTCTGTTTGGATGATCTGTCCATTGGTGTAAGTGAGGTGCTAATCTCCCCCACTATTATAGTGTTAGTGTCGATTTCCTCTTATAGCTGTTAGCAGTTGGTTTATGTATTGAGGTGATCCTCTGTTGGGTGCATATATATTTATAATTGTTATTTCTTCTTTTTGGATTGATCCCTTGATCATTATGTAGTGTCCTTCCGTGTCTCTTGTAACATTCTTTATTTTAAAGTCTATTTTATCTGATATTAGTATTGCTACTCCAGCTTTATTTTGATTTCCATTTACATGGAATATCTTTTTCCATCCCCTCACTTTCAGTCTGTATGCGTCCCTAAGTCTGAAGTGGGTCTCTTGTAGACAGCATATAGATGGGTCTTGTTTTTGTGTCCATTCAGCAAGCCTGTGTTTTTTGGTTGGAGCATTTAATCTATTCATGTTTAAGGTAATTATCAATATGTATGTTCCTATGACCATTTTCTTAATTGTTTCAGGTTTGTTTTTGTAGGTCCTTTTCTTCTCTTGTGTTTCTCACTTAGAGAAGTTCCTTTAGCATTTGTTGTAGAGCTGGTTTGTTGGTGCTGAATTCTCTTGGCTTTTGTTTGTCTGTAAAGCTTTTGATATCTCCATTGAATCTGAATGAGATCCTTGCTGGGTAGAGTAATCTTGGTTGTAGGTTCTTCCTTTTCATCACTTTAAGTATATCATGCCACTCCCTTCTGGCTTGTAGAGTTTCTGCTGAGAACTCAGCTGTTTACCTTATGGGAGTTCCCTTGTACGTTATTTGTCATTTTTCCCTTGTTGCTTTCAATAATTTTTCTTTGTCTTTAATTTTTGCCAGTTTGGTTACTGTGTGTCTCAGTGTGTTTCTCCTTGGGTTTATCCTGTATGGGACTCTCTGCACTTCCTGGACCTCGGTGGCTATTTTCTTTCCCATGTTAGGGAAGTTTTCGACTATAACCTCTTCAAATACTTTCTCGGGTCCTTTCTCTCTGTCTTCTCCTTCTGGGACCCCTATAATGCGAATGTTGTTGCATTTAATGTCCCAGAGATCTCTTAGGCTGTCTTCATTTCTTTTCATTCTTTTTTCTTTACTCTGTTCCACAGCAGTGAATTCCACCATTCTGTCTTCCAGGTCACTTATCCATTCTTCTGCCTCACTTATTCTGCTATTGATTCCTTCCAGGGTATTTTTCATTTCAGTTATTGTATTGTTCATCTCTGTTTGTTTGTTCTTTAATTCTTCTAGGTCTTTGTTAAACATTTCTTGCATCTTCTCGATCTTTGCCTCCATTCTTTTTCCAAGGTCCTGGATAATCTTCACTATCATTATTCTCAATTCTTTTTCTGGAAGATTGCCTATTTCCACTTCACTTAGTTGTTTTTCTGGGGTTTTATCTTGTTCCTTCATCTGGTACATAGTCCTCTGCTTTTTCATCTTGTCTATCTTTCCGTGAATGTGGTTTTTGTTCCACAGGCTGCAGGATTGTAGTTCTTCTTGCTTCTGCTGTCTGCCCTCTGGTGGATGAGGATATCTAAGAGGCTTGTGCAAGTTTCCTGATGGGAGGGACTGGTGGTGGATAGAGCTGACTGTTGCTCTGGTGGGCAGAGCTCAGTAAAACTTTAATCCATTTGTCTGCTGATGGGTGGGGCTGGGTTCCCTCCCTGTTGGTTGTTTGACCTGAGGCAATCCAACACTGGAGCCTACCTGGGCTCTTTGGTGGGGCTAATGGCAGACTCTGGGAGGGCTCACGCCAGGGAGTACTTCCCAGAACTTCTGCTGCCAGTGTTCTTGTCCCCACAGTGAGCCACAGTCACACCTGCCTCTGAGGAGACCCTCCAACACTAGCAGGTATGTCTGGTTCAGTCTCCCCTGGGGTCACTGCTCCTTCCCCTGGGTCCCGATGTGCACACTACTTTGTGTGTGCCCTCCAAGAGTGGAGTCCCTGTTTCCCCCAGTCCTGTCGAGGTTCTGAAATCAAATCCCACTAGCCTTCAAAGTCTGATTCTCTAGGAATTCCCCCTCCTGTTGCCGGACCCCCAGGTTGGGAAGCCTGATGTGGGGCTCAGAACCTTCACTCCAGTGGGTGGACTTCTGTGGTATAAGTGTTCTCCAGTCTGTGAGTCACCCACCCAGCAGTTATGGGATTTGATTTTACTGTGATTGTGCCCCTCCTACCATCTCACTGTGGCTTCTCCTTTGTCTTTGGATGTGGGGTATCTTTTTTCATGAGTTCCAGTGTCCTCCTGTTGATGATTGTCCAGCAGTTAGTTGTGATTCTGGTGTTCTCACAAGAGGGAGTGAGAGCACATCCTTCTACTCCACCATCTTGGTTCAGGGCCACAAATTTCGCTTCCCTAAACTCATTTATTAATTATTTTAATTTGGCTGTAATTTCTTTTCAATTTTTCCACTCACATAATTATAGCAGCTGTGAAGAGTGATGTTGTATTTCTTCATTTCTGAAAACTATGCAATTTATTTATTTCTTGTTTCATACTGTACTGGCTAGGACTTTCAAAGGTGTATGTTAAATAAAAGTGATTCCTTGTCTTGTTATGGATCTCAAAAAGAAAACTTTCAACATTTTACCATTAATTTTTACACTCATCAGAATTTGCTTTGTAAATATCTTTCATTAAATTAAGAAAGTTCCCTTGTAGTTCAAGTTTGGTAGGAGTGTTTGCTTTTTAAAACTATGAATGGATATTGGATTTTACCAAATGCTTTTTCTGCAACTATGTGTGTTTTGTCTCTTTCATTCTATAAATGCGGTGAATTACATTGATTTATTTTTCAATGGAAGACCAAAATTCAAAATTGCATTTTTGGAATAGTCCAATTCAGTCATGAAATATTACTTTTTGCATATTACTGGATTGTCTCAGCAGCAGTAGAATATGTTTCATGAGTGCAGGTGTTTTTCTCTGTTTTATTCACTGCTCTGTTACCATGGCATATTTGTTGAGTGAATGAATGAAGGAATACCTCAGAATTGTGACATCCTCTGCCTGTGAATAGAGAGCCCTGATTCCCTGGTTACCTGGGGTGGGGTCATTTCTCCTGGCTGCACAGGGGTCATGTCTCCCCAGGACTGGGCACTACATTCACCCCACTTTTTAGACAGCATATATCCAAACAACGCCTCTCTTGGTTTCTTACCAAAGCCACTCTGCCTCCTTACCCATCTCCCTGTCCTTCCTATGTGTTGAGACCCCTTACATTCTTTATCCAGTATTTAGTGGATAAACGAGTCACTTGTTCACTGGCATCCAACCCAGTTCACCCAATGGCACAGCTGCCTAGGAGCCAGAGAGGGGACAAGGAGAGAAGGTGGAGGGACTGCAGCTACCTTTGTATCACCCTGAAGATCATGACTAGAATCCTACATTCTGGGAAGAACTCTCATCTGTTCTGTGGAAGTCACTGTTGAAAGAGAATAAAAGCGCTGAGACATATGTTTTTCGTCAGGAATCACAAAACAAGGAGAACCAAGACCAAGTGTGCTGTCAGATGACACATAGATACTCACCTATTATCCTCCATTATAAAGCATGAGAAATGTTTCAGAATGTTAAGCATTTCATTTCCAAACATGTTTAAGTAATGTGAAAAAAATCTCATTTTAAAATGATCAATGTTCCATGAAGTTAACAAGCTCATTTGGAACAAAAATGACATGAGCTATATTATGGTTTCTTTACTGGTGACATTGTATAATTACAATTACAACTCTAATTGTGAAAGACTAAACCTGTAAACAAAGTATTTGACCTTAATTTGGCTTAGGTTACAGAGCTCTTCATGACTCTTTTGCCCACTCCTCCATTTTTCTCCTTGAACTTTTGCCCCAGGGGTTTTGTAATTCATTCCAATTATCCAATAAGGCAGGTTTTCCTGACAGTAGAGGTACATCTCCCCACCCCCCCCACCCCAACCCCAACACACAGGGACACATATTCTCTCTCTCTCTCTCTCCCCTTAGAACAATCTTTCCCATCAGCAGCTTCTTTGTGCGGCAACTTCAACCCTTCAGAGGCCTTAAATATCACTTCCCACCTCCACCCCCAAAATAGGAACCAGGCCCCTGTGCTATTTTATAGCCCCTTGAATTTTTCTTATCATATCACTCATCAAATGTCATTTATCCACTTGTCTTCCCTAGAGGCTATAAACTCTTAGGCAAGTGTCCATACTGTCTTGCTCACAGTTGAATCTCCAGGCCCTGGAGTAGTACCTAGCATATATCAGGGATTCAATAAGTATTTATTGAATGAGTGAATGAACAATTAAAATCTTAGCCTGGCTTATATTCCTGAATTATTAGTGTTAGCCATGCACCTTTCTAAGTTGACTTAGAACGGGTTCTAGGAGGTCTTATGTCTGTAGCTTGAAGAGCTCCTGAGAATATAATTTCCCCCTAAATGAACAGAGGTGATTTAGTACTAAAAGCCCCTGCCCAGTGTCCACTGAGAGGCAGACTGCCATGGGTTTGAATCCCCACTCCACTACTTACGAGCTATGTGACCTAGGACAAGTGACAATTTTTTTTGTTGTTGTTGTTCAGTAGGCGGGCCTCTCACTGTTGTGGCCTCTCCCGCTGCGGAGCACAGGCTCCGGACGCGCAGGCCCAGCAGCCATGGCCCACGGGCCCAGCTGCTCTGCAGCACGTGGGATCCTCCCGGACCGGGGCATGAACCCATGTCCCCTGCATCGGCAGGCGGACTCCCAACCACTGCGCCACCAGGGAAGCCCCAAGTGACAATTTTTGTGTGCCTCAGCACCTCTCATAAGGTGGTTGTTGAAGGATTAAAGGAGTTTAACACAGTGGCTAGCATACAGTGAATACCTAAGGAATGCCATGCCTTTATATGACAGTAAGTCAGGTGATAATTGTAGTGCGGGCTTCCCCAGGAAGATGCCGAAGGGGATCCCCTTGGGAGGAAATATTCAGTTCTCTTGTTAAGAGGTTATGGGGACATGAGTGAAAGGGTGAAGTTTCAGTCACCTCAGCTGAAAATGGAATTGGGGCTACTGGGTGCCCTGCCATCTAAAACTGATACTGGGCTCCAAAGAGGGGAAGGGGAAACCTATTTAGGGAGACACAGTGACTTCTCTTTAAATTTATAGTTCAATACTTAAACAGGGGCAAACTCTCAAAAAGATGAACTTCCTCATCCATCATCTTACTCCAGGGAACTGTTTTTTTTTTTTAATTTATTTATTTTGTTTTTGGCTGCAGTTGGTCTTCGTTGCTGTGCAGGGGCTTTCTCTAGTTGCGGCGAGTGGGGCTACTCTTTGTTGCTGTGCGCGGGCTTCTCATTGCAGTGGCTTCTCTTGTTGCGGAGCACGGGCTCTAAGTGCACAGGCTTCAGTAATTGTGGCACGTGTGCTCAGTAGTTGTGACTCGAGGGCTCTAGAGTGAATGCTCAGTAGTTGTGGTGCACGGGCTTAGCTGCTCCATGGCACGTGGGATCTTCCCGGACCAGGGCTCGAACCTGTGTCCCCTGCATTGGCAGGTGGATTCTTAACCAATGCGCCACCAGGGAAGTCTCAGGGAACTGTTTTGAAAGAGCAGTAACCATAAGCACATCCCAGAATTATCCCCTAGTCTTTCCCCGCCAGTGTTCAGATTAACTAGAGAGGACAGTGGATGCTCAGGTGGGTGAGAGAGAACAGTGAGAGCTGTGGAATGTCCTACACTGTGGGTTGGCCACCCTAATTCCCATCCCCCACACCCTTCTCATCAGCCAGCTTCCAGCCTGTGACACAGCTCTGGTGGATGACATATAAGAGAATATTTATGTGTTGGGGCTACTGGAAAGGTTTTTGCTTCCTTGATAAAGAAGAGACCGAATGGGCTATGTGGACTGAAAAAAATGCACAACCTAAAAGTTGAGAGTTACTTATCTGGTGGACAAAACTGAGGACTTAAGCCTGGGACACAGCATCTCAGATAACTCTGAGAGACTGCTCCGAAGAGACAAGGGGAGCCAGGGTACGTAGGAGTTTTTGAAACAAAGACCAAGTATCGGAACATCAAAGGATTACTGTTAATTAAAGAAAACCAGACATCTCAAGTTAAGGAATTTAGTGCTTTTCTATGTATGGGAAGATGCAAAATCTGGGCTCACTGAAATCATTCCTTTGATATGCACCTCAGCTATCTGGGGCCAGTCTCCTGTGCTTCCTCATCTTGAGTCTTCTCAGGGTGCATCGTTGCAGGGCTCACCATTGGGGCAGCTGTAATGTGATGGCTTGGTGGCGGCAACATCCTTTGCTTACTGATATGGCAGGCAATATCTTTCACTTACAGCTAGGATGCTTCATTTTGCCCTTCCTTCTTTCTCCTTGTCCCTGCCTAGAACATAGACAGATGTGATGTCTCAAGGTGTAGCAGCTATTTTGCAATCATAAGGCAATGAGCATGAAGGCAAATGCCTCTAAGCTAAGGATGGTGGAGGGAAAGATGGAAACACCTGGATCCCTGATGACATCATGAAGCTCCTGCACCAGCCCTGGACTGCCCACCTCTGCCCTTGTCTGAGACAAATAAACTGAGGTGAGTGATGGTTGGGTTTTCCTGCCTTTGAATGGACTCCTAACACATACATACATGCATGCATACATACATGCATGCATACATACATGCATGCATACATACATACAAACTAATAAATAAATACAGCCTGCAGCCCAAACCTTTAGACAATGTGCACCTCAACTGCAACACTTACCACAGTATCTTATCATCACTTAGTTTTCTTTCTCTTCTATTAGACCTGAGTTCCTTGAGGGTAACGATCTGGGCTTATTTATTTCTCTCTCTACAGCATATACTGTAGTAGAGACTCAGTAGATGTTTGATGAGTGAATCCATTACATTGGATGTATTGTGATGGGTGAGCTTGCAGATCAGGAGCTTGTGCTATGGTCCAGCCAGGAGAAGGGTGATGCTCTGTGAAGAAACCAGGGGCATCTTGAGAAATGAAACTCATGAGCCATTAACTGAACTCTTGTGGTTTCACTTATTTCTGGATCTTTTATGACAAAAGCAAATAAAGCATGCTAATACGTATAAAAATGCAGACATTTTATCAGATAATGAAAACATATGCACTTCTCAGACATAGAATTAACCTTAATAGGAGGAGTGATAGGAATAACAAAACAGGGAAAAGGGCAAAATAATTTTTCTCCCCTTATTCACGTGGCTGCTTACTCATGAAATCTAGACGTTTGTATTTTAAAGAATCCAGAGCCATGACTGATTAAGAAATGTTCACTCTTTTTTTTTTTTTTTTTGCGGTATGCGGGCCTCTCACCGTTGTGGCCTCTCCGTTGCGGAGCACAGGCTCCGGACGCGCAGGCTCAGCGGCCATGGCTCACGGGCCCAGCCGCTCCGCGGCATGTGGGATGCTCCCAAACCAGGGCACGAACCCGTGTCCCCTGAATCGGCAAGAGGACCCTCAACCACTGCACCACCAGGGAAGCCCAAGAAATGTTCACTCTTGACCCTTATTGGCTTCATTCAGGCAACACTCAGCGGGCTGCCTCTGCAAAAGTTTACTTCTCAGGGCTCTGTCTTGCCTCTTCTGCCTTCCTCTTTGCCTGAGGCTGATTTCATTTCCTCCAGCATTATGAGGCTCCTGAGTCAATTTGCCCAGAGCCTTTCTGTCGTTTGCATTTCACCTGCCCACTTCTCTGGATAGTTCCTATTTTAAAATGCTTATGTAACAACTTTGGGCCCACTGGGGTCTTTTGAGTCTTGAAGATTTTAATCAGACTGGAGTGAGTCCCCATTTCATGCCCTGTGGAAAATCTAGTATCTTCTCCCAGTTTCCACCTAATTCCCAGGAGGCTCCCCTGGGTCTCACGGACACCCCTGGCTCCTACTTCCTGCTGCTGATGAGTCGGTGTTTTTCACTCTGCACCTGTGCTAATTCCTTTTCTCTACTTTAGCATCAATGCAGCTGTGGAACTCTGGACATTTACTTAATTTGTATTTCTGTTTTGAATAAGCCAACTAATTTATAGCACTAAATGTGACTGCTTCCTTCTAAGTAAAGTATAAAACTTTCGTGAATACATGTTGAGTACTTATTTTATCCCTGGCACTGTCATGCCAGAGACACTTTAATGACCCACTGAACTAGGTGATGGGCAGGTATCTGTGACCAAGAGAGCCACAGCCCCTGCCCCTGCCAGTGGGGATACCAGTGAGGGGTAGAAGTACCATGGGCCCTGAGGGCCAGTGACACTCCGTGTACCCTGTGCAGGTGCATGTTTGTAAGAGGTTCTGTGTAGTATTGTTTCTTATGCTCAACGCAACTGAGTTGCAGCCTCACTGTAATTCACTATTTCTTATAAATTGAATTTGTTTACTATAAAATTCCTACTAAGAAACTCTAATAATTGGGTCAACATTGGAAAGCAAACTACTTGTATTAGTACCTGCAAAAATCACTCATGTTGAAGACAAGTCATTATTATGGCCTGTATTTATATGTTCCCAGAAAGAAAAATGCTGCTATATTAGAGGAATAAAACTTCATTCTATTAAGCATTTAAGTAGATACAGGTTAGATATTATACCTTTGTATGAATTCTCTTTTTCTAGTTTTTGAGCAAATGACTAGAGTTTTTCTTCTGCTTCTTGCCAGCTTATACTTAACCGTGTGTGCACTGATGTCTCTCTTCGAAAGGAACAACTTCTGGATTTAAGGCGGCCTTTAGGGCCCTCTAGTGGTTTCTTGAATATGAAATAGTAAAAATTACCTTTAAGCTGAATAAGAGAAAAAAAATCTCTTTAAATTTGCTACACATCAGCTCTCAGAAGCTTTAAAGACAGACATTGGAAAAACTGTAATAACTCATATATATCCTTTCTTTTTTTCCAAAATGAAATTTGTTACTGTTTTTGCATTCCCACGGTAGTTACATGTGAAAATAGCTCCTTGCTGAAGGGTATCTTACAACATAAAGATAGAATATTTACATATTTAGAAATTAACATACAACACTAGTGCAACGGCATTTTGTAAGACGTATCTTGCTTTTTTTATTGGCTCATTCAAATGTGCACACAGTAAAGACTCATGTGAGTTCTTGGATTTTTGAGGAACGATGGAATTTTGGCATCTTCTTGGTTGGTTATGGAGTTTTAATCTATCCTGACAGCTAAGAGAATTTTCTGGCACCAACCTTTGTACCTTTCTGTTATATGCATTTAGAAAAAAAATTTTTTTATATTGGAGTATAGTTGATTTACAATGTTGTGTTAGTTTCAGGTGTACAGCAAAGTGATTTAGATATATATATATATATACATATATCCATTCTTTTTCAGATTCTTTTCCCATTTAGGTTATTACAACAGACTATTGAATAATACTGTGCTATACAGTAGGTCCTTGTTGATTATCTATTTTATATATAGTAGTGTGTACATGTTAGTCTCAAACTTCTAATTTATCCCTCCCACCTTTCCCATTTGGTAACCATAAGTTTGTTTTCTATGTCTGTGAGTCTGTTTCTATTTTGTAAATAAGTTCATTGGGATAATATTTTTTTTTTTAGATGTTGGGGGTAGGTGTTTATTAATTAATTTATTTATTTTTGCTGTGTTGGGTCTTCGTTTCTGTGCGAGGGCTTTCTCCAGTTGCGGCGAGCGGGGGCCACTCTTCATCGCAGTACGTGGGCCTCTCACTGTCGCGGCCTCTCTTGTTGCGGAGCACAGGCTCCAGACGCACAGGCTCAGTAGTTGTGGCTCACGGGCCTAGTTGCTCCGCGGCATGTGGGATCCTCCCAGGCCGGGGCTAGAACCCGTGTCCCCTGCATTAGCAGGCAGATTCTCAATGACTGTGCCACCAGGGAAGCCCTGGATCATTTTTTTAGATTCCACATATAAGTGATATCATATGATATTTCTCTTTCTCTGTCTGACTATTATATCCAATTTGAAAGAATTCAGCCTAGGAACAGCCTCACATTTAAGTCATGTCAACGATTTAAAGAAACAGCTATAGACTTCTCTCAGTGCAAGATTCCTGAGCTATTAAATGCTGGCTCCCCAAATATCACCAACAGAAACTTTTGATAAGACAAATCTGAGTTCATTGCTTACCTCAGAAAGGGTGACTACCACCTCACGAAACTCTGCTGTTGTCTTGGAGTGGGGGAAGACGAGGACAGGATTTATTGAGAATTAAAAGGGTGATGTAAGGTGAGTCTTCTAAGATGGGGCTAAGGATCTCAATACAACCACCCAAGATAGCTGGAAACATCAAGGCAAGGTGTTCAAAGAATCTTAGGTGCAAACTCTCTGTTGATGTTATCCAGAGGTGATGGGTCTTTTGGGAAGATCCTATAATGAACAATCAAGCCATTTCCCTGGGAAGAAGACTCCTGGACAAATAAAGCAATGCTGGTAAAGACAGAGGAACAGCAAAGTGATGCTAATATAGACAGTAGGTGTGGTTTTGGTTCTCGGTGTTCAGACTGAGTAGCAGGGTGGACAGTTTCAGTTCTTAGCAGCCTTCCACAATTAAGATGCCTTCATGGTGTCAAAGCAATATTCCCTGCTGAAAATGCAAATACTTAGAGGAATATCATATCTAACTACTATAAGCATTTTGCTCTTTAGAATGACTATGTTTTAAGATTGTTTCCTATTAGGATATTTAAATGGAAACAGTTCTCTGAGAGAATAGACATAGTTTTACCAAGATTTGATATTGATAAAAGGTAGACATTTTTAAGCATAGAAAGTTGGCAGGTAGGTAGGATGTCAGAGTTCAGCGTTACAGGGCTCCCATGCAGAACACAATGGCTTCCCAAAAGCAGTATTTTGTGTGCACTAAAGAACGTTATAAAAGATGCAGTAAGTCGAGGACAAAATATTGTCTCTAGTTTTGCTTCAGGGTTAACCTTCGTCCTGTTTCTGATTCAGAGCTGTGTCCTACCCGTAAGTGCCTGGTGGTAGAACTAGCAGGACTCCCAACTGGCAGCTAATATGATGACTTCGTGTTAGTCTATCAGCCCCATCTCTGAAGTGAACATGCTTTTTCCAGTCTCAAGTAAGTTGTGTGTTTTTTTTTTTTTTTTTTGCGGTATGTGGGCCTCTCACTGTTGTGGCCTCTCCCCCTGCGGAGCACAGGCTCCGGACGCGCAGGCCCAGTGGCCATGGCTCACGGGCCCAGCCGCTCCGCGGCATGTGGGATCCTCCCAGACCGGTGCAAGAACCCGCGTCCCCTGCATCGGCAGGCGGACTCCCAACCACTGCGCCACCGGGGAAGCCCAAGTAAGTTGTGTTTTGAGAGAGGAAGGACACAATGTGTCAAAGAGAAATTGCACCAGACACTCGTTAAAAATGGCAAGACAGAGTTTATTTGAGCTACTGCAGTAGAGGAGAGAGACTTCAATACACAACTGAGCTCAACTGCAGAAACAGCAAGGGTTTCTGTGGAATTATAGACAAGGGGCAAAGTGAGGGGTTCAGTGGATGAATTATTAAGAGAGACTTGGTTACATATCAGAGGTGAGAGAAGAGGGACATGATTAGATATCAAGGATGGGAGGATTCACTTCATAAATATTTGTATTTCTGACATCCTATAGTAGGGGAAGTCTTGTGGTTTAGCTGGCTTAGCAGGCCAAGGACAAGGCCCAGTCAAGCAGAGTGCTCAGAAGACCTGACTAAAGTTTGGTCAAGGAGATAGTCCTTGTCAAAGACGGGAATATTTGAAGATAACATTGGGAGTGAGTAGATGAGTGTAAGGAGTCCAGTTGGGGTGAACTCAGCTTCACTTCGCTTTGCCAAAAGAAGGACAGCCTCCAGTTTAAGTTCTCCCACATCCCCAGAGTCTTGATTTGTGTCAGCAGCTCACATGGTTGCAGGACCAGCAGGAGGGAGCTAGAGGCCATTGGGTCCATGGCAAATGAGGCTGTCAGCAGAGGCATTGTATTTGCCTGTGCTTTAAAGGCATTAATTTATTCAATGTAAAGATTTAAAATATACTTCAATTTTGTAACATTGCTTTGTCCTTTTTCTGTTTTTTAATGTTACCAGGGGCCTCAGTATGAGTAGTCAGCACGTCTCAGCCTGAGAGAGGCCCTTTGTAGATGGTTTCTGGAACACTCTATTCATCAGTCATATGGATTCCAAAAAACCCAAACACCTGAGAATTAGTCAATTATCCACCTCTTGCCGCAGTCCTCTCCTCAACCCATCCATGAAGAAATGAACCATGTGGTGCATTGGAAAGGGTCTGACCTGAGGACTCTGAGTCATCATCTTAATGACGGCATTTAAAGCCATATGACCAGATGAGATCACTTGAGGAGTGAGTACAGGTGCAGAGAGAAGTCCAAGGTGGAGAGCCTGGGGTACTCCCACATTCAGAGGTCTGGGAAAGGAGAATCCAGCAGAGGAGATGATGGGGGAGGGGAGGACGAGAACCACCAACGATTGTTTTAAAAAAGCCATTTCATTACTGGCTTTTTATTAATTCAGAGGTCACTCCTTCTACGGAGGTTACTCCTTCTATGGATCCCTCTTATAACTATTGATTCCTCAGTTTCTTCTTTACATATTTACACAAGACATATATGGAAATACCATACTCAAAAACAGACCTACAGTAACCCTTATCTCATTTTGGGATCCATCTTCTGACTTAGCATAGTGGGGACATGACAGAGTTAGTCATAGATGTTGAATTATATGCATTTTCTTTAATAAATCAGGTTTTCCAAGTTGCTATTTAGATATTATTCCAGAGCTCAGCACATGAAATAGAAACCAGTTTAGATTTTTCAGTGAGGAGAGAATTGAACAGAGAAAATTAGGCACTTAACAAATTTTTTGGAAGGTCATGGGGCTACCACTGATCTGTTGGTTCCAAGATGAACCACCATTGCTGCTACTGCTGCTGCTGTCAAGCTGCCACCACACCTGCTCACGTCCGGGAAGCTGAGAACTAAATATGAGAACAGCGTCCAGCTGCCACAAACACCTATGCTTTAGGGAACTTGCTTGCCGTCCTATACACCACAGAGGTGGGCTTTCCCGCCATTATGCTTTCTATATCTCTATGAGTCTATATCATTAGCCTGATCCAAATCACATTTAAAACTTTAGCTCCAAGCAATTCTGAAAAGTGTAGTTTTTAGACTTCTAGCCCTTTAAATACAGAGGGGATACAAAAGAAAGGGGACTAGTCTCCAAATAAGAATAGTTAATATTCAGCGCAAATGTGTTCACGGTGTTGCACGTCTTGTAAAAGTTTATAAGACTTAACCATTTTCTAAAAGCTGCAGCTTCTACATGACTTCATAAATATTTGTATTTTTGGCATTCTATAGTAGAGGAAAGGCCTACGGTTCTTACTAGTTTGTTACCCTCTGCTTTTATGCTATGCTTGGCGTCCAAAGAATTCCCACACCTTTGTCAATTATAATGTCTTTTACTCAACACTCATTTAACATACTTTAAGTAAAAACGTTTTGGACAGTCCATATCTAGGTGCCCTCCAAACTGGGCTATGATATTGATATGGCGTGACATCTTTCTCCTGGTCTTTCATCCTTATAAGCAAATCATTAATCCACTGATCAACTGCACTAAAGCTTAAACGGCTACTGGGGGAGAGGGGGAAAGGGGTATATGATGAGGGAGTTTAACAGTCTGGCAGCATCTAGTCTAAAAGTATAGACTGACCTCACACACTGTTTCCAGTTTGGTCTCTCTCTCTCTCTTTTTTTTTTTTTTTGCGGTATGTGGGCCTCTCACTGTTGTGGCCTCTCCCATTGCGGAGCACAGGCTCCGGACGCGCAGGCTCAGCAGCCATGGCTCACGGGCCCAGCCGCTCCGTGGCATGTGGGATCCTCCCAGACCGGGGCATGAACCCATGTCCCCTGCATCGGCAGGCAGACTCCCAACCACTGTGCCACCAGGGAAGCCCAGGTTGGCCTCTCTTAATCAGAGATTAATCTTATTCCAGCACTGCCAACCCACTAAATGCACTGGCCTCTCCTACAGTTATCCAACCCCTTCTTCCTACTTCATGTCCAGGGTCAAAGCCAATAACTTTATAAAGTAGAGCACAGGCAGTACTTAGTTTATTTCAAAAATAAAATGTCTTTTGAGATTTCCTTTTTTTGTTATTTTTCTATCTTCAGTCTTTTGAGGATATTAAAGAAAGAACAACAAGAGTTAAGTCAAAAGCCACAGCTGCCAAAGGAAATAAAACTAAAAGATTAGTTCTGCTGTAAAAACCCCTTGCAGTTCTCCTCCCAGTAGACTTGACAAATGAAGAGAGTCGCACAGATCTAGAAACACATGTCATGGCTAGGACTCCTTGATTAGTCAAGTTATCTTTCCCATTTGAAACATAGCAATCCAAATAATGATGTTTTCTTTGTAAATACCAGAAGGCTGTTTGAATATCTGTGAATATTATAAGACTATACATTATATAATATTAGGAACTGCGATTTGGAAACAGGAATTGTTCATTACTTGGTTTAATTGTCTGCTTCCTGAACGCAGTAGGAGCTTCTTGAGGATGTGGGCTATGCCCAGGACACTCTGATGGATAGGAGAGGTCTGACACAATTCCCTAGACTAGAGTTTCTAAGAACTAGTAAAAATTGGGCTTCCCTGGTGGTGCAGTGGTTGAGAGTCCGCCTGCTGATGCAGGGGACGCAGGTTCGTGCCCCGGTCCGGGAAGATCCCACAGGCCACAGAGCAGCTGGGCCCATGAGCCATGGCCGCTGGGCCTGTGCATCCAGAGCCTGTGCTCCGCAACAGGAGAGGCCACAGCAGTGAGAGGCCCACGTACCGCAAAAAGAAAGAAAGAAAAAAAAAAACTAGTAAAAATTAACTACATGGCAAACAGGGAGTCAGCACAATCAGGCAGAAAGCAAAAGCATGACATGCTTGGGGAAATGGAGGTGGCTTAGTAGGACTGTTCTGTTGGGATGTGCTGAAGAGCAGGGTAGAGGACGGCAGGGCTCACAACACACAGAGTCAGAGTTACTAAGAGATGAAATTTCAGCTCTCTTCTGAAAGCCCCAGGAAGGGCTTGACTGGATGGACAATCTAGAAAAAATGTTGTGTCCCTATAGACTGGGTTGAGGATGCACTAGAGAGTGGGAAGCAGACCAGAGACAGGGAGACCAGTTTGGAGGTCATTACAGTAAATCTGGGCAAGAACTGATGATGATCTAAACTGATGTTAAGTAAGTAGGTATATCAGGGAAAGAAAGAATGTATTTGAGACATAATTAAGCAGGAGAGCCTTTTGTAATTCTGCCAACGAAGTAGAGTGTGGCCGTTGAGAAGGTAACCATTGGAGGCACACTGTCTGGGTTTGAGTTCTGCAGACTCTGCCACTATGGCATGGCTTTGGCAAGTTGCTTAACTTCTTAGTGCCTCAGTTTCCCCACCTGTGAAATGGGGGTAGTAATGTAACACAGAATTATTGGGATTTAGTGAAACAGTACATGGAGAGCACTTACCTCTCTGCTTTTTTCACTGCCTTACCAGGACTGGAGACCCTGTGGATCCAGAAGTTTTAGGGAGGGACGTATCCCCATTTGAACCATAAGGAGGCATAACAAAAGAAGAGTCTCGGTGGAAGTGACTTCAGAACTTCAGTCTCTGTCTAAGATTCACAAGCTTGATATTACCATCATGGAAAAGCTAGGAATTTTGCTTTTTTTTGAAACAGAAAATACATTATTACACTTTGGACAACATGTCAAATTAAAAGACAGAAAACCAAAGACTGTTCCTGTTTTTTAAGCAACATTTAAGCAGAAGAAAAGGAGAAGCTTAACACATGAAAGGCACTTTGGAGAAAGAAATCTGACAGGTCCAGTTATCCATGGCCTTCCTGGACTAGGTATTCATACCCAAATGGTTCTTTATTCTCAAGGACATCAGGACCACAAGTTGGTTCCAGAGATCAGAATCCTAAATCATGGCTCAAAATAACAGGAAAGATGGATGGGTTTTAGCAGCTGTTTTGGTGTATCTTTCTTGAAACAGGTGATGCTCATAAGATCTAGAAAACCACCAGGGAGGAAACGTGAGCTCTCCATTACTCCCTTTCTCTTCTCCTCGCTCCCCTTTGCTTCACCCATCTTACATCTCTCCCCATCCTTCAAAGCCCTGGTCAAATCCCTCCTCTGTTAAGACTTTCCTGCTTCAAGCCCATGCTAACTTCACTTTCCTCTAATTTATTATTTCCCTTCTTTTATAAGTATGTCTTAGTATCAGATGTTTCTCTAAAAAAAATTATTTACAACAGAAGTATGCTTAGCTTTAACATAAAAGTTAACCTATTTTAAAAGTATTTTCAGGACTGGAAGGCATTTTGGTTTCTGCCCAGGGAGAGTGTTCAACCTGCAACATCTGAAGGGCTGGTGTGAATCAGCCCCAAGAGGAGGATGTTTTGTTGTGTCATTTGTCAGCTTCAAGCACCCGCAAAGGGATAAAGCTCCCACACTTCCACTCCTCAAAGGTGGGCTTCTTAAGCCTAAAGGGAAATCCAAGGTAGTAACAAATAATTCTGTGTGCAGTTCTGGAGAGAAACTCTCCATCTACAGTAAAGACACTTATGACAAGGAATGCGGAGACTTCACACTTGATACTGGTGGCCTTGCTGTGCTCAGATTTAAACCAGGAAGAATTTTAATCATTTCTTGGATCAGGTACCTAAAGCAAATGAAAGTGTCAGTGTTTGAAAACTAGACAGTTATTTGGCATTTAACAACTAGACAAAATGAGTTTTGTTGTGGTTTTATAAAGGTCACTGCCCCAAATGGAAGTCAAATGCTTCATCTTCTTTCACTGCAACAAAAATACTGCTTTTTAAAAGAGGGAATAAGCAGATGAGGGATATCTTTGTTTTCTTTCTTATCCATTCTTTTAGAGACAACGAATAGACTTGGGCAATAGAAGTGCAGGTTGGTAAAAAAAAAATGTTTAATGAAGTTTTGTTTTTGTTTTGTTTCCCTGGTGGGTACCATCTTACATATTTTCTGTATTCTTTCTCATAAGATCTAAATGAATCAAATGGTAAAGATACAATCTTTAGGTCTAGGACTTCCCCAAGTCCTAATTGTATCCTTTTCCTCACATTTTTCTCCTAACCCTATGAAGAGAACTAGTCGTAGGAATAATCAGTAAATTTCTAGCAACTTTAGCGCAGCCCATCAGACACTATAACAAAGAGCTGTGGCCATTGTGAAGGGGCTGGTGCTGTGCTTCCAGCTCACAAGAGCTCATTGTGTTTATCTCTTCCCAACTCCTTGTTCAGTGACCTCAAGTCGGTAGCTTGAAATGGCCATGATGGGAGCATACACCACAGAAATCAGCAAATGCTACAAATCAGGGACCCCCCCCCAAATGAGCTGGTTTACTAACACACCACAGATTAAATATCAGAAATATTCAAAAAAAGATCTACTTTCAGGTGGCAGAGAAGAGGGAAAGGAGAAGTTTGACTATTGAAGATGTGAAATGTTTCTGATTCCACATCAGTTCAAAATGTGGGTTGAACCATATAAAACTTCTGACCTTCAACAATTTTTAACCTACAAAAATGGCAGTTTTATACGGCTCAATCTAGTATACGAGGCTGCGGGGAACAGAAAACCCAATGAACAGTGGCTTAAATAAATAAAATTTGTCTCATATAGCAAGAGATCCAAAGCAGCCCTGGGATGAGATAGCTGTTCAATGATGCTGTCAGAGACCAAGGATCTTTCTATACTTCAGATGTACTATCCTTAGAAAATCGACTTTTGTTCTCATACTTGTCATCCCACGGTCACACATGTCTGCTGTGCCTCCAGGCACCACGCCTGTGTCCCTGGCAGAGGGTAGCAAAGGGTAAAAGGCTATGCCCATCAAGTTTATTCATGTTACTCAGGAAGACAAAAATTTTCCCTGGGGCCCCACTCAACAGCACATCACTGGCCAAAATTTGTCATATGGACACTCCCAGGTACAGGAGAATGGGTAATCTCATTAGAATTAGAATTTTAGAATCCCATTCTAAAACAGATTTAGACTGGCCATGTTTCATCCCTGGCACTGGGTTGAGGGCCTACAGTCTCTGAGAAGAAGAGATCTCAGCAGCCACCTGAGAAAACTGGGGTTCCAGAGGTTGGAAAAAGTAGGGAGGGAGTGGATATAGGGAGGACCACAAATAGTATCCATCACAATTCCCTTCTGGTTATGAAGCCAGACATCTTCAGGTTTCTAACAAACTCAGACAAGATTTTCCATTTCTTGGTTTAAATGTGTATAAAATCTTTCACGATTGCTTAGCATTCCTCCTAGTTAGCAGCTCAAAAACCCACACAGTAAATATGACTCAGTTTTGCAAGTTTTATATGATCACAGAATTATAGTTCATTCTTAAAGCTCGGCCTTCAGACTTCGGTCTGTGTGCTCCACAGTGGTCTGTTTACAGCTGTGGACTGTGAGCTTTCATCTTTCTTTGCTTAAGAGGGGACTTGACTAAGGTAGAATCAATGACTCGGCACGTTGTTCTAACAGAGAGTTGAAAGAAGATAATGACAAAACAGATGCTACAAATCTCTCTGAAGAAAAAGCCTAATGCTGGCTATTTGGAGGAAGCCAGAAAAAAAAAGAAGTACACTCTTCTGTTGTGATGATTGTATCCTTGAAAAAGTCTGACATGGCATTTACCTACCTTGGCATCTAAGAATCATGTCACTCCAATGATTGGTAGCCTTGTTCTGCAATAATGGTGGGTGTGCCATCATGTAACCCCAAGACAGTGAACTACTGATTATGCTTCACTGTCCCATTGATCTGATTATGGCAACTAGGAGAATGAACAGTGTCTGCACTTGGCTGGACGTTGCTGAGAAGCATGGACAGTGCAGCCTTTTGTAACATGGCTGTCAAATGCATGGTCACATTTATGAGCACAAGACCTAGAATCAGACACACACAGGTTCTACCCAGATGAGGCCTTTTGCTGGCAACATGACTTTGAACAAGTTACTTAACGACTCAGCCTCAGTTTCTACTTTTGTAAAATGACACTTTTTGTTGTGAGGATTAAAGGAAGCAAAGTAAGTAAAGCGCTTAGTATATATTAAGGACTTAATAAGTGGGAGTTGCTGTTTTCCCATGTCTGATTCCAAAAAGTTTTTCTGAAATGATTGTATTTATGATAACTGTCCCTTTAATAATAATAAATATAGTATGCCTTTTACTGTAATAATTGCTGTTTCCAAGGGCCAACATGCAGTAACTACTTTTTATAATTTTTCCAATATTATCTATATGTGCTTGGAGAATATGATTTTGCTTTTCTTGTCCTTTTATCGTCAACAGCAAAATCACTCATTCTTTCATAACTTACCTCTGGAAAAGTACGTAGTAATGAAAAGAATCTCTTCTGTCACTTTGGGATGGTTAGAAAACAAGGCATTTGAAGGCATGTCTAAAACTACAAGATAAAAACCATTATCATTATCTCTCACTCTTTATTTACTACACATAAAGAATAAGGCAATATATAACACCATGTGGTTATAATTCTACAAAGGATCAATTAAAATGGTGGACTTGACACCACTCACATTGATTCCTATAGGTTTGGTCCTTTATAGATAGAAAATCACTTTTAGTCCAAGCAACCAGAAAGCCCAAATATGCATTTTAAAAAATATTCAAATTATTCTCATGTATTCAAAGTATACATCTATAGGATCCTAAAGTTCATATGAATAACAAGAGTGAAATTAAAGCTACCTTAAGTTTAGGGTCAAGTTTATTTTATTGCATTCTGGTTCTTGGTATATTGCCAATGCACGTATGGTTTGTATATTATGATACAATAATTTAACAAACATGTTCACTTGTCCCCAAAGCTCCATTTCTTAATTATATTGGCTAAATAAGAATTTACAATGATCTCCTATACGTTTGTGGATGACTCAGCATTTTGCCATTGGATATTTTATATAACAATCTTGTCCCTCCATTGTAGCAAGGAAAGAATCTCATTGGACCCTCTTAGATGTTATTTAAAGTGTCTTCTACCTCAACAAAGAATAGAAAATATCACAACACGAGCCACTAGATGGCGCACTAGCAGCGGTGATACTCTAGCAATGGGAGGACAAAATAACATTTTTGAAATCTGTAGAGTTAAAACAGTAGATTATATGGGTGTACATTATATAACTGGCTGAATGAAAACATCAAAAAGTTGACTGTAAATATGAATTTCTATACAACATATTTCCTTTTTCCACTGACTTCTATTATAAAATCAGATGTGTTTCTCTGGATGAAAGTTGATGTGGGAGATATAAACTATCAGGTAGGAGAGCACTAAGTCTTGTATATTGACATATTTAAAGGAAAATTCTATTTTAACATCTCAATAAAGGTATTGAAATGTCAAGATTTAAATGTACAGTTAAGGTTAATTTCATGTTTGACACAACATCCTATAAGTCTAGAAAATAAATGACATTTTAATGGCACCAAATATATGGGCTAAAAGTCACTCAGGCATAATTCCTTTGAGGTTTTCTGAAGTGGCTCCTAATAGTCACCGGATGCTGATGGGTTTTAGAAATTAATAGTCTGGGCCAAGAGAAAGAAGGAGAACTAAACACAGCAGAGGCAGCAATGAAAACAGAACAGCAAATGAAGAAACACAGCGGCAGATCCTGCAGGTTTGTAGGCATAACGGGAACCATGGGAAAGCACATTCATCGAAAGGGAGAGTTGGAAGGGATGTGAGAATTCCGTGAAAAGAGTCCTTAATGATGTCATGATTCAGTTTTTAAATTATGAAGGCGTGCCTGAATGAAAACCAGGTTCATTTTATAATGAAACGAACATTTTTCTGAAGCTACACTACTTGATTTAAACAGCATTGTTCATCAAGTAACTGTTCATCAAGATCTGATTTACAGCTGTCTCTTAAATCAAAATAAAATTCATAATGATAGGATCAAAGGTCTGGCTCTCTGTCTGGCTCTCTGGCTCTCTGCACTTGCCTAACTATTCTTCCTTTTTTAAATTGAAGTACAGTTGATTTACAATGTTGTGTTAATTACTATTGTACAGCAAAGAGATTCAGTATAGATATATATATATATACATTCTTTTTTTATATTCTTTTCCATTATGGATTATCATATGATATTGAAGGTACTTCTCTGTGCTATACAGGAGGACCTTGTTGTCTGTCCATTCTATATAGAAAAGCTTACATCTGCTGACCCCGACCTCCCATCCCATCCCTTCCCCAACCCCTCCCCGTTGGCAACCACCAGCCTGTTCTCTATATTCGTGATTCTGTT
Organism: Mesoplodon bidens; assembly: GCF_964165515.1. Taxonomy (NCBI): domain Eukaryota; kingdom Metazoa; phylum Chordata; class Mammalia; order Artiodactyla; family Ziphiidae; genus Mesoplodon; species Mesoplodon bidens. The sequence goes on from NC_138167.1 coordinate 49,196,793, forward strand.
TCATAGATAGGTTCATTTTTGTCATATTTTGTATCCCACATGTAAGTGATATCATATGGTATTTGTCTTTCTTTTTCTGACTTACTTCACTTTGTATGTTAATCTCTAGTTGCAGCTGCCTAACTATGCTCATCTGCCTTGGGGGTCTCCAATTCCTAGCCCTTCCAGGCAAGTCTGCTTGCTGTGCTGGATATTGCTTCATCTCCTCTCTTCCCTTGTACTTTGCTGTGGCAAAGATGGGAAATCCCTTTCCATAGTGTAGGGCTGGTGCTGAAAAGCCCTGACCAGCCCAGGCCCACATTTCCCAGCCCCACCCTTCCTTGCATCCAGGTTGGACCATGTCACTAGTTCTTGCTAGTGGAATATGAGCAGAAATGATGTGGGTCAGTTCTTGGCCAAGAGAGGAAGAAGTGGTAGTACCTTCTCTGCACTTTCTCTTTCCCCTTCCGCCAAGTGGATATTAACAAACAGGATGATATTGGAAGTCACACGGAAGGTGGTGGAGATTCCATCACCTTAGGGCTCTGAATGGTCATAGGGAGCGGAGACTTCCTCTAATTCTGTGCCTGTCCTTCCACTCCTGCCACCTCATCAGGAACATTTGTTTTGGATTTTATGGGAGTGAGAAATAAGCCTCTATTGTGCTAAGACATTAAGATTTTTTTTAAACAGCAAATAGCCTTACCTTAATTTATTTGCAAAAGTTATTTTCCTAACAGGAATGCTTTTTTCATTATGGGGGTGGGGGACAGAGACTGTTTATTGAGCACCTATTATATGCTAAGGACATCATAATGGTAACAACTTTAGTGATTTACACATTTTACTTTTCCCAACTCCAAGAGCTAGTCATCACTGTGTTACTGGTACAGCCTTGATGTATGCTATTGGGTAATTATGTTTAAGTGTAGACAGTCTCTGACTTGTGAACATTTTACATTAGAAGGTCCAGCTGGGGATTTAATTCACTACTGGATACAGGGTTGAGTAAGCCAAAGATTGATAGGGAAAATATGGGAAGTGGCCATATGGCATTCTACAATATTTAAGTCTGGCTGTAGTGCAGACACAGGCTTTGGGCTACATACGGAGATAATAGAGAAAGATGAAATTGATAGACAGAGTAGGCTCCAGATAAGGAATGATATTGAATCCAAAGCTAGGAAATTTGGACTTTGGTCTATAAGCAATGCAGAGGCGGGTAGTCAAGTGACATGAACCAAACTCTTCTTTAAGATTTATTTGGCAACAGTATTATATATAGACAACTTACAAATTAACTTTTAGAGAAGGTTTTAAAAATACATATATATATAGATTTATATATATTTAAAAATTTTTTGGCCACATTGTGCGGCTTGTGGGATCTTAGCTCCCTGACCAGGGATTGTACCTGGGCCCCTGGCACTGGAAGCTCAAAGTTTTAACCACTAGACTGCCAGGGAATTCCCTAGAGAAGGTTTTTTGTTGAGATGGTGTCGTCCTGTGCATTGTAGGATGTTTAGCAGTATCCTTGGTCTCTACTAACTAAATAACAGTAGCAACTCCCACCCCCTTCACATTGTGACAGCCACTGGACATTGGACATTGCCACATATCCCATGGGGAGCAAAATCAGCCCTGGTTGAGATCCACTATTCTCGAGAAACAAACAGTTCACCAAGTGAGACTTGTCTTTAACTTTTCGTTTGAAGACACACCCCTGCCTCATCTTCTTAGATCAGGACAAGAGAAGCCTCTCTCCCTCTACCCCCCACCCCCATCCTTGCTTTCATCAGAAGGCCCAGGTGGATGTGGCTTTACCTCTCCCATAATGCAAGTGGTCTTGGGACCACAGGGATATGGCCACTGGTGGCCCATGCCCTCCTTTCTACCATATTCTAGGCACTCATGACCCTGGAATTCTTAGCCCCATTTTCCAAGCCATGGTGATTGGGGGTGGGTGTAGATTGAGTTTGGACATGCAGGCTAGGGCATCCATGTGCCTGTGCCTGAGGGTCCTCATGGTACCAGACAGAGCTGGTGTGGGAGGAGAAGGGGGCAACTCCTTAAAATGCCTGTGTGGGACTCTGAGAAATGTGGGAATTCTAACTTTGAGTCTGACCTCCCAGTCTTGGGCCCTATGGAGAAACTTCAAAGCATGATGCCAGAGGTGGTGGCGAGAGCAGGGGTACCTTGTAACCAGAGTTTGGGGGGCTAGTTGGATGAGGTGGGGTGGGAGAAACCTGAGCCATGTGGCCCAGGGCTTCTGTGTGCCTCTTGCCTCAGAGTCACAATTTGCATCTCACAATCCAGTTAGTGTAACGTGATGGGAGGAAGAGCTTGGGACTCTGAAATCACATGCATCTAGGTGACAGCCTGATTCTGCCTATAGGGTCTGTGTGGCAGCTGAGCGAGGCCAGGAAAAATTAGAATGCTTTGGCCGGACATAGAAGGGGGAAGGACATCCTGGGAATGTGTGAAAAGGCACAGATGTTTGCAGAGTGCTTGACTGTTTGGAAGTTGTTTAGAGACTAGGAAGATGAAGGTGTGGATGGAGGACAGTGTGCTGGGGAAAGAGCAGAGGTGAGTCTGCAAGGACCCCACACAAGAGCCCTGAAGGGGCCTAGACTTTCTCCTGCAGCAACACAGAGCTTTGAGGGTTGCTAAGCAGAGCAGACCCTCTGGTTTAGCTCTGGAAGGAAGTGGAGAGAAAGTAAAGGCTGTGAGATCAGAGAGTTGTTTTTAAAATTCTGACAAGAGAGGTTGGGCTGAACAAAGGCACTGAGCAGGGGAGTGAAGACAAGAGTGGAGAGATTCTGTGAAGGCTGAATTGCTCATAGCATAACAGCTCTTGATACAGCCCTGAGCATATTGAAACCTAGACACGTGCTTTTGGCTCTTAAGATTTTGGCATAGAAGATTTTGGTTTTCACACGGGGCCACACCAGATAAAATTTTCAAAGAGGATTTTAAAATGTTACTTCCTTCTTCCTTTTCAGGATGACTTTGTAGACCTTTTGTACCTCCATATCTTTTAAAAATTTTGCATTTCACTTCTGTATGTGTGTTTGTGTATACTTTTTATAACCAGTGTATAAAACTGATTTTTTCCAAAAATAGGATTCCAAAAGTAGAAACTTCAGGCTGAGTGAAAACCAGAAGAGGTTATATTTGGAAGCAACAGGGATTCTGATATCCCTGAAATCACTCAGCCTTCGTGCCTCCCAGTACTGCCAACACAGACATCTCTCCATGTCACTGTCCCACAAAGGCGTTGACCTCTCATGCATGGAATAATATATGGAAATGAGATTCAAAAAGATTATAATATTCCAATTTAAGTCAAGAGAGCAAATTCTTTGGGGCTTCATTTTTAAGTAACGATCATCCAAATAAAACATTAATTTGCATCTCTATACAACTGCCTTCAGCTATCTTCAAGAAAGGTAACTATATTTGGAAATTTTCCACAGGCAACATTCACATTAACCTTTTGTTGGGACACCAACAGGAGTGAGATGTCTCTAAATTATTAGCATTCTTCTCTACAACTGGAAATTTCCATCCCTTCCAACAAATTTTCAGACTGTCTCCTTTGGGTCCAATGACTATAAAATGCTGATTAGATAATGGCAAACAGTGGGATCACAAGACCTGAAAGAATTCCAAATCATTTAGTGGGCTTGTCAGGCCTTCTTCTGGACAATGAAAGAAATGTGGGAAATGCAGCAACCACTTTAAAGGGCATATTGTTCAACACTGAGAGGCCTCTGTAAGATGTGTTTTGATCCACTTTAAAGTTCATAGAATCAGGGCATCTCAAGTCAGAAGGGGCCTTATAAGGTCATTTAAATCTGTCTTTCCTCTAACCATTGTATCTTTACACAGACAAATATATTTAGATCAACAAGCAAATTTAAAGAGTTACCCTGTGCAATGTGCTGGGACAAGAATAAAATCCCCATGAATCGAGCCTTGGCCTGGAGTGGGCAGCAAAGCCTTTTCAGAAAAGGTAGGAGGTGAAGTAGAAAGTGTTGTTTAGATTGGATCTGGGCGGCTGTGTTAGGAGAGCATGTGAGACAGAGGAAATGAGATGCAAAAATGTGCAGAGGGAGGAAGAACAAAGCCAGTCATGTACCAGTTGGACCTGACAGAAAGTTCACATAAAGAGGAGGGGCTATCCACCTCATTACAAATAGCTCAGTTTCGTTTCTTTTTATGGCTGAGTAATATTCCATTGTATATATGTGCCACATCTTCTTTATCCATTCATCCGATGATGGACACTTAGGTTGTTTCCAGCTCCGGGCTATTGTGAATAGAGCTGCAATGAACATTTTGGTACATGTCTCTTTTTGAATTATGGTTTTCTCAGGGTATATGCCCAGTAGTGGGATTGCTGGGTCATATGGTAGTTCTATTTGTAGTTTTTTAAGGAACCTCCATACCGTTCTCCATAGTGGCTGTACCAATTCACATTCCCACCAGCAGTGCAAGAGTGTTCCCTTTTCTCCACACCCTCTCCAGCATTTATTGTTTCTAGATTCCGAGGTGGATAGACCTAGAGTCTGTCATACAGAGTGAAGTTAGTCAGAAAGAGAAAGACAAATACCGTATGCTAACACATATATACGGAATTTAAAAAAAAATGTCATGAAGAACCTAGGGGCAAAACGAGAATAAAGACACAGACCTACTTGAGAATGGACTTGAGGATATGGGGAGGGGGAAGGGTAAGCTGTGACAAAGCGAAAGAGAGGCATGGACATATATACACTACCAAACGTAAGGTAGATAGATAGTGGGAAGCAGCCGCAGAGCACAGGGAGATCAGCTCGGTGCTTTGTGACCGCCTGGAGGGGTGGGATGGGGAGGGTGGGAGGGAGGGAGATGCATGAGGGAAGGGATGTGGGAACAGATGTATATGTATGACTGATTCACTTTGTTATAAAGCAGAAACTAATTAAAAAAAAAAAAAAGAAATCTAGAAACAATAAATGCTGGAGAGGGTGTGGAGAAAAGGGAACACTCTTGCACTGCTGGTGGGAATGTGAATTGGTACAGCCACTATGGAGAACGGTATGGAGGTTCCTTAAAAAACTACAAATAGAACTACCATATGACCCAGCAATCCCACTACTGGGCATATACCCTGAGAAAACCATAATTCAAAAAGAGACATGTACCAAAATGTTCATTGCAGCTCTATTCACAATAGCCCGGAGCTGGAAACAACCTAAGTGTCCATCATCGGATGAATGGATAAAGAAGATGTGGCACATATATACAATGGAATATTACTCAGCCATAAAAAGAAACGAAACTGAGCTCTTTGTAATGAGGTGGATAGACCTAGAGTCTGTCATACAGAGTGAAGTTAGTCAGAAAGAGAAAGACAAATACCGTATGCTAACACATATATACGGAATTAAAAAAAAAAATGTCATGAAGAACCTAGGGGCAAAACGGGAATGAAGACGCAGACCTACTTGAGAATGGACTTGAGGATATGGGGAGGGGGAAGGGTGGGCTGTGACAAGGCGAAAGAGAGGCATGGACGTGTATACACTACCAAACGTAAGGTAGATAGATAGTGGGAAGCAGCCGCAGAGCACAGGGAGATCAGCTCGGTGCTTTGTGACCGCCTGGAGGGGTGGGATGGGGAGGGTGGGAGGGAGGGAGATGCATGAGGGAAGGGATGTGGGAACAGATGTATATGTATGACTGATTCACTTTGTTATAAAGCAGAAACTAATTAAAAAAATAAATAAATAAACTTAAAAAAAAAAAAAAAAAAGAGGAGGGGCTAAGGTACGGTAGGTCTTTGCCACCATGAATTGACGAGTCTTTGGACTATTCTGAAAGCAATGATGAATATTAAAGCTTTTTTAGCAGGGGTGTGAACAATAAACCCATCCCATGATCAAGGAATTTACTCATGAAAAAAGGAAAAGAAAATTTACTCAAGGAAAAAGATAAATTCTGATTTAAGTGAAACTATGGATCTGATATTCCCTTTAAACACTCTCTAATGATGACTTCAGTTTATGCTTGATGAGTTTACAAACTCATTTCTAGGAAACATGTCTTGTTGCCTGCCCCGTGGCCCTATTGCTGCCCCTTGTCAAAAATAAGGAGAAGTAGCAGGTCTGGGGAATGGGCAGCAAAACTCTGAAGACATATCCTTTCAGAATGGTGCTAAAAACGGTGTAGGCTAGGTGGGGGGTTGTGTTTGTCTGCTCTGGCTACCACAATAAAATGCCACAGACTGGGTGGCTTCAACAAGAGAAATTTATTTCTTACAGTTCTGGAGGCTGGGAAGTCCATGATCAAGGTGCTAGCCAATTCAGTTTCTGGTGAGAGCTCTCTTCCTAGCTTATAGATGGCTGCCTTCTTGATGTGTCCTCACATGGCAGAAAGAGAGAGAGGGAGAGAGGGCATTTTTCCTCTTATAAGGCAACAGCCTTATTATATCAGGGTCCTACCAATATGACTCCATTTAACATTAATTACCTGCTGAAGATCTTATCTCCAGATAAAGTCACATTGGGGATTAAGGCTTCAACATATGAATTTGGGGGGTACAATTCAGTCCATGACAGTGGGTTAGATATAGCCACTGAATCAATTGCACATTGGAGACTTTTCATTTACCTAGGATTTTAGAAACTCCATGGAAGTTGCAAAATCATCATTGTGGCAGGTAAGAAAGTGACATTTTCTACCACATTTTCTCACTATTTTGTCAAACTTTCCCATCATCCTAAAAGTGATCAAGACTATTCTTTTGATATATTAAAGTTATGCAAATCATGATACACGATTAATGAGTTATTTTCAGGTAAATGTATTATAACTATATGGAATAAAGTGGGCAGCCCAACCCACCTTTTGTTAATAATAGTCTTGATTTAATTGATCACTGGGCATGTGTTGGGGCTTTACACATGTTATCTTATTAATCTTCACAATAACACGATGATGTAAAGATCTCCATTCCACAGATGAGAAAATTGAAGCATGGAGAATTCAGGTGATAGTACAAGACAGATTTCAAATTCAGGCTTGGAAGAGTCCCAAGTCCAGAAATTCCCCTGTACCATCTTACCATTCTTGATATTATATTGTCTTTCACTGCATTGATGAAATAACAGATCAAAATGACATTTTCAAAAATCAAGATCTTGAAAGGATGGGGTAACAACTATCAGAACAACTATCAGAATCACCTGGAGAGTTTTTTTTTTTTTTTTTTTTTTTAACACTGATGTAGTTCTTATCTTCCACCATAAAACACAAACGTACAAACCAACCAGGTCCATGGAATCAGAGACTCTAAGGATGGGGCTTAGGGATCTGTATTTTATAAAGTTACCAAAATAATCTAGCCAGGTTTGGGACTATGGTGGGTAGAATAGTCACTCCCTCAAAAGACATGTCCATGTCCTATTGTCTGGAAACTGAGTGTGATCATATTTGAAAGGAATCTTTGCAAATGCAATTAAGCATCTCTAGATGAGATCATCCTGGATTATCTAGGTGGACCCTAAATTCAATAAGTGTCCTTATAAGAGATACAGAGAAGAAGAGAAGGCCATGTAAAGACAGAGGCAGAGATTAGAATGATGCAGCCACAAGTCAAGTAATGCCAGGAGCCACCAGAAGCAGGAAGAGGCAAGGAAGGATTCTCTTTCAGAGGGAGTGCCACTGTGCCAAGCCCTTGATTTCTGACTTTTGGCCTGTAGAACTGCGAGAGTATAAATTTCTATTGTTTAAGCCACCCAAGTTTGAGGTCATTTGTTACAGCATCCCTAGGAAACTAATACAAGGACATGACTTAGGTGACAGAAAGTAGCAAAAGTAATTAAGGCAAGATTGAATGTGGGAATGAGAGAGATAATAATTGGAAATAATACAGAACATCTTTTTGCTATTTAGGAATGCTCACAATTTAGCAGGCTATTATGATTTTGGTCTCTCACCATTGGAAGCTCCATCTATGCATCATTAACAATTTCAAATGCATTGAGCATACTCTTGTAAATTGTATTTACATTAACTGGGGAAAGGTCATTCAAGTCTGTGTAGTTAAACCCATTGTGCATGTGGGCTTTATGAGTCCTTTAAGGAAAGCATTATATGCCTTCCTAGGTGGCTAGTGGTGAGGTTAATACAAAACAAACAAACAAAATAGACAACAATTAGCCAGAGAATATGTATCCACTAAGAAGGTGGGAGATAAAGGGAAGGGAAACAGTGAACAGTAATTCTTTTACTTTGTGCCTCTGGAGGTACAAATGCCACTTTCTTCTATTCTTTAGCAAGTATGGCTCCCAGTGATAAAGGCTTTCCCACTCTTTGGGAGACAATGCAAGACAGATAGGAACACTTCTATAGTTAACATGATTAAAAACAAGTAGAAGACAATTAACTATGTTCTTCTTGGGCATCAGGCCAATAATTCTTTTCCCTCCCTAAATGTTTTAAAACATCATGTCATCTTTTTACAGATCGTCAATAGGCACAGGAAAAGATGCTCAACATCACTAATTATTAGAGAAATATGAATCAAAACTACAGTGAGATATCACCTCACACTGGTCAGAATGGCCATCATTAAAAAGTCTACAAATAAGAAATGGTGGAGAGTGTGTGGAGAAAAGGGAACCCTCCTACATGGTTGGTGGGAATGTAAATTGGTGCAGCCACTATGGAGAATAGTATGGGGGTTCCTCAAAAAACTAAAAATAGAGTTGTCATGTGATCCAGCAATCCCACTCCTGGACATATATCTGAACAAAACTCTAATTAGAAAAGGTACCTGCTCCCCAGTGTTCATAGCAGCACTGTTCACAATAGCCAAGACATGAAAACAATCTAAACGTCCACATGTCCATTGATAGATGAATGGATAAAGAAAATGTGGTATACATATATATACATATATATATATGTATGTATGTATATATATGTATACACACACACACACACACACACACCACGCAATAGAATATTACTCAGCCATAAAAAAGAATGAAATAATGCCACTTTCAGCTACATGGATAGACTAGAGATTATCATACTAAGTGAAGTAAGTCAGAAAGAGAAAGACAAATACCATACGATATCACTTATATGTGGAATCTAAAATATGACTCAAAATAACTTATCTATGAAAGAGAAACAGACTCACAGATATAGAGAACAGACTTGTGGTCACGAAGGGGGAGGGGGGCAGGGGAGAATTAGATTGGGAGTTTGGGATTAGCAGATGCAAAGTAAACAACAAGGTCCCACTGTATAACACAAGGAAGTTTACTGAATATCCTGTACTAAACCATAATGGAAAAGAATATGAAAAAGAATATATATATAATATATATATATATTCAGTTATATATATATATAACTGAATCATATTGCTATACACCAGAAACAAACACAACATTGTAAATCAACTATGCTTCAATAAAAAAAATATTATGTCATCTTTTGAAGGTCTCAGAGCTGGATACCAGTTCTTGTTGTACGTGTCAATTAAAAATAAACAAATATACTATGTATTAAGTCCTATTTTATTGCCAATTAGAAAAATATTGAACGTCATGTTGGGCCAGTCCCACATGGCATTGCCTCTGTTTTACCTGTATTCTTGGCTATAAAAAGACCTCTTGAGATTACACTAGTACATTGTGTTAGTAGTATTAATTTGATTTCCTTGAATATATTCTAGCCCTAACACCTTCTCTAAACTCCAGATTGAACACTCCTAAGCTCACTAGGCATCTCCACTTGGACAAGTAGCCAAAAACGAACTTTTGATTTCCTCCCCCAAACTTGCTCCTTCCTCAATGTCCCCCATCTCAGTTAGCGGCACCACCATTCACGCAATTGTTCAAGTCAGAAACTACGGAGTCATTCTCTCCTCTCCTCTTTCTGGCAACCACCTTACTTTCATCTCTATCAGATAACATTTGCTCAGTCTTCCAGAAACATCCTGAATCATACCACTTCTATCCCCCTCAGGCTGCTCCATCATCTGTTACCTTGATTACTGTAATAACCTTTTAAACTCATCTCTCTACTTCTACTCTGGCCCCCACAGATAATTCTCCACCTAGGAACCAGAGTTTTAAAATATAAACCAAAATATGTTTAATTATGCCTTTCCTTAAAAATCTTCCAACAGCTGGATTATTTAACATATAGGTAACTATTGAAATTGAGACCCCAGATAACTACAGCTTCAACAGGATAAAAGGGCTGTTAATTATGCCTCCACAGGTCAGGAACCCAGTCTACATATATCTTATTGTTTCACTGTGTATAATGTGTAATCTTCATCCTGATTCACGAAGGCGACCTCATCTGCTTTCAGGCCAGTAGGAAGTGGAAAAGAGGAGGGCATTCCCCTTCCCTTAAGGATACAACCTTAAAAATGTGCATGTTGCTTCCACTCACATTCTATTGGCCAGAAATGAGTAGTGTTACCACACTTAACTGCAAGGGAGGCTTAGAAATATAATTTTAATTCCAGGTAGTCTTACACTAAGTTGGAAATTAAGGGTTCTATTACAATAGCAAAAAATGAGAATGGATATTCAGGGATAGTATGGTAGACTAGGTTATGGTAATACACAGACCCAAATATATTAGGGCTCAACAAAACAGAAGTTAATTTTTTCTCACATAAGAGTTTTGGGTAAGTGAATATCAGTTGGCGTGACTTTCTCAATGTGGTCATTAGGGTTTCAGGTGATGGAGGCTCTGTCGTCTTCAACATGTGGATTTGAAGGTTGCCATCAGCATTTCTATCCCAGAGAGCAAGAAAGGAGAAATGGCACAGAGATGCATGGATGGATGCTTTTTACTGGCCAGCCCTGGTAATGGTTCACATCACTTCCATTCACACATTCCATTGGTTAGTACTCATTCGTATGACCACTGCTAAGTACAATGTATACTGTGAAATTTGGTCTGACTATGTGCCCAGAAGGAAGAGGAGGACAGAAATTTGGATGAACACCTAGCAAATTTCATATCTCACACCCAATAAAATCCAAAGTCCTTAGCAGACATAAAGCCCATGGCTACATCTACAAACTTTAATCTTCCTCCCACTGATTTAGATGCAAGCTCACCAGCCCTCTTTCTGTTCCTTGTCCTTACCAAGGCTGTTTTCACCCCAGGGCTTTTGCAAATGTTGTTTGTTCTGTCTGGAACCTCTCCCCCAGATTTTCACACATATCACTCCCTCACTTCATTGAATTCTCAGCTTAAAACCTGTCTTCTCGGAGAAAGCATCTGTAGTCACCATTTCCATACCCTCCACATCCTTGACTATTTCCCATCACTGCCTAATCCCTTATCATGTTTCATTTTTATTCATAGGGCCTATAACTTGTTCATTGGTTTACTCATGGCCTGTGTCTACCCATAACCCATATTCATTGTGATTGTATTATGTTTTATTCACTGCTATTTCCCTAATGGTCTAGAAAATTGCCATACTAGGCACACTCTAAATATTTGTTGATTTTAATTAATTAATTAATTAACTAATTAAGACAGAAACTCTCTTGGTTACACATAAGACTTAATTTACCATAACATTCTGTGAACCGATACCTTTACAGTCTTACAGGTTTTCTTCCTCAGAGAGCATTCTCCAGTGTGTTTGATATTTGCATCCCTTATTTGTAGAATGGGGGTAATCATGTACCTATTTCCTAGAATGATCATCAAGATTATATGAGATAATGTATGTGAAATGCTGAGCACAGTGCGTGGCATGTGGTCACAAGAGCAGTGTGCATTTAACAAATGTTAGCTCTGACCACTGCTGTGGCTGCAGCCACCTCTAGATTTCTATAAGGAAAGTTTTCAAAGTACAGAAAAAGGGGAGAAATCTATTAATTATTAACATATTTCTAAAATATTCTATTTTCTAAATTTAGGGGGAGAATTAAAGGATCTAAAATATAGCTATCTGTTATCCTGATGGTAAAGTGAAAAGTGGGAAAATTCTGAATTGCCTTTCATTTATTCAAACTATCTAGACTCTAAGTCTTTCCAGCCCCAGTTTGATTGTAATAATATAACCGTTCAGAATATTACAGCCATTCCTTCAACATGAGCTATTGAAGAGAAAGCAGAACAAAATCCTTCTGGTAACAGTCTGTACTGTGTCTACTGCATTATTGATCATGACAGGGATTTTCATTTGGTTTTTACTTTCAAATTAAGAATACATTCAATCATAGAAATGACGAATTACGTCAGCTATATTCCAGTTGACAGAACCGTTCAAGGTGATATAGTTACGCTAGTTAATCCAGTCTCTTGGATAATTCTTGTGAAAAGCTATGATCAGAACAACCCATGTGAATAAGGGTCACCAGGAAATGGCTTCCAAACATTAAAAGAGCCTGAGAATAGTTAGCTAGTGAAACATTGAAGTAATTGTTTTAAAATAAAGAATCGTTGTACTTGTAGCAATCATTTAAAAAATTAGCTCTGGTGGCGCAGTGGTTGAGAGTCCGCCTGCCGATGCAGGGGACACGGGTTCGTGCCCCGGTCTGGGAAGATCCCACGTGCTGCGGAGCAGCTGGGCCCGTGAGCCATGGCTGCTGAGCCTGCGCGTCCGGAGCCTGTGCTCCACAACGGGAGAGGCCACAAGAGTGAGAGGCCCGTGTACCACAATAAAATAAAATAAAATAAAATAAAAATAAAAAATTAGCTCTTCCTTGACTCATTAGTATAAATATCCTCTTCTCTGACGTTACTAAATAATTTCACAGGCCTTGGTATTGGGTTACCAATAGACAGGGTGGGTGAGTAGGCCTTAGTCTCCCTTACTGCTCGCTCTGGTCCTGGCAGTTTCTCCTTCCCAGATCTACCCAAAGAAGGTCAAAGGTCCTGTATGGCACATCGTACATCTGCTGGAAGGAGTTGGGATGTCTGACAGTGATTGAAATGTGATTCCTATGAAAGTGTAGCACATGAAAAATAGAATGCTTCCCCCTGCCCCCCAGCACTTACCACACACAGTTTTCAGTACAATTCCCATCCCCACTTGTACTTGATATTTATTACACTGTTACCCAAACTCCTCTACTTCAGGCTGAGGGGCACACTGGGAAATGTAGCCTCTAAATGGGTATAGAAATAGAATGGCTGATGGGGAAGAAAGAGAGGTTATGACTTTGGCTGGCTCAGATGACAACTCTCTATTTTCTGGACAGTGGATCCCCTTGTCCTGGAGTTAAGGGCAGGCACTGGGGGAGAGTCAAAGTCTTCCTCTTACTTTGCGGTAGTTCTTGCTGTTCTAGTTCAAAGGGTAGAGTCAGTGCCATCCAGGAATATGTTTCTCAATCCTTCCCAATAAATGATTTCGTTGGTGGAAAGTTGGAAAGCCCCTCTGAACTTTGACACATCTTCTCTTTGGTTTACAATGTTGGTGCCAGATTTTTATCTTTTAGTATATTCTCATGGGTATTTTAAAAAGAAATTGAGAAGATGTGTGTTAGGTATTGCTAATTTGTTGCCATGTTAATCTGAAAGTTTGTTCAAGTTATTTGATTTTGTTTATTATTAAGAAAGATCAGTTGAGCAGAATAATTGAATCTCAGGCAAATACTCAGTCTCTTTGACCATTGGAGATAGAAGGGAAATTGGACATCATCTACTCTAAACCCCTCACTTTATCTTAGGAATCTGATGGCCCAAGAGGATCAATAACTTGCCCAAGGATGAAGTCCATTAGGGATAGAGAGCTGAGTAGGTACTTCATATCCATTGGTTAGTATAATTCTGCATCACTTATTTGTTATAATATGAATGGGAATAAGAAGAGGGAAATACCAGATATTTATTAAGGGTCAGGCCTGTGCCAGGGGTCTTACATATATTCCCTATTTTGATCTACATCACAACTTATTGAAAATATGTATAGTTTTCCACATAATGCCAGTAAGGAATTTTATTTTTATTAAAAGTAAGGGATTTTTAAATTTAAAGATTTTGCAGAGCAACTATTCAAATGACTAAATACCTTTATCTGAGAAAGTAAAAAAAAAAAAGAAAAAAAGTGAAGGGTCTTTATTTCTAATGACCAGACTGTTTGTGTTTCCATCCAGGGTACCTGCATGAATATTGAGGTAGCTGGGAACATGAGTTAGCAAGTAGGAAGTCACCTTGTGAATACTATAGTTAATGGAAAAGACTATGAATAACCTGGGAGGGATATTTCACTAGGAGATGAGACCCTGAACTACCCCTACCCACCAAAGTGCACACTGTTAAGTAATTATATCTGCATTGAGCCAAATTCTTCATAGGATGTAGCTCGACATATATTATCACCTATGACTCTTGGGTCTCCCTTTTTTATGCTTTACACTGGCCATTCCCTTTGGTTCTTTACGTTTGCCTCCCTGAGATTACACTATGCCCTTGAATGGAGTTTTGGTTGTTCTCAAAACTCTCCAAGCAAACATTTACAGTCTCCGGGTTTACCACCATGATGATCAATCTCATTCATTATGTGTAGATTAAATCTCTTTTTCCCTCCTAGAGGATAATCTTACTTATCTTCTTTTCAAAATATTAACAGATGCTTTTATTATCTCTCCCATGTATTTATCACTTAGATTATTGTAATCAATGTAATCAAATTGTGAGATGAAGTTACTTCCTCTGTGTTAATCATGGAACTCCAGCTCAGGAAGAGACCTTAGGAAAGCATCTCACCCAGGCCTCTTCACATAGGTGAGGGAATGCCTTAGATCAGGCATACCATGAGCTATCACTTATTCTCTTAATGAAATCCAGAAATGACACAGAACAATATATCTGGAAATTCACTTCAGCTGACATTTAAAAAGTAGTGATTATTCCTTATGTTTAAACACAATCTTCCTAATTTTATTTAACTTTATTTCTTCATTAGTTTTTTTTTTTTTTTCCTCCAGAAGAGATGGGTAGAGGAAGGGAAGTATTCCAGAATTGTGGAATGACTATGAGCCTTGAGGCAGGAGCCAGGTAAACAAATGAAAGGTGACACCACAGTGGTTTGGCTGAATGAACCCTGACCAAAAATAAAAGTGATGACGTAAGGTTTTGGGGACTGGCCTTGACATTCAAGGAGGTTTGGGCCTGAATTCCCTATTTATGTTATATAAAATTTCCATCTCACCCTAATGAACAGAAAACCAGTTGGGTGTTAAATCTAGGAAAGAACCAGAAGTGAGAGGGTAGACCTCGGAGTGGGGCTCATTGGAAAAGAAAGCTGCTCAGAGACCAGCTAGGCCTCCTTTACTGCTCTAAAACAACAGTCACACCCCTCACAACCTCTCAGGTATTCCATAAGAATCTCTATTCCAGAGGTAAGGCTTACAAAGGGGAAAGTAGACGTGGACACCAGGAGGCTCCAGGGCTACTTCAGTGACTAAGGCTATTTTTATAATCCAGCTGTGGACAGTATGACTCCAAAGACCCTTATGGAGATTTGAGAGACAATTTTAATTTTTACTAAGTCTTATTACTTTAAAGTGGCTGGTTGCTTTCTTGGCTGGGATGAAATACTCCTTTAGGACGAAACCCAAAATTTACCTTGACAGTCTTTTGAAGTGGTGAAGGGAAACAAGAAAAGTGAGTGTTATTAGGTGTGAAAAAGGCATCTCACTTCTCCATCTCACTTTGACCTCTGACACAGCAGGCACACAAACTGGTTTTCAGTCAGTAGCTTATCAAACCAGGGTACATGGCATGCTCCCTGGGACATCCAGTTCACCAACAGCAGTGGCAACTTCCTTCTATCTGGTCCTTGTTTACTCAAGTGTCACATGTACAGCCTCACTGATAAATGTATTTTCATTCCAGGATAGATTCTCCAAACCCTGGCATTAAGTTGATTCTGCAAACCTAGGCACACAAGGAACAAGAGACCAACTTTGAACTTAGCTTGACATTTCTTTAGGGATTGTGTTAATCAGAGGCTTTCAGAATCTCTATTCAAGAATACTTCTTTCTCACCCACAAAGGGTCAAATCTAAACTGGATTGAGTTTAAGTTTTAAAAAGTTGAAGAAAATATTGTGGTAGAAAACAGTTATTTGTAAAGGTGTACATATCTTGGATGAACTAGGATGAAAATTATGCTTGATATATAAAGCATCTTCCACTGACATATTTTCAAGGGAGGATGACGTCTCTTCAAATAGAGATCTACTCAAGTTCATGTATACCACAATGCCTCTGGACTTAAGACAGTTCTGAAAGTCACTTTAGTTCTGAGTATCTGAGTAGTGAACACTCACTGTGGAAGGTTTGTAAAATACAGAAGCTTATACGAAAGAAAATGGAATCCTCTAGTATCCCTTAATCAGTGATAACCACTGTTAACTTTCTGGTATATCCTTCTTGTTTTTTTCTGTGCATTTTTAAAACATGGTTAAGATTAGACTATGTACAGTGTAATTGGGGATAACATTTTACAAATATTAAACCAATGCCTTTTTATTTCTCCCTTTTATTTCCTTGTAACTTTTCCAAATGCGAGGTTGGATTCATGAGCTTCTTGCCCCGGGGGAGAGGGTGTTGGTAGTGCCTAGAAATTCTTCCAGCCCTTTGTTCCCTTCTCAGCAGTTTGTACCACCATCCAGCTACGTGCTAAGACCAGAGTCCTTGGGGTCAGGCTTGGCTCTTTCCTCTCATACTCCACATCCACTTAATTAATATGTTCTATTGGCTCAATCTTCAAAATATATTTAGCTCCCTCCCACAAATTCTGTGTTCTGTGCTTTCATTTTCATACAGCTAAAAAAAACCTTTCTAATTCCTCTTTTGACTTTTTATTTGACCAGTGAGTTATTTAAAAGTGTGTTATTTAACTTTTGAATATTTGAGGGTTTCCCAGATGTGTTTCTGCTACTTATTTCTAATTTAATTCTTTTACAAACAGAGAACATAATTAATGTAATTTGAATGATTTAAAATCTATTGAGGTTTGTTTTATGGTCCAGAACATAGTATATCTTAGTAGATGTTCTTCATGCACTTGAAAACAATGTCTAACTCTGCTGATCATGGGTGCCGCGTTATACAAATGTCAACTAAGTCCGGTTGGTTGAAAATGTTGTTTAAATCTTTGACTCTAATTGTGGATTTCTCTACCTCTCTTTGATATTCTGTCATTTTTTTGTGTGTCATGTATTTTGAAGCTGTTGTTAATACATATATGTTTATGATTGTTACTCCCTCTTAATGAATTAACTCCTTTATCATTATGAAATGATCTTCTTTACCCCAGATAATAACCTTTGCTTAAAAATCTCCTTTATCTGGTATTAACATGCCACTCCAGCTTTTTTTTTGGCCTGTGTTAGCCTGGTATATCTTTTTCCATCTTTTTACTGTTAACCTATTTGTGTCTCTATATTTAAAGTGTGTTTCTTTTAGGCAGCACATTATTGGGTTTTGCTTTTGTTATCCAATATGACAAACTCTGCCTTTTATTTGGGATGTATATGCCATTTAAATTTAATGTGGTTGTTTGTGTGGTTGTGTCTAAATCTATTGTCTTGCTTTTACTCTTTGTCCCATCTGTTCTTTATTTCCTTTTCACTTAGTTTTCTCTCTTCTTTTGGATTAATTTTTTATTAATGATTCCATTTTATATCCTTTCTTAATTCATTAGCTATAACTCCTTATAGTGTTTTCACTGGTTGTGTTAGGATTTTTAGTACAAAACTTTAACTTATCACAGTCTACCATTTTGAGTGAAGTATAAGAACAATACAATGTGTACTTTCATTTTTCCCCTCACTTTCTTTGTGCTTCTTCTTTTTTCTTGATGTTAGTTTTTCATGTTTTATTTCTACATATTTTGTAATGCCCACAATGTATTATCATTTTTCTTTAGTCATTTATTTTCCAAAGAAATTTAATTATAAGAGAAAAGTTATTATCCACATATTTATTATTTCCAGGACTTTTCATTCTTTTGTGTAGTTTCAGTCTTCCATTTGGTATAAATTTTCCTTTGCCTGAAGGACTTTTAACATTTCCTACAGTGCAGGTGTTTTGGTGATAAATTATTTCAGCTTTTGTATGTCTGAAAATGTATTTTGCCTTCATTTTTGAAGGATATTTTCCCTGGATATAGAATTATACTCAGTTGACAGGTTTTTCCCCTCAGTATGTTAAAGATGTTGCTCCACTGTCTGCCTGTTTGCACTGCTTCTGACCAGCAGTTTGCTGTCTTATCTCTGTATGTAATGCCTCCCCTTCCTCCCTGTCACGATTTCAAGGTTTTCCCTTTACCTTTGTCCTACTGAAAATTTTGATTATGATGCAGTTTTGTGTAGTTTTCTTCATGTTTCTTGTGCTTGTGATTTGCTGAATATCTTGAATCTGTGTGTTCATAGTTTCATCAAATTAGGAAAAAAATATGCCATTATGTCTTCAAATATTTCTGTCTCTCTTTCTCATTCAGGGACTCTAGTTACAACTAGATTAGGACATCGAGGTTGCCCACATCTCACTGATGCTTCTTCCTCCATGTTACCCACATCTAGACCACCCACACACTTTGGTGTAACTTGTTACATTTATTTGTTTAACACCAGGTTACACAGTCAGTTTGTGAAGCAGAAGTGACATGCGTCCTATGCACATCTTCAACTCCAACACCTAGTTCTATGCCCTCCTATAAACGGCATTCAATAAATATTCACTATTGGATGAATTTGCATATCACTTTTTGTGGCTTCACTGTCTTCTTGCTTAAGACTCAGATATGATAAAGATATTAGTTTGCTAATACGTACAATTTATGTTAAATTGTGGATATTGAAGACAAATAGAAAAGAGTGGTCTCCATAGTGCTTGGCAGTGGAGTTTTAGAGTGAAATTCTTGGCATGCTGTTAAACTGCAGTGGGAATATTAAATCCATGACTTCATCCCAGATGTTTCTTTTATTGAAACACTTTCAACACTTCAAATCAACATAGTTAGATTAATACTAAATTGCAAATTGACTAAAGTAAACTTTTCCTCAGATTATTTCAGATAACTAGCATTCCAGGGAAATTATGAATCGGTAATTCTAATAAATATTATTCTTGCTTTTGTCTTCTTTGTCTTCCCTGAACTTTATGTTATTATTTTAATAAGCTTTTTTCTGGTTGGGTTAGACTTGAC
Source organism: Mesoplodon bidens (assembly GCF_964165515.1). Lineage (NCBI taxonomy): Eukaryota > Metazoa > Chordata > Mammalia > Artiodactyla > Ziphiidae > Mesoplodon > Mesoplodon bidens. The sequence goes on from NC_138167.1 coordinate 49,215,978, forward strand.
CATCTGGAAGTAATATGCAGTTTTATTTAAAATAATACACAACATTCTGAAATGGGTATTTTATTTTATTTATTTATTTTTTTAACAATAGGCAGTATTGGCTTTTTGTAGGTGCCTGAGGTTAGATGACTGAAAGACAGGAAAACAGGTAGGTAACTAGTCAATATAAAAGAGTGAGGGAGAAAAATATACAAAATATGATTTGTTTTTCTGTCTTTGCATATGTATTGAAATAATATATTTAATTTAAAATATATGTTTAATTCTTAAATAATCTGAATCTGAATTCTTCTTGAACAAGTGTTTACAATTTATCAGCGTTTTAGTCACAACAGAGAGGAAATGAAAATACATCTAGCAAAATGCTTTTCCCTTTATAAGAATGGAATTGTCAGCTTTTCCTTTTAAGAGCTAAGAGAAAACTGTGTTGTGGTACCATGCAGTGGGAATACCATGTTCCTTTCCCTTCTAGCCATTCATTCTTCCCTGGGTATCTCACATGTACCCAGGACCTCTAGCCTTCCAGGGCTAACCTTTCCTTTAATACCAGTTAACTTAATCTAAGCTCCCAACCAGCACAACTGCATGAAGTCCAGGTTATATGGTTGCCCTCACCAAGTATATCTGACAGTCCTCAAGGAATGCTTATACATCCCATGAAGATGTTCCCCTGCGTTTGTCTCTTTAGCCAGCCACTGCTCTCCATACTTATGCTCCCCTCTCATACAATGGCTTGTCCAGTCTGCCGTGGCTTCTCCTTTACAACTGCACCCCATGCATGGGTCTGGACATCTTTATCTCTCTGAAGCATCCCTAAATAAGGTTGAGTTTTTAAGAAAACTTCATGGAAGGCTTGGAGGTTACTAAATGGACTGTAATGTGGTCTAAAAATATCCAACTATCGCTACTCTTAAGTCCATTATCTGGGCCCTTCTATATATCATCCTCTATTGGTTTTCTTTCTCCTTAATCCTTAGACTGCTGCCATCTTCAAGGATCTTTGCCTGCATCCTCCTACCTGAAATCCAGGCTCAATTTCTCATGGACCGCAAGACCCTTTCCCAGTCCTAGACCTTTTCCTTTCCTGCTCTTGGGATGATTGGCAGGAGGAGTTCCCATTTGTTTAGGAGCACACCCACACTCCACTGTAGCGTGTGGTCTGCCTATCCATCTCCCTCATCCATTGTTTAGACAAGACACTCTCAGCAGCTGACTGTACATCTCCTGAGGGCTTAACAGCACATCAGTAGAACAAAATCAAGCAGTCCAGTACCTCTAAACCAGCCCCATTTACTTCTTCTTCATGGTCTTTCCTCTAGTAAAAGGTGAAGATGAGATCAGATCCCTAGGTCCTTCTTGGCATGGCCTGAGGGTATGTATAATGCCTCTCAGGAACCCTAGCTTCTATGGCACTCCTGTGAAAATAAGAAAAAAGTGCCATTTCTACCAGGAGACTAGCACCACATGGACTGGTGAGCAGAGCGTTTGCTGATTTCCCTGCTCTTGGACAGGTGTCCGGAGTAGGGCCCAATCTACATGCAGCTCCACAGTGGCTCTGATGCTGCAAAGGCTTAGACCTGTCAAAGATCCATGCCAAGGTTGGTCAGTAAGAAAAGTGCTCAACTTGTGCTGAAACATCTGCATTAATATCCCCTTATTGGTTTGGGGCTTTCCATGGGACTTTCCCCTCAAACCATGAAGAGTCTTATAGATCTATAACCAAACTGGCTCACAGAAGTGGTTTACTGCAGACCAAAAAGAACCTCTGCCCCAGGATATATACCAGGTCTCCCCTTTGAACACAAGAAATAGTTACCTTCAACCTTTTACAGATCCCAACTCCAGCAAGAAGACCTTTTTATTGGGAGAGTTTTTCTTTACTTTCTTGAAAATTGCTTTTAATTTTAAAAGGATGGAGGGTCTTCCCTGGCGGTCCAGTGGTTAAGACTTCACTTTCCAATGCAGGCGGTGCGTGTTCGATTCCTCGTCGGGGAGCTAAGATCTTGCATGCCTCGCAGCCAAAAAATCAAAACATAAAACAGAAGCAGTATTGTTAATAAATTCAGTAAAGACTTTAAAAATGGTCCACATCAAAAAATGATAATAATTAAGATAAATAAGTAAATGGTTGGGGGGGAAACAAAAGAAGCAAAGCCCATGAGGCCACCCTGCTTCCCTGACTCTTATCATATTATAATGGAACTTTCTGGACTTGTTCCATTATGAGGGGTTTTCATGAAGAAATCTTACTTTTCTATACATTGGAAGAAAAAATCAAGAACATTTAAAGAAAAACAAAAAGCATTTTATGTTTCTACAGTTATTCTCTGACTTAAGAGAAACACACTGATGACTGTCGCCCAATCAGGTTTAGGCACAGCGCCTCCCCCTTCTCTCCTAGTCAGGCAGATGGCAGGTGGAGGAAGGCTTCCTGAGGCAGGCAATGCTTCACATAAACCCTGAGGGACTCGGGGAGCCACCCAGGCCAGACCCTCACCATACGCTCGTAATCTCTGACACTTGCACGTATAAGCCTATTTTACAGAGCAGGACACGAGACCGAGGGCTTTCAGGCCCCACCCTGCCTGCCTGATTCCTTTCCTCTAGTTCCTTCATCAACAAACATAGTTTTGAGTGTATTGTGTGCTCTGGGTTGCAAATCACAAAATTGCAAGTAAGGAGGGGAGCCATCCGTCCTCTCTATTTCACAGACAGGATGCAGGCCTTGAGGTCATACAGAAGAGAATGCTCTGTCTGGGCAGGGCATCAGGGAGGGCTCCCTGGAGGAGAAGGCTGAGGCCTGGAGGGCAAAAGAGATAGCAGCCAGGCATATTCCAGGCTCTGCTTCCAGACTGGGCCAGGACTAGAGCCTGGGATCCTGGGCAGCTGGGAGAGCTATGAGTGGTGGGGCTGGAGGTGAGGATGGGGGAAGGGTGGGAGCGGGGCGGGAGGGTGGGAGTAGGGTGAGAAGTTGGGGGTGCCAAGTCCAAACGCTGGCAGGGTATCTTGGAGGCACTGCTCAATCCTTGATGGCCTCACAGTCTTTCCCTTGCCTCAGCAGTGAGGCAGGCCAGCCCATCTCTATACAAAGTCCTTAATTTTTTTTTTTTTCTCTGTCCTGGTTCTTGCTCCAGTCCTCAAATACTGTGTATATAGGTTGAAGTTTGTGCTACCAGAGAGAAATATATAAATAAAAGGTCACAGAAGAAGTCTTCTTTGCTAACACTTCAGCGTTTATATGTGTTCATGTCCTTATTTGCCCTTTTTGAAAAACAAAGCATTTCTAAAAGCCCATTTAAAAAAAAAAAACAGGAAATATGGTGCTTCTGATTGCAATCTCATGAGCATTCTCTTTTTCTCTGTAAATGTATTCTACACTCAAGTGAATTTCACTGGTTATATGTGGGTAAGTTTCCAAAGAAACCCTAATAGTATCAAGAATTATCCCTGCTCCAGTGTGTTGGCCAGATTTTAGTTTCAAGCAAAGGCTTTTAAAAGAAAATTCTGTGAAACAAGAATATATTTGTCTAAAGTAAGAAATAAGCTCTTGAGTATCCCCAGTGGGGATATAATTTTATCAGCTATTATTTAGCAGTCTTAGATATGGTTTTATAGATGAAGCTGCTTTTGTGCTCTTTGGAAAGAAGACTACAATAGCCTCATACATCATATGCCCAGCTACTGAAGGTATTGAAGATACCATTTATATGAGGCCATCTATTTGAGTCAAATTTATTTTGTTATTGCTTTTTTTTAAATAAAACTTTTAATTGGTTATTGACTAATAGTGTTCTTGGATACCCATGTAAGTAGACTGAATGGTTGTATAAACACAGAAACATGAACACGTTCCTTTCATGGGCATTAAAATACTTGCCCCAATCCAGTGATGCATGTGACACAATGAGTAATCTACCTCCTTTCTCTTCGCTTCCCCAAACACTTCCTAGAGAGTGGGTTCATTCAAGGGTAACCATTGGGCTGTAAATCTGGGATGAGATGGTCTTCCAGAGAATATGTGTGTGTGTGTGTGAGAGAGAGACAGAGAGACAGAGACACAGAGAGAGAGACCTTGGTCATTCTAGGGTTGGTAAAGATCTTTGAGATGTGAAAGATTATACCAACTGCTTACCCCTCTCCACAACCACCATTGTATTCCTTTGTACTCAAGCCCTAAGAAAGGTGAACATTTAGACATTTTGTGTTTGAGAAACTAAAGAAGGAGCCCCTGGCCTGCAAGCACCGGGTCTGTGGGTGGTGTATGCTGAGACCGTGTTGAGTGTGAAAGGTAAGTATGTCTATTAATGGCGGCAGGGGGAAAGGTTGTCTAAATGGGCATCAGGTCAGTGTGTGGAGCAGTGGTGGAATAGAGCACCTTACCTGCTGCAACAGACTAGCCACCACTTCATCTCTGTGCTTATCCTGTTAACATAATAGGAAAAGTTTTCATGTGACTTAAGGACTGCAGGTCCCAAAGACCTTAGAACAGTGGTCCCCAACATTTTTTGGCACCAGGAACCGGTTTTGTGGAAGACAATTTTTCCATGGACCGGGGTGGGGGAGTGGGGGATGGTTCAGGCAGTAATGCGAGCCATGGGGAGCCATGGGGAGCGATGGAGAGAGGCAGATGAAGCTTCACTCACTCTCCTGCTGCTCTCCTCCTGCTGTGCGGCCTGGTTCCTAACAGGGCACAGACCAGTACCGGTCTGAGGTCTGGGGGTTGCGGACCCCTGCCTCAGAACACCCTGAGCTGGGCACAGAGGGAATGTTACAAATCATTTCAAGATGATTTCAGTGCATGAGGGAGTGAGCAGTGGGGTAGTGGTATATCACAGGATCTCTTAGATTAAGGACAATCATCATCAATCAAAACATGCATCTAAGATTTGAGGTAGCGAAAGGAACCACACAGACATACAGGTAAGTCCTTATCACAGGACCGTACCTTACTGACAGGTAGAAAAGTGAGAGTAGCATAGTTATGTTATGCTTTTATGTTATGTGAAATCAGTGTGTTGGCTGAAGTTAGGATTTCACCTAAGACTTGGAATCCTCTTCCAAGCTCGTTAGTTACTAGCATAATTCAGTACTGTATGGTTGTAGGACTGAGACCCTAAATTTTTAGAGGCACTGTTTCCTGCCACATGGTCCTCCTCACAGCATGGTAGTTCACTCCTTCAAATTCAACAGGAGAGCATCACTGCTGCTATAAAGCTCTCTCAGAGAAGGCTTGAACTGTGTTATAAAGAGCTCACCTGATTAGGTCAGGCCCACTCAGGATGATGTCCCTGCCACACCCCAACCCTTTTAACCATTTTTAAGTGTTCAGTTCAGCGGCATTAAGTATATTCATTGTTGTGCACCCATCACCACTATCCATCTCCAGAATTTTTTCAGCATCCTATACTGAAACTCTCTACCCATTAAACTACAACTCCCCACCTCCTCCACCTCCCAGACTCTGGTAACCACTGTTGTATTTACTTACTTTCTCAGTGACTTTGACTACACTAGTTACCTCATAAGTATATGATATAAGTGGAATCATAAAGTATTTGCCTGCCATTTGTCTTCAAGTTTCATCCATGTATTAGAATTTCATTTGTTTTTTAAAATTGAGAATATTCCATTGAGTGTACATACCACATTTTTTCTATCCATCAATGGACATTTAGTTTGACCATCTTTAGGCTCTTATGAATAATGTTACTATGAACATGGGTGTACAAATATTTGTTTGAGTCCCTTTTCAATTATTTAGTAATTTTACCAAAAACGGAATTGCTGGACGGATTAAGTATTTACTTTTTTGAGGCACTACTGTACTGTTTCCACAGTGGCTGTACCATTTTCCATCTCTACCAACAGTGCACAGACACGCCAACACTTGCTGCTTTCTGGTTTTTTGATAACAGCCTTGCTGTTGGATATGGAGTTGTATTTCTTTGTGGTTTTGATTTGCATATCCCTAATGATTAGTGATGTTGAGCATCTTTTCATGTGTTTATTGGCCATTTTAAGTTTTTTAAGAAAATGTGTATTCCAAGTCCTTTGTTCAGTTTTTAATTGAGTTGTTTGGTTTTTACACTTTTCATTAATTCAAAGTCAACTGATTAAGGATCTTAATTATATCTGTGCAGTCCTTTCACTTTTGCACATCATGTAACCTAATCATAGAAATGAAATATCATCATATTCATAAGCCCTAAACACATGAAATGTGAAGAGATTTTATACAGGACATTATTCTACAAGTCTGGAATCTTGCAGGCCATCTTAGAATTATGCCTCACACGATCTGATATGAAGCCAACGAAAAAATAATGAATTCTCCCTGGTTTCTGTAAAGCTTCATTCCAATCCAATTTCCTCAATTACAAACAACTGTAAACTCTGCTAAGAGGAAAGTATTGAATAAATCAGTATTTTTCAAGCTTGGTAAAGTGAATCAGCCTTACACAGGATATAACTTTGAAAAATTCTTGTCCATGATACACGTAAGAACAGCAGTACACTTTACAAAGAAGGTCAGGTATTTCCTAAGAAAACTCAACTTCCTTTTCTTCTCTCCCTTAAAAAAGTGAAAAGTTAATCTTTCCATAAGTCACTGGATCAGGGGTCCCTACATAGTTTTCACAAACTATGTAGAGAATGTTCGAGAACCTTCACTCTGTGGTCAGAGTCTCAGGGGTCTGTTTTAGAGACAGTCTGGTCATTAGGGCAAGACTGTAGAGGATGCAGAGAGGATTCAGGGAAAATAATGTAAAATCTGAGGAAGGATTCTATAAGAACAGTTGTTTCTCTCCCCCCTTTTTTTTGGTGAAAAAGAAATGGCCAAGAAGATAATTCATATTCTTCTAGTGCTTGTGTAACCACAGCTTTTATTCTTATACAGGTCAGGAAAATAAGAACATACATTGTCTTACTTACACAATGTTATATTGATAGATATTGTAAATCAAATTACAAAATTAAGTACAATTCAATAAGCACATTAAGTATTTAATTTATAGGATTTTCTTATAAGGAAATGATGAGAAATGTAGGCAAAAATATAGGTATGGTGGTGTTTATCACAGTGTTATTTATATTAACTGTGTTATCTTAAGTGTAATTGTAGCAAATAAATTGTGACATATTCATTAAAACATACTATGCAGTTATTAAAATGATTTTTTTAAAGTTTTTGTGTCTGCTTTATTTTTTAATTTTATTTTTTATTGAAGTATAGTTGCTGTATAATACTATGTTAGTTTCAAGTATAAAACAGTGATCAGACAATCAAATACATTAGGAAGTGTTCACCATGACAAGTTTAGTAACCACTTGTCACCAGACAAAATTATTATAGTATTATTGACTATATTCCTTATGCTGTATATTATAGCCCTATGACATTTATTTTATAACTGGAAGCTTGTGTTTCTTAACCCCCTTCACCTATTTTGCTCAATTTCCCACCAGTTTGCTCTCTGTATCTATAAGTCTGTTTCTGTTTTGTTTTGTTTTTTAGAGTCAATATCTAAGTGAGATCGTACAGTATTTGTCTTCCTCTGTCTGACTTATTTCACTTAGCATAATGTTCTCTATGTTCATCCACGTTGTCACAAATGGTGAAAGTTCATTCTTTTTTATGGCTAAATAATATGCAATTGTATATATACATCACATCTTCTTCACCTGTTCATCTACTGATGCACACTTAGGTTGCTTCCATATCTTGGGTCTTGTAAATAATGCTGCAGTGAACATAGGGGTGCATATATCTTTTCAAATTAGTGGGGTTTTTTCTTAAAAAAAATCCAGAAGTGGAATTGCTGGATCATATAGTAGTTCTATTTTTAATTTTTTGAGGAACCTCCATACTGTTTTCCATAGTGGTTGCACCAATTTACATTCCTATGAACAGTGCACAGAGGTTCCCTTTACTCCACATCCTTGCCAACACTTGTTATTTCTTGTCTTTTTGATGATAGCCATTCTGTCAGGTGTGAGGTGATACCGCATTGTGGTTTTGATTTGAATTTCCCTGATAATTAGTGATGTTGGGTATGTCTTCTTATGTCTGTTGGCTATCTGCATATTTTCTTTGGAAAAAAACTTATTCACTGTTGCTGCCCATTTTTCAATCTGTTTTTTTTTCTGTTGAGTTGTCTGAGTTCTTTGTATATTATGGATATTAACCCCTTATCCAATATATCATTTGCAAGTATCTTCTCCCATTCAGCAGGCTGCCTTTTCATTTTGTTGACAGTTTCCTTCATTGTGCAAAAGCTTTTTAGTTGGATGGATTCCCTTTTTTTTTTTTTTTTTTTTTTTTTGCAGTACGCAGGCCTCTCACTGCTGTGGCCTCTCCCGCCATGGAGCACAGGCTCCGGACGCGCAGGCTCAGCGGCCATGGCCCACGGGCCCAGCCACTCCACGGCACGTGGGATTCCCCTGGACCAGGGCACGAACCCGCGTCCCCTGCATCGGCAGGTGGACCCTCAACCACTGCGCCACCAGGGAAGCCCCCCATTTATTTTTGATTTTGTTGCCCTTGCCTGAGGAGACATATCCAAAAAAAAATATTGCTAAGACCAATGTCAGAGAGTGTACTGTATATGCTTTCTCCTAGGAGTTTTATGGTTTTGGGTCTTAAAGTTAAGTCTTTAATCCATTTTGAGTTTATTTTTATATATGGTGTGAGAAAGTAGCCCAGTTTGATTCTTTTGCATGTAGCTCTCTAGTTTTCCCAACATCATGTGTCTAAGAGGCTGTCTTTTCCTCACTGCATATTCTTGCTTCCTTTGTGATAGATTAATTGACCATAAAAGTGTGGGTTTATTTCTGGGCTTTCTATTCTGTTCTATTGATCTATGTGTCAGTACCACACTGTTCTGATTACTGTAGTCTTGTAGTATAGTTTGAAATCAGGCAACATGATACCTCCAGGTTTCTTCTTCTTTTTTTAGATGGTTCTGGCAACTCGGGGTCTTTTGTGTTTCCATACAAATTTGAGATTATTCTTTCTAATTCTGTAAAACATGCCATTGGAATTTTGATCAGGATTGCATTGAATCCATAGATTGTCTTGGGTAGTATGGTCATTTTAACAATATTAATTCTTCCAATCCACAAGCATGGTATATCTTTTAATTTGTTTGGGTCATCTTCAGTTTCTTTTATCAGTCTCTTATAGTTTTCTGAGTACAGGTTTTTACCTCCTTGGTTGAATTTATGCTAGGTATTTTATTATTTTGGATGTAATTGTAAATGGGATTGTTTTTTTAATTTCTCTTTCTGCTAGTATGTTGTTGGTGTAGAGAAACACAACCGATTTCTGTGTATTAATTTTGTATCTTACAACTTTACTGAATTCATTTATTAGTTCTAATAGTTTTTTGATGGTGTCTTTAGGATTTTCTATATGTAGTATCACGTCATCTGCATACAGTGACAGTTTTACATCTTCTTTTACAATTTGTAAGCATTTTACTTCTTTTTCTTGTCTGATTTTTGTGGCTAGACATCCAACACTATGTTGAATAAAAGTGCCTTGAGTGTACATCCTTGTCTTATTCCTGATCTTAGAGAAAATGCTTTCATCTGTTGAGTATGATGTGAGCTGTGGGTTTGTCATATATGGCCTTCATTATGTTGAGGTATGTTCCCTTCATGCACGCTTTGTTGAGTATTTTTATCATGGATGAATGTTGAATTTTGTCTATCATCTATTGAGATGATCATATAAATTTTATCCTTCATTTTGTTTACAAGGTGTGTCACGTTGATTGATTTGTGAATATTAAACCATCCTTGCATCCTGAGATAAATACCACTTGATTATGATGTATGATCCTTTTATTTTATTTTATTTTATTTTTTATTTATTTATTTATTTTTGCGGTACGCAGGCCTCTCACTGTTGTGGCCTCTCCCATTGCAGAGCACAGGCTCTGGATGCACAGGCTCAGTGGCCATGGCTCATGGGCCCAGCCGCTCCGCGGCATGTGGGATCTTCCTGGACCGGGGCACGAACCCATGTCCCCTGCATCGGCAGGCGGACTCTCACCCACTGCGCCACCAGGGAAGCCCTGATCCTTTTAATGTATTGTTGAATTTGGTTTGCTAATATTTTGTTGAGGTGAAAACTATTAACGTTATGGGAAAATGCACATGATATAATATTTGTTTAAAAAGAGGCACTGTTTTGTATATGCCATATTATCTTAATTATTTACATATCTATGATTATAGAAATCCTATCTAAATATACCAAAATATTATTATTAATTGTCATTGAATGATTGCATTACCAGTGAGTTCTTTTTTTTAAACATCTTTGCATTTTTCCAGTTTCTGCAATAAGCTCATATTACTTTTATAGTTATAAATTATACAAACACTAGTTTTTAAAAAGAAATGGTAAATGAAGGGTGAAAGAAGCATTTTAAATTATTCTTTGTTCAATCTAATGACCCACTTGTAAGAAACTCAGTTTGCGTATTTGTGTTTTTAGGAAAGGAAAATGTAAGTAGTATTGGCTCTTTCTTGTCTTTGTTTACAACAGCTTCAGCCATTTCTATTTTGGGAGGAAAATCTGTTTTAACGCAAATTCACTTCTGACTCAAATCCTCTTTCTGTTCCTTGAAAAAGAAGTCTTCATTAATTGTCTTCACTTCTTGGCCAACACTCATCCTAAATACAAAGCAATCTGGCTCCCTCCCCAAATATTGTCCTAAAATTGCCCTGGTCAAGGACCTGTTATAGAAGCTGCCCCTTGAACTTTTAGGGACACCATTCACTTTATATTATAGTTTCTGTGAATAACTAACAGGGCTGATACACAGACGTTGCCTGATAACCAAAGCCAATTCTGCTTTCAGAAAGTTACTAGATATTTCAGCAGTATTTGATGCAGTTAGTTTTGCTCTCCTTTTAGATTTTTAGTCCGGAAAGTTTTTGAAAATATGCAAAAATAGGGCAAATAATATAATAAGCCTCCATATACCCAACCATCGGCTTCAACAATTAACAAATTGTAGTCCATTCTGCTTTTTCTATACTCTCAACCACTTCTGCCACTTTCCCAGGATTGTTTCAATGTAGATTCCAGATTCATATGATTTTATCTGTAAATATTTCAGTATGTATTTCAAGAATCTCTTTTATAAGCATAGTTACATTATCATCATTAGAATCTTGCATCAGTAATAATTTGTATCTATTGTCTCATCAGTGCTTGCATTTCTCCAATTTTCCTCTAATATATATATTTTTTATTTTTATCACTTTATTTGAATCTGGGTCCAAATAAGAACCCACACATTTTAACTGTTAATAAGTCTCTTAAATCTCTTTAATCTATAGGTTCCCAGCCAACTTTTTTTTTCTTCCTTGCAATTTATGTTGTTGTGTTATTGAAGAAACAGTGTTTTGCCCTGTAGAGTTTCCCACCATCTGGATTTTGTTAATTGTATTCTTGGGGTATCATCAACTCATTTCTCTGTCCCTCATATTTCCTATATATTGATAGGGGTTTGATAAAATTCAGGTTCCATTGTTTACAAAACTACCTCTGAGGTGGTGTTGTGTACATATAACAGGAGGAACACACTATCTGGCTTCCTCTGTTGGCACTGTCTGGATGAATCTATCCCAGCCTTAGACTCTGTTGCACTTTTCTGTTTACTTGACTCTCTCCCTCTCAAGACTGTGAAGTCCTTGAGGACAGGGTCAGTGTCCTTAGCACCTAGCTTAATGCCTGGCACACTGGCCAAAGAAATCTTTCAGCAATGCTCCAATGAGATATAACATGTCACATAGCGTACTTTTCTACCAAGTCCTCCAGGAAAAATTAGTTGCAAAATGTTCCCTCAGAAATCCAAAGGAAATAAACCACTGTATTCCTGTTGGAAGAACAATTATGGTTTGGAGAACCTCTCTTACAAAATGATAATTGGGGTTTAGAGCAGCAGCCCATGATTCATTCATCATTAGCTAGATAGTGGAAACATTTTGGAGTTGAAACCACTTTTAATTTGAGACAATAACCAATAAAATTCATCTTCCTATTTTCTATAGCTAGGGACTATGTCCACTAATGAGGAAATTGAGTTTCAGAGAAGTTAAATAACTTGCCCTAAGGCACACATTTAATGCATGGCAGAGTCAGGGGCTTGAATCCAGGTCTTTGGACTCCAATGACAAATCTTCTCCAGCACATACTACAATACAAGGCTGCTGAGTGGCTTCTGCGTTAGGTGGGCCTTGACAAACCACAAAACACAAATACTAGTTTCCTTTAACTCTGAAGAAAAAAATATCATTCAAATCCACCTGCAGAGCTACATGATTCTGAGCCAGGAAAAGCCCACCCGATCAAAAGAGCCAGATGACAGGAAGTCCTCAAGTCTGTGGCAATAACCAAAAAGCCCCCCTCAACTTTGTGCATTGTTCTAAGGGATAAAAATAAGTGGTTTAAATTCTGCCATGGGGAAATCCTCAAAATTATACCCTGCCAGCTGCCCTTGGCCATGGGGCAGCCTGAGCTGCTTGGTGGAATCCCTTGGTCACTGGGCTTGTGCTGGAGCATCTGCCAGCACTCCCTTCACACGCGTCACCCACTGCATTGCCACTCTGGATGCTTGACCCGGGCCATGTGTCCTCACCCAAATTAGAAACTACTAAATCAGGAACCGCCCCCTGGCTGCACCAGTGGGAGCTCAGCAAAGATGAACTCAATGGCTCCTGAGGTTTTCCAGATTTGACTGCCCAGGCTTATCCTGAGTAGCTTCAATAGCTTACAATCAGGACAAGCCAAGCCATCCCAAGAGTAAAGGCCAGCTTAGCTCTCGGATTTATTCCCCACAGGTTCTGAGCAATGCTTCAGTCATTTACAGAACCAGTGGTGCCCTCATATTTGGACCAGGCATGACACGACTTGAGTACATGATACTTGAAGGCGAATACACTATACACTAAAAGCCAAAGCCAAAAATCAAACCTGATCCAGAGGCTGTCAAGACAATTCAAATCAGCCTTAAACTCAGATCACAAGGTGACAGTGGGGAAGCTCTTCCTTGGAACTCTCCTCTGAGCTCTTCAGCTGAGAACTTTTATAGAACCAAGTGGCAAACTTTAAAAGCCACCAGTCTTGTTAGGCGCAGGTTGAGTTATTTTATGTTCTTTCCATGCCCCTGAGAACTCCCTGAGCTCCAGTGTGTCAGGCATTTCCTTCTTTGTGCTCTCATAGCATAAGGTTCGTAATCTCCTTATTGCACATATGGTCCATATTGCATGACAGTTACATACTAGTGTGGTCATTGGTTAGGGTTCACCCTCCATCCTCTGAAAATCAGGATCCTTTTGTTGTTCTACTTTGTTGACCTTTAACTACAGCAGTGCCTGGCATTTAGTAAGTATTGGCTAAATGAATGTTGTTATTTAAACAGAAAAACTTTACATACACAATTTCTTCATCTAGCACTCCTGCTCATGTGAATTCTGTTACTTCCAGAGAGAGGGGGAATCTTCAAAGGCAATTTTCACCTAATTAGTAAAGAGTATTACTAGTCACAAAGAATCTTTCTCACTAAAACAAGAATTATGGACTCTATTCTAGAACAGTCTAAAATGAGACAGCAAAACCTGAATAAAGGTAAGGTTGGCATTTTTCTTCTCTGGAAGTAAATCCAGGTTTATGATGAATACAACCTAGGATGAGACTAAGACAGTTTGTCTTGCTTATCCTGACACTTCCTGAAAGCCTGGGTGAGTTGTTGCATCATTTCGAGGTTTGGTTTCCTCGCCAAGGCAAGCCAGGGGTCAACTAAGGAATCTTGTCCTAAATACAGCTTTCTTAGTATAAGTCCTCTGGGGCAGCTCTGAACTGGAACTCCCTAATCTAGGCAAATAGGTTGCATTTCATATACTAATGCCAATAGAATTCCTGGAATGTTGGATTGAGAAAGCTCTGTGACTGCTTTTAGCGGGAACTTCATGGCAGATGAGCGGCAACCACCATGGATGCAGATGGGGAATCAGGCGGTAGGGCCGGGTGCTTTGATCACTTTCCAATCCAGAACAAAGTTGCTACATAGGAGCCTTAATCATTTCAACCTTGAGGAATGCAGAGATGATAAATTCACACCAAATACCCCTAATTCATACTTGCTTATTAAAAACAACACTTGCAAGGTTTACAGAGAAAAGCCTGGGAGTTAAGAACAATAAAATGTCCCAGTACAGATCCTTCTCAATGTGTCCTTGCCAGGTCTCCAATCCCCACAGGATCCTGTGCTGTGGACTGGGAGTCACTTCCTAAAAGCCAATTGATGCCTATTTCATTGATTTGTTGACTGCACAGCCCTGACCTGCACATGGCAATGAGAAAGTTGCTCCTTGGCATCGAGGAGAATAATAAGAGGAAAACCTGCCAGGATAATGCATCTGGCAGGACTTGTTAAAACCATTTCTATTTCCAGAACTAGTAATGTACATGGACCTCAAAAGCACCAGAGAGTCACTCTAGCTATCCTTAGTGCCCTTAAGAGGAATTGTTTGCAATCTTTGATTCCACATGACCTACCCCAGGTAATACATAGAAGCCTATTTCAAATGCTTTATTTCCTAGGTGGAGAGTCCATCTCTCCATCCACTGCTCTCTACCAACCCCCATAGCCATGGCTAATTTAGATGGGCATATGGGAAAAGAAAAAGTTAAAATCCTCAAAAAAGAAGCAGGATACTGACAAGGTCACTTTCACCTTTGAAGTGAATTACATAAATATCAGGTCACATGAGTGGACGGAACAGTGTCATACATTTTTAGCTGTTGCATAGGAGCCCTAATTTAAAAATATCCATATGTAGCCTTAACTATGCTTTGGTTTCTTTCATCACACTACTTAACCCTTTACTCCAAATATACATGATTGGTTCTCCATCAGATACTTCCACCTGATACCAAATCCTATCTCTAACCAGTTGCTAATAAGACACACATAAGAGAGAACAGGGAACAAGGATGAAAGTTTTTTGTGCTAACTGCTCATGAGTATGGAGGCAACATAGCTTATCAACTTATGATGCATCAAAAGAAGGAATGTTGAAAACAAGTCAAATGCACAAAGCAGAAATTTTTAAAATCCATGAAAATTTGATACAAGAATTTCTGTAAAGCCTACCAATAAACACATAACAGACACTTTATACACAGTCACTGAATTGAACTAACACTTGTTCCAGTTTCTTAAACTCTCTCTGAATTCCTTTGTCTGAATTAGGATTGTGGGCAACTTCTTTCCTTTTTACCCTCTACCTTCCCAACCAAAAGTAGTCCACAGGCATCAACAGATGAAGCCAATGCAATTTTTGAGGACAAATCCTAGCAGGCACCATGAATTCTGTACATAGGAGTGAGTCTACAGGGGGAACCAAGTTCAAGGAAGGTGACACGCAGTTTACAGGAGAAGCTTTTCTTTCTGAGAGATCTGGTTTGGCTCATCCAAGAACCAGTCTCAACAAAAGGCAAATACACACACTTCTAGAATTCATCTAGGTGATAGTCTGATATTTTCTTTTATTTTTTCCTCTTATCTTCTTATTTCCTGAAGACAAATGTCTCTTTTAACTATGATTTTAATCTATCCAGACCAGATTACATTAAATGAATGTTTTATCTGTAAAATATATCACAAAGAATAAAGCAACTGCCTCTGATATTATTGGAATATAACTGATTTTAATTGTTTACATGTTTTAGCTTTGTTTACTTTCAAGATGATTTGAAGAGAACAGAACTTTTCATAGAGAATGAGTAAGGTTAGGAAAGTAGATAAAAGAAATTAGTGGAGAGCCTTCAGTAGTTTCTCTAGATTGTGGGAAGCGACCAAATATTCAACAAGGAAATCAACTCTACCTGAACAATGGCCTTGGTATCCACCCTCTTCTTTCCACTGCCCCCAAATAAGTCCTCATCACCTCTTGCGAAAGTCAATACCTGGGCTCCCTGTCTCCTTTCTCTCCCTCTTCAATCCATCTTACATCAATCACATAGCCAAGAAATATGTAATAAGCATTTACTACATGCTAGGCATATTTTTAAATAACCATTTCAAACACTATCGGAGGGATCTTTGGAGAGAAGAGGCTTTAAATATATCCACTGAATTGACTTTTAAAGGGAATGACCTGAAATGGTGGTCTGTCTAACAAATTCATCCACATAAGATCTATGAGTAGGAGTGTGTGTGTATGTGTGTGTGTGTGTGTGTGTAGGTGTGTGCCCCTCTAGATGAAAACCTGACATTAGTTTGCTTTCTTCTCTGAAGAAGACAAAAATACTTTCAATCATTTAGAAGACTATTTTGACAAGAGCCTATGATACACAGAGTTTCAAAGCTCTGGTCCTGGCTGATGTCCTTAGGTGTGAGGAGACTGGGTGTCACCGTGATATAATTACTATCATATTTCTCCAGTCATTTAGGCTAAGTGTGATTTCAAAGGATCTAGCCACCTCTTCCCTCCCAGAATCTCTGGTCTGTTTCAAACTTTATTTCATTAATATTCTCAGGCCCTCTGGTTCCAAAAGCAGCTTTGAGAATGTTTTTAAAAATATGTATACATTATTTTGAAAATTTCTTAAGTTATTCTAGGATGAATTTTATTTTCCCATTTAAATGTATAAATCGGAAAGTTTCTTTTTTAATTTTATGTGAATAATAACTGGCAGTTTTAAGAAAATAATTTGATCCTAAGAAGTCTCATCAATTAAGAGGTCTTTAAGCCTTTGGAGAAAGACATCATATATATTCCAATATTGTACGTTGTTTTATTTCTGTCTGTTGAGAAAGGAGTACTACCTGCTTGGGACTTGTCAAATGATACCATGGAAAGGGCTTGGGGTCTGGGGAAGACTTGGATTTAAACCCAGTCTCTATCCCTCGCTGTGTTCTCCTGGGAGAGGCACTTTGGATCTCAGTACCTCAGTTTCCTCCTGCAAAACCTCACAGGTTGGTGTTGAGGTATGTGACTTCGCTCTGTGAACCTTGAATTACTCTGTCAAGCACTGGTTGTGAGAAGGGTGCCTTTGGGAGGTGAGGTCTCTCCCTGACAGTGAAGTAGTTGAGGAAAATTCCCCCCACTCCTGCTTCTTCCTGCCCAGCAGAGATGGGGTCTCCTCTTGAACTTTAAAATTACTTATTATGACAAGTTTCTGATACATACTACAAGTACGAAAAACACTAAAAAGTGTTAACATTACCCATCGACCAATTAACTACTGAAGCTAATCAGTGAGTCTGAAGAGCCTTTGGCATAAACATGCAAACTTTTTTCGCCACTATCTGTAACGAGTATTCCACTTTTCCAAGTATTGGGTTAATCTTTGTTCTTCTGCCTCCTGCACTTTTTTGGCTGGGTCCTAATCAGGGAGATATACAGTGGGAATCCAGACACCAGCTGCAGGGATGCATGATTACACATACTCAGTTGTGTAAAAAATAATCAGTAGGGGGCTTCCCTGGTGGTGCAGTGGTTGAGAATCTCCCTGCTAATGCAGGGGACACGGGACACGGATTCGAGCCCTGGTCTGGGAAGATCCCACATGCCGCGGAGAAACTAGGCCTGTGAGCCACAACTACTAAGCCTGCGCGTCTGGAGCTTGCGCTCTGCAACAAGAGAGGCCACTACAGTGAGAGGCCTGCGCACCGCGATGAAGAGTGGCCCCCGCTTGCCACAACTAGAGAAAGCCCACACACAGAAACGAAGACCCAACACAGCCAAAAAAAAAAAAAACAACAGAAAAAAAGCAGTAGTGTTGAACAAAATTGACCCCTTTTAATTTCTTAAAAATACAATATTCTGATCTCTAAGCCAAATGGATATTAAGTAGATGAAAGATTATTAACAATTATCACATGTGAATTGTGATAAAATCTACTGGCTAGATAGAAACTCTGACAGAAAAGAAAATCTTTTTTTCTGGCTTTAGAATAGAATCCATATACTGGTCCAACTGTAGACTCTCCCAAAGGCCTGTGGATTGTTATTAAAAAATTAAATCCCGGTAATAGAGAGAATTTTTTAAGACAATTATGGTTGTCTAGTTACCCTGTTTAAATGTCACTGAATTAGTCCTTCTATTTATGTTTCAATAAACATAGGTAAACATAATATTTTAAAATATAATATCAGTTGAAACTATTTTCTTTAAAAATCCACTGGCTCATTTTTCTGCTCACTTTCTGTCTGCATTTCCTCACTGGGGCTATGTGCTATCCAGGGACATTTTGGTCACCATCAATTCCCTTTCCTGATTAATCAACCTGCCCACCTGCCCACCTGCCTTGAATTTCATGAGCACCTGACTCAGACCACCGCTCATCTTCCTCAATATGCAGACGTTGTCAACAAGCCCAGGGTGGTTATTTTTACAAGCTAGTCATTGGAACTGATCAGCCCATCCAGTCATGGTCATGAACCAGGTCACTCCAGGGACACAAGTAGAAGAAAGGGGAAGAGGGTCGTGCCAGGCTGAGCTATGGACAGGCCACTGAACTGTGACTTCCAAGAACTTAAAAATCGTTGATTTCCTATTTTTTTCCTCAAAAGTCACTCTTTTGAGGAAAAAATAGGAAAAGATTCTGATTCCTTAAGACTTATTTCTGGCATCTATTTTGTACGAGGAAATGGAGGGACCATAGTTTTCAGTCTCTGCATCCCTTTCATTTCTATGTCTCTAGTTACTCACGCCAATCACTTTGCTGAGAGCTGATGGAGGGTTGAGGTGGAGGGGAGCTGAGGGTTGTAGAAACGTAAATGAATTCCAGTCCTGGTAGGCAGACTACCACTGCACTTAGGGCTGGCAGTGTCTCCAGTCACACCATCTCTTTTATGGGTCCCTGTTCTGTGAAATGCTCAAAGCTTTTCTGTATATCCCACAATTCTGGACACATGGCCAAGCATCTGAAGGGCTGCTTGAGTTCCATTGGTTTAGTAACCGTCTACTTCATTTGTCCAATTATGAAGTGAATTTGCATAGATTTAGTTGGTTTCTGAGATACTAGGCCTTGAGGTGTTACAAAGTAACTTTACTTGAATTCAGTAGATTTTATATTTTTAAAAATATTCCCCTCCTACCACCCCCCAATTAATCATTTCAGTAGTCAGGGACAATCTGTTATATAATACAGTCTCTTCAGCAGCAAAAAGGACAACAGTTAATGATTGATAGATCAGGATAGACGTTGAAATTTTGAAATCGGAGAGTGTGATCCACAAGGTGACATACACACCTAGGTCTCTTTGTTTTAAAAATGTACTTTTACTTAAATAAACACATTTCTCTTTTTAGTCTCGTGTATTATTAAGGCAACATTAACACAAATTACCAAGAGGTATGGAACTTATGTTGACTTCCCATTTGAAATTTTGACACTAATTTGAGGACTTAATATTTTGAAACATTTTCTGGTCACATAAAAAAACTAAATTTGGACGACAAATATGACGAAATAAAGACAATTCACAAAGGTCCTTGTCACAATTTTTTCTTGAGAAAAAGGGCACTCCCTAGTTGAATTTCTTAGCTCTAAAGACGAATTTGGTGTGACAGCTATGGAACAGGGTTAGCCGAGAAAGCCTGAGGGCTAAGTGAGAAATCTTGAGGTAGATGAGTTCTTTGAAATAAAGCATTCCATAAAGGAAGGACAGTCTACTTATTATCCATGCACACAAAACTTCCAGGAAAAAGTTACAATCATTTATTCCTATACATTCACAGAGTGGTGGATTGTCCATTGGGTTGACTGGTTGCTTTTTCCTCTCTCTCTGATTTAGATACAATTATCAATATATCCCCTCTTCTATCATAGGGTAGGGCCATTATCCATCTGGGGAATCGGGCACTACAAGGCCTTACTGGAGGGGGAAAGACTGACAAATGAAGTGTTTGAAGGACTCCCTGAGGAAAAGAACACGGTAGCGATGGCATCTCTCCTAAGGCTGCGTGGAAGGCAGTGAGGCAGGTGCATGGAGGAGATGAGTATTGCCAGGAGAGGGTTGGCTATCTGCCCTCACAAGGTCCTCACGATGAGACTGTCTCAGGGAATGAATCCACCACTTGCCAGGAAAATACCTCAGATTTCTGGACTCTGAAACTCATCAGTAGGTCAGAGTTCCTTGGATTTAGAGATATACAAAACTAAAAAGATCGTGAGGTAGAAACACAGAATGCCAGTCTATTAAATTTTAAAGAGAAATATAACTATCAAGGAGACCTCACATTCAAGTCAATCTGACCAGTACAAAATACACGGAGAAGTTTACTTTGGAGAAAAGGAAACAGAATAAGGGGAATTAAAAATTGTATGAACCAAATATACAGCCAGCATCAACTCTGATGGCTGCCATGTCCATCTCCATAATATGAATACACTGGCCAGGTAGACTGGATAAATCCACTTCTTGGGCATGCACAACTCAGATTTGCCCATGATTTTCATGGGACATTCTAATCTCTCTTTACTCCAAACTATGGTGGACTTATTCCTTACTTTAATTTTCAAAGAACAATCTTACTTTCCTTATTTCCAAATTTTTGAGGTCTATTCTTCGGTGTCCCCCATAGACTGCCTGCAAGATATATGACCAAAAGACTTAGAGCCAAATTCTGGAACATAGCAGCAGTGAAATGCATCTGTGATGCTCACACAGTCAAAAGGCACAATTAAAATAACACCAGACCCTGAAGAGATTGGGAGTGACCACAGACCAGTATTGTGATGGAGGGCTTATGTTCTTGATCCAAGATAGATGGCCATTGTTGGCATGCCTACCACTGAGGAAAATTCTCCAGGGATGTGGAAGTCTTGAAAATTGTTCCCCCACATTCCTCTCTATGATCTACAGTGAAAACTTCCTCCGGACATTGAGTCACCTGCTGTTATTAACAGTCATACTTAAACACAGAATTTTTTGTACCACCATCCTTCTTCCCTTCTTCCCTTTTTTCCTCAATGGAGTGGGGTTGGGGAGAGTAACTGAAGCTAGAGTGGAGATCTGTTCGCAGGCCACAGTAATCAGATAAAATTTTTTTTTTTTTTGTGGTACGCGGGCCTCTCACTGTTGTGGCCTCTCCCGTTGCAGAGCACAGGCTCCGGACGCGCAGGCTCAGTGGCCATGGCTCACAGGCCCAGCCGCTCCGCGGCATGTAGGATCTTCTCGGACCGGGGCATGAACCCGTGTCCCCTGCATCGGGAGGCGGACTCTCAACCACTGCGCCACCAGGGAAGCCCTAAACAAACCCTTTAAATGATCAGGATTCTCTTTGTTCCCAGTCTCACTACAAACTGCTTTGTGTACTTATGAAGTTTCTTAAAGACAAAAATTCTTCTAAAATCCCTATCAAATCACCTCATACCAAGCTGGAAGACTGTTGATTATGTAGGTGAAATTTACCTCAGAAAATGTGTCATAGTCAGTATAAATTAAATCAAAGCAGAGAATTTTTTTTTTGACCCTCAGCACCTTATCACTATTTTGTTAATCAACACTCTTCCATTTTCTTGAAGCTAATTTCAGTTTGAGTGGTTATCATTCTGTGAGGAAATATGATTCTGATGAAACCAGTGCACATAACTAAGACCCATCCAGTGTTTTGAAAGGGCAACATTTACATGTGTTTGCAAATACTAAAGTCTGATCTCCAGATTATCTAAATCCGTAATTTCAGATCATTCAAAGCAAACAGTCCTACCCCAGGAAATCCTATTTTGCAGGAAATACAGCAGCACTGAATATTTTCATATTGCAATTTATGCTGGGTTTCCTTTTGTTTTGTCTTTTAAATTTATTTTATTGAAGTATAGTTGATTTACAATGTTGTGTTAATTTCTGTTGTACAGCAAAGTGATTCAGTTACACATACAGGCATTTGTTTTGTTTGTTTTGAATTTCAAAGTAGGAATCTAAGCAATGCCTTCCAGAGGTCAGCTACTAAGGAAAATACAATATCACCTTGTTCCCAAGCCTTTGTCTTTATCTTAAAACAATTTAATCCACAACACTTATTTTGAAGAGATCTTTAGAGAACTTCAGCTATCTTTTGACTATCTACCTGAAATTCTGAAAGTGTGAGCAATTGCCTGTCTGACCATTCCATTACTGACTTACTGTCAGGGGGGAAATGTGCAAAGAGATTTTTTTTGTTTTTGGAGTTTCTCATCACTATCTCCTTTTCCTGGCTTTAGCTAAAGATGTTGTAAAGTCTTTTAAAAATATAAAGTATATTCCACTTAATATAAATGGCTAATACCATAAAATATTGTTCCAATCTAGTGTATTTTTAAATCTTTACAAGGAGAAAATACTCAACCTAAAGGGACAGAATGGGGAAAATAAAACAAAACATTGGCCTAGACTTGGAAGCAGAGGGGACCAGTGTTCCAGTCCTGGCACTGCAATTACTAGCCATGGGATCTTAAGCAACTCATGTCAGCATTCTGAGCCTTCATTTCCTTCTCTTCTGGATGAGAGTGTAGGGGAAAAAAACATTTTCCTTGACCTTTATAGGGTCCCTGGTTGGGTCTAAAAATTAAACTGATGAAGACAGATTAATAGGAGATATAATGGAAGTTTTATATGACTCAGGAGCTTTCATAAGTAAATGAAGACCTGAAGAAACAGTTAGACCTGAGTATTTCTATGCTGGGTTTGATGACGTGTGGACAGGTGTGGAGAGCTCTGATAGGTCAAAGGTACATGTAGTAAACTGGGGGGACTTAGCAAAGCCTATGTGTTAGGATTCTTCTTGGCATCTCTTTGCCTTTGGACCTAAGGATACTTCTTTCCTCCATGTATAAGGAGGCCACCTCTCACATGAGGATTTTATGACCTATTTTAGGGGAAAATGACAGAGGGGAAGGTCAGAATGAACTTCCTGCTTCTGATGTTTTCTCAAACTCCTACAGCTTAAAATATTCAACTTGCCACATTACCATATTTTGGGGTAGCATGTCCTGAACCCCATCAAGAGGATTTGACTGGGGCTTTGAGATGACTGCAAGTTCATAAATTCTAATAGACATTTCAGATAAAAGAGAGGTTGGAGGACTCCAAGACAGATGTAATAGGAATAAAGAAGAAGAAATAAGAAGGAGTAGGAATAAGGAAAAGTTGGAAGGATGAGAATTGTGTCTCAGCATGAGATATTAGAATTTAAGATTCAACACTGGAGTAGTTATTGACAGTAAGGCCAAGGGTGTGAGAGGCTACAGTGAGGTGAAAAAAAAGGCCATTGAAGTTGGGGTCAGGAAAGGTTGTGGCTAAGATTTAGTGGGTCACCACACAAATACTGAAATCACTCAGGATGATGAGAAAGATTGTGGTTTAAGAGGAAGACTGTGAGCTAGAAGCCAAAATCTTTAGTGAACGTACTGTATGACCAAGAGATAGTAGAGCACAGTGGTCAGGTACACCCGCATTAGTGCCAGGCAATTTCGGTTCAAATGACAGCTCCACCACTGACCACTTCTCATCCTTGGGCACCTTGCTTACCATGTCAAATTATATTTTACTCAACTATAAAGTGGGGGAAATAATAATGTCTGTCCTACGGGGTCATTCTGTGTAGCAGATACCAATAAATGCCTACCCAACAGCCATTCATATCTTCCTTGCTAACAGAACACAATCCTCTATGAATACTGTGAGCAGGTTGGCCCTAGCTTTAGACCCACTGGGTACATCTTGATTTGTTTTAGCCAATCATGGGGGTTTCTTCTTCTCTTCTAATAACTGACTGGAGAATGATATGTAGGATAAGCCTGCTAGGATGACTTCTGGGAAACGTTTTCTTTCCCTTCACATTCGTTTGTAGAGATGTGATGTCAAAAGCTTCTGCAACCAACTTGCTACCATGAGAAAAATTAGTGGATAAGCTGAGAGTGTTAATGCAGAAAGATAGAAAGAACTCCCAATTATATAGCAAAAGCAGTATTTGTAAGACTAATAGCAGAAGTTCTGAAAATCACTTGGGAACTTGAGAATTTAGATGGAAGTATAATCTACTACATCCATTCATGATAAAAACTCTCATAAAAGTTGGTATAGAGGGAAAACATCTCAACATAATAAAGGCCATTTATGACAAACCCACATCTAACATCATACTCAATGGTGAAAAACTGAAAGCTTTTCCTCTAAAATTAGGAACAAGACAAGGATGCCCACTCTCACCATTTTTATTTAACATAGTATTGGAAGTCTGAGCCACAGACAAGAAAAAGAAATAAAAAGCGTCCAAACTGTAAGGGAAGAAATAAAACTGTCACTATTTTCAGATAACATGATACTATATATAAAAAACCTTAAAGTCTCCACCAAAAACCTATTAGAAATTATAAATGAATTCAGTAAAGTTTCAGGATACAAAATTAATATACAGAAATCTGTTGCTTTATTATACACTAATGAAGAACTCTCAGAAAGAGAAATTAAGGAAATAATCCCATTTACAATCACATCAAAAAGAATAAAATACCTAGGAATAAATTTAACCAAGGAGGTAAAAGACCTATACTCTGAAAACTATAAAACATTGATGAGGGAATTTTAAAACAATACAAAAAAAAAAAAGGAAAGATATCTCATGTACTTGGACTGGAAGAATTAATATTTTTAAAATGTCCATACTACCCAAAGCATTCTACAGATTTAATGCAATCCCTATCAAAGTATCCATGGCATTTTTCACAGAGCTAGAACAAATAATCCCCAAAATTTATTTGGAACGACAAAATACCCCAAATTGCCAAAACAATCTTAAGAAAAAGAACAAAGCTTGAGGTATTAAGCTACAGTAATCAAAATAGCATGGTACTGGCACAAAAATAGACACATAGATCAATGGAACACAATAGAGATCCCAGAAAAAACCCCACACATTTATGGTCAATTAATCTATAACAAAGGAGGCAAGAATATACAGTGGAGAAAAGATCATCTCTTCAATAAGTGGTGCTGGGAAAACAGGACAGCTACATATAAAACAAAGAGATTAGAACATTTCCTCACACCGTATACGAAAATAAACTCAAAATAGATTAAAGGCCTAAATGTAAGAACTGAAATGATAAAATTTCTAGAAGAGAACATAGGCAGAGCACTATTTTTTAAATTGAAGTATAGTTGATGTACTATATTATATAAGTTACAGGTGTACTACATAGTGAGTCACAATTTTTAAAGGTTAGACCCCTTTTATCATTATTATAAAATATTGGCTATATTACTTGTGTTGTACAATATATCCTCATAGCTTATTTATTTTATACATAATGGTTTGTACCTCTTAATACCCTACCCCTATCTTGCCCCTCCCCTCTTTCCCTCTTCTCACTGGTAACCACTAGTTTGTTTTCTATATCTGTGAGTCTCTTTCTTTTTTGTATATTCACTAGTTTGTTATATTTTTAGGTTCCACCTATAAATGATATCATACAGTATTTGTCTTTCTCTGTTTGACTTATTTCACTTAGCATAATACTTTCCAAGTCCATCAATGTTGTTGCAACTGGCAAAATTTCTTTCTTTTTTATGGCTGAGTAGTATTCCATCATATATATCACATTACATCTGTCAAAATGGCTATCAACAAAAAATCTACAAATAACAAATGTCAGTGAGGATCAGGAGTAAAGAGAACCCTAGTACACTCTTGGTAGTAATGTAAATTGATACAGCTGTCATGGAAAACAGTATGGAGGTTCCTCAAACAATAAAATATTGAACTATTATACAATCCAGCAATTCTACTTCTGGGTATTTTCCCCAAAGAAGACAAAAACACTAGTTCAAAAAGATATATGCACCCTTATGCTTATTGCAGTACTATTTACAATAACCAGGATATGGAAGCAAACTAAGTGACTACAAATAGGTGAATGGATAAAGAAGTGGTATATATATATATATATATATATATATATATATATATATATATATATATGTATGTATATTGGGTGGGCCAAAAGTTTTGTTCAGTTTTTCCCATAAGATGGCTTTAGTAGCACTTAGTTGTCCTTAAATTCATTTGAAACAATTTTGTTAGACAGTCTGTGACAGCTGTCATATCAGCATGCATTTAAAAAAAAGACATAAAAATTGGTGAATTTTTGTGTAGCCATTTTAATATTGAAGATGGAAGGAAAAAAACAACATTTTTGGCATATTATGCTTTATTATTTCAAGAAAGGTAAAAATGCAACTGAAACTCACAAAAAGATTTGTGCAGTGTATGGAGAAGGTGTCGTGACTGATGAAACACGTCAAAGTGGTTTGCGAAGTTTCGTGCTGGAGATTTCTTGCTGGACGATGCTCCACAGTTGGGTAGACCAGTTGAAGTTGATAGTGATCAAATCGAAACAATAACTGAGAACAATCAACGTTATACCAGGCAGGAGATAGCCGACATACTCAAAATATCCAAATCAAGTGTTGAAAATCATTTGCACCAGCTTGGTTATGTGAATCGCTTTCATGTTTGTGTTCCACATCAGTTAAGCAAAAAAACCC
This sequence comes from Mesoplodon bidens, assembly GCF_964165515.1. NCBI lineage: Eukaryota > Metazoa > Chordata > Mammalia > Artiodactyla > Ziphiidae > Mesoplodon > Mesoplodon bidens. The sequence goes on from NC_138167.1 coordinate 49,242,537, forward strand.
TTCTTGACCATATTTCCGCATGTGATTCTCTACTGAAATGTAATGAGAACGTTCTGTTTTTAAAACAAATTGTGATGGGCGATGAAGAGTGGTTACTGCACAACAATGTGGAACAGAACAGATCATGGGGCAAGCGAAATGAACCACCACCAACCACACCAAAGGCTGTTCTTCATCCAAAGAAGGTGATGTTGCGTATATGGTGGGATTGGAAGGGAGTCCTCTATTATGAGCTCCTTCTGGAAAACCAAATGATTAATTCCAACAAGTACTGCTCCCAATTAGACCAACTGAAAGTGACACTCAATGAAAAGTGTCCAGAGTTAGTCAACAGAAAATGCATATTCTTCCATCAGGATAACACAAGACCGCATGTTTCTTTGATGACTAGGCAAAAACTGTTACAGCTTGGCTGGGAAGTTCTGACTCATCCTCCGTATTCACGAGACGTTACACCTTCGGATTTCCATTTATTTTGGTCTTTACAAAATTCTCTTAATGGAAAAAATTTCAATTCCCTGGAAGACTGTAAAAGGCACCTGGAACAGTTCTTTGCTCAAAAAGATAAAAAGTTTTGGGAAGATGGAATTATGAAGTTGCCTGAAAAATGGCAGAAGGTAGTGGAAAAAAACTGTGAGTATATTGTTCAATAAAGTTCTTGGCAAAAATGAAACATGTGTCTTTTATTTTTACTTAAAAAACTGAAGGCAATTTTTGGCCCACCCAATAGTAGAATAGGGGTATGAGATTAAGAGACACCAATTCCTATGTATAAAATAAATAAGCAACAAGGATGTATTGTACAGCACTGGGAAATATAAACATTATTTTATAATAACTTTAAATGGAGTATAATCTATAAAATATGGAACCACTATATTGTACACCTAAAACTAATATAATATAGTAAATCAACTATACGTCAATTAAAAATATATATATATTCTAAAAATTGTTCCTTCTTAGTCCTGTAGAAATTACATTTTTAACATTAAAAGGAGGGTGAAGAGGCTGACCTTTGAATGAGAAGCTAACAGATTTGTCTTTTAAAAACAGCAATGACTAGAACCTTATGAATAAATTATTATATGCTCTATACTTCTTTCCTCGAAGTTGTCAGGTATCTTAAAAGGTAAATTAATGTTGGTTTAGGAAGTATAAAGTGAGTCATAGGAAGAGAATCTGGTTCAATAATCTTGAAATGTATTAAATGTCAAAGATGATAATTTAAACCCTTTTTTTCTAGTTTTTTAGGGCAGCGACCCATTATCTAAATACTTTTAAGAGGCAAAGCTGGCTATTGACATAGAGTGATTCAACAACATGAATTTGTTCACAGAACTTATAGCTATCAATATATGGAGAGCATTCCAGAATGTGAATGCTACAAACCTGTCCTCATTTTCCTCCCTCCCCACTCCTCAGACAGACGAGGATTTTTGACTCGTTTGCTGAAAGCCTGCTATAATATATACCTTAAATAATTTACCAACTTTGAGTCTACACTTCAAACTTAAACTGAGCCAAACAGACAACCTATACACACAATAAATGGGACTGCTGTACACAATATTTGGGTGCATGCAGGATGCATATATATCTAAAATATTTAATAAGCATTATGGCATGAAAGCTGATGAATGCCAGCTGTAGGCTGAAGCAGGGTCCTGGGAAGCCTGTATTGTTTCAGGCATTAGTCCTTCCAATTTTACCTCACCAGCAGATGGGAGGATCCCAGGAGTGGATCTGGGGGTGGCTGGAGAAGGGGTGCTGTTTACCAACTGGTGTGAGACTATTTCAATAATTTAAAAAACAGTGTGGCCACCCTGAAGCATATCAAGCAAATATCAGCCCTGAAAATGGAAACTTATCTTTTGACTGTCAAGGAAACTGACTCAGAATATAGTTTACTTGTCCAAAGTCATTTCCAGTCAGTTGCACACCCTGGGCTACATCCCAGGTCTCTTGACTCCCAATCCTCTGCTCTTTTCATCAAACTAACTCTTACAGAGGGAAAATTAAAACAAACAGAACTGAGGAACTAAATTTTAAATTTCATTTAATTTTATTTTCAAATAAATTGTGGCATATTCATTTAATGGAATACTATATAACAAAGGATATCAACAAACAAGTTAACATACCACAACATGGCAAATGTGATAAACAGTTAAATAATAAGGCTGTTAAAAGATTAAATGAAGATTAAATTAAATTATCCCTATGAATTGCCCATTATTTGGACTCCAAGTATCTCAAGATACCAACTGCACTTCACTATACAAATGTATCATGATTACATTTCTTTTACTTTTATTATTTTTTAAACATCTTTATTGGAGTATAATTGCTTTACAATGGTGTATTGGTTTCTGCTTTATAACAAAGTGAATCAGCTATACGTATACATATATCCCCATATCCCCTCCCTCTTGCGTCTCCCTCCCACCCTCCCTATCCCACACCTCTAGGTGGTCACAAAGCACCAAGCTGATCTCCCTGTGCGATGCGGCTGCTTCCCACTAGCTATCTATTTTACATTTGGTAGTGTATATATGTCCATGCCACTCTCTCACTTCGTCCCAGCTTACCCTTCCCCCTCCCCGTGTCCTCAAGTCCATTCTCCATGTCTGTGTCTTTATTCCTGTCCTGCCCCTAGGTTCTTCAGAACCATTTAAATTTCATTTAATTTTAATTAATTTACATTTATGTCTAAATATTCACATGAGCTTAGCGGCTACCATTTTAGTGTGGGTATACAGAGAGCCAGAGAATGATGTAGATGTGAAGAGACGGCATGAGTTACTGAGAGTAGACGGAAGGGAGTCTTTCTCTTTCCTAAGGTAACTTATATTCCTCTTAGGCTTGTTTCAGCTTTGGGAATTTATACAATATTTTAATAATGATTTTCTTTGCTAAGGCATCTGGAAAGGCATCTAGCTTATCATTCGTTTCTTTGGAAATTAGTGTTAGACATTTTCAATTGTGTTAGACATTTTCTGTCTTGTTTATCACAAGAAACATTTTAAGTATTCATAGCTTCAGTGTTATGCCCATCCTTTCCTTGCGATGGCCGACTTCTTGCTTACTTCTTGCAAATATCCAAGCATATTTGCACTAGTTTCCACATCTTTGAGGAGCCCTCAAGTCAGCTTTGCAGATATGCAGTGAGTCAAAATCCAAAAATTCTACCAGCATAGTATTGCACACCAAGGAGATTATCTTCTAGAAAGACTTAAAGGTCCAACAGATATGCCACAAAGGGTTAGATAACATCAGTGCTTAGTAACTAGGAGTGGTGAGAACCACAGATATTTCATGGACAGTACACAATCTTTCATCTTGACTCTAGGTCATACCTTGAACTAAAAAAAAAAAAAAAAAAAAAAAATTAGAAAAAAGGATTACCTTAATATTCCTTTCTCCCTAGCCTCTCCTTCTCTGGTTAAGAGATCCTAAACCTTCGGCTGTAACCCAATAACAATAATAATAATAAGAGGTAGAAACAATGGATATTCAAAATATGTTATCAGGCTTTGGGAAAAACACTCCTAGAAAATAGAAGGAAAGGTTTATTTACTCCTAAATTTGAGGAAATGACCTCTAATTAATTAATAGCTTTAAAGTGATATTGAAACATGAGTTCTGAAAGCCTGTTCATGCTTATTTCTCATTAAAATGCATTTCAAAACACATCCCATTATTCTTTGGGTGCTAATGAATTCATATTTAAGACATGAACACAAAAGCATCTCCCAGGCTTCTGAGAAAATATAAAAATGCATCAGTTGATGGTTTGCCTAAGTGGAGCACAATTATCACCGAGTTGCACAGCATTTTTATCTGTACTGTCACTGCAGGAAATCTCATTGTGTATGTGACCTGAATACATACAACCCAGTGGAAAATTCCGTAAATGCAGAGTAACCTAAGAGCATCTAACAGCTGCCTCGCTTTTTTTTTTTTTCTTATTTCAAAATCAAACACAAGGGATTGCTGGAGATTGCTATTCTCCCTAAATCACTGGGCCATTTTAGAATTCTCTGTCATTTTCATCTATCCATATTAATTCTTAAACAGTATCCACTCAAATTGCTGTGCTTCAACCCTGAGGAATGTAAATACTGAGGTAATTATGAGCCATATTTTCCAGGGGTGCACATTTAAATGATTATCTGAAAGTTAAATGTTAATGTCACAAAATAAAGAGGTAAAACATAGTTAATGTATGTTGCCCATAGTTAATACGCTAAAATAGAGCAAGCAATCTAACATTGCCAGGAAATTTGAATGCGGAGACTAGAAGTGCTTTTTCATTATTCAAATATTACAGTGCAGTAGATATATTTTATTTGTATTAGCCTCTCAGACGTACTGGAGAGACAAAGCATGTGAGGCAAAGGGATTAGAAGAAAATATGTGGAGACTGGATTGTTGGACAAAGTGTGTGTGTCCGATTGGGCAAGGGTGTGGGGTGAAAATGACTCAGGGCACAGTCCTCATCGTAAATCTGTCAGGAGTTCAAGGGCAGCAAGGAAGTCCTTTGTCGTGTAGAAATTAGCCATGCACTCAGTCTGTGGACCCCCTCCTTCTCTGGGTCCCATTCCTTTCTTCCTCTCTTCTCTACCCCACCCCTCCTTTAAGACAATTTGAACAAATATTAACTGTAAAGTTTGTAACGACCCTAATTGCATCCCAGTTTATATTCATCATCTATTATGGAACTATACTCTCAGGAATTTTATAGAATCTGGTGAGTCTATAAAATCAGATTGTTATGGTTTGAACTGTGTCCCCCAAAAAGATTTGCTGAAGTTCTAACCCCCAGTACCTCAGAATGTGACCTTATTTGGAAATAGGGCAGTTACAGCTGTAACAAGTCAAGAAGAGTTCACTCTGGGGTAGTGTAGACCCCTGATCCAACATGACTGTTGTCCTGATAAGAAGACAATGGCCACGTGAAAACACAGAGATTCACAGGGAAAATGCAATGTGAAGATGGAAGCAGAGATTGAAATGATGCATCTACAAGCCAAAGAATGCCAAAGACTATCACCAGAAAATAGGAGAGAGACATGGAATAGACTCTCCCTCAGAGCCCTCAGAAAAAAACCCAACCCTGCCAACACCTTGATTTTAGACTTCTAGCCTCTAGCACTATGAATCAATCATTTACTGTTATGTTAAGCCACTCAATTTGTGGTACTTTTTTATGGCAGTCCTGGGAAGCTAAGACACTAATGTTTGTAGAAACCTTAAAATTTCTCCCTCTAGATGACAATTATATCCATAACCTAATAACAAGAATGACTGCCAATATTTACTACTTGCTGTATACATGCCAGACACCATCAAGGTTTCCTCCCCAGTGCCTGCCCCATCACCCCTCCAGAGACCAGCCTGCCCTTCACCCCTTGACTCAAGCATCCAGAGATCCTGCTGTTGGTGATAGATGGTCCACTCAGTAGTCACAGTTCTGAGTCTCTAGTATGCAGTTCTCAAAATCCCCAAGAATTCCCTTGTGGACTCTAGTTCATGTATGCGATTCCTCCTTAAAGAGAGACCTACTAAGAAGTTATATAGTCAACTGAACATTGGATTGGGGAGGATGAACTCAGAGTCAGCGAGTTAGTCAGAGGAACGAAATACTTAATGTCACCAGACACATCACAGTGAAGATAATCTTTGGGCGGGAATGTTGTCACCTTCTCTGGTCAGATGAGCACGAGCTAAGATGTTGGCACCCTTTGCAGAGCTCTCTAAACTGACGAACCTCTTGTTGAGAGTAACATTTTCCCTTAATTGTATTAATATGCAAATTAATCAAGTTACAGTTCGTTTTATGTTAGTCCAGGAAGCAGATGTCAAGATGGGATTAAACTTGCATGGATTTTAATGGGGGAAGGAGCCAGGGAAGGCTGGGAAGGCCATTGGACCACAAGACAAGTCTGACCCCGAATGAAGGAGAAAGGGAGAGAAGGGAGAATGGAAGACTGCCACACAGGCTAAGGAAGTTCATCCAAGCCACTGGGGGAGGGGCCGGGGGAGCAGTAGGACGAAGTGATTAGAGGCAAAGTGGGCTGAAGGAGGAATTCCCCTGACTCCCAAGAATGGATCTGCTTTCGTGTTCCTGCCTGGCTCAGTGATTGGCTGGAGCAGCCTGTGGGCAGGAAGATAGGCCCTTGGTCAATTACACACCCTGTAGTTGGAGGTCTTCTGTGGCCCACATGCCACACCCTGGGAGTCACTCTTCTTCTTTAAGGGGACTGACTGCACCTCTTTGTAGTGTCTTGATTTAAAATGTAACTGCCAGAAGCAACTTTACTTCTCATTTCTTGGAAGAAAGTTCATTGTGGCAGGACTTCCAAGTATTCATAATACCTATCTTCTTTTAGTCCATGCCCCTATTATATATGTAAACACACACTTATATACATATGTTTAAGATATGCTACCACATTTAAAAAAGAGAGACGGCCATGGAGCTAAATAGTTCCTGAGAAATGGAACTTTCTCAAACCCATAGTGAAATAGCTCTTAAATGGAAAGATCCTGTTTTAGTGCAATGTATTATAGCCATTAGACTTACACAAATGCACAGTCATGATAACATCTCAAGGTGAATAAATGATATGCTTTGTACCTTGCAGCATAGATCACATTTAATGAAACACCTAGCTGGCTCCAGAGAACACCTGACTTCTCTTTAATAAGAACAGATGTTGTCTCCAGAAATAGCAATTTCCACAATGCTCAGTGCTGAGAACAGGTGAAACAAACAACAGTGCGTGTCAGTTTTACAACACCATCCAAACAGCATTTGAGGAATATGCTGAGTACAGCTCACTCTGCCTGGTTGGTGAACTTTGTGAAGAGAAGATGTGTGAGAGCACAGGTGTGCCAGACCAGAATGACTGTCCATCCGGACCCTCCGGGAATGGATTGCTCCTAAAATGACAGGAAATACACAATAACAAAGAGGTGAGGAAAGCAGTGAAGAATGCCATCCACAGTATAAGAATCTTCCATTGCTGTCTGGTGTATTGCTGAACTTCAGATAAATGACTTAACTTCTTCTTGACCCATTTCTCTTTTGTTTGGGCTGCTTTTTTCCTTTTTATCTTTTCTTTAAACCCATGGCAGTTTACGTAGCGCAGTTTAATCCACATAAAACCACTTTGACCTAATGAATTCTTTTATGAAATTAATGTGAAAATACCATTTCAACAATTAGACTTCCTCTGTGTTTTTCCAGTTTTTTTCCATTCATAGCTTGTTTGGAATATTTTTCAATGATCTGATGTAATGCAAAGAAATCTGACCCCCCAAAAAAGCAAAAAAAAAAACCATTTTGAGCCTCTCTTTATCTAAGACTTAGTTATTCTTCTAGTTTCCCAAAACACGTACATTTCAAGTTTACCTCAAGTTCATGAACAGGGAAGGCAGGTTAGAATAATAGTAATCCAAATAATTGGAACCTTCAAATAATCAGATTTTTGTTTTTCACAGTCAGCACTCTAATTTTATGGGAAAATGACAAATAAACAATCATAACAGCTTCTAAACTGATTTTAATATTCTTAGACATCTTCAGTTGCTTAGAGTTAAACATTGTTCTTGAAACATAACACACTTTGAATATTTATTCGAAAGGTTCTATTGCTAAAGCAATAAATAAAATGATATATTTCATCAATAATTTTAGTAAGAGAAGACACAAAATGTATTTTGGCATTTAGAGAGTTAACTCTTTGCAAAGGGGAAAGTAGAATAACCAGAGTTTCTCATTTAGTTATCCTAGACTTCTCTCTGCTTCTCAGCACACGTGGAAAATACCTGGCCTCTTATACACCGATGCAGCTTTACATCTCAAGTCCATGAGCACTGAGGCAGTTCCTAGGAGGCCAAATAGCACCAGCAGCCTCCTTTCTTCCTATACCCACCTGTAGCTCCCATGGTCATCCTGAGTACAATGAATCAGAGAAATTCTTCTAGGTACCATAGTTTAATTGAGAGGATAGAGGCTGGAAAAACAGAGCTGACAAGGAGAAAGGAGACGACTGCAGTGTTTCCTGGGCTCCCAAGGCAAAGACCCCCAGAAAGAAAGGAAAGCTAAATTCTGCTGGCACCTCTTCCTCTTTGACACAGACACATCCCTACACTGTATGCTGCACCATTGTCACTTCTTTTCTCCCTGCTGCCCTTGAGGTTCATTCAAACTGGACTAGGTACATAGAGTGCTTATGAGCTAAAGAGGACACATACTGAATGAAAGATCTTGAGTCACATCTTTGTCTAGGAAATCATCTTTGGGTCCCATGATTTATTATGGAGGTGCTCAATAAATGTTTGTTGACTAAGTGCATGTATCCATGCCACGTACTGACATGAGGCTTAATTCTCATTGTTAGATGACTTATTCCCCTTTGCTTCTGAATCATTTCCTCTGCAGAGTTCAGGGATCCTAGGGTGTTAGGAATTGCTGCTTTAGGAATTAAATAAGATGATCCTGAACTCAAAGAAGTCTGGAAAACATCTATAGAAGCTTGGGTTTTTCCATTCTCTATCTTGGGCTCATTCCAATTTTGTCAATGACTTTCAGTTATTCTCCTAAGCGTCCATCTGTCAGCTGAAACTCTATTGGTGCCTTTAAATGAAATTCTTTTATAGGTGAACATACAATATGTGTGCCAAAATCCATCAGAAATTGAAGTACTATGGTGAGAAAGTAAATTACTAGGAAGTTGGTGTGGGCTTTTTGGTTTTGTTTTGTTTTATTTTGTTTTTAGGTAAAAAGAGTGTGGTTGTTGTTTAATGTAATGCTCTGTATATACATGATTGTCTTAAAATGAAATAACTTTTAGACAGATTTCAGATTTTTATTTACATGTTTAACATTCATGTGGCTTGACTTGAATCCAGATCTTTGAACTTCTGGTCCTCACATGCCAAGAATGGGGCAGGACAGGAGACTGTCTGCGGTTGGAGACTCTAGTGACCCTTCCCCATTCTGCCACATTCACACTTCCTTCATTGCCTTGAGTTTGCCTCCTAATTCCTGCTCATGCTCAGAGCCAACAGAGCCTCTTTAACCTCCACGCCCTGGTGTCATCTTCCTTGAGAACAGCATGATTGTAGGTTCAAGTGCTGTTATGGGTTGAAGAACTGTGTAGCAGAATGTTGTAGTGCTTAATGCAACTTACACAGAGCCATTAAACACTGATGAGTCAGTAGGAAAATATTCTCTGTCAATAGGAAAATATTTTGCAAAATATGGATCCACCTAGATAGATGTCTTTAATAAGATTAAATCTGTTTGATAACAAGGTTATGTGGGTGCTTTATAAATCAAAACCCTCTGAACGACCTTCATGTATACTTCTTTCACATCCCATAGTTTCTGACAATACCTTGCACACTTCTCAGAGCATAAGGACTGAAATCATATCCATTGGTGCTTCTCACAAGAGCAGTGGTGATTTTGGGGGGAAGTTTTAAAAATATATCTAATTACTACTCATTCATTGGAAAATAAATTGAAGTTAAGAAATAGAAGAAAATTAAAATTCTCATAACTCCACCACCCAAGAATTAACCATTATTGGCATTTTGTCTGAAAACTTTTCAGACTTTTTCTATGCAAATATGTATGTATTTTCCAAAGATGGGAGCATACTGTACATACTCTATACAGATACCTTTAACCTAATTCTTGCACTTAACAATTTATCAAGATATTTTCCTATGTCAATAAACATTCCTATGTCAATATCATTTTTAATGGTGGCATAGAATTCCTTTGGATAGAGGTATTCTAGATTCTACAGTTAGACTGTCTTAAAAAACTCACTCCTATAAACAGCACTGCCATAAACTTCTTCAGCTAAGTATTTGTTTTCTTAGGATTAATGATTTCCTTATGATAAATTACTAATGTAAAAGTGCTGGTTCAAAATGTATGGATACCAAGGGGGAAAGGGGTGGGGTGGGAGGAATTGGGAGACTGGGATTGACACATATATATTATTGATACTATGTATAAAATAGACAACAAATGGGAACATACTGTATAGCACAGGGAACTCTACCTAATGCACTGTGGTAACCTAAATGGCAGGGAAGTCCAAAAGGTAGGAGATATCTGTATGTGTATGGCTGATTCATTTTGTTGGCAGTGGAGGCTAACACAACAGTGTAAAGCAACCATACTCCAATAAAACTTAATTTAAAAAAGTGCTGGTTCAAAGGCTATATGTATTTTTAAAAGCTTCAATATTTAGGGTGGCAGCAATTTCTGAAGTAAATCCTTTGCTATTGCTGCCATCTGACTTGGGCTTTTGGAACAGACAATTTGAGGGAAAAAAATTTGACTAAGAAAATGTTGCAAGTCATCTCATTTTGGATGGACAATGAAATAGTGGGATCTCTTGGTTTCCAAATGAATACTTGGTTTCTGGTTGAATATGCCTATAGGAGATATGTTTTAAACTAAAAAAAAGGAGGGGGGCATCAATAGCTGGAAAATTATTGGTACACCAGAAATGCAGAGGGTTCTATAGTGCAGTGGATTGTGCTGGACTTTTTTCTGAGCCACCTAGGATATTAGGAGTCCCATCATATATACTAGCGGTTACTGAAAATGATAGGCAACAGTAACATGAAACCACCTTCCCAGTTAATTTTATCTCTTTCTTTACACATCATTGAAGGGCATGAAGCTGACTAGTACCAAGTACTGAATGAAGCCTTAATGAACCACAATCAGCTGAGTCAATTAACTGGGATCTTTTACCACCCAAAGGCCAACTGGAACTCAGTGTGCTCCAAAAAAATTCAGTGTGCCCTTAATCTAATGGAGCTCTGGTTAAGAAGGTAAGGAAGAGGGCTTCCCTGGTGGTGCAGTGGTTGAGGGTCTGCCTGCCGATGCAGGGGACACGGGTTCATGCCCTGGTCCGGGAAGATCCCACATGCCGTGGAGTGGCTGGGCCCATGAGCCATGGCCGCTAAGCCTGTGCGTCCGGAGCCTGTGCTCCGCAATGGGAGAGGCCACAACAGTGAGAGGCCCGTGTACCGAAAAAAAAAAAGAAGGTAAGGAAGAAAGGAGGAAACACTGTGTAATAGATCAAGTGGAGGACTCAGAAAAGGTAAGACAGGGCAGCGGCTAGGGCAGAGAAGGCAAAAAGAGTTATGTACTATTCCAGTGGTGACAAATATCAGAGGCGACGAAGAATGGCTAACAACTGGGGGAAGGGGAGAAAGGTGCACACACATGTTTTTCTAAATTTCTTCTAGAATTAGTTAATATGTTCTTACCCATACTTTAAAGAAGAGGAAAATGCCAAATGAATAAATTTAAAATGCCTCAGAAAATGTAGGTGTTCATCCTGGGTCCTGGGTGAACACCAGGTTAGTGAACACAACTCACAGAGGCAGTGGGGCTGGGCAAAGGAGACAGTGCTGGGCGTTCACATGTTTTCAATTTAATATCAGTTGACATCATTCCTCTCCCTTTCCCCTGTCCCGCACTAGGAAAGGGACCACTGCTGATGGCCAAACCATTGCATGTTCTCTTTCTGTACACTGCCTTCTTATGACCTCTCTTCACAGTGAGGTCTAGAGGGGACCCTGCTTACAATCCTGGGGGTCAGGGCCCCAGACTGAGAAACAAAAACAGGAGATGGAGGCCTGGGAAACAAGCTTGAATGAGAAGAACAGAGGAGTGCAAAAGAGACTAAAATACTAGAGGAAAGCAAAAACAAAGAAACAAAATAAAACAGAACTGAGACAACAAAAGTTTAAAAAATTATCTTTTTTTTTTGATACATGCATCCCAGTGTTCATTGCAGCACTGTTTACAATAGCCAAGATGTGGAGACAACCTAAGTGTCCATCGACAGATGAATGGATAAAGATGTGGTACATACACACAATGGAATATTACCCAGCCATAAAAAGGAACGAAATAATGCCATTTGCAGCAACATGGATGGACTAGAGATTATCATACTAAGTGAAGTAAGTCAGACAGAGAAAGACAAATATCATTAGGATATCACTTATATGTAGAATCTAAAAAAATGATACATATGAACTTATTTGCAAAACAGAAACAGACCCACAGACATAGAAAACAAATATATGGTTACCAAAGTGTAAGGGGGAGGGATAAATTAGAAGTTTGGGATTAACAGATACAAACTACTATATATAAAATAGATAAATGACAAGGTCCTAGTGTGTAACACAGGGAACTATATTTGATATATTGTAATAACCTATAATGGAAAAGAATCTGAAAAAGAATACATATACACATATATATACAGTATATATAAAACTGAATCACTTTGCTGTACATGAAACGAACACAACATGGTAGATTAACTATATTTCAATAAAAAAATAAAAAGACTGGACAGACTCATCGGTGGCTCCCAAGTGCAGCAGAGGAGCACAGAGAGGTGGAGGATTTGAAGTAGGGTCCAGACTTTGAAAAAATTGTCTTTTTGTTGATGAAACAAAGTTATATTTAAAATATCCTTCCTAGAGAAAATTAGGGGAACACTAATATCCTCTAAATAAGGAGATATCTTGTCAATCAAATATTTTCTAAACCCAGCACTTCTTAATTTACAATACTTAAATGGGAAAGACAAGCCAATGATTTGGGATGTTTCTTTTATAATAAGATAGGATAGGACCAGTAACATGTTACATTTAACAATAGTGACAGCTTATATAAATTGAGAACTTGCAAAGTGCCAGGAAAAGCATTAAGTATCTTTACTTACTACCTCATTCTATAGCTGAGGAAACTGAGTCACAGAGTGTGAAGAAATCACCCATAGACTCATACAGTGCATGATAGGTAGAGCAGGGCTTTGAACGCAGGCCCTATGAGGCCAGGGTTTATGCTTCTAACTGCTGTACTGCACTGATCACCACACAGAACAGCATCATGTGAGTGAAAACAGCTAATCAGCTAGCCAGTCCCACCTCCTCTGACATGCTTTGTAAAGATTTTTTGTTTCAATGAACACAGAGTGGTCTCCTATGAAACTGATTTTTTAAAGTATTATTGCATATTGTGGGTTCCCAGAAAGTGTCAACCAAATAAGAGCAGCTGTTCAGAGTGTTTTGATTATATCTGTATGAATAAAAGGAGAAGTCTTTTTATGATTTTACCCTAAATATCTTCCATGCAGGATGTTGGCTACTACCAACAATTCTTTCCTAAAATGAATCCCATTTTTTTCATTGAGGTAGAGTTGAATTACAATATTGTGTTACTTTCAGGTGTACAGCAAAGTGATTCAGTTATACATATTCTGTTTCAGGTTCTTTTTCATTGTAGGTTATTACAAGATATTGAACATAGTTCCTGGTGCTAGAGAGTAGGTCCTTGTTGGTTAAAAATGAATTCCATTTTAAATACTCAAATAACCTAGAGTAAAAATAGAAAAACAAAAGAAATGTGACAGTTAAATTAGCCTATTTGATTTGCCTTGAAAACAAATGAATAAGAGTGCAAAAAGCTAGAGGATTTCTCTGTGTTCTCCACGTGGGGGCATAGTTAGTCCTCTGAGTACTTAGGAACAAGCCTGTAGTTCTGAGGGAGGGTGTATCTATCAGACAAGGGAAGCACCAGAGCAAGGAACAAGGATGAGAGAGCAAGACCAGAAAACCCTGTAGAAACATCAGCTGTGTTGGGGACGGGGGTGGGGGGTGGGGTTAATGATTTTCAATAATGGCTCCTGAGTCCTCTAGTCCAGGGGTCCCCAATCCCTGGGCTGCAGACTGGTAGCAGTCCTCGGCCTGTTAGGAACTGGACCGCAAAGCAGGTGGTGAGTGGCGGGTGAGCGTTCCTCATCACTGACATTACCGCCTGAACCATCCCCAACCCCCCTGCCCCCGGTCCATGGAAAAACTGTCTTCTATGAGACCGGTCCCTAGTGCCAAAAAGGTTGGGGACCACGGCTGTAGTCCATCCTCACAGGCCTGTGCGACATTCCCCTGGGTTGGCAACAATGGTGGCCAGACTTCAGATACTGACAGGGCCGTTCTTTATTTTTACAGAAGTTCTTGTGTAAAAACAATCGCAACACTGCTGTCCTTTGCCCACAGCAAGGGTGAGTGTGCTCCTCTTCGCCTTGAAGACTATCCATTCTGGGTCTCTTCTCCCCAGTCTGGGGGATAGCTCTTCATGAGACACATAAGCAACTGTGAGGTGAGGGAGTGTGAGCCTTCACAGGATGCACACCTTTTAAAATAGACTGGTGACATCATTCCATAGTCATTTCCCAGGTTGGGGTGGAAAATGTTTCCAGAGGAAGATAAAGATAACAAACAAAAGGTAGATAGATACTTTAGCACAGAGCAAAGCCCCAGGGCAGGAGAAAGACCAAGGTCAGGGAAGCTTCTATTTTCCATTTCTCTCTCCCTCCCCTAATAATAGTTCTGAAACCCAGTATCTACATTTTCTTTAGAGCACCAGGGACACAAGCATTTACAAGAGAAACAAAGTCTGAGGTTTGTTAAAGACACCAGAGCCTGAGGAAGACTCCTGGGTGAGAATGACAAATACCTCTTGACATTTGTTTATTTTCTGCCTCCAAAATCTTCAACCTGTTTTTCTCAAGAAGTGCTGAGGGATGCACTTCTTCCCCTTTGCAGGATAATGGAGATTTGGGTGATGCTCTATTCCAATCACTCCTACACCTGCCCCTATTGTTACTCAATGCCTTGCTCATTACAGCAGGTGGATTGTGGTAAAGCAGTTCATGCTCAAGTTCTGACAGTAGATGTCAGGAGTAACCTTGCTCATTTTGTTTCCACATCTGCTTTAACAGAAGCGGAATTCAGGTTATTTGTCCACAATAGGAAATATCTAAAATAGTACTTTTAAAGAAAATATATCATTAGATGCTTACCTTAAAAAATCCAGGAGATTCGCTCAAGATGGCTGAGCAAAGGACATGCACTGACTCCCTCTGGTGAGAACACCAGAATCACAACTAAGTACTGAACAATCATCGAAAAGAAGACCCTGGAACTCACCAGAAAGATACACCACATCCAAAGACAAAGGAGAAGCCACAATGAGATGGTAGGAGGGGCACAATCACAATAAAATCAAATCCCATAACCACTGGGTGGGTGATTCACAAACTGGAGAACAATTATACCACAGAAGTCCACCCACTGGAGTGAAGGTTCTGGGCCCCATGTCAGGCTTCCCAACCTGGGGGTCCAGCAACAGGAGGAAGAATTTCCAGAGAATCAGACATTGAAGGCTGGCAGGATTTGATTGCAGGACTTTGACAGGACTGGGGGAAACAAAGACTCCAGTCTTGGAGGGCACACACAAAGTAGTGTGCGCATCAGTACCAAGGGGAAGGAACAGTGATGCCATAGGAGATTGAATCAGACTTACCTGATAGTGCTGGAGGGTATCCTGCCAAGGCAGAGTTTGGTTGTAGCTCACCGTGTGGACAAGGACACTGGTAGGAGAAGTTCTGGAAAGTACTCCTTGGTGTGAGCCCCCGCAGGGACCATCATTGGCTCCACCAAAGAGCCTGTGGCCTCCAGTGCTGGGTTGCCTCAGGCCAAAAAAACCAACAGGAAGGGAACTCAGCCCCACCCATCAGCAGACAAGCGGATTAAAATTTTACTGAGCTCTTCCCACCAGAGCAACACGCAGCTCTAACCACAACCAGTCCCTCTGATCAATAAGCTTGCACAAGCCTCTTAGATAGCCTCATCCACCAGAGGGCAGACAGCAGAAGCAAGAAGAACTACAATTCTGCATCCTGTGGAATGAAAATCACATTCACAGAAAGATAGATAAAATAAAAAGGCAGAAGACTATGTACCAGATGAAAGAACAACATAAAACCCCAGAAAAACAACTAAATGAATTGGAGATAGGCAACCTTCCAGAAAAATAGTTCAGAATAATGACAATGAAGATGATCCAGGACCTCAGAAAAAGAATGGAGGCAAAGATCGAGAAGATGCAAGAAAAGTTTAACAAAGACTTAGAAGAATTAAAGGACAAACAAACAGAGATGAAAAACACAAACTGAAATGAAAACTACACTACAAGGAATCAATAGCAGAATAACTGAGGCAGAAGAATGGATAAGTGACCTGGAAGACAGAATGGTGGAATTCACTGCCGTGGAACAGAATAAAGAAAGAAGAATGAAAAGAAATGAAGACAGCCTAAGAGACCTCTGGGACAACATTAAATGGAGCAACATTCGCATTATAGGGGTCCCAGAAGGAGAAGAGAGAGAAAAAGGACCAGAGAAAATATTTGATGAGATTATAGTGAAAAACTTCCATAACATGGGAAAGGAAACAGCAACCCAGGTCCAGGAAGCACACAGAGTCCCATACAGGATAAACCCAAGGAGAAACATGCCTAGACACATAGTAATCAAATTGGCAAAAATTAAAGACAAAGAAAAATTATTAAAAGCACCAAGGGAAAAATGACAAATAACATACAAGGGAACTCCCATAAGGTTAACAGCTGATTTCTCAGCAGAAACTTTACAAGCCAGAAGGGAGTGGCATGATACACTTAAAGTGATGAAATGGAAGAACCTACAACAAAGATTACTCTACCCAGCAAGGATCTCATTCAGATTCGATGGAGATTTCAAAAGCTTTACAGACAAGCAAAAGCTAAGAGAATTCAGCACAACCAAACCAGCTCTACAACAAATGCTAAAGGAACTTCTCTAAGTGAGAAACACAAGAGAAGAAAATGCCCTACAAAAACAAACCCAAAACAATTAAGAAAATGGAAATAGGAACATACATACGGATAATTACCTTAAACGTGAATGGACTAAATTCTCCAGCCAAAAGACACAGGCTTGCTGAATGGATACAAAAACAAGACCCATCTATATGCTGTCTACAAGAGACCCACTTCAGACCTAGGGACATTCAGACTGAAAGTGAGGGGATTGGAAAAGATATTTCATGCAAATTGAAATCAAAAGAAAGCTTGAGTAGTAATATTCATATCAGATAAAATAGATTTTAAAATAAAAATGTTACAAGAGACAAGGAAGAACACTACATAATGATCAGGGGATCAATGCAAGAAGAAGATTTAACAATTATAAATATATATGCACACAACATAGGAACACTTCAATACATAAGGCAACTGCTAACAGCTACAAAAGAGGAAATTGACAGTAACAAAATAATAGTGGGGGACTTTAACACCTTACTTACACCAATGGACAGATCATCCAAAATGAAAATAAATAAGGAAAAAGAAGCTTTAAATGAAACAATAGACCAGATAGATTTAACTGATATTTATAGGACAATCCATCAAAAAACAGCAGATTACACTTTCTTCTCAAGTGCACACAGAACATTCTCCACGACAGATCACATCTTGGGTCACAAATCAAGCCTCAGTAAATTTCAGAAAATTGAAATCATATCCAGCATCTTTTCTGACCACAACACTATGAGATTAGAAATGAATTACAGGGGAAAAAAACATAAAAAACACAAACACATGGAGACTAAACAATACATTACTAAATAACCAAGAGATCACTGAAGAAATCAAAGAGGAAATCAAAAAATACCTAGATACAACTGACAATGAAATCACGATGATCCAAAACCTTTAGGGTGCAGCAAAAGCAGTTCTAAGAGGGAAGTTTACAGCTATAAAGCTTACCTCAAGAAACATGAAAAATCTCAAGTAAACAATCTAACCTTACACCTAAAGGAACTAGAGAAAGAAGAACAAAAAAACCCCAAAGTTACCAGAAGGAAAGAAATCATAAAGATCAGAGCAGAAATAAATGCAATAGAAACAAAGAAAACAGTAGCAAAGATCAATAAAACTAAAAGATGGTTCTTTGAGAAGATAAACAAAATTGATAAACCATTAGCCAGACTGATCAAGAAAAAGAGGGAGAGGACGCAAATCAATAAAATTAGAAATGAAAAAGGAGAAGTTACAACAGACACTGGAGAAATACAAAGCATCCTAAGAGACAACTACAAGCAACTCTATGCCAATAAAATGGACAACCTGGAAGAAATGGACAAATTCTTAAGAAAGTATAACCTTCCAAGACTGAACCAGGAAGAAATTGAAAATATGAACACACCAATAACAAGTAATGAAATTAAAACTGTGATCAAAAATCTTACAACAACAAAAGTGCAGGACCAGATGGCTTCACAGGTGAATTCGATCAAACATTTAGAGAATAGCTAACAATCATCCTTCTCAAACTCATCCAAAAAATTGCAGAGGAAGGAACACTCCCAAACTCATTTTATGAGGCCACCATCACCCTGATACCAAAACCAGACAAAGATACTACAAAAAATGAAAATTACAGACCAATATCACTCATGAATATAGATGAAAAAATCCTCAACCAAATACTAGCAAACAGAATCCAACAACACATTAAAAGGATCATACACCATGATCAAGTGGGATTTACCCCAGGATGCAAGGATCCTTCAATATATGAAAATCAATCAATGTGATACACCATATTAACAAATTGAAGACTAAAAACCATATGATCATCTCAATAGATGCAGAAAAAGCTTTTGACAAAATTCAACACCCATTTATGATAAAAACTCTCCAGAAAGTGGGCATAAAGGGAACATACCTCAACATAATAAAGGCCATATATGACAAATCAAAAGCAAACATCATTCTCAATGGTGAAAAACTGAAAGCATTTCTTCTAAGATCAGGAACAAGACAAGGATGCCCACTCTCACCACTGTTATTCAACGTAGTTTTGGAACATTCAGATTATAGGGGTCCCTGAAGAAGAAAAGAAAAAGAAAGGGACTGAGAAAACATTTGAAGAGATTATAGTTGAGAATTTTCCTAATATGTGAAAGGAAGTAGATTATGAAGTCCAGGAAGCACAAAGAGTCCCATAGAGGATAAATCCAAGGAGAAACACACCAAGACACATATTAATCAAACTATCAAAAATTAAATACAAGGAAAAAATATTAAAAGCAGCAGGGAAAATCAACAAATAACATACAAGGTAATCCCCATAAAGTTAACAGCTGATCTTTCGTCAGAAACTCTGGAAGCCAGGAGAGATTGGCAGGACATATTTAAAGTGATGAAAGGGAAAAACCTACAACCCAAATGATTTTACCCAGCAAGGATGTCATTCAGATTCGATGGAGAAATTAAAACCTTTACGGACAAGCAAAAGCTAAGAGAATTCAGCACCACCAAACCAGCTTCACTACAAATGCTAAAGGAACTTCTCTAGGCAGAAAACACAAGAGAAGAAGAACACCTACAATAACAAACCCAAAACAATTAAGAAAATGGTAACAGGAACGTACCTATCGATAATTACCTGAAATATTAGTGGATTAAATGCTCCAACCAAAAGACATAGACTGGCTGAATGGATACAAAAATAAGACCCATATATATGCTGTCTACAAGAGACCCACTTCAGACCTAGGGACACATACACATACACACTGAAAGTGAGGGGATGGAAAAAGATATTCCATGCAAATGGAAATCAAAAGAAAGCTGGAGTAGCAATTCTCATATCAGACAAAATAGACTTTAAAATAAAGACTATTACAAGAGACAAAGAAGGACACTACATACTGATCAAAGGATCAATCCAAGAAGAAGATACAACAATTGTAAATATTTATGCACCCAAGATAGGAGCACCTCAATAAACAAGGTAAATGCTAACAGCCATGAAATCGGAAATCGACAGTAACACAATCATAGTAGGGGACTTTAACGCCCCACTTTCACCAATGCACAGATCATCCAAAATGAAAATAAATAAGGAAACACAAGCATTAAATGATATATTAAACAAGATGGACTTAAGTTATATTTATAGGACATTCCATCCTAAAACAACAGAATACACTTTTTTCTCAAGTGTTCATGGAACAGTCTCCAGGATAGATTATATCTTGGGTCACAAATCCAGCCTTGGGAAATTTAAGAAAATTGAAGTTGTATCAAGTATCTTTCTGACCACAATGCTATGAGACTAGATATCAATTACAGGAAAAAATCTGTAAAAATACAAACACATGGAGGCTAAACAATACACTACTTAATAACCAAGAGATCACTGAAGAAATCAAAGAGAAAATCAAAATATACCTAGGAACAAATGACAATGAAAACATGACGAACCAAAATCTATGTGATGCAGCAAAAGCAGTTCTGAGAGGAAAGTCTATAGCAATCAATGTCTATAGCAATCTAATGTCAAGGGACAAGAAATATCTCAAATAAACAACCTAACCTTACACTTAAAGCAATTAGAGAAAGAAGAACAAAAAAACTCCAAAGTCAACAGAACGAAAGAGATCATAGGATCAGGTTAGAAATAAATGAAAAATAAATGAAGGAAACAATAGCAAAGATAAAAAAAACTAAAGGTCAAACTACCAATGGCGTTTTTCACAGAACTAGAACAAAAACTTCACAATTTGTATGGAAACACAAAAGACCTCGAATAGCCAAAGCAATCTTGAGAAAGAAAAATGGAGCTAGGGGAATCAGGCTCCCTGACTTCAGACTATTCTACAAAGCTACAGTGATCAAGACAGTATGGTCCTGGCACAGAAACAGAAATATAGATCAATGGAACAGGATAGAAAGCCCAGAGGTAAACCCACGCACATATGGTCACCTTATTTTTGATAAAGGTAGCAAGAATATACAATAGAGAAAAGACAGCCTCTTCAATAAGCAATGCTGGAAAAACTGGACAGCTACATGTAAAGGAATGAAATCAGAACACTCCCTAACACCGTACACAAAAATAAACTCAAAATGGATTAAAGACCTAACTGTAAGGCCAGACACTATAAATCTCTTACAGGAAAACATAGGCAGAACACTCTATGACATAAATCACAGTAAAACACGGCAAGATCCTTTTTGACCCACCTCCTAGAGAAATGGAAATAAAAACAAAAATAAACAAATGGAACCTAATGAAACTTAAAAGCTTTTGCACAGCAAAGGAAACCATAAACCAGACGAAAAGACAACCCTCAGAATTCGAGAAAATATTTGCAAATGAAGCAACTGACAAAGGATGAATCTCCAAAATATACAAGCAGCTCATGCAGCTCAATATCAAAAAAACCCCAAACAACCCAATCAAAA
Source organism: Mesoplodon bidens (assembly GCF_964165515.1). Taxonomy (NCBI): domain Eukaryota; kingdom Metazoa; phylum Chordata; class Mammalia; order Artiodactyla; family Ziphiidae; genus Mesoplodon; species Mesoplodon bidens. The sequence goes on from NC_138167.1 coordinate 49,263,745, forward strand.
AATGGGCAAAAGACCTAAATATACATTTCTCCAAAGAACATATACAGATAGCCAACAAACACATGAAAGGATGTTCAACATCACTAATCATTAGAGAAATGCAAATCAAAACTACAATGATGTATCACCTCACACGAGTCAGAATGGCCATCATGAAAAAATATACAAACAGTAAATGCTGGAGAGAGTGTGGAGAAAAGGGAACCCCCTTACACTGTTGGTGGGAATGTAAATTGATACAGCCACTATGGAGAACAGTATGGAGGTTCCTAATAAATGAAAAATAGAACTACCATATGACCCAGCAATCCCACTACTGGGCATATACCCTGTGAAAACCATAATTCAAAAAGAGTCATGTATCACAATTTTCTTTGCATTTCTATTTACAATAGCCAGGACATGGAAGCAACGTAAGGATCCATCAACAGATGAATGGATAAAGAAGATGTGGCACATATATACAATGGAATATTACTCAGCCATAAAAAGAAATGAAATTGAGTTATTTGTAGTGAGGTGGATGGATTTAGAGTCTGTCATACAGAGTGAAGTAAGTCAGAAAGAGAAAAATACCACATGCAAATACATAAATATGGAATCTAGAAAAAAATGGTTTTGAAGAACCTAGGGGCAGGACAAGAATAAAGATGCAGACATAGAGAATGGACTTGAGGACAGAGGGAGGTAGAAGGGTAAGCTGGGACAAAGTGAGAGAGTGGCATGCACATATATACATTACCAAATGTCAAATAGATAGCTAGTGGGAAGCAGCTGCATAGCACAGGGAGATCAGCTCCATTCTTTGTGACCACCTAGAGGGGTGGGATATGGAGAGTGGGAAAGAGATGTAAGAGGGAGGGGATTTGGGGATATATGCATATGTATAGCTGATTCACGTTGTTATAAAGCAGAAACTATCACACCATCGTAAAGCAATTATACTCCAATAAAGATGTTAAAAAAATATGCACCCCAATGTTCATGGCAGCACTGTTTACAATAGCCAAGGCATGGAATCAACCTAAATATCCATCAAATGTCTATTTAGATGAATGAATAAAGAAGATGTGGTATATATATGCAATGGAATATTAAAAAAAGAATGAAATAACAACATGATGGACCTAGCAATTATCATACTAAGTGAAGTAAGTCAGACAGAGAAAGACGAACATCATATGATATTGCTTGTATGTGGAACCTAAGAAAAAGCATACACATGAACTTATTTACAAAGTAGAAATATATCCACAGACATTGAAAACAAACTTATGGTTACCAAAGGGGAAATGGGGGAAGGGATAAATTGGAATTACCAGATACAAACTACTATATACAAAATAGATAAACAATAAAGACCTACTGTATAGCACAGGGAACTACACTCAATATCTTGTAATAATCCATAATGGAAAAGAATATTTAAAAGAATATATATATGTATAACTGAATCACTTTGCTGTACACCTGAAACTAACACAACATTGTAAATCAACTTTATTTCAATAAAAACCAAAACAAAGTGATCAATCAAACAAAAATGATAAAATAAAATTTGTTTCTTGCAGACAACAATTATCATTTTTTGATCCACTCTGACAACTTCTTTTAATTGGTATATTTAGACTCTTGATGTTTAAAGTGACTGTTGATATAGTTGGATTAATACCTACCATATTTGTTATTGTTTTCTGTTCATTGTCTTGGATTTTTTTTATCTTTCACTCTTTTTCTGCCCTTTGTGGTTTTAACTCAAAATTTTATATAATTTCATTTTCTCTTCTCTCTTATCATCTCAGTCATACTCTTTTTTACCTTTTAAGTGGTTGCCCTAGATTTTGCAGTATACATTTACAACTAAACCAAGTTGACTTTCAAATAACACTATACCACTTCAGGGATAGTGCAGTACCTTATAATAAGAAAGAATTCTAATTCCGCCCTCCCATCTCTTGTATCCTTGTTGTCGTTCATTTCACTTATACAGAAGCATACATAAGAATACATAATCAAATACATTATTGATATTATTTGGGACTGTTGTCAGATCAATTAATAAGAATCTTATTAAGAATAAGAAAAATAAGTTTTTACTTTAACTTCAGTTATTCCTTCTTCAATGCTCTTCTTTTCTTTATGCAGATCTGAGTTTCTGACATATATCACTTTCCTCCTCTCTAAAGAACTTCTTTTAAAATGTATTGCAAGCCAGGACTACTGGCAACAAATTCTCTCAAATTTTGTTTGTTGTAGAAAGTCTTTATTTCTCCTCCATTATTGAGGGATAATTTTGTAGGGTTCAGAATTCTAGCTTGGTCTTTCTTTAATTCCAAACTTTCAAATATTTCACTCCACTCCTCTTGCATGCATGGTTTGTGAAGATAAAGCAGATATAATTCTTATCTATGCTTCTGTAGAGTTAAGATCTTTTTCTCTCTGGCTTCTTTCAAGATTATCTCTTTATTTTTGATTTTTTGTAATTTGAATATGATAGATATTTCAGTGTAGTGCTTTAGGCATTTATTATTTTTTTAAACATCTTTATAGGAATATAATTGATTTACAATGGTGTGTTAGTTTCTGCTTTAAAACAAAGTGAATCAGCTATATATATACATACATCCCCATATCACCCCCTCTTCTATCTCCCTCCCACCCTCCCTATCCCACCGCTCTAGTGGACACAAAGCACCCAGCTGATCTCCCTGTGCTATGCGGCTGCTTCCCACTACCTATTTTATATTTGGAAGTATATATATGTCCATGCCACTCTCTCATTTCATCCCATCTTACACTTGCCCCTCCCTATGTCCTCAAGTCCATTCTCTAAGTCTGTGTCTTTATTCCTGTCCTGCCCCTAGGTTCTTCAGAACCATTTTTTTTTTATACTCCATATATATGTGTTAGCATAAGGTATTTGTTTTTCTCTTTCTCACTTACTTCACTCTGTAGGACAGTCTCTAGGTCCATCCACCTCAGTACAAATAACTCAATTCCATTTCTTTTAATGGCTGAGTTATATTCCATTGTATATAAGTGCCACATCTTCCTTATCCATTCATCTGTCAATGGACACTTCAGATGCTTCCATGTCCTGGCTATTGTAAATAGTGTTACAATGAACATTGTGGTGCATGACTCTTTTTGAATTATGGTTTTTTTCAGGGTATATGCCCAGTAGTGGGATTGCTGGGTTGTATGGTAGTTGTATTTTTAGTTTTTTAAGGAACCTACATACTGTTCTCCATAGTGGCTGTATCAATTTACATTCCCACCAACAGTGCAAAAGGGTTCCCTTTTCTCCACAGCCTCTCCAGCATTTATTGTTTGTAGATATTTTGATGATGGCCATTCTGACCGTTGTGAGGTGATACCTCACTGCAGTTTTGATTTGCATTTCTCTAATGATTAGTGATGTTGAGCATCTTTTCATGTCTTTGTTGCCAATCTGTATATCTTGTTTGGAGAAATGTCTATCTAGGTCTTCTGCCCATTCTTGGTTTGGGTTCTTTGTTTTTTTGATATTGAGCTACATAGCTGCTTGTATATTTTGGAGATTAATCCTTTGTCAGTTGCTTCATTTGCAAATATTTTCTCCAATTCTGAGGGTTGTCTTTTCATCTTGTTTATGGTTTCCTTTGCTGTGCAAAAGCTTTTAAGTTTCATTAGGTTCCATTTGTTTATTTTTGTTTTTATTTCCATTTCTCTAGGAGGTGGGTCAAAAAGGATCTTGCCATGTTTTACTGTGATTTATGTCAGAGTGTTCTGCCGATGTTTTCCTGTAAGAGTTTTATAGTGTCTGGCCTTACATTGGGTCTTTAATCCACTTTGAGTTTATTTTTCTGTATGGCATTAGGGAGTGTTCTAATTTATTTTATATGTAGCTGTCCAGTTTTCCCAGTATCACTTATTGAAGAAACTGTCTTTTCACCATTGTATATTCTTGCCTCCTTTATCAAAGATAGTGTGGCCTTATGTGCGTGGGTTTATCTCTGGGCTTTCTATCCTGTTCCATTGATCTATATTTCTGTTTTTGTGCCATTACCATACTGTCTTGATTACTGTAGCTTTGTAGTATAGTCAGAAGTCAGGGAGCCTGATTCCTCCAGCTCTGTTTTTCTTTCTCAATATTGCTTTGGCTATTTGGGGTCTTTTGTGTTTCCATACAAATTGTGAAATTTTTTTGTTCTGCTTCTGTGAAAAATGCCATTGGTAGTTTGAGAGGAATTGCATTGAATCTGTAGATTGCTTTGGGTGGTATAGTCATTTTCACAATGTTGATTCTTCCAATCCAAAAACGTGGTGTATCTCTCCATCTGTTTGTATCATCTTTAATTTCTTTTGTCAGCGTCTTATAGTTTTCTTCATACAGGTCTTTTGTCTCCTTAGGTAGGTTTATTCCTAGGTATTTTATTCTTTTTGTTGCAATGGTAAATGGGAGTGTTTCCTTAATTTCTCTTTCGGATTTTTCATCATTAGTGTATAGGAATGCAAGAGATTTCTGTGTGTTAATTTTGTATCCTATTACTTTACTAAGTTCTTTGATTAGCTCTAGTAGTTTTCTGGTGGTATCTTTAGGATTCTCTGTGTATAATATGTCATCTGCAAACAGTGACAGTTTTACTTCTTCTTTTCTGATTTGGATTCCTTTTGTTTCTTTTTCTTCTCTGATTGCTGTGGGTAAAACTTCCAAAACTATGTTGAATAACAGTGGTGAGAGTGGGCAACCTTGTCTTATTCCTGATCTTGGTGGAAATGGTTTCAGTTTTTCACCATTGAGAATGATATTGGCTGTGGGTTTGTTATATATGGCCTTATTATGTTGAGGTAGGTTCCCTCTATGCCTACTTTTGGAGAGTTTTTATCATAAATGGATGTTGAACTTTGTCAAAAGCTTTTTCTGCATCTATTGTGATGATCATATGGGTTTTCTCCTTCAATTTGTTAATATGGTGTAACACATTGATTGATTTATGTATATTGAAAATCATTGCATTCCTGGGATAAAACCCACTTGATCATGGTGTATGATACTTTTAATGTGCTGCTGGATTCTGTTTGCTAGTATTTGGTTGAGGATTTTTGCATCTATGTTCATCAGTGATATTGGTCTGTAGTTTTGTTTTTTTGTAACATCTTTGTCTGTTTTTGGTATCAGGGTGACGGTGGCCTCATAGAATGAGTTTAGGAGTGTTTCTACCTCTGCCATATTTTGGAAGAGTTTGAGAAGGATAGGTGTTATCTCTTCTCTATATGTTTGATAGAATTCTCCTGTGAAGCCATCTGGTCCTGGGCTTTTGTTTGTTGGAAGATTTTTAATCACAGTTTCAATTTCAGTGCCTGTGATTGGTCTGTTTATATTTTCTATTTCTTCCTGGTTCAGCCTCAAAAGGTTGTGCTTTTCTAAGAATTTGTCCATTTCTTCCAGGTTGTCCATTTTATTAGCATATAGTTGCTTGTAGTAATCTCTCATGATCCTTTGTATTTCTGCAGTGTCAGTTGTTTCTTATTTTTCATTTCTAATTCTGTTGATTTGAGTATTCTCCCTCCTTTTCTGGATGAATCTGGCTAATGGTTTATCAATTTTGTTTATCTTCTCAAAGAACCAGCTTTTAGTTTATTGATCTTTGCTTTCATTTTCTTCATTTCTTTTTCATTTATTTCTGATCTGATCTTTATGATTTCTTTCCTTCTGGTAACTTCTTTCACTAATTGCTTTAGGTGTAAAGTTAGGTTGTTTATTTGAGATGTTCCTTGTTCTTGTGGTAGGATTGTATTGCTATAAACTTCCCTCTTAGAAGTGCTTTTGCTTCATCCCATAGGTTTTGCATCATTGTGTTTTCATTGTCATTTGTTTCTAGGTATTTTTTGATTTCCTCTTTGATTTCTTCAGTTATCTGTTGGTTATTAAGTAGTGTATTGTTTAGCCTCCATGTGTTTGTATTTCGTACAGATTGTTTCCTGTAATTGATATCTAGTCTCACAGTATTGTGGTCAGAAAAGATAGTTGATATGATTTCAATTGTCTTAAATTCCCCATTGCTTGATTTGTGACACAAGATATGATCTAGCCTGAAGAATATTCCTTGAGCACTTGAGAAGATAGTGTATTCTGTTGTTTTTAGATGGAATGTTCTATAAATATAACTTAAGTCCATCTTGTTTAATATATCATTTAAAGCTTGTGTTTCCTTATATATTTTCATTTTGGATGATCTGTCCGTTGGTGAAAGTGGGGTGTTAAAGTCCCCTACTATGATGGTGTTACTGTCGATTTCCCCTTTTATGGCTTTTAGCCTTTGCCTTATATACTGGGGTGCTCCTATATTGTGTTCATAAAGATTTACCATTATTATATCTTCTTCTTGGATTTATCCCTTGATTATTATGTAGCGTCCTTCTTTGTCTTTTGTAATAGTCTTTATTTTAAAGTCTATTTTGTCTGATATGAGAATTGCTACTCCAGCTTTCTTTTGATTTCCATTTGCATGGAATATCTTTTTCCATCCCCTCACTTTCAGTTTGTATGTGTCCCTAGGTCTGAGGTGGTCTCTGGTTGACAGCATATGTATGGGTCTTTTTTTGTATCCATTCAGCTAGTCTATGTCTTTTTGGTTGGTGCATTTAATCCATTAACATTTAAGGTAATTATTGATATGTATGTTCCTATTACCATTTTCTTAATTGTTTTGGATTTCTTTTTGTAGGTCTTTTCCTTATCTTGTGTTTCCTGACTAGAGAAATTCCTTTAGCATTTGTTGTAAAGCTGGTTTGATGTGGCTGAATTCTCTTAGCTTTGCTTCTCTGTAAATGTTTTAATTTATCTGTCGAATCTGAATGAGATCCTTGCTTGGTAGTGTTATCTTGGTTGTAGGTTTTTCCCTTTCATCACTTTAAATATGTCCTGCCAGTCCTTTCTGGCTTGTGGAGTTTCTGCTGAAAGGTCAGCTGTTAAACTTATGGGGGTTCCCTTGCATGTTATTTTTGGCTTTTTCCTTGCTGCTTATTTTTTTTTTTTTTTTGCAGTATGCGGGCCTCTCACTGTTGTGGCTTCTCCTATTGTGGAGCACAGGCTCCGGACATGCAGGCTCAGTGGCCATGACTCACGGGCCTAGCTGCTCCGTGGCATGTGGGATCTTCCTGGACCGGGGCATGAACCCATGTCCCCTGCATCAGCAAGCGGACTCTCAACCACTGCACCACAAGGGAAGCCCTCCTTGCTGCTTTTAATATTTTTTCTTTGTATTTAATTTTTGAGAGTTTGATTAATATGTGTCTTGGCATGTTTTTTCTTGGATTTATCTTGTATGGTACTCTGCACTTCCTGGACTTGATTGACTATTTCCTTTCCCATATTAGGGAAATTTTCAACTGTAATCTCTTCATATATTTTCTCAGTCCCTTTTTTATTCTCTTCTTCTTCTGGGACCCCTATAATTTGAACGTTGGTGTGTTTAATGTCATTCCTCAATTCTTTTCATTCTTTTTTCTTTATTCTGTTCTTCAGTAGTTATTTCCACTCTTTTATCTTCCAGGTCACGTATCCATTCTTCTGCTTCAGTTATTCTGCTATTGATTCCTTCTAGATAATTTTTAATTTCATTTATTTTGTTGTTCATCAATGTTTGTTTGCTCTTTAGTTCTTCTAGGTCCTTGTTAAATGTTTCCTGTAGTTTCTCCATTCTATTTCCAAGCTTTTGGATCATCTTTTCTATCATTACTCTGAACTTTTTTTCAGGTAGACTGCCTATTTCCTTTTTATTTGTTTGGTCTGGTGGGTTTTTGCCTTCATCCTTCATCTGCTGTTTATTTCTCTGTCCTCTCATTTTACTTAATTTACTGTGTTTGGGGCCTCCTTTTTTCATTCTGCAGGTTTGTAGTTCCCATTGTTTATGGTGTCTGCCCTCAATGGGTAAGATTTTTCAGTGGGTTGTGTAGGCTTCCTGGTGGAGGGGCCTGGTGCCTGTGTTCTTAGTGGATGAGCCTGGATCTTGTCTTTCTGGTGGGCCAGACCATGTTTTGTGATGTGTTTTGGGGTGTCTGTGAACTTATTATGATTTTAGGCAACCTCTCTTCTAATGGGTGGTGTTGTGTTCCTGTCTTGCTCATTGTTTGGCATAGGGTGTCCAGCCCTGTAGCTTGCTGGTGGTTGAATGGAGCTGGGTCTTAGTGTTGAGATGGAGATCTCTGGGAGAGCTTTTGCCATTTGATATTACATGTAGCTTGGAGGTCTCTGGTGGACTAATATCCTGAACTTGGCTCTCCCAACTCAGAGGCTCAGGCTTGATGCCTGGACGGAGCATCAAGACCCTGTCCTCCTCACGGCCCAGAATAAAAGGGGGAAAAAAGTGAAAGAAAGAAAAAATGAAATAAATAAAATTATTAACATAAAAAATAAAGAAAAATTATTAAAAATAAAAAGTAATAAAAAAAGAAGAAGAAAGAAAGAAGAGAGCAATGAAACCAAAAAACAAATCTACCACTGATATCAAGTGCTAAAAACTATACTAAAAACAAATAAACAAAAACAAACAAAAAAATTGACAGAGAGAACCCTAGGACTAATGGTAAGAGCAAAACTATACAGACAGAATCACCCAAAGAAGCATAGACATACACACACACAAAAAGGGAAAAAGGAAAAAAATATTTGTATATATTAAAAAAAAAAGAAGAGAGCAACCAAATCAATAAACAATTCTACCAATGATAATAAGCTATAAATACTAAACTAAGATAAACATAAAACCAGAAACAAATTAGATGCAGAAAGCAAACCCCAAGTCTGCAGTTGCCCCCAAAGTCCACTGCCTCAATTTTGGGATGATTCATTGCCTATTCAGGTATTCCAGAGATGCAGTATACATCAAGTTGACCATGGAGATTTAATCCGCTGCACTTGAGGCTGCTGGGAGAGATTTCCCTTTCTCTTCTTTGTTCTCACAGCTCCTGGGGTTCAGCTTTGCATTTGGCCCCTCATTTGCATGTAGGTCGCCCTCTGGTGTCTGTTCTTCACCCAGATATTAGGGGGTTAAAAGAGCGGCTGATTAGGGGGCTCTGGCTCACTCAGGCTGTGGGGAGGGAGGGGTATGGAATGGGGCCCTCTCTGTGGCTGCAGAGGCCAGCATGACATTGCGACAGCCTGAGGTGTGCTGTTTGTTCTCCCAGGGAAGTTGTCCCTGGAGCATGGGACCCTGTCAGTGGCTGGCTGCACAGACTCCAGGAGGGGAGGTGTGGATAGTGATCTATGCTTGCACACAGGTTTCTTGGTGGCTGCAGCAGCAACGTTAGCATCTCATGCCCACCTCTGGTGTCTGCGCTGCTAGCTGTGGCTTGTGCTCATCTCTTGAACTCATTTAGTCGGTGCTCTGGATCCCCTCTCCTCACGCACTCCAAAACAATGGTCTCTTGCCTCTTAAGCCATTCCAGACATTTTCCTGGCCCCCTTCCAGGCTAGCTGTGGCACACTAGCCCCCTTCAGGCTGTTTTCATGCAGCCAACCCCAGTCCTCTCTCTCTGGGATCTGGCTTCTGAAACCGGAGCCTCAGCTTCCAGCCCCCACCCTCCCCAGTGGGTGAGCAGACAAGCCTCTTAGGCTGGTGAGTGATGGTCAGCAGCAATCCTCTGTGTGGGAAGCTCTCCACTTTGCCCTCTGCACCACTGTTGCTGCGCTCTCCTCCGTGGCTCCGAAGCTTCCACCTGCTCATCCCCCGTCTCCATCAGTGAAGGGGCTTCCTAGTGTGTGGAAACTTTTCCTCCTTCACTTCTTCCTTCCAGAAGTGCAGGTCCCATCCCTATTCTTTTGTCTCTGTTTTTTTCTTTTTTCTTTTGCCCTACCCAGCTACCTGGGGATTTTCTTGCCTTTTGGGAAGCCTGAGGTCTTCTGTTAGCATTCAGTAGGTGTTCTGTCAGAGCTGTCCCTCATGTAGATGTATTTCTGATGTATTTGTGGGGAGGAAGGTGATCTCCATATCTTACTCCTCCATCATCTTGAAGGTCCATAGACATTTATTCTTCTCTGAGCTTCCTGGATCTATAGTTTGATATCTGACTTTAATTTGGAAGAAATTCTCAGTTATCATTGCTTCAAATATTTCTGTCCCTTTCTCTGCATCTTCTTCTTCTGGTATTCCCATTATGAGTATGTTACACTTTTTGTAGTTGTCCCACAGTTCTTGGAAATTGTTTTCTGTTTTACTTTTTTTTTCCAGTCTTTTTTCTCTTTGCTTTTCCACTTTGGAAGTTTCTATTGACATATACTCAAGTTCAAGCTCAAAGATTGTTTCCTCAGCAGTGTCCAGTCTGCTAATGAGCCCATCAAAGGCATTCTTCATTGCTATGACAATGTTTTTGATCTCTATGTTTTCCTTTTGACCTTTTCTTAGAATTTCCATCTCTCTGCTTACATTGCCCATCTGTTCTTACATGTTATTCACTTTATCCATTAGAGCCATTTGTATATTAATCATAGTTGTTTTAAATTCCTGGTCTAAGTCTGACATCCCTGCCATATCTGAGGCTGGTTCTCATGCTTGGCCCATCTCTTCAAACTGTGTTTTTACCTTTTAATGTTCTTTACAATTTTTTGTTGAAAGCAGACATGATGTACTGGCCTTTAGCGATGGTAAGGTGTGGGGAGGGGAACCATTCTTTAATCCTCAGTCTTTTAGTGAGCTTGTACCTCTTAAGCCATGAACTTCTGCAGTCCATGTCAGTTTCCCACACCCTCTTAGGTGTTCCGGATGGCTAGAGTGGGCTGGAGTTGGGTATTTCCTTTCTCCCACATGCAAGTCTAGAGATGAATGTTTCTCTTCCCTCAGATAAGTTAGGCTCTGCTAAAACCCCAATAGTATAAGCTCTGGTAAAATAATTTCTTTTGTCCATAGACCTTGTTAAGAAGAAGAGAATGCTCTGGTAAATTTCAAATGTTTTTTTTCTCCTCCATCTGTGGGAAGCACTAGGGGATTTTCTCTAATCTTCATTGTGAGAACTCTTACAGGTAAAATTCACAAAAATGTGGGTGCTCTCCTCTGACCAGGTCCCTCCCCGTGGAATTGCCCACACTGAGCTTCGAGCAATTTGTCAGTTACTGTGTAAGTTTTCCTCCATTGATGCTGGTTCCTGAGGATGTTTCTGCTTGTGGTTTTTTGCTCTTGTAAGTTGTGATTATCTGTATCTGCCCATCTGTGTCTCCAACTTTTGGTGCAGCATTTTGCCCTATGATCTAACTTCTCTGATAGATCCAAGAAGAGCTGTTGATTTTTCATTTTGTTAAGCTTTTTACTTATGGTTAAGATGGAGTGATGACTTCCAAGCTCTCTACATGCCAGACAGGAAACCGGAAGTCCTAATTATGCTTTTAAAACATTTGCCTTGTTCTTTCTTTGTGTCTCCATTGTTGAAATATTTACTCTGAGAGTCATCCTCACAAATACCAAGTTCTTCTGTTCATTTATTTATAGAGAGTTTAGTTAACAGTGATTACAGGTTAATAAGCCATTAATGTGGGAAGTGATCTTAGAAACCATCCAGTCCAACCTTATTTTTTATGTGAAAAAATAAGAGGTCTAGAAAAATTGTCACTTGATCAAGGTCATTTAGTTGGTTAATGTAAAGCCAAATCTCTTGGTTAGTCTGCTGCTTTTTTCACTAAAGTCCACATCTCTCAGTTTTTAAATTCTTAATTTTCCAGTCTTTCTACTTGGATTGAGTGTATATACAGTCCACTGACTTATGTGGAAGTCTGACTTAATCTCAAAGAAATGTCTGATTAGAAACAGTTTGTTATTGCAGACTCTACTGTTTAATTACTTAATACTTATTCCCTACCTCTGCCCCAGCTTTGTAGCATCCTGCCTCCCTCATGTCTCAGAGGATGGTGATCCCACCCTCAAGGCAGACACTGTTTAGTCTAAGCCCAACCTGGAAATCCTATGTTCGTTCCAATGCTTAGTTTAGGAATGAACATGTGACCCAGTTCAGGACATTGGGACATAGGGGAAGGAGTTTCTGAAAAAGATCTCTTTGTTCCTAGAAGGTAAAAAAAAAGGAAAGATTGTTGCTACATCTGGATGTGAGGTCTAGATGCCCTTTTGGGACTATAAGGGGACCTAGCCAGAGGCCAAATGTGACCCACTAAGGAAGGTGAAACAGGGAGATGGAAAGAACCCAGATCTTTGAGGACGTTGTTAAGCAACTAGACTTCCTGTTATATTAGATGATAAATTCCCTTATTGTTTAAACCAGTTTAAATTGAGGCTTTACGTTACTTGTAGACAAAGTTAACCTAATGGAAAACTGTTATCAAATGCATATTATCTTATTTCTAAATTTATCTTAAATGTATACTTTGCTTAAATTTAATATAAACCTCATCCCTAAACATAGTGTCTGGTCAACAATAGAATATTTTCAGGAGAATCTGAGTCCTATCTAATTTCTATGCCTACTAATCATGACCAGAGTTCTCTATTCTTTCAGGTCCAGATGTTACAAGCTGATAACCCACTGCCCCAAAATAGGCCTGCCAATTTTGGATTGTTCTGGAGAATTAAATGACTTTAACTCATACATATTCTCTCCATTCCCTGTTATCTTGTGTTCTGCTGTTTTACACATTTATATTACTTGCTCAGTCCTTGAGGTATCTGTATTTAGACCCTGATAAACTGTTCTTCCCAAAGATGCTTTTAAAAAAAATCTCCACCCCCAATGCGCTTCACTGTAATAAGTTCCATAAATGATGAGCAGCTTAGAGTATCTGTATCTCTAGACACCAGGCTCTGAATAGGCCAGCAGCTCTCAACCCTGGTAGCACATCAGGATCAGCTGGAGAGAGCTTAATGTCCTGATGCCCAGACCACACCCAAAAAGAAGTTACTCAGAATCCCTGGGAGTGGGATCCAGGCATCAGTGATTTTCTTCTAATTTAAAAATATTTTTAAATTTTGAAATAAGATAAAACTTACCAAAAAGTTGCAAAAAATATAAAGAATTTCTGTATATCATTATTCCAGATTCTCCACAGTACCTTTATCATTCTCTTCCTCTACCCCTGCCCCCCCTCCTCTTTCTATCTCTCTCTGAATATATATATTTCTCTATATATACACATATTTCTTCTCTGAAACATTTGAGAATGGTTTCAAAGGTGTGACAGTGCTCTACTTCAAAATATTTTAGTGTGTATTTCCTAAAAACAAGAACATTCTCTTAAATAATTATAATACAGTTATCAAAATCAAGAAATTCAGAAATCGAGAAAATTAAGAAATATGATGATTGTCATACTATCTAATCTAAAAACTTTATTCAGATTTCTCCAAATGTCCCATGGATGTCATGTTTCTGATCTAGTTTCTAGTCTAGGATCCTATTCAAGATCATCATTGCATTTAGCTATCATGTCTCTTTAGTCCCCTTTAATATGGAATTGTTCTTCATATTTTTCATGACATGAAAAAATTTAAATAACAGACTAGTTATTTTGTAGAATGTTACCCAATTTGAGTTTCTTGATGTTTCTTTATGATTAAATTAAAGCTCTGCATTTTTTGGCAGGGACACCCAGAGTGATGCTGTGTCCTTTTCAGTACATCATTACAGGAGGCAAGTAACAGGCATCTATATTTTGTAACTTTCCCCATATGATTCCAACATTTGCCCAAGGTTGAGAACTACTCATTTTGGCCAAGAATATATAGGGCCCTTATTTCTGAAGCTGAATATCTTTCTAACAGGTGGGACCAGAAAGTAACCAGGAAACAATCTTTTACCTCTATAAGGGGCAAATCAAACCAACAAGTCAAATGGTGATGTCAAAATGTTGGGAAGGTTGATGATAAGACTGAAGGAAAGATGCAGGATGAAGGAGTAATGAACTGTCTTTATGTTCTATCCAGTTTAAGCCTGTTTCTTAAATTGGTACTGAATACATTACATTCTTAAAATGTACTGCAGTGCATTTGGGTCCTGCCTTCTATCATCTAGTCCTTCCACACTGAAAAAACCCTTCTCAACTCTGTGTCCCCATAGGACTGTGTTCCTTTCAAGTTGTACTTACCATACCTCCCCTTGTCTTTAATGTACTTACCTGTTTTCCCCCACTAGATTGCAAGTTTCCTGGGAGCAAAAACTTTGTCTTATTAAAACGTTATCTCCCACATTATATAGATGATTGTATATTATTAGATATTCAATGAGTGCTTGCTAAGATAGATGAAAGGAGGTTGCTAACTCACTTTTATTTTTATTTTTAAACAAGAAGTTTATTTAAAAAACAAAACACTTGGTTTGAAGGGGAAACTATCTAGGACTCATTTCTTTTAGCATAATTTATCCCTGTTTGAATATAGATTGCCCTACATATAGTAGTTACATACAAAAGCATTATGATTGTCCTTTACAATATCAGATACTAAAATAGTATGAAAGGATTTTTATGTTGTTTTTGTCTTTTTTTTTGTTCAACTGTGAGAACAAAATAACTTACTGGAATATAAAGGTAAGAGCTGAATGAATGTGCCACTAATGGAGAAAGGGGGTGTTTCCACAGAACCAGTATTTTTTTTTCCCCATTCCATTTCCATTAGATGTTGATCAAAACATACCTTTGGCCACTTGATTAAAAAAAAAAAACAGGGCTTCCCTGGTGGCGCAGTGGTTGAGAGTCTGCCTGCCAATGCAGGGGACACGGGTTCGTGCCCCAGTCCGGAAAGATCCCACATGCCACAGAGCAGCTAGGCCCGTGAGCCATGACCGCTGAGCTTGCGTGTCCAGAGCCTGTGCTCTGCAACGGGAGAGGCCACAACAGTGAGAGGCCTGTGTACCGCAAAAAAAAAAAAAGCAATATGCCTGTGCACATACGCCAGTTACCTTATCTGTGGTAAACAGTTTCATGCAGCAAATACTGAGCATCTGCTATGTGTCAGGCAGTATTTTGGGCTCCAAATCACATATAGAACAAAACAAAGATGGCTGCTCTCAAGGGGTCTATCTTCATTCCCAGGAAAATGACAATCTTACCATTCTTTCTCTCATCAATCCCTGTCCCTCTCCACTGGCAATTCCTATGCTATGGAAAATTGTTGTAATTATACTTCATCATAATGATCTTTTGTTGAAGTTACCATATGTTAAATCCAATGGGCCCTCCTCTGACATAGCAGTTTTTCCCCAGTCACCAGCTCTGAGCTAGAAGTGAAACTGCTATAAATTATCCTTGACATTCAGAGAGGGGAACTAGGCAGTCTTCATATCCCTGGTAAGGATCAATCTAATTTGTCCAGATTTGTCCATGATTTAAGTCATGGTGAATGTAAAGATTCCTTCCTAATTGCAGACAACGTAAATTTATCTTTGCCATTATCAAATAGCTATGTAATGCTTTACAAAAACTGAGCTGAACTCTCTGGGAATGATCCCAGAAGATATATTGTAAAATTATAATGCAGAATAACAAATTTATCTAAACAGTCACATTGAAAGCATTTTAATAATATCTACACACAAGACTACTTCCATCAGAGTCTCTCTTTAGATGTACTCCAAATTCTTAATTTGAAGACTATTTTATTTACTTTCTTGACTTGTTTAAATATGAAAGTTTTTTTATTTTTATTTTCTTTGTGGTACGCGGGCCTCTCACTGTCGTGGCCTCTCCCGTTGGGGAGCACAGGCTCCAGACACGCAGGCTCAGCGGACATGGCTCACAGGCCCAGTTGTTCCGCGGCATGTGGGATCTTCCCAGACCGGGTCACGAACCCGTGTCCCCTGCATCGGCAGGCGGACTCTCAACCACTGCGCCACCAGGGAAGCCCTGAAAGTTATTTTTTTAATGGACCTGAACCACAAATATCTCAAAAAATATTTTCTGTCTTTCTCTAATAAAGATCTAGGGTAGGACTTCTCTGGTGGCCCAGTGGATAAGAATCTGCCTGCCATGGCAGGAAACATGGGTTCGATCCCTGGTCTGGGAAGATCCTACATGTCGCAGAGCAACTAAGGCCGTGCACCACAACTACTGAGCCTGTGCTGTAGAGCCCACATGCCGCAACGACTGGAGCCCGTGTGCCACAACTAGTGAAGCCCTAATGCCTAGAGCCTGTGCTCCGCAACAAGAGAAGCCACCACAAGGAGAAGCCCGTGCACTGCAATGAAGAGTAGCCCCCACTCGCCACAACTAGAGAAAGCCCATGCGCAGCAATGAAGACCCAATGCAGCCAAAAATAAATAAATAAACAAATTTAAAAATCTTAAAAAATAAAAAAGATCTAGTGTAATGCTGTCCAAAAGAATTCCGTGATGATAAAAAATGTTCTAAATCTGTGCCGCTAGCTGTCTGTAACAATGAGCACTTAAAATTGGTCTAGAATGATAGAAAAACTGACTTTTTAATTCTTTTTAACTTTAATTAATTTAAAATTAAGTAATCACCTGTGTCTAGTGGCTACTGTTTTGGACACTGCAGATCCAGGGCTTCTAGGCCTTAAGAGCCATGAGTTCTAATTCTCCCTATGAAAAAATTAGGAGTCCAAATTGCTACCATAGCCTCATTGCCTGTGGAGAAAAGCAGAACCATCAAAAGACATGAAAGAATCTTTCCCTTCAGCTTTGCACAGGGCAGAGGTTGGGAAGAGAGATGGTATTTCTGTGTTTGTATTTAGCTTTATGGGGCTAAAAAGAAAGAAAAATTAAATATCCACAAACCACCACCTTTCCATGAATCCGTGAAATACTTACTTTGTTTAATACAGAGAATTACAAGAATACCTTTCTTTCTGACATGACAGACTCAAACAATTTCTGATTTTGCTCAGATGGAAGAATTTCCTCCTAAATCCTTTTCTCTTACTCCAAGTTAGAGTTTTATTCATTCATTCAAAAGACATCAATTAAGCATATTTACTGTGTGTCCTTATAGTTAATAAAATTTTTAAGTGCTGCAATCATCTATGCAAATCTAACATGTTTATTGAATTAGCCAGTAGGGCACAAACAGAGATTCTCTTTACTATTTTTCCCCAAGGACCCTTCAAACGCTCCCTCTTGCAGGTTCTTTCCTGCCCCTGGAGGAAATACCAAGCATATTCCACAGCTTTCTAGTCTCCAGCAATCACAAGAGTAATTCCATTCTGTAGCTTGGAAAAGCATCTTCCAGTCTAACCTTGGAATGTCCATCATTTATCACCTTTAAAGCCTCTGCTTCTCCCATCAAGGCTTATCTGTGCCTGGAAAATCTGCAGGGTTAAGAGTTTGAGGTTGATCTCTTCCTTGCTTCTTCTAGTCCCCTACTCCTTACCCCTTACTAGCTGCTATTTTGAGCCCCTTCACAGCTGGAACAAATGGAAAAGGGGAGAAATTATGATAGTCTATTCTAACTGTATAGTACAGTCATAATCTGGGATTAGTGCTCTCTTATGGCAGATGCACAATTGTGGGCTCTTGTGATATGATCAACACCCCCTAACATCATCCCAAGAGGACTCTCACAGTTCTTTGACTTGGACGAAGACACCGCCTCAGTTGGCCGCCATCAATCCCCCCCATCCTCCTGACTCCCAGGCTGTCCACACCTGTGTTGGGTCCTCTTGGCAGTCCAGACCATCCTCTGTTTTTGATTCAACGTGTGTATCAGTAAGAATACTTTTCGCTGTAACCAGTGATGTACAAGAAAATGTTTAACAACCAGGTTTCCGGGATTGGGGGGTGGGATTCCCTAATTCAGAGCACTTGCTAATTTCCGAATTTTAAATAGTCCCATGATGTCCAATTCCAAGCTAGCAAGATGACATCACTGAATACAGAGTTGGGAAGAGATGCCCAATCAGCTCCGGTGAGCTGGCTCCAGCACTTACTTTAGTAAGTGACAAATCAAACTGGCTTACACTGTAAAGGAATATATTGGTTTAACTGGAAATCTGGGGGTGGGGTGAGAATTTGGGCTTGCTTATTAGTTAGTTCGTGGAATTCATAAAAGACACAAGTTCTTTCTGGTTCCAGCAAGAACGTCGTCTTAATTCTGAGGTGCTGCTCTTGACTTGAGTAGAGTCAACTCCTTCGGAATCTTTTCTTGGTCTGAGCTTTGGAACTTTCAAGTGACTTAGCATCAAAGACCTTATAAGCAGATTTTTCTTTAGAATTTAATTTCTCTCTTCCTCTCTTAGTATGATTTTCAGGTGAAAAGAAAAGTTGTGCCAAATGATGTGTGAAGTCCTATCAGCTTTCAAAGAGTTATGACCTGTTCCCACAACTTGTTTCCACATATCCTTGTTTCTATGTACTCTTTTGCATGATTTCATCCTCTCACATGGTTTCAATGATCATCTCTGTGTATTGTAGATAATTCGCAAATACGTAACTCTAGCTCTGAAATCTCTTCATCCCTCCAATACCTACATTTCCAAATGCCCAATCAACATTTTTTCATAGGCATCTCAGTGACTTCAAATTCAACCTCTCTAATCCAACTAAATCACTTTTCCCTTGTCCTTTCCAAATAAATAAACAAACAAGAGCTAAACTTTTCCTGAAGGTGTCAGTCACCGTTATGGGCACCACTACTCTCCAAGGAATAGAAATTGACTTATCTTTTGGTAATCAGGGATGACGCTGAGGTCAAACTCTGATTTAAGAAACTAGATGGCTGATAGTTTAATTCACTGAGATGGGGAAGAATGGAGGATAAAGTGGTTTGTGAAGATAAGGGTTGGAGGAGAAGGAGTGGAGCAGAGGGGAGGAGCTTCGTCTTGGACATACTAAATTCAAAGTGTGATTGTCATGTCCGAGAGACGGTGTCTGGGGACAAGGATGCTCATTGGTCTGGTACTCAGGAGAGAGACCTGGGCTGGAAAGAAAGTTGCCGTTGATGATATTCATGTGGAAGAGCACACCCAGGTAGAGCAGGCAGAGTGAGAAAAGAAAAAAAGCTAAGCTGGAGCCCGTGAGTAGGGTATTGAAGGAAGGACAAGGGGGAAAAGATCCTGAAAATTTGACTTAAAAGAACCAGAGACGCCAGGAGAAAGCCAAGAAAATGAAGTGTTATTGAAGTCAAGAGAAGAGAATGTTCGAGGGAAAGTTACAGTCTAGAGAGTCAAGTCCTGCTGAAATCTGACACAGGGTAAGGCCTGTGAAGTGTTCTCTGGATTGGCCATAAAGAGCGTGTGGGAGATCTTCCAAATGCATTTTCAGGGCTGTGTTGGGTACAGCAGCCAGCATGAGGTGAGTGGGGAGTGAGGACATGGATGACTATTCAACAAACGGTGTTAGAAAAAGTGATAAACTTCTGGGGAGGAAGAATCAGCACAGGTGGCCAGAGTGTGAAATAAAAACAAACAAGAAATAAGTTCAAGTGCTTGTCCTCCAGGAAAACGTAAGAGAAGGCTTCATTTGAAATTCAGCCAAAAGTTCACTGGCATTTTCAGGTGTTGAAATGTGAAGAAAGTATTTTCAATACCAGAAAGGGCATGAGTAGAGTGTAACAACAGCAAAGGGGGCTATGTACAGGGGAGCTGTAGTGTTTTAGAAAAATTAGCTAAGATTAACCAAGACAGAGGAAAGAGAGGGAAACCTGGAAGTAGGAACACTGGTTAGAAAGCTCTCTTCCACTGTTCTTTTCACCGAAGTTTCAACATCTTCAAGTCCCTACTGTTTGAAAAGCATCACCACCACCACCATAAAAACCTCTTCCTGCGACTCCATATTTTTCTCTAGCTCTAGCCATAGTCTCTCCTGTTCACAACCAAATGTTTCAAAATGCTTTCTACCCATGCCTGCTGATCTCCTTAAAGCTTTCCAGAGTCAGTTTCAAGGCCCTATTATTTACCCCAACCTCCTTCTAAATTTTATCTCCGGGTTCTTTTCCACGGAGGAAGAGGAGGGGAAGGGGATATGGATTGCTGATGGTGCAATCACAGTACATGCACAAGGCAGGCCTCTGTGGTTCCAGCAGGCAGAGCCATTCTCTTGGCTCCCCTTGGCTGCTGCCCCCCACCCCCAACACCATTCCTCCCTCTGTTTTACGTGTCTTTGAGCTCCCATCCTCTCTCAATCTTCCAGACACTTTTTTCCCCAAGGTTGAGGTTTTAAAATGGAAGTGTAGTTGATGTACAATCTTGTGTTAGTTTCAGGTGTGTGGCAAAGTGATTCAGTTATACATATGCCTATCTATTCTTTTTCATATTCTTTCCCATTATAAGTTATTACAAGATATTGAATATAACAGGTCTTTGCTGTTTATCTATTTTATATATAGTAGTGTGTACCTGTTAATCCCAAACTCCTAATTTATCTACCCTTCCCCTTTCCCCTTTAGTAACCATAGGTTTATTTTCTGTGCTGAGTCGGTTTCTGTTTTGTAAATAAGTTCATTTGTATCATTTTTTTTAGGTTCCACATATAAGTGATATCATGTGATATTTGTCTTTCTCTGATTTACTTCACTTAGTAGATAATCTCTAGGTCTATCCATGTTGCTGCAAATGGCATTATTTCATTCTTTTTTATAGCTGAGTAGTATTCCAATGTATATGTACCACATCTTCTTTATCCATTCATCTGTCCATGGACATTTAGGTTACATCCATGTTTTGGCTATTGGAAATAGTGCTTCCAGATACTTTTCAAACATTTGATCAATGCTAACATACTTTCTGTTCTCTTTGCTAAGTTTCTCCCTTTATTACAGGGTCTTGGGAGGGCTCAATTTTATTTTTGAAAATAGTCTAAGGGAATAGAGAAATAAAAAAGAAAAAACATTTTCCTTGCCAGATTTTTATTAGCATACGTTAAAATGAATTTACATCCGAAGACAAAATTTGTCTTTAAGTTATGAGTTATAGCATACTAAGTGTTCCCTCCCTAGGCCTTTGCCTGTAGCCAAATGTTCTGATCTTCCCTTTCCTTTCTCCCTCTTTCCATTCAGGACTCTGCTCATATGCCACATCCTCAGAGAGCCCTTCCTTAATGATCAGCCTATACCGGCCAGTCACTCTTCCATCACCTGTGTTTGTTGCCTTCAAAGCATTTATCATTGGGTAAAATGAGCTTGTAGGCATCTTGCCTCTCTTGTTCATGGTAGAATCTCAGGAGCCTTGAATAATGCCTGACCCACAGTAAATGTGCAATAAATATTACCTGTATAATGTATTGATTCAATGAAGTACATTCACAATGGTTGTAGTTTTTATTCTTGAAATGAGTAATATCCTTTCCCTCCTTTCTCAAAAATTAGCAGAAAATGTAGTTTAAGTAATTACTTTTAGGTCCTATTTGTGGAATTTAAGTCTTTGAAAGTTTCAATCATCATGTCACATTTTGACTCAAGGAACATTTACTAAACACTTAGTAAGGGCAGGTGTGGTAGAAGACACAGAGACGTACGTGGCAGTCCCTTTGTTCTGCTGAACTCACGTGGCTCCCTGAGCTCATCACATGAGGTGAAATGTTCTAAGCTGGCCTCCGAGAGCTTCCACCGTTCCTCTCTATAATTTGACCACATAGCATTCTTCTTCAATCAAGCTCATAAATTAACCATCTCTATGCTTCTGTTGACTCCATTAGAAAATAGTTTTTCTACATAATCAAATCTTGGCCATCCTTCAAGGATCAACTCAAAACTCTTTTCTCCATGTGCTTTTCCCCAAATCCCAGCTTTCATTGTTATTCTTCGGCTTGGAGCAATCAGAGTATACAGTCTGTCACAGAACTTCAAATTTGTATTGTTCACTCTTTCCTGTTCTAAGTCCTGACTCCCTGCTGGATTACAAGCTCCCAGAGGAGTTTACCGTAGGTACTCCCCCTAAACACTGATCCACTGAGCACCACCTGCTTAGTGCCCTGAGATAGATTTAAAGTTCAGAATCATGTTCATGAAATAGAATGGAAAAAGATCCTGAGAACTCTTTTTTTTTTTTTTTTTCGGTACGCGGGCCTCTCACTGTTGTGGCCTCTACCGTTGCGGAGCACAGGCTCTGGACGTGCAGGCTCAGTGGCCATGGCTTACGGGCCCAGCCTCTCCGTGGCATGTGGGATCCTCCCGGACCGGGGCATGAACCCATGTCCCCTGCATCGGCAGGCGGGCTCTCAACCACTGTGCCACCAGGGAAGCCCAGATCTTGAGAACTCTTCCAGAAAATCCTATTCTGTTCCCCACCCAAGCTAACAAAAACTCTTTGCCATGGTCATAAAAGTTTTTTCTTCCATTAAAGACAAACATGTTACATTTGGGATGATCCGGTGGCCCCATATGTTCCCCAACTCTCTCCTTCTCCCATCCTCCAACATCCAGTGTCCGTATGACCAAGATGATAGAATCTTTGGAAGGATGAAAGTGATGAGGTGGAGGAAGGGCGAGGAGGAAATGTGATGGTTTGTATATTTTTTCATTTAGAGAAATGTGGAGGTGAATTAATTCGTCCACTCTGTGCCTAACTTCTGAAAAATATTTCAGTGGGAAGAGAAATGGGATTGCAACCCCTCTTGTCTTTCACAAGTCAAGCACTGAATCCTGTGTGTGTCTGTGTGTTTTCTGAAGAAATGGATAAACATCGTATTCTTAAAAGCAAATGGTGTACAGCAGGACAAAATTTTAAAAAGATATTTAAATAGGCCTAAGGAAAAAATGAACAGGATACCGTGAATTAAATTTTCTCATATCAACATATTAAGTTGTAGTAACACAACCTCTCCAAACTGGTCTATTTATGGACCAGTTCAGGAATGCTCTGATTTGGCCCCAACTATCCAGTTCCTCAAATGTCTGACACTGATTCCACAGTCCACCCTCTGTGATACTGGAAGAACTGGACACAAGAGTTTCATTTGGAATTTTGTGTCCAGTTAATCCTACCCAACTTCACATCCCTGTCATGCTGGGTCACTGCCCAGATGACAAACCCTTGTGGTCATCTATCTTCTTCCTTACTTCATCCCAAACTGCTCTGGTTTTCTCTCTTCCTACACAACTTTCGAACAGGACAATCCTTGATTGTTGGGGGAGGGGAGGCTAAGAACAAAGGTTCTTCACTCTCACTTTTGAAAGAGCTAAGGTTCTTTTCAATCATGTTACCCTCTATGTTTATTTTTTTTAATATTTTATTGACACTATGATTAAATAGACAACCACGTGTTGTTTCTAAGGCACCCATGACTATCTTAACCATGTCCAATTTTCCTCTGACAAGTTTTTTCATTTTTGCCTTCCAAAAATGGAATCTAAATATAGAAAAAATAAAATTCTCAAGCTATTTTTCATACCTCAAACTATTTGAGATTTCCCAGATGGCCCCTAAAAAATTACAAACATTCGTTCTTTTACAGTATAAACAGAAAGGTGCTGGAAATAACTAAGTTTGTTTGATGAGTTACATGGGAAGAGCTGTCAAATCACAAGAGACACTCAACCATTCTTAGGTTAACTTTGTATAGGTAAAATTTTATTAATATAAATGTATCAGAAATTGTATGCTTTATGGGAAATCCTTGGTTAAGTTGTCAGTATCGTCACTGTCCACAATATATTTTAACCTTCAGGGATAACACCTATCAAAACTCTAGGAAATAGCTGTGTCATGTGGTCCTGTTTATCAGAGTCCTGGTACTGCTTTGCCTGATGACTTGATTATCCTCATTCCTACTCTCATTGTCCTGGATTTATTTTAGCTGCTTCAACCCCCATCTACATGCTAATACTCCTCTAATTTATATCTTTCTCATGTTTAGACATTGTGCTCATGTATCTTAATTTAAACCAAATCAATTGTTAAAATGTTACTCACCATGTTTACAGGTCAAAGATTCTAATAATCTGCACTTTCCATGACATTTATAAGCCTTGGTTTATTTTAAAATTTATTTTATGTTACAACTGATTTTATTAGTAAAGCTTTAAAAAGTTTTAATCTGTGTTAGCTCATGGACTGACAAATGGATAATTATCCTATGAAAGCTGTACTGCAAATTCAAGGAGATCTTCAAGATATTTACTCGTGAAGCATTGCACGTATGTTTTATAAGTGGCAGTCAAGGAACACACTAATGGTTAGGATAGATGTTTCATTTATATAGGAAATATTTTATTTCTGAGAGACTGCAACATTTGCAATATGGTATAGCAGGTGTTACCTATCATTAGTCCAAAAGTCTAAAATAAAAGGTATATTGCAGTAATGTTACTATCATCAATATTATCATCATAACCACAACATATGCAACTGGAATATCTAAAAAAATTTCTTCTGTTTTGAGAGAGAAGATAATTGGGGGGAAAAAGGAAGAACAAGTAAAAGTAGAGTTAAAGAAGCAGGGAGATCAGTGAAAATACCAAATTGAGAACATCTGGAAGGTACCAAGAAGTTAGGAAGATACATACAGAGAGATAGAGACAGAGAGAAAAAAAGAAAGTGAGAGACACTCAGAAAGAGGATCAGAGCACACTTTCCAGGCAAAGCCTCTTACATTACACAGGACAGGAATCTGGTTCAGAATTATGAGGTCCAGGAATCAGAAATCCACCAGGCCAATAAGGTCTTGTCAAAACGAGCAAGTATAAAATGAATCGGAAGGAAAATCTGTCCATCTTCCTAGCTTGTATTAAGTACAATATTTTTGTCACCACATTTTCCCCAACATATTGAAAAAAATCAAATAATAAAGTGTTTAATAAACATCTTCAGATGCTAAAAACTTAATATTTGTGTCACATGTAAAACTATACAAAGCAAGTAATAACAGACTAGACATCTATACAGTGCTGTTTACAAAGGCCAAAGTATCCTTCAGAGCTTAAGTTTACCTTAATCAATGGAAGCTTCTCCAAACTTTACTATACACAAATCCCTCTAAACTTGCCTGTAGTTTTGAAAATAGGCTTATTGGAACTAATGTGAACTACTACTTGGGAAATGGGTTATTATGTACATAAAAAAGTCTCAATTTTTGAGAGACATTTTTAAGAAATGTATTATTCTACTAAAACTTGTTCTGGAATTGCTCTGCTTTTCTCCCTAAAAGTATATGCCAGTCACTAAATTTGTCAGCATTGACATTTTTACCACACAATAAAAATAATATTAGGGCCTCCCTGGTGGCGCAGTGGTTGAGAGTCCGCCTGCCGATGCAGGGGATACGGGTTCGTGCCCCGGTCCGGGAGGATCCCATATGCCGCGGAGCGGCTGGGCCCGTGAGCCATGGCCGCTGAGCCTGCGCATCCGGAGCCTGTGCTCCCCAACGGGAGAGGCCACAACAGTGAGAGGCCCGCATACCGCAAAAAAAAAAAATAAAAAAAAAATAATAATAATATTAGTCATCACTTACTGAGCACTTACTACGTGGCTGGTATTATTCTAAACATTTCACATGTTCTAGCTCATTTAATTCTCACAAAAGCCAACATGTTTGGTATTATTATCCCCATTTTACAGATGTGGAAACCAAGAGACAAGCTAAATAATTTGCCTCCAGTTACACAGCTTCTGGTAAATAACTGGGCTTTTGCTCCTGCTATAACCCATGCCTACAATATCTATTTTAGCATTTCTGCCCATCAATATCCCACTTATTTTCAAGGTCTAGTTCAAAAACCAATATCCTCAGTTATGTTTTTCCGACACCTCCACCGTTGTTCCCATACCCAGGAGAATGAATTATCCCCTCTTCTCCCGTCTTCCAGCACTTTGACATTCTTATAGCCTAACTTTGTCTTTACACTTTTGGTTTCCTCTAATATAGCATCCAGTAAAGCACAGAGCAGATGCTTCCCAAATGCTGCATAACATTATTTAATAAACTCTGTACAAACCCCCTCCAACTACATATAATTTATTTTTCCTCAAACCACCACATTTAGCACTTCTCTTATACAATTTAACCCTTTTTCTACTATTTTAATCCCTTACCCTTGTCCAGTCTCTTCTACAATTTATAAATTCCTTCATGTTATGGGGCCTTATTTGATTTACAACACATGAAATCTGCATACAAGGAATGTACTTGGAAAAATATCTGTTGAAGTGAATGGATGGGAATGACATCTGCCCCTCTAAGAGCATTCACAGCCCTAAAGAGGTATATTTTAAAGACTCCACTCCTTAATTATATCCCACAAGTTGGATTCTTAACAACTTTATGCTCTGCTTTGCTGGATAATTACATGTATGTTATAATTCTGCCCTTTCTGCTTTAGATGAGAGCCGTGCTACGAGGTTCTATGGACATAAGAATTTTGACGTCAGTTAGTAATGTGGTGACCAGAGGCCATCTGAAACAGGAAACCCAGGAGTCCCAGAAAGTAGAAAGTGGGAACCTGGCCTGAGAAGCTCACTCTTCATTTAATAAAAGAGGTTAATAAGTGCATAAGACTAAGAATGTAGGAAACCCTGAGAATGACAAGATAGGACCCTAACAAGGGCAGGTAGATAGGGCTCTTCCAAGAGTGTGGCACCCAGGAGATTAAGGAAAGGGATCAGAAACCACTCCTCTCCCAGTTTGGGAGCTATGGAAGTACCCACGACCAGCAATTCATCCAAGGCAGAGTGGACTTGGTGTCTTCAAATTCTAGAGCTATGAGAACTGACCAGCAGGGCTTGGCAGAGCCAGAGAAATGTGTTAGCTCCCATGAAGGCCAGATTCTTTATCTTGTGCTCTGTTTAGCTGGATAGGGCTTGTACCACAGAATCCCTTTTGTTGTAGTAGAGTTGACTACTCTGTCCCTTTGCTGGGATTTAGAAAGGATGGGACATGATTGTTGATCTAAGTTGGTTTCAAAGATTTGGTTGAAGGGGAAGGATTCTATTGTCCCTTAGATGTTGGCCTTGCAAAGTTCAGAGAGGACGGGCCAGCCTCTGTCCTGATGCCTTGCGTATCTTTAACGCACAGCCCCTGGCAATACCCCCCAGTTGATTCTCCAGAGCTGCCCCAGGATACTCTCACTCTATCTCAATTACCTTTCCACCTGGCAGCTCCAGGCTTTGAGATTAGCATGGAAACATTGTCCTCTTTTCTTTTTTCCTGGGCTTCATTCCAAGGTACACTTGGCTGTGCATGTGGAACCTTCTTCTGGTCATAAAACATATTGGGAAAGTCGGTGTTGGGAGAGTTCTTGTTTCTCATGGAATATCTTTCTTGCAAGGTGGAACAACTGTCTTTGGATAGCAAGGAAGTCTATAAAAGGTCTATATATCTTGCAGTTAAGGAGTTTTTCCAAGACAATTTGGAATTAAAACAGACTATCACAGTTTGATTTTCTGTGTGACAGTGGTCTTCAAAGAAAGGAATATGTCTTTTCTATACTCTGTAAGATTTCTGGCAGCCTGTGTCTATACCTCACAGTGCTATAAGTTTTTTCAGTGCCATAATTAAAAATGGATTTAAAAATAGTTTATCCAAATTAATACATGCACACTGTTTAAAAACAACAAGCAGCATTAAAACTTTTTGATTAAAAATCAGCAGTTGGGGCTTCCCTGGTGACGCGGTGGTTGAGAGTCCGTCTGCCGATGCAGGGGACATGGGTTCCTGCCCCGGTCCGGGAAGATCCCACATGCCGCGGAGCGGCTGGGCCCGTGAGCCATGGCCGCTGAGCCTGCGCGTCCGGAGCCTGTGCTCCGCAATGGGAGAGGCCACAGCAGTGAGAGGCCCGTGTACGGAAAAAAAAAAAAATCAGCAGTTGGTTAAACCACCTCTCCCTATCACTGCCCCCTCTCAAAAACTTTCAATTTCTTTAACGGTCTTCTGGGTTTTACCAGCACGTTTTAAAACTGTAACATCTCTTATCTTGATTTATTTCAACTTTAGCCAATATTTGTTGTTGAGATTATTTAACTCTCTTACAAGTCTTGCCCCCTTAGGCACTTCCCCTTGCCCCTTCTCCCAAGCTTCTCCCAGCTGTATCACAATTTCGAAAATTAAATGATTAGTTCATGATTGCACTATTGTAGCTATGTAAACACTGCTGAGTCAAACGTTATAGTCTGATGTGTTTTCTTTTTTGTATAATAGCTCTTTAGTTTTCCTCCCCCCTTTTTTGGTAATTTCTTGTGTGTCTATTCAACTGCCCCATGAAATATGTAAAATACTTATTAAATTATCCAAATACCTACATCAGATATTTATCAATTTTACATCTGCTCCCTGAAACTCATACACGAATCTTCATTCCTGAGTCTTCTTTTGCTCTGTTCCAGTTTTTATGAATTACTTTCTAGTCCTGAGTTGAGATTTCATCCTGGTTCTTCCTTTTTCTGTTTTCCTGTGTTGGACTCCTAGTTTCCTGGGTCATATAACTTCTTTCTTGGATTATTTCCTCATTTTCTAAAGCATATTCTCCAGTACATTCCTAAGAAAGGGTGCAGGGGTGGTTATTTTTCTGAGCCCTAGCATATCTAAAAATATCTTTTGCTCTCATACTTCAATGGTAGTTGGGCCAAGTATAGAACTTTTGCCCTAACATCTTTTTTTTCTCAGATTTTGAAGATATTGATTCATTGTCTTATAGCTTTCAGTGTTACAAATGAAAGGTGAGATGCCATGCCATTGATTTTATACATATATCTCCACATACATACATATATACACATATATGTTCATATTTGTACATATGTTCACATGTATGTATGTTCAGGGTGTTTAAGTATTAAGAATTTTATATCTATAATTTTGGTCTTCTTTAATTTGAAGATGCTTTGAAATAAATTTTGAAAAAAAATTGTTATTCAGAGTGTTCTGTGGAGCTGTCGTTCTGGAAGCTCATGTACTTTAGCCATAGAAAATTTTCTTTCTATTTCTATTTTACCTTCCTCTACTCCATATTCTCTGCTCTTTCTTTCTAGAAACCTTATTGTTGAAATTCCTGCTTGATCTTCCAATTTTATCTTATCTCAACTGGACTACAACTCTTTGTCTTTTTGTTTCATTTTTCTGGGATAGTTCCTTTGATTTAGTTGTAATCATATTTGTATTCGGGGGTGCTCTTTATTTCTTCACAGCAGCAGCTTGGTCTGCTATGAAAATATCAAGATGCAATATTTTCTCTTATCTCTCTGAGGATACTAATAAAATATGTTTAATTTGACCTTTTCTTCTATTTCTTATGTTGTGTCTTTTCCTTCCAAGTTTTGTTTTGTTTTTTGGGGTTTTGTGTGTGTGTGTGTGTGTGTGTGTGTGCGGTTTGTTTCCATTACTGTGTTTAATGCTTTACTGTGTAAAGCCTGTGGAGGCTTTACACAGATGTTTGGTGGTCTGTGGCTGACCATGCATATTTTTCTAACAGCTTTGTTGATATATACTTCACATACCATAGAATTCACCCATTTAAAGTATACACTTCAATGTTTTGTAGTATATTCACAGAGTTGTGCAGCCATTACCACAATAAAGTTTAGAATATTTTCATCACCCCAGAAAGAAACCCTAGATCCATTAGTAGTCATTCCCCATTTCCCCTTAACCAATCTCTCCCCTCCCTGCTCCTGAGCCAGCTCTAGGAAGTCACTAATTTATTTTCCATTTCTATATATTTGTCTATCTGGGGCATTTCATATAAGTGGACTCAAAATATGTGGTCTTTTGTGACTGTCTTCTTTTACTTATGACATTTTCAAGATTCATCCAATGTTGCAGCATGTATTAAAACATCATTCCTTTTTATTGCTGAATAATATTCTATTGTAAGGATATACCATAATGCGTTTATCCATTCATCAGTTTAGGGACATTTGAGTTGTTTCCACTTTTTGCCAATTATGAATAATGCTGGTATAAACATTCCTGTACAAGTTTTTATGTGAGCATATATCTTCATTTCTCTAGGGTTTACATCTAGGAGTAGAATTGCTGGATTATATGATAATTCTATGTGTAAATTTTTAAGGAACTGCCAGAAAAGATTTCCAAAGTGATGTGCCATTTTACATTCCTACCAGCAATGTATAAAGGTTTCCATTTCTCTACATATCTCCCAACTGTTGTTATTATCTGTCCTTTTGATTACAGTCATCTTAGTGGATATGATGTGGTATCTTATTGTTTTGATTTGCATTTCTCTAAAGGCTAATGATATTGAGCATCTTTTCATGTACTTCCTGAATATGTGTATATTTTCTTTAGAGAAGTATCTCCAGATAATTTGTCCATTTTTAATTACATTATTTATCCTTTTATTATTGAGTTTTTTTTAATGTATTCTGGATGTAAGTCTCTTATCAGATACATGATTTGCAAGTTCTTTTTCT
Organism: Mesoplodon bidens; assembly: GCF_964165515.1. Lineage (NCBI taxonomy): Eukaryota > Metazoa > Chordata > Mammalia > Artiodactyla > Ziphiidae > Mesoplodon > Mesoplodon bidens. Next base: position 49,293,972 of record NC_138167.1, read on the forward strand.
CCCATTCTGGGTTTTAAATTTTAATGAAGTCCAATTTATCTATTTTTGTTTCTTTGTGGCTTGTGTTTTTGGGGTCATATATAAGCAGGCTTTGTCTAACCCATGGTCATAAAGATTTAATCCTATATTTTCTTCTATAAGTTTTATAGTTTTAGTTCTTACATTTGGGTCTTTGATTCATTTTGAGTTTTTTTGGTATGAAAAAGCAGTCCAACTTCATTCTTTGCATGTGGATATCCAATTGACTCAGTCCCATTTGCTGAAAAGACTTGTTCATCCATATCGAAAAGTGAAATACTAAAAGACTAATTGGAAGTGCTGTGTGCCTGAAAGGGATTAATCAACTGGTAGGCTTTACTCTAGGGTTATTGGGCAGTGAGTTAGCCTTTTCCCTGAGCTTCCTAGATAGCTAATATGCAAATATATATCACTCTCTCCTTAACCCTGCACCTTACCTGTTGCACATGTTGCTTTCATGTCCAGAACATCTCTTGCTTAATTCCTCCAAAGAATTAGCCTGTGATCACTTAGAGAGTGGTGATGGATAGTGGTTAGCAGAAGGTTGTCACTTGTCCAGTGTGGGTTGGAACAGATTATCTGTGGGTATTCAACCACTTCCAATTCAGACTTCCAACTTATTCCCCTGATTTTAAACTTTTGCTATATTCACACCTTGGTGCATCCAAGTTCTGAGACTTTATTAGTTTCAGTGCAGCAAATTGGCTTATTTCTCATCAGTGCCCCTTTCAACAGGCACTGCAGTGTTATCTTCTTCCACTCTAAGTCACTTACCATACCTCTTTTTCACCTTATCACCTGAAAGTCTATTGAAATCTTCTGTCTGCTGATGATTCATCTCCCTTTCTTGCTTTGCTCATTCATCATTTTAATGGTGTTCAGGAGCAAAAGAAGATAACCATTGATAACTATGCCACGTTAAGCAGTAAGTTTCTCTTCAGTTCTTACTGTGCACAACTTTCAAAAGAGCTTCATTTCAAATCAGAATACTGCTAGTTTCAGTAGGGGAATCTAATTTAACAAATGTAAATTTACAGTTAAAGAAAGTAAGAGAGAGTCATCTTTCTAAATGACAGTCCATAGTCCATATTAGATATCATCCACTGACAAGTGTAACCTCCCTTGATGGCAGCATCATGTCTCTTTGTTTCACCATTGAGTTCTCAGAGTTTAGCACAATTTTTAATGCATAGGGAGCTCTCTGTAAATGTTTTGTAAATGGATGGACAGATTAAGGAGCAGCCATATGACACTGATAAAATGTTTCCAACTACGATGAGTAGCCTCCTGTTACATAGTAATTTTTTTCAGCACTTACAGCACTGAATTTGACTGACTTTTACATCCTGACTTGGGGAAGTAGATGAATTATATTAATTTCTCAACTATAGCTCCAAAGCTAAACTGTATTTTGCTTATATGCAAGTCAGCACAGACTGATGAGGTAAAAGAATTTACTCCTAGTTCAAAGAAATCTTACTTCAAAGCAAATTAAACTTTTAAATCAATCTTCCCACATTCTTCCTCCCACCAGTTCCAGAAGACAGAGTGTTATTTTTCACCAACATGACTTAAATTGAATTAATAAATTCAATCCATTTTGATGGTTAAAAGGTAATTAAATTTATAACACGATGTTAGTATTACCATGCTGTTTCAAACTTATCTTTTTAAGCCTATTGAAACACATAGGAGATGAAATGAATATTCCTTTAGAGTGAGCTTTTGTTTCGTTTTATTGTGAAAATTCTAAAGAGATATTTAGCTTCATACCACCTAGAGATATTTGTTCTGAGTCTAATATTCTTCTTGTATAAGGTCACCAAAACACGATGATAGCTGAATAAAATAATAAGTTATTTGAAGTTGAAGAAGCAGGAGAAAAATAGGCAGAGAATATTATAATATTATATGGTTATAATTTTATATGGTTTTACTCACAATTTTTACTACACCTAAATTTAATCTTAATAAACTCTGGAAATGCAAAATGCAAAATGCAAAATAGGAGGTGTTAGTGATTTGGCTTCTCAAACTGTTTAGCTTGCTGAGGAAGTTGCAGGTAACTTTTAGATACAGCACATCTAAATTGTTCAGTTGGTCTCAAACCATTGCCTGTGTCTTGGACTGCTGCCTAGCAATTTCTTTAGGTTTGCTGGAAGGTGTTGTTTCTTGTCTTTTTAAGAACAGTTGAGACACAGTCAAGAAAAGAACATTTTTCCATTATTTTGAAAAAATATAGAAGCAAAGTGTTTTTCCTTCTAAAATGGAAAAAAGGGTTGTTTGATCTCAATCAAGGTATATTTGATAATTATAATACAACCTATTTTGTTTTTGTTCTTGTTTTTTGGGCTTAAATCCCTTTGTAACTACTGGAACATATTGTCTTCATTATCATTAATTAGGTATTTAAAAATTAATGAGCATAATTTTTTTAAATCTCAAATAATAACAATTTGAAAAGTCATTTACTTACTTTGCTTACACTATGATTATGTAAATATTTTGCTGGTAAAACCAAATACTGGAGTTACAGAGAGGTAAAAATATTATTGTCATTTATATTTTTCTAAAGAGAACCTTTCACAAGCCCCAGCCTGATGGGTTCTCTTTTAATTTTGTTCTAGAGTCTTTTATTTCTGCGTCATACTCAATTGTTGATGTTCCTTGCATCTCACGTCCTCCTGTTTTTTAGAATCATTTTGAATGTTTGTATGCCCCCCAAATTCATATGTTGAAACCTAATCCCCAATATGATGGCATTTGGAGGTGGGGCCTTTGGGAGGTGATTAGGTCATGAAGGTGGAGCCCTCATGAATGGGATTAGTGCACTTATAAAAGGGGCTCCAGAGAGGTGTCTCACCCTTTCTGCCACATAAGGATGCAGAAAGAAGTGACTACGTAAGAACCAGGAAGTGGGTTCACCAGTCACTGAATGTGCCAGTACCTTGGTCTCGGACTTGGCCTCCAGAACTGTGAGAAATGAATGTCTGTTATTTATAAACCACCCAGTCAATGGAATTCTGTTATAGCAGTCCAAACTAAGACACATTTTATATTTTGTTGGTTTGTCTGTTTAAATAGCAATGGACACTAGACTTTCTGAATTCTTGCATGTCCAAAAATGTCTTAATTTTCCATGACCATTTGATTAATATTTGTCTGGGTTCAGAAGTCTAAATCCAAACTTTAGAATTTATAAACAATTATACTATTGCTATATATGAAACATCTGATACTAATCCAATTCACAGTACCCTGTAGCTAGTTATTTTTTCTTTGGAGGTTTTTAAGGTTTCTCTTTATCCCAGAGTTCTAAAATTTCTTAAATATGTGTCTAGATATATATTTTTAAGTTATTATTGTTGCCACTTAATAGGGTCTTTCGAATCTTTCTTCATCTCCGTACATTTCTACTCTTGTTTCTCAATTATTTCCTTCCTTTTATTCATCCTATTTGCTTCTTTTGGAACTCAAATTAGGTGGCTATTGGACTTCCTAAATATATCTTCCACATCTCTCAACTTATCTTTTGCTTTTAAAATAGACAATGCAGAATACTAGTTAAGAGCAAGGTCTTTGGAGTCAAATTCATTGGATTTGAATTTCAGCTCTACCACCTTATTAGCTATGTGACTGGGTATGTTTCTTAACCTCTCTCTGTGTATAATAATAGCTCTCAGCTCAGAGAGTTGTTATGAAAATTAACTATGTTATCATAACTAAAGCACTTAGAACAGTTTGGCACATATTAAGTGCTACTATTATTTCCTCATTGACTCTTTGCTCATATATTCTAAAGAGCTCCTTGAATTTACCTTCCATATCATCAACTTTCCTAGGTGTCTAGTTCATTATCCAGACCACTTGTTAATTTTTTTTCATTTGGGCAATGGTACTTTTAATGGCAATAAAGTCTCTCCCATTTTCTGATTGTTCTATTTTCATAGCAGCCAGTTCTCATTTTTGGCTGAAAAATCTTTTAAACATTTTTTTAAAGTGTCTTTAAAAATTTTTTTTAAATTGAAATATAGTTGATTTACAGTGTTGTGTTAGTTTTGGGTGTACAGCAAAGTGATTCAGTTTTATATATATATATATATATATATATATATATATATACACATATATATATATATATATATTTGTTTTTCAGATTCTTTTCCATTATAGGTTATTACAAGATATTAAGTATAGTTCCCTGTGCTATACAGCAGGTCTTTGTTGGTTATCCATTTTATATATAGCAGTGTGTATATTTTAATCCCAAGCGAAGTGTAAGTTCTTGTTTGTTCACCAAGTTATGTCCTTTTCCTTAGAGTTAGTATTTCTTTTGTTTATCTTTGTGTTTCTCTTCTATGGTGTTGATTTTCCTTAAATGCCTAGTAACCCTTGATTTCCTCTTTATGATTATGATTATTGATCAGTACACATGCTGAGTTTGTTTTCCTGCATAGCTGTGTTCAGTCTGGCTCTATATCAGTCAGAGTTCAAATAGGAAAACAGCAACCACACTAGGTATTTCAAACATTAATACAGATCAAATTTAACACAGAGATTCTTTACAAGATTGTTGGAAATTCTGGAGATGCAAAAGATGGTAAGAAGAAGTTACTCAAAGATTAATAACTATAGGAGACTGCTACCATCTCTGTGCTAAAGAGGAAAAACTTTACCCAAAGGCCAGGTCAGATGTGCTGATAGGGCTCTTGCTACTGGAGCCCAGCTGCTTGAGTAGGAACCCAGTAATTTGATCTAAATTTTTGGCACTTGTGTCTACAAACTTAAATGACTTCAGGGACTTGGCAAGCCCTATAATAGATGGAGCAGGTGGGCCAGTGGGCATGAAACAGCAAGGGTGGTACTGTGCTTAGCTGGAGAATGCACACCCAGCCAAAAAGCATTTGCATATAACTTTTACAAAATATTTTGCTGTCTAACATGAGTTTGCTATTATTTGTGGAGCTGAATATTAGCAACTTGTATCCTACTTTATTATTTTGTTATAATCATATATATAGCTCATTTTGGATCATACTGTTCTAAACATTCAGTTGTTTTTTATTCAATGCCTCTGAGGGTATAGGAAAATGATTCTGTTCCTTTAAATACTTTAGAGTCTGTTTTTTGTAGCCCTGACAAACATGAGCTGAAGTATCGTTATGATTTGGATGTTTTCCAGATATGAATATCACTTTTCAGACCATAAAAGGAGTGAAAGGATCCTTGGCAAATGGACTAGAACTGACTGAGCCTCAGAAGAACTGGCTTTATGCTGATTGACACAGTGCAAAAAGGAAACAACAGAAAGCAAAGTGGACCTTGAATTGCTTGAATTTTTGATTCAAGCACTTTGATTCAATGATTGCTTGAATTTTTCCACATACTATTACATTTATGGGGAAAAAACTCCCACCAAGACCAAGAAATTATCTTCAATACTAAGAGAAAGGAACCAAGAGGTTTTTATGTCAGATGCATGCCAGGCACTGTACATGTGTCATTTTGTTTTTCTCAAATCAACTGCATAAGGCAGGCATGTTAGCCCATGTTACAGATGGCAATCTGAGGCTTAGAGAATTTAAGTCCCTCGACTAAACAGCTCTTAAGGGACAGTACTGCTATTCAAACAAATCTGTTTGATTTCAACACTCAGGTTCTTTCCTCTACACCATATCATCTCTTTATGAAGTCAGAAGTTGGTGAGACATTTCAGAAGACCCTGGGGGAAGTTTTCAACAAAGGAGCACTTTTGAGAGTTGTCAATTTCCCTCCACGATATGTTGAAAAAAATGTTATAAGTTTTAGATATTTTACTGGTTAGTTTGCAAGCAGAGCAATAAATGGGTAGAATTATCCAACTTCACCTCCACTTAGACAGCTGTTGAGCCATCAGGCATTAAAGATCACCTGGCAGTCTTTGCCCCATTCCACAAATAAAGCAGTGATGACTCATGCACACAGAGTTGGTATTAAACCCACTTGCTCACACACGCACCCTGAGCTGTGGTCCCCAGTGACTTACCGTGTTTCTGAATGTTGACATCCAGCCACATCTAAAACCCCAGCTAGGAATAGAAGGGGACTTAGAAACCAGACACCACTCACTACTTCCAGAAACCTCACAGCAGCATAATGGAAAAACCAGATTAGGGCTTCAATAGGCAGCTGAAAGATTAAGTTCTGGGATGGCAGCATGAACCAACATGAAACGTAATTGATCAAGGGGCAATTGATCCTGTGACTTGAAGTAAATGAGAGGCCCCTGGAAGCCTGGCAGTTCACGAGCACTGTCTGGTGGTATTCATTCCAATTTAAGAGCAAAATGTTGATGTGCTTATGAGCATATAATGGGCACTGCCTAATACCACAAATTGCCACTTAGTATTAACCTTGGGCTTTAGTCTTTCTGTGTGCTCTGTGATCCCTTAATATGTTAATTAGACCAGAACTGGCTGTGAAGGAGGTAAGTTAGTGCTGCCTTCTGCATCTACTCATAAGAGACTGGAAGTCAGTGACCACTGCCCTGAGAAGACCACAGCTCGACTTTTCCTTTGCCACCTATTGTCTTGAAATAGTTGCACCTAGAAAGCCCTTCACAGTTCCTAATATTAACTAAAAAGATCCTAAATGGCTTCCCAACATCCTCTCTAATCCAGTGGTCTTCAAACTTTGGCCTGTATCAGAATCCACAGATTACGGGGCCTCCTGTTCACCAAATCTAGGGTGAAGCCTCCAACTGTGCATTTCTAGAAAGTTCCTATGTGACATTGATGCTACTGTACTTTGAGCACTCCTGTTCTAACTGGAGACGCCCAAGCCACCCTAGAACACAAGACTCAGGCAAGTCTTCAAAGATCTAGCCTTGCAGAAGCCCAGCATGGAGACTCAAGGCTTTGTGAAAAGAAACAATTTGGAAAAACCAAACTCTGGTTTTTCCCTTAAATGGAGGAAATCCACAGTGACCTTCTAATTTAGTGGCTCTCAGAGTGTGGTTCCCCAGCCAGAAGTATCAGCATCCCCATGGAACTTGTTAGGAATGCAGATTCTCAGGCCCCACCCAGACCAGCTGAATCCGATATTCTACAGGAAGAGCCCAGCAACCTGTGTTTTATACACACACCCCTGCCTGCCCCACATTCTCTATGAGAAGGAGTGGCACTTTTCTTTTTAATTGAAATTTTATTGTGATAATTGTAGATTTACCTGCAGATGTAAGAAATAATAGAGGGAGATTCTTTGTACTCTTTTTCCAGCAGAAAGAAGACACTTTGCAAATATGTCATAACCAGTAATATTTCTTTAACATCTTTATTAGAGTATAATTGCTTTACAAATGTGTGTTAGTTTCTGCTGTATAACAAAGTGAATCAGCTATATATATACATACATCCCCATATCTCCTCCCTCTTGCATCTCCCTCCCACCCTCTCTATCCCACCACTCTAGGTGGACACAAAGCACCGAGCTGATCTCCCTGTGTTATGTGGTTGCTTTCCACTAGCTATCTATTTTATATTTGGTAGTGTATATATGTCCATGCCACTCTCTCACTTCGTCCCATCTTACCCCTCCCCTTCCCCGTGTTCTCTGGTCCATTCTCGATTTCTGCATCTTTATTCCTGTCATGCCCCTAGATTCTTCAGAACCATATATATATTTTTTTAGATTCCATATATACGTGTTAGCATACAGTATTTGCTTTTCTCTTTCTGACTTACTTCACTCTGTATGACAGACTCTGGGCCCATCCACCTCACTACAAATAACTCAATTTTGTTTCATTTATGGCTGAGTAGTATTCCACTGTATATATGTGCCACATCTTCTTTATCCATTTATCTGTCTATGGACACTTAGGTTGCATCCGTGTCCTGGCTATTGTAAATAGTGCTGCAATGAACATTGTGGTACATGACTCTTTTTTAAATTATGGTTTTCTCAGGGTATATATCCAGTAGTGGGATTGCTGGGTTGTATGGTAGTTCTATTTTTAGTTTTTGAAGAACCTCCATACTGTTCTCCATAGTGACTGCATCAATTTACATTCCCACCAACAGTGCAAGAGGGTTCCCTTTTCTCCACACCCTCTCCAGCATTTATTGTTTGTAGATTTTTTGGTGATGGCCATTCTGACCGGTGTGAGGTGATACCTCATTGTAGTTTTGATTTGCATTTCTCTAATGATTAGTGATGTGAGCATCCTTACATGTGTTTGTTGGCAATCTGTATATCTTCTTTGGAGAAATTTCTATTTAGGTCTTCTGCCCATTTTTGGATTGGGTTGTTTGTGTTTTTGATTTTGAGCTGCATGAGCTGCTTGTATATTTTGGAGATTAATCCTTTGTCAGTTGCTTCATTTGCAAATATTTTCTCCCATTCTGAGGGACAAAAGTTTATGGTTTCCTTTGCTGTGCAAAAGCTTTTAAGTTTCATTAGGTACCAGTTGTTTATTATTGTTTTTATTTCCATTTCTCTAGGAGGTGGGTCAAAAAGGATCTTGCTGTGATTTATGTCATGGAGTTTTCTGCCTATGTTTTCCTCTAGGAGTTTTATAGTGTCTGGCTTTACATTTAGGTCTTTAATCCATTTTGAGTTTATTCTTCTGTATGGTGTTAGGGAATGTTCTAATTTCATTCTTTTACATGTAGCTGTCCAGTTTTCCCAGCATCACTTATTGAAGAAGCTGTGTTTTCCCCATTGTATATTCTTGCCTCCTTTATCAAAGATAATGTGACCATATGTGCAAGGGTTTATCTCCAGGCTTTCTATCCTATTCCATTTATCTATATTTCTGTTTTTGTTCCATTACCATACTGTCTTGATTACTGTAGCTTTGTAGTATAATCTGAAGTCAGGGAGCCTGATTCCTCCAGCTCCGTTTTTCTTTCTCAAGATTTTTTTGGCATTTTGGGGTTTTTTGTGTTTCCATACAAATTGTGAAGTTTTTTGTTCTAGTTCTGTGAAAGTTGCCACTGGTAGTTTGATATGGATTGCATTGAATCTGTAGATTGCTTTGGGTAGTATAGTCATTTTGACAATGTTGATTCTTCCAATCCAAGATCATGGTATATCTCTCCATCTGTATTTACTTTAATTTCTTTCATCAGTGTCTTATACTTTTCTGCATACAGGTCTTTTGTCTCCATAGGTAGGTTTATTCCAAGGTATTTTATTCTTTTTGTTGCAATGGTAAATTGGAGTGTTTCCTTAATTTCTCTTTCAGATTTTTCATCATTACTGTATAGGAATGCAAGAGATTTCTGTGCATTAATTTTGTATCCTGTTACTTTACTAAATTCATTGATGAGCTCTAGTAGTTTTCTGGTGGCATCTTTAGGATTCTCTATGTATAGTATCATGTCATCTGCAAACAGTGACAGCTTTACTTCTTCTTTTCAATCTGGATTCCTTTTATTAATTTTTGTTCTCTGATTGCTGTTCCTAAAACTTCCAAAACTATGTTGAATAATAGTGGTGAGTGTGGGCAACCTTGTCTTGTTCCTGATCTTAGTGGAAATGGTTTCAGTTTTTCACCATGGAGAACTATGTTGGCTGTGGGTTTGTCATATATGGCTTTTATTATGTTGAGGTAAGTTCACTCTATGCCTACTTTCTGGAGAGTTTTTATCATAAATAGGTGTTGATATTGTTGAAAGCTTTTTCTGCATATATTGAGATTACCATATGGTTTTATCCTTCAATTTGATAATATGGTGTAGCACATTGATTGATTTGCCTATATTGAAGAATCCTTGCATTCCTGGGATAAACCCCACTTGATCATGGTGTATGATCCTTTTAATGTGCTGCTGGATTCTGCTTGCTAGTATTTGATTGAGGATTTTTGCATCTATGTTCATCAGTGATATTGCCCTGTAGTTTTCCTTTTTTATAACATCTTTGTCTGCTTTTGGTATCAGGGCGATGGTGGCCTCATAGAATGAGTTTTGGAGTGTTCCTCCCTCTGCCATATTTTGGAAGAGTTTGAAAAGGATAGGTGTTAGCTCTTCTCTAAATGTATGATAGAATTCGCCTGTGAAGCCATCTGGTCCTGGGCTTTTGTTTGTTGGAAGATTTTTAGTCACAATTTCAATTTCAGTGCCTGTGATTGGTCTGTTTATATTTTCTATTTCTTCCTGGTTCAGCCTCAAAATGTTGTGCTTTTCTAAGAATTTTTCCATTTCTTCCAGGTTGTCCATTTTATTAGCATATGGTTGCTTGTAGTAATCTCTCATGATCCTTTGTATTTCTGCAGTGTCAGTTGTTTCTTCTCCTTTTTCATTTCTAATTCTGTTGATTTGAATCTTCTCCCTTTTTTTCTGGATGAGCCTGGCTAATGGTTTATCAATTTTGTTTATCTTCTCAAAGAACCACCTTTTAGTTTTATTGATCTTTGCTATCGTTTCCTTCATTTCTTTTTCATTTATTTCTTATCTGACCTTTATGATTTCTTTCCTTCTGCTAACTTTGGGGATTTTTTGCTCTTCTTTCTCTAATTGCTTTAGGTGTAAGGTTAGGTTTTTTGATATGTTTCTTGTTTTTAGAGGTAGGATTGTATTGCTATAAACTTCCCTCTTAGAACTGCTTTTGCTGCATCGCATAGGTTTTGGGTTGTCTTTTTTTTTTTTTTTTTTGCGGTACGTGGGCCTCTCACTGTCGTGGCCTCTCCCGTTGTGGAGCACAGGCTCCAGACATGCAGGCTCAGCAGCCATGGCTCACGGCCCAGCCCCTCCACGGCATGTGGGATCCTCCCAGACCGGGGCATGAACCCGTGTCCCCTGTATCGGCAGGCGGACTCTGAACCACTACACCACCAGGGAAGCCCCTGTCATGTTTTCATTGTCATTTGTTTCTAAGTATTTTTTGATTTCCTCTTTGATTTCTTCAGTGATCTCTTGGTTATTTAGTAGTGTGTTTTTTAGCCTCCATGTGTTTGTGGTTCGTACTGATCTTTCCTGTAATTGATATCTAGTTTCATAGTGTTGTGGTAGAAAAAGATACTTGTTACTATTTCATTTTTCTTAAATTTACCAAGGTTTGATTTGTGACCCAAGATATGATCTATCCTGGAGAATATTCCTTGAGCACTTGAGAAGAAAGTGTAATCTGCTGTTTTTGGATGGAATGTCCTATAAATATCAATTAACTCCATCTTTTAAAATGTATCATTTAAAGTTTGTGTTTCCTTATTTATTTTCATTTTGCTTAATCTGTCCATTGGTGAAAGTGAGGTGTTAATGTCCCCTACTATTATTGTGTTACTGTCGATTTCCCCTTTTATGGCTGTTAGCATTTGCCTTATGTATTGAGGTTCTCCTACGTTGGCTGCATAAATATTTACAATTGTTATATCTTTTTCTTGGATTGATCCCTTGGTCATTATGTAGTGTCTTTGTTTGTCTCTTGTAATAATCTTTATTTTAAAGTCTATTTGGTATAATATGAGAATTACTACTCCAGCTTTCTTTTGATTTCCATTTACATGGAATATCTTTTTCCATCCCATCAGTTTCAGTCTGTATGTGTCCATAGGTCTGAAGTGGGTCTCTTGTAGACAGCATATGTATGGGTCTTGTTTTTGAGTCCATTCAGCCAGTCTATGTCTTTTTCTTGGAGCATTTAATCCATTTACATTTACAGTAGTTATCGATATGTATGACCCTGTGACCATTTTCTTAATTGTTTTGGGTTTGTTTTTGTAGGTCTTCTCCTTCTTTTGTCTTTCCTGCCTAGAGAAGTTCTTTTAGCATTTGTTGTAAAGCTGGTTTGGTGGTGCTGAATTCTCTTAGCTTTTGCTTGTCTGTAAAGATTTTAACTTGTCTGTTGAATCTGAATGAGATTCTTGCTGGGTAGAGTAATCTTGGTTGTAGGTTTTTCCCTTTCATCACTTTAAATATGTCCTGCCACTCCCTTCTGGCTTGCAGAGTTTCTACTGAAAGATCAGCTGTTAACCTTATGGGGATTCCCTTGTATGCTATTTGTTTTTTTTCACTTGCTGCTTTTAATATATTTTCTTTGTATTCAATTTTTGATAGTTTGAATAATATGTGTCTTGGCATGTTTCTCCTTGGATTTATCCTGTATGGGACTCTCTGTGCTTCCTGGACTAGATTAACTATTTTATTTCCCACATTAGGGAAGTTTTCGACTATAATCTCTTCAAATATTTTCTCAGAGCCTTTCTTTTTCTCTTCTTCTCCTGGACCCCTATAATTCAAATGTTGGCACATTTAATGTTTTCCCAGAGGTCTCTGAGACTGTCCTCCATTCTTTTCATTCTTTTTTCTTTATTCTGCTCTGCAGTAGTTATTTCCACTCTTTTATCTTCCAGGTCACTTATCCGTTCTTCTGCATCAGTTATTTTGCCATTGATCCCTTCTAGAGAATTTTTAATTTCACTTATTGTGTTTTTCATCAGTGTTTGTTTGCTCTTTAGTTCTTCTAGGTCCTTGTTAAATGTTTCTTGTATTTTCTCCATTCTATTTCCAAGATTTTGGATCATCTTTACCATCATTACTCTGAATTCTTTTTCAGGTAGACCACCTATTTCCTCTTCATTTGTTAGGTCTGATTGGTTTTTACCTTGCTCCTTCATCTGTTGTGTGTTTTTCTGTATTCTCATTTTGCTTATCTTACCGTGTTTGGGGTCTTTTTCGCAGGCTGAAGGTTCGTAGTTCCCGTTGTTTTTGGTGTCTGTCCCCAGTACCTAAGGTTGGTTCAGTGGTTTGTGTAGGCTTCTTGGTGGAGGGGACTGCTGCCTGTGTTCTGGGTGGATAAGGCTGGAGCTTGTTTTTTTTGGTGGGCAGTACCATATCCAGTAGTGTTTTTTGGGTGTCTGTGAACTCATTATGATTTTAGGCAGCCTCTCTGCTAATGGGTGAGTTTGTGTTCCTGTGTTGCCAGTTGTTTGCCATAGGGTGTCCAGCACTGGAGCTTGCTGGCCATTGAGTGGAGCTGGGTCTTAGTTTTGAGATGGAGATCTCTGGGAGAACTTTTGCCATTTGATATTACATGGGGCCAGGAGGTCTCTGGTGGATCAATGCCCTGAACTCGGTTCTCTCACCTCAGAGGCTCAGGCCTGACAACTGGCCAGAGCACCAAGACCCTGTCAGCCACACAGCTCAGAAGAAAACGGAGAAAAATAAATAAATAAATAAACAAACAAACAAAGGAAGAAAGAAAGAAAGAAAGGAAAGAAAGTTATTACAATAGGAAAAAAATTTTTAAAAATTAGAAAGTAATTTAAAAAAAGAAAGAGAAATAAAGAAGAAAGCAACCAAACAAAAAACTAACCCACCATTTATAGCAAGTGCTAAAAACTATACTAAAAAAACCCCCAAAACAGACAGTCAGAACCCTGGGACAAATGGCAAAAGCAATGCTATACAGACAAAATCACACAAAGAAGCATACACATACACACTCACAAAAAGAGAAAAAGGGAAAAAACGTATATATATATAAAAAATAAAAAAGGAAGAGAGCAACCAAATCAACAAACAAATCTACCAATGATAATAAGCTCTAAATTCTAAAGTAAGATAAACATAAAACCAGAGACAAATTAGATGCAGAAAGCAAACCCCAAGTCTACAGTTGCTCCCTACGTCCACCACCTCAGTTTTGGGATGATTTGTTGTCTATTCAGGTATTTCACGGATGCAGCATACATCAAGTTGATTGTGGGGATTTAATCCACTTCTCCTGAGGCTGCTGGGAGAGATTTCCCTTTCTCTTCTTTGTTAGCACAGCTCTTGGGGTTCACCTTTGGATTTGGCCCTGCCTCTACGTTTAGGTCACCTGAGGGTGTCTGTTTTTCACCAGACAGGACGGGGTTAAAGGAGCAGCTGATTAGGGGGCTCTGGCTCACTCAGAGGGTGGGGGGAGGGGTATGGAATGCGGGGCCTGTCTGTGGCTGCAGAGGCTGGCATCACATTGCGACAGCCTGAGGTGTGCCATTTGTTCTCCCCAGGAAGTTGTCCCTGGATCATGGGACCCTGGCAGTGGCAGGCTGCACAGGCTCCTGGGAGGGGAGGTATGGATAGTGACCTGTGCTTGCACACAGGCTTCCTGGTGGCTGCTGCAGCAGTCTTAGCATTTCATGCCCGTCTCTGGTGTCTGCACTGATAGCCGTGGCTCTCGCCCATCTCTGGAGCTCATTTAGGTGGTGCTCTGAATCCCTTCTCCTCGCACACCCCGAAACAATCGTCTCTTGCCTCTTAGGCAGGTCTAGACTTTCTCCCTGACTCCCTCCCGGCTAGCTGTGGCACACTAGTCCCCTTCAGGCTGTGTTCACACAGCCAACCCCAGTCCTCTCTCTGGGGTCTGACCTCCAAAACCCGAGCCTCAGCTCCCAGCCCTCACCCACCCCGGCGGGTGAGCAGACAAGCCTCTCGAGCTGGTGAGTGCTGGTCGGCACTGATCCTCCACGCAGGAATCTCTTCACTTTGCCCTCTGCACCCCTGTTGCTGTGCTCTCCTCCATGGCTCCAAAGCTTCCCCCACGCCACCCACAGTCTCCACCAGTGAAGGGTCTTCCTAGTGTGTGGAAACTTTCCCTCCTTCACAGCTCCCTCCCAGACGTGCAGGTCCTGTCCCTATTCTTTTGTCTCTGTTCTTCCTTTTTTTTTTTTTGCACTACCCAGGTACATGGGGAGTTTCTTGCCTTTTGGGAAGTCTGAGGTCTTCTGCCAGCGTTCAGTAGGTGCTCTGTAGGAGTTGCTCCACATGTAGTTGTAGTTTTGATGTATTTGTGGTGAGGAAGGTGATCTCCACGTCTTACTCCTCTGCCGTATTGAAAGTGCCCCACATAACCAGGATTTTAACACTGATAAAATATACCTATTTTGTTCAGATGTCTCCAGTTTTACTAGTAGTCATTTGTGTGTATTAAGCTCTATACAGTTTTATCACCTGTGTGCTTTCATGCATCCCCCACCACAGGCACGTTCCAACACCACAAAGATCCTTCAGTTTGTCCTTTGATGACTATACCCACCTCCCTCATCCCTAACCTCTGGCCATCTCTAATCTGTTTTCCTTTTCTAAAACTGTCATTGTGAAAATGTTATACCAGTGGAAACATACTGTGTGTAACTTTTTGGGATTGGCTTTTTTCACTCAGCATAATTCCCTGGAGATTCATCCAAATTGTGTGTGTCTACAGTTTGTTCCTTTTTATTGCTGAGTAATTTCTATGGTACTTATGTACCACAGTTTGTTTAATCATTCCTGGTGAAGGTCATCTAGACTGACTTCAGTTTTTGGTGATTAGAAAAAAAGTGGCTCTTGAACCATTCATGTACTGGTTTTTGTGTGAGTGTATGTTTTCATTTCTCTAGGGATAAATACCCAGGAATGCAATTACCAGGTGGTATGTAGTTGCATGTTTAGTTTTATAAGAAACTCCCAAACTATTTTTCAGAGTGGCTGTTCCTACCATTTATATTCCTACAGCAAAGTATGAGTGATCTAGTTCTCTGCATCCTCACCAGCATTTGGTATTGGCATAGTTTTTCCTTTTAGCCATTTTGATAGGTGTGTAGTAATATCTCATTGGGGTTTTAATTTATATTTCTCTAAAGGCTAATGATACTGAACATCTTTTCATGTGCTTATTTGCTATCTGTATATCCTCCTCAGTGAAGTGACAGCTAATGTTTTTTTTTCCATTTTCTAATTGCATTATTTTGTTGCTGTTGCTGTCTTACTATTAAGTTTTGAGAATTCTTTATATATTCTAGATATTAAACCTTTGTTGGATATTTGGTTTGAAAACATTTTCTCCCAGTCTGTAGCTTGTATTTTCATCCCCATCACATACACTCTCATAGAGCAAATTTTTTAATTTGATGAGGTCCAATTTTTTCCTTTTATGAAAAAATTATCCATAGTGACCTTTTTTTTTTATTTGAGGTTTTTCTTGTTTCTTGAAGTAGACTTGTATCAGTATAAACTTCCTTCTTAGAACTGCTTTTGCCGTGTCCCATGGATTTTGGAAAGTTGTGTTCATAGTGACCACTTAAAAAAAATACATATATATATATACATATATAGTGGCAAAATATACATGACATAGTGACTTTTTAAAACACAAATTTGGTTATGTTTCTTCCCTGTTTAAAATCTTTTGATTGCCTATTTCCCTTAGGGTAAAGTTTAAAATCCCTAATGTGGATGAAAGCTCTCCACTATCCTGCCATGAGGCTACTCTTCTCTGCTATTTAGCCAAATAGGAACTACTTTTAGTTCCTCTAAGATTGGCTTTCTCTCTCTTCACTCCCCCTGGGACCTTCTTCTCCTCTTTTCCCCTCAACAATTTTTCCCCCAGATTTTAGCTGCTTTATGGTGGCATTACCCTCTTCTATTTCACAGCACAAACACAACACAAAGTGCTTTTGTAAGTGCCCATTTTCCTGCCTCCCCCATTCTCTAATCTCCTCGAAGACAAGAACTATTTATTCATTGCTGTCTTCCCATTGCCTGTCAAAATGCCCACCACACAGGACACCAGACCTAAGTCACTAAACCCTGGGACTGCAGCCCTCCCCACAGGACCACCCCGCAAGAAAAGAAAACAAATCTAACCAAAACTTTAGCTTCGAAATAAGCATCACCCTCATCATCTCTGATCAGCTTTCAAGAACATTCTGCAATTACAAAGCAGCCTTTATTTTCGAGCACTTGTGTGGCATGGTATTTTGGCAAAGTGTTTTATAATTAGCTCGTTGATTGCTTCTCAAAACCCTTAAGGAGAAATGTTCAGCCTCTCTAAGAGATTAGGGACTGAGCCCAGATAGATCAGAAAACCACATCTAAAGTCATGCGGCAAATCATTAGCTCTCACCACAAAGTGGCTTTGTCTCCTTGGCTTTGACCCTGACGTGTAACTGCTCACTATACTAGGGAAATCCACAAAACCCTGGAAACGTTCAGAGGGGGTTATCCAATACAACTTTCTTTTTTGGACGCTTAACAGAAATTGAATGATGATTATTTTAATTGTCTGTTTGAAGGTATGAACTGAACAAGTATGTTTTTAACTTTTAGATATGGAACTGATATTCCTGTTTAAAGAGGTACTCTCATTATGAATCCTGCTCATCATTAGCTTACTGAATAGTTTCTGGTGTATGGAATAGACTCCACACATTAGTATAATCATTCCTCCAGCTTCTATAATATTAGAAGTAGAGAAAAATATTCACAAATGGTACCAGTTCATTCTCTTTATTTTGCACAGTTTCATCTGGATCTCTTCTCTAGTAGTTGAGTGGAGTTAAAGACGACCCATTGTAAGCCACCCACATTGTCAGATAAATTTGAGCCTTCAGTACAGGCCCTTACACAAGGAAGAAGGGCCTACTCGAAGGGAATCATATACAATAACGAAAATTCATGAAGACTGACTAGCCCATCCCCCATATAGCCTGCTATTTTAGTTCTAAGGTCATGTATTCTGAGGGTCTACATGGTCTCCTTTGGGGCAGCTGTGGTTGGGACAAATGAAGATTTAGGGCTTCTTCTTGGACCAAGGCTTGATTGCTGCTTCATTTCCATCCTTGTAATCTTGTCCAGAGGGAGAAGACATAGGGAACAGGTCAGTCTCAAAGCACCACCTAAACCAGTGAGCTAGATACAACAGCAGCCCTGGCCTGCCCGGGGCTCAGGTCTCACTCCCATATCTGTCCATTAGGGCAGGACCTGTTCATCTCTGGTTCATCCACCCCAGGGCTACTGAATCAGGAACAGAAATTTACTTCTCATAGACTTATTTTCTCCTAAACTCATTCAGGTATGTATTACAGCCATGCTCAATGGTTTTATTTTGCTTATGAATATAACACTTAACTAAGATTTAAAACATTTTTGTAGTCTCGTTTTGGTGACCAATATAAAACCGTTGTTCATTTATTTCTTCAACATGTACTTCCTCTGTACCAGGCACTGTGTTTGGCCCTGAGGATTGAGTGATAAACAACATAAGCAGGGCCTCTGCCCTCAAATCTTACAGTCTAGCAGGGGAAGAGCCTAATAATAAACAGTCCTGCAAGTGCACACATACCTCCTTTAAAGCCAGCCTATGTATGCAGCATTGGTTTGTTACAACACCATTTATTTTGAAACAGTTTCCTTAAAAATACACACACACAAGACACACACATAGCACATTATATATAAAACACTCTATTGCAGTGCACTGTGGATGCATGTTCCCCCCATGCTCAGTGAGAGCCCACTCAATCATTGGAGCATGAGTCTCTGCACTACAAAGATCTTCAGCCTGCATGTGATTGACAGCACAGAAACGTTGCATTGCCTGTATCCACATGGAGCTACATTCTGCCAACCACTTGAATGAGCTTGAAATGGAGTAATCCTCAGAGCCTCCAGAAAGGAGAACAGCCCTGCCAATACTTTCGACTTTGTAGGTTCCACATAAGAAAGCCAGCCAAGCCGATTGGATTGCTATGGAGCTGTGAAATGATAATTAATGTTGTTTTAAGATGCTGAGTTTTTGTTTGTTTTTTTTGTTTCTCATAAAATTATTTATTTATTTTTGGCTGTGTTTGGTCTTCACTGCTGAGCATGGTCTTTTGCTAGTTGCGGCGAGTGGGGGCTACTCTTTGTTGTGGTGTGCGGGCTTCTCACCGCAGTGGCTTCCCTTGTTGCTGAGCACAGCCTCTAGGCACGTGGGCTTCAGTAGTTGCAGCATGCAGGGCTCAGTAGTTGTGGCTCGCGGGCTCTGTAGCACAGGCTCAGTAATTGTGGCGCATGGGCTTAGTTGCTCCGGCATGTGGGATCTTACTGGACCAGGGCTTGAACCCATGTCCCCTGCATTGGCAGGCAGATTCTTAACCACTGTGCCACCAGGGAAGTCCCTTAAGATGCTGAGTTTTGATAATTTGTTACAGCAAATTATTTGAACATTTTATTTGATAATTTGTTACAGCAGCAACAGAAAACTAATACAGGAGTAAGGGCATAAACACTAATGAAGAAATTACTGCAAAATTCTAGTAAGAGATGTTGGTGGCATGGTCCAGGCAGCAGTATGGAAGTGATGAGAAGTGGTGAGTCTGTGTATGTTTTTAAGGTAGAGCCTGGATGATTTGCTGATCTGGTGTACAACTGAAAGGAGCCAAGTGTCCCTCCAAGGTTTTTGGTCTGAGCATTTGCAAAGATCGTGCTTCCATTGAAATAGAGTCAACTGTGGGAGAAGCAGTTTGCAAAGATGCATTTAGCAAGGACTTTAGGAAAAAAATTATACAGAGCTTTCTGAATTACGTTAAGAATGTTTGAATATTACCTTAAAAATAAACGAAGATTATTGAATACTTTTAAGTAGACAAAGTTTAGAATCAATTTGCCTCTTAGAAAGAGCAATCAGGAGCCCTTGTTGTTAAACAGATGTAGTGAGGTACAATCACCCAATATAAATAGGTAACTTACACATTTAGGAAGACCAGCAAAGCCAGGATCCCCAAAGTGAGACCAAGGAGAGTCTCCTACTCATTAGAACAGAATTTCTCAAATGTAAGTAATAGAATGAGAGACTATTTCAAAGGAAAAAAGTGCACATGGGCTACCAGGATTTATTAAAGCTATTTTAATTATAAAGTTATTTAAACATGTAATAAAACTAGGCATAAACAATGTGTAATTATAGTTCTTATGGCTTTAAACTCAATACATTTACAAATTAAACACTAGGAAAAATATAACTCAAATTTAGAACATTAATATACTATTACAGAAGATGCTGTTTTGCAGAAGCTAAATTGCCAAAGCTTGACTTAGTAGTTGAAAGATGCAGTCTGTTTCTTTTTTTTTTTAACATCAGCAATATAAATGCCAGTGTCTGCTCTCAAATGTGTTGTAAAAAGTGATGTTATTAACATCAAAGCTCTGCTTGCTAGTTCAAAATAATCAGATATCATATTAGTCAAAATTTTAGCAATTTGCCGATCTTCAAATGGCATTTTTAATGAGGCACAATTTGATAACTCTGTAAATTGTACTTACTGGCATCAAGATGATATAGCATTGCAATATCTTAGAAATCATTATTAACCTGACATTAATAGGTTTATTGAACATTCTTCATTATATATTTACCTCTACACCAAAGAGCTATAGCAAATGGATACAAATAAAGGTGGAATTTGTGTAGTACATACTTACAACACAGCACAGTTCCTTTTGAATTTAGCATACCTATATGAAAAGAAGGAAGAAAATTTTAATTATAAAGTTATTTCATTATAAAGTTATTCCTCTCCTCAAGGAGAGGAAAGTAAAATTACAAGGATTATAAAGAAAGAAACAAAACCAAAATCACTTGCAAATGATATGATCTTGTACATAAAGACTACAAAAGACATCTCAGAAAATTAGTAGAAATAACAAGAGAGTTTAGCAAAGTTGCTGGAAATAAAATCAAATAAATGTTGATTTGCACTTTACATACCAGCAGCAGTTTAAAAATAAAATTAAAGAGATATGATTTAAAATAACATTAAAGAGGTACCTAATAATGAATATAACAGGAGATAGGCAAAACTTTTCTGGATAAATGTATAAAACTTTTCTGAATGATGTTTAAGGAGGCCTAAATAAGTGGAAAGATAGACCATGTTCATTGATTAGAAAATGCAATATTTAAAAATGTTTGTCTCGGGGCTTCCCTGGTGGCGCAGTGGTTGAGAGTCCGCCTGCTTATGCAGGGGACGCAAGTTTGTGCCCCGGTCCGGGAAGATCCCACATGCCGCGGAGCAGCTGGGCCCGTGAGCCATGGCTGCTGAGCCTGCGCGTCTGGAGCCTGTGCTCCGCAACGGGAGAGGCCACAACAGTGAGAGGCCCACTTACCGCAAAAAAAAAAAAAGTTTGTCTCGCTAAATAAATTTAATAAAATATAATATATACCTAAAATGCCTCTTTTGAAAATTGATAAGCTAATTGAAAATTTTATATATGGAAAGGGCCAAGAATAATTAAGACATGTTTGAAGAAAAAAACAGGTGGGGGTCACACCCAAGTAGGCATCCTTTCCATAAGGCATTATCAAGCTAAAGTAATTAATACTATAAGGTATTGATGCAGGCATAGGGAAATAGACAAATAGAAAAAACTTAGAGACTCCCCACATAAACCCATTAATATGTGGGCTGTTGCAATAAGACAGGGGTAGAACTGCAGGTCGATAAGGAAACAATTGTTTTTCACTAAACCATTCTGTGCATTATTTAGCTATACTTTCAGAAAAAAATAAAGTTGGATGCATTTCTCACACTGTAAATAAAAGCAATCACAGATAGATTAAAAACTAAATGAGAAAGCCAAAATTATTAAACATTAAAAATAGAAAATAGAATACTTTATGACTTCAGCAAATGGGAGAATGTTGTAAATATGATATAAAAGCATAAAGCATGAAAAGTTGATGAGTTTAATTACATTTGAGAACACATGTTCATCAAAAGACACCACAAAGAGACTGAAATGACAATCCACAAACTGGAAGTGGGTATTGAAACACATGTATAAAATTTGTAAATCTAGAGTTTCTTCTTAAGATAAGAAGGACCTACATAAAAGGGAAGGTTAAGGACAGGGATGGGATAATTAAAAGATGGAGGGTTTTGGGAAGGCAGGAAAAGATCAGAACACTCAAGGAGACACTTGCTTTTGATAACTGTGGGAACACTTATCTCTTAGCAGAAAGGATGAAAGAAGAAAAGAACAGATACAGGAATCGTTTTAGACTTGCTGGAGCAAAAGGGGGGGGCTCATGAGTGATTCTTTATAATTTATGAGGTAGTCATAAGATAGTCATGTAAATTTAGGGAAGTCAGATGCAATGTTGAAGATGAGGGAAAAGCATATGAAACACTTGTAGAAGGAAGAATTAATTTACTTCTAGCATTATTGAGGGCCAATTTGAGTTTGATGATCAAGAGTATCTACAGCTGTTATTTTTCACAATTACATTAAAAAATTTCTGGTAATGTTCAGTCTTTGAACACATATTCTGAGAATGCCAGTGATCAGATTTATCCAGAGTTGGGTTTTTCCAGGAAGGCATGACAGAATAATACTTATTTAGTACTATTTAAGTTTCAGGTGAACTTCCAAGTGTTTCACATACACTAAGATTTAATTCTCCCAGCAACCCTATACGTTGTAATAATACTACTAATATTATTCTCAATTTAAAGACGAAGCAACAGGATTTGAATTCTGACCAAGGGAATGAAGATTACCAAGGGAGAGAAGTTGTAGTGATGTACCAGGACATCAAGGCTAGATAAGGAGTTAATGAAGGTAGAAGGGGGGTTATGAGAGAAATGGGCATGGTCAATGAGTTAGAAGTCTGAATGAGGTTAAAATATTTCAGTGAGAGTTCTTGAGCAAAGAACCAGAAAGATACCAGTTGTGATAGAAGAAGAATGTTAGAATCAGTGATTTCAGGGAAGGAGTGTTTCTGGTGATGACAAGGCACAGGGAAAAAGCAAGTGGGTGTCTGAGTTGAAGAAGAGGAGGCCACTGGAGGTCAAGGAACAAGAGACTGGGATGTTGGGTAGGACATCTTTGTGGGCATGGAGGCCCAATAACCCTCTGGACTGGGGAGGAGAAAACTGTCAACAGGGAGCTGTCTCAGTCAATGAACAAGAGTGCTTAGGAAGTTGTGAGATGCAGGTGATTAGAAGGAAAAAGGTGTTGTGCCAGGAGAGCATGAGCCTCAATGACAAGAGTTTTACAAGAAGGAAGGGAAACATTAATCTCGATGCAGGCCTGGAAATTATGGAGAGCAACCCACCTGACTCTGGAGAGCACAAAAGGAAATAACCCCCATGTGAGAAGGCTGCAGGGGAAATAGTGCCATCTGGGGGTTATTTCAGTGAAGTCAAGGAGGTGGAACACATGTCCAGGAAGAAGTTGCAGATCTAGGGAAGATTGGTGATTCCAGTGCCAGAAGTGTAGAGGTCAGAGGTATGGGTGTGAGAGTGAGGAGAGGATCTGGAGTTCTGCGAACAGATAGGACACAGAAGGCAGCCTGGGAATGAGGACTCCACAGATGGTAGATGACCAGAGATGCCTGCATGCATTTTATGTGACCCACATAAACTCAATTAGAAGGTGCAATGGAGGAGGTGAGCACCTGGATTTAGTGGAATTTGTCTGTGTCCTTGAAGTAAGTCCAGTGACTATAGTGGGGACCTGGTGTGGCTTTCAGGATTGGTTTGTATAGCTGGAGAAAATGTGCAGTAAGTGTGAGCCTGTAGTCTCCCAGTGAGGAGGGAGTGGGGTCTCCAAGTGGCCCACTTTACTCCTCCCAGGAATGGGTTCGTGTTTTGCGTACTTTAAGGGGTTCTCCATGTACAAGCTGATAATGATTGTCCTTTCCTCCTTTCCCAAGGCAGGATAAGCTCAGCTTTTAATGTATCACATTTAAATACATTGAAAGTTGAAACATTTAAGCCTGAGTATGAACACTTAAAAGTATACGTAAGCTAATTATTTACTCCAAGTTAGTAGATCAAGGCTAAATATTTGCTAGTTGTGTTATTTGGTGGGGGGGGGGGTATAACAGTCTTGTGGAAATGCCAGATAATATGACCGTATTTTTAAAAATTCTTTTCCAAGGGCTTCCCTGGTGGCGCAGTGGTTGAGAGTCCGCCTGCCGATGCAGGGGACACGGGTTCATGCCCCGGTCCAGGAAGATCCCACATGCCGTGGAGCGGCTGGGCCTGCGCGTCCGGAGCCTGTGCTCCGCAATGGGAGAGGCCACGACAGTGAGAGGCCCATGTACCGCAAAACAAACAAACAAACAAACAAAAATTCTTTTCCATTATAAGTTATCACAAGATATTGAATATAGTTCCCTGTGCTATACAGTAAAAACTTATTGCTTACCTACTTTATATATGGTAGTGTGCATCTGTTAATCCCATACTCCCAGTTTATCCCTTACCTGCCTTCCCCTTTGGTAACCATAAGTTTGTTTTCTGTGTCTGTGAGTCTGTTTCTGTTTTGTAAATAAGTTCATTTGTACTATTTCTTAGATTCCACATATAAGTGATATCATATATTTGCCTTTCTCTGTCAGACTTACTTACTTCACTTAGTATGATAATCTCTAGGTCCAACTACATTGCTGCAAATGGCATTATTTCATTCTTTTTATGGCTGAGTGATATTCCATTATATATACATACCACACCTTCTTTATCCATTTATCTGTTGATGGACACTTAGGTTGTTTCCATGTGTTGGCTATTGTAAATAGTGTTGCTGTGAACACAGGGGTGCATGTTATCTTTTTGAAACTACAGTTTTGTCTTTTCTGGATATATGTCCAGGAGTGGGATTGCTGGATCATATGGTAGCTCTATTTTTAGTTTTTTAAGGAACCTCCATACTGTTTTCCATAGTGGCTGCACTAATTTACATTCCCACCAACAGAATAAGAGGGTTCCCTTTTCTCCACAGCCTCTTCAGCGTTTATTATTTGTAGACTTTTGATGATAGACATTCTGTCCAGTGTGAGGTGATACTTCATTGTGGTTTTGATTTGCATTTCTCTAATAATTAGCGATGTTGAGCATCTTTTCATGTGTCTATTGGCCATCTGTATGTCTTCTTTGGAGAAATGTCTATTCAGGAATATGACCTATGGTAAAAGGGTCATAACACTATGAAGAGGTTATGGATATAACTGGACGGTGTGGTAGTCTTACTATATTAGCAAGCGTTTTTAGTTGTAAGCAACAAGGCAAACTGATTTAGATAGAAAAGAAATGAAAAGGAGCATGGATACCTCAGGGGCCCACGGAATGGAGAAGCAAAACCACCATACGCTAGCAGAGCCTTGCACCTGCCAGGAGGGGCGCCTTTTTCTTCTTCACACAAAGGACTCAGTTGGCTCCCAGAGGCCTTGGGTGAAGAATCTGATACAGGGTGACAGATCCAGACAATGCTAGCACTCCAGAGGGCTGGTCTAGGGATGCCATCACTGGCACCTCCCTGAGCACTGCAGCCTGTAGGATGACAGAGCAAGCAGGGGCTCAGCCCACACTACGGGCACTCCTTTGGCTACTGGCAGAGAAAGTGGTGCCAGGGTGGGGCGACACCTGAGTTGATTTTGGCCCTTGCTTCAAAGAAGGTGGGGAAAGCAAGTCCCTGACATATTCTGCTGTGATAACAGCAGGGTATGAGCCACCCACCAAGACCCAGGAGGTGAGAAATTTCCTAAACATAGGAAGAGACTCCGTTGGGCAGCTGAGAATGCCAACAGTAACTTCTAGCTGTTTCCTGTCCTTGTTTGTTTCTTTTACCCTCTATTTTGACTTTACCTGGCATTTAAAGCACAGACAAATGAGATGGTGCCTGCATGCAATAGAAGGTTACAGGAAGTCAGCACAAAGTTGAAATGGGGATCAGCCCATGGATAGTGAGGACTTAAAGGAGAAAAGAGTTTTCCGCTAACTGTAGGGTCCTTTGGGCTACTGATATGCATTCCAACACAATGGATCACTGCGTGGTGTGAGGAGATGTGGAAACTGAGCTGTTGGTTTAAAATGAAAGCACTAGATATGATTAAGTTTAACTCCATTTCTTAGTGATTAAAGTTTGACCCTGTAATATTATCGCTACACACACACACACACACACACACAAAGATGGAGACTGTTATCTGTATAAGCCTGTGTGTGTGTGCGTGTGTATGTAACAGTATATATAATGTATATATATAGCAATAATCATCATTGTAATCATTTTCTCTTCACTTTGCTTCTGTTTTCTCACTTTGCTTTGTATTTTGCCTCCTTCCTTTTCCCTTTTTCCTCCAGTACTATTGATCCAACTTGATCCCACAGCAACATATATTTCAACCATCAGCTGCATGTCCTTGATCCTGGCTCAGTTTAATTCAAGTCAATAAATATTTATTATTTGCTTATTATTGGCAACTTATACAGATGTTATTAAAAATTTAGCAACACATCTTTTTTCTCTTTGTCTCCCTCTCCACAGCTCACAGCAGATCAAGCTGCCCCAGATAGATATCCTGTAAAAACAAATGAGATGAATGGAAGGATATAGGCAAGATACACACAGAACAAATGAATCTATTACCCATAAAAGATCAGTAAAATACTTCTCTTTGTTGAGAAATATTCTTTTTTTGTTGTTATTCTTTAATATCTGACAACACCCTGATTTTAGTATACCACTCAATAGCAAAATTTAAATACATTTAGAAATTCACTACATAGAAGATAAAACCTGTGGATAAATTAAATAAAGCACCCTTCATACAAGAGAAAAATGTTAGAGATGTCTGTTTTATTTTTAATTCTCTTGTCCAATATTCAGCAAATATATTATCATAAAATAGTGAATGATATTAAGGAATGTGCATTTAATATTTAAAAAAAGTTCTAATGCACTTATAATTTACAAGAATTTAAGATGTTATTATTTCAGTATGCTAGATACAACTGGAATTATTAGTGATACACTTTGAAGCTTAACCAGGACTATGATGCCTATGCCCTAGGAAAGTGGTGTTCCAAGCTTGCTAAAGCCCAGGGGAAGAGAGTTGGCCCACCAACCAAGACTCAAGAGGTTTGGAATTACAGGTGACTCTTCTGGGTATTGTGTTAAACTCTAGTTAAGAACTGAATAAGGACACGGTTGTGTTGCTTTTAATCTTACAATCTATCTTGTCACTTAACAGTCCTGAAGACATGGATGAGCTATTTATTACCAGTACAATTACTGTGAATTGAAGATATTCTTCAAAAAGAGATTGTTGTTGGCAGTGTTGTTAAAAAGAGAGCAATCACTAACAGATTCTGAAAGAAAAGGGATTTGCTTTTTTTGAAGCAAATATGTGGCACACATGGGCAGTTGAAAATCAAGTTCTGGGACTGGAATTTGGAGACATTCAAGTAAAAAGTATGCATAGCTCTGCATTTGTTTATATATTCCTGGTCTGTCTGCTCATGCTTTCCCTACAACTCCTCTTCCTAATTTTTATCATTTCTTTCAAGCCCTCTGCTCAATTCCATCTCCTTTGTGGGCAAATGACCTTGCTTCTTACCTTTCAGCAAAAACAGAAGCTTTCAGAGTTGAATTCTCCCAGAGTCCCAACTATTGTTCTGATATAAATAGGTGTCTGATTATGGGCATCTGTCCTGCTAGATAGAAAACTCTGTTAGATTAGGGATGGAGCCTGTTCACCAGTGTCCCCAGCACCCAGTACATGGTCTGGTGGGGGCTCAATAGAACGCTATTGCCTAAATGAATGAACACAGTTCCTTCCTCTCATTTATAACTTTTTGTTTTAAAAACAAAAGTTTAGTTTTTAACATATATTACCACGGTTAAAAAAAAAAAACAGAATAGTACAGAATCATATTAGAGGAAATGTCAAAGTTACCCTCTCCAGTAAATTCCACTAGCTCTCTTCTCACCTCCTCTCCAGCCTTAGGAGCTAACCTTCCCCCTCTGCCCCAGATTCCATCCTCTTGTCGTGATCTCCTCTAGGAGGCACTTCTCCTCCACATGGACAAGTCAGGGAGGGGGGCTTGTCAGGGCACTTACTCATAGTAGCCAAGAGTTGCAACAGCTGAGGGTGATGGCAATAGTGTGGCCAAGGAGAGCAGTGGCCAGGTGCCAGAGAAGCTAAATCAGTCATCAAATCTTAAGGTTGAATCCAGGCGACAGAAAATAAGAGGCAAAGTAAAAGGTCAGGTGGATGCAGCAGGAAGTCAAGAATGTAAATGCCAAGCAAGATGAAGTGAGAGGTCCAGGGCCACATAGATGAATGGAGAAGGGATGCTGAGAATGCATTTTTAAATTAATTTGGGGAAGTTTGCTAAGCAGTAAACAAGTAGGTTAATGAGGGTTAAGCTGGCACCCTGACACCTCTTCAGAACTTCAACTCTATTGATTATCCTCTCTCTCCTGGACATTGGACATCTCCCTTTCCTCTAATTTTCTTTCTCAGATTATAAATATGCTAAGCTTCTTTCACCTAGAAATGAAACAAAACCAAACCAAAAGACCTTTCTCTCAACCCTGTCTCCCCCTCAGACTACTCTGCCCAATCTCTCTTCTGCTAATTCTAGACAAATTTCTTGAAAGAAATATAAGGTCACTGTCTATATTCATCACCCCACCGCCCCAACTGCCTTACTCAATGGAGTTTGCCTTCCTCCGCACCGCTTTGCTGAAAACCGTCTTGTCAAATCATCAATTGCTCTCATTAGATATAAATGACATGCTTTCAAGTCTAGCTGAATTGACTCCTTGAGGTCTGACTCTGTTGACTGCTGTCTCTTCATTTGGCATCTCTGACACTCCCCTCCGCTGATTCTGCTCTTCTATCTGTGGCTCATTTTTAAAATTTCTATGTGAGACCCTATTTCTCCACTCACTTCTATCTCTAACTGCCTATGGACATCAGGTAACATTGTGTGGTAGGCACCTGGCTATATGTCTTCCCATTCTGGGGCAGCTAACAGAATCAGAGCGCTTGGGCACTACGCCTTGAAACAAAACCTGCTCTGGGTGGTTGCCCAGCTCCGTTCCCCATTTACTTTCAGTCTTCTCTTCCTACATCAGCTCAGTCTTCCTTTCTCTTACAGGAAAGTATTCTTGCCTGTCATTTATCATATTCTTGTGGTTATGACTCACTGAGGACTTGCTATTTGCCAGAAACTTCACTGCGTGCTTACTTTTATTTATTTATTCATTAAGTTATTTCTTTAGTCAGTAAGTATTTACTGATTCTTACTATGGTGCAGGCACTATGGATATATAATTTCTACTTATTAAAATTAACTTAGAAGATAGCATGTTGTAATTTTACAGATGACGAAACTGAGGCTGGGAATTGTCCTTGGCTAAAGCTCTTGAGGCAGACCAGGCATTTGAATTCACAGCTCTTTCCATGTCACTAAAATATCTAAAAAATATTCTATCTTTCATTGCATATCTTATGCCAGGAGCTTTTCCCTCCTTTGTCTTACTATACCAGTGGTATCATTAACCTATGGCCTGATGTTGTTTTTGAAACATAGGAGGGAGAGATTCATACCAATGAAAATCCAGAATTCCATAACTTTGTTATCAGCACCATCTCACTTGTTTCCACATGATCCAGACAAGGCTACCTATAATCAGGTAGCTTGAGAGTCACTTATTTATTCATGTTCTCTCAGGGCTTACAATATATTAGTAGAGGACAGGGAGATGGGGAGACAGAGCTCAATCAATTAAATGAATAAGAGAATATATTATATCTGAGAAAAGTCCCAGGAAGGAAAAGGGTACAGTTAAATATAAGCTAATAACAAAGAAACTTGACCCAGATTGGGGTGGGTTGGGGGATCAGAAAAGCTTTCCTAAAGAAGTGATATGTGAGTTGAGACCTGAGAGATGAATAGAAGTTAAGCCCATAAATGGGTGAAGAAGAGCACTTCAGGATGAGGGAACAGCATATGCAAAGGCTCTGGGGAGAGGAGGAGGTACAATGCTTTCAAAACCTAGAAGGCTGGGGTGTAGAGTGAGAGTAACAGAAAGAGGCCAAGAGGGGTAGCCTGGGTCAGACTATGCTGACCAGGCCATTCTTTTTAATCTTAAGAATCAGGGTCTAACCTGATGGGATCTTATCATCAAATTTGTGTTCTAGAAGTTCACTCTGGCTACAGTGTAGAGAACCTTGCTGGAAGGGTCCAGGGAGGATGCATGGACAATAGTTAGAAAGCTACTGCTATCGTGTCAGCATAGATGATGATAGCTTGGACTAGTGTGGTGGTCATGAAGGAAGAGAGAAGTGAGGCAATTTGATACATATTTGAAGAGGTAGAATCAGTAGGACTTGCTGACAGATTAAGTAAGAAGTGGAGAATAGGGTGTCAGTGTTACATCCTAGGCATCTGAGATGCCTAATTGCATGAATGATGGTGCCATTTGCTGAGACAGGGAAAGGAAGAAGTCCAGGTTTGGAGGAAACCTTGGGTTTGGTGGGTTATGTGAAGATTGAAGGGTTCATGGCATAATAAGATGTATGGGTCTGGAACTCCAAGGAGAGATCTGTGTTGAAGATATAAACTTAGGAGTCATCAGCAGAGTAGTAATCAAGCCACAGACATGAATGAGATCAAGGAGGGAAGAACTATAGAGTGAGAAGAGAAGAGGCCTAGGACTGAAGAAGCCAGAATGCTTTCATGTAAAGGATTCACTTTCCAGTCATTTAAGAGAAACACATTCTCTGAAGAAATGTATGAGTTTCTTAAAATAAATTTCTCTTAACCATATTTAAAAATACTAACATCAATAAGAAGTTTGGAAAAACCCTGCACCTCTGTGGCCCCAAATGAATCTGTAAATTTTTACTTATTAAAAAAATTCCAAAGTATGTAAGATATTGGCACTTGTTTAAGTCTAGAGGTGTATACATGAGTGTTTGTTATATGTCTCTGTACTTTTTGAATGAATGACATATTTCATAAGTAAACAACAAAAAGTAACAGCAAAAAGTTCCAGGAAATGAAGTCTAAGGCAATAAAAACTCAGGCCAGAAAATTAAACACCAGAAGCAGTTAAGGGAAAAATAAAGGATCATAGGTATTGCCAAGGAGCCTCTTGGCCCTAAATGGAATGGTTTTAGTCCCAACCTAATAAGATATACCGTTAAAGATTCTGCTGGTATTTCTGTAGGAATTTCCTATATTATAGAAACCATAACAAATAAAATCTTGGCTCTATTTATATTTCTGAATAATGGGAAACAGGAAATTGGCCAACATTATTTGCTTTTGCTGCACATAAAAGTCACTAGTCTGACTTAATGAATGGATGTTACTCCTGTGAGACTATATAAGCAGGAATATTATTTAAAATTTGGAAGCAAAGTGTGTCTGAAATAAGAGTAGTGATCCACAAGTGATCTGTAATCAGAAGTGGCTTTGTTAGTAAAATGGAATAATGAAACCCCTGACTCCCTCCTCAGTACCATTTACTACTATAACCACCAGCATCCCTTCCTATCCACCCCCAAGAGAGAGTAAGAGATGATTTTAGAAAGGTGCTTTCTCTAAGAAATTACTCTGTCCCTATATTAAGGGATATATGGCTCAGTAATGGACCTGCTAAAACAACCTTGAGAAAGGAGAACAAAGCTGAGGTATCACACTCCATGATTTCAAACTATATACAAAGCTATAGTAATCAAAACAGCATGGTAGTGGCACAAAAATAGGCACATAGATTAACAGAACAAAATAGCTCAGAAATAAATCCACACTATGACACAGGAGCAGAGAACATACAATGGATAAAGAACAGTCTCTTCAATAAATGGTGTTGGGAAAACTGGACAGTCACATGCAAAAGAATGAAACTAAACCACTATCTTGCAAAAATCAATTCTCATAAAATTTAACTCAAAATGGCTTAAAGACTTGAATGTAAGACCGAAAACCATTAAATTCCTAGAAGAAGACAGGCAGTAACTTCATGGACATTAGTCTTAGCGATGTTTTTTTTTTTTTTTTGCAGCACACGGGCCTCTCACTGTTGTGGCCTCTCCCATTGCAGAGCACAGGCTCCGGACGCGCAGGCTCAGCAGCCATGACTTACGGGCCTAGCTGCTCCGCAGCATGTGGGATCTCCCTGGACTGGGGCACGAACCCGTGTCCCCTGCATAGGCAGGCAGACTCTCAACAACTGCGCCATCAGGGAAGCCCCTTAGTGATGTTCTTATGGCTCTGATGCTGAAGGCAAGGGAAACAAAAGCAAAAATAAACAAATGGGACTACATCAAACTAAAAAGCTTCTGTATAGCAATGGCAACTATCATAAAAATGAAAAGGGAACCTATTGAATGGGAGAAGACATTTTCAAATCATATATCCAATAAGGGTTTAATATCAAAAATATATAAAGAACTCATATACCTCAACAACAAAAAAATAAACAACCTGATTAAATAATGTGCAGAGGACCTGAATAGACACTTTTTCAAAGAAGATATACGCATGGCCAACAGGCATATGAAAAGATGTTCATCACTAATTATTATGGAAATGTAAATCAAAACCACAGGGCTTCCTTGGTGGCCTTTGGACCACATCTGCTCCAGGATTTGTTATCTCTTCTTTTTCTTGATGGCCATTCTAACAGGTGTGAGGTTATATCTCATTGAGGTTTTTATTTACACCCAATCAAATTTAGAACATTTTCATTACCCCCCAAAAGAAATTCCATACCCATTAACAGTCATTCATCATTTCCTCTCAATCTTAAGCCTCCATCCCCATCCATAGCCTTGGGCAACCACCAATCTATTTTCTCTCCACCAATTTGTCTATTTTTTGACATTTCATATAAATAGAAATGCAGTATATGTGTTTTTGTAGCTAGTTTCTTTTACTTAGTATAATGTTTTCAATGTTCATCCATGTTGTAGCATATATCAATACTTCCTTTTTTTGACAAATAATATTCCATTGTATGGACAGACCACAGTTTATTTATCCATTTGCCAATCAATGAACGTTTGAGTGGTTTCCACCTTTGGGCTACTACGAATAATGTTGCTATGAACATCAGTGTACAAGTTTCGGGTGGATGTATATTTTCATAGGAGTGGAATTGCTAGGTCATATGGTAATACTTTGTTTAGCTTTTTGAGGAACTGCTAGACTGTTTTCTGAAATGAAAAAGGTTTTATTTCTCTTGAAAAGTCTTTAGTTCACCTTAAGTTTTGAAAAATGGTTTTGCTGAATATAAAATTCTTATTTGACTTTTTTATTTTTTGAGCACTTTGAGTATGTCATCTCACTGCCTTCTGGGCCCCATTGTTTCTGAACAATGAAGTTAGCTGTTAATCTTATTAGTTTTCTCATATATAATGGATAGTTTTTTTCTTGCTCTTTCAAAAGTTTCTCTTTGTCTTTTGCTTTCAGGAATTTTACTGATATGTCTGGGTGTAGATCTCTTTGTGTTTATCTTATTGGAGTTTCTTGAACTTCTTAGATGTGCAGATAAATATTTTTAAATCAAATTGGTAAGTGTTCAGCCATTAATTCTGTTTTTTAAATTTATTTATTTATTTATTTATTATTTTTGGGTCTGTTGGGTCTTTGTTGCTGTGCTCGGGCTTTCTCTAGTTGCGGCAAGCGAGGGCTACTCTTCATTGCGGTGCACAGGCTTTTCATTGTGGTGGCTTCTTTTATTGCAGAGCATGGGCTCTAGGCACACAGGCTTCAGTATTTGCAGTATGCAGGCCCAGTAGTTGTGGCTTGAGGGTTCTAGGGTGCAGGTTCAGTAGTTGTGGTGCATGGGCTTAGTTGCTCTGTGGCATGTGGGATCTTCCCAGACCAGGGCTTGAACCCATGTCCCTTGCATTGCCAGGCAGATTCTTAACCACTGAACCACCAGGGAAGTCCCCAGCCATTGTTTCTTTGAGTTTTTTCTTTTCTTTTCTTTCTCTGCTCCTTTCTCTCTCTCCTCTCCTCTCCCTCTGTTTCTTCCACTACATATAAGTTGGTGCACTTTAGTAATATCCCACATTTCTCTGCAGCTCTCTTCATTTTCTTCATTCTTTTTTTCTCTTTGTTATTCACATTTCATAATCTCTATTGATCTGTCTTCAAGTTCACTAATTCCTTCTGCCAGTGGAAATAAACTGATGAACACTTCTATCTATTGAATTCTTCCTTTCAGGTCTTTTACCTTTTGTTGCCAGAATTTCTATTTGGTTCTTTTGAATAATTTATATCTCTTTATTAATATTCTCTATCTTATGAGACATTATCATCGTAACTTTTTTTTCTTTAAACATGATTTTCTTTAGTTTTGTGAATACATTTATAACAGCTTCAATGTTTTTTCTTTAAACATCATTTTCTTTAGTTTTTTTTTTTTTTTTTTTTTTGCGGTACGCGGGCCTCTCACTGTAGTGGCCTCTCCCATTGCGGAGCACAGGCTCCGGACGCGCAGGCTCAGTGGCCATGGCCCATGGCTCACGGGCCCAGCCGCTCCGCGGCATGTGGGATCTTCCCAGACCGGGGCACGAACCCATATCCCCTGCATCGGCAGGCGGACTCTCAACCACTGCGCCACCACGGAAGCCCCATTTTCTTTAGTTTTGTGAATACATTAATAATAGTTGCAGTGGAGTCTTTGTCTGTTAAATCCAACATCTGAACAGAAGTCACAAATAGCTTCTGTTGCCTGTTTCTTTTCCTGTGTATGGGCCATACTTTCCTTCATTTTTTATGTCTCATATTTTTTTTGTATGTTAAAAGCTGGGCATTTTAGGTAAAATTTGTAGTAATTTTGGATACTGTTCTCCCCTTTCCCTAGGGTTTATTTTTCCTGTTGTTTGCTTGTGCATTTATTTAGTGACTTCACTGGAATATTTTAAATGAAGTCTATTTCCCAGGCAATGTAAAGTCTCTGATGTTATTTCTCAAAGGGTTCAGTCTTGGGCAAGTACATATTCACCCTGTGAGTATTGTGCTTTCAACAGGGTTCTCTTTGACTGTCTTTCCCTGATTTCACTATTAAGTTGTCTGCCTCTGCTGGTATCATATCCAGATGTTAGGCTCCACTAATTGCTGTCTGGTCACTCTATTGTTTTGATGATGCCCTGGAGTATACATTGTCCCACAGTATGATCCAATTAAATTCAGGCTTCTTTGCAAGGGTAGTCTTTGAAGCCAGTCTCTGAGGTTTTCTGACTCCAGAAGAGATCTTCTCAGTTGTCTCTTTTCCTGGTTCTATCATTAA
Source organism: Mesoplodon bidens (assembly GCF_964165515.1). Classification (NCBI taxonomy): domain Eukaryota; kingdom Metazoa; phylum Chordata; class Mammalia; order Artiodactyla; family Ziphiidae; genus Mesoplodon; species Mesoplodon bidens. The sequence continues at coordinate 49,328,804 of NC_138167.1, forward strand.
ACTAGCTGACCTACAGTTTAGCTTGTTACTTCATAAAGCTATTAGCCTCTACTTAATTGCTTACCACCAAAACCTCCATTATTTTTAAGAGTGTTTAGGCTTGAACTTCTCCAAAGTCTGTTTCAAATAAAATCAGTTCCTCTAGGAAGAGCTTTGAGCTGTTTTTACTGACTGCCTCTCTCTCTAGGCAAAATCTCTGAGTTCCTGCTCTAGAGCTGCAGATGAGGATAGCTGTCTACTTCTCTCTGATTGGCACCCTTTCTTTATGATCAGGGTGCTGGGTGAAGGTGATAACCTCTTGTGTCAGCTTGCCTCTTTCAGTGTGGAACTTCTGCTCTCAGTTCCCAGTATTCTTGGTGTAGCTATCTCTCTTATAAATTCAAGCTAGATGAAGGAAGGAATCCCTGATCTCTTGATTGCACTCACCAGGAATTTAGCCTCTGCAGCAAGGAGCTAAGAGCGATGAGAAATGCTGGCAACCTGCCCTACTGGTGAGAAATTATATCTCTTAACTGAGATCTGAAGAGAGCTCCGTTTTCTTAGCCACATCCCCCAGAGTGGAGCTTCCATTACACTGAGCTGGGGAGTGGAGGAGAAGATCATGGATCAAGAACCACAGACTCTTGCTATTCTTACTCAAATTACTTGCTATATGCTTTTAGGACATTTTCCAGAGACTTTAAATTGCTTTTTTCAGCATGTAATTGACATAAAAACAGACACATAGATCAATGGCAGAAAATATATAGCCCAGAAATAAATAGACCCACACACCTATGATCAATTAATCTACAACAAAGGAGTCAAGAAAATACAATGGAGAAAATGCAGTCTCTTCAAGAAGTGATGTTGGGGGGCTTCCCTGGTGGCGCAGTGGTTGAGAGTCCGCCTGCCGATGCAGGGGACACGGGTTCGTGACCTGGTCCGGGAGGATCCCACATGCCGCGGAGCGGCTGGGCCTGTGAGCCATGGCTGTGGAGCCTGTGCGTCCGGAGCCTGTGCTCCACAGCGGAAGAGGCCACAACAGTGAGAGGCCCGTGTATCACAAAAAAAAAAAAAAAAAAAAAAAAAAGAAGTGATGTTGGGAAAACTGGACAGCTACATGTAAAAGAATGAAATTAGAACAGTTCCTCACATCTATACAAAAATAAACTCAAGATGGTTTAAAGACCTAAATGAAGACATGACATCATAAAACTCCTAGAAGAGAACATACGTGAAACATTCTTTTTTAAAAAATTTTATTGAAGCATAGTTGACTTATGATGTGTTGAAACATTCTTTGACATAAATAGTAACAATACTTTCTTAGGTCAGTCTCCCAAGGCAAAAGAAGTAAAAGCAAAAATAAACAAATGAGACCTAATTAAACTAAAAACCTTTTGCACAGAAAAGGAAACCATCAACAAAACAGAAGACAACCTACAGAATGGGGAGAAATATTTGCAAATGATGTGACTGATGAGGGGTTAAATGCCCAAAATATACAAACAGCTCATACAACTCAATATCAAAAAACCCAAACAATCCAATCAAAAAAAATGGGTAGAAGACTTGAATAGATGTTTTTCCAGAGAAGACATACAGATGGCTAATAGACACATGAAAATATGTTCATAACTAATTATTAGGGAAATGCAAATCAAAAGAACAAAGAGATATCACTTCACACCTGTCAGAATGGCTATCATCAAAAAGTCTACAAATAAATGTTAGAGAGGATGTGGAGGAAAGGGGACATTTATACACTGTTGGTGGGGATGAAAATTGGTTCAGCCTCTATGGAAAACAGTATAGAGATTCCTTTAAAAACTAAAAATAGTACTTCCATATGATTCAGCAATTCCATTCTTGGATATATATCCAGAAAAAACAAAAACACTAATTTGAAAAGATACATGCACCCCAATGTTCATAGCAGCACTATTTACAAGAGCCAAAACATGAAAGCTGAGTGCTTATCAACAGATGAATGGATAAAGAAGATGTGGTATATATATGCAATGGAATATTAGCCATAAATTAAAGAATGAAATATTGCCATTTGCAGTAACGTGGATGGACCTAGACAATATTATGCTTAGTGAAATAAGAAAGATGAATACTATATGATGTCACTTATATGTGAAATCTAAAAAATAATACAAATGAATCTACATACAAAACAGAAACAGACTCACAGACATAGAAAACAAACTTATGTTTACCAAAAGGAGAGAAATTAGGGGAGGGATAAGTTAGGAGTATGGCATTAACATATACAAACTACTATACATAAAATAAGCAATAAGGATTTACTATACAGCACAGGGAGTTATACCCAATATCTTGTAATAACCTATAATGGAATACAATCTGAAAAAAAACTAAATCACTTCTTTTTAGATTCCGTATATAAGTGATATCATACAATATATCTCTCTTTCTGTCTGACTTACTTCACTCAGTATGACAATTTCTAGGTCCATCCATGTTGCTGCAAATAGCATTATTTCATTCTTTTAAATGGCTGAGTAACATTCCTTTGTATATATGTACCACATCTTCTTTATCCATCCCTCTGTCGATGAACATTTAGGTTGCTTCTATGTCTTGGCTATCGTAAACAGTGCTGCAATGAACATTGGTGTGCATGTATACTTTCAGACTAAAAGAAATGATACAAATGAACTCATTTACAAAACAGAAACAGACTCACAGACTTAGAGAACAAACTTATGGTTACCAGCTGGGGAATAATAGGAGGATGGGAGAGTTAGGGAGTTTGAGATTGACATGTACACACTATTATATTTAAAATGGATCACCAACAAGTACCTACTGTACAGCACAGAGAACTCTGCTCAATATTATGTAACAACCTAAATGGGAAAAGAATTTGAGAAAGAATAGATACATGTATATGTATAACTGAATCACTTTGCTGTACACCTGAAACTATCACAACACTGTTAATCAACTATAATATAAAATAAAAAGTTTAAAAAAACCTAAATCACTATATTGTACACCTGAAACTAACACAATATTGTAATTGATCATATTTCTTATTCCTGTTGACTCAATTCATTCTCATTGTGATAGATTAAACATGGTCTCAAAGTTTTGACACCTTTTTCGTTAAGAGGATGAAGGTCAGGTTTTGTGACTGCTTGACCAATAGAATATGCTGGAGGTGCCACTACTCCTTTTCTTAGGCCCTGACTTAAAGAGATTAGCATTTCCAATTCCTAACCCTTGAACCATTCACTCTTGGAAACCAGTCACCATGGCAATGAGGACACTCAAGCAGTTCCACGTGAGAGGCCCATATGGAAAAGAACTGAAGCTCTCAGACCACAGCTCCAGTTGAACAACCAGTTGACAGTCAACACCAACTTGCCAGCTATGCCACTGAGCTGTCTTGGAAGTGAATTCTCACAGCTGATGCTCTGTAGAGCAGAGATGAGTCATTCTTGCTAAGCAAATTCATGTGCAAATGTGCCACCTGTCCCCAGTTCTCACTGTCATGACCAGGTTCCTTCTGCTCATGATCAAAGTGCTTCCTGAATCTCCTACAACAGGGCCTCTCTCCACCCTCCCCACACCACCCCCTATCATTTCCTCCTCAGCATCCCCCTTTTCTTGGCCCTCTCTCTCCTCCATGGAAGAAGCTGCATCAAAGAAAATATAGTGAGTTGTCACCAGACCCTTTAAGTAATGTATTTGGACTGCCCAACCTGTCACCTTCCCAACACATCCCTCAGATCTGTCTCCTCAGCGGGTAAGTCTGGTCTAGATGTTCTCAATCTTAGTGGGAGTGAGAACGACTTGAGGAATGCATTAAAAATGTGGATTTCCCCTCAGTCTAGAGATTTTGGTTCAGCAGGCCTGGGCTGGGATTGGGGAATTTTTCACAAGTACTCTGGGGAATTCCCATTCAGGCCATCCAGGGACTCTGCTTTGCAAAGTTTTGATCTGATCCCAGGTCCCAGGCCAGTTGATCCCATCCAGCTAAAGTTCATGGACCTGGATTCCAAAGCCAGCAGGATCCATGTAACAGGTATGGACACTGAAATAGAAAGAACCCAATCTATTCGGGGCCTAAGTCATTCCCTGACATTAAGTTAGGTTCCTGGGAAAGGGTGAGAGCTGGCCTTCCAGATAGACATTCTCTGAGCTGATATAATTTCAGGTTTTCAAGAGGTAGCACTGTGGTTTTTAAACCTGGTCACACATTAGGATGACCTAGGGTATGTCAATAAAATATAGATTCAAGGGCCACAGTTCAATGTTACCAAATCAACTTCTCCAGAATGGAGTTTGGGAGTTTCTATATACCCCATGCTCCAGATGAATCTGGTATAAATCTGTGTGTGGACCTGTTAGTGATTAGAAAGTATAAGCATATAGCACATTTCTTCCTGGTACCTGAAATCCCACAATTAGAGATTCATTCCTTTGGCCTAAAGGTTGTTCTGTTATTCTGTTAATAGCAAATATTCCTGGGAAAGAAGGTCCCTTCAAGTGCAGGAGAATAGGAATAATTAATGTTAAGCACTACCACGTTGCTTTGGGGAGGGTTTTGAGATATTTTTCAGCGATGTCTCAGATGTAACCATGAGGCTGGTTAGTTCTACATTCCTTCGTACTTGCATCTCAACACTGTCCTCCACCCACCCCAACAATTATTCTCATTTAGAATAATTATTTTTACCTGTATACCCCCCTCCATTAGACTGCAAATTCTTAAGAACAGAGAATGTCTAATTAGTCTCTGTATCTTAGACATTATCCAGCATGTTAATAAACAGAAGATAGTACCTTAAATACTCACACCTTAATGCCAGTGGGTTACAGGCCTTTTCTTCTGAGCAGGTTTTGACATGGAGAAGGATGAGAATGTGAGGACAAGGGGACCCCCCCCATCCCACGGGGCAAGATAAAGCTGAAGACACATCAGACAGATGTCAAACAGTCATCTTTTGTGCTGAGGTCAGTTCTAAAAGGATGATATCTCCTCCACATCAGGATGCCTCTTAAGCTGCCATAAAATAGCTCTTTTCAGGGCTTGCTCACAGAGTGGGTGATTCTGAGGATTTTGGTTTATTTGATGCCTAAAGATCTGCTTGCCCTAAAGAAGAACAAGCTTCTGATAAAATGAGAGAAAGGGCATTAAGTTTTGATAGGGTGTCCAGAGATTGGGATACTATCTCAGGGAGCAAAATAGGGAGTTTGCCTTCCTAAATAGATAGAATGCTCTTTCTTGTTCTGCAAAAAATAAGAAATAGGACAGTGGACAAGCAGGGACCAGAAGACACTCAATGGGGGAAAGTAAGACAATGTTCCAGTTACATTCCATCCCATTTACTCCTCTGCCTAAGGCCAACCTAAAGAATGGGGACCCTGTGTGGTGAGCTGAAAGGTAGAGAAAGTGAGAGAAAAGGTAACAAAATACTAGTTTCATGAGCAGAAGACTCAATTTGATGAGGATACTTGAAATTTACATTTGGAAACTAACTGTAATGATCGCCTTGACACACTTGTGTACTAGCTCATACCTTTGAAAAAGGACAGCCAAGTTTTCTGGTGGGATTTTCCCTTTAAGTTATAAGTGAAGCTGCTAACATGAAAATTGGCTACATTAAAAAACACAGAACCCAGAGCCTGGGCTTGAGGTGTGACTTTGTCCTTTACACATTAAATATTGCAACAGGTCTTTCCTAACATACTACATGCTGCAATGTGTCAACATAAGTTTAAGAAAAAATGCAGGCACTGACTGTAAATCTCAGTTTCAAATTGATTTCCCCACTTGGTTGTTTGTTTGTTTGTTTAAGGTTTAAAGGAAACTGTCTCTGTTTCACTTACCACACCCTCCTCAAAATGATCATACTCAGTGTCCCCAAGTTTGAGGCTCATTCAATACTGTCTCACTCAGATGCTCTCTCCAGTTTACAGTCTGGCTTATTATATATAAGAGCCAGAACCCTTTTTTTACCTTGAACTCTATATGGTAGATTGAGCTAGATTCCTCCCTCCCCTACTAGAGGGTCAGCAGAGGATGTGGTATGAAAAAGATTCCATCAAGCTGGATCATTTCTTCCAGAAAGTGAAGGAAGCAGCCTCTGATAACTACTATGACATTTAATGTGATGTGCTTGGCTTAAAGCAGGACATAAAAAGAGCCAAAAGCACTGTGTTAGGGGTGGGTACGATTCTTGAAGGATCAAGCAAAAAGAGGAGTAACTCTGGTTATCTCTAGTTGAGTAAATCATGTCTCTGAGAAGTGTGTGAATTTGCAGGGGACCTAGTAACACAGACTGGCCAGCCTGTGCCTCTCACTGGTGGGGAGGCAGAACTAGAATCAGGTTCTTGCATTTATCCCATTTTCCAGAGAGGAGTTTTTCCACCCCTGGAGAGACTGAGTGAAGAAAACTGAGCAGGGAAGGTGTCCCTCTTGCTACCGAAGGCTATCACTTCACATGAGATGGATCCACCCATCCCACCATCTCAGGAGCACAAGATCTGTCCTCCCTCCACCACAGGCATGGGCTTCTCACAAGCCCTGGAATATGCTAAAGTCATTCACTTTCATCTTCATGACTCATTTCCTCAGGGAAATCTGTCCCTATGATCAGTGTATCTATCCTTCACTGCAGTCTTTGTCATTTTATGTTTATTAGTGTCACACTTTGATTAAAATATTTTCTCCTACCAAATTAGAAACTCCACAAGGACAGGGACTGTGTCTGTTTTGACTCACCATTCAGTTCCTTGCACCTAGAACTTAGGAGGTGCCCAATAAATGTCTGTTAAATCAGAGAATGAACAAATGCGGATAGGACTGGATTTTCTGAGGGAGGATATGGGGTCACCAGCTTTAAATAAGGGGTTACCTGTGGGCAGGCAAAGTTCAGAGCGGAGAGATGTCTCAAGTGAAGGCAACATTTGTGAGGTTTCATGTCAGAGCCTTCCTTTTTTCAGTCAAATTAGTCAGAATTTCAACCTTGAATCATTTACCTTGGAATATCCTTTGGAGATGGACCTTACTCTTCAGAACGTGGCATGTTTACATAGTCCTGCATTAGTGGGCTATTGAAGGCTGCCCAAGCAGTATGACATGAAAGAGAAGGGCCTGGACCTTCCACTTTGCTGAGAGCCTCATCAGAGTAGGGGCTGGAAAAGCACTGTCCCCTTAGGTGGAATAGAAGGCAGGAAAAGCATTGGCTGCCTAGGTGGAATAGAGGCAGAATATCTCTTGGTCCGTGCCAGCTGCATGGATTGGCACAGAAAACCCCAGGAAGACTCAACACCTCCAATGTCCCACATAGGTTAGGAAGATCCCCCTTCCAGACTGAAGTAAGATAAGACCTCCAATAAAGCCAGGTTATAATTTTAAAACCAATGAGTTCGAGCCCTGGGGGCAGAATAGAGATGACGAAGGCTGCATTGGGTAACAGCAAGCTGTGATGTCAGTGGTTACATGCAGGAATGGGCCAGCGTGTGAGAGTGAACAAATGTCTGAAGCAATAACATCAAGGGAGTTGTTGACAAGAAAATCCTAATAAAAGGAAGTGATAACATCAGGAAGCATAAATCCATTTTCTATTACTTCAGCCGTGTGGCTGACAGGGTCTTGGTGCTCTGGCCGGGTATTAGGCCTGAGCCTCTGAAGTGAGAGAGCCGAGTTCAGACCATTGGTCCACCAGAGACTTGGCCCCACATAATATTAATCGGCAAGAGCTCTCCCAGTGATCTCTGTTCTCAACACTAAGACCCAGCTCCACTCAATGGCCAGCAAGCTCCAGTGCTGGATATCCCATGCCAAACAGCTGGCAAGACAGGAACACAACCCCACTCATTAGCAGAGAGGCTGCCTAAAATCATAATAAGGTCACAGGCACCCCAAAACCTACCACCGGATGCGGTCCTGCCCACCAGAAAGGCAAGATCCACCCTCACCCACCAGAACACAGGCACCAGTCCCCTCCACCAGGAAGCCTACACAAGCCACAGAACCGACCTTACCCACTCGGAGCAGACACCAAAAACAACGGGAACTACAAACCTGCAGCCTGTGAAAAGGAGACCCCAAACACAGTAAGTTAAGCAAAATGAGAAGACACAGAAATAGACACCAGATGAAGGAGCAAGGTAAAACCCCATCAGACCAAACAAACAAAGAGGAAATAGACAGTCTACCTGAAAAAGAATTCAGAGTAATGATAGTAAAGATGATCCAAAATCATGGAAATAGAATAGAGAAAATACAAGAAATGTTTAACAAGGACCTAGAAGAACAAAAAAACAAACATACAATGATGAATAATAAGAGAAATGAAATTAAAAATTCTCTAGAAGGAATCAATAGCAGAATAACTGAGGCAGAAGAACAGATAAGTGACCTGAAATATAAAATAGTGGAAATGACTACCACAGAGCAGAATAAAGAAAAAAGAATGAAAAGAATTGAGGACAATCTCAGAGACTTCTTGGACAACATCAAACGCACCAACATTTGAATTATAGGGGTACCAGAAGAAGAAGAGAAAAATAAAGAGATTGAGAAAATATTTGAAGGGATTAAAGTTGAAAACTTCCCTAATATGGGAAAGGAAATAGTCAGTCAAGTCCAGGAAGTGCAGAGAGTCCATATAGGATAAATCCAAGGAGAAACACGCCAAGACACATATTAATCAAACTATCAAAAATTAAATACAAAGAAAAAATATTAAAAGCAGCAAGGGAAAAGCAACAAATAACATACAAGGGAATGCCTATAAGTTTAACAGCTGATCTATCAGCAGAAACTTTGCAACCCAGAAGGGAGTGGCAGGACATATTTAAAGTGATGAAACGGAAAAACCTACAACCAAGATTACTCTACCCAGCAAGGATCTCATTCAGATTTGACGGAGAAATTAAAACGTTTACAGACTAGCAAAAGCTAAGAGAATTCAGCCCACCAAATCAGCTTTACAACAAATGCTAAAGGAACTTCTCTAGGCAGGAAACACAAGAGGAAGAAAAGACATACAAAACCAAACCCAAAACAATTAAGAAAACGGTAATAGGAACAAACATATCCATAATTACCTTAAATGTAAATGGATTAAATGCACCAACCAAAGGACCTAGACTGGCTGAATGGACACAGAAACAAGACCCATATATATGCTGTCTACAAGAGACCCACTTCAGACCTAGGGACACATACAGATTGAAAGTGAAGGGATGGAAAAAGATATTCCATGCAAATGATATCAAAAGAAAGCTGGAGTAGCAAAGCTCATATCAGAAAAAATGGACTTTAAAATAAAGACTATTACAAGAGACAAAGAAGGACACTACATAATGATCAAGGGATCAATCCAAGAAGAATATATAACAATTGTAAATAATTATGCACCTGACATAGGAGCACCTCAGCACATAAGGCAAATGCTAACAGCCATAAAAGGGGAAATCAACAGTAACACAATAATAATAGGGGACTTTAACACCCCATTTTCTCTAATGGACAGAACATCCAAAATGAACATAAATAAGGAAACACAAGCTTTAAATGATACATTAAAGAAGATGGACTTAATTGATATTTATAGGACATTCCATCCAAAAACAATAGAAAACACTTCCTTCTCAAGTGCCCATGGAACATTCTCCAGGATAGATCATATCTTGGGTCACAAATCAAGCACTGATAAATTTAAGAAAATTGAAATCATATCAAGTATCTTTTCTGACCACATGCTATGAGACTGGATATCAATTACAGGAAAAAATCTGTACGAAATACAAACACATGGAGGCTAAACAATACACTACTACATGACAGAGCAATCACTGAAGTAATCAAAGAGGAAATCAAAAAATGCCTAGAAACAAATGACAATGAAAGCACGAAGACCCAAAACCTATGGGATGCAGCCAAAGAAGTTCTAAGAGGGAAGTTTATAGCAATACTATCCTACCTCAAAAAACAAGAAACGTCTCAATAAATAACCTAAACTCACGCCTAAAGCAATTAGAGAAAGAAAAACAAAAATCCCCAAGTTTAGCAGAAGGAAAGAAATCATAAAGATCAGATCAGAAATAAATAAAAAGTGAAGGAAACGATAGAAAAGATCAATAAAACTAAAAGGTGGTGACAAGATAAAGAAAATTGATAAACCATTAGCCAGACTCATCAAGAAAAAAAGAGAGAAGACTCAATCAACAGAATTAGAAATGAAAAAGAAGTAAAAACTGACACTGAAGAGACACAAATGATCATGAGAGATTACTACAACAAACTATATGCCAAAAACATTGCCAACCTGGATGAAATGGACAAATTCTTGGAAAAGCACAACCTTCTGAGACTGAACCAGGAAGAAATAAAAAATATAAACTGAACAATCACAAGCACTAAAATTGAAATTGTGAATAAAAATCTTCCAACAAACAAAAGCCCATAACCAGATGGCTTCACAGGCAAATTCTATCAAACATTTAGAGAAGAGTGAACAGCTATCCTTCTCAAACTCTTCCAAAATATAGCAGAGGGAGGAACACTCCAAAACTCATTCTATGAGACCACCATCACCCTGATACCAAAAGCAGACAAAGATGTTACAAAAAAAGAAAACCACAGGCCAATATCACTGATGAACCTAGATGCAAAAATCCACAACCAAACACTAGCAAACAGAATCCAGCAGCACATTAAAAGGATCATACACCATGATCAAGTGAAGTTTATCCCAGGAATGTGAGGATTCTTCAATATATGCAAATCAATCAATGTGCTACACCATATTAACAAATTGAAGGATAAAAACCATATCGTAATTTCAATAGATGCATAAAAATCTTTCAACAAAATTCAACACCCATTTATGAAAAAACTCTCCAGAAAGTAGGTATAAAGGGAACTTACCTTAACATTATAAAGACCATATATGACAAGCCCACAGCCAACATCGTTCTCAATGGTGAAAAACTGAAACCATTTCCACTAAGGTCACAAAGAAGACAAGGTTCCCCACTCTCACCACTATTATTTAACATAGTTTTGGAAGTTTTAGCCACAGTAATCAGAGATGAAAAAGAAATAAAAGTACTCCAAATTGGAAAAGAAGAAGTAAAGCTGTCATTGTTTGCAGATGACATGATACTATACATAGAGAATCCTAAAAATGCTACCAGAAAACTACTAGAATAAATCAATGAATTTGGTAAAGGAGCAGGATACAAAATTAATGCACAGAAATCTCTTGCATTCCTATACACTAATGATGAAAAATCTGGAAAAGAAATTATGGAAATACTCCCATTGACCATTGCAACAAAAAGAATAAAATACCTGGGAATAAACCTACCTAAGGAGACAAAAGACCTGTATGAAGAAAACTATAAGACAATGATGGAAGAAATTAAAGATGATACAAACAATAGAGAGATATTGGATTGGAAGAATCAACATTGTGAAAATGACTATACTGCCCAAAGCAATGTACAGATTCAATGCAATCCCTATCAGACTACCAATAGCATTTTTCACAGAACTAGAGCAAAAAATTTCACAATTTGTATGGACTCCTGGACTTCAGACTATACTACAATGTTACATTAATCAAGACAGTATGGTAATGGCACAAAAACAGAAAGATAGATCAATGGCAGAGGATAGACAGCCTAGAGATAAACCCACGCACATATGGTCACCTTATCTTTGATAAAGGAGGCAAGAGTATACAATGGTGAAAAGACAGTGTCTTCAATAAGCAGTGCTGGGAAAACTGGACAGCTACATGTAAAAGAATGAAATTAGAACACTCCCTAACACTATCTACAAAAGTAAACTTAAAATGAATTAAAGACCTAAATGTAAGGCCAGACACTATCAAAGTCTTAGAGGAAGACATAGGCAGAACACTCTATGACATAAATCACAGCAAGATCCTTTTTGACCCACCTCCTAGAGAAATGGAAATAAAAACAAAAATAAAAAAATGGGACCTAATGAAACTTAAAAGCTTTTGCACAGCAAAGGAAACCATAAACAAGATGAAAAGACAACTCTCAGAATGGGAGAAAATATTTGCAAATGAAGTAACTGACAAAGGATTAATCTCCAAAATGTACAAGCAGCTCAGGCAGCTCAAAATCAAAAAAACAAAAACCCAATCCAAAAATGGGCAGAAAACCTAAATAGAAATTTCTCCAAAGAAGATATACAGATTGCCAACAAACACATGTAAGGATGCTCAACATCACTAATCATTAGAGAAATGCAAATCAAAACTACAATGAGGTATCACCTCATACCAGTCAGAATGGTCATCATCAAAAAATCTACAAACAATAAATGCTGGAGAGGGTGTGGAGAAAAGGGAACTCTCTTGCACTGTTGGTGGGAATGTAAATTGATATAGCCACTATGGAGAACTGTATGGAGGTTCCTTAAAAAACTAAAAATAGAAGTACCATATGACCCATCAATCCCACTACTGGGCATATACCCTGAGAAAAACATAATTCAAAAAGAGTCATGTACCACAATGTTCATTGCACCAGTATTTACAATAGCCAGGACATGGAAGAAACCTGAGTGTCCATCGACAGATGAATAGATAAAGAAGATGTGGCACATATATACAATGGAATATTACTCAGTCGTGAAAAGAAATGAAATTGAGTTATTTGTAGTGAGGTGGATGGACTTAGGGTCTGTGTTACAGAGTGAAGTAAGTGAGAATGAGAAAAACAAATACTGTATGCTAACATATATATATGGAATCTAGAAAAAAATGGTTATGAAGAATCTAGGGACAGGATAGGAATAAAGACACAGACGTAGAGAATGGACTTGAGGGCATGGGGAGGGGGAAGGGTAAGCTGGGACGAAGTGAGAGAGTGGCATGGACTAATATATACTACCAAATGTCAAATAGATATCTAGTGGGAAGCAGCCACATAGCACAGGGAGATCAGCTCAGTGCTTTATGACCACCTAGACGGGTGGGATATGGAGGGTGGGAGGGAGATGCAAGAAGGAGGGGATATGGGGATATGTGTATATGTATAGCTGATTCACTTTGTTATATGGCAGCAACTAATCCAACAATGTAGAGCAATTATACTCCAATAAAGATGTTAAAAATAAATAAATAAATAAAAATGTAAAACCATTGAGTTCCAAAATCATCTTCACAGTGGTATTTTAATCTGAAATATTTTCTGATAACATTCCATCCTTATCTTTAAGAAAATTATTACTCAGTTTTTGAACTCCTGAAAAACAGAGAAGCATCAATTGATTGACCCATCCACCCATTTATTTATTTATTCAGCAAATATATTTTATATCGCATCTACAGAACTTACAGTCTCAAGAGGAAACATGCAAGCAAACTATTATACAATGAGAAAGAATGAAACCTACTGCAGCATTGGAACAGGGCAATGGAGACATAAGCACACAATTCTGACATCTTTCACACCATCTAGCTCTTATATTTGAAGACTAGAAGTTAAATGTCTTCACGGTTTCAAAGTTAAAGTGCAAGTTTTGTTTAATTTTATATTTAGTCTTGTGAAAATTAAGTAATAGGTTAATAATTTCCTGTTCTCCATCTCTTCAGGAAACAAGGGAATGAAAGTAAATCCCCGGAAGCTGCGCAATTGTAGAATGTTAAGATCACGCAGGTCACAAGGATCAAATAATCTGCCCTCTTATACTAAGAATGAGGATACAGGCCTAGAAGAATAGAATAAAGTTTTATGGTTACTATAAGAATTTTTCAGTAACAGATGATACAACTGTAATCAGTATTTTCCATTTGAAAAATGATGGTTTAACTGTATTAAGAAATTTACTTAAATTTTAAAACAACTCTAGAATAGGTATAACTGTTATCCCCAAATTACAGATAAGGAAACTGCAGCATAGACAGGTTAACAATTTACCTAATTATTATATAACTAATAATTAGTTTTCAGCTAGTAAATATCAGAGTTGGAATTCAAACCCAGGGAGTCTGGTTCCAGAAATCAGAAACCAAGTGTTTAACTTTACATGTTCTATCTCTTATTTATTTGGAAAACATATATATATATATAATGTTTATTTTAAATGTGGTCATTCTCATTAAACATGTCTAGTTTTTGGTGATAAGGTGTTTCATTTTATTTTTCCAAATAAAGTAAATATGAAGTTAAGTTTGACATGAATGAGGTTCTAGCTCTCAGAGGAATGTCACAAAGGGGAAAATTTGCTTTTAGAGTAATTTGATATTTTTTGAAAGCTGCCAGGCTCTTGCGTTACCTGCCAATGTCAAATCAACGTCAGTCTTTGTTCAAACACCAGTTGTGCAAACCATGTCAGCGTAGCTGGTAGCCTGGCAGACTCAATCAGTGATTGTCTCTCTGGCACCAAAATTATAATTGGCCTCCTAATTATGGTACCTCTTAATTTCAGAGAAAAAATAGAGAGAAGATGGAAAATGTCGTTAGGGATAACTCACAAATAACTTCATTTAACAACTAGCTCAGGCACAGATAGTGTTTGTTACAATATGTAAATCATAGGGGTATTCTTCATTTGCTCATTCACTCATTCAATAAATAACTATGGAGTTATACTATGGTAAATACCAGGAACACTGATGAGAAAGACACAGAGACTGGCTGCTCAGGAGTAATTGACTGTCAGTGAGATGCCGTGAGCATCAAGCTGGAAAAGGAAGGTGGATCTGACTGGCCAGCTCTCTATAAGCAGTGCTGTTTCCATAACAGAGAGACAAAAGCTGACCTCCCTGGGGCTGGTATTGAATATTGACCACAGGATGCCCACTCTCCTCTCTGAGCTATTTCCCGATGGGACGTGGGTTCTACTCCCCTTTTCACCTCCTGGATGGGACTTCAGAGTCTGGAACCTGACATCCCAATCTTGGACTCTAGAGTTGGATCTTCTAAGATCCCAGATCTAGTTTGATATTATTTTTTGTTTTGAGATCTAGTATCTAGTTATTTCATCATGTGTGAAACTGAGACAGTGAGTGATCAAGTGTCTTTTTCCTAGTGCCAGTATGAGATAGTAGTCCATTTAGAGAATATAATACTAAAGAAACTCAACCATAAGCATAATTCATGGTATGACTTGGTTTCTCACATAAATCAAATTCACATTCATAGAAAAGAAAACCGTGATACTGACATTAGAAGTTTGTAGAGGCTCTTGTAATTATAATAAAAAGAAAATTACTTTTATAGTATTATAACTATTTTAAAAATCATTATTTTATGGCTAAGCATGCCATTCACGGCTGGTGACCTTGTAGGAAGAAAAACAGTAATAAGTTTCAGTAAAGAAAATGACTAGAAAAAAGGGAGGTGAGCTGTGGAAGGTCTAACATTGAATTTGAAGCCAGAAAACCTGGTTCGTGCTCCAGTCTGTCATTTATCGGCTCTGTGTCTTTGGAGAAGTCACTTAACATCTCTGAATCTCATTTTCCTCTCCCATGAAATGGAGAAAATAATATCTACACGGTGGGTTTATTTTAGTACAAGGTGGCATAATATATGTTAAGGTGTTTTGTAACCTCAAGTCAGCTTACTAATTTCAATAATTATTCATTGAAAAAATAATCCATGTTTAAAATCTACTATCAAAGAAAGAATGTAAGCAAAACTGTCTTAAAGTCACTGCAACAAACTTCACAATAAATCAGTAAATCAAGGAACTTCATATGTATGATGGCAGGATAATAATTGTGTTTTATTTCCTTCCTAAGACATTTATTTATACTAAAATTTAGTAATGACTGTTCTCTGGATGATTAAACCTTAGAAATATTTCTCCAAAAAGGGTTCATGGTGATAGAGAGATACTACGTGCTCCATCCACCTTCAAGAGACTGATTCAAACCCCAGAGGAATCCCACAATAATTTTTAGCACAATGTTTTCCAAACTTACAGCAGCATGGAACTCTGTTTTCAAGTATTAGCTTTAGTTCAAAAGAATATATTTGGGGAATATTTTTAATAGAGACTTAAAGCAGAAGCATCCAGAACAAAACCAATAATCATTCCTAGGACAAGTGTGTTTATATAATTTTAGAGTGGAAAGCTTCAATCAATTCAGCTTTGTCAAAATGGTAGAAATTCTAACTCTTCTGTCACCCTTTTTTCTCAGTTGCAAACATTTTATTTTCCTCCAGCACTATTTGAGTTTGTAGTACTGTCTGAAAATAAGTAAGGAAAACAATGTATTAAGGAATGTTCTACATTTTTCTCATGGAGAAACAGAGTCACTTAGAACTTAAGCACATTGGCGAAGGCCACACAGTTGGTAGGTGGTACCTCTGAAATCAGGACTCAAGTTGCCTGTTCCGGAGCCAGCAAATGTTCGGATAGTAAATCAAAATGTGTTTCACAGTGCGGTTTTGCAGGGATATTCATGTTGCTGGTTAGGGTTGCTTCACATTCTTTCAAACACAAGTTTTAAAGAAACCCTTGAGGATTGTTGGGTAGATCCAGCGTAGTCATCAAAGGCTCAAGTTTTTGATTGTATCACGGAAGACAATAGCTTGCCAGTTATCTCATACCACCTGGACATTGCTTGGAGCTCTCTTAAAACTCTAAGGATATACAATAGCTACAAAAGATGACCAATTTGAATTTTTCTCAGCACTTTGTTGCTTTATAGATGAATGCAACTCATTTTATTTCAATCCACACATGATTAAAATAAGTAGCACATATGTAGATGAACAACCTATAGTTCTCTAGTAAATTAGGCAATGAACCACTGCTTCTGAGCTTTTCTGTGCTAGCTAAGATATGGACACGAAGAACTGACTAAATTTATAAGAAATTCATTAAAAAGTTAAGTAGCTGCACAGTGAACTAGTATCTATTTTAGGATTACATTGATCCTATCTTTATTTGTATTTTCTCTGGAATGGCTTTTTGTTTTAGAATCTTGGATTTTGCTTTTACTAAATCTCAGTTCAAGTAGAGAGAAATATATATCTATTGTGATCTTCCATTAATCCCCTCCCAATCTTACCAATTTTGACAATTTAGTAGTTTTATAAAAGATGCTTATATTTATTAAATAAGAATCAATGAAAAAGTGTAATAAAGATAATCTAGCTTCAACAAGTTTGAAGGGACCTCTAAATTATTCTGATGTATTCTAATTTCATAAAATGGAAACCTCTTATGACAAACGAAAGAGGTTTACCATATTTGGTTAGGCAGGGGATAATCAGCTTTCATAAAAAAATATTTCTTCTATACTCTGGTTAAATAATTAGTGCATTTGTTTTTAGGTTTCAAAATGATAACTCCAGTGAAGCTATTCATCATATCATCCTTCTACTGGATTTGCATTGTTGGATGATTTTAGTACAATTTGATATGTGTGCATGTGTGTTAATGGAGTTTTTAACATTCCTGACTAATATACAACTGCATTATCCAGATGGAATTTTATTCTTGTTGTTCTTGTCCTGTTTCTTAAGTGCTAAGGTGCTGCTGATGTATTAGTTAATGGGAACTGTAAAATGAGATGGTTCTAGATATTTGTGGTCTGAACGGTGAGCCTTACCATTCTGAATAAAGTTAAATTGCATATGTGAGAATTTAGAAAGTAATTTGTGCTGCCTAATGAGTTTGTTAAACTGTGGGGATCGGGTCTCCATAGGAGAAGGTTTTTTCCCTTAAAGAATGACAAATGAGTAGTAAATAAACGGGATGGTGAACATATATGTTACATGGGCTTTTTGGAAACAAAAATTTTGGTTAATGTCAGAAAATGGTGGGGTTTTTTTAACATCTTTATTAGAGTATAATTGCTTTACAATGGTATGTTAGTTTCTGCTTTATAACAAAGTGAATCAGTTATACATATACATATATCCCCATATCTCCTCCCTCTTGCATCTCCCTCCCACCTTCCCTATCCCACCCCTCTAGGCGGTCACAAAGCACCGAGCTGATCTCCCTGTGCTATGCGGCTGTTTTCCACTAGCTATCTATTTTATGTTTGGTAGTATATATTAGTCCATGCCACTCTCTCACTTTGTCCCAGCTTACCCTTCCCCCTCCCTGTGTCCTCAAGTCCATTCTCTACATCAGCGTCATTATTCCTGTCCTGCCCCTAGGTTCTTCATAACCATTTTTTTTTCTAGATTCCATATATATGTGTTAGCATACAGTATTTGTTTTTCTCTTTCTGACTTCTTCACTCTGTATGACAGACTCTAGGTCCATCCACCTCACTACAAATAACTCAATTTCATTTCTTTTTATGGCTGAGTAATATTCCATTGTATATATGTGCCACATCTTCTTTATCTATTCATCTGTCGATGGACACTCAGGTTTCTTCCATGTCCTGGCTATTGTAAATACTGGTGCAATGAACATTGTGGTACATGACTCTTTTTGAATTATGTTTTTCTCAGGGTATATGCCCAGTAGTGGGATTGCTGGGTCATAGGGTACTTCTATTTTTAGTTTTTTAAGGACCCTTCATACTGTTCTCCATAGTGGCTGTATCAATTTACATTCCCACCAATAGTGCAAGAGAGTTACCTTTTCTCCACACCCTCTCCAGCATTTATTGTTTGTAGATATTTTGATGATGGCCATTCTGACCAGTGTGAGGTGATACTTCATTGTAGTTTTGATTTGCATTTCTCTAATGATTAGTGATGTTGAGCATTCTTTCATGTGTTTGTTGGCTGTCTGTATATCTTCTTTGGAGAAATGTCTATTTAGGTTTTCTGCCCATTTTTGCATTAGGTTGTTTGTTTTTTTGATATTGAGCTGCTTGTAAATTTTTTTTCATATAAAGTTTTCCTTAAAATGGTGAGTGGTGCCTTAATAAGCAGAACTGAAATTATAGTGCTATTTATTATATCCTAATTCTTTCTTCATATATACTGAGGATTATGCTTACAGTGGAATCCCAGGAAAAAAATGACCAGAAAAGACCCCTAGCCATGGTTAAGTGCTAGCAAGCTATCCTCTGCTCTGCTCTTGCATTAAGTGATTTTTACTGTGAATGACAGGTTTTTCGATTGTACCCCTTCCCCAAATGTTTTTTTCCTTTATGTCAAGTTCAGGTTTGACATCCCCAAACCTGGAGGAAGTTTAGAGCCACCTATTGAAAGAAAGACTCTTTCACAGACTTCAAAATGAGCACTGACAGGTATTTCTGTGTATAGGACAGATCCAATAAATGCAACCTTGACTAATGAAGAAACTTAATCGTTAAAAAAAAAAAAGCCCACAGAAAAGCTCAACTCACACCAAGATCTTCTCTGTTATCATGAACCCAAGAAAGCTGGAGCAGGGGCTGGCAGGTCCCAGGCTTCACTCTTGAGGGACAGCTGGACAACTCAGCCCCACCTGGGAGGATGCTTTTGTTGACATCTCAGGTTGCCGCCTGACGATTGGTGGCTGGGCTGGAAGGGAGGGTCCACAGGAAACGCGACACTGGGGATGCTGCCCCCTATCACATGATGGAAATTTCCACTCTTTAGAAAGGCGAAAAGAAAAGAAAGAAGGGTCTCTCAATCCACCCTTTTCCCCTGGATACCAATCGGGAGAGGGAAGAAAAAGTGGGGTAAGTGAAGCTGTTTATATTTTCCGCTAGACTTAAAAGACTCGTCAGTGTGCAAACTTGTGGCTGGATCCCAGCCGGAATGCGTGTGTGTGTGTGTGTGTGTGTGTGCGCGCGCGCGCCTGTGCGCATAGGGACACGCACACGTGTGCAGCTCGGTCTCTCACCCGTCTGGGGCTTTGGTGCGGCGCTGTGGCTCCTCATATCTTGTTGATGGCCCCAAATCCTTATCATTTAACAAAGGATCCCCTTTGGGTGCATTACTGAAGGCGAATGACCGGATTGACTAGAAATTAAGTAAGCCGGGGCAAGCAGAGGTAAAGGACAGAGGCTGGGAGAGCTCCGGTGACTCCCTTTTCCAGGACAGGTGACTGCCAAGGCTGCCTGGTCCTGGGGAGCGGGCAAGGGGTGCCTTGCGCTGGGGCGCCCACGCCCCCGGGCCGGGGATTCCCTGGGCGCTTGAATCTCGAGATGCTTGTACTGAGATCGCCATCCACCACCGTGGCCCGGACTGCTTGGCCAGGGGCCCCGAGACCCCGCTGCAGGAGCTGGCTCTGCGTCAGCTCGGGATCGCGCTGGCAAGGTGTTACCCGAGTCGCCGCGGGACCCGTGCCCGCGTCCTCAGGGCGGGGACACTGGGTGCAGAACCTAAAATAGACCCATCGTTGCTGACAGCTGGGCCGCCCAGGAGGCCAGCACGGTTCTCTGGGTCGGGGGTTCCGGCCCGGGGATCCGGCCCGGGAGGCTCCTTCGGGGAGGAGGAAGGCGAGAGCAGCGCTGGGTCTGGGGCCCTTGGCTGCGGGCAGTGAACGGGTTCCAAGACTGAGCCTGAGGTTCCGAGGGAGGCATCGCGCGCCGTCGGACTGAGAAGCCTGGGTGGGTGGGTGGGCGCTGGAAAGAAGGAAGGGGCGCCGCAGAAAGTGCGGTCAGGAAAGACGAGTGGAGCGGAGGGAACGCAGAGAGGACGTCGGGGAGGAGAGGAGAAGGAGAGAACGATAAGGGTCCAGACCCTGAGAGGGGTAGGAGGAGGAGGGAAAATGGAGAAAAGAGGAGAGAATGAATGAAAGGAAGAGAGGATGGAGACGGGAGCGGAGACGCAGGGAGCCCCCTGGGAGGGTGAACTGGGAGCATCTCCGAGTCCGGGAGAGGAGAGAGGTGGGTGCGGTGCAGGTAGGGGCTCTTCGCACAGGTGGGCGTGCGCCCTGGTGGGCGCGGGCTGGGGGTGGAGGCGCGGAGTGGGGAACTCGCGCGCCCCCCAGCTCCCCTGAGTGATCCAGCAGGGAGAGGTGGAGAGTGTCCCCTTTCATGTGCCCCGGGACCAGCCCAGGAGGTGCGCACCGGGCGGTAGACTTGGTTAGAGGAACGGGGGGAACTAAGTCGGGGAACCAGAGCCAGGGAGACTGGGTCCCTGGTGTGCCGGGGCATGTACGGGGGAGTGAGGGGGCAAGATCTGGGGGCCTTGAGACACTTGGCGATGACCTGGAGATCCCCACCTGCAGTCCTCCGCAGAGCCTTTAAATACCTGGGTCTGGTTTCACCGGTGGAGGACGGGTTGGATCTTGATATGCAAAAGGTGTATCTCTACCTGTCTAAGAGGGATCTGAGACCCTGAGAAGAGAAGAGAAGAGAAGGGGGAGCCTCTGCCCTGGAGGTGTAAGCAGACCTGGCCAGGCACTTACCTCAGCGGCCTCCTGATTAGGTGCCCCATCCCCCAAGCTGCTGGATCTGCTTGCTTTGTTATCCGCTGAGTAGTGGTGCACCTTGTCACCCTTAAGGAAAGGAGGGAGTGGCCAGCCTTTCACCAGGAATGGTCTGTTTCCCAATTTCCTGGCTTCCTATATTCATCTTTATCTGCTTCCCAGCAGTGCAGACATAATCATTATGACTAAATTGTTTTATGTTGTAAAGAGAGCATCCTTCATCCAGATCACAATTTCCAAGGTCTGGTAGCTTGGGTTTGTTTTAACTTTGGTTATAACTTTTTGTAGACCTTAACTTTTGGGGGGAGGAGGTGTAGATTAGCCCATGGGTATTTTTTTTTGTCCCCACGCAGACAAGTCTCTAAGGATTGGGTGAGATTGGTGGACTCTCTCATATGGAACACAAGAAATCTGTGTGTGTGTGTGTGTGTGTGGTATAGTCTCTAAGGTTCTAACAAATGAATCTACAGAAAATCTGTGTTCTAGGTAAAAAGTTGTAAGAACAGAGACACTGAAGAGAATATCTGATCTCCCCAAATTACAGATTACCATATGTGTTCAGAGACAGAAAGCTTCTATTGGTCTGATTTTATCACAAAACTTCAAAAAGCAGGAAGACTGGAGTAAAGGGATAAAAAACTTTCAAGCCTGATGCAGGGATAGGAGGCAAGCTCTTCTGCCAGAGTATGCAGTACTAGGTGCTCCAAGGAGGCTAGTCTCTACTAGATTCATGATAATAATGGCTCACACATAGATATCAATTATTATATTCCTTATATGTTACTAAGTGCTTCTTTTATGTTAACATTTGACCCTCATAAGAGCCTTATGAGATAGATTCTATTATTCTACCCATTTTATAGATCAAGAAATGGAGATACACAGTGTGGGGAACGTAGAACATCTTTGGAAGTTCTATGTGGACATTATTCTTAAGTGTAAAGAACGATTTTCTTTCACTTTGCACTTTATAATGGTCAGAACTGGACAAGTGACATCTAGGGACCCAAAACAGACTTCTTAGTCTATTAGAGACTAATCCTATCCTAAGAAAGCCAAAAGCATGACCATGTACCTTAAGAATTAATCTTTGCCAGCCCCAGGATTGGATTGTTTTACAAGTGACATTTGAGAAATGCATAATATAACTATGGTTACCTTGTGAACTTTTGAGCTAAATGTCTTTCTTCTTTTATGTCATTGTCTTTGTTCATTTCTGCAGTGTTTTTTAGGCATATATTCCTTTTTTCCCCCTTATCCTTTGTACTGACTTAATAATATTTTCCATTTTTTGTTTTCTTTTTTATTATTTTTAAATTTAATTTAATTTTTATTTTATATTGGAGTATAGTTGATTTCCAACGTTGTGTTTGTTTCAGGTATTCAGCAAAGTGATTCAGATATATATATATATATATATGTATGTATACATATTCAATATATCCATTCTTTTTCAGATTCTTTTCCTCTGTTTTTAAAAAACTTAAACCCCTCATTTTTTTTAAATTTTTACAAATCCAAAGCAATCATTTCTATAAAAATCAAAGGTTTAATGGAGTTTAATGACTATTTACATATTTTAATATGTATATAAATAATATTACAATTCTGAAAAATGTGCTTCCATGTATCACATGAAACCATCTCACATGCTACTGCTACCCTGATGACATCTTGCAGGAAGGTGAGGAATGGAAGAAGGGGAGAGACAAAAGACAGGAAAGGAAGACTTTTCCAAGCCAGACTTTGAGCCAAGCCCCTTCCATGTGTAAATCACATTTAGTCTTCACCTGATACTCCATGGTCTAGGTGTATGGTATCTCCATTTTACAGAGGGGGAAATTGAAGCTCAGAGAAATTAAGGGAAGAGCCAAGGGTCACAGAGCTAGTAAGTGACAGGGCTGGCCTCAGAACTAAGGTCCCTCCTGTGCCAGAGTTCCTGCTTCCAATAAAGACAGCAGTAAGATAAAGACTACTTGGAGAGCAAAATCTTAAAGCAACAAGAAGCTCAGAGAGGTGGTACACAACAGAGCAGCCTGTGAGAGGTGGGGGAATGCAAAAACCAAGTCACTTTCACGTGCCTGCTAATTTTCTGGTCTTCCTTCCACTCTGTTTGTAATGACAATTCTATTCATTCATTCCACAAACAACCATTGAGTATCATTATCCCCCAGGAAGTATATTAGGGAGTTTCTTTTATCCTTGTCTCCCTAACACCTAGCACAGTCCTGGGCAAATACTAGGTGCTCAAGAAATGTTTGTTGAATAAAGGAATTAGTCCAGTGGGGGAAAGAATAAATAAACAAAGAGTTGTGTTAACAGCATGTGAAGGGCCAGGGGAAAAAGTCAGATTTGAGCACTCTGCCACGGAACCTGGCTTAGGAAAGGGGTCAGAGAACATTTCTGGACCGGATGATGCCTGAGCTAGGTTTTTTTTTTTTTTTTTTTTTTGCGGTACGCGGGCCTCTCACCGTTGTGGCCTCTCCCGTTGCGGAGCACAGGCTCCGGATGCGCAGGCTCCGCGGCCATGGCTCACGGTCCCTGCCTCTCCGTGGCATGTGGGATCCTCCCGGACCGGGGCACGAACCCGTGTCCCCTGCATCGGCAGGCAGACTCTCAACCACTGTGCCACCAGGGAAGCCCCTGAGCTGGGTTTTGAAGCAGAAATGAAAGTCAGCCAGGCAAAGAAGTGAAGGAAATAGGGGAGGATTCTCAACAGAAAGACTCGCCTAAAACAGAGAAAGAAAGAAGGAGCCATTGGGGAATTTAAGAGTTCAGTGGAGATTGCTGGGGGGAGGCAAGGGGGGTGGGGGGGAGGTGTGGTCCGGAGGTCCTTGCATGGTTTCTCTGCAAATGTCCCATAGCTCTGCCCACCGCCCTTGAATGTCAGAAGTGAACTGGGCTAACAGGGAACAAAATAACTGAATATAGGAGTCAGCAATACATTTTATTATGGCCCTATTATAGAGAACTATAGTTTAACTTTTTATAATGTCAGTGTTTTAAAACCTAAGCTCAAATGCAAAGACTAGACTTTGTTGTCCTCTGTATGGGAAAACCAAATTATTTTTCTTATATTCAAGGGGATGTTTTATTTTAGCATAGGTACAACCTACGCAATCATGAAAATGACTTGCAAACAAATGCTTTTCTATGTTTTTCTTAGGAGGTAGCTTGGGTGGGGGGGATTTCTCCCCTTATTTTAGTTTTTAATGGTTTTATTTTTTATTTTAGTGTGCTAGAGAAGAATCAGGAAGTAAAAATGTATTTTTAAAAAATGAGGTGAGACGATAGTAATGAATTTCACCCTTTTATCTGCAAAGTAGACGTTTATGCTAGTTAAGGTTCTGGCTTTTGATAACAGACTTTGAAAAACTTAACTCCCAATGTCTCTTCTTTCTTTAGGGATCTTTTATGCCAATTTTTCGTTGCAGGCTCAGAGGTCTGCATGCCATTTCACCATTTCCACATTAGTAAAGTAGTCTCACTCATACTGTCATTAGTAAGGGAATTCAAAGAGTAAGTGAAACCTATAAATAATCCAAAACCTAACTTCAGTTAAGAGATTAAAACCTCCACTTTTTAGCATTATGTCCTTGGGCAAGTTCCTTAATCTTTGAGCTTCAGTCTCTTCATCTATAAAATCAGGATCATAATAGTATCGGCCTCATGAGATTGTTATGAGGATTAAATGTGTTAACACATGTAAAATTCTTAGACTAATGCCTAGTATATAATAAACCTTCAACATGTGAAAGCTCTTATTTTTAATGTTACTCCCCCTGCCACCCAAAGCACTATTAGAAATGTTATCAGATGTCTATACTGTGTTCTTTGATAATGTGTTTTCCTCTAACTGCCTTAACTAAAATGAAGGAAACAGAAGGGAGGAAATGAAAAACGGGCTAAATGCAGGACAGTCCAGCCCAGATAATATCATTCCCTGTATAATAAGATTGAAATGTTCCCTTGTTTCCTGTTGGCTATTTGCACCTATTGCTCCTGATAAATCTAGCGTGTATCCATCATTAAAATGAACATCATTTCCGGTTCCCTTGTTTTCTCTCATATCTGTCTCTTTCGGTCACGGCTGTCGCCCTGGTACCTCACATAAGTGCGTGGAGTAAACAGACACTCATGCATGTTTGTTGAATGAAGGAAGGAGGAAAACCTGTCCTCCCCACCACCTTTTTTTTAAGAAGCAATATTTATTGTTCAACTAAACACTATTTCATCGCCATGTTAAAGGACTTTACAAAGTAAATCTGCATTGTTAATAGTCAATATCAATATTTTACAATTAAATTATTTATTCAGTGTGCGTTGTTGCACATAATTAAGCACGCAGGCTTGGGAGTCAGGGAGTGTGGACATGAATCCCAGTGCCATCATGGAGTTGGGCTTCCTGGATTCAGATCTTGGCTCCATCCTTCCGACTTTTTCCTGGGTTCAAATTCCGGCTCGCTCACTTTCTATCTGAACCACCTTGAGCAAGTCACTTAACCTGACTGCTTCATTCTCTTCATCTGTAAATTGAGTGAAACCATTCTTATTTCAGAAGGATTTTATGAGAATTAAATGAGTTAATATGTATAAAGCATTCAGAAGCATATTTGGCACTTTGTAAGCATTACAGGTGTTTGTTAAATTAAACAGTTTAAAGAAACCCTGGTTTTCCAGTTAGATATAATCACAAGTACTTACTTTATAGAATTAATTTGATGATACTGCCTGGCACCTAATAACCCCCCCCCAAAAAAAAATGTTACTGTTACTATTGCTATTATTGCAAATCTTTATTTCTGTTTTGTGCTCCAAAGGACTTGGAGCCCTGCCTCAGCCTTTCCATTCTTGGTCCATTGGAAGTCTTATTGATTCTACCTTACATTTTCCTCCCCACCCAGTGTTTGTCTTGTCATTTTTGCCTTGCGTCATTCGCGCCTTTTACACCACCACGTACTCCTCAGGACAAGTACTTTGCTCTTTGTTTTGGCATAATTTAATAACACTGGGTACACTCACACACTCACGGCACTATAAAAATGTTAAAGAAGAAAAGGAAAAAAGATGCAGTTCACCAGGAGGCAACTTTGGCCGCCAGCTGATCAGGCTGTTTGCAGTGTTGGCACTCCGTGCAGGCTGCTCAGCAGCATCTCCGGGGGCTGGCTGGTGGCTCGGGGGTGACGCGCGCGTCCTGCGAGGGCGTGGGGACCCTGAGCTGGGTCGCGGCGCGCAGGGAGGACCGCGGGGGGCCGCCGCCTGGGGACGCTGCACCGCTCACAGGTTTGCCTGCCGCTGCTACGGACGGCTTCACTCGAAAGACCAGGCTAGTGAGTGAGACGAACTTGGAGGGGAAGTAGCAAAGAACTGAAAAAGGCGGGGAGAGGGAGGCATTCGTTAAAGAGAGAGACTAAGGTGACTTTCTGTTTTGAGAAACGTTTCCTGCGTGCTACATGGGGCTACACGCTATGGTCTTATGTTCTGGAATTTTTCCAAATGGGAGAGAGGAATGTGGTACCTGGATGCAGAATGTTCCTGTAAACTAAAAGACCAAACTGCCCTTGATTGTTAGTGAAATCGAACTAAAGGGGTTCTTGTTTCCAGCCTTGCTTTGTGGATGCCTGGAAAGCAGTCAGATTGTTGAGGGCACTGCAGAACCGGAGGCCTCTGTGATAGCCCCGAGAAAACATTTCATCGCGATTTTATTCCTTCTTGCCTTTGCAGCAATTCTTTAGTGACAGCACATCTTTTAAAAAAGATCTGACACTTTTGGGGCATTGTTTTGCTATACTGTATTTATACGTGCTGTACAGAGGAGGCCACACTTTTGGTTGACTTGTATATATTTAAACTTTTATTTTAAAGTAATTATAGGTTCATAGGAAGTTGCGAAGGTAACACAGAGAGGCCCTATATAGCTTTCACGCAGTTTCCTCCAATGGTTACATGAGACATAATTTTCTTACAGTAGCAAGAGCAGGAAATTGACATTAGTGCAATATGTGTATATAATTTCTGTGTCATTTTATCACATGCAGAGACTCATGTAACTACCACCACAACCAAGATACAGAGCTTCCATGTCACAGATATACAGAACCTTTATAGTCACACCTCTTTCTCTCTACCAATGGAAACTAGATATTTTCCTTCTTTATATTTTTGTCATTTTGAGAATATTACATAAATGGAATCATAGTGTATGTGATCTTTTGGGGATTGATTTTTTTCATTCATTCAGTGTGATGCTCTTGAGATCCATTCAAGTTGTTGTATCCATAGTTGGGTCCTTTTTAACTGCCAAGTAGTATTCCAGTTGCTTGACTATATTTACTGGTATATTTTTTCCTCTCAATTGCTATACTTATTTAGAACTTCAGTTGGATTAAAGAGGTGGTGAAGGCACTTGGTAAAGTGAAAAGTATGAGGACAAAATTTGACAGTTTTTCTCTTAAAAATGACATTTGTATGATAGGGCAAAAGGATGTATGAACTACATGTCCATTTAAAACAGAGGCCACTGGAGGGGTGCAAAGGAGGAAAGGAATAGGGCAGAGACAGTATGTATTCAGACAATAAGGTATAAAATCTAGCACCTGTTACAATTTCCACACCCATATAATGATGTATTCTGTGATTTTACCTTTAGTTTAGACAACTCAGATTTCTTGAAACTAACAAAAACAAAACCTCTGCAGTAGGAAATTCCCTGCCACATAGCTGATAACTCAGGGAGAGACGCATGGCTGGAAATGCCAACAAATGGCCCTTCAGTTTGACAGGGGTCGCCAAGAGTCAAAACAGCATCTTTAGCCCCAGGGCAACTATCAAGGGTCCAGAGACAATCAGTGTTACCCTACTCTGGCCTTTTGTCCCACCTGCCGATGGGAGGAGCATCTCCTAGAGATCACTTAAGTCAGATTTTAAAAGAGGATGTTATCCTTCACCTGAATGTCCACAAGCATGGGGAAACTGGATGCTGGTGGCTGTAACTGGCTAAGGGAAATGAATCACTTCTGAATAGTATGTAGAAGAGATAGGCTTGGCCCCTCTGTCAGCCAGCTCCTATTAGAGAGCTCTCTACCCTGCAACACCACCGTGCCCCCGAGCAGAGGAGAAAACAAAATATCCACTACTATCTGAAAGTGCACATACTCCTTTAAGCTTTTAGAATTTCACATTTTGGAATTTCTGAGACATAACAATTCACAAAATAACACAAACTATCAGTCTGGAACACTGACTAGACCCAAGTTTAACTGAAGTCATTGCCTTAAGTCTCCATGTTAATGATTTCTGTTACCAGAAAAATTTTCCTTATCTGAAACACTGCCCACGGATGGAGAGTAGATACAGGATGCTGGTTCCAAAGCCTAAAACACAGAGAGGATTGTCATAGCTAAAATAACTTACAACTCCTTTGACAGGCAAATCTACTTTTCTGAATCTTTCAAAATGGAATATAATCATGCTGTCTTTATGATTTATTTTATTTTGTGTAAATGTTAGATGCCCTGTGTTGATTTACAGGCTGTTCTTCTGGGTCCTATCTCCTGTGCTTGGACCACATGGTCCCACAGCATGTGGTGGGGCAGATAACTCAGCCCTGTAATCTTGAAGGAGCCAACACTTCGCTGTAAATGGGGAGACTAAACAAAAGGCCCATTGAGTCTTGTTTACCTCTCTTATGCTATTTACTTATATGACTAATGATGACAGTCATTGGCGTAGGGGAGCAGTGACATAAAATATAAGCACATACATAGACTATGGGTCTCAACATTGCAGGAGTTGTTTTTTAAGGTGTGATGGGAAGGTGTGTTTGCTTTTTGAATTTTATCTATAAAGAGAAGAAATACAGCTTTTCTGAAAGATAAATAAAATAGAAATACCTCATGTATTGTATCAATGTAGACAGAAATCAAGCATTAGCTGTACAATCACTTTCGAACAATTTTGTAACACTATAGCAGTATCAATACTTTGAAGAATGAAACCAAATCCATGCTTTATATTACATTTTATACCAGAATTCCATAAAGTTCAAACTCCTTAACCTGGCAGTCAAGGTCAACCTCAGCCAGACTGTACACAAACATTCCGTTTGAGCTAAAGTAGACTCTAGTTGTTTTTTGTTTTTGTTTTTTGTTTTTTTGCGGTACGCGGGCCTCTCACTGTTGTGGCCTCTCCCGTTGCAGAGCACAGGCTCCGGACGCGCAGGCTCAGTGGCCATGGCTCATGGGCCCAGCCGCTCTGCGGCATGTGGGATCCTCCCGGACCGGGGCATGAACCCGTGTCCCCTGCATCGGCAGGTGGACTCTCACCACCAGGGAAGCCCGACTCTAGTTGTTTTGATATTTCTGGGCCCAAACTTCTGATCCCATTTCTCCTGCCTGGAACCCCCCTCCTCTCTCAGAAGCCTCACCATTTTTCCTCCATGACACCTGCTCTATTCACCCCAATTCTCATGCTGAACCCTCCAGTTCAGTTCCATGACTTAAAGATGGGGATCCTATTAGGAATAGTGTCCAACACAGAGTAGGTACTCGATGGCCATGGAACTGTGCTCTAGACTTGGGGTTGTGAGTCTTACTCAGCCAATCCTTCACCAGCTTTGGTCTCTGGATAAATTACTCAGTCTTTTTGGGCATCTTTTTGTTGCCTCACTTGGAAAATGGGGAGATAATAATACATACCCCAAAGGTTGGGATATTACAGATTTGATACATGTGAAGTGCCTGGCACAATGCAGGGCTATAATGAATCTGATTATTACTAATGAGAACTTAAAAAAAAAGAGATTAAAAAAAAAAAAAGGAGATTTCAGGGCTTCCCTGGTGGCGCAGTGGTTGAGGGTCCGCCTGCCGATGCAGGGGACACGGGTTCATGCCCCAGTCTGGGGATCCCACATGCCGTGGAGTGGCTGGGCCCGTGAGCCATGGCCGCTGAGCCTGCACATCCGGAGCCTGTGCTCCGCAACGGGAGAGGCCAAAACAGTGAGAGGCCCGCATACCGCAAAAAAAAAATTTTTTTTTTAAATTAAAAAAATAAATAAATAAATAAAAAGAGATTTCAGACTTTACAGAATTAACAGGATAATGGTGTGAGTGGAGGGTGACGACCACAAAACTTGATTGTTTAGGCCTCTCAGTATGTTTCAACCCTAATTGTTATCATAAGAAGGAACAGAGTCCCTCTATGCCTGTCAACCAGAAAGAGAGAGTCTCCAACTGCCCACCCACTGAGACTGGACGCAAACAGATGGAAACAGAATGATTCTTCCCTTCTTAGACCTAATAGAAATATGTGTGGCTTGGCACAGATTTTATTTTTGGTAAGAGATAATCAGGTGATGGATGAATTTCTATAAAGAAGGGAACAAATGCTAGATTCAAAGAGTAATTAAAATAGTCTCATGATGAATCATCTATCCTTGAAACTATTTACAAATACAACCTGTAGCCTTAGAAAAGTGAAAATTTTGATGAATTAACTCGTTGTTTGAGCTACATAATACCAAATTATTAGATTTCTAATACTTCCCTACAAATAGTTTGATGTTTTACTGAAGCATGGCTTCAGTCAAATCAAGGGCATAACCATTAGCACTTTTATTGATTACAATGATGTCTAAACAAACCCCTTTTTTGTTTTGAATTACAAATCTAAAAAGGATGTGTTTAGACCATAGCATGCAATTACAAACAGAACAGCCATACTTTAAATAAATAGCAAGGTAGATTGGGTTTGGGATAAGGGGGGCAGTCCCATACAGATTCTGACTTCTTCCTGTTCCTGGGGCCACGCCTTAAATAATTACTCTTTGTTAAGTGATTTGTGTGCAAGTGTTTCAGAATAACAACCTCCTCCAAAGGTGTCCTCAAAATTAGGTGAGGTGCATATATGCACATGGATATATATAAATTTCACAGGCACAGGGGGGGGAAATTTGCTTAAAAGTCTCATTTGTCTAACTAAGGATATAGAAAAACTCTGTTAAATGATTGGGGAATGGAGTGTTCTGGTTAAGAGGAAATTATACCTGCCATGGATTGGCAATTTTCAAAGAATTAGAACACAGCAAGTTCCATTATCAAATCACAATTTTA
The DNA here is from genome assembly GCF_964165515.1 of Mesoplodon bidens. Lineage (NCBI taxonomy): Eukaryota > Metazoa > Chordata > Mammalia > Artiodactyla > Ziphiidae > Mesoplodon > Mesoplodon bidens. Next base: position 49,360,217 of record NC_138167.1, read on the forward strand.
TCAAATATAATTTAATCTTTCTACGTTTCAGAGTACCTTAGGTTCACCATTGTGAACTTCATCTGTAATGGCAAAACCCAAAAGTGCCAGTTAATAGAAATTTCTGGTTGGTTGAAGAAATTTATAGTATCTTCCTCTGCTTTCAAATTTTGGGGAGAAATATCAAGGAAAATACATGTAGTAGTTCTGAACTAGGAAATTTAACCATTTTTAAAATGGAAAATTTCTAACATATTTCAAAGTAGAGAATGGTATAATGTAACTCCATCTTCATCCAACTTCGACAATTATTAATACCCCTACCATAATCATTACTAGATTATTTCTAAGCAATCCCAGTCATCATACAGTTTGATCCATACATGATTCAGGATGTATCTCAAAAAGATGTCTTTAAAAATAACTAAAATACCATCACACCTTAAGTAAACTAACATTTCCTTAATATTATCAAATATCCAGGCAGTGTTCAAATATCTGATTCTCTCCTCTTTTTTACCCTTAGTTTGTCTGAATCAGAATTGAAACAGGTTCACACGCTCATTGGTCGATGTGTCTCCTAAATCTTTTTTTTTTCTTATATTGTCTTCATTTATATTTTTTCATAAATTTACTTATTTATTTATTTTTGGCTGTGTTGGGTCTTTGTTGCTGCGCGCGGGCTTTCTCTAGTTGTTGCGAGCGAGGGCTACTCTTCATTGTGGTGCGCGGGCTTCTCTTTGAGGTGGCTTCTCTTGTTGCGGAGCACGGGCTCTAGCTAGGCACACGGGCTTCAGTAGTTGTGGCACGAGGGCTCGGTAGTTGCTGTGCACAGGCTTAGTTGCTCTGCGGCATGTGGGATCTTCCCAGACCAGGGCTTGAACCCGTATCCCCTGCATTGGCACATGGATTCTTAACCACTGTGCCACCAGGGAAGTCCCCTAAATCTGTTTGAATACATAGGTTCAGCCACCCTTCAGCTCTTTTTTTCTTTCCTCTTGCAATTTATTTGATGATGAAACCCAATCTTCTGTCCTATAGAATTTCCGATATTCTCAATTTTGTTGATTTATACAACCTTAAAAATGTCATCCTCAAACTCTATAATTTTCTGTCCTCTTCAATCTAACCCTCATGAAATTGCTTCTGTTTTAAAGAAAAATTGCACCTTGTTGTCATTTCTTTGCCTGTTTCCTTGAGGATCCTCCAGCCTACATTTTGCCCAGTTTTGCACAAATATCCTTCCTCTTAGTATCCGTAATTTACCTAACATTTCTTCATGATAGAATCTGGCCAACATAGAGTGCCCTTTCAGTTTGGTTTCAAAATGTGGACCGGTCTACTAACCCCGGTGCTTACTCAACTTTCTCTAAGATTGCAAGACATCACCAGTAAACAGTAGGGGTTGTTTAGATTTTTTAACTGTGCCACATGACTACTTTTTAAAAAAGTACTTTTCTATTACTGATATGCAAAGATATATTTACTAGGAAATTACACATTTGGGATTTGCTTTAAAATAATAGAGGAGGGGAGTGGTGGTTTAGAGGTAATGAGATTGGCCGTGGTTGATAACTGTTGAAGCTTGATAATGCACATGTGAGGTTTGACTATATTATTCCATCTACATTTGTATAAACTTGAAATTTTCCCTAATAAGAAATAAAAATGAAATATACTACATAAGCGAAGTTACATAATGAAACATTTCACTTTGGGAACATTTATTGTAATATTTTTGCCCAGGACAATCAAAAAATCATGTCTAAGGAACAATATATTTGCTTTTCTCATTTTGCAAGTCTGGTTTGCCTAAAAACAAGTCAGTTTTAAGGTTAAAAAAATCAGCATTAAATAATATATAAATAGAACGGGGAAATGGGTTGGAGTGATTGAAAATATGACTCCTGCAGACGTGCTTCATAGGTTTTGTCATTTGTCTAAGCTGCCTTTTTTAAGACTCTAGGATGCAGAAGCCATTGACACACCCCTGTGGTCTACCAATAGCTGACAAAAGACTACCTGGAGAGGAATGGCCCAAACCATTTGACTATCCCATAAGAAAATATGCTGGGATGGATTTTCACAGTCATACTTACAAGCTTTCTTTGCTATTATGCCAGATGAACACCCAGGTTTTATTTTCCAAGGTGAAAGTCAAAAGCAAAACTTTACAAAAACCTATTAGCTTTTAACTTTAGTTTGATTTCTCTTTATTCTGTTTAACTATTGACAAGATAAGAGAATTAACACCTTATGCTTACATTAGCTATATATACTAGAAAATACTTTTCAAAGGACATTTAGCTTCCATTAATAATAAATTTCTATTACTTCATTAGTACTAAATTTAATTAATTTATTTAATAATAGTTAATCTTTAATCATAATCTGCTATGCAACAGCAAAATTTAAGATTCTAGAAACATTTTAGTGAGCAAAAGGTGAGAAGTTGAAATTTAATTGTATTTATCATTGTCAATTTACAATATGTAATAATATCAATGGTGATATTTTTACTTTTATGAGCGTAAAAATATTTTACAGATTCACTCAGGATTGGCCCCAACCCCAGAAACCATATCTTCTCCTAAGCTATTTAATTACTCAACCTGGAATTCTCCCATCGTGGACTTTTCAGGAACTTGATCCTTTCAACTGGTGAGAGGTTATTCTATACCCAGATCCCCCAATCCCTCTGGACTATTACTTCCTACATTGTCACTTTTTAAAAATTTGATCAGAATTGAAAAAAAAGCCAATGTGTACCCTTTGTAATTATGTGTATAAAGTCCAGAGTTTCTAGACTTGTAAATATTCTCTTTTGCAAAAAATTTAGAAAAACAAAACAATAGCCCATGAGAATACATTTTTTTTTACTCCTTTATTCTGCATCAAAATTAAGTGAGAAAAATAGATGAAGACAGACAGCCCACTTTTGAATTACGGAAAGTATGGAAATAGTCAAGTGCGTTGGGCTTCAAATTTCACGGAATTTGAGCAACCAAATATACCAAATATTGAAGCTGAAAGAAGGCCCAGTTACCTGCCCACCTGACAATAAAGCACAAATCGTTTTCTCACCATAAAAATAGAAGAAATGTTTTATACGTGTTCTTTAGAAAGATATAGAGTGGTTTTTTTCAGGTTCTACAAGATTCGCTTTTAACAAATACACTTCAAACATGTATGTAAAGTATCGTGCAAAATAAAAATAAGGCGTTATATTTACAAATCATGTTTTTTATAAAATGGTAGTCATTAACCCAAATTCTTACATTGCTGTGGCTGTGTCTTCTTTGCCAGAGTCACTGTCATACATCCAAATACCCCACACCTTTCAGATTTCTTTTGTAAATAATAATAATAATAGTAGCAATAATATTTAGAAACAGTCTAAGTATAATCTTTGGAAATATACTTATGGTTCCATATGAAAATGTTATTACTATACACATTTTCATTTCGCAGAATATCTAATCTGGACCTGGACAACTGACATAGTTTTGTATGTTTCTTTAAAAATAGTTCTCCTTATCTTAGAAACACATATAGGCTGTGTGTTGCAATGGTTGCTATGGCAAGTTTGTATATTTTAATAAATACCAGACCAGAGTAAACAGACACCACAGCAGGCCAAGGTAGCTGGAAACATCAAGATCATGTCAGCATTTCTGTTATAAATATATGTGTCTTCAGGATTTCCTACATGTGAAATGTTAACTCCAAAGCAAGTTAACACGAGGCAATGAATGCTAATGCTTAAGAGGCTGACTATTTTAAGAAGCCCACGAAAAGAAGCTATTTCTCCTGAGGATCTGTGAATATTGCAAATAATGAAAGTTTGGGGACCATTCCTGGAATGTTTGCCAGTAGGCTTAGGAACTAAATTTGCCACCTGGTTTTCAGCCAAGAATACAGAATGAAATGTGTAAATTGGAGTTTAATTAATTTATGATAACTGTTCTTCTGAATCAAAAATAATCTACTGTTTAAGAAGGTTCTCATAAAAATATTAAGTTCCTGGGCTATTTTATGTGGTTCACCGATTTAAAAATATACAACCAACAACAACTATTAATATTTCTATATCTGTATCTCTATTACTATATCCCAAGCCCTGTTCTAAGCTCTGTACATGTATGATCCCACTTGCAGAAAAGTAAATAAAGAATACACATGCCTTCTTTAGTAAGTTACTGTGTTCTGTGCAAAAATAAGAAAGAAAGGAAAGAAGGAAGGAGGGAAGGAAGGAAAAAGTAATAGAATAAAAGATAAAAAGTCTTAATTTATCAGTCTACTCAAGATATAAAACAATGGTCATCTCCATTTGATTCATAGAGCTATATATAGAGAGAAAGATAGGTGCTTTCTAACCCTTTAGAATCTTTGAAAAGTTATTTCCTCCCCTCCCTCACCAAATCTACTCAGTATAGGCATACTGTCTCATGTACATCTTGTGTCAATTATTCTCAAATAATTTCAGTGGTCACAGCACAGAATAACTAAGTATGATTAGATGAGATAATGCAAAATTTTGAAAGAAAATTGTTTCTTAAACATTTTTGGTGGAAACTCATGCGCTAGGAGGCCATGTGACCTCATCTGTTTCTACACATTGAAAATGAACCTGTACATACACCTAAACATTCCTCATGGGTAGATCTAAACTTGGTGATAATGCAAATAGAAACTGAATACTTTTATTTGCTGAAATCCTAGGAAAAAAAGAATAAACAGAATCTCGCAGTTTTCACTCTAGCTGGAGAAGACATCTAAAAATGTGTTTCATCTCTTTGCCACATATTTCTAAATCCTTATATTAGTGCAATAAAAAACTAACTATACTGGATATTAAAGAAATATTTAAATAATATTTCTTGTGACTAAAACATGACCAGAAAACACTGAGTAAAATCCTTACGGGATTTTTCAACAACTCACTGCAGTCTCATTTTTTCTATTTCATATCATAGTTCTTGTTCCTGTTGATGCTTTTCATAATTGGGCATGGGACAGACAAAAATCTTGTTTACTTAATGATTGCCCCAGGAAAACCAGTCTACATGACTGCACATTGGACAATGAATAATGCAACAGATTATAGTGGGACCAATTTAAAAACAACAGCTAAATTTATGTTATAAAAATTAAACCGTGTTGTTGAGACCATGAGTCTTAGTAGTCTGGGTAAGTATTAAGCCTCAAGACATCCATATTGAAGTAATAAATATACTTAAACATTATTCTGTTTAGGATAAAAACAGAGACTGATGTCAGTATATTTACACTCATGTGGCAACAGCTCCATATGTCAGCAACTGGAAGATGAACTGTTTGAAAGAGGAAGAGATGGAAAGAAAGTAAAATATCAGAGTGGACATCACCAGCTTCTACCAGTATTATGTTTATTCCTGTTTCTACCCACAGCACCTAGGAAAAAAATGGCCTGTTTCCCAAAGAGCATAAGAATATTTGATAAGAACACTAAAGATTTTTACATAATGTTGTTTTTCATTTCTATAAAGCTTTCTGTTTGAAAACACCTGCATATATGTTTCCTCATTTCTAAATTTCTAAGGAAATTGGCCTGAATGTACTAAAAATTTTGATACAAGTCTTCTAGACTTCTAGACTTCAAGACTTCTAGTCTTCTAGACTTCAACTCAAAATCTAACGAGACTTATCTATGTTAACCTCAAATGAATGAGAAGTAGCATATGCATATGCTTGTAAGACTTCCCTGTATTTAAGAGGTGCAAAGATGGAAGCTGTGGGTCCTGTTTGATCAAGAAGGTGCCTCAAAGAGAGCCAGTCATCCAGTCACATTGCCAGCTTATCCAGACACTGATTCATAATGACTAAAAAGGTCTTACCGTTGAATCAACTGATTCTGATTAGACCAAAACTATGTGGCTGGACAATTTGAGAATTAGTATGAAAATGCCAGCCATCTCAAATCCCAGAATGTAAGCAAAAGGTAGACAATTTACTGTGGCATCTGGAACATGTGTCTTGGTACGTTTGGGGGTCTTAGTGTTTTGTCAATCTCACAGGAAAAAAAAAAATCCAAAGCAAAGCCAAATCAAACCTTCCAAAATCTACCAGCACGTTTGCATGTTTAAACACTGGCTCTGAGAGCAGGTTCAGGGGTAAATATGTACCATGGTGCTGTTCAGCTTCACAGGTTGGTTGGTTAATGTTAAACAAACACGGCTTGCAAACCATGTCTTATTACGAGGTTGTTTTCTGAGATTCCATGGGTCAGGGTCAAAACCTGCCATTTTCTAGCTTTTCAACAGCACTAATCAATAGTTTAACAGATGAAATAATAGTCTAATAAACAGTGACTATACACTTCCAAAGCAAAAGGTGTTGAAACCAATTTAATTCTACGAGCAATTTTGCTAATGTTGCATTACCCTTATAATCAAACAGCCATAAAAATACTTTTTATGTTTAGAATGCTTAAATATCCATTATCTCATTTTATCCTCACAGTCATAATGGTTTTTATTAGACCCAGTTTTAATGAGAAAACTGAGTTCTAGAATATTTACATGACTTTATCCACTTTTCAACAAAGACTTATTCAGTAAGTACCATACTAGATTTTGAAGTTAGTGACAATTCCTTAAGTATACACATCTAACAAATACTTACATGTTTAAGATGTGTCAGATACTCTTCTAAATGTTCTAGAAATAGGGACTTAGTTAATCCTCATAACAGCAGGGTGAGGTAGGCACTATTATTATCTCTTTTTTACGGAGGAGGAAACTGAGGCATGGAGATAGCAAACAACTTGCCCAAAGTCAGATGGTCCTTAAGTGGCAGGAATCAGATTTAAGTCTAGGTAGTCAAGGTCTAGAAGCTATAGTAGATTCAGCTCCACTGAATAAGACCCAATGTCTGCTCCTGAGGACTTCAAAATCTAGAAGGGCAGACACATAGACAAATATGCTAGTACAGCATGTAGGTCTAATAGCAATGCTTGTAGGAAGCAGAGATAGCACAGAGGAGGGAGGGATTAATTCTACTTTGTAAAGTCTCTCAGCTTGCAAATCAGGACATTAATATTACTGAATAAATTACTCTTATATAATTTACTTAGTTATCAATCTTTACTTAGACGCATTGTTAAAATAATTAAGAAAAATTTAAATAGGTTGAAACTTAGATTCTAATTTAAAAAATAATCTTCAAATATCTAGGAATGTGGGACTTCCCTGGCGGTCCAGTGTTTAGGACTCTGCACTTCCACTGCAGGGGGCACAGGTTCCATCACTGGTTGGAGAACTAAGACCCCACATGCCACGCAGTGTGGCCAAAAAAAAAAAAAAAAAAAAAATCTAAGAATAACTAAAGAGTCAGGATTTCTATAGTTAAAAATTCAACTCCTGTAAGTCTTGTAATTAACTCCTTAACTCCTTATATATTTTACATCATTTGAAGCAAAATACCTCATGAACCTGAATTTTTCTGTTCTTAGCCAAATTATAATACAACAAACCTGGTAGTCCAAACACAGAGCAGAGGCCCCAGCCCACTTAAACACACCAAGGGCGCAATGCACTCAAGAATTGCCTTGTGCTACCCTGGTGGTTATTACTGTTTGCAGTAACCTTAATTATCACCATTCCTAACAAAGCACATTTTCTTCACATAGCCAAAACTGTGAGCTCTATGTGGCATTGCTGGGCTGGTCTTTTTTTATGAACTCATTTGAACTGAACAGAACAAAGAAAAGACATGGCCCCCTGACCCGCAGTGATCCCACTAGTGACCTCTCCAGTCGTGTTTCTCAGCATTCCAGGAACAACAAGCAGCCAGGAGCAGTTTCTTACCTCCTTGCCTCTTCTTGTCATGCTGTCCCTCTGCCTGCAGTCCGCTCCCCATGCCATTGCTCCTGGCCAGCTCCTGTTTATTCTTTCAGTCTGAGCCTAGCTGTCACCTTCTCCAGTAAGTCTTCTCTGTCCTTTTCAAGCTGAGTTGGGTGCCACACTTCTCCGACCCCTCAGTTCCCACGGGCATTTCACCTGCCACATTATAGCATCATGACTACTTAAGCAATGGATTCCCTGGAGATACCAGGGCTTCTTGAGAGCAGAGACTGGGTCTTATATGTTTTTGTCGGTCTTGCCTGAGCCCCTACCATGAAGCCTGACACATAGGTGTTCAATAATATTTATTGAATGCACAAATGAAGATGACTGCTTACTAAGCTGTAATAGAAATTGACTGTCTCACAGCATTATGAGAAAACACTGAGGCTCCAAATATATTTAAAATCCCATTTTTCTCAACAATATTTTGAGATCTCTTAGAGTACCTCTTGCTGATGGGGAAAAAAACAATCCATCCCTCCAGAACAAACTGGACATGTATAATTTCATCTACACCCTAAATAACTCACAAGTGCCCATTCAGAATTGAAGATTTTTTTAAAGAGAGTTGATTGTTCCTAGTCAAGCACCCAAAATATTCTCAATAAGAATAGAGGTTTAGCTAGTGACTCATGTCTGGCATTGATTAGCAATTGTTACAAAACCTAAGAGAGGAACTCTTTGTTTTTGTTGTTTTTGTTTTTAGTAATGTTTATTGGTTTTCTCATAGTGAAAGTAATCCATACTTTTTAAAGGTTATTTGGAAAATATAGATGAGAAAAAAACCATTATCAACATTTTCACAATCTGGAAATAACCACTCTTTATATTTTGATATGTGTTCTTTCAGGCATTTTCCCCTTTGCCTGAAAAGGGAAATATTATATTATACATATAATATATAAAAAATATATGTTTTTTATATATTATATGTATAATTTAAAAAACAACACAGGGAGCATATTACTGTTAGATTTTGTATCTTGCTTTTGAAAACTTATTATAATTATAATTTTCTGATATCCTATTATTCTTTGAATATTCTTTGAACACATCATTGGTAATTACTGCTTAATATTCTGGGAATGCAGCGCTCTATAAAAGGACTAATGGCTCCTTACATATAGCATGGGCTTTCAATTTACCATCTCACAATTGGCTCTGAGCATAAGAAGCAACTACTGCATTTTAATATATAGCAGGATCCTCAGTTAGAATAATCATTAGAATATTTCTTGTTGCAACCCTTAAATAAATTCTAAAGCATTGTTTTGGATGCACAGATTGAATCAGTACATTTAATAAAGACTTTCATTCAAAATTTATACAGTACCTACTATGAACCAGGCATAGCCTAATATTAATAAGGTAAACAAACAAAACAGATTGCTTACAACTAATCCAAATCGGCTGTCTAGACATACTTGAATCCATCCCCAAACCTCGTAAATATACCATCTGCCCCTCTACTGCTGTCCTGAAGAATGAGTTCAAGACATTTACTTTTTCCGAGTCAGCTTTCCTATATTTAAAGAAAGATTTGTGCTACCAACTTTATACCCAGCCCTCCAGGAAGTATAATTCCTAACTCATGCAACACATAAAGAACAAAAAGTTCAGTGAATCTTGTCATGCTGGACACTGCTAACGCCTGTAGCAAAGGACAGTACATCTGTCAACAAGCATGCTGCAAAGAGCTCTGACCGCAACATGGCTGGGCCCTGGGGTTGCTTACAGCTCAGCGAGAGAGAGCTCCCTGGGCAGAAACCTGCCCTCTCACTGAGGAGACCTGACTCAGGAAATCCTCTGCATTCCCTGAAAAGTCCATTAAGAAAAGCCAACATGGGTTTCCCTGGTGGCACAGTGGTTGAGAGTCTGCCTGCCGATGCAGGGAACTCGGGTTCGTGCCCCGGTCCGCAAGGATCCCACATGCTGCGGAGCGGCTGGGCCCGTGAGCCATGGCTGCTGAGCCTGTGCATCCAGAGCCTGTGCTCCGCAACGGGAGAGGCCACAACAGTGAGAGGCCCGCGTACTGAAAAAAAAAAAAAAAAGAAAGAAAGGTCAATATCACTATTATATGTCTTATTCTGCTCAAAAATTCCTTTGAAGAACACTTTATGGTGGACTTGCATTACCTATTTCAATATACTGGTGAGCCCACCTGAGCATATCTTTTGTTATTAGGGGCACTGGTTCTTTTACAGGATGGTTTCATGTCATCACCTTTCCGGAAAGCCCCTTCCCTTTAAAAATTCTTCTGGGCACTCTTCTGTCTCCTTTGCCCTCTATCTCCTCCCAGTACAGCCAGGCAGCCTATTGGGTCCCAGCTCTAGAAACTGTTGGTTGTCTGAATTCAAGCAAGATGACACCAGATTTACAAAGTCCAATCACTGATGAAATTACAAAAACCAAAGGCACAGAAATTGTTCTGGAAGAGAATTTGCTTCTAAAGGAAAGGGATGGGAGGGACTACGAAAGAGAGCAATGGAAATTAATGTGCTGCTGCCCAAATAGGATGTAATTTTTTTATTTATTTATTTTTTTTTGCGGTACGCGGGCCTCTCACTGTTGTGGCCTCTGCCGTTGCGGAGCACAGGCTCCGGACGCGCAGGCTCAGCGGCCATGGCTCATGGGCCCAGCTGCTCCGAGGCATGTGGGATCTTCCCGGACCGGGGCACGAACCTGTGTCTCTTGCATCGGCAGGCGGACTCTCAACTACTGCGCCACCAGGGAAGCCCAGGATGTAATTTTTAAACCATCAATTGCTATTAGTCAGAAAGGCAGTCGACTCAATTTAGCACCATATTAATACTATATTCTGTATGAAGAACTTAAATTAACAACGTGATTTAGTTATTTAGGAAGTGTTGTTGTAATTTAATCATTATAATCATACATCTCCTAGCAGGGCTATTTTCTCAAGCAGGCATTTTAAAGGATAAGAATCATTCTTTAAGGCAAGCTTTTAAGAGCTCTAATTTAACATTTAGAATTTCAGTACATTATTTAAGTTATAACCACCCATAAGCCACACAGACCTTGTTATCCTTCTTCACCTTGGGGTATTTGCTTAAGCAGAAGCCTGGAATGAACTTGTGATACCCTTTTCTCTGCATCATTTCCATGTGGGATCAAGAAATGAAATGGACCAGAAAGATTTGAGTTGCTTGAAAGGCAAAATGGAGAGAACAAAATATCATGAACAACATGAGCTGTCTTCTAACTAGTTTTTTTTCATCAGCTAAGGCTAAAAGGAATTTGCTATTTAGGTCTGTGGCCAAGTCAACCTGCACCAAACTTGTTTGCTAATTTTGCAACACAGTGACTATTCAAACATTTCCAAAATGCTCCATTGTATAACTGTAAAGGTGGTTTAGGCTGGGCTCAAGAGAGGGGTATGCCGTCAACTGAGCAATTTCCTCAGCACTCGTGGGTTGTTGCCCTTCTCTTGGTCAGGGAGGTTTTTTTGAACAGAAAAGCAGGGCCTCTCCCAGGGGCCAGGGCTGGGCAGCCTTTTAAGGCCTCATATTTGAGAGGGTCCCAAATTTAGACTTTTTGAAGTTATCATCAAATAAGGCTATTCATTAAGTCACTTGTATTATATTTGTGTTGAGGTGTTATTTTGTGGAATAGGATCACTGAAGAATGTATGACAATTTAGAAACCCCATTCAAGATTTTTTTTAAATTTAAAAAGTATATTTGGAGCCTCAAAAAATAGAAGTGGCCTAAGCTTCCATAGATATCTGAGAGACTCTGCTGAAGGGGAGTTAGAAAATTATTCATCTTTATTTCTATGTTTACAATTAATTTGGTATATGGCTTTTGGGGGTCATATTCATATTTTCTTGTAGTCCTTATTTCTTTTTCTGTAAATTGAGATTAATAATTTCATAACCATGAAGAGAGAGACCTATAGCACGCCTATGCTTCCCTCACTCTGCAGGAAGGACCTACATGCTCAGGTCACCTCTAGGATAACATGAATTCTGCTATTTGAATGATTTAGGAAGATTTCTGCAACATTTCTGTATGGTTTTTCTTCTTTTTCTTTTTTGCGTGTATTCATACTAAGAGAGATAAGGTGAAGAATTTGGAGGGCCAAAGAGTGACATCAAAAAAGATCACAAATGCCCTTCATCACTCTAAGCCTGAAACCCAAAAGCCAGAGAGTAAATCCTATGTTAAAAAGAAGTAACCAAAATCTTGTTTCTAACTGCAGCTGTGCTAGTGTTTTCCGTTTATAGGAGTGATCTGGTCAGACAGACGTTCACCTATAATACTATAAAAAAAAAAAAAGAAAAGTTGGATTAATGCACATTTTGTCCGTATTTGGAAGCACTAATGTTGGCTGTTGGATAAGAACAGACCTATAATCTTGGAAACTGATCTACTTTATCAGATTTTGAGTTTACAAATCTAAAGCCTGGAAATGATAAAATTCTCTTCTTGGAAATTAAGATATCATAAAGACACAGAAAACTTAAAAAGAAACAGAAGCAAGGAAAAGGGTAGGTGACCTAAAGGGAAGTTGAAGTAAGAGCAAAGAAAAGTAAGTGAATACAGATAGAAAGGTGATACAAAATTATTAAAATTTAGGTCATTTTGTTTCTTAGTTGTTACTGTTGCTACCCATCTTCTTCCAATTTGACTATAACCACATTGTATTTCCAAGTATCATTTTGTCCCATGACTAAAATTAGAAATTTGGGTACAGTCATGATGAGAACAAGAGGTTACCTATCCCAGTGTCATTGAAAAATGCCATGATGATCTGGCTAAGGGATTTTTTAAAAATTGTTGACCAATTTTAACTTTATCCAGCTGGAACTTTCCCTTCGAAGAAATCAATGAAGGTAGAAATTTGAAACAAGATGAGCAATGCTTTAAGTACGGGCAAGAAAAAAACCTGATTCAATGCATGGATGTGATCTGAATCAGTTTATTTTGAGTCAGCAATTTTGTACTTTTAATAGATAACATATTGGGATATACATTCTAGGACCTTCTCTGTACTATTTGAAAATAATAGCCACAGATTAACGGGAGGGGCCCTGAAATGGATGAGTTACCACCATATATTCTCTTTCTCTATGTAAAGGAATATGAAGATTTTATTGCAAGTTTCTTATTTCTCATAGAATGATCACATAAAATTCACAGCATGTGTTGTGAGCTAGTGAAAGTGATAAATGGTAGCAGTAGTACAAGAAAGAGTCAAACTACCACTGACCCCACTTTAAATCCTTTCCATCTGCCTTCTCTTCTGCCATTGTTCTCAGACAGGCAAATATCACCAAAGCCCAGCCATCAGTCAACATCCTCAGCATCCTCCTTGTCCCTATCTCTAGCTCCACCCTATCATCCCATCTTATTCCCTTCCCTGCTGATTCTATGATTTTCTTCAGAAGCTTTCAAGAGATCCTGATCACAAAAATCTGAGTCCCCAGATTTAGCGCCTTTTACAGCCTGGACCATTCCGTTCTATTCTGTTTTGCTCTGAAAATTCTCTGCTGCAGCCAGACTACTTTTCACTGTTGCCAGAATATGCTTTTATCATGTCTACAATTTGCATCCAGGATGCCTCTTCCTTTCCTCTCTACCTGTTGCAATCTCACCTGGACTTTAAGGACCTCTTCTAGGTCCTTAGGCTCCCTGAAGTCGTCTTGGATGGGCTCAGCCCCTGGGGACTTTTCATCTTCTGGAATCCTATGGCATATGGTGCAATTCTGCTAATATTAATCATGTTATAATTTGGGAAGCCCGGTATCCCTTTAAGTGGACATATTTTACCACCTGCAAACTACACCCCTACCCTGACCAAGTTTCATATACCTGTTCTTGGTGGCACTTATATGAATTCCTTATGTGAAGGACTTGCTTCATTATTCACTACCCACATATTTTTCATTTTATTCATTTCATTTTCATTTTATTCATTTTTTAAAAATTATGTACATATTCTGGTCCATTACCTCTTTGTACAGTGATGCTTGAACCAAATCAGAACCTAACAGAATATGTAGCATTTGCATTTTTAAAAAATCAAAAGAGAATAATCTATTACCAAATATATATGTGAAATCACATTATGATATGATTTTAAGAAATGTTCAGGACATGAAACTATAATGTTTAAGTCTGTATTTTCCTTATGAAAGGAAAGTTACTGTGAGTTTTGTCAAGACCAGACCATACATTTCTTCATTAATTTTTGCATGTCTAAACATGCCAAATATCTAGGGGAAAAATAGTTAAATAACAAAAAATTCCTAAGTCATTTTAATTCAGCCAACTTCTGTCAAATTAATTTTTGTATGTGTGTATTTGATTTTTGAGTCAGTGTTAGGAAAGTTCTGTGATAAGAATTTTGCAATTAGAGTAGGTTCTAAAGAAATATGAAAAGACCCTTCATAGAAGTCTCTTATGTGTACTTTTAATTTTAATCCAACATGCTAATTTGCTATAATTATTTAGTGAACTTGAAGATCAGAATTATATGGAAGCCAAAGCTTAAAATTTTAAGAGAAGTAAAGCTGTAGGTGTTTATACATTTATCTCCACCCTATTTTATATGAAGATATAGTATGAAATGGATTTCCACTATTAAATGGACTTTTACTAGAATAGTATTTCATTTTCTAACAATTAGTGCAGGTTTTTCCTTTCTTAATTTTATACTCATCTGGTAACTTTGCAAACAGAAGGAAATCTTAAGTTGGAAAGATTATAATTAAATGATGGAAGTAATTTGAAAAGGACTAGTCTTTAAATTTATCTGAAATTAAAATTAGTGTATTTATTATCATTTTTCCCCTAGACCATAATAATTTTTATCTGATAAGGCACAAAACTACAAGGTAACTCTGAAAAATAAAGAAGCAGCTAACTAAAAGACAAATGAATGTAAACATACCATGATAAAGTTAATAGACGAAATGGGCACATTTAAAATGGAAAAGAGAAATAGATAACTGGACATTTTGTTTAATGTTTAATGTCTTGCATCAACTTAAGAATTTCCTACTCAAAGAACAATGTTTAGTCGTTTTTTTTTAGAAATAGGGAATTGACACAACTGTTGCAATCTAGCATTCCTTCTGATTGGTTATTGGATAGTTTATCCACGTTATAAATATTAAAAAGGCAAAGAACCCTTAATTCCGGATTGATTTTTTAATTTGTTTTTCTCACCTCACTTTCAGAATGTCTGCGTTATACATTTTCATAACAGAATGAATTATTTGCCAACATATTTGAACTCTTCCTCTAATATGTGGAAAGCCAAGTAGATTTTTTTGAAAGGGAGAAAATGTCTGTTTAGAAATTCTTTAAAAACTCCAAATAGTGTTTTGGTTACTCAGCACACTGCCTTTGAAATGGTAGCAGAGGCTGACAGGGCTTATGATTTCCAACCTCACGGCACCTTGAGTAACTTGGTGCTGTTGGGAGTGTCTGTTATTCTATAACACTTCCTCTGAATAAAATCGACAATTCAAAAGAAAATAACTCTTTTGCTATTCAATTAACATTTTCTATGCATTCTGATAACAATACTCATTAAGCAGTCTGACTCCGTTATTCTGGCATTATTTTACTTTTACTTAAGTTCATAAACCTGTTGAAAAATTAACATTTTGAGATTTATCAGTCAAGCAACCTATAGAATCTTGATACAGAATGACACGAATCAAGAAAAAACTTTCAGTAAGTGAGTATTTTGTTGCATAAAAGCCAAAATTCTAAAAGCAAATAGAAATTGGTGTAACTGATGTTTAATCCAAATGTACAACAGTAAACTGATTTAGCTTCACTTTTTTTTAAGAGCTGACGCAAGTTGGACGGAGGGAGGTGTTGGGGTGAGAAGTGGTGGTGGTGATTGGCTTGTCTAGTTCACTCCCACTGGTCTTTAAATCATTGTCTAGATCCCCAAAGGTTCACATAAGTCACCTCTGCAACAGGGGTCTGCCATTCCAAACAATTCCGGAAAGATTGCACAGGACTGGATAAATAATTAAGGTAAAGCTGTTTTTACATGAATGTTTGCAGTGTTAAAATAATGCTTCCTTTCTTCTTTTTATGGTATTGATTATTTATTACAAATTAAAATGTTTGAAAATACTGCTTGGGTAACTTTTTTTTTCTCATTAAAAAAAGATCAATTCAATATAATATCAGACATTGAAATTACTTACCCAGATCCTGATTACAGTTTTCTTTTGTAGATAATTTTAGGTGGATAATAGAAAAGGGAAATATTGCAAAACCAGCAGGTAACAAGGGTTTAGTTATTTACATTTCCTGGTTAATCACTCTGAGGAACCAACTTAATTTGTCTTAGGAGGAAGTCTAATGTTTGAGAAGTGCATTCTCAGTGTTATAACATTAAAGGTTTTCTTTATCTTGAAAACAAAAACACCCACAAAAATGTAGTCTAATCAAAGAAGGAACATCACATCACTGCAGCAGATGTGAAAGGCTAAATGTTTGGGCTGCATCACTGTCAAATGAAAAACAGAAGTTGTGTCTTACCTTGTCTTCTTATGTAACCATTTTAGTGAAGGAGTATTTTTGCAGCAAATTTACTAGAAGAAACTGAGAGATTGAGTAGAATATAAGCAAAGCTTTGGATTTGGAAGGACTGGAATCATTAAAAATTTGAGCTCTATTCCTCAAAATTATTAATCAGATGGGGAGAATTCTCAATGGATTTAAGTATCCTTGTATTTTGAGCTTCTTACAGAATGTATGGTGATTATTTTAATTAAATGCACAGGTGATAACAAAACTGAGTGTTTTATAACTCAGTGAAAAATATTTGAAATGATATATATCATATTCATGGGCAACTTGTTGGATGAAAGAATTTTTATTTTTGATGAACTAAAGAAATTTAGGTATGTTTCCTGTAAAAGATCACCATTTATTTTACAGGCCAAGATCTTCTACTTGTTGCGATTTATATTTAGATAATGTTTTGCGATTATCTGGAAAGTCTTTATATTTATACTCCTAGGAAGTATATCAGTAACTTTTAAGTACTGAGAAATGTAGTTTTGAGAGCTAAACTGTTGAGTTTTCTTTAACCATGTTATACAGTGTGCTTTATGGGTTACTGAAACTATTATTTTTAATACATGAGTTACTTTAAAGAAAGTAAAAGAAATTATTTTCAGAAGAAAAATAGTAACTCTGGGAGTGGTCCAGTATCTATTATATAGAATGTAGACATTTTGGAACTTAGTGTATGCATAATTTATGACAGATTATTAAATATCATGTATTAGCATGGATAGAACAAAGAGTTCACTATGTTAATTTCATATCTGCTACATATTGCTGTTCATTTCTGGAAACAAACTATTGTTTGGGAAAATAGGAACTAAAATTTATGCAGGAATTTCAGATATTTCTTAACATTTAAGATGACTAGAGAATCTATGTCTTTTTCTCAGAGCAGAGCTAGAAAATTTGTAAGCAAAATAATGTATTCAGATTTTATGAATAGTCCTTTATACCTCATCAAAGGGCTGCTTTAATTCTTATATTAGCAAACATGTAATATTCTTAGCAAAGGGACAAGACCTCAGCATAAGGTTATTTCTTTTAACTTTTCTAGTTCTTCCTTGATATTATTTCTAAGCTATGTCTAAGTAGAGGAAGGGAATGAAAAATGCTAAAATATTATCACCAGCAATAGGAAGTAGTCAAGTGAATATGGTTCTGCTATTATTGGCAGTTTCTTTTCTAAGATGTACATCAGACTGAATGACAGTGAATGCTTTTATGGATCTAATTTCTGTGAGAAATCATGCCATAGGCTAATAAGCCATCTGAATATCAATGTGTGACTAGAATGGCATTGTTGGGGAAATTGTTTAAGAGAATTTCACATAAAGGTAATTAGGTTTATTTCATTGTCAAACCTATGCTCATTTATCTAAGATATATTTTGGATGTGGATTTAAATCAGTTCCTGAGATGCAAGATAATTTGGCTTTTAGAAGCTGCAGGACAAGCTACTTCCTGCACACTCAACCAAAGTGTAAAATCTGCCACCTAAACCTAGATTTCAGAGTAGATTCATCAGAACTGGGCTGGCATGAAAGACAAAACAAATAGCGATGGTGGGAAATGCTAGCTCCCTTTTCACTTTCACCTATCGGGTAAAATAAATGCTTATAAATAATGATACAAAGAAATGTTATACATAATGTTTAATAACTAGAAATTGGACACAAGGAATCAGCTATTTAGGACATCTGGCTGGCTTAATAAATATGATGAAACAAAGTCTTCCAAATGGTGATAGTGTGCCAAATACCTTTGTTTTAAGTTTTGATTTTGCACCTTCATGAATGAGTGAAGTAAAATGGCAATGCAGAAGACCACTGCACCAGAATATCCAGTCTGTTTCTGCAAAATCTCCTTTGCAGAGAAACTTAACTTAATTAGCTAGAAAGGCTAGACTACCAAAAGTTATGTCAAACCAAATCTGATTTCTCTTTTAGAAGAATTTTGAACATTCTTTGTCTAACAAAGCTGTTCTTTCTCTTGGGAACCAGAAGGGAACATTTCTATTTCACTTTGAAATATTAACCTATAAAGCTATAACAAGAATGTGTACTTGTATCTATAAAGGAGATCATACAAAGTTGCCTTGGTCTTAGGAGAATGTATCACCAGGCACTGTGCTAGATGATGGGAATATGTATATATAGTCTACAAACCTGGCCCTGTTCCCACCTTCATGAAATTTTTTACCTATTGGAGGAGACAGTTATTTATCAAATAATCATACAACTAAAAATGTAAGTGCAAAGTGTAATAATTATTGTGAGGGAGAGGAGACCATACTCCATGGAGACATCCATACTCTAGATGTCAGGCCTCTGACCATGTGGCATTTAAAGATTTTCAGGTTCTTTAGTTAACTTTGGAAGACACTTGGGGTAAGAATGCATGGAAGGGCATTCCAGGCAGAGGGAACAGCATGTTAAAATTCCTGAGGTGGCAATGAAGAAATGAAAGAAGTCCAGTGTATCTAGTGAGTAAGGGGGGATGTGATTCAATACAGGATTAAAGAACTCTGGATTAAACTATGTAGAGCCTTACAGTTTATTAGGAAATTTGACTTTATTCTGAGAAGTGTTGAGAAAAATCATTTTGGGGCCTTTAGTAGGTAGTCATTTGGAATACCATAATGGTCATGGAGAGAGAAGTAAATGAATTTTAAATAAATGTTGCAAGAAGGATTGATAAGACTTGGTGATAATTGAACAGGGGAGGGGGAGTTCAGGACAGAGAACTGGAGGTGTCAATAATGACAGCCAGATTCCACTTATGAGCACCTCTCATGAGGTGCCATGTACTGAGATGGAGAGCAGAAGAAGAATCTATGGCTATGAAAACTATATTATATTATATTTATTATTATATTGTACTATGTTATATTATTATATTTTTCAATCAGAGCGTTTGCCAGCATCATTCTTTTCTAGCCTCCCCAGGCAAGGCAGTGATTCATTGATTTGTTCAAAAAGTATTTATTCAGAGAGAAAAGTAAAAGTTATAATATAATAGTTGTTCGAAAATCTGTTTTCTATACTAAACAGAATTCATAAGGTGCCGGGATTCTGTCTTATCCATGCTCTGTCTTTCATAGTTTCTGGCTCATATTTAATTCTCAGTATTTGTTGAATAAATAAATACCACCTTTAAAATACTTCCATATTGATTAAACATGTGATTAAGTTTTAGCAATTATGCTGTAGTCTAAATGCTTCAAAGGATGTACTTTGTGTTGCAGGCAAATGATTCAGAGTATCTAGTTTCTCATAATGTTCTAATTCTTTTAAAACTGTGCTTTTAGCTATTGCTCCCTTAAAATAGGTAATAGAATTTTCAGAGCTAAAAACATGAGCTATGAAAATGTGTTCCAACTTTTGTGCGATGTCTCTGACTGGAACCAATATTAGGATTAGGGGTCAAGGTCTTAAACTACTATTTCATACTTCATGGGATCTATCTTACCATCTTCAAAACAGAATGAAATAAGTGTTTTATATATGGTAAAAATAGTATAAGATTAGGTCTCAATTTTCTTATTTGTGAAGGAGTACCTACCTTGCTTACAATGTTTGTGAGAGTTTGAGAACTGTAAGGTCCTCTAACTGCCTATGGTAAATTATATGCATGTGTGGATATTCATATGAAATACTATACACATTTGCATGCAGATGTAGGCAGTAATTAAATTCTGATGATTGGGAGAGGGAAGAGGGATTTAAATTTATTGAGGGCTTACTATAAACCAAACTTTGCCATGCATAATATCATTTAAACACTCACACTGCTTTATTCTCATTTTGCATATGGGATGACAGAAAGTCAGAAGTTAAGTTAATTTGGTCAGGACTTACAACCAGTTCTATTTATCACCAAAACCAGATTTTCTGTTCCGTCTGGGCTTTAGTTCTCTGTAGTAGAGACAGCAGCACAGAGGTGGTGTAGCATAGAGGATGCTCAACCCCTCTGGATTTTCATTACCTCATCTGTAAAATGGGAATAAGAACAAAAATAGTACCTACCTCAGTAGGATGCTGTGAGAATTAAATGAGTTGATAGATGTGAAGCCCTTGTAATAATGTCTGGCAAGTAGTAAGTACCATAAGAGTGTTTGACATTTTCTCTTTTGTTTTTAACCCTAGGATTAGCATTGCTTAATGTGAATGAAATTAATGAGGCTCCTATGAATAAGTACAGTGTGAAATAGACTTTAGCTGAAGTCCCCAGGACTGCTGACATGTATACTCTTGTAATCCCCCAGAGGGATTGACTAAGCAAATCGTGGCATGCAGGAGGGGGAGATCATTCCAGGCACAGTGACCTGAATGTGCAAATGGCCTGAGGTGATAGAGAACTTGGGAAGTCCCTGAAATGGAAAGGAGGCCAGAGTAGCTAGTACAGCGAGGTGGGGAGAGTGTGAAAGGAATGAAGCCAGAAGTGGAGGCACCATGTGGAACCTTGTGGGCATGCTGAGAATCTTAGACTTTATCCTAAGAGTAAAGTGAAGACAATAGAAGGTTTTATGCAAATAAATGACATGATCTAAGTTTTGTTTTTAAAAGATCACTCTGGATGTTGTGTGGAAAATGAATGAGGAGGGAGAAAGTAGGCAAGAAAGGACTCAAGGCATCAATTACAATTGTTGCAATTGACACTGTAAGAAATGATGGTCGCTTGGACAAGACTGATGGTGTAAGAAAGGGAAAGAAGTAGCCTAATTTGAAAAATAATTTGTTTGTAAAATCAACTAGACTTTGGAAAAGGCTGGATGTAAGGGATAAAAAAATTATAATAGGAGACTGATATTTCTTATTTGAGGAGGTGGATAAATGGTGACAACATTCTTTGGAGAGGAAATATTGGAAGAAGGGGAACTGTCACAAATTAGATTTTTAGACACATTGAATTTAAACTACCTTTGAGTTATGCAAGTGTATATCTGGACACTTGGAACTGGAGATCACAGTACAGGCCTGGGTCAAAGCTGTGACTTGAGGATTCCTTGGTTTATGAAGCTTTGAGGGTAGACTAAAATAGGGGGGCTTATGACCTACCTTTGAGGGATTCAAAGAATGAAACTTCAAACAAAATGGTACTTCTTAAAAGAACAAAACCACAAAAGTTCTGTAAAATAATAGCAGTGTCAATAACAAATGGAAGTTTTAAGAATTCCTAGAAGCCAGGAAGCAGATAGGGCTAGAAAACCTGTGAAAGAGAAAAGGAACCGGGGTAAACCAGGTAAATGAGCTTTTTTCCAGAAGGACCCAGTAGCGGTTCCAAGTTAAGTCAATATATACAAAGAGGAGGCATGAATCACCAACAACCAATGACCAGGTCTTCACCAAGGAGCCTTGGTTTGGACTCTTGGTCTGTTTGGGCTTCCTCTTTAGCCCAAAGGATAAGGCTGTAATCTAGTCTGAAAGAGAGCCTGAGAATGGACTCTATAATAAATATCAGGGCCTCCACAGCAGGCAAAAAGGGATAACAAGCAGGAATGGAAGCTCCATCAAAAGGGGAAAATATATCACTGTGTTTTTCTTCCAGAGGCACCTTGCCTACAGTGCCAGCTGTGTCTGTGAGTGGGGTCCTGCAGGTGTTCTGCACACAGACCGGGTGCATAGATGCCACTTACCCAGGACCCACGAGGGAGCAACCCATCAGTGTAATGAGCCTGCAAGATTTCAGAGAAACCCCAAGGACTAGCTTTCTAAGCTAACCAATATATTCTTCATTCACAAATATGAACAGACAACCTAGGATCGCTAAGAGTTTAAGGAAAACCAGGCTTATGGAAGAGAAGGGCCAAGATTAGCAAACTGAATAACTCCAGAAAAAAAAGACATAATTTAGGGGATAAAGAGAGCTTTTGGAAACTTCTAATCAATAGCCTTAGAAAGGGTTGAGTAAATACTGCATCTGTAAAACAAACAAAAAAAGATGTCATGAAAAGAGAGGAAGAGACTGAACAGATTCTCAGAAATTAAAAACATGAGTGTGAAAAATAATTAGTGGGCAGGTTGAAAAATAAAATGGGTACAGCTTAAAAGTAAACAATGTTTTTCTACTCTACTCTTAATACTTTCTTCTGATACCAGAAGTATGGGTTTTTCTCACACTGACAAATTCTCCCACACCAGCTGGGAGTCCTACAATTCAGTCAGTTCTGACACTGTTTCCTGGAATCAACATCAGTTCCCACAGGTTAAGGGCTCAGTCCCACAAGACTGCCTCCACTTAAGATGCAATGGCAAGTCCAGACCTCCTGTACTTCTGGCCAGCCGGCTATAAATCAGATTTAATAATTTTCTAGAATTGCTCACAGAACTCAGGAAAACAGTTACTTACTAGATTACTGGTTTATTATAGAAGGATATAATTCAGGAACTGCCAGATGGCAGAGATGCATAGGACAAAGTATGAGGGGGAGGATCTCAGAGCTTTCATGCCCTTGCCTGGTGTGCCACCCTCCTAGCACCTCCATATGGTAACCAATCCAGAAGCTCTCTAAACCCCTTTAGTTAGGATTTTTTATGGAGGCTTCATTAACTAGGCATGACTGATTAACTCACTGGCCATTAGTGAGTCCCCACCCACTCTCCTCTCCCAGGAGGTTGGAAGTGGGGCTGAAAGCTCCAACTCTCTAATCACTTGGTTGGTTCCCCTGGCAACCATCCCCCCCATCCTTAGGGACTTTACAAAAGTCACTTCATTAACGTAAACTCAGGTGTGTTTGAAAGGGTCTTGCTATGAATAACAACAATGACAAAAACCCCTTTATCACTCCAGAGCTATTTCAGGAACTGGGGACAAAACCCAAATATTAATTTATTGTATTACATTTGGAGCTCTGTGCCAGGAATGAGGATGAAGATCAAATATATATTTATTATTATTATTATTTTTTTTTTTCTTTTTTTTTTGTGGTACGCGGGCCTCTCACTGTTGTGGCCTCTCCCGTTGCGGAGCACAGGCTCCGGACACGCAGGCTCAGCGGCCATGGCTCACGGGCCTAGCTGCTCCGTGGCATGTGGGATCTTCCCGGACCGGGGCACGAACCTGTGTCCCCTGCATCGGCAGGCGGACTCTCAACCACTGCGCCACCAGGGAAGCCCATATATTTATTATTATATCACAATGTCACACAACTGAAGATCAAATTTGTTATTTTGGACATTGAGGAACTATCCCTGAACATTGAGTAATAAAGAGATGGGAAATAAAGAGAAAATCTTGGCAATAGAGATCAAGTGGTCCAATATATGACTAATACAAGTTTTAGAGGGAGGAAACAGATTTAAAATAGTAGAACATTTTCATGGTCAGAAGAAAGACACAAGTCTTTTCAATGAATGGGCTCTCCACGTGTGGTGTAAGATGAATTTTTAAAACTACTCACATCTAGTTACATACTGGAGAAATTTCAGATTGTGATAAGGATCCTAAAACCCTCCAAAAGAAAAAAAAAATCAAAGAAATGAGAATCTGACTCATCAGTGGAAGCTAGAAATCAAGAGGCAAATATGTTCAACATTATGAAGGAAAATGATTTTGAATCTAGAATTCAAACAATCAAAAAAGTTTGAGGGCAAAGTAAAGACATTTTCCAATATGACACAACTCAGAAATTCTGTTTACAAACATGGACCTATTGTGTGAAAAAAAGTTATTCAAGGCAGTATTTCAGCACAATGCAAAATGAATTGAAGAAAGGAGATGTCATGGCATTCAAGGAACATTAGCAGCTGAACAAGACCCAGAGGATGGAGGAGGAAGCCATTCAGAAAGTAAAAGGGCATGGATAGTTTGCATTCAAAGTTTTAGTAATATAGGATTATATTTCCTTTATTATGTAGTCAAATATACCATAGGTTCTTTGGGCATACTATTTACACAATCATAATGTTGTAAATACTGATTATTCATTTTTAGTGTTCAGAAACATCCTTTAGATAAATTGTGATTTGTTTTACAGAATAGGATGAAATTATTATGCATCTCAACATTGTAGAAGTATTTCATGAACTGAAACAATTAGAAGGGTGGGGGAAGGAATTAGGAGTATAGAAAGAAGTATGCTAATTTCCTTATCCTTCCTAAGTGTCAGTCTAGAGTTGATAAACCAAGTCAGAGAGGTTTTAGTGAATAGTTTAAATTTAGAATGACTAACTTTAAATGAAGAACTAAAAACAGTAACTGTCGTTAGTGATTGCTACTGGGAAGTGAAACTGATTTTGCGATACGCGGGCCTCTCACTGTTGTGGCCTCTCCCGTTGCGGAGCACAGGCTCCGGACACACAGGCTCAGCGGCCATGGCTCACGGGCCCAGCTGCTCCGTGGCATGTGCGATCTTCCCGGACTGGGGCACGAACCCATGTCCCCTGCATCAGCAAGCAGACTCTCAACCACTGCGCCACCAGGGAAGCCCTATCTTTTTTAACTGTATGTGTGTTTTACTTCTATTCTCTCTAGTACTTTTAACATTTCTCTCTTCATCTTTGATGTTATATACTTACACTACCTCATATTAATGTATTCATTTTTCTTCCTCTTGCTTGAAGTACTGTGTGTTTTTTTAAATCAGGAGAGCTACTATCTTTCTTTAGTTCCCAACAATTCTTTGCCATTATGTCCTTTTTGTCTCTCCCTAGTCTCATAATTTTCTCATATTAGAATAACTATTAGGGTATGTTTAACCTTCTTTTTCTCATTTTTCTTCCCCATGTCTCTTAACTTCTTTATATTTTTCTTTCTTTCTTTGTGATGTAATTTGAGTGATTTCCACTGATCTATTTTCCAGTTTCATTACTCTCCCTTCAGCTGAGTTTTTTATATGACTATATATTTTATTTTTAGAATTCTTTTATTGGCTGTTTCTCAAACTAGCCTGATTTTTTTTTACCGTGCTCTTAATCTGTGGATGTTATTTCTTATTTTGAATCTTTTATTACTTTTTATTATATTAATTTTAAAGTCCATTTTAAGTTACTTTGCAGTTTGTAGTCACTCGGGTATGAATCTTATTATTTCTTGTGCCTGCTGACACTCCTAATGAGTTTCCATGTGTGATTGGTAACTTTTGTGATTTGGGGTATGAACTCATTTTGAGTGTGAGTTGTCTTTCACAGATGTGCTGCTGCAGCACTGGATGGTGGAGACCTTCTCATGTGGCTGTTTCATATTTGTCAGGGGATTTGTGGATTCCATGAATTCTGGAGCAATTTTTATGTTAGTTTCTCTACTCAGGATTTCCTTACCAAATGGGTAGTGCATGTTCCAGAACCACACATTCCAAGAGTAATAGTGTTTCTCCCAATATAATGATTCAACAAGAATTTCAATAGTAAAAATTTCAGAACATTAACATTAATGGATTCATAGCATCTTTTAACACAGTGCCAGTCCACCCCTTTTCACTTTACAGTTGAGGAAAATGAGGTCAAAAAGTTAAATAACTTGTGCTGAAATCCAATGAATTAAAGGCAGAGCAAAGTTAAATAACTTGTGCTGAAATCCAATGAATTAAAGGCAGAGCAGAACCTAAAAGCTGGACCCTTTTCTTGTTAAAGTGCATTTCAACTTTATATAGATGGTGACTGAGGCTGATTCAAAGATAAACCTGTACTTGCTTTTGTTACTATTCTTAACTTTGGCTTCATGATCCAAGTGCCTGGAAAGTGGCTCCCTGAGGCTGATCCTACCCTGTGTTGCATGTTATCAAGCATTTTGGTGGTGTTAATTCTTTCATGCCCAATTAACAAATTAAAGCAGTAATTTTCTGTGTTACTGCTGGTAGAGACACTGGTAGATTCTGCCTTGGCAGATCTTCCTTTATCAACAGTTTACTATTGTCAACCTTTTAAGTCATGCAATCTGCTTACAAATAGCTAAAGCTTCTTAAAGACTGCTGCCATGTCTTAAGATTTTTTTTTCTTCCTACAGTGACTAGCAAAGCACCTGCCACACATAGGCATTCTATAAATACCTGATGATTTGGCAATTTATTAAGAATTTTCCTTTTTCTCTTCCATTTTCTTTATCTTTCTTTCTTTCTTTCTTTCTTTTTTTGTATTGGGTAATGGAACCTTTGGGGACATGTTTATGTGAAGTTTTCAGGAGTTTACTTCCTTTCCATGTTTTTACAGAGAACATACACAAATAAGTGACTAGTGTTTATTTATCTAATTTAAAGTAAATTATAATGATTTATTTTGTGTTCTGTGTGCAGAACAGAGTGTTCTGAACATAACTCCAAGTAGAAGAGCCTCAAGCTGAAGGTACAGTATCTTGTTTACACTGAAGGAGCTTGTGTGTGGACAAGAAAGCGCTGACAGCTCAAATGGATCCCATGGAACTGAGCAATGTCAACATCGAACCTGATGATGAGAGCATCAGTGGAGAAAGTATTCAAGATAGCTACACCGAGATGGGAAATTTAGAAAAGGCAGCAATGAGCAGGTATGGGGTTAAAATAACCAGGTTCCATGGAAAAATAAGAGACATTTATGGACATGGAAAACAAGGTTTTTGTTGGGAAAAATTGGATTTATTACCTATTTGAGAGATAACAATGACTTTGATGTTAACACATCAACTCTCTGATCCTGAAGTACACTTTATTATATTATTATTGTATATCAGTCCTTTGTGTGATTTAGAATTGCAGTTATAGTGTTCTTGTCCCTATTAATAATATAGAATAATTTAAATGATATTAGCCTATCACTTCTGTTACCTTTTGGACTATTCTCTCAGACTCCTCTTCCTCTGACTGCCCTGTAAGTGTTGCTACATCTCCAGAGTTCTGCAGGGATTCTTCTCTGGCTAAAAGTGTCCTATGATCAAGCTTATTCACAGCCATCAGGCTTCACCCACTGAACATATGCCATATCTTCTGCCTGTTCCACTTCTATTTCAACTCACAGATGTGTTTACTACACATCTCTACTGGATGACTCATGTGTCTGAATTGCCTCATTGATAAAGTCAAACTTGTAATGTCTAATATTGAACTACTGCCATTCCCTTCAAACTCTGCCCCTCCTCGAGCAAACCCATCTTGGTGAAAGTCATCACTATCATTCAGGAACTCAATCAAAGGATGTTTGGTGTCAACTTTGGCCCATCCTTTCCCCAAAACCGCACATCCAATGTTCAACTATATCTGGTTGGTTCTACCTCATTAATATTTCAAATCTCCCCACTTGTCTGTACCTATTCTATTGCCATCTTACTATAGGCCCTCATCATCTGTCACCTGTCTACTAGAACAGCCCTGGTTTGTCTTCCTGTCTTATATTTTGCTCTCTTCCAACTAGCCCTTCACATCCCTTGCAA
This sequence comes from Mesoplodon bidens, assembly GCF_964165515.1. NCBI lineage: Eukaryota > Metazoa > Chordata > Mammalia > Artiodactyla > Ziphiidae > Mesoplodon > Mesoplodon bidens. The sequence goes on from NC_138167.1 coordinate 49,387,983, forward strand.
AAGTAATCTTTTACAATTGCAAATTGACTTATGTTCCATCCCTGGGTAAACACTTTCAGTGGTTCCCCATTAGCTATAGGAGAAAGATTAGACTATACATACATTGCTTGGCATATAAGGCCTTTCATGATCTGGCCCTCATCTAGCTTTCCTGTCCATCTCTTGCCCTGCTCCCTGTTTGTACCCTCTTTCCTAGCCTTGTCGAGCCACTCAGAGCTCCTTTTCCTTCATTAACTCTGTGTGCCTGGAATGCCCTTTTTTTAGTATTACTCACTCACCTTACCCTTTTTCTCTATTGACTGCACTCATCCTTCAAGACTCAGCTCAATGTTAGTTCTCCTGTGAAGCCTTCCCCCAGTTAGAAGTGACCACCCCCTGCTTTGTGTAACCTCTCCCTGTCCAAGATGGTCACGATGCCACTACAACATGTTAATGGTACTGCCTGGTACATAGTAGCTGCACAACTGTTATTTGATAAGTTTATTAATTTCTCACAAAATATTATATAACACAAATTATGCATGACTTAAGACATTCAGAAGTGAATATTTGACCAAATCTCGGTCTGAAGTAGAGAATATTATCCTCAAACCAAGACGTCTTATTGCATTCACAACATCCAGGAAGGGTGTCGGGAGGAAGCACTGCTCTTCCTCCAAGAAGCCAGCACAGTAAATGTTAGTGCTGTCAGACGAGAGAGGCTGTGGAGATGTAAAAGTGATGCTTTCTAGTTAGGTGACTCTTGAGGAAGCACAATGTGGTAGAACCAGGGCTTTGGAATCTGCAGAGGAGTTACCTGATCTTGGAGAAGATATTCATCTTCTTTGAGCTTCAGTGGAAAATGCAGAATGGCAAACCAACACCTACTTTGCTGAGGATTAAGTGAGTGCCTTTGAGATAGATGATACTCAGTAAACTTTTGTTTTTCCCCCTCCACTTGATCACCCTCAGGAAATTGATCAAATCTGAGGGCTTTTTTGTTTCTGAGAAGGATGCACACAGATATGAGCTCTATGGAGGTGGCAGAGCTGAAGGGGACATGGTCCTAAGAACAGCCCTACAGAGTCATTCCATTTGGTCCTCTGAAAGCCATCATGGAAAGAGCAAGAATGCTTTTGTTAGCTTCAGTTAATGTGTTCTGGAACACTTACAGTGACCTAGCTTGTAACTCCTGACTCAAGTGGGTCATCATTTTGCAATTGTATGATCACTTTAAAAAGATGGGTTTTGTTTATGTTTGGATAGATCTCTTAAATGTAAATTTAGAGGGAAGTTCAACATAATACATTTATTTGGAATCATTATACTTATGTTTTCAATATATGCTGGGTTTGGTATTAAATCATTGAAGACACTGGGGACATTTCTCATATATTTTATTCAATCTTGGCATGTTTTTTGACTACAACTCATCTCATGCCAAAATATGAACATGCAAATGCCTCAAAGGAGAAAGTCTATTTACTTTCACATTTAAAAATTTTTAAATTACTCATGGACTAAAGGATTCTAACTTATTGATTAAGGTTAAAATAGAACATTGGACGTTCCAGAGTTTAAATCTAGATGACACTTTTGTTTTTATAATCATTAGGTTCATTTTGGGCTCCAGTTCATCTTATGGTCTCTGTTTCCAACTATGAACATTATGTACCAGTCTCCACATAGCAAGTATATTAACTACGGACATTAAAATAAAGCACAAAAGGGAGGGGGAGTGCAGAAGTGCAGAGATGGAAGAAGGCAGCATCTGAGGGCATTATACTTCCTTCCAGAAATAGGAGAAAAATGACAGGATATGTTCCTAACTTGTACACCATGAGGTTCAAGAAAATCCACTTCTTGAGTTTTAGAAAAGCACACAAAACTTTATGATTTTGTCTGCTCGTTCTATCTACACTTTATATTGTTCTCTATTCTCAGAAAGTAACCTTGTTATCCCTCTTTCTCATAAAGATATATTCAGAATTAGCTTCTATTATAAGAGATCATTTGTACAGATCTATAATAATTATTTTCCCCTTTTATATTTCTAAGGGTTATTTTAATAAAATACTCTCCAATCATTTTATTTTACTTTCTCATGCAAGAAATGCCCTAAAATTATGATCTATCTAATTATAAAGCACTTTAAAGAAGCATACATATTTGAGCATTTCCTGTAACAAAAAGAAAGCCTGTGTGATATTTTGCAGTATCAAAATGCAATGGTGGCAGCTGAACTCATTAGTCAAGCCTTTCGGAAATGTGACTAGTACTAGATCCATATCCTCAAAACCTCTGGCATAGAGCTCCAGGAGCCGACCAGTACTGTCAGGGGATGTGCAGCTTCCAGACTGTACCAAGTAGACCGCAGTCATAATGTTCCATGGATAGTGACATCTTAAAGTCCTCCCAACTCTTCTACTAATTCATTGGATTTCTTTAATGTTTTTCTTAGTTTCGTTCATTGTCTAACAATTCAAGTACATTTTCAGAGTAATTAAACTACACACCCTCACACACAACCAAACACAACACAGAGCTACCATCCAACTCCTTTCCAGCAAGGCATATGTCTATAAAAAGATGGAGCCAAAAATGAGGAACATACCAGCTACAGTGCCCTGCCCAGGGCTGCATGGCACTGTGGGAGACCATAGACCTGGGATCTGGTGCGGCTGGACACACTAACTCACTCTTCTGAGCCATAGTCGCCGCATATTTAGAGCAGAGACATGGAAGTTTCTCTCACAGAGATATTTGAGCATCAAGTGAGATGGGATCACAGTGCCAAGGCACTTAATAAATATTTACTGAATTAATAAGATCCTCTGATCATGGTGTATTAGCAGTTGAGAAAACTCAGTCACTACTCTGTTCCCTTTCTTTGGGAGGGCTCGAAATGGCAACAAAATTAGCTCTAATTATACTCTCTCTCTCTCTCTCTCTCTCTTTTTTTTTTTTACATAGTCAATGTGTGAAGAAGAAATGTGGCTTAAAAAAGATCCCAACTAAAAAAATATTTTCTTTCTTCATAACTTTCTCCCTCCCTCCCAAAGTATATTCATAAATGGGGCTCAGTCATTGGTCTGGAAGGAACAGTAGTTTGTGGAGGAGAAGAGGAAAAAAAAGTCTTAAGTGTCTTGTTTTTCCTCTCCTAATTCAGTGACAGATCACCTGAAACATAAGTATAACTCAGAGCATTTACTAGATGTTTTTATTGTCTTCTTTTCCTTTGTGTGTGTGTGTTCAGTCAATTTACTAATGAAGATGCTGAAAGTCAGAAATTTCTGACAAATGGATTTTTGGGGAAAAAGAAGCTGGCAGATTATGACGATGAACATGTAAGTGACTTTCTGCTTTCTGGCAGTAAACAGGACTTGAGGATGTCTGATCTACCTGGGTCTCTGTGCAAAAACAAAGTGACTGAAATTTTCCAAGCCTTGATCAGCACATTCTCTGTTTATTCAGGCCCTTACTGGAATAAGGGCTTGTTTTTCCTGTTCGCCATATGGCTGCATAAATCATTTATGAAATTTATTTGTTTTTTTGGAGAAATCATTCTAACCCAAATGTAATCTGCAATCCTACATGCTTTCCCTTCTTTATATTACTCAACCTGTATTTTTTATTTTTACTGAGACCCCTGCTTAAATCAAGTAATACATTCCACTGAAAATTACACACTTTTATTGAAGTTGAGTCATGACTTTTATTCACTGTGATTTTCTCTTAATCTTCACTATTGGATGGTAGCCTCCTCCAGTAAAGATAATACAGGATAAGAATAATCCAAAAAAAGGTTCGTCCTTTGGCAAATGTTTGCTTATCACGCATCCCTTTTTCTTCAAGCATCCTGGAACCACCTCCTTTGGAATGTCTTCATTCAATCTGAGTAATGCCATCATGGGCAGTGGAATCCTGGGCTTGTCCTATGCCATGGCCAACACAGGGATCATCCTTTTTATGTAAGTGAATGGACATATCTACACTTGGTTCAAAGCCCATGCATACCTGGTGCTCTTTCAATTAATCTGAAGTTTGATCTTAGTGAATAGGAATAATCTGAGAAAATATTAACATATTCTCTTCCTTTTAAATAAAACAACAATGAAAAGTAATCAGAGCAGTCTAATCATCATACCAAATGGCAGAAAGTTTATGTGCCCAATCCCCCAAACTGCTGGAACAGCCCTACCAGTCCATAGAAACCATTTTACAAAGTAATTCATTATAAAATAATTTGGTGTTTAACAGTTAAAAAGATCTTCCCTGGCAGGAAATCTGACTTTATACACACTCTTAGAAAAAACATCCCTTCCCAAACCAGACCTACAGATTCCTGCATGCCCTGGTCCCATCCCCTGTGCCCCTATATACAAGATATACTGGGCACAGTGAACTTCTCTCCACCCCATGAAGGTGCCATTCCCTCTCACCACAGGTCCTTTGCACGTGATCTTGGAACCTTCTTTCCTTTCCTATTCAGCTAGTTAACTCCTCACAACTCAGCTCAGCCTCACCTCAGTTATGCCTTCCCCCAATCTCCGTGACGGGGACAAACCACCTTATTAGACACTCATCACAGTGTTAATATTTTAGTGCAGTCATCTGATTCATTTGGTTAATGTCTCTCTCCCTTTCTAGACTATCATCTCCAAAGGGTTGAGCCTATGTCTGTTTTTACTCACTGCATGTCGGTATCCCCAAGACCTAGAAACAGTGCTTGGCACGGGGATTTTGCAGAGTGGCCAAAGTTTATACCTAAACCAATGCACTTTATCCAAACTTGGTCAAATGCTGCCTAGTGGTAGCAGCATCACATAGCCAACCTGGAGGATGGACACCACATTTTCTGTGACAGACAGCCACAGACATCTGTGCATTACGTACAGCCTGGTATTTTCAAAGACACAGTTGGTGGCAGTGAAATGCTTCACAAGAATAAAGTCTAATGTTAGTCAGGCATCAGTATGAATGCAGATCACAACCCCTAATGCAGTGCTGGAGTCTTAAATAACTGTCTAAGAATGCAACATTTATATTATAAATATATGCTATTTGTGTTCTGAATATCACTTATGATTAGGTAATCACACAGCTATTTGAGGGCTACGGATCGGGCTGAACTATAAATATTTATATTGTGTCAGTGCTTTGATTGAACTGTTAGATGTCGTATTTTTTAGCTGAATGGGTTTTGATATCAGCTTTACTTTTCTAAGCCACATTTGAAATAAAGTAGTGTTTAAAAATTTTCTGTCTCCTAATGGCTAGAGGTATATTCATATGCATAGTTGTACACTTTTATAATGTACACTATCTCTAAGACAAAAGACTGCCTTCTTCTTACTAATTACACATACCATTAAAATTAATTAGGGGGCTTCCCTGGTGGCGCAGTGGTTGAGAGTCCGCCTGCCGATACAGGGGACATGGGTTCGTGCCCCGGTCCGGGAAGACCCCACATGCCGCAGAGCGGCTGGGCCCGTGAACCATGGCCACGGAGCCTGCGCGTCCGGAGCCTGTGCTCCACAAGGGGAGAGGCCACAACAGTGAGAGGCCCGTGTACCACAAATAAATAAATAAAATAAAATAATTAATTAGGAAATTTTCATAGATCACTGATGAATAGAAGTAAGAAACACTCCCCCCAGTCCTAGAGTTCATTTTCATGGCAGGAGAGTATTCCACTTTTAAAACTGAAAGCCTCATTTCAGGCCTGTAAACATTTAGCAGATTAATTTGGCCAGAACAATTACATAGCTAGATATCATGAGGTGTGTTTTGTGTATCCAAGTAGCCCGAACTGTATTCAGCAATCTCCCTTAATTCCCAACAAGTGACATAGGATTTCATCGGTGTTACTTTTAGTATTTTCTGCCAAAGTAGAAAATGTATTTAGAATACAGGGTATGCTCATTATTTTTCCAGGGAACAAAATTATATAATCTGACTTACATAATTCTTTTAAAACAGGTCAATTCATAACGTATATGGAAAAATGTATAAATAAGACATTGATTAGGCAGTTCTGGTGAACATGTTTTGTGAAAGAAAAAAAAAAGTACAATAGAGCTAGAATAGTTATAACATTTGTAACTCGTGGTCTAAATCTACGTTTGTAACATTGACTTCCCAAGAAATTACCAAAGAATTAGATCAGTTGAGGGGAGACCGTTTGGTACGCTCTCATCATATTAAACAAAGGATAAGATTTTTTTTTTTTTAATTTCAGGTAAAGTTTAGTATTGTGCCTTAATTTATTATATAGTTGCTTCTACCTACACTCTTTATTTTTGCTGTCCAATTCTTGTTTTTTGGAGAAGCATCGATCACTGTATACATAAAGAAATCATATATGCCTGTGGACATGTGGAGGGTCCTGAGCCAGAAATGATTTTTCTGAATACAGCAAAGGTTTTCCTGCACCCTAGACTTACCTTTCTCTGTTGTCTCTATTATACAGGCAATTGCCAGACCCTCTGGTTCATCACTGTCATCTAATATGTAGACTCAGTAGTAACGGAGCTCAGAATTTGCTTTGACTTCTGTATTTCTAGATTTTAGATTAATGTTTAGTCAGGTCATTGAATATCCCTTCAATTATAAATGTTCATGGGAATATCACGCAAATATGGTGTACATATACCCATATGCTGAGTAAGTATTTGCTAATTTTGCTATACATTTAGCATCTAAGTTATAAACCAGATTCTACTACTGGGTAGAATCAAAGACTAAAAAAGGTGTGTTAGGAACTTCCAATAGTACGTTTTGGCCCATAAAATAAAGCCAATTCCAGTTCTGGGACATTTAAGGGCATTGGTGGAGTTCTGAAAAGAATTTTTCAGCTTCTGCCAAATCCACATACTCTCGGAAAGTTAATGATTGAAAAGACCAGTGTAATAATGTATTGTAACATCTAATATTATTACATCTTAATTTTTGTAGAAACATTATTGTCTCCTCTCTATTCCCTTCACAGAATCATGCTGCTTGCTGTGGCAATCCTATCTCTCTATTCAGTTCATCTTTTATTAAAGACTGCCAAGGAAGGAGGTATGCTACTCCCTAGACCTAAGACATGCTATTTTGATTCTCATCAAAGGGTATTTAAGTCTTTAGCTCTATACCTATAGGATGGTGTTAGTCAATTTTACATTTCATTTTCTTCTAACCCCAATCACATGGTCTCTCCATGTTTTTAGTTATCTGGGCAAGTGGGACAAGTGAAAGTCAACCTGCTCAGGTTCAAGCCAAATAGAGAAAAAGACTTTTGGTGGATGATAGAAATAACAGTTCTGACTTGCTGCATGGAGCCAAGATGTATGAAGGCATCGCTTCTTGTTTGGGGAACATTTACCATATTTTGTAATGGCTTTTGAGATTGCGTATTTGGGGTTTGTAATTTCTATATGGTGTTTATTTACATGTTTGAGGCTCCAGTGTAGAATTACATAGAAATATTTTAGTCACTAAAACAGTTTTTTTTAAAACAAGTTTCTTTCATTTTTGATTACAGGATCTTTAATTTATGAAAAACTAGGTGAAAAGGCATTTGGATGGCCTGGGAAGATCGGAGCCTTTATTTCCATTACAATGCAGAACATTGGAGGTAAGAGGATCTAGCTTTCAACAAACCATTTAAACTTTCTAAAAGATGTTCAAGAAATAAGAAAACTCGGGCTTCCCTGGTGGCGCAGTGGTTGAGAGTCCGCCTGCCGATGCAGGGAACACGGGTTCGTGCCCCGGTCCGGGAAGATCCCACATGCCGCGGAGCGGCTGGGCCCATGAGCCATGGCCGCTAAGCCTGCGCCTCCGGAGCCTGTGCTCCGCAACGGGAGAGGCCACAACAGTGAGAGGCCCGCGTACCAAAAAAAAAAAAAAGAAAAAGAAAGAAAGAAATAATAAAACTCAATGGCAATGAATAGGCCCTTTAAATACAGAAAAATAGCCGTTTTATCATTTTTAAATTTCAAAAGTAGAGTTTCCTAAATAGATTTGCTCTTTAATTGCTCTTTAATCCCTCTTTAATTGAAAATGGCAATATCTAAGAAATGAAATACTATATAAAACCCTACCAAATAAATTCTAGAATTAAAATATAAAATAAAACCTTTCTTGATTTCAAATGGCTTTAAATATTACTTTTAAAAGTTAAAGCATTGGTGCTTATATCTGTCATTGCCCAAACAGTTGATGTGTCACATGTATGATTGAGTTTATTTCATAAAAGGGAAAATTTAGTATCTGAGGCACATAGCCAAATTTTGGGGTCCTTGAGACACAGCCTGCACAGAGCCAGCCCATTGTAGAGTATCCCTAGAAATTGTGCTAATGCAAAAATCTGGCTAAGCTTTGGAAGCATTAGAAAGCACAGATTTCTTGGTTCTACAGATTCTTTTAATTCCTACTGAATGTTCACTTCCAGAGGAGAGCTGAGAAGTACATATTTTTAATAGTGTTCCAGGTGATATGTATGCCCACCAGCTTCACTGGTCCTATCGTGTCTTTGACCCTCAAAAGGCATCTTGACCCATATTTCAGATGTCCTACTGGCTAAGTCTCCTTGCACGACCTGGACTATATCACCACGTAGTGGAACTTATTTCCTCACCTCCTACCCCGTCCCCAAACCTGTTATTCTATACTTCTGTTCTTTCATCTCAGTGAACAATACCAGCAGCATCCAGTTTCTTAAGCCACCAAGCTGGGTGTCAGCCTAAACCTTTCCCTCTCTCCCTAACCCTGACAATCCAATCAAATACCAGCTTTTATCCATTCTTTCTCCTATTTAGCCTTTGAATCTCTCCTCTCCTTCTGGTCTCACTACCACACTTCAGGTGATTACTATTTCTGCTCAGACTACTGCAAAGTAGACATCTACCTGTTATTCCTGTATTCAGTTTCCCCTCTTCCATCTGTAATTCATCTTCCAAATTAACTTTCTCAAATTCAGATCTACTCTTGCTTCTCACATGCATAAACTTCTTCAGCATGCCCTCGTGATTTTCAAGATAAAATTTTAACTCTTTAGTCTGACATATAAGGGTTTTCATCATCTTTCCTTTGCCTACCTTTCTGATACCTTTCCTACAAACCCTAATATCTCTCTCTCTGTGTCTCTCTACCTATCTGTCTATCTATCCTCTGTTCCCTATGTGTCCTGTGTCATACTATAACAAACTATATTTAGTTCCCCTACTTTTACAATCTTCCAGCCCTAACACATACACATTCTCTGGCTCTCCCTCTGTTTGCTCCATGATCCATCGGTCTCTAGGCTATTAGGTACTAGCTCTTCTGGGCTCCCTTAACCTTGTGTGTATATATCTGGTATGTCACTGTTTTTTAAAAGACATTTTAAAACCCATGAGTAGAGAATAGACTTTTGACACCTGATAACACCTGAATTTGAGTTTGTTTCTGTCACTGTCTATGACCTTGGGAAAATCACTTACACCTCTGAGTCCAATTTTTCCACCTATGCAATTGAGAGTAATAGTTCATCCTCACAGTGTCATAATAATACAAGTTCAGTACATGCACCCTTCCTCTCCAGTTCTTGGATTCAATATCCATGTCACTGGAGCCCTCCTGGTTGTTTTTAAATGGCATTTTTATAATTATAAGACAAATATATGCTAATTGTGAAAAAAGGAAAACATTACATAAATATATAAATTACAAAGAAGTGTTTATGTAAATCATCCTTAGAAAAACCCATGCCAGGTTTTCCTCTATGACAAATTTTTTTTTTTTTTTTTTTTTTTTTGCGGTACGTGGGCCTCTCACTATTGTGGCCTCTCCCGTTGTGGGGCACAGGCTCCGGAAGCGCAGGCTCAGCGGCCATGGCTCACGGGGCCAGCCGCTCCACGGCATGTGGGATCTTCCCGGACCGGGGCACGAACCCGTATCCCCTACATCGGCAGGCGGACTCTCAACCACTGCGCCACCAGGGAAGCCCCTCTATGACAAATTTAACAAATATATTGTTACTGTTAAAACAGTATCATCTTCTAATATTGATTTACAGCTTGCTTTTTTTATTTAACAATATGCCTTGAATGTTTTTGCATATTACTCTTTTTAATGGCTTTTGAGCTTTCCATTGTATAAATACACCGTAATTGGTTTACTGAATCCCTTGATGAACAGTTTTGGATCGTTTCCAGTTTTTTACTATTGCAAACAATGCTGCAATAAATAAACTTGCACAGAGATCTTGCAAGGAGGTCATTCTTCTTGATTAATAAAATCACTGAAATTATCTAGTATTTCTAGAATGCAGCAATTTCTTTAGTAACCTTTATCCAACTATACCTGCTCCTGATAACAGATAGTTTGTAGGCAGATAAATAAAATCAGTCATATCTTAATGATTTGTATTTATGTCTTTCATATTTTTTGTATCGTAAGACTACAGTCCTGGGTAGAATTTGGTAGTAACACTGGAATTGTTTCATTCATTTTACTGGCATTGGGTCCCAAGCATATAAGTCCCCCATTCCCCACCAAATAAACTGCTTTACATTTGGTTCAAATTCTCAGCCTTATCAAGATTTAAAATATCAAGCTTTTCATAGGATCTCTTCATAGGTGATCTAATATACTTGTTTGGACCACTGAACTAACTGGACATACACATGCTTAGCCCTGAGCCCAACAGGCTGAGTGGCAACAACATTGTCTATTGTTCCAAGTATAGCTACTGTTATGCTTCTAAACAATGGAATAAACTATAACATGGTCTCTCAGTCAAGCCCCTCACCCCACAGTGTGGCTTTAAGGGAGTGAGATGAAATTTCATACACCTTTCCTGAAAATCTCTCACTTTGGTTACTCTATGTGATTAGTGGTTATTGTGGCCTAAAAGAAATCACTGTATTTCTGTATTTAGCAACTCCACATTTAGAACGTTTAATTTTCTCAATCCCCTGAAAAATTAACACTGACCATTAGCAGAATAATGTTGACATTACCCAGACAAGTCTGGATCATTCTGAATTTTCGAAGACCAAACACATTAACAGTGGTGACATCACTGAGAGTCAGCAACTAATAGCTCTAAAATTGAATGGTACCTCACTGAACCAGTTAATCAGAAATATCTCCTCTGTTTACCCTCTGTAAGATTTAGCTTTAGCCAAGGTCTTTGTAAAGATTAACCAAATCATGTTTACAGAAGACACATCAGATATTGTAAAAATCATTTCATTTTCACAATAGAGAAGAAACACTGGCCTGAAATCAGGGATCTTATATTTTGGATGTGGTCTGTCATTTTCAAGCTGTGCGATCTTGGACATGTCAGTTAAGCTCTCAAAATTTTTATATCCTCAGCTGTGGAATGAAGATGATAAGTTGCACCTTGCTCTTTCACGTGGATTTTCAGCTGATCATATGCAGAACTAAACAATGTAGGGAATTGTTATCACCGTTATTACTTTTGTTTGAGATTAAGGAAATATTTTAAGCTATTAATAGTTCAATCTGCAACTTAGATATCTGCTTTAAATGTCTGTTAGCAAAAATTCACCAGAAGGATGTAGCACACACTTAAACCTTGCAATGCGAAACTTGTCAGTTTGATTTTCAATTGAGTCTTTTGATCACGTGTGAAATAGCAAATTAGTCTTATTCTTCATTGAGTGGATGGACTTGGGAAAGGGATGTTGCATAAATCCCTACAATTGTAGGCAAAATTTTATGTTATGCATATGTATGCATAAATATTTTTCCAGGGAGAGGGTTTATAGACTTTATAGATCAGGTATTCAGAAGAGTGCATGGTCACACATACATCACTTATCTAGACGTTCAAGAAATTTTGCCACTTTGTATGATTTCTTATTTGGACAAAGGATATAGAAAAAACTTCATTGACAAAGGTTAGAGAAGCTATCCTCTCTTGTACTTTTTTTTTTTAAATCAATCCAGTATGACTCCAGTTTGGAGAATCAGTGGTCTGAGATTTTGTATGCCCCCTAGGGAGATTACAGAGGACTAAACTGGTGCCCACCTAGGGAGGGCAGAGTGACATGTATTCTACCCAACTCCACCCTGCAATTCCCCCCGTTCTTTTGTGGCCGCCAGACCCCCGCCCGAGTTCTAGATACTAAAACAGGCACACTCAGTAAGGTCATGATGACTTATAACAATTGAGGAAAAACCTTTGAAACTGCAGCTTCACTGAAAACCTCAGAGCTGGATTTAACACAGAATCAGCATTGATACTGTTAGCAAAGGTCCATAGGCAAGAGCCAAAGGGCCAAATGTCTATTTATGAGAAGAACTTGGAAACAGTACAGAATACATAGTGGGTGGCTTTTCTTTCGGTTTGGGGGTTACTGAGAAGGAAGGGTATACCAATGCCTGGACTTCTCACAACTTGCCTGTGACTTTGGTGTTGTGCACACCACTAAGCTCTCATGTTTTCCCTTTTAGCCATGTCAAGCTACCTCTTCATTATTAAATACGAACTACCTGAAGTAATCAGAGCGTTCATGGGACTTGAAGAAAATACTGGGTATGTCTTCTGCTCTCTCTGTAACATCAAGAGACTCATTCTACTTGGTCTTTTCTGATCCTAATATTCTGGTCTCTCTTTTCTAGAGAATGGTATGTCAATGGCAACTACCTCGTCATATTTGTGTCAGTTGGAATCATTCTTCCACTTTCTCTTCTTAAAAATTTAGGTAAAGTCATTTTCCATTTTTATTTTCATTTTGTATTCCAAGAGGTAAGCTGATTGTGGACACCATGTTCACCTTCCGGAATTTCTCTGCTAACCCCTAGGTTACCTGGGTTATACCAGTGGATTTTCTCTTACCTGCATGGTGTTTTTTGTCAGTGTGGTAAGTGAGTTTTGACATGATCCTTGTAACTTGGTAGGCGTGTGATGCTTTCCGTGCCTAAATTGGTGTCCTCATTTTGGTTCAAGGACATCATTAGCATGAAATAGTTCTTGTATCACAAGCAATTTCCTTGTACTCTAATTTGGAATGAGAAAAGAACAGTCATGAGTTTAAAAATAGTTGAGTTAGAATGTCAAGACCATTGCTAATAGTATGTTCTAGGCATACTGAATGTATATTTGGACGAAAGGAACACTTCAAGCAGAAATGTGACAACAACCCAGTATTTAGACAGGCGGAGGAAAAAGAAGGGAAGAGTCCCAGAAGCTAAGTGAGTAGGCTGTAGAATTAGCCATATTTACATGAATCAGCCATTTTCTCTTACTCATTCTACCCATGAAGAGAAGGTGACCACAGTGGAATTAAAGAAAGAAATCCTCTCCCCACCCCACTCCCTCTCCCCTCCAAAAGGGGGAATTTCTGCTAATAACATGAATGCCAAAATTTATATAGCATTTCCCCAAAGAGGCAAAGGAGGAGGGGGGAATTTCCTAATGACCCATATTTTCATTAGTTTGAAGAAATGAAAGAGATGCAACATAGCAAGAAAATGATCATCTTTCTCATGGAAGAGTATGCATGAAGTTTGGGATAGATTCACGCAAAATACTGTCTTGTTGACTCTTGCCAACCATGGTTCCAACTCTTTACATCAAACTGAGGCTAGAGGGAGTCTCCCTTGTCCATTAGTCTAAAAGGAATCCTCAGCAGACTTCCCTCACCTCTACCCCATAAACCACCCACAGGGATTTTTGTTTCATTGTTTTCCTCAAAAGGCTGACTTGTTGTTGTTGTGTTAATGACCCGGGTCTAGGTGATTTACAAGAAATTCCAAATACCCTGCCCTCTGCCTGTTCTGGATCACAATGTTGGGAATCTGACATTCAACAATACAGTTCCAATGTACGTGATGATGTTACCCAACAACTCTGAGAGTAGTGGTGTAAACTTCATGATGGATTACACCCACCAGAATCCTGCAGAGCTAGATGAGAACCAGGCCAAGGGCTCTATTCATGGCAGTGGAGTAGAATACGAAGCACACAGTGATGACAAGTGTCAGCCCAAATACTTTGTATTCAACTCCCGGGTAAGTGAGAGGCCTAGGCCTCTAAGAGCCTAGCAACGTGGCCTCTGAGTTTTTATCTGACAAGATGAGATGGTCTGGCGTAGCTCTCTGTGTTGGAATGCTAAACATGCGTTGTTGTCTTTGTTTTTCAGACGGCCTATGCAATTCCCATCCTAGCATTTGCTTTTGTATGCCACCCTGAGGTCCTTCCCATCTACAGTGAACTTAAAGAGTAAGGCAGCCATTATTTTAGCATTCTAATTTGCTTTGAAAATGTGCTCATATTTTCAAAGGTGCTTTATACAGAAGCATAGTTTACAGCTTTGTCTTCACAGGAGGTTTATGCTATAACCACTCATCAGTAATGTGCTTTGACCACAAAGGTGTGAATCAGCCCCCTCACTGCTTCCTTTTCTCTTGTTCCTTCATCCTAATGATCCAGGGGAGGGGTTCAGGACAGGGGGAGGATGAGCCAATGTCTGTAAGGATTTTGGCAAGCATGGGGAATTTGTATTTGAATATTGGTGGGAAGAAGTGAGGTCACCTGAACTGGAAATGACCCACACCCATGAAGACCAAAAATTATGATTAGGGTGGCCTGGGTAAGCCACTGATGTCACCTGTGGTCCGTTTTTAACCCTTGCCTAGAAGACATTCCACCACTGGGATGTGCCCGTATCTGGCCTTCATTGTCTAATCTGTATAATGGAGACACTGGCTAGACAATCTTCTTTCTTCCAGCTGATATTCTATGATTCCTTAATACTCTTTTCCCTTTGAGGTTGTTAACATGCCCTTGGGGATGAATGGGTCTGAGTCCACTACAGCAGCTTCTTCCTTTACCCTGAGGGGAGGTGGTCCTATAATTCTCATCTTCTTTACCCAGACATCAATAACCTCAGTCCTTGTTCTCACTAAATAGCAATAACTTGCCCCATATATTCCGATTTACCTCTTAACAAATTTATAGAGCACTTTCAATTATTTTGATGTCTTTGATTTACTTGGAAAATCCCATGTAGTAGTTACTCTACACGTGATCTGAGCCGAAGGACAGAGAAGTGATAGCAGTTACCCCAGTGTCAGCAGCCAGGTGCCTCTAGAATGGTTCCCAGAAGCTGTCCAGGTAATGATATCAGGCTTCAGGTTGTCTGGACTCCTGGAAGTAGTGCTTTTTGCTGTTTCTAGTGGATTCTGGTCCTCAAATCTATCTCACTATGAAATATGAAGTCTTTCTACATTAGGAGCCTGTTTGACCTTTGTGCTAATTACATGCTTAAATACTCAATAGACAAGCATATTTATCAACATAAAATAAACTGATCCTCATCTAGGAAAATAGTCCTTTCTAAGACTAAAGAAGTAGCCTTTAAGAAAAATGGAAACAAATCCTCCATAATTCCCTAAGGCAAATTTAAAGAAGCTGTGTTTCTGCACTAGAAATGCCGTTTTATAATGAGTAACACAGGCACACATTCTTTTATTATTTTTAAAATTTTAATTGTAAGTAGTGATATTTTCGTCTGTTCAGGAAACCAAAGCTCAGTGTTCTTTTTCTTTTCAGTCGGTCCCAGAGGAAGATGCAAACAGTGTCAAATGTTTCCATCACGGGGATGCTCGTCATGTACCTGCTTGCTGCCCTCTTTGGTTACCTAACCTTTTATGGTAGGTCACTCTATCAAAGTCATTTTCTTTGTGCAAATCCTAGTTGGACTGATCATTAATCCGGGTAGGTATAATTCTTTTAATTACTCTCAGTAAACAGCATGATCTGTAGATGCACATGCTCAATTAACATGCTATTTTAGTCTCATCCTTTGACCTAAGAAAATGGAAAGTGAACCAGGCTGCCTAACAGGTTATAATAATTTGTGAATTCACACATATTTTGTAAAAACCTTGCCTCTACTTTAGTAATTTTCCTTAGGGGATAGAGGATATTTCTTTGGCTTGACTCTCTAAGCCATCTAAAGCTACATACATACTGTGAGAGTGAATCAGATTGCATGTTGTAAAGCTCTTTTAGTGGAATAACTAACTACCAAGCAAATGGCAGAAAAAGTACCAAGTCCTTGAGTTGGAACCTGCTTCTTGTTTACCAGTCAAGTCAAATCTGGGGGCTTGGAGCATTAGACAAATTTTCTGGGTTATCTCATTCTATTCTGTTATAGTGAATGGTTTCCTAAGAAAAAAGGACATGACAGAATTCCTTTCGATCTGGGGACGTACTATCAAAAAACAAAGTGACTACGGCCACGTTTGATTATGCCAAAAACATATCCACGTTTGATTATGCCAAAAACATAACAGGACACAAAAGGATCAAGATTGGTCTTCTCTTCGATGAAGCATGGCCCTACAGACAAATTTCACGGAATCAAACATTAACACAAAACAATGTTATCAACACAAATATGTTTTTAAAATAAGCCTCTCTAACATTTTGCATTATTTTTTCCCTGCTGACTTGGTAAATTAAATTGATTACAAGACAAATTGGGTAGGAAGAGACTGGAGGGGGCACCATTTGCTTGTTTTTTTTTGTTTGTTTTTTTGTTTTTTTGTTTTTGACTAATATTTGGCTTTTAACCAAGCACTGATTTAGATTGGGCATTAACTCTTCACTGGTTGGGAATTAATGAAAATTGGGTCAATGCCTTTGAAGGTATTTTTAACCCCCTTTGTCTGATTTAGAGGGGAGTAGTGGGAAAATCAGAGTACATCTGATTCTGTAAGCATTTCCTTGTCATTTATGCCTGGAATTCTGAAAGAAGTGTGTTTTCCAGGAGGGCAGCATCTTAATCTTATAGCAGAGTTCATTGGGAGACCCTATAACAATCATACTAATTCATCTTTGTTACTTAATCTAATGAGTCTCAACTCAGTGAGACAAACAGAAAACTTGAAAAAGCCCAGAAGTATGTCTGTCAGTGTCATGATGGAGTCATAACTGTTGAGCTTGAAAAAGTGTTAAAGATCATTTGTCCTAGGGTTTCCATACTGGGTTTGGAGAAGCTGCTTCGGGGCTCACTGGGCAGGTGAGGGTGGAGGGAGGTGGCAAGATGTGAGGGACAGGCTGATGAGGCTTGGCTCTTTCATCCCTTTCAACCAGAGGACCTCAGCCTGTCCTCTGTTTTGTGATGCTTCTGTATAGCAGAGAAAGATTTATCACGATGCAAATGACTTAGAGAAGAGCCTTAGCAATTTTATATTACCTCCTGCAACTTTACAAGCTTCAGGGCCCTTTTGTTCATTGGAACAAAGGTCACATAGCTAATAAGCTAAGAGACAGGATAAAAGCAGAGGTGTCAGGATTCCCAGACCTGGGTTCTTTCTACTATACTGTGTTCCTTCTGCAAAACGTTGTCTTAGGTAAGCAGTGCCGATTTGACTACACCTAGTGGACTCATTCTCTTCCTCTTTGCAGGAGAAGTTGAAGATGAATTGCTTCATGCTTACAGCAAAGTGTACACATTTGACACCCCTCTCCTCATGGTACGCCTGGCCGTCCTTGTGGCAGTAACACTAACTGTGCCCATAGTGCTGTTCCCTGTAAGTACATGGCTTTGGTGAAAGAATCCTGCTTGACACCACAGATTAGTACATACGTTCTGACTTGATGTTGATTTAATTATAATGCAATGCCCAGGAACATTATTTTTTACATAGCATTTTGAACCCACTTAAAAATTGACTATGTAATATGTAGACAGAGCAAGTATTTTTTTTAATTTTTTATTTAAAAAAATTTTTAAAATTATTTTTGGTTGCACTGCGTGGCTTGCGGGCTTAGAGTTCCCCAACCAGGGATCCAATCCATGCCCTTGGCAGTGAAAGCACAGAGTCCTAACCACTGGTCTTCCGGGGAATACTTGCTAGAGCAAGTATTTTTAAATGTTAAGTACTTTTTAAATGTAGGGGGAAAATCACAAAATTTATTTCTATGTATTTGTTTTACAGCTTTATTGAGGTTGAAATTAAATTTTTTAACATCTTTATTAGAGTAAAATTGCTTTACAATGGTGTGTCAGTTTCTGCTTTATGACAAAGTGAATCAGTTATACATATACATATGTCCCCATATCTCTTCCCTCTTGCATCTCCCTCCCTCCCACCCTCCCTATCCCACCCCTCTAGGTGGTCACAAAGCACCGAGCTGATCTCCCTGTGCTATGCAGCTGCTTCCCACTAGTTATCTATTTTACATTTGGTAGTGTATATATGTCCATGCCACTCTCTCACTTTGTCCCAGCTTACCCTTCCCCCTCCCTGTATCCTCAAGTCCATTCTCTAGTAGGTCTGCATCTCTATTCCCATCTTGCCCCTAGGTTCTTCATGACCATTTTTCTTTTTTTTTTTAGATTCCATATATATGTGTTAGCATACAGTATTTGTTTTTCTCTTTCTGACTTACTTCACTCTGTATAACAGTCTCTAGGTCCATCCACCTCACTACAAATAACTCTGTTTCATTCCTTTTTATGTCTGAGTAATATTCCATTGTATATATGTGCCACATCTTCTTTATCCATTCATCTGTGGATGGACACTTAGGTTGCTTCCATGTCCTGCCTATTGTAAATAGAGCTGCAATGAACATTGTGATACATGACTCTTTTTGAATTATGGTTTTCTCAGGGTATATGCCCAGTAGTGGGATTGCTGGATTATATGGTAATTCTATTTTTAGTTTTTTAAGGAACCTCCATACTGTTATCCATAGTGGCTGTATCAATTTACATTCCCACCAACAGTGCAAGAGGGTTCCCTTTTCTCCACACCCTCTCCAGCATTTATTGTTTGTAGATTTTTTGATGATGGCCATTCTGACTGGTGTGAGATGATATCTCATTGTAGTTTTGATTTGCATTTCTCTAATGATTAATGAGGTTGAGCATTCTTTCATGTGTTTGTTGGCAATGTGTATGTCTTCTTTGGAGAAATGTCTATTTAGGTTTTCTGCCCATTTTTGGATTGGGTTGTATGTTTTTTTGATATTGAGCTGCATGAGTTGCTTGTATGTTTTGGAGATTAATCCTTTGTCAGTTGCTTCATTTGCAAAGATTTTCTCCCATTCTGAGGGTTGTCTTTTCATCTTGTTTATGGTTTCCTTTGCTGTGCAAAATCACAGCAAGATCCTTTTTGACCCACCTCCTAGAGAAATGGAAATAAAAACAAAAATAAACAATGAAACTGACCTAATGAAACTGAAATTAATTTCTAAACTCAAATTCAAAAAAGCAGATCTTGAGCTTCTCTCTTGTGGATTAGTAGAAATGAGTAGGAATTCATATAACTTCTGAAATTTGAAAGCCGAAACCACTTTCAAATCATATTACATTTTCACCACAGTTCTGAAGGTATTTCATTCTCTCCCCCGATTTTATTGTGCTACCTAAACATCCAAACGTCACCTTATTTAATCTGATTTCTTGAAGGCTAATGAGAAGGAGATTCATGTTAAGTAAATTACACACTAGAACCAAATTTCTTGAAAAATAGTTGTGTTATCCATCACATGTCTCTTCTTCTGCTGCTCCCAAGACTGACACACACCCTCTTGCCAGACTCGTACTAGGACGGTCCCTACATGGCTTTTGCCATTGGCGCCAGTAGTCCTGGGATCACAGAGCAGGGCTGGTCATGGAGACTTGGGCTGCATGAGTTAAAATCACCACCTATGGATAAACACAAGTCTGCACTTTCCTGCCAACTCTTCTACTTTCATAAGCACTGAATTTAGCATTCATTTTAGGGGGAAAAATCAGTAGCCAGCACTGTCCTGCACAGAATGTTCCATACAGGGCCAAGCAGATGAGGACTGCTCATATAATGACACTGTGGTCACTTTAAATGCAGCTTGTGTGCTGAATTATTTTTTGGCACATTCCTTTTTCATGAGTGCATGAAATCAGATCCTTATTACTATGGCGGCCAAGAGTTTACTTTTAAATAATGTCTTGCCTCTCATATATCTGAAAGTATTTCAAATGTTATGCACTCATCTTTAGCCTAAAATCAGCTCCATTGTGGGAACAAGGCAGAAGACAGCTGTAGACAGAAAGGGTACCATAGGGTAAAATTTCCAAGCAAACAGCATCGCCAAGAAAAGAATATCTGGAACCCTTCTTTTTGTGTGTAAAGATATTACTGATTAAATTCTGGCATACAGTGGGCACTCATATCATTGTTGAATCAAAGCATTTTGTAAAAGAAACCTGTTATGTGCTTCTGTATTGCTTTATCCATAAACCCTAAATACAGTGCTTTCAAGCCGTGGTCTCAAGAGATTAATGGACTTGGCTGTCGTTACTCAGCTAGTTGGTAATAGTTGAACTAATGCATTGCTCACAGCATGACACTGATGGCTGCGGTCATGATAACAGGAAGTGAAAGTCAGCCTTTGATTTAGTGATGACCATTTCACTTTGACATTAACAATCCAGATCGTCCACAGAAATTCTTCCCCTGTATAACAGATCAGGCAGTGGCATAAATCTGAGCATCAGGAATGGCAACACATTTCCCATTAGTTGCATCTCCCGTAGTAGTCTGGAAACATTTCCCATCCGATGCTCATTAAAACCAAAATTGACCATTAGAACCAAATTTCAGAAAACTAACTAACTGCTATCCTTCATTATGTGTTTAAACTCAACATTAGCATTTATGAAACATTTTGCATGAAATTCTGCCTCACCCTTACAACGTTACATTGAGATGGTCTGTTTGATTGACCACATTTTCCCCTGGAGGTAAGCGGTGTGCACAGTGACTGGCACAAGATGAGCTCAGCAAGGTTTGCTAAGGAAAATCGTCTCCAAATGAATCTTGCCCTTTCTTGAGGTGTGTAAGCTGCCTTTTCTAGCAAAAGCATAGATTTGTCTCCTCGCCGACATTTGCCATGAACTTCAGTTTGGGTGAGGATCTTAGCTATTTGAACCAAGCCTCCATGGTTTTGATGGATGACATAAAAGTGGGTCCAGCCTCCCTGTCCCAGTCAAGTGCCACAAGGCTACATTCAGACACTTCTCTCCCAAAGTGATAGAAGTTGGTTGTGATGTATTTGTTTGTTTCTTACAGTTTAGAACCAAGATTTTCCACGTGTCAAATGCTGAGTCAAACAGCATGGTTCTCCTGACAAGTTTCTTTGAATTAAGAAAACTCTTGACTAATAAGTTTATTTACTTTGCTTTGATATGCCCCCATACAAATAATAAAACAAACAAATAAAACCTAATATGTATTAGGTTTAATCTGGATTAAAATCTATCAGTTTTAGGTATTATTTTGTATTCTCCTATTTTCAACAAATATGTTGGTTCTTTTTCTTAAGAGCCCAAGAAGAGATGACAAGAGTTTTGTTGTTGTTGATGGTGGTGGATGCTTTTTCCTTTTATCTCTCCATTTATTATCTTTCTTTTCTCCAGACAGGTTAGCTTTTCCCTTCTTAGAAAGTGTACAAAGTAAGTGCTTGAAGTGTTTATTGAACAATAAATAAATAAAGAGAATTAAGACACTAGCTTTTTCACAAGCCACTCAACACTGTTTTTTCTTTCTTAGTAGTGGGAGGGGGTGATATGGAGTGGGATGTCTATTATGGGACTGCACCTCCTTCCCAAGGGCGAATAATGCCATTTTCAGCTTGTGCTTCCCTTTATGCAGAAAATGCACACATTACCATGAAAAACAGAAACCCCAATAACCCTAATGGGTTTATCAAGAACACACAGACTAAAATTCTACCTACCACACCTTAAAAAAAAAAAAAAAGGAGATCGTGTCTCAGATTCTTTGGCTACTTCCTCTTCATTTTATTTTAGTAAAACCAATCTTTTCACTTATGTTGCCTTCAGACTTCCTGTTTTGAAGTGAATATAGATATAGGCCTAGAAATATGGCAGATGTTGCTATGAACTGGAATACAACAGTGATGCATAGGTATTTCCTACACTCTTGTCCTACGCAATCCTTCTGAAGTATGGTTCACTTCTCAGCAACAGAATGGATTTTTTTTTAGAGTTCATAACTAAGGCTCCCAATTTCTACTCAACCTCCATGTTTCTGACCTCACATTGAGTCCCCACTTTAGAACACAGCACCTCCTAACAGGCTCCTGTTCAGAATGCTGTCTCTGGAAATAACAGATGTTTTCTCTAGAACTGCATGGAACTTTTCTAGAATTATTCACGGGGCTGTGGCTGGGGACTTCCCCACGCACAGCATCTGACCCACATTTCCAGGTTCTTATCAGTTTGTGTCAGAGAGAAAAGGGCACTGAGATAAGTGGGGCGGAAGGCAAGGCTTTCTGGGTAATAAGTCAGAGTCACCTCTACCTTGACACGGGTAAATAGAGCTGCAGGGGACCTCGCGATCCCAGGCTCACTCCTCAAGGCAGCGTTTACACATGGAATGACTAGCAAGTTTCATTCTATTCTTTTCCACCAACTACCACCATCAGCAGCCTTCCATCTCCCTATTTGCACTGTTGCCCATTTTAGGAATGCATTGGCAACTCTATATGCCTTCAGTTCTGTTTGGGATTTTGTTACTCCTTATTCATTCTGAAGAGCAAGATTTCACCATTTACTTCAACCATTATTCCTGTCAACTTTCTATACTATTACATCATTAGGCCAAATCTTAGTCTTTCTGGGAGCCATGAGACCTTAGGAAACTGTATTTATTTACATTCAGAGGCCCTGTACAGATAGGTTTGCCTCTAACTCAGCTTATAGAATTAAAGGCATTATTTCAACAAAGGGCTAAAAAAGCACATACATGTGACCCCTGCCTGAAAATAACCTGTATTCTACTTGTTTATGCTATAAGTTTATCACTTTCAGACAAATAAATCCTTAAGCACTATGTATGAACCACAGAAAGCTTATTTTAAGCTTATGAAGTTTGGACAATATTGAGTAAGCACTAATTGTAGGACATAATGTAGAATTTCCAAGCTGCTGGGGAAAACAAAATCAAACCATTTGTTTTCCTCAGTCTACTTTTCAGAGTGAGTTTCATAATTTTCACTCATCCAAATTTTAAAATCCGTTACAAACAAACCGTTTCCAGAGACTATCTGGCCTTGCCATTCTGGAAGTGAAATTGCCTTTTAAACCTAAGCAGATGGCTTTAATTTTTGGTGTACTGGTATGAAGAGAATGTCACATTAGACACTGCAAGCAATTCAGCTCAAAGTTTTTGTCATTCATATGTGTGTTTCAAAATATATTTTACATTTTCTCTCTTTTAAGTGAATTCCCATCCCCACACCATTAAGAGACTTCAGAAGCAAAATTTTAAAGTGAAAATCAATCCTAGCATTTCTAAAAATGGGAAGTTCTAGCTTAAGTGCTCACTTATTGAAAAGCCAATAAATGAATTCCACTAAGTCCAAAAGTGTCCTCTAGAAGATTCCAAAGATAAGAATATTTCCAACTTTGTTAAGCTGTTCAAACATAAATGGCACTCCCTCCCTCTACCCACAAGGATCTTTTTATCCTTTTACATCAGGGTAACTTGAGCAGGTGCTACAACTGGAGCCTCTCTTGACCCTTCCCCTACTTATTTCAGCTGCTGAAATAAGGCTGAAATCTGTCAAGGATCTCAAAGGGAGGAAAAAGTTTTGCTCTGTTCAATTTAAGTCAACATTTATTGAGTGCCTCCTGCATGCCAGACACTAAAGTAGAAATGAGAAATGTTAAGATTATTAGGTCTTGTTCTTTGCCTTTTGTGCATTTATAATCTATACTTGTGGGGAGGTAAAAGGAGAAAAAGAGAAAGGAGTGAACACAAAAGAGAAAGGAGTGAACACAAAATATATCATATTTTTTAAAATATCAGGCGGCAAAAATGGTAAATCAAATGTAAAATTAAGAAACACCAGGTTTGTAAAAATTCTGTTCACAATCACATGCAAGTAAATTCAGTGCTTGCCCTTCATACTTAATCCAGGCTGATGAGACATGATTAGAAATCAACAAGGGTTTTATTGTGTCTCTGAATTATATATTTTATCTGTTCTTTTATCTCTTTCTGACTGAGATTATTTTCAAGAAAAAAATTCTGAAAGCCGAGAAGGTGAGCACAAGATAGATCACCAAGGAAAATGACACTTTCCGAAACATCAAAAATCAACATCAAACTTGCACAACAATATGAATGTACTTAATACCACTGGACTGTACATTTAAAAATGACTAAGATGGTACATTTTGTGTTATTTTTACTTTACTGAAATTTTTAAAACTTGAAAAAAAATCAGCATCAAGATCTTTTCTGGGAGAAAAAGGAAAAACAAAGAAAATGCTTTAGAGGGGTGAGAATATTTGAAATAGTAGATAAAGTTAAAAACAAAGCAGTGACAGAAAGGGGATAGAAATAAATTAGGAGTTTGGGATTAAAATATACACATTACTGTATATAAAATAAGTAACCAACAAGGACCTATTATATAGCACATGGAGCCATACTCAGTATCTTATAATAACCTATAATGGAAAAGAATCTGAAAGAGAGAAAAAAAAATATATATATATATATATGTATAACTGAATCACTTTGCTATGCTCTTGAAACTAACGCATTATAAATTAACTGTACTTCAATTAAAAAAAAAAAAGCAGTGACCTTGACTTTGCACTTTCTTGCTGTAGATTCGTACCTCAGTGACCACACTGTTATTTCCCAAAAGACCCTTCAGCTGGATAAGACATTTCCTGATTGCAGCCATACTTATTGCACTTAATAATGTTTTGGTCATCCTGGTGCCAACTATAAAATACATCTTTGGATTCATAGGTAAGTTTCAGAGAGGTTTTTATCTAATCAACTCAAGCTGTCCATAAATGGAGGACAGGGAGCCAGTGATGGAAGGTCAAGCATCCTAGTCCATCTCAGGCTCACAGAATTCCTAGTAGTCCAGCTGGTCACCATCCCTCCCTCCCAGGCGACACTGGACGTTATTCATGGGATCAGAAAATGTTAGTGCTAAAACCTACTTTATAGGTCATCTAGTCTAGCTGCCTTTTCTGACAGACAAGGCAACTGAGCCCCATAGAAGTCAAGTCATATACCTTGGAGTGAACCCAGGATTTGGACCTAGGTCTTAACTCTGCATCGAAAAGAGGAAGGAAGATAGATTTTACCTACAGGATGCCCTCTTAGGTCTGTGAGTATCAGCTGAGCCTTAAAGGATGTCTTTGGAGGAAGAGGAGGTTGACTTTGTAAAGCATATTATTTCCCTTAACTGGGTGGCCTTGTAATATATCTGATTTTCCATTCTGCTGATTTGAGGGTTTACTCACATTTTAAATACAATATAAAACTTTAAAAACTCAGGTGTAGGCCACTTGAAAAGTTAGAAGTGGATCAGAAGGGTGTGTGATGAGTTCAGCCTTCTTAGTATGTGTTTATATTACTAATTTCCTATAAATTTGTAACATTCAGCCTTTTTGTTGTTTATTATATGTGATGTATACTTACTAGCCAGCTATGATGTTAGGTGCATTTAAATTTTATTTATAAACATACCTTCTTTGAATAAGCATCCATGAGCTTATAGAACTCTTCGTGCTTTGATTAGGGTCGCTTTAGATTTGGTTTCTTTCAAGTATATGCCCTTGGGTCTCTGCCCTGCTGAGTAAGACTTTGACCTGTCTGGTGTCTCTCCTCAGGGGCTTCTTCTGCCACTATGCTGATTTTCATTCTTCCAGCAGTTTTTTATCTTAAACTTGTCAAGAAAGAACCTCTTAGGTCACCCCAAAAGGTCGGGGTAAGTAAGGTTTGCAATCTCTCCCATTATAACTTGCTCTTTGACTACATAGGGTAAACCAGGAAATGCATGCACACGGTTCCAAAAAATGAATTGATGCACAAGAACCAAAAATCAAAGATGGGCTGGAACTCTCTGGTGGAGAGAAAGGGGACATGGATTTCTGTCACTCAGATGATTCCAGGATTTCTTCTCTTCAAATATTAAATGTCTTGGGCTGAGTCCGTCCTACCTGTCAAATGCTAATGGAGTTTGCCCACAGGTTTCCATATGTTCCAGTTTCCACCACCAAGCTATTGCTGCACTATCCACAGGAAATTACACAGAAAGGAATTAGGCTCCCTAGCAGTGTGATGAAAAAATTTAAACGTTTTGGTCATATTCGTTAGGTTTGTAAGGCCCCCCCCCAAAAAAAAAATGTTGCTTCTGTTTTCCACTCCTCAGTATCTTGTTGTTCCCTGGTGTGGACTAAGAAACAGAACCATTCATTTTCCAGTTAATCTCTTACAGTATAATTTACAGTCTTATTAAGCTGGGGAGTATATATTTCTTTCCTATGATAGTACTGCAAAAATATATACTAGAAATAATTGTTTTTCCAATATTAAATATTATCAGTGACTGCTTGATAAAGTCTTATAGTAAGACTTGAGTCTGACTGACTGACCCTGAATTTTGCCTGGGAATCATTTTCCTCTCTGGATGGTTCAGGGAATTTGGTATCAAAAGCTCCCCCCATCATCTTGCCCCATAATTTCCACTCTATGTAGTCCATTCTGCTTGGACTTTTACAGCAGTGCGACCTTGGCAAATTACTTGTCTTTTTATTTTCAGTTTGACCAGATATAAAAGCGAGTGAAATTATCTACTAGATCCTTTCTAGTGAAATAAAAACTTTAGCTGATCTTTCCTCATATGTAGAATTAGGAGATTGATCTGTGTGGTAATATATAAAGCTCCTTCTAGTGTTAAAATTATGAAATATTTGTATGTAATTATATGCACATGTATATATATGTGTATATATGTAATTACATACACACACATACA
This sequence comes from Mesoplodon bidens, assembly GCF_964165515.1. Classification (NCBI taxonomy): domain Eukaryota; kingdom Metazoa; phylum Chordata; class Mammalia; order Artiodactyla; family Ziphiidae; genus Mesoplodon; species Mesoplodon bidens. The sequence continues at coordinate 49,414,780 of NC_138167.1, forward strand.
CTTTGAAGTTTTTTCAAGGAATAGGAAACATACATTATATTAGGCTTTTGTTTTTGTTTGCTTTAAAATATTTAATCATATCATACATACTACTCTTTTATAACCTGACCCTTTTCACCTAAAAGATTGTGAGCGCTCCCTAGGTCATTAAATCTTTTTCTATTGCTTGATTTGTAATGATTACAGGGTATTCCATCATTTTGATGTACCAAATCAATTAACCATTTTTCTATTTTAAACATTTGGGTTAAATCTCACTACTACTGTATTCACCCTCTTTCCCCAACTAGGGTTCTAAATTGATTGAACTGCTAGGCATGGACATCTAAGCTATAAGGATAATACAATTCAATATGCAAATCAGATGGATGCCTTAAGTAAGCAACTTATAAAAGCAAACTGTACTAAGGAAGTGTAGTTTCTGTGTTCCCTGACAAGTTCTCTCTGACTTACAGGCTTCGATTTTCCTTGTGGTTGGAATCATCTTTATGATTGGAAGCATGGCACTCATTATAATTGACTGGATTTACAATCCCCCAAATTCCAAGCATCACTAACCCAAGGAAAAATACTATATTTTCCTGTTGGAGATAGTTGCAAATTATGCTCCCAAAGACTTTTGAGTTATCTCGATTGGAATGTTATTCACAGGAAATAACAGGAAGATTCCAAAGATGTTTACCAGCCATATCACCAGGCACCTGCAGAAGAGGAAATCATCATTTTCGTCACAAATGGCTGTTTATGTGTTTAAAATCTGTGGTGCACATTTCTACCCAGGTTTTACTAGAGCAGTGTGAGATGATGTATTTTTGCTTCTTCACAAGCAGAATAAGGGTAGCTGCATGATAATACCCTCTTCCCTCTCCTCCCACCTTCTCCCCCAACAAAAGTACCAAATTCCTGTATTCTCAGAACATCAAACAAAAATGCCCTGGTGGCAAAGCTATTACCATTTAATGCCTTCCCTCAATCCTGCACCAAATACTCTGGGTATATTTAATAACAGAGGCAAAAGGCATGTTTTATGAACTGTCTCTGTATGGTACATGAGACACCAGGCTAGAACATCTTATGGTCAACACTAAAGGAATATTTTGCCCATCCTGTTTGTGACATTGAATTAGTGACTTCTTCATTCAGTAGATCTTTTGTAAATGTTAAAACATCTTACAAAACATAGAGAGGGGCTTTATTTAAATTATAGAACAACAGCAAAACAATGCTTATAGCTAAACTGCGTGTTCTGGAAGCATTTACCAATGTTATTCCCAATCCTCTTGTCATAGTTTTGTCACTGAACAATGCCCTCCCTCTCGTCTTCCATTCTCATTCAGAATTTTTAGAAGACCACGATTCACGTGGAGCTACACTACCCAGTATTGTTTGATACATTTTTATTTGATAAACATTCAGTGCAGGAAACTGTGATTGCTATATGTTTATGTATATAATCTTATTCTGTAGTCATCAGAATTTTAATGTATGGTACACTTGATTTTTATTTTTTACATGTGTAGTTTTCTCTCTTCACAGTCAAACATTTATATTATTGGGGGTGGGAGTAGGGAATTAATTTGATGGGCTCAAAAATCCATGTGTATGTATCTGTTTATTGGGGATATTTTAAATTTGAAATCTGAGTTATATAGTTCAGTAATGCTCTTCTTCAATGTTTACAATATTATCGTAATCATCTAGAAGAAAATAAGTTCCCTATTTGCAAATAATTATCAATACTAAGGTTGTTCTTTTAATTTAGCAGGTCTAAAATAGGATTTCATTTATTTTAGCTTGCACAGGTATTTGCTGACATTCATTTGCTATTTAATACAATGTTGAGCCATTTTCTATAAAAATAAAAATGCTAACATTACAAAGAGATGCAAATTCTCGCTCACTTCTACAACATAGTTTCATGAAATGGATTTAAAATTAAGTATTCATTGCCTAGAATTTCTGGAGTTTGCTCCTTTTTTGTTTCTCAATCAGTATCAAGCACATTTATTGTATATTTTAGTACAGCCAAGTATGAAATATAGGTATACATAAGTATGATAAAATTAAATCATATTTCAATAGTTTTTGCTGGAATGTGCCTTAAGTAAATATATATTTGTCTTCTGTATTATTTTCTAGAGTCATAATACTGTAAAATGGTGCACTTTGTTAAGGAAATTGAGCATTACTAGAAACTATCATAACTTCTGACTTACTATTATTGGAAAAAATTTGCCAAATAGCATTTTTAAGATATATTTCTATTTTCATTCATCTAAAGAGTGTATCAAAATAGAAAGTGAAAAAAGGTACCTTCTGAGTGTTAAAAAAAATGTTTGGTCTGAATGTATTTAAATGTAAATAACAAAGATTGATCCAAAAAATTGAAAAACTGTAAAATCTGTATATATTTTGAATGCTTTACATTTGAAATGACTGACTTGAAAATATCAACATGTTTAATTATATAAATATTCAAGAGCAATACTACAGTGCCAAATAATAAAGCACCATTTTTTTCTCATGGCCTTTTTCAGGATCATAGATCTCATAGACTGCAGGACAGACAGACATATGGCATCTTGTACTGGTTAATTTAGCCCCATTTATAAACAGATGAAAACTTTATTTTCTTATTTCATTTATAAGATGGTTCAATGTATTGGGAGGCTTTTTTATTACAGAAAGTGTATATTGGTATATAATAAATGAACTTTTCAAATGACTATGATGTAATTTTCTTTCTATTGTTGAAGGCTGTGAATTATTTATACATGAAAAAAATTTTTAATCTAAATATTGTCTCTTTTATTTTGGTATATGTTCCATTCTTATTGTTACTCTTGACATATATCTAACATTTATAGATTTCAAAAATATAGTTGCCATCTTATTTTGGCAAAATACACAGCTAATTCTAAATCATTCTTATTTTATATCATCCTAGAATGAGTGTGGAAGAAATGACTCTTTATGGTGAATTAGGGAGAATTCATTTGGGATGGAAAAAAAGGCACTAGAAGGAAGATGAAAATAGTAAAATAAAGACATGGAAGATTTGGGAGAAGGGAAAGCAACATGGGAGTGATGAGGATTGGGTAGAAATGGACTAGTAGTGGGATTGACAGGTCATGTGCTAAGTTTATGCTTAACTTTCTAAGAAACTTCCCAGTAGGTCTCCAAGGTGATTCCACCATTTTCATTTTCACCAGTAATACATACAAGTTTCAGTTGCTCCACATCCCTACCGACATTTGACATTGTCTTTTGTACTTCAGAGCCTTTCAAGTAGGTGTGAAATGTTATCTCATCGAGATTTTCATTTCCATTTCCCTGATGATTAGTGTTGGACAATTTTCATGTATTTAATAGCCATTCATCTATCCTTTTGTAAAGGGTCTATTCAAATCTCTTGCTTATTTTTAAAATTAAGTTGTTTGTCTTTTTATTGTGTATTTGTCAGAGTTCTTTATGTATCCTGAATACATGTCCTCTGTCAGATTGCAAATATATTTTCCCGGTCTATGGCATGTTTACTCATTTTCCTAAAGGTGTTCTGCAATTCCTCTCTTACTGGGATAAGATAAATTGGAATGTTATTGTCATAATTAATCTTTAGATTTTCAAATTTGGAGGGTAAGAGTCTTCTTTTCTTTCTCTCTCTTTTTTTTTTTTTTTTGGCGGTACGCGGGCCTCTCACTGTTGTGGCCTCTCCCGTTGAGGAGCACGGGCTCCGGACGCGCAGGCTCAGCGGCCATGGCTCACGGGCCCAGCCACTCTGCGGCATGTGGGATCTTCCCGGACCGGGGCACAAACCCGTGTCCCCTGCATCGGCAGGCGGACGCTCAACCACTGCACCACCAGGGAAGCCCTCTCTCTTTTTTTTATGTTGGTGTATTTTTGCCTTGTAGTTAGCTTTATTTAATGTATGCTAATTTAGTTCTTGTTTTTTACAACTCTTTGATTAAAAATAACTTTTCCTAAGTCACTTTAAATCTTCATTAGGGGGCCCAGAACTACCTAGATAAGCCCAGAACATTAAAAATCCTTTCTGGCTACTTGTAATCAACTTTATTAGTTCTCTCATCCCTTGTTACAGGCACATATAGAGGAAATGAGAAATTATTTCATTTGGTTCTTATTTACCAGCTTGGAAGTTCTTTCATTTTCTCTGCATTTTCCTTCATATGCAGAAGCAGTTTGCATAACCTTTGCTTCTGTAGCATGCATCTTCATGACTGTCTTTTCCCAATAAAAAATTTTGTACTAATTATTACTGTTGAAGAAACTGATTTTTTAAAAAAAGTTTTAAAAAAACTTTACACCACACACCAAAATGAAAAAATTCAATGTGAAATCCAAAACATAACTAGGAGACATTTTAGGAAAAACTATTTGAGAGCTGCATGTGAAAGTAAAACACAGTGGAAGAAATCACAAAGGCAATGATGAATACACATAACTACACAACAGTAAAAAATAATTCTTTACATTAAAGAATAAACAATTAAAAATAATAGCTACTACAAAGTACAGACCAATATATCCTTAATATATGAAGATAATACAAATTAATAAGGGAAATACCAAGAATCTAATAGAAGAATGGGCAATGGTCATGAAATCACTGACAAGAAATGGATGGTGAATGAATATTTACAAATAGTATGACCTCGCTATGAATCAAAGACAGGTGAGTAAAAACATAATTAAATAAAATTGTTTTGCCCGTCAGAGTACTAAGATAAAGAAAAAAGTAATATTCTGTCCTGGTGAGTGTGGGGAGTGGATCACTTTCATTCTGGTGACAGAAATCTTTGTTTTGCTAATCTTATCTGGAAAGCATTCTGACCATACTTATAAAGATCCTCACAAATGTTTGTAGTAGTCAGAATCGTCCCCCAAAGGTATTCACACTCTAATCCCTGGCACCTGAAAATATGTAGGGAAATGGGACTTGGCAGATATAACTGAAATACAGATCTTAAAACAGGGAGATTATCCTGAATAATCTAGTAACATAAGCCCTTAAAACCAAAGAACTTTCTTCAGCTAAAGTCAAAAATATTCAAAGTGTAAGAGGGACTCAACTTGCCATTGATGGCTTGAAGATGGAGGAGACAACATGGAAACTGTGAAAAAGAAATGAATTCTTCCAACAACTTAAATGAGCCAATAAAATGATCCTACTCTGAGCCTCCAAATAGGAGCCTAGGGCACCAACACCTTGATTTGAGGCTTGAGAGACCCTAAGCAGAGTACTCTGTTGAACCAGCCAGACTTGTGACCCTACAAATCTGTGAGATAGTAAATGTGTCATTTTAATCTGCTAAATTTGTGATAATTTGTTATGGCAACAATATGAAACTATGAAAGTCAATGTTCTTGTCTTTTGATCCACCAATTTCTTTTATAAGAATCTATTCTCAGGAAATAATCAGAGAAGTGAATTGACTAATATGTACTCATGTATTCTTTCAACATATAATGGGTTACAATTTTGAAATACTCCAAATATCCAAAATTGTGGAATGATTTAATAAATTCTAGGACCTTCATAGGCTAGACTATGACACAGTCATTAAAAATGTTCTTGAATAATCACCAATGAAATGAAAAACTATGGTATAATATTAAGTGAAAAAAAACAAGAATAAATGCTTTCTTATCCCAAGTTTACATATTAAAAATACATGGAATAGAAAAAATAGGCATAGAAAAAAATGAAAGAGACCTAAAATGTTAAAAGTAGATATTTGTAAGTAGTAAAATAATTAGCAATGTTAGTTTTCATCTTCATATGTTTCTGTTATTTTCTAAATTTTCTACAAAGACTATATATTCCTTTTATCATTAGGAAAATCTTTTCAGAAGAAAAAATTTTCTGCCTATTTATATTTTCTGGAAAAAGAATGAAAGCATACTGCCAATTTCTATATTTTCAACTGAGTCTAAAGGCAGAATTAAATGAAATTGCAATTCACAATTAGGGAATAGTCATTGATGACTGAAGCAGAACCTAAAAGGATGGGGCAGACCATGGCCAGAGGTGAGGCTGGGACGAGATAGGGATGACATGAAGAAAACGGTATAACATAGTCAGTAGACCAGGATTTGAGTCCCATATACATGTTTTGGTCGTCATTTAATTTTATTGAGCTTTAGTTTCTTCATTTTTGCTGGAATAATTTCTGTGTAATGCAATTCCCAAAATCATTTAGCTTGGAATTGTTGGAAATGTCAGAAGATTCTTTCTTGAACATAGTCACAACTCTAGTTTAAATGTTTGGCAATAGTCACGAATAAGGGCTGGAAGAACTCTCTCCAGTGGAAGAATTCCAAAGCATACTATGCAGCAATGATTTCTGCAGCTTGGTTCTGGAAATGAGTAGATAAGTCAAATGCTTCTGAAGAACACTCTGCCTTGCCATTCAGGCTAAATAGTTTAACAGGTAAACATCTACTCAGTGAGGAACATGTGCCAGATTCCACACTAGGTACAAGAATACAGAGTAGTCGTCATCTTTAAGGAGCTTATAGTCTAGAGGAGGGAGCACATGTATACAGATAGTTACAATATAAAATGGAAAATTCTTTAGTATATACCCAGGATTCCCTGGAACTACTAAGGGGAATGCCCACATCAGCCTTGGGAAAGAGAAGTAGTCAGGGGTTGCTGGCAACAGGTACTCCATAAGCTAAATCCTAAAGTACACATTGGAGTTATCAGGTAAAGAGTTGGAGTACAAGAGCAAGCATTATGCACAAGAACATGATTCCTCTCTTTGACCACTCACTCCCCCAACACACACATATATGCACACGCTTTCCACGTACCCTGTAGTAGATTTCTTTTGCTGCTATATAAAATTACCACAGGTTTCCCTGGTGACGCAGTGGTTGAGAGTCCACCTGCCGATGCAGGGGACACGGGTTCGTGCCCTGGTCTGGGAAGATCCCACATGCCGCAGAGTGGCTGGGCCCGTGGGACATGGCCACTGAGCCTGCGTGTCCGGAGCCTGTGCTCCTCAATGGGAGAGGCCACAACAGTGAGAGGCCCGTGTACTGCAAAAAAAAAAAAAAAAAAATTACCACACATTTAGTGACTTAAAAGAATATATTTTATTTTCTTACCACAGAAATAGCAGGGATCAGTAGAAGCCCCAGCAAAATCACATAAACCAAGCAGAGCAAATAAAACAACAAAGATTCTTAACATTAAACTGTACTTAGTACTACAGCTATAAAGTAGGCCAGGACCTTTGTGTCAAATCTAAACAGAGTGACTGCCTGCTACAGTAAAAGATTTAAATAGACAGAATGTCTGATACACAATTGAAAATCATCTGTCATACCAAGAATGAAGAAAATTAAAATTTGACTGAAAAAGAAAATCAACTGATGCTAACACTGCGATGAATCAGATATTGGAATTATCTGACAAAGCTTTTAAAGCAGCAATCATAAAAATGCTTCAATGCTCAATTATAAATTTTCATGAAATGAGTGAAAAAAATAGAACATCTCAACAAAGAAACTGAAGTTCAAAAAAGAACCAAATGGAAATTATAAACTGAAAAATGCAATAACAGAAATTTAAAGAAAAATACATTGGTTGTTCTCAGTAATAGAATGGAGATGATGGAGGATAGAATCAGTGAACTTGAGTAAATATCAATAGAATTCACCTAATCTGAACAACAGAAAAGAAGGAAAGAGACTGGGGAAAGAAAGAAAGAAAGAAAGAAAGGGAGGAAGGAAGGAAGGAAGAAAGGAAGAAAGAAAGAAAGAAAGAAAGAAAGAAAGAAAGAAAGAAAGAAAGAAAGAAGGAAAGAAAGAAAGAAAGAAAGAAAGAAAGAAAGAAAGAAAGAAAGAAAGGGAGAGAGAGAGAGAGGGAGGGAGGGAGGGAGGGAGGGGGAGGGAGGAAGGAAGGAAGGAATGAGGAGAGAGAGAAGGAGGGAGGGAGGAGCGGGAGGAAGGAAGGAAAGAAGGGAGGGAGGGAGAGAGAAAGAGAGAAGGAAATAAGAGAACTGAGTTGTGAACATATGTGGCAAAAATAAACAAAAAAGTTAACATTTGTATTATCAGAATCCTAGAAGGAAATGAGAAAGAAATTGGTGCTAAAAGACTATTTGAAGAAATAATGACTAAATACTTCCCAAATTTGGTGAAAGATACAGAGCTACATATTTTAAAAATCTCAGTGATACCCAAAGGATAAATCAAAAAAAGTCCACACCAAATAATAGTCAAACTTCTAAAAACTTAAGATAAGGAAAAAGTCTTGAAAGCATCTCAAGAGAAATAAAATGTTATCTATAGAGGAACACTAATTCAAACGTTTGAGGATTTCTTATCAAAACATGTGGAGATCAGGGCTTCCCTGGTGGCGCAGTGGTTGAGAGTCCGCCTGCCGATGCAGGGGACACAGGTTCGTGTCCCGGTCCGGGAAGACCCCACATGCTGCAGAGTGGCTAGGCCTGTGAGCCATGGCCGCTGAGCCTGTGCGTCCGGAGCCTGTGCTCCGCAATGGGAGAGGCCACAGAAGTGAAAGGCCCACGTACCGCAAAAAAAAAAAAAAAAAATCGTGGAGATCAGAAAGAAGCAGCACAGCATTTTTCAAGTGCTGAGAGGAAAAGAACTGTCAACTGCAAATTCTATATCCAGCAAATCTATCCTTCAGGAATGAAGGGAAATAACTACACTCCCAGAAAAAGGAAAATGGAAAGGATTGTTGCAGACCTACTCTTAATGATTGACTAAAGAACATCCTTCAAAAAGAACATAAATGATAAAAGAACAGATGTTAGAGCAACAACAAAGAAGAAACAAAGGAAAGACCAGAAATATGGATATATACAATAGACTATTCTTCTCTTCATGAGTTTTATAAATACATTTTGTGATTGAAACAAAAATCATAATACCATCTCACACTCAAGGAAATAATTTTTTAAATGGTGAAGGTAACAGAGACCTAAATAGAAGTGAGGTTTCCACAATTTGCTCAAGGTGATTAAATGTTGATACCAGTTGACTGTGATAAGTAACATATGTATACTGCAATACCCAGAGAAACCACTACAAGACTATCCAGAGAAATACATTCAAAAACACTATAAATAAACCAAGATGAATTCCTCAAAATGGTTAACCCACTGGAAGCCAAGAAAAGAGAAACAGAATAATGAGAACAAGAAGAAACAAAAAGAAAAGAAATAGTAAAGTGGCAGACTTAAACAATTACATACCAGTAATTACTTTAAATGTAAATGGTTAAGTATACCAATCACAAAAAAAGATTAGAAGAATGAATAAGAATTATGACCCAACTCTATGCTGATAACAAGAAACTTGCTTCACATTCAATGACATAGATAGGTTGAAAGTAAAAGGGTGAGAAAATATATACAGGCAAAAAATTAATAATAATAGAAAAGCAGGAGTGGTTATATTAATATCTGATAAAGTAGACTTCAGAGGAAAGAAAAGTATTAGGGACAAAAAGGTGAGCCTTTGTCCCTATCATGTAAATAAAGATATAAGGATCAATCCAGTAGAAGTGTGCACACACCAAACAGCAGAGCCTCAAAATATGTGAAGCAAAAACTGACAGAGCTGAACTAGAAAGATGAATCCACAATTATAGTTTCAGATCTCCACATTAATCTCTCAGAAACTGATAGAACTACTAGACAGAAAATCTGCAAAGATAGAGATCTGAACAACACAATCAACCAAAATGTTCTAAATGATACACATGGAACACTACATCTCCAGCAGCAGAATATACAGAATTTTTTCAAGCACCCATGGAACATTGACCAAGATAGACCATATTATGGACCATAAAACAAACCTCAATGAATTTAAGAGAATTAAAATCATACAAAGTGTGTTTTCTGACCAGTATGGAATCAACTAAAAATCAATAACACAAAGTCATGGAAATTAAACAACACACTTCTATATAATCCATGGGTCAAATAAAAAGTATCAAAGGAAATTTTAAATACAAAGAACTGACTAAAAATTTAAAAAAAATCAAAATATGTGGGATGCATCTAATGCAGTGTTGAGAGGAAAATTTATAGCACTAAAATGCTTACATTAGAAATGAGGAAAGGTCTCAAATCAATAATTTAAGTTCCTATGTTAAGAAACTAGGAAAAAAAGAACAAAATAAACCAAAAGAAAGCAGAAGGAAGAAAAGTAACAAAGGTAAGATCATATATCAATGAAACTGAAAATAAGAATAGAGAAAATCAACAAAACAAAAGCTGATTCTTTGGAAAATTCAAAATTGATAAACTTCTAACAAGACTGACAAAATAAAAAGAGAAAAGAAAGCACTGTGTTTTAGTTTAATTGACAGCAGTTTTCCTTTTCTAGTGGTTCATAAGATAATGGTGCATCTTAAAATTTTAAAACATCTTAAGTTTAATAAAATATACTTTTGTAAAAAAAAAAAAAACACCTCACCTTATTAACATTCTTTGGTCAAAAGTATATGGGGTCTATTTTTTCTAGAGTTCCTGTGCATGGTAGTACACAACGGTATGGTTACTATCACCATGGGCTACTTTAATTCTAGAATGGTATTGTATGTGTGTGTTTGTGTGTGTGTGTGTGTGTGTGTGCCTGTGCTTTGGAGGCGGGATGGAGGGGGCCAGGCCAACCAAAGGAGGCTTACAGAAGGTGACCAAATATAACATGAACTCACTGCAATCTGAATTTTTTCCCAATCAGCCTAATTTTGGTCTAACTGGTTAACTTAGTAGACTCCTAGGAAGAAAATATTATATTCATTTTATTAAAGGGAAATTGAAGTTCCAGGAATGAAGGAATAATAGTGAAATGGTCTCCACACTGCACTTGGCCTTCCTGGTCTCCGTAAGTCCCAAGCCTGGCTCATGAAGTGTGTAGCTTCAGCAATAAGCCTCTTCGACAAGAATCTTTACTCTTAGTTTGACATTAAGTGTAACTGTCACTAAGCTGGAGTATTTCCAGCAGCCCTGCGGGTGCAGGGAGAAAACAAGAACCCCAGTTCTCCCCTGTTCATAGCTCAGCCTCCCTGGCACAGGGTCATGGAGCATTTTATCAGGGTCATTTGTGAATAAGCTACATGATATTGATTATTTTATGGTCAGGTTCCTGGTATTGTTATCTCAAAGGAAAACTTGACTGTTCTCCATAAAGTGATGGGCTTATTTTTTCTGTCATTGACAGGTTTTTAACTTAAAATTTTGGAGTCAACAAGTTTTACTTGGTGAGTAAAACATTGTCTAAACCTGGTCTGAAGCCCAAATTTCTGTTCCTAGATGGGTAATCAGCATTTCTTTTAGCCTATGCTAACTCAGCAACTTAAAAAGAACCAAAAACAGTTGCCATTTTGCATTTATCTCTTCCTAAAGGTACAAATCTTAGCCAGCTGCTGATGGGTTGCTGGATGAGTATTGCTGCTGCTGAAATGGCAGTAGTCTTCATCTTGCTGTGCATGAAAAGGAAAAGAAGAAGATGGACTATTTCATAAAATAATTATTTACCTATGAAGGATGCTCATCACGTAGATAATTTTCTATTTGATAATGTTATGAAATGAAGTACTATTTAGTAGAATTTTATGTAATTATTTTCACTACTTGTTTAGAATAAGAGTTAACTAAATTAAATTATTTTACTTCCAACTCCAATTCTGCTGATGGGAAAGTAGAAAAATTGAGAAGTGAGGCTTTGGAGGCTTGAGTGGTAGTTACCACTCCCTGCCAGGGGATCCTGAGAAAGCCCCCCTGCATCAAAGCCCTACTGTCAGAAACACAAATGACCTGAAGCAGATCCTCCCTGGGGACCCGCTAAGTCTACAAAGGCGCCTTCAGCTAGAGGAAAATTTAGAGGAAAACTTACCAAGTGAAAGTTGCAGAATTGCTGTATTCCCGTGATACTTTCAAAATCTCCCTGAATGACAGATTGCCCAACAGTTTGGGCAGAATCTCGCATTAAAGTAGAGGGCCAGGACATAGCTTCCTGGTTTATGCAACTCTTCACATCCCAGCACCATGTATCACTCATCAGTAACACACACACACTGCAGTGGACTGAATGTTTGTACACCTGCCAGTGTCATATGTTGAAGCTCTAACTCCCAATTTGATGGTATTTGTAGGTAAAACTGTTGGGAGGTAATTAGGTTTAGATGAGGTCCTGAGGGTTGGGCCCCCATGATGGGACTGGTGTTTTTATAAGAAGAAAAAGAGACCAGAATGTTCTCCCTCTCTCTCTCTCTCTCTCTCTCTCTCTCTGCCATGAAGAGGCAGCGCCATCTGCAAACCAGGAAGAGGGCTCTCACCAGATACCAAATCTGCAGATACCTTGATCTTGATTGCATGGGAGAATATATTTTTAAAGTAAATATTCACAATAATGAGAAGATAAGAGAATAGAAAACCACTTAAGCAAGACCCTTCTGAAATAAAAAGTTGCTTTTGGATTAGTTTGTCCTGATGTGTTTAAAACCATTAACTTTATGCAACGAAAATTCTCCTGCTCCAAATAAGGTTACAGCTTAGAAATTTGAGTGTTCCGTTTTTGTTTTCATGATCTTTCATCAAAAGATAACATTAGTATTTCTTAATTTTCATATATTAGTTCATTTGGAATTTTGATATTTGGTAACTTCTCCTTACTGCTCAGTGTGATGTCACTGCCATGAAATTGGAAGCATGCACTTAGAAGAGCAGGGTGAAGAGTTATCCTGTAACACAGAGGCTTTTTAAATTTAGCTTTTAGCAAGTTAGGTGACTAAGGACTTAAAATGGAAAAGCAGGTCAAAACAATTTCTTGTTGCTGATTTTGTCACCATGAATACCCACCCTGTATATTTTTAGCTTTCAGAGCACACTCACATACACAAGATAATCTTCAAAAGAAGCTCATAACCTCATGAACTACATAGAGGATTCCATAGGATTCGTTTTCCAAACATCCTTTGACTCCTTGAAGGAATTTTGTAGGAAACTGAACTACCAATCAAATCTGCATTGCTCAATTCCTAAAAGTCAGCATCAGAATACCATTGACTTTCCTGTGTAACCGTCAGCATTTGTTTAACCCTTTGGCATCATGCTGTGCTCACCCTGCCCCTTCAGAAGCCTCACAGAGTCAAACTCTCAGCCACTCTTCCTGTTCTGCAAACCTGCTGTTAGAATAGGGTCTGATACTGGTCACTTACAGCTATGGCTAAATTTAAGCCAGTTGTTTCCCTCTTCCTGGAGTATTTACATAAAAAGCTTCTCTCAAACTGAGATATAAAGCTCTGATATTTTTTGTTGTGGTTAAAAACACACCTTAACCATTTTTCATCTTGCAAAATTAAAACTCAGTACCCACTGAACAATCCCCCCCACCCTGAGCACACCCAGCCCCTGGCAACCACCATTCTAGTCTCTGTTTTTAAGAGTTTGTCTACTTTAGATACCTCATATAAGTGGAATCATGCAGTATTTGTCCTTTTGTGACTGGCTTATTTAACTTAGCATAATGTCATCATAATATTATTGTAGCATATGATAGGATTTCCTTCAACATTAATGAGTTGGAAATTTAAAAAACCATAAAATTAGAGACATAATTAGAAAGCAGTAAATAGAAGTACATAGTAAGAGGTGTTTTGTGGGCAACTTTATCAACCATAAAATCCATACTGTTCAGATTGGGTTAACCTTCCTTGAGATAAGAATAGTTGGAGAATTAGTGTGACTTAAAGTTCAAAATGGATGAACTACTTATTGTTTGCTCCTAAATATCATAGAAGGGATAAAAACCAAATCTTTAGAAGCACTAGTAAACCAAAAAGCTGACCTTAGCAGACCAGAATATTAAGTATTTTCTGTATGATGTAAAGCAGATGGACTGGACTTTGATGTTGGCAAAACCTAACAGAGTTTGGGAATCTGCTTTCCAGGCCATTGCCTATAACATTCGCCCCAGTTAAAGTCCTAAGAACACCTCTCTGGACAACAGGTTTACTCGTAGAGAATGCCCAACATAAGCCCAAGGGCTGGAGAGGGAGGTAGTGTAATGTCCCAGGTCACTCTGGCTTCTCTGTGGACATACAGCCTCACACTCAAAAGATAAGCTTCTCTGGACTTCAAAAGAAGCCCACCTATCACATCGGACAACTCACTATAGAGCCAGACCCCAGCATGTGATCAAACAGAAACAAAGCCAATAAATGGAAGAGGCAGAAAAATTATCATCAAAGCAGCTAAAGCAAAATTAATGCAAGGTAGTAAATGAATCCTAAAAAAATATTTACAGAAAAGTTTTCTGAGAATTCAAGAAAATTATATCCACTAAATGAGACGTGTTTAGTATGAAACTCAAGCATGAGAACACTAAATAATTCTTGGAAGTTAAAAATCTGGTTGCTAAAATGAAAACTCAGTAGAAGGACTGAATATAGGAACAGGGAGGACTAGAGACACACTTAGCATCCTGGAAGCTTAGGCTAAGGACTTTTCCAAGAACACAGCTCAAAAAGAAAGAAAAATGAAAACCGTGAAAAGTTAATAAACTTGGAGCTATATCCAGATAAATATACATCCAGATATTTTACCCAAGAAAATGAGAACAGAAAGCATGGAGGGAAAAATAAAATCAAAGAAATAGTAGAAGAAATTTCCCTATGCTAAAGAAAGACAAGTGTGTTCAAATCAAAAGGGCTCACTGTGGGCTTTATGCAAATATTAACAAACAACACATTTTGGTGATTTTCATGAACTCCAAGGATAAAAAGAAAATTCTACAAACTTTTAAAAAGAGAGAGAGAGGATGGAAGGAAAGGAACATTGCAAAGGAGTTAGAATGAATCTGGCACCAGACTTCTGATTGGCAAGTGAAGAAGTTAGAAAACCATGGAGAAATAGCCAAAATATTCTGAGGAAAAAGGATTTGGAAACTTTTCCCAGCTGAATTACCATTCAAGTATGAAGGCAAAATGAAGATAATTTTGAACACGCAAGCAATTTAGAAATTTTGCCACCCACAGACCCCTCTGAAAAATATTACTCAAAATAAAAATGTAATCCAAGAAGGGGAATGACAAGGGATACAAGAAATACAAGAATAGGGGAAATAGAACAAGTAACCTGGAAAGCATATAATTAAGACAAATAATTTCTTATAGTGCAGCTGTAATATGTTTTCCAACTGTTGAGCAAAGATTCCTAAAATAGAAAATGTAATTTTAAAATAATTTGTAATGATAGTAGTAGTAGTAGTAGTAGTAGTAGTAGTAGTAGTAGTAGTAGTAGTAGTAGTAGTAGAAGAAGAAGAAGGAGGAAGAGGAGGAGGGGGAAGGGGATAAGGGAGGAGGGAGAAGGAGAAAGTGGGGGGAAGCAGCAGCAGCAAAGGATGAAGGAGAGGAGTGGGGAGGTGGGAAATGAGAAAAATGATGTCAATGGTCCTGTCTTGTATAGTTTTAAGGGTAGGCTGGAGGGAGGGTACAGGTTAGTGGGAAGCACCCCTCCCCCAATCTGTCACTGAAGATTCCATTAAGCTCTCAATTCAATTAGCAGAAATCACAATTTATGAAGGAACCCTGTAGGGCAAGAGCAGATGTTGCATATCCTGGTGCAACTTGTTCCTGACCACTTGTTTGTTTATTAAAGAAGTTGTCCATAAGGTTATCATCCAAATCTGTATATGCATGAGAGTGAATGGGGCTACTAACTGAATGGATGCAAGGACTACACGCATAAACCAGGACTTTCCTGGAAAATGAGGGTAAATGGTCATCTTGTCTATAAGGTAGCCACCTGTCAGTCACATTGACTACACTGGATAGAACCCTGTCATGTTGGAGAAAACAGCTGGATCTTTGCTTGGCCACAAATCATTGATGGGTTTTCCTCAGCATTACTGAAGAACTTACGTTCTGATGAACGTATGTAATTCCATGTAAAGAACGGTTTGCAAACATCAGGTTCTGTTAGTTGTTTTTTTGTTGGGTTTTTTTTTTGTTTTTTTAATTGGAGTATAGTTGATTTACAATGTTGTTTTAGTTTCAGGTGTAGGATCTGTTAGTTCTTGAATCAGACTCTGCTAATGACTATTCTTGTCAAGAACCTCCTCCTCTGCCATCTTGTTTACTCCTGAAGTGGTTAAATCTAACAAAGAAGGTGCCAAATGTGAGGTCTATTGCAGCCCTTGTTTAAAATGATCATTTTCTCACCTTAAAAAGCTGAGACGGGGGTTGTAAAATGCTCCTTTGAAGGGACTTAAAAGATAAAATTGCTATCTCAGAGGCTGAAAGCTCGGCACCCAGTATCCACTTGGCTTGGTCACAGCTGAGGAAAACATAAGGAAGGATGTATAGACGAAAAGACCATCCAACAGCCTTATTCAACTCAACTGTGCTTGAAGTGCAGGAAAACAAAGCAGCTAATAGCTGTAAGGGCCCCAGGCGAGCCAGACTCAGGGTTTCCCACTCACAACCCGTCTCTGCTTCCTGCAAATCTAAAGGACATCTTTACAGGCAAGGCTTACCCTGACATGAGCTTCCCAGAACATGGGCCCTGAATGCAGGTTCTGCTACATCCTCTCAGACTTGAAAGTGTTTATTCTCTATCAATGTACTTCTACTTTCTTGCTTTCATCAGGGTCCTTTTCTGAAATCACCCTCATATTTTTCACTCAAGGGCAGGACTTAGTATAAAATAATTAGAGCAACATGGATGTAGCTTGAGGGCATTATGCTAAGTGAAGTAAGTTAGAGAAAGACAAATACTGTATAGTCTCACTTATATGTGGAATCTAAAAAAGCTGAAGTCAAAGTTATGGAGAATAGACCAGTGAATGCCGGGGCAGGGGGCAAAATGGGTAAAGGTGGTCAAAGGGTACAAACTTCCATTTATAAGATAAATAAGTCCTGAGGATGTAGTGTACAGCATGGTGATTACAGTTAACAATACAGTGTTGTATATTTGAAAGTTGCTAAGAGAGTGAATCTTAAAAGTTTCTCATCACAAGAAAAAAATTGTAACTAAGTGAGGTGATGGATAACTAACTTTATTACGGTAATCATTTTGTAAAATATACATGTATCAAATCATTATGTTGTATACCTTAAACTAATATAATGTTATGTTTCAATTATATCTACAGTTATTATTTATAACTGTAAAAAAATAGGATCCTATCCAAAGTGGTTTAGTTCTTAAAGATTTAAAAGAAAAATCCCTATGATGCAAGGGAGGCCCCAGAATATTCCTAAATTATGTCTTTTTTTTTAAACCAGTAAATAAATAAAAGTGAACCAATGGCACAAACAATGCTTACTATGTGCCTGAAACTATTTTAAATGCTTTACAAATATTAATTCATTATAGTGAAGTGAAAAGGGCTTTACTCTAGAAAAGGGCTTTACTTTAGAAAAACAATAATATAAAATGTTTCTAATAATGTAAAAACCCTACTTTTAAGTCAGGAAAAGGAGAGAAAGAGGGAGCAGAAGGGCAGGAAAGAGGGGAGGGAGAGCAGGGAACCAAGAAACAGAAACAGAAAGACCAGGTAAGGAGAGATAGAAAGTGGAATTTTTTTCAAGAGGGGAGTTAATTGATGAAGAAAGTTAATAATGAGAGAGAAACAGTATGAAAAGTTACTCATCAAAAACTAGCCCCCTTCCAGCATTAGTGTTTTGGGAAAGCCTTTTGTAAGAGCATGACACTCATAGTAAAGAGAAAAAAACATAAAGGTTTGTTTCTACTCTGGCCTGAAGAAGCTTCAGACTCCCCTACCCTGGAGTCTGCCTTTTCCCATTGATGAGCAATGCCAGACCAATAACAATAAAAACAGATAATATGAATTGAGCATCACCCATATCACTGATACTGGTATTAACTATTCTAGCCCTTGGGTCAGGTTCTGCAATGGGCTTGCTCACCTCTCTTCCCTTACTAATGTGGCTGATGCCATTGGGCTACCGGTATACTTTGTGCAGTCAGAAAATAGGAGATGAAAAGTGAAAGACCACATTTCTGTGATTCCTTAAGAGTTCAGTTAGTCATACAGCTTAGGCCAACAGATATACCTGTATGAGATTTGGAAGAGTCAAATTCTAGGGTATGGGCTTCCCTGGTGGCGCAGTGGTTGAGAATCTGCCTGCCAATGCAGGGGACACAGGTTCGAGCCCTCGTCTGGGAGGATCCCACATGCCGCGGAGCAACTAGGCCCGTGAGCCACAACTACTGAGCCTGCACACCTGGAGCCTGTGCTCCGCAACAAGAGATGCCGTGACAGTGAGGGGCCCGCGTACCGCAATGAAGAGTGGCCCCCACTTACCACAACTAGAGAAAGCCCTCGCACAGAAACGAAGACCCAACAGAGCCAAAAGTAAAATAAAATAAATAAATAAATAAAAGAAATGCATTTCCATTAAAAAAAAATTCTAGGGTATCTAGAAAAGGAGAAGTTGTGCTTTATTAGTTCTTCTGGAAAATGGTGCCATGGGAGTATTTCTGTGTCAGATATAGAAGAGGCTGGTCTTTTAGGCCCACTCCTAGCTTTATGAGTATTGGGAGCAAGGGGATACATTTACTTGCCCACATCATGGCAGAGGTCAGGGGTAGGAGACATTCTAGAACCAGTAGCTGTGGTGGCGGTTTCCTATCTTCCCAGATTCCTGGTTGTGGTTGAGGCACAAGCTCACTTAGTGGGCCAGTTCTTCAGGACCATTTTAGGAGTCATTCTTAGAAGCTGAGCCTACAGCCTGTTACTCCAGCCTCCAGTTTTCAAAGCATCTAATTCTCTACACTAAATCGCTTTCTGTTTAAGCTGGCTTGAATGGATTCAGTTAACTATGCTGACCTCTCACTGGGGTAACTCGATTGACTGGGACTGGATATCTGACTTGGTAGATTGGAAGGTAGTGATGACCCAGTTGCCATTAAAGAATAGAATAGAACATGCAATGACAAAATAGCTGCCTAAACCATCTTTAAAGCCATATGGAACAAGTGCCTGTTGGCACTTTTGGCAGATGGGGACTATTTCCATAGCACAGTATAAGAGGCACAAGAAATACAAGACAGCACTGAGGGCTAGATGCTTCTAGTGCACTTTGGAGCTTAAAGAAAGGAAATTCAAGGCTCAGTGTTGTAAGTTTTTAGATCAAGGCATGATCAGAGAACCAGGGAATTTCTCAGATTACCCTAATATAATCTCTTATCTCAAGAAAAATATATGAAAAATCTGATGCAGAGTGTCATCATGTGGTTTGGGAAATTGAGTCTTACAATTTTATGTGAAAGCAGAGCATTGACTGAGAAAGAGTGGAACCATGAAAATTAGAATGGTGACATTTGGGAGAATAAGATGGTTCTGAATCCCCCCAACTCTACTGATCATTCTTTGACAGGAAAATCACCCTCTCATTCTCTATCTGAAATAGTTCTTGCTTAAAGTCTCCTCACGTTCCATCTATACCACCTCTCATTTCTTTCAGATGTTTAACTGCATCCCAACATGACCCAGGAGATCAATTAGAAAATCAAATACAGGAAGGAAATGCTTACATGGTCTCCAAATTACAAAACTTTGCTAATTAATTTACCTATTGCTACATAACATATCAACCAAAACTTTAGAGGCTTAAAGCAACAAAAGCTTTACCTAGCTCATGAGTCTGTCTTTATCAGTTTGGGCTAAGAACAGCTGGGTGATCATTCTAGTCTGGATTAGGATCAACTATTTATGCCTGGGTTCACTCACATGCCTGAGATCTTAGCCGGAATGGCTGGGGTGGCGGTGGAATATTCATATGATCTCTCATCCTCCAGTAGCATAGCCTGGGTTTGTTCATGTGGTAGTGGAAAAAAAACTTACAGAATTGAAAGTAGAAATAGATAAATCCACAAACATAATGGAAGATTTTAGCTGCTATTTCTTAGTAACTGATATAATCAGATTAACAATCAGAAAGGACATAGACAATTTGAACAACACAGTTAACAAACTTTTCCTAAAATACATACGCAGAGCTCTGAACCAACAATTACAGAATATACTTTCTTTAAAATTGTTTATGGAATAGTTACCCCAATTACTCATAGGCCTCAAAGACTTTTCAAATATCAAAATCATACAAAGTATGTTCTTAACACAATGAAATTAAGCTCAAAATTAATCATAAAACATAAGTTAAAATCTCCCAATGCTTAGAAATTAAATAAGGATCAAGAAGGTATCACAGTAGAAATTGGAAAATATTTTTAACTAAAGGTTAGGAAAGATATTACAGATCAAAACATGTGGGATGGGGCTTCCCTGGTGGCGCAGTGGTTGAGAGTCCGCCTGCTGATGCAGGGGACACGGGTTCGTGCCCCAGTCCAGGAAGATCCCACATGCCGCGGAGTGGCTGGGCCCGTGAGCCATGGCCACTGAGTCTGCGCGTCCGGAGCCTGTGCTCCGCAACGGGAGAGGCCACAGCAGTGAGAGGCCCGCGTACCACAAAAAAAAAAAAAAAAGAAAAGGAAAAAACAAACGTGGGATGAGAATAATGCTGTGCTTATAAGAAAATTTATTGTGTTAAATGCACATATTTAAAAAGGCATAAGTACCCGTAAAGAGAAGTTTAAAAATACAGCAAATTATGCCTAAAGGAAGTAGATAAAAAGAAATAATAAATAACCAAAATTATTGAAATAGAAAACTGGTATACTAGAGAAATAGTCAATAAATCCAAAGATGGCTCTTTGAAGACTAATGAAAAGAATAAACTCCTCAGAAGACTGATCAAGAAAAAAGAGAAAATATTACAAATTACAGCAGGAATGAAAAAGAGACTACTATTATGGATCCTACTGACATTAAAATCACAATGAGAAGTTATATATAACTTTATGTCAATACATTTGAAAATCAAGATGAACTAGACTGATTCCTTGAAAAATAGTTTCCCCAAAATAACATTGAAAAAAAGTTTTATATTTATTGAAGATGTTGAATCTGTAATTTAAAAACATCCCAGAAAGAGAATTCCAGATCCAGCTGGATTCACCCATGAGTTCTTCCAGACTTTTTAGGAAGCAACAATAATCAACCTTACATAATTTTTTTCTGGAGAAGAGAAAAAGAGAGAATTTTTACTGTTTTTTTTTTTTTTTAAATTTTCGGCTGTTTTGGGTCTTCATTTCTGTGCGAGGGATTTCTCCAGTTGCAGCAAGCGGGGGCCACTCTTCATTGTGGTGCACGGGCCTCTCACTATTACGGCCTCTCTTGTTGTGGAGCACAGGCTCCAGACGCGCAGGCTCAACGGCCATGGCTCACGGGCCCAGTTGCTCTGCGGCATGTGGGATCTTCCCAGACCAGGGCTCGAACCCGTGTCCCCTGCATTAGCAGGCAGATTCTCAACCACTGCGCCACCAGGGAAGCCCTTTTTACTGGTTTTGTTGTATGAGGACGTTAATCGTGGGCATGGACATAAAAAGAAAAGAAAATTATGGACCAGTCTTTCTCAGTAGATGCAAAAACCTTAAACAAAATATTAGAAAATAAGATTCTGAAGTGTAAAGAAAAGGAAAATGTATGTAGACTAAGTTGAGTTTGTTTCAAGAGCTTGAAATTGGTTTATCATTTCAAATGCAATCAATGTATCTCACCTACATTAATAGAATAAAGGAGAAAAAAGCATATGGTCAACTTGAAAGATGCAAGAAGGCACTTAATAAAATGCAACACTCTTTTATGATAAACTGTTAGCAAATTAGAACTGAAAAGCAAATTAGAACTAAAAAAGGAAATTTGTGTTCTCATAGAGTATTTATTAAAACTTACAATATATGTCAGACTTTTAATTGTTTAATAATTTTCAAGTGGGAGAATATATTTGTAATACATGTATCTGACAACGAACTCACATCCAGACTCTATAAAGGACTTCACAACTATAAGAAAAAGGTTGGTAACCCAATTTTTCTAAATGGTATTTCACAAAAGGGAATCTCCAAATGGCCAATACAGTGAAAAGATGCTCAAGCTCATTAGACATCAAGAAAATCCAAATTAAATCCACACTATGTTACCAGTAGACATCCACCAGAAATAAGGTCTAAAGAAGAAGGAAGAAGAGGATGGGGAGTGATAGGAGGAGGGAGAGGAGGAGAGGGAGAGGAGAAAGAGGAGAAGGAGGAAGAGAAAGAGAAGAGAAGGGGAAAGGGAGAAGGAAGAGAAACAAGAAGGAAGAGGGAATAGAAGGAGGAGGAGGGGGAGAAGACAGAGAAGACTGAGAAAAGGAAGAAATGGGAGAAGAAAGGCCAATGTTAATAAGGATACACTCAGCACCTGAGGCTTTACCGATACAGCACATGGGCATGTAAATTCATACTACTGCTTTGGCAAGGTGTTCAGCAGCATCTTCTAAAGCTGAATATACGTATACTATATGATCCAGTAATTCCACCCAGAGGAATAGACCCAACAGAAAAGGTATATCAAAAGATATACAAGAATACACTCATTTACAGCACTCCTCATAAAAACCTCCCACTGAAAACATCACAGTGTCCATCAACAGTAGAATAAAAAGAAATCGAAGTGTATTTATACAATAGAGGAGCGAAGCAATGGGAATACACAAAATACAACTACACACAAAATCACGGATGAATCTCATTAATGTAATGCTGATCATAAGAAGACAGACACAAAAGAAAGCATAAATAGAATTCAAGAACAGGCAAAACTAATCTATGGTGATAGAAGCCAGGAGAGTGGTTACTTTGAGAGGGGTAGGCAGGAACTGCAGGAGGGCTTCTGGGGTTCCGTGGAGGGGAACGGTCCTGGGTGTGTCCTGTTTTTACCAGCTGGCTGCTGGTTTCAGTTTATGAAAATTCAATAAACTCTACACTTATGATTTTGCTCATGTCTATATTTATGTTATTCACAAGGAAAATTTTAAATTAAATCTCTTCCTTGCCAAAATATGTAAAAAGTATTCATTTTCTATTTATTCACGAACTTTAATCCCTTTCTTAGCATTAGTATCTTTAGTATCATGTCTTGCTATCATTTGAAGAATTTATCTTTTTGAATAAGGTGCTTACAAAATTTTATGCCTAAAATTTTCCTCAAATTTGCATTTTATGGTTTATAGGTTTGAAATGATTAATACATTTAAATGATTTGGTTCTGTAAATTTGTCTACCTGAGAAAATCTCTCTCTACAGGCATTGAGGTACCTGGTAAGCTCCAAGCAAATGCTGCTGAATTGAAGCTATTCTTGATTCAATATTTTTATATTGAAGTGTGAAAATTTTTGAAGCCCAGATATTTTCTCAGATAGTGTCTTTTTGCCTGCATTCAGGATATATTTCTTTGATAAATATTTTTACAGAAGAAAACTTACCAATTCTATTTATGATTCTTTTGAATTTTTGCCATATTTAGAGACTGAAAAATAGTAAAAAAAAAAAAATGTGATTAGTCAACTCCAGATAAATTTAGTCCTAGTGTCAGTCATTGGGGATTGTCCCCACCTTCCTTCTCACTGAGGTGGCATCTATGTTGAGGCTCAGGTACCATCATGGCATCAGGGGAGGCATCTAGATGTTAGTCACCTGTCCACATTGACATTCATTGCCATGGCCATTGTCCCACCCGGTTATGGCATCACCCCTTTATGCCAGCATCTTCTAAGGGGTCACATTCTCCCTGATTTTGAGACATACTGTCCTTCAAGTTCCTTTGAAGACATCCACTTACAACTGATATAACAACTTCAGGTCTGTCAGTTTGCTCGTATCTAGTTTTTGTGCTTTTCTTGGGGTATGGAAAAATCCTGCTTTCCTTGCAACTCCTTCTGACTCCTTTCTATTTTTAAATGGGTTGTGGCAAAGCTTCTGGGGCTACCTCAGACCCTCCAGCCCTACTCCCCATACAGCTATCTCTTTTTATTTTTAATTTATTTTATTGAAGTAGAGTTGATTTACAATGTTGTGTTACTTTCTGCTGTAGAGCAAACTGATTCAGTTATGCATATATACATTCTTTTTCATATCCTTTTCCATTATGGTTTATCACAGGACATTGAATATAGTTCCCTGGGTTACCCAGCAGGACCTTGTTGTGTATCCATGCTGTATATAATAGTTTGCAGATACAAACTATTCCCAAACTCCCACTCCATCCCTCCCCACCTCCTTCCCTCTTGGCAACCTCAAGTCTGTCAGCCATCTCAGATTTTCATAGGATGCTGCTGCTGAGTGAGCACTTCCCAGGTTTCTGGAGAGAAAAAAGAGCACCTGACCCCTTTGCTCAGGGTTTCCCACTGTTGGCAGAATTATTCTATTAGCCAGCCACCCACCATGTTAACCACAAGGTAGGGAAGCAGGGCACAGCACACCTGTTCAGGGAGTATCATCATCAGCTTGCTCTCTGCTTGTCCTCTAAATTTACTCTCTTTCTAAGACCCTTCCCCTGCCGGGAGCAGAAGGGCTGGTGAACCACTCAGTAGTTTCAATAGGAGAGGCTTTTTAACACTTAAAAAACAAGGATTTAATGCATTTATTCTCTGTTCTCTTGTGCTGATTTCATTGGGGGACAATAAAATCTTCTATCCCCAAGAGGAGAAGGTTACAGGGTAAACAAATAACATAAACAACAAAAACCACATGGAGGAATGTGATCTTGCCCTATAGCTGGTAGCTATTCCTTTACAGCACTTGTTACAGGACAGCCAAGGTGTCTTTTTTTTTTTTTAACATCTTTATTGGAATATAATTGCCTTACAATGGTGTTAATTTCTGCTTTATAACAAAGTGAATCAGTTATACATATACATATGTTCCCATATCTCTTCCCTCTTGCATCTCCCTCCCTCCCACCCTCCCTATCCTACCCCTCTAGGTGGTCACAAAGCACTGAGCTGATTTCCCTGTGCTATGTGGCTGCTTCCCACTAGCTATCTATTTTACGTTTGGTAGTGTATATATGTCCATGCCACTCTCTCACTTTGTCTTAGCTCAACACTTGGAGTAGACTTTGCATGTGCAGATGCAAAGCCTAAAATCTCTATGCCCAATAGCAAGGGCCCTGTTAAAAGTAAACATTGGCTCTGGGACAAGACAGCAGAGCACACTGGGGAAAGGACGACAGAACTGGATGATGAATGAACAGGTCACCAGACAATACCAGAATTTGTAAAACTTGATTCCTTTATATGGAATAGTGTTTCTCAACTGGGGGTCTTAGACTCATGGCGTTCTTTAAGTGCACTTTCTTCTTTTTTTCATTTAATCATTTATTGTCAAAAATATAGTCACTGTATAGTATATATGCTTTCTCCCACAATTTCTGGTTACAGAAACAAACTCCTGATATTGGCTATTACAGACTAGAACTGGGTTATACATATTAGCATTTGTTACTGTGATCTACTGTTTATACTTTAAATGCATTTTCAGTGATCCACATGTTCCCTACAGAAATTCTTTAAGTCTATATTTTCTGTTTGATGGTAACCTTAAAAATTACTACAAACATATTAGGAATCATCTAGACAACCACTTTATCGTCAAATACCATCGTGCAGTTTTAGTTCCCACTCCATTTGTGTTTACAGCAGCCACAAGGAGTCATTTTAAGTGACCTCACTTAAGTTTCAACGCATTGAAAGCATGTTTGCCTGATAATAGATCAGCAGCCAGACCTTAGGTGTCCTAATATCAAAACAGAAATGCCTGTCCCTTATTCTCAGTTACACTCAAATTGAATTATTTTGCCAGTTATGAACACGCAGGTTCTCTTTTGAATGATAGTTTTCAATTAAAAAATGTTCCATAGTGTGCTATTTCAATTTTTTAATATTAGTTAATAAATGAGATTGAGTTGACAATATGAAACAATCTCCTGCCACCACATAATATAATGAACTAGTCTCACGATTCCAGGCTACTGTAAAAAAAAGAGCAGCTGAGGGTTTTAATCCGGGTTTTAATTTCTGCTAAATGAAGACCAGATGATGTCATTGTGTACCTTATGAGAGAAATTTCTTATATTTGAATGAAGAAAGGGGTGGGATACTTGAGTCATCTCTTGGCTCAAGAAAGCTCAGGGAGGGCAAACTTGGAAGCTCCAAACAACACGCATTTAGGTTTCAAATTGCAACTTAGCCAAGGAAAACAATTACCCATCACACTGAAATACTATTGTTAATTTTGAATACTGCAGGTTTTACAGCTTTGTTTTACAGCTTTGTTGATTTTTAGCATATAATTTGGTTTTGTTCTTGCATCTGTATAGGAATGATCAGCCATATTGAGTTTATAACTAATTTTTCTTTTTTTACATAGATAAGAAAAATTAAAAACAGTTTGAGTTCTCATCAATAAACCTTCACACACACACACACACACACACACACACACACACACTCATGCACACACAATCCAGGTCCAGTGTTTCTAACTGTGAACTCTTCCAAACATTCAAGAAGAAATAACAATACTTTTATACAAATTCTTCCAGAGAAGAAAAATGTATAAGTGTTCCCAGCTCATTTTCTGAGGCCATTGTAACCTTGACCCCAACAACTGTGAAGAGTATTGCAATAAAAGAAAATTGCAAATCAATCTCATGAACAAAGATGCAAAAATGCTCCACAAATTGAATAAAAGTAGACTTTTCACTAGAGTTTGTGACTCACTGATATACAGAGAAGTTAGACATTTATATTAGAACAACACTATGTAGCACCTACTTGTTGTTTATATAAGTACATTTAATGGAAACATTTATTTGAAAAGTCAATAGCAGCATTTTCCTAGTGAGACAATCTTTTTTTTTTTTTTGGTTTATTAGTCCTTTAATTGTTTTTCCCACCTTGTTTAAGAAAAAAAAAAGGTTCTTTAGTTAGTATAGGATATGCAATATTAACATATTTTATTAGTATTAATATATGGGTTTTTAAAAATATTTTTCTTAAGTGGATATGCATTTCTTCTTTTTCTTATATAATGTCAAAATAAAGACCTTTTACTAAAATTATTTGGACATCACAATATCCCAAAGAGAAAGCAGTAGGAATAATATGGTATTTATTCCCATTATATATGTGGAGAAAGTGTCATAGTTAGATTAAATTGCAAAGTAAGACAGTATTTGTGTAAAGCCTTGAAATCAAGGCTAATAATTCTTATATTGTTTATATTCTATCAATGTGGTTATATTTGCCCTTACAGCTACAAATTTTAACTCAGTTTTGCAGTGGCATTAACAAAGGCTAATGGTGGTGTCCTCACTGGTGAAAAACATTTAAATAATTCTAATTTTTAACCATTTCAGTTAATATTAATTGCATTTGGCTGTCAATCATCATTTAGAAATGATTAACCAGGATCACTTTGATGAATGGAGTCATATTCTGCTAATATATTATTTTTAAAACGTGACTTCATTTTTTATCTGACAAAACACTCAGATAGGCCTTGTTTCTGGAAGATGGGGGTGTGAAACAAAGAGAACGTTAACTGCTGTGAATAATAAAGGAAAAAAGATGGAGTTCCTCTGGTTGCCCAGGAAAGAGGATCTGAGGAGACTGGGCTAAAAAAGGAAGAGAGATGAGAAATTGAAATTGAATGAGAGAGGAAGAGGCTTAGGAACTTGTCCTGTGAGACAAAGCAGTGGCCAGGCACACCTTCCTGGAAATGGGAATGTCCCATGGACTTTCCAAAACAGGGGTGTCTGAGAGTACATGGTAAATTGAAGCCACTGTGGTATACTGCTGCTGTTACCCTCTAAACCTTGGATGAAATTATTCTAACTGGCTTTGTGATGGAGATACTTCAGGGAAATCTAGGACAAGAAACTGTGTCTCTTGGTAGAACAAAGAACAGCCACAGGACGTGAGAAGTAAGTGGCGGTTTCATGAGCAAGAGCTGCTGTAATATGCAGGAGAGCACACAGAGCCGGGGGAGGGCACCATAGATAGGCCCTTTAGCCATTTTAATTTTAATATCAAGAACAAAATGACTCTTTGAGATGATGACTCTTGAATTAAATATATACAAGAATAATAACAATATTTATTGAGTTCTTCATGTGTACAGTTTTTCCAAGCTCCTTCAACGTATTAACATCTTTAAGTTTTACAACAACCATATAATTAAGTAAACTCATTATTTCTACTTTACATATGAAGTTGAGATAACTTGTCAAAGATCACACGACTCTTACATGGTAGAGCTGGGATTTGAACCCAGGGAGCTGGTGTACCAGAGCATCTGTTCTCACCTGCCAAATCATACCGTCTCTTAAAAATAAAAATTAAAAATACATCTGCATTTGTTTCTCTTTTAAGGATTCAGTCATGCATTAACACAGACAATCAGATTAAAAAAAACTGAAACAAACAAACAAACAAAAATCCACCTTTCTATTGACTTCAAAGGCTCAAAGTTATAGCTCAGCTAATATTGCCTCAGACCAGAACCATTTCTCTTTCACACAGACCGCCTTCCAGGCTAGTCTTCCTTCCTCCAGGCCTAGCTCCCTCAACTCTTTCTCTAAGTGCATTAGTTTATACAGCGATTAATTTAAGACACAAATCATGTGGGTTACGTGTCTGGCCTGGGTAGAAACTACCTGACTATCTCAGTCAAGACTTCGGTAATCAGGGGCTTCCCTGGTGGCGCAGTGGTTGAGAGTCCGCCTGCCTGATGCAGGGGACACGGGTTCGTGCCCCGGTCCCGGGAGATCCCACATGCCATGGAGCGGCTGGACCCGTGAGCCATGGCCACTGGGCCTGCGCGTCCGGAGCCTGTGCTCCACAACGGGAGAGGCCACAACAGTGAGAGGCCCGCGTACCGCAAAAAAAAAAAAAAAAAAAAAAAGACTTCGGTAATCAGAGTATGCTCAACCAATTCATCATCATGCCTTCCAGAATGGCTCCTTTTTGAAGCTAATTTCTGGTCAGTTGGTGCCACTCTCTGCTCTCCTTCCTCCAACAGCTGGACAGTTGACACAGGTGGAGAAAACCATACTACTCTGCCAATCTGTGTTCTCCATGCTCTGCTGAGTCCTCAGTTCTGCCCTTCAATCTTTGTGCTCCCTTTGTTTACCATCTTCTCTATATTCAGTTACCACTGTAAACCTTGACCATCCTCAAGTCCCTAACACACGCCAATCTTCTCATTATTATCTGATGGCGTTGCTTCTCACTGGAGCAAGCAGCTTTAAGCTGCTACAACTTCCACATGGTCTTCTCCTCACCCCTTCCACTGCTCCTATATTCTGTTGATATGTTTCATGTGGTAACAGCACTTCCTACCCTGTCACTCAAGCCTGCAGAAAGGGAGTCATCCTTCACCCCTCACCAATCCTCAATCAATTACCAGCCCTTTCCCAATACCTACCAAATCCTTTCCAGATTTGTTATTGTCTCATCATTCCTTCTAACACTGACCTAGGATGTCTTTATCATCTTTTAGAAAGTCATTGCCATTGTTTTCTTTTGGTTTCCCTGCATCTGTTTATTTCCCCCTTGAAATGTATCACTCACATGTACAGCCTTTTTGATCAAGTTCAAATCCAATTTGCACCACACCATGCTCCCTTGAGTTCCCTGTGTTCTGATGTGTAGGATAAAATGTAAGCTAAGTTCCCTTTTTGGTTGTCCTTCAGTATTTTATGAGTGATGGTTTCATCAGGTTCATGTATTTTAAAGCCACTTGTGTTTTTCAGCTCTATAGCATCAGGACAAGATAAAGAGTCTTGGCATCTTGAAATTTTTTTGCCAGCCCTGAATGGCTAGATTATCTTTATGCCTCTCAGCCCTCTGCTTCAGAATGAGAGAGGAAAAGGCAGCAGGAATTGAAGAGGAACATATATTTTTATTGTTGTTTTCTATTTTCTGGAACTTAGGATCCAGCAATGGTGGAATAGGCAAGTGACTTGGGCTCTTTATATAATTACTTACACAGCTGGCACACAACAAACACAGGCTCATTAGACACATTTAAGGAAAAGCATGGCATATGATAAAAGAAAGTTACCAAACAAATTTTTTCCTTTGCAGGAGCCATGTAATATTCAAGTGAAATTGCTTTTGTGGTGCTTTCATGCATTCTGGCACCTTTGGGTGAGGATGTCTCTTTGTTCCCGAGCTCGTTCCCACATGTTCGTGCAGTCACAAGTTGTGCTAAATGCATGCTATTAGAATTAACACCACATATTTTGGGAACTTGTCATGTCTGAGAACAGAAGCTTCCTCTTTTGGTGGACTGAGGCATATACTTGCTTGTTTCAGTTCACTGCTTCCTTCCCCAAAGGCTTATCATCTCAAGGAAACTGACAGCTCATTATTTCAGAACTTGGAAAAAGCATTGGAATTGGCAAGTGTGAGCCTGTCTTCCCCACCAAGGCTGTCTCCCTGATCCTCAATTCAGTTTTACTCAATTACACAAATATTTATTAATTGACTTAGGTCCAAAGAACTAGGTGGGGTGCCTCAAGGAGCAAAGGGAGCATAGACACAACTTCTGCTATCAGAAGTCTTATGATAGGGGCATTACACAACCCCCTGTACTATAAGGTATAGTAACGCATCCTGAGATGGACAGAGTGCTCTGTGGGAGGAACAAGGAAAAGAAAGGACACCCCTTGTGCCCTTGGCCACACTCTACACAAGGGTCCGTGCAGCTCTGTCCTTTCCTAGCTGAGCAGAAAACTCATCTCAGAGCCTTTTCTTGTCTCTCCTACCACAAAGAGTTGGACTGAGAATTAAACAAAATGTTTTATGTGAATCTCCTTAGTAGAGTATCCCAAAGATAGTGGGAACTTAGCAAATGTTAGTTTCTTTCGCTTTGATGGTATCTTTGAGATGGATTCTCCCCAAAATGGGTGTGAAGTTTTCAGGCAGAGAAGGGGCCTGGAGACAGGCATTTGGGGCAGAAAGAAGATCATGAGAGGACACAGAGGTGGGGAATGGATTTTGTCAAGGAAAGAACGAACGCTCCAGTTTTGCTACTTGGAAGTAAAGAGATGGACTTGGAAAGGTAAGTAGGGGCCAAACTGAAGGGGCAGCAATATCTGGGTAGGCAGGGTGGTGCAGTGGTCAGGCCTGGGCTTTGGAGCCAGATTGCTTAGGTCCCACTCCTGGCTCTGCCCTGCCTATTCACTGTGTGACCCAGAGCAGACTTCTAACTCTGTGTCTCAGTTCCTTCACCTATAAAATGGAGTTACTATGAATGCCTTTGCCATATTCCTTTTCTGTGGATTAAAAGGGTTAAAATTTGTAAAGCAATTGGAACTGTGCCTGGCACATAGTAAATGCCCAATAAAAGCTGGCCAGCTCTTATTAGCAGGCTGAAATATTCATCCTGAAGTGACATAGCCAGAAGGCATACTACAAATGCATGCTACTCAGAGGACACTTGATCTGCCTTTACCAAGTAAATGGGCCTTTCCGATATGAGAAACGGCTCTGCCATTTACCTGGTCGAGATAACATGGAGGTTTCTTAAAAGAACAGGTGTGAACTGTTCCTCAGACTTTCTATTCTTTGGATGATACCTGTAGGCCCCCCCCACCTCCATGAGGCTCCCTAGTTCCACCCCCAAAGGAGGACTGTCAGCTGCCAACTGGAACCTCCTGCCAATAGCAGACGTCACCTCTTCCTTCTTGCTAGTGGTTAGAGGACCAAGGGTATTGATCTCGGAGAGGTAGCAGTGAGCATTGGCGTGAAGCGAGATCTTAATTCCCTGGCCAGGAAATGAACGTGGGTAGCCTGGATGAAAACCAGGAATCCTAGCCACCACACCCCCTGGCTCTTGCCCCCAGCGAGAAAAATGCATTTCTCACGGAAGCAAAAACTATAAAAACAGGCACAAAGTTTATTATTAGAGACATAGCACAACAACAAGTGGGAGAGCACACAGAGAAACAGTTTTTTCAGTTAAGACAGAAACAAGGCAGAGATGCACACCCAGAGTGAAAGGGTGTGGGCGTCCTCCCCAATGAGGAGGAGTGCAGTAAAGAGGCCGTTAAGTCACTTATATAGGGCAGTTCTTCTGGGTCTTTGTTTACCTCTGGCCAATTATCTGCTTTCTTTTTCCACACCTGACCTGCCCTAGGACCCTCCCCAACATGCGTGTGCAACTTTTTTCCAAGATGGATTCCAGCCCAGAGGCCTATGGGACAGCCTTAGCATCATATATTTTGGGGTGGTGCCCCTCCTTTTTGACCCCCAAGGAGACTTTCTGCACATGTGCCATGTCTCCCTTTCCCGAGGGTTGGGAAATATATGACCTCTTGATCCTTTACTCAAACAAGGGTTAGCTCCCCTCTGCTCCTGCCATGACTGTTATCTTAAGGTGTCCACAGGAGACAAAGGCTGGCTATTTACCACGCTTCTGTTGTTACTTCCATTTCAGAGAGCAAACATGAGGCTGACTGTAAGTGCCTAACCTGGAGCCCACCTATCTCCTGTCTCAGGAAATACAAACAGGAGGCTAGTTGTAAGTGTCCAGCCTGAAGCCCACTTTTTTCCCGCCTCGGTATCGTGCTAGACAGAATGATGACTAAGTGGCCAGAGACCAGCTTGAATAATAATATAATAGTTCAGATCTTCAGGAACTAAAATCCTCACTTTCACAAAGAAACTACCGGAGCCCTCTGAAACTACTATTCAGAGATTAGAGACCTGCCCAGGCAAGCTCCAGTTCCTGTTGCCTGCGTGGCTGCTCTCCAGAGGCTGGACGTATGGAGGAGCCGCCCATAGAGGAATGTTCTGGGGGCCCCGAGCCTACTTCCCCCAGACCTTATCTCTAGCTGGTTCATATATTTGTGGGATAACTCTGTGTCCTTTGGGTTAAGGGCATGGATCGCCTCTGAGTAAGAGACAGGTGGTTGGGATTAAATCGTTTGCTTTCAGAAAACCCATGAAGTGAAAAATTCAATCCACACGTGGTGTGGAGAAGAGAAATTATATCCAGTGCTAAAACCGGGACCTAATCTCTCAGCAAAAAGAAATTAGGAGGGGAATCGTGTGTGTGTACTATAACTCTATGGTGAAGTGGATGAGGGTGAATTCCATACCTTCAGACTAGGCATAAAGGTACAAGATTTACTGGGGAAACGTGAAACCCAAGGACATTTGGAGAGCCCTGTCCTTATTGTACAGTCTTGAAAGTGGACTTATAAGTCGGTGGGGGGACAAACTGTTTTGGACTCAGGTGCTGAGCTGACTGAACTTAAGTGCTTGCTCACTACAGGAGAACTGAGAAATGGTACCCGCCCAGGGCCCATGGGAATTCACAGCTGCTCCTGCTGTGGGAAAGAAGTTACCAGTCCAGAGGCCACCTTGTCCTTGGCAAGTTGGGTTCAGGTGCAGCCCCTCCCACTGGAAAAGAGGGGTCTTCAGTCCCAGCCCACTTGTTAACAATCCACAGAGAGGTCCCGGATCATTGCACAAGCCTCATCCCTGGAGCCTGCACACAGGAGAACCACAAGTTTTGATTGGGGAGGGAGAGTCTGAGCTCTACTCTCGCTCCAACAGCAATGGGGGATTGAGGAGGAGCCAGGGGCTGTCACTGCAGCATTCTGATGATCATGGAAACTACACCCATGTCACCCTGGATATTCAAGATGGTAAAGTGTCCCCACACCCTCAGAAAACAGTTAAAAATACTTCAGAATGTTTAGCTGAGATGGACTAGGCTCAAGTTTAATGGTCACACAGAAGAAAAAAAAAAGACTTATTCAGTATAATTCCAGACCTAATAATAATGAGCAAATTTCACCTCAACATAAAAGCAAATGAAAACACAGTTAGGGCTGCCCAGCAATGGGTGAAATGGTACCCTTCAGAGTTCTCTGTCACTGGAGGTACTGAAGCAGAGCCCGGGGGCCATCTGCCAACCAGTACGTAGGCGATATTTCTGCATTGGGAGAGGGTTAAAGTAATAAAGGAAGTTTATCCTTGACCAACACTTATCAAGGCAGTTTTTGCTCTTTCAATGACCTAAATTCTTACATTGCTTTAATTTTGCTTCCTAGAACCCCACAGAATTAAAGAGTTTTGTGTTGCTTTTCTAGGTTCTATAAAGGGTCTTAGGGATCATATAGATCAATCTCACCCAACTTCACTGATGGAGAGACTGAGGTGCAACTGTTAGGTGACTTCTAAGGTTACATATTTGTTAAGTGGTAGAACAGCAATATGAACTCACAACCTGGAGTACCATGATGGTTTCCCAACTGGTTTACTTCCCTCCATTATCTCCCCAATGCTATTCAGCCTACACATTCTACACATATACCAGATTGATATTCCTAAAACTCAGATCTAATTATGTCATTGCTGTATTTAAACCATTTCAAAAGCTCCCTGTGCTCTTTAAAAATATACTTAGGGTTCTTTATTACGGCATTTAAGGTTCAACCTTCCTGGTTTTATCTCCAATTCCAACCCCTAAACCCAGTCCTTTTCATACACTAAGATGTTAAATGAGTATTGAATACAATTGGTTTTGAGAATATCCATTTTATTTCTTAGACTATTTCTTGCCATATTCCTCCTTTGTAGGGTTTGCTGATCATCTGGTTGTTGACCAGCATGTGACAAACCTCAGAATTTTTAAAATGTGCTGTTCTTCAGGAAAATCAGCACAAGATACCATGGACCATGTTTTGACCAGTGTTGCATTAAGGGAGCTTCAAATGAAAGGCTATAAATGTTGGAGAAAAAAATCCTACTCATAACCTACTTCCAAGAATTTCTTAATAATTCCTCTTTCTTTCACCATAAAAATAAATCAGAGCTTTTAAAACATGCCTTCCAGATACTGACTTCTCAGAAATCACTCTGCAGTTGTGTGAGAGTATGTGCCTTCACAAGATCAACACTAGCATTTTTAGTATTTTAAGAGAAAAGATCAAATCCCTGAATGCCTTTAAAAGCCAAATTGAAAGGACTCCTCCAGAAACACGGAAGACATCTGTAATTCTGGACTGTAATAGGAGTGAGAAAATAAAATGTATTAAATTGCAAGTTAATCTGAATTCATGACAGTGAGTACTTTGACACTGCTTTTACAGCCATCATTTCCATTACTGATTTGCAATCTATACTCTCCAACTTCCATGTCAAATGAGCCAGGATCCTACTCTCTTTAGGATGAAAAATGGAACGAACTGTGATGGACCTGTTATTTGCCAGAGTGTATGAGTTAGCTTTTGCTTCCTAACAACTTACTACCCAAACTTAGTAGTAAGCTTAAAACATTATGTATTGGATTGCCAGAGGGTGATAGACCTGCACTCAATACCTCAAACAAACAAAAACATAAACCTGAATTTATTGCTGACATAGTAGGGAAGAGCTATGTTGATCAGGAACAGTCTCTCCAAGCAGAGCAGACTACTGATCTTACAGAGGGTTTGGGGAAATCAGTGAAGTTCAAAGATTGGTGGATTTTCATGGTCATCATCTGTTTAATCACGGTTACTTGAATGAGACTTTTGCTCAGAGGTGTGCTAACTGGAGTGAATTTATTCCAGATTGATTGATTTACAAAAGTGAGATGTTAATAATACACATTGGCTGGGCTTGCAAAAGCATGTTTAATGAGGCAAGTTGTAGTTCATCTATTAAATGAGTTTAAAATTAGTATGGTGGTTATTTGTTTCCATGGCTACAGAAAGATTGGTCTTTTTATAAGAGTGTGTAAATTAGGCAACCCCAAAGATGATTTCCAATGATCTCTGCTTCATGCTATCGTGACTTGTGCAATTCCCTCCCCTTGAATGTGGGCTGGATTTAGTGACTTGCTTCTAACAAACAGAATGCAGTAGAAGTAATAAGATGTCACTTCCAAGATTAGGTTAAAAAAAGACCACGGGGGCTTCCCTGGTGGCACAGTGGTTGAGAGTCTGCCTGCTGATGCAGGGGACTTGGGCTCGTGCCCCGGTCCAGGAGGATCCCACTTGCTGCGGAGCGGCTGGGCCCGTGAGCCATGGCCATTGAGCCTGCGTGTCCCGAGCCTGTGCTCCGCAACGGGAGAGGCCACAACAGTGAGAGGCCCACGTACAGCGAAAAAAAAGACCACAGCTTTGGCCTTGAGGGAGTCATCTTTCACTTGCTTTCACTTGGATTTCTCACTTGGGGGAAGGAAGTTGCCATGTTGTGAGCAGCTCTGCTCAGAGGCCCATGTGACAAGAAACTGATATCTTTATGTTTTCCCTCAGGTGATCATATAATTTTAGTGATGATGTAATTGCACAAGGAACACTGCCTAGAGATCCAGATGCATAGGCAGCATTGTAAATTATAATCTGAGCTGTATCTAATTTCTCAAGTGGCCATTGAAGCTCTTGCTTCCTTTAGGAACTTGTTTATCTGTTTCATTTTCTGGGTTCTTGTCCACACATACGCTCATACTAGCTTTTAACAAACCATATCCATCTGACCATGCCAACTTCCACTCTAACACAATGGTTTTTCCATATGTATCGTACTCATCATTGCAAAGGCAATTGATTCCAACTCCTTCAATAACAGAAAAACTGATCTTGAAATTCACTGTAACAAAAAGAGCAAAATAGACAATATTCAATCCACTTCTCCAGCCTTATAAAGGCAATTCTTTGTCTTCACGTTTGTTGCACTAAACAGTTGTTCAAAATTAAGAATCTTATATGATTTACTATGAAGCTGACTCATTAAAAGTAATTTATATAACTGGTTATTGTAATGCTTCCTTCATCAAACTTTCTAAAGAAATATCCATTGATTATTATGTAGCATAAAGAAATATTATTTATAGGGAAAAAAGGAGTTTGTAGTTAAAAAGCCAGTAACCAGTTCCTTTTCAGAAAAATAACCTAAGTACAATCCTATTTCTATGGAGACAAACATCATATTAAACTGCTGCTGAGAATATTTTTTTCCAGAAATATAGCATATTGTTAGTGTGAATGAGAGTATTTTATACTTTGTAAGTTAGTATTTATTTTGTCTATGGATATAGGGAGAGTCTTATAAGTAAAGAAGGAAGAGATGCACTGACTATTACTTAGAAATTTTAGATTTTTTAAAATGCTCTTTTTATATCTGTATTATAGTGAAATCATTCTTAGAGGATGTCCCATACTTTAAGATCAAGAATATAAAAACATTGATTTAGATAAGGTCCACAATAGACTAAATAGTATTGAATTCCACGTGATAATAGTTATCTTCTTGTATACAGTATATTATATATTTTGTGTGCTTTTGTGTAGTATATTATATTTTCATGTGCTTTTTAATGCAAAAAGGGGTCAAAGAAGCTGGTAGATACTTAAGTAATCAGAATTTTCTGATGGTTTCTTATTCATAAATGCAGCATATACTTCAAATATCTACCAAAGCCTCAAACCTAGTATTTTTATAGCAAATTAGAAGTACAAGGGATTTGCTCATTTGTTTCTTCACAACAGCCATATAATATTTTACCCCTAAAAAAACATTATATGAAGAAATTTTATAGAGGAAAGTTCTGATTATCAGAGGGTTATGGCTTGCCCAGAATCACTCAGCCAGCGAAAGGAATAATCAGAACCACACTCAGGTCTTCTGGCTCCAAACACGTTCTTTCCATTTCATCACATATCTTTATCATATCTTTTTTTACCCGCCAGCCTCCCATAACCATTCTATTTCTCATGTCCGAAGGCACTGAATCCATTCTTTGAGAACAGCACATGGGAAACACAATATGTATGAGTGCTCTCTGTCCCTCAGCAATTACAGAGCCCAGTGGGCCTTCACAGTTTAATTACTTGTTAATTATATTAGCAGGCATTCTGAGGGTATGGCAAATCACAAATACTTACATAATGCTTCATATTGATTAAACTCAAGACCAAACAATAAGCAGAAAAGTTCCTTGGTGTGGTGCATAGTTCTCTTGTCTTGAATTCAGTATAAACATGTACATACATTTGTTGTTTATATTCTCTTGAATATTCTTAGTAGAACTTCATGTTTTTAAAACTCATAATAATATGAATAAGAGAAAGATCCTCGTATTTGTAAAGCGGTTTATAGTTTATAAAGCACATTCAAATGCATTATTTATTTAGTCCTCCCACCAAGGTGTGAAGTAAATAGATAGCAATTGTCCTCATTTTATAGACATAAAACCAAAACTCAAAGAGGTTTATATTTCCTTGAGTTTAGACAACTCTTAGGTGCAGGAGGCAGCTCACCTAACATAAGAGCTGGAAGGAGCTTCCTTAGATATTAGGAAGGGCAGGATTTCCCAGTATGTGTTCTGTGCCACACTGGTTTTGTGAGATGCTCTATAGAAAGTGGTTTAGTGCTCCAATAAATCTAAGAAACACCGCATATTATATTCCCTACTTGAGAATCACAATGCATACTGGCATAAAAAGGCTCTGAGAAGTATTACTTTTTTTTTTAATTGATTTTGTTCAACTGAGAGTTTCCAACAATTGACTTAATCAAGCAAAACTGTTTTGCAAAACGCTGACCTAGTGTAACCCTCACATTAAGGAGATGAGAGAGCTGATGTTCAAAAATATAAAATATTTATTTAAGACAACACAATTACTTACATTAGAGTTAAGGGTTGAACTTAAATCTCTAAATTCAGCTTCAGCGTTCTTTCTAATATCCTACAC
Organism: Mesoplodon bidens; assembly: GCF_964165515.1. Classification (NCBI taxonomy): domain Eukaryota; kingdom Metazoa; phylum Chordata; class Mammalia; order Artiodactyla; family Ziphiidae; genus Mesoplodon; species Mesoplodon bidens. The sequence continues at coordinate 49,453,456 of NC_138167.1, forward strand.
GGTTTCTCTGTACTTAAATGCTTCTCTATTCTAGAAAAAATAATTTGGCTGGTCTTTATATTCAAAATTAGAGGCATATTTTGAATAAAAATCTTGTAAAAAGGAAAAGAGGCCATCCTTAGTTCTTAATTCACTTTTGTGCTAATCAAAAAATCTTGATGATAATATTTGCCATTCTTCTGTGCCAAGATTATAAATAATTTTAAAGCTTTTAACAGACTTTCAAGTTAAATGTTTTTACAGATGAAGTCACTGAGGCTCTGAGAAATAAAATAACTTGAGAAAGATCATCCATGTATTAAAAGGAGGAGCCATGATTTATTTAAGGTTGAGTCTATCTGACTTCAAACCTGTTCAGCAGTTACATTCTGAGGGCCCCATTTTTGGTTTTTAAAAAATTTTTATTGGAGTATAGTTGATTTACAATGTTGTGTTACCTTCAGGTGTACAGCAAAGTGAATCAGTTATACGTATACATATATCCACTCTCTTTTTTTTCCCCCATGTAGGCCATTACAGAGTATTGAGTAGAGTTCCCTGTGTTACACAGCAGGTTGTTACTAGTTATCTATTTTATATATAGTAGTGTGTATATGTCAATCCCAGTCTGCCAATTTATCCCTTCCCCCCTTATCCCCTGGTAACCATAAGTTTGTTTTCTACATCTGTGACTCTACTTCTGTTTTGTAAATAAGTTAATTTGTACCCTATTTTTGATTCCACATATAAGTGATATGTGATATTTGTCTTTCTGTGTCTGACTTACTTCATTCAGTATGACAATCTCTAGGTCCATCCATGTTGCTGCAAATGGCATTATTTTGTTCTTTTTATGGCTGAGTAATATTCCATTGTATATATGTACCACATCTTTATCCATTCCTCTGTTTTTTTATTTTTGTTTTTGTTTTTGTTTTTGTTTTTTTGCAGTACATGGGCCTCTCACTGCTGTGGCCTCTTCCTTTGCGGAGCACAGGCTCTGGACGCGCAGGCTCAGCGGCCATGGCTCACGGACCCAGCCGCTCCACGGCATGTGGGATCTTCCTGTACGGGGCACGAACCCGTGTCCCCTGCATCGGCAGGCGGACTCTCAACCACTGCGCCACCAGGGAAGCCCCGCAATAAGTATTTTTTAAATATAAGACCAAAACCCTGAAGCACTTTTATATTTTCTTTATACTATAAATCAAGCTAGCCTCAGTCAGTAATGAGGCTTGCAGAGGATCAGTATTTCATGTCTAATGGAGCCTTAAAGGTCTTGGACGTTTAACCAGGACTTGAATTCCATCTGTAACATCCCCAAAGGTGGTCATCTGTAATGAAAGGACATCTTAACACCTCTGGAGGGAGGCCACTTTATTATTGGACAACTCCAACTGCAGAAAATTCACTGACTAGACTGTATACTACTTAAAAGAAGGATACATTCCTGTCTTGCTCTACATCCCTAGTGTCTAGCAAGAGAGAATCCATCACTAAGCCTTTTATTTTTTAATATTTTTGGCTGCATTGGGTCTTTTGACCCATGTCCCCTGCACTGGCAGGCAGATTCTTAACCACTGTGCCACCAGGGAAGCCCTTTCTTTTACTTTTTTGAATGATCAAATGGTACTGACATGAAATATTTCTTCTTGTAATGTTTATCCCATTATTCTAACTCTGTTTTCTGGGTAGAAGTTAAGTGATTTTCCCAGAAGGTATACCTGTGCAAGGTACCTAGGAAACAAAATAAAATCTAGGTATCTTTTTAAAAATTGATATATAATTCAAATACTATAAAATTCACCCTTTTAAAGTATAAAATTCAGTGGTTTTGAGTATATTCAGAAAATTGTAAAGCCATCACCACTATCTAATTCCAGAACATATATATCACCCCTCCCAAAAAATAACCCTACCCATTACCAGTTATTCCTCATTCCCCCTTCACCCGAATCCCTGGTAACCACTTTTTTCTCTATGATTTTGCCTATTCTGTACATTCCATACGAATGCAATCATATCATATGTGGCCTCCTGTGTCTGGCTTCTTTAGTGTAATATTTTCAGGATCAACAATGTTATAGGATATATCAATACTTCATTCCACTTATGGCCAAATCACATGGATATTCCACATTTTGTTATCCACTCGTCAGTTGGTGGGTATTTGAATTGTCTCCACTTGTCTATTATGAATAACGCTGATATGAACATTCATGTACAAATTTTGTGTGAACATATGTTTTCAGTTCTCTCGGGAATGTAACTGGGATTGGAATTGCAAGGATATATGGTAACTCAATGTTTAACATTCTGAGGAACTATCCAACTCTTTAACAAAGCAGCTACATCATTTTATAATCCTACCAGCAAGGTCTGAGAGTCACAACTTCTCCACATCCTCATCAACACTTGTTGCTTTCTATTTTATTCTGTTTGGTTTTTTAAATTATAGCCATCTTAGTGGGCATGAAGTGGTATCTCATAGGGTTTTGATATGCATTTCCCTGAAGACTAATAATGTTGACCATCTTTTCATGTACTTATTGGCCATTTGTATATCTTCTTTGGGGAAATGTCTATTTAGATTCTTTGCCTATTTTTTAATTGGGTTGTCTTTTTATTGTTAAGTTGTAAGTGTTCTTTATATATTCTGGTGAAAAGTCCCTTATCAGATATACAATTTGAAAATATCACATTCTTTGACTTGTCTTTTTATTTTCTTGACAATATTCTTTGAAGCACAAGTGTTTTTAACCATGAAGAAGTCCAGCTTGTCAACTTTCTCTTTCATTGCTCCTGCTTTGGGTGTCACATGTAAGAAACCATTCCCTAATAAAAGGCATGAAAATTTACTCATGTTTTCTTTTAAAAGTTTTATAATACTGTATCATATTTAGGTATGATCTAGTTTGAGTTAATTTTGTATATGGTAGAGTCCAGCTTCATTCTTTTGCATGTGGATATTCAATGCTCCCAGCACCACTTGTTGACAAAACCACCCTTTCCCCACTGAATTGTCTTGACGTTCTTGTCAAAACTCAATTGACCATAAATGTAAGAGTTTATTTATGGCCTTACAATTCTATTTTATTGATCTATATGTCTATTCTTATGCAAATACCACACTATCTTTATAATTGTAGCTTTGTAGTAGTTTTGAAATTGGGAACTTTCAAGACTTCTTTCATCTTTTTGAAGATTGTTTTGACTATTCTTGGTTTCTTGCATTTCCATATGAATTTTACAAATTCTCAATTTCTACCAAACAAAAGACAGATGGGATTTGATGGAGATTACAGTAATCTGTATATCAGTTTGGGATGCATTGCCATCTTAATAATGCTAAGTATTCCGACACATGAATATGAGATATCTTTCCATTTATCTTAGGTCTTCTTTAATTGCCTACAACACTGTTTTGTAGTTTTCAGTATAAAAGTCTTGCACTTTTTTGTTAAATTTGTTTTATATATTTTATTCTCTTTGATGTTATTGTAAATGAAATTGTGTTCTTAATTTTATTTCCAGATTACTCATTGTTGCTGTACAGAAATATAATTGATTTTTGTATATTGATCTTTTATTCTGCAATCTTACTAAATTTGTTTATTAGTTTTAATAATTTTCTTGTGGTTATATTACATTTTCCATATGCAAGATAATGTCATTTGTGAATAAAAATAGTTTTATTTCTTCCTTTCCAATCTGGATGACTTTGTTACTTTTCCTTGAATAATTGCCCTGGCGAGAACATCAGTACAATGTAGAATAGAAGTGAGGAAAGCAGACATGCTTGTCTTATTTGTGATCTTAGGGGGAAGGCTTTCAGTCTTTCACCTTAAAATATGATGTTAGCTGTGGCTTTTTGTTCATGCCTTTTATCATATTAAGAAAATTTCTTTCTATGCTTAGTTGGTTGACTGTTTTGTCATGAATAATTATTGGATTTTGTTGAATGCTTTTTCTGCATTTATTATAATAGTCATGTGTTTTCTGCCCTTTTTTTCTATTAATATAGTATATTACATCGATTTTCATATGTTGAACCAACCATCCATTCCTGAGATCAATTTCACTTAGGCATGGTGTATACATTACTTTTTATACATTGTTAAATTTGGCTTGCTAGTATATTGCTGAAGATTGTTGTGTCTATATTCAAAAGAAATATTGGTCTATTGTTTTCTTTTCCTGGGCTTTCTTTGTCAGGTTCTGGTATGAGAATAATACTAGCCTCATAGAATGAGTTAGGAAGTTTTCTTTCTTCATCTTGTTTTTGGAAGATTTTGTGGAAGTTTGCTGTTAATTTTCTTTAAACATTTGGTTGAATTCACTGGTGAAATAATCTGGGCCTAAGCACTTCTTTGTGGGAAGGTTCTTGATTACTAATTTAATCTCTTTAATAGAAATCTATCCAGATTTTCTGTTTCTCTTGAGTCAGTTGTTTGTGTTCTAGGAATTTGTCAGTTTTACCTGTTAACGAATTTATAGGCATACAATTATTCCCTTCTAATCACTTTTATTTCCATAAGGTCAGAATGTTCCCTGTTTTGCTATTGATTTTATTAATTTGAGTCTTATCTCTTTTCATCTTGGTAAATTCAGCCAAAGGTTTGTAAATTTTGTTCATTTTTTCAAAGAACAAACTTTTGGGTTTGTTGGAGTTGGTGACTTTCTCTATTGTTTTTCATTTCATTTGTTTCTGCTCTTTATTATTTTCTTCCTTCTGCTTGTTTTGGGTTTAGTTTACTCTTCTCTTTCTAGTTTCTTAATGTTGTAAGTTAAGGTATTGATTTGTTTTTCTTCTTTTATAATACAGACATCTACAGTTATACTTTTCTCCCGCTTACTGTTTTAACTATATCCATGAGCTTTGGATATATATTGTATTGGGATATATATTGTATATATTTGGATATATTCTATTTTCATTTTCATTCATGTCATAGTATGTTCTAATTTTTCTTGTGATATCTTTTTTGACTCAGTTGTTTAGTAGTGTGTTGTTTAATTTACACATTATTTGTGAGTTTCCTGTGTTTCTTTCTGTTATTCATTTCTCTTTTCTTAATGTTTATTTTTAATAATATGGCTTTTTTTACATTTAAGGTAAGATTTTTTTTGAATTTTATTGTCATTCATTTCTAATTTCATTGAACTGTGGTCAGAGAACTGTGGTCAGAGAACATAGTTTGTATTTTAATCTATTTAAATTTATTTAGATTTTTTCTCCCTTCAGTAAATGCCATTACATTGAATATCATGACATCTTACATTAAACTTCCTAGCAGAGTAGATATTTAATGTTTGTTGAATTAAAGTCATACATTTTTCCCCAGATATCAAGTCTAACATAGTATCTTATATAAATGTAGCATCCAAAAATATTTTGAAAACTCTGAAGATTTATACTATACAACTGTGTTATCCAAACTTAACTGAAAACCAAAATCTCCTGGGGAATATTTTAAAACTGGTGATCATGCTAGTTAGACAACACTAACAGGGACCACTCTATGAGGCTCTGTCTTCAGATCTGTTGAATAGGAGCCCACCTCTACATATGCTACCAACAAATCTGGCAACTGGCCATTTCCAATAAGAGCACTGTGTTTTCCTTTTCTTAAATATTGCCCTTAAAAGATCTGGAGTTATTTCTAATTTGCACCACATGACTTGTTAAATGTTTAAAACCTATTATAGAATGTGATTCAAATTTGTCATTGACACAGATTGGAGGTACAATATTCTGGGCTGAAACATAGCATCATACCATTTAAATAAATATTTATGTAGACCTTAAGAAAGTTTTAAAAAAATACATAAAATTGTTTCCTCACAAGTGAAAAGTAAATGTGTCACCATTGCCTTTATTAGTAAATAGAGAAATAATGATGGAAATACACTGGAGGAAATTGAATTGTTTCGGACATATTTGTTAAATTAAATAAAATAGAACCCAATTCTCTAGGCAAATCCTAATTTCAAAGGTATATTCTTCCCATATACTTCAAGATGTCCTCAAGCTCCCAACATTTTAAAGTTTGACTATAACTCCTAAACTGTGTCTTAAAGAACATGTTGTCAGGTCATATCTCTTGACCCTCTATTTAGAAAACAGTGGCCACTTTATTCAGATAACCTATTTCCCACCTTAAGAGAAAATATTGATCCTGCTTTTATTCACTTTTAACCCATGTTACAGAAAAGACTTGGAAAATATGTAAATAAAGGGAATCTTAACAGAATATAAAAGAAAACTGTCTAGACTCACTAGAAACAACTCCATTTCCTTTATACCTAAAATGTGAAATTTATAAGAAATTATTTCAGAAAAAAAGAAATATGACTGAAAGCTTATCAATATTGTGAGGAAGCCATTCTCAAACCTTTTCTCTCCTCACCCCAGATTCATACATGAGACACTTTCATAAATATAAAAACTGATGTAAATGCTTCTGAGTTGGGTCTGAGCATTATGCATAATTCCCCTCCATCACTTGCCAGATATCACAACAAATAGTATCAAATTTATGTGTCCAACATCCAGTTGAGAACAGCTGCAAGAGGAAGCAAAGGAGGAAAGGCTACCAAGATTTAGTGTATGTGTAATATGTGTCAGGCTCTTTCACATGTTACCCTAATTAAATTCACACTTCTGTAACTTACAATCCCCCATTAACCATAAAAGAGCTAAATTAGTTTTATTATGCTACATCGAGTCCAGGATAATATAACATATTTATCCACAATAAGAAGTGTAAGGTAGATGAAAGAGAAGTTTCACTTAGCAGCTGAGTTCTGATTTCCACCAAAGGACTCTTCTCTAGTACCATCTTTATAACTTTGGTTTTCTGTTGTTTTTGCTTTTTTATTTGGAGATAATTTTAAATTTACAGAAATACTCACAGAACTATTGCAAAGGACTCTTTGATACCCATCACCCAATTCTGCCATTTAAGTGTATTTGTCCCACTTGTTTTATCATTCTCTCTCTCTCTCTCCCCTTAAACACTTCAGAGTGTATTTTCTAAGGTCATCAGGAAATTTAACAATACAGTACTATTTTCTAATCTTTAGTCCTTATTCAAATTTCTCCAGTCGTCCTGATAATGTCTTTTATAGCATTTGTTCTTGGTCCAGGATCTACTCCAGGATCTGCTTTGCATTTACTTTCATATCTCCTTGATCTCCTTTAATGTGGAATGAATCTTTCACCTGATTTTGTTTTTCATGACATTCACATTTTTAGACTCTTTTTTTGAAGATGAAAAGATTTAGTTTTAAATAAATTTTTAACATTGATTGACTCAACTTGTTTATTAAGTGCTTTATATTCCTATGATCTCTTACCTACAGTAAAAGGCAATATCAAATAAAACAAATGTTCAAAAACTGGTTACATTTATAATTTTTTTAAAAAGTCCAGTGGTTTTAAAGAATTGGGTTTACAAAAGGCCCTGCCTAAGGCTAAATTGATTGGTGTTTCTTCTGTTGCCTGGAGACTAAACTTATTGATCTAGTTTTCATTGTTTTATAATTAATGCAGAAGAGAGATGAAACTAAGTGAGTGGGAATAAAAACATTACATGAACTCAGAGTATCCAGATTTAAAGGTCATTTGTTACTAGATATGGGTTGGAAAGAAAATTCATACAACTAAGAAGAACAGAAAAAGCCATTCTGCTTTATTAAAATATTTTAAAGAAGCTAATAGATGGTTCAAAATATTGAGCTAGCTTCTTAGTCTAATAAGAGGTACTCAGTATAAATATTTATTGGACGAATGAAAGAATAGTGAAAACTACTCAGAGAATGAGACAAGGCTAAGTGATCTAAATAAGATAAAAAGAAATCTTGTACCCGTGGCAGACTGTCAGTGTCCCACCCTGTGCTTTTTTTCTGGAGGTCACATATGGCTTTAGGGGACAATTTCCATACACACTGGTGACTTCCTCTTCAAGCCCCTGTGTCTCACTGCCTAAGAGTCTTCTTGGCCTGCATGCAGGGCAGGCCAGAAAAGTGGGTAAGTCAACACCTCCAGGAGCAAGCCCCAGCCAGCAAGGAGTAGCGGTTGGTGGATAAATATTCCAGCTACCTTACCCTCAATGGGACAGTTGCAAGGTATCTTATACAGAACTTCTCAGTCATTGGTGGGGTCAGCTCCAGTCACTCACTGTGATAACTTGTTCATGAAGACACTGTTTACTGGTTGTCCTTCTGTCCCTGTCTGAGGCTGGCAGAGTTACAAAAGAGACTGAATGTTTCTTCGAAAAGTGAGGACCCTTGGGAAAGTACAGTCCCTGCTGTGGGAAGAAATAGACCTAGCCAACATATTTCAAAGGAACCAGCATAACATACATGGGAACACACCTTGAGGGTGTTGGACTAAGGGGTTGGAGGATAAGGTGAGGTAGGGAGCCCTGATTGACATAGGGGCACTCTCCCATGACTTAGCATCTAGCATCTGAGCAAGGATAACTGGTGCCAGTCTTAATGACACTGCCTGAATAGTTTCCCAGTAAAATGAGGTGGACATGCCAGAACTTCCTCAGCAGAGTTTGAGAAAACTTCCAGAAGAATCAGAGAGGTGGACACGTTCGAATGGATTTACATTAAAAGAACAGAGAACCCACCAGCTTACTATTATATTTCCCAAGAAAACCCAAGGGCACTTCCTTCACCAAAACAATGTAGACTGCACCAAGGAGGAGTGTCACCACTGTTAAGAGGCTCAGGACTTCCATGGGCCAGTGCTGATGGAGGCCAGAGCTGGTGCTATTTTACTAGACTCCCTAGTGGCAATGGGATGAGAAGATTCTGGAATATCAGAGATCAGGTGGAGGAAGACAACCATCAGAGGCAAGGTGGGCATAATTTCCATAATGGGAAACAAGGCCAGAAAGGCAAAAAAAAAAAAAAAGCATGAAGTGAGATAGACGGACAACTAATAAGGGTGTTGCTTGACTTCTGCAACAGAGCTCAAAAGAGCTCAAAATTGGGTGAGCAGAAAGCTGATACAACCCGCAGTAATGGAAAATTATGAGCCTTCACCCAGTTTGCAGACCTGAGTCAGGTCTCAGGTCCAGAGCTCATTGATTGAAAGGGAGGACAAGTCCCTTTGAAGAACGACTCTGCAGTGCCACCATTTAAGTATGTACAATAATTACACCTAAAGAGACCTATGGAGGGTAATACTCAGATCTTTCAAGGGCTATTAGACATATGAACTGAGCTTATAGTAATAATAATGGGAAAAATAATGGGCAAAATACCATGATGGTCTCCCTGTTAGAGTGAAGCATATGGAGGCCAGGTGATAGAGTCCTGGCCCAAGTCTACCTTAGAGTGGGTCCAGTGAACTCCATGTGTTCATCTTGTTCCTGGTACCTGACACATAATCAATATGGATATCATGCTGTACTGCTGACATTATGTTAATGCACTTTGTGAGCAGGAAATGGTAAATACTCTTTTATGCCCTGGAAAGAGAGATTCATGTCAGAGAGTGGGAAAGTGTTATTAAACCTCATTGAGGGGCCTTTTAATCAGTGAAGTTCTGGCATCATGTTTGGGAAATCTCCTCCAAGGTGAAAGATAAGTTATTGCACATTATAACTTCTACCACTATGAAAGAGACACAGCCCTTGGTAGACCTCTTTGGATTTTGGAGACACCATAATTCATACCTCAAAATACAGCTCCAACCCTTTTATCAGGTGACTGGAGAGACTGCCAGTTTTGAGTAGTACCCAGAGCAATAAAGGCTCTGCAAACATTCAGTGTGGAGTGCAAGCTGTCTTGCCATTAAGACAGATCCCATGGGACAGAAGTAAGATAAGGATGCTGTCGGAGTCTCTGTCAAACCCCAGTGGGAAAGTCTCAACACAGACTCACTCGAGTTCTGGAGCAAGACCCTGCTGTCTGTGGCAGACCACTGCTGTCCATTCAAAAAAGCAGCTTTGGGCATGCTGCTAGGTAGACTCTCTGGTCATGGGACATCAAATGACTCTAAACCAGAGCATTCCAATCATGACCTGGGCATTATCAGATTCATAGAGTTATATATTTGGATAGGCACAGAAGAAATCAATTGTTTGATGAGAGAGATACATTTGGGATCAGACCAAAGCAGGTCCAGAGGGCATAAGTATAAAATATAAACAGCCTCGACCTGCATTTCACTTACCCAGCTGCACTAATACTTCTCCCTTAACTCACACCTGTGGCCTTGTTGGAGTTTTCTTAAAACAAGATAAGAGGAGAAGAAGAAGATACTCAGGCCTAAGTCACAGGTGGGTCATCTTAATGCATATACTGGTATGAGCATAAAAAAGACTGATGCTGCTGCATTGAAGTCTCACACAGGAGTAGCCTTGAAAGGAAGGAGTGAGGGGAATCTTCCCAGCACACAGAGCTTTTAATGGCACATGTGGTCATCAACCTTGCATGGAAGGAGAAATGGTGTGAAGTAAGGATAAACTCATAGGCAGTGACAAATGTCTTGGCTGGTGGGTTAGGAATCTGGAAGGAGCAAGATTAGAACACTGGAGACCGGAAGGTCTAGTCTAACATGTGGCTAGGCCATTAATTAGCAGCAGCCACAAAGAGTACAGACTTTTTTCTCATGTTAATGTCTATTAAGTGCCCATCCAACTCAGGAGGCACAGAATAATCTGTTCAACGGGGTGACTCGCACTCTGGATATCAGCTAACTTCTGTCTTTGGCCAACCAAGTGCTTGCAAAATGGGTCCACGAACAGAGTAGCTATGGTAGCAGGGATGGCGACCATCTATAGGTCTAACCGCACAGACCTCCTCTCATCACTCATCTAGGTACTGCTGTTGTTTATTTTCTTTCCTGTCAACAGCAGAGACCAGTGAGGGACCGCCTTGTGGGAGACCAACAATCTACGTGGTGGAAAGCTGATTGCATCAAACCTTTCCCTTCCAACCTGGAGGGGGCAGCAATCCCTTTTCTTTTTGATTTACATATTAATTGGTTTAAAATAATCCTTATTTTGCCAGTGAGGAAAATGAAGAGCAGAGAAGTGACCAGTCAGAATGCCACACACTGCTGGAGAAAGTTTTGAACAAATTTTTTGGAATAGAGAGAGTCAGCTGCTTCTTCCACAACGTTCTACTCCTTTACCCAGTGTTTAAAAAGATTACTAGCATTTAAATTCCACACTTGATGTTCACCCCATGCAACCTGGCCTGAATTTTCAGTCTTTTCTGTTCCATTCTTTCCTTTTAGGGCAAGCTATGGAACTACCTTCCATAACATGAAGCTAAGGAGAATCTTCCATCTCAAACACTGGGAAAAAAATTGCCTGGTCCCTGGACATGTTTTCAAGTTTTGTTGGGACTTATTTATGCTCAGTGAATCCCATCAAAAATTTTCTTTAGCTCTGCTTTCATTAACTACTTTTCTCCCCCTACTGATCTACCAGCATAAGGAACCTAAATTAACCAAATGGTAAATGTAATTTTAAATTTAGTGGAAATTTTACCATGTGCTTTGGTAGAGGCACTTCATCCCCATCTTCTAGGAATCAGAACTTCTAAATCATCAGTGCATAGTGTTTCAGGGACCAGAAGCATGGATTTCCCAAGTGGATCCCTGGAATTGATGGTTAAGGAAAAAAAAAATTTATTTTCTCTTGGTTTCCAGACCTATGCCTTCTAGCTGTGGGGGACATAGCACAATAGGATGGCCTTTGGTTCAACATAAATATTATATCATCAAAGGTGAATATCACCCAATCCAGAAAGGTGTTGTCTCTTAGCCAGAGGCCATGTCAATGTTCTATTAAGCCAGTAGCTTCCAGGTGAAGTGCTGTATTATAGAACCAGTAAACACATGCCCATTATTTTGCTTTCTTCACCACAAAATGGATTCTTTTATGTGAGGACATATTATATTGAATCGTTTGTTGGTATCTCAGACATTCTGTGAGCCTTCGAATAATGGTGCTGGCAGAGGTACTGTGACCAGGGAAGTCAAACCCATTCCTAGAATAAGTTATCAACCTCAAAAAAAGGAGAATTGCTCTCAATGATAGTATTATATTGTTTAGTGTTCTAGAATGATAGCTGATCACCACGTGTTTCAGTGGGTTAGTGTATCATAGCAATTATACAAATATTGAATACATCTACTAACACCACTAAGTCAGGAAATTAAGCAAAACTTAGGTTTGGTAAGTAGTCAAGGGACGGCTGTTCTGAAATTTTTCCCTAAGAGACTAGAATTTTTCATTTTAAATTGTTTTTAAGTTGGATTTTCTGAGCCCCAGAGTCAAATGAATTGACCCTCTATCCCCCTCTACTGGAAGATATTGGTACTCAGTGATCTAAAAAATAGATAATAAAAATCCCCTTGCTGAGGTCCTATAAATTCTCAGAGAATTCCAATATACTCCTTTTGCTATCAACTATAATTTGCCAGTGCTTATTATCTTGATTTCATAATTTCTTCATAACCTCTGGAAAAGCACTGAAAACTTCATCTCTGATGAATTCTTAAAATTCTTAAGACCACATATTGAAGAAAAAAATAAGAATTTTGAACTCTGATTAGATAAGTGTAGACTAACAATTCACTTACTTTTTTCAGTTATCATACTTGCTCAAAAAGATACCGTGTAATGATTCCTTCATTTAACAGACTTCACTGAAGGAACTCAAACACCTTTTTAGATGTATTGGACTAAGCCTGCCATTTCCTTTCCCCCTTCTTTCCTTTTGCCTTCCACTTTCCCATTCTGCCCTCACCACCGCCCCACCCCTGCCACCCCCAAGTGCAGTATCTAAGCCCTTTTCCAGTCAGTGACCACTGCTCTCTTCTAAATCAAGGTGAGAGAACGATGTAACAACATCGTAACTAAATGTGTTAGCAAGTGAGCAGGAAAAAGACAGGGCACCAAATCATTAACAGCTTGCTTAGGGTTATAAATTGCGACCTTCTTAGAGCATTTCAGTTAATTCTATGAAAATGGTGTACACAGAAAAGGAGATTCAAAACTGAGACCTAAGACCTCCATGCTTATAATTTCTTTCAATCAAGCCCTTCCCCTTTTTAAATTTTTCATTGAAGTATAGTTGATTTATAATGTGTTAGTTTCAGATATACAGCAAAGTGATATGTGTATATATACACACACAGAGACACACACACACATATCTATTCTTTTTCATATTCTTTTCTATTATAGGTTATTACAAGATATTGAGTATAGTTTCCTGTGCTGTAGAGTAGGTCCTTGTGGTTTACCTATTTATACCTAGTAGTGTGTATATGTTAACCCCAAACTCCTTATTTATCCTTCCCTCTCCCCTTTTCCCTTTGGTTCAATCAAGCCCCTTTTAATAGCCCATAGCCCCACAGTTGCCATACCAGACCTGTGGGTAGGGCCTGACTCAGAGCTTTGCTGAATAACCAACTACTCTTTTAAGGCACTTCTGGCATTTTCTTAAACTTGTGCTGCACACAAGCAGCCCCTTTAACTTCCCATGGGCATAAGGCTATACGATGTGCAGATTCAGAAACCTAATCACCAAATTGTTCCTTAACCCACATATCCAGCAGGATGCCCATTCAGATTACACCTCTTCTAATCCCCTCTCAAATCACTGCCAAATGTTCCAACTTTGACCAGTCGTCGTGTGTATGGGGTCTTTATTTCCAAAAGATGTTTTTAAAGATTAAGTTATATGATACTGCATTAAATTAATAAGATTAATCTTCCTGAATGGCTGATTGGAATTGGCTCTATTACTGCATAGTCACATATCTTTTTACTGGTCTTGAATTATCTAGTTAAAATTCTTAATGTTTTTGATGAGCAGGCTGCCTCAAAGATTTTAAAGTATTCCCTATAAAATATAATTTGGATTCTGAAAAGAGCTAAGAATGCTACATTAGTATTTTAAAAGTCACAGAAAAAGGCAATAAATAGTTTAATGCTAAGATTTAGCTTAAAGCAATTCTGGAAATTTCAAGACTTCATAACTACTACTTGCCTCTAGTTAGAATGATAATAATTTCTAATGATTCCTATTAGAGACTAGAATAAGAATTTTAAAAAAACAATTGGAGACCTCATTTTCTTTGAGGACAGAGATTTTAATTCTCATGCCAAAAATCCAGGTCTGGTGCGTGGTAAAGATTTACTGTAATAAAAGGGGTTCCCTTCTGGGCACCACTGCCATATCCCAGGAGCTCTTAATGAGCAGTGAACACCTGAAGGTCACCCAGTCCTTTGAAGAACTGCTCCTAAACTCTAATTCACTTAACTGAAATTCATTCTCCACATTACAGTCAGAATTGCCTCTCTAAAATGCTTGCCTTTTCAGTCCCTGTTTAATTCATTCAGTCACTACATCTTATCTTTATGAAAACCTATCTTGTTCACCTAAATTTTTCCAGCACCATGTGGTATTTGTCACACATAATAATGATGGATGGATGGATGGATGGATAGATGGATGGATGATGGATGATTGAATGAATGAATGAATGAATGGGAGGGAGGGTGGGAGGATGGATGGGAGGATGCACATATAGATGGGAGGATGGGTGGATAGATGAACAGGACAATAGGTGCAACTAGCAAATTTTCAGTACAGCAGACTTACAGCTTCATAAAGGGTTTGGTTGCAGCAACTGTGGAACCTTTCCCAACTCCCCATTAAAATGAGTACATAGAAAGAAAAGTATGGAAACTCAGAACACCATAAACTAATATTTTAAAACAATCTAGTTGTGTTCAGAAAAATATACCCAAGCTTTGCCTACTAATAGAATTAGAATTCATCTCATGAAAAGAAGTACACTTGAGACAAGCAAACACATCTTCACCAAATGAAAGTAAATGAATTAAGTGCCAACTTAAGTTTAGGAAGAAGAATTGCAGGGAAGAAGAAAAAAATGAATTAATGAAGATAAGAGCTGATCTTAATTAGTTTGCATAAAACCGGTAGACAAAATAAACTGTAGGTTAATAAAATCAAGAGTTGGTTCTCAATGAGACCAATTAGATAATTATACCTTTGACTATACTAATCATGAAGTTGGAAGCAAATTAAATGCATTTCAGTATTAGAATGAATTTAAAAAATCATGCTCTCTGCACATAATACAGTAATAGATCTGAAAAATCTACAGCTACATGAACCAACACACTTGACTCTCACAAGCAGAATGTTAGGCAAAGGACTCCATACAAAGAAAGAGTACATATTGTATGCTTCCATTTATAAGAACGTCAAAATACTCTGTGGTTTTAATAACTAAGATGGTGGTTACCTTTAGGGAGAATGATTTTCTTTCATTGGTAAAGTGCTGCGTGTATCTGTTTGGGGTGGGGAGGGTCTTGAGATGCTGATAATATTCTATGTCTTGACCTGGTGGTTACATGGCTATGTTCAATTTACCTTAATTTATCAAGTGATACACTTTGATTTATGTACTTCTCAATATATATGTTATATTTCAATTAAAAGTTTTTTAAAATGTAATCAAGAACAGAAAACTTTTTAAGGAAAAATATATTTAACCCAGAGAAAAATATCAAAGTATTAGTAATGTAAATAGTGAATCTTTACTGAGTACTTACTATATGCACAATATTATGCAAAACATTATAACATATTACTTCACAACAGACCTATGAGGCACCTACTTATTAGCCCTATTCCATGAGTAAGGGAAATGATTCTTGGAATAGTTAAATAACTGCTAGAGGTCACACAGCTGAAAGCCCATGTTCTCAAATACTATTTTACACCGCTTCAGATTAACTCCAGTTCCCAAGACACAAATAAGTTTATATTTATTGCATTTTGTGTAAATTGTTCTGGAATAATAGTTTCCAAACTTCTGGAATTCACAAACCACAAAAGCTGAGGGAAAAAGTTGGAGAGACCGAGATGGAGTTACCAGCTTTTAATCTTTTCTAGTAGAAACATTTTTTATTACCACTTATCATCACAATCATTTTGAAAAGAATAAAAATGCTAACACTGAGAGTATAGGAGGTACATAAACTGAGAATTAAGAACTATCCTTTGAATTAAACCAAGTTAGGTTTCAAACCCATTATATTTTCCTTATTTTTCTCATTATACCAGGGACTTATGAGAACTTTTCTGTGGATCAGCATTTGGGATACACTGCTGTCTATTGGGGTTGTGTTAGAGAAATATCCCAATACATTTTATTTTATTTATTTATTTATTATTATTATTTTTGTGTGTGTGTGTGTGGTACGCGGGCCTCTCACTGTTGTGGCTCTCCCGTTGCGGAGCACAGGCTCCGGACGCGCAGGCTCAGCGGCCATGGCTCACGGGCCCAGCCGCTCCGCGGTATGTGGGATCTTCCCAGACCGGGGCACGAAGCCGTGTCCCCTGCATCGGCAGGCGGACTCTCAACCACTGCACCACCAGGGAAGCCCCCAATACATTTTATGATGACAGTATAATCCTAAAATCCTAATCCGAGAAAGATAAAATAGACCAATATAACCAATGAATGCAGACTCAAAAGTTCTAAATGAACAACTGAGCAGATAGAATCCAGACTTATGTTAAAATAATAATAAGCATTTATTATTTCAGGAATTTCAGGGGTTTTGATTTTTTTATTTTTTATTAAAGTCAAAAACAATAAAAAATACAAGTTATCACTCACTCAACACTGAAAATTCTTGCCAAAGCAATAAAAAAGTAGAAATAAATATTGTCTACCTTCTTTTTTTACTCTGGGTTTGGGTGTATTCCAGAATTTTAAAGTTTTCTTATTTTAGAAAAGTTAATTTACTATATATCATGTATTAACAAAAACTGATGCATATTTCTGTAATTAATGGTATTTCTACATTAAAATGTGTGAATATTAACAGAACAGAAACATAAAAACAGTCCCACATCCATTCAAATCAGATTTTAGTCCCTAAACTTATAAACTTTCCATTGTCAAACTGAATTGCAGAGAAGAGATTGTGAGCTATGATTAAAGGAGAGACCAAATTATGATACCAGTAGATTCTCTGCCTAGAAAACTCCAGAGAATTAACTCAAAAATTATAATAGGAATTCATCAAGGTGATCCCTTATTAAAATGCTTTTGTAAACACCAACAAAACTCAGAAAACATAATGGAAAAGTTAGTTTTCATAACAGAAACAAGATCTAACATAGAAATTGGCTTAACAGAAGTGTGTGGTAATTTTTTTGAAGCAAATTTCGAGGTTTTACCAAAGAAAAAGGAATAAGTTAAAAATAATCATGAATAAATCCAATTTAACTTGGTGGGAAGATTTTATTTTGTAGAATTGTTAATTCTTCCAGATTAAAGTTACTAAAATGTATTAAAATATTGTATAAAATTCATGATATTCTACTCAATTACCTAAGAATGAATGTTTTGGAGTTTGGTAAAAATAATTACAAATTTCATCTGGAAAATAAACAAGAATAAATAACTGAACTTTTTAAAATGGAGGGACTTCCATTATCTTATAATATTAGTTCACTAGAATATATACCACAAAGCTATAATAATAAAAACAATGGCAATGATGTTGAAATAAAACAACAGAAATATATGTTCCTTTGTAGCTCTTGATTCACTTTTGGAATGCTCAAAAATCCACTGCACATGTTTGGATAAACTTATAAATAGCTTTTATTTTGTGACTTTTGCCAAGACTATTTTGTTGTATATACCTAAGTTACTGAATACCACAGGTTAGTCCCTTCAACCTATAGTTAACTTGAGTTAACTTTAGCTTAACTCAAGTACTATCACCATTCACCAAATTTTCTTTTTATTCTTTATCCAGAGAAATTTTTATTTTTATAATATTTTCAGAAAATATTTGAGCTGATATCTAGATAACTAAATGATAAACATGTAATTTTGTTGCACTTTCATTCTGGACATGTATATCTACAATGTTGCTGGTAATTGTAAAACATACAGAAAAGAAAATATCTCCATAAACAAGATTTGTTTTGTGATATATTTCCTTCTAGAGTAAGAAATAAAGGTGTTGTCGATTCCAGATTTTGGAAAAATCAGTTAGACCTAAGGTCATTCCCATTAGCCTACCCTGAGGCCTCAGTAATTGCTACATTTGTCAATGATTAAACCTCAGTTATAGGTAATGTTTGTTATCTATTCTCATTCTACCTTTTAACGATTTCTCTCTGTAAAAAGTCATAATCGAGCTACTAGAAGAACTTCATCATTTTGTGTTGCAGACTGGCAAAGCTCCATTTTCATCCTTGTTTCAAATACTAAAAATTAGAATAGCTCACAATGGAATGGGACATTGGCAAGGTTTTTAAGAACTTCACATGTCCTTTGAGATCCTCAGTTCTTCTACACTCAACATTTTGCTACAAACAAGGTTAAACTTCTGCAGACTCATCTGCCAGGAAACAGAGAGCATCTCTAGACCCCTATGTGCAGTCTACTCATTGTGAAGGTGGTCCAGCACTTCCCTCAACTTTCAGAACAATGCAAAACAAATTTCCAACTGTGCTACAAAACATTCTTTGTATAATGAAAACAAATGACATCATTCAAAAGAAATAAAAATTTGTCTGTGAAGCAAAATGACTTGAAGTAGGTTTTGTTAGAAATTAGAATTCAAAATGTCCTGATAATTTTGGTCAATGGAGTGATCTAATAAAAGAAACTGAATAAAGATAAATTCTGGCAAGTGTAAATAAAAGCTGGATTAGTACAGGATAAGGTAGATGCATTTTATTAGCAGTAACATGGGCAAAACAGACAGCAGGGCTTGAGTCAGTGGTAACCTCAGGATGAATCAACAGTGACATGACCTTACACTCAGTGGCAGACACATGATCTGACCTCACCGAGAAAACTGTCTTGCGCCCTGGATGTCCCTAGTGAAAAGGGATAGAGGTCAACTCAAATGTGTGAAGAGGAAATTAAGCAGGATTTGGAAACTCGACCTCAAACTATATCATGTGAAAAAAAATCAAGTAAAAAGTAATCAAGTATAGAAGTCCAAGTGGGAATACGAATATTATCTTCCAATACTTGGTAAGCTGTATTCTGCATGCTTCAGAGGCTGAAAAGGAGACTGATAATGACTCAGTACAAGGAAAAACTTCATAATCTTCAAAATAGCCCAAAAATGGAAATATTGCCTTGGGAGTTTCATATCCCTAGAGAAGCACAAGCATAGCAGGGAGTGGTGAGTGAGGGAAGGTGGATCACTCAACAAGGCTTTTGCAGGAATCACAGGGAGTTTGGACTAAGTGACCTTTAAAGTCTCTGCCAACCTGAATCCTGTGATTCCTTTACTCTAAACAAGTATTTAAAAGCAGCCAACCATGAGGGCCCACTTGACATCTTAATGCCATTAAATCACCTCAATTAGTGGACAGAAAGCTAGCCAGCAGTGAAGCCAGACAGGGTTCAAATATTGGCTACTTGGTGACTGAGTAAGTGTGGATTAATTCTTAACCTCTGGGAGCATCGGTTCCCTGTATAATGGGGATAATAGCATGCACCCTGTAGGCAGTGTATGCGAGAGGTCTAGCTCCAAAAAGATTCTCAATCCACAGCAGCTATTACTATTATCACCCTAGAGAATGTCTGAAAAACAATAATCCGGTAACAATAATGCAGTACTGAACTCGATGAACTTTATTGCCTTAAATGAAAGAAAAATACTGACTAAATCTAAGGAGTGAAAAGAAAGAAATAATCTCAACTTTAAGGAACTGAATGAACTTATTATCTATGAAACAGAAACAGATTCACAGACATTGAGAACAGACTTGTGGTTGCCAAGGGGGAGGGGGATGGGGGAAGGATGGATTGGGAGTTTGGGATTAGCAGATGCAAACTAGTATATATAGAATGGATACACAACTAGGGCCTACTGTATAGCACAGGAAACTATATTCAATACCCTGTGATAAACCATAATGGAAAAGAATATATATATATATTAATTAAATATTAATATATATATTTTTAAAGACCTCATTCAACTTTAAGGAACTGTTTCAAACTTCTTTCTTTACAAGTGTAGAATCCTTCAAACTTTTGCATCTTTCCAAATTGCTCAAACACCTGTTTATTTAATCACACAGAGAGTGTAAAGTGATAACCTCTGGCTAGAAACAAACACAGCTCAACAGTGATGTGCAGAAGCAAAAGGGATGAGTGGGCTAAGAGCTGATGTTCAGTCTTAGAGGGCAGCTTCTTTTTCCACTCATTTAAATCCCAAGTAAGGGGTGCATAATTTCTCGGCAGAAGACATATTTCCTTTTCCCTAAATATTATTCTTTTAAAGTTATGAAGTTCCTGATGAAGAAATGTTTTTTAAAAACCTAAATGTTGCAATTTGTCCTTCAGAGAGATAAGGAAAGGTGTGAGAATAATTTTTTGTTGTTGTTGTTGTTCAGCAATTCTTTTTTATTTGAATTTTTGAATTTTATTTTATTTTTTTATATAGCAGGTTCTTATTAGTCATCAATTTTATCCACATCAGTGTATACATGTTAATCCCAATCGCCCAGCTCATCACACCACGACACCCACCCCCCTGCCGCCTTCCCCCCTTGGTGTCCATACGTTTGTTCTCTACATCTGTGTCTCTATTTCTGCCCTGCAAACCACTTCATCTGTACCATTTTTCTAGGTTCCACATATACGCTTTAATATATGATATTTGTTTTTCTCTTCCTGACTTACTTCACTCTGTATGATAGTCTCTAAATCCATCCACGTCTCTACAAGTGACCCAATTTCGTTCCTTTTTATGGCTGAGTAATATTCCATTGTATATATGTACCACATCTTCTTTATCCATTCATCTGTCGATGGGCATTTAGGTTGCTTCCATGACCTGGCTATTGTAAACAGTGCTGCAATGAACATTAGGGTGCATGTGTCTTTTTGAATTATGGTTTTCTCTGGGTATATGCCCTGTAGTGGGACTGCTGGGTCATATAGTAATTCTATTTTTAGTTTTTTAAGGAATCTCCATACTGTTCTCCATAGTGGCTATATCAATTTACATTCCCACCATCAGTGCAAGAGGGTTCCCTTTTCTCCACACCCTCTCCAGCATTTGTTGTTTGTAGATTTTCCTATGATGCCCATTCTAACTGGTGTGAGGTGATACCTCATTGTGGATTTGATTTGCATTTCTCTAATAATTAGTGATGTTGAGTAGATTTTCATGTGCTTCTTGGCCATCTGTATGTCTTCTTTGGAGAAATGTCTATTTAGGTCTTCTGCCCATATTTGGATTGGGTTGTTTGTTTTTTTTAATATTGAGCTGCATGAGCTGTTTATATAGTTTGGAGATTAATCCTTTGTCTGTTGTTTCATTTGCAAATATTTTCTCCCATTCTGAGTGTTGTCTTTTCGTCTTGTTTGTAGTTTGCTTTGCAAAAGCTTTTAAGTTTCATTAGGTCCCATTTGTTTATTTTTGTTTTTATTTCCATTATCTAGGAAGTGAATCAAAAACGATTGTGCTGTGATTTATGTCAAAGAGTGTTCTTCCTATGTTTTCCTCTAAGAGTTTTATAGTGTCCGGTCTTACATTTAGGTCTCTAATCCATTTTGAGTTTATTTTTGTGTATGGTGTTAAGGAGTGTTCTAATTTCATTCTTTTACATGTAGCTGCCCAGTTTTCCCAGCACCACTTATTGAAGAGACTGTCTTTTCTCCATTGTATATCCTTGTTTCCTTTGTCATAGATTAGTTGACCATAGGTGTGTGTATTTACCTATGGACTTTCTATCCTGTTGCATTTATCTATATCTCTGTTTTTGTGCCAGTACCATATTGTCTTGATTACTGTAGCTTTGTAGTATAGTCTGAAGTCAGGGAGTCTGATTCCTCCAGTTCCATTTTTTTCCCTCAAGACTGCTTTGGCTATTTGGGGTCTTTTGTGTCTTCATAAAAAATTTAAGATTTTTTGTTCTAGTTCTGTAAAAAATGACACTGGTAATTTGATAGGCATTGCATTGAATCTGTAGATTGCTTTGGGTAGTATATTCATTTTCACAATATTGATTTTTCCAATCCAAGAACATGGTATATCTCTCCATCTGTTTGTGTCATCTTTGATTTATTTCATCAGTGTCTTATAGTTTTCTGAGTACAGGTCTTTTACCTCCTTAGGTGGGTTTATTCCTAGGTATTTTATTCTTTTTGTTGCAATGATGAATGTTACTGTTTCCTTAATTTCTCTTTCTGATCTTTCATTGTTAGTATATAGGAATGCAAGTGATTTCTGTGCATTAATTTTGTATCTTGAAACTTTACCAAATTCATTGATTAGCTCTAGTAGTTTTCTGGTGGCATCTTTAGGATTCTCTATGTATAGTATCATGTCATCTGCAAACAGTGAGAGTTTTACTTCTTTTCCAATTTGTATTCCTTTTATTTCTTTTTCTTCTCTGATTGCCATGGCTAGGACTTCCATAACTATGTTGAATAATAGTGGCAAGAGTGGACATCCTTGTCTTGTTCCTGATCTTAGAGGAAATGCTTTCAATTTTTCACCATTGAGAATGATGTTTGCTGTGGGTTTGTCATATATGGCCTTTATTATGTTGAGGTAGGTTCCCTCTCTGCCCACTTTCTGGAGAGTTTTTGTCATAAATGGGTGTTGAATTTTGTCAAAAGCTTTTTCTGCATCGATTGAGATAATCATATGGTTTTTATTCTTCAGTTTGTTAATATGGTGTTAACATTGATTGATTTGCATATATTGAAGAATCCTTGCATCCCTGGGATAAATCCCACTTGATCATGGTGTATGATCCTTTTAATGTGTTGTTGGATTCTGTTTGCTAGTATTTTGTTGAGGATTTTTGCATCCATATTCATCCTCTTTTATAGCTGTTAGCAGTTGCCTATGTATTGAGGTGCTCTCTGTTGGGTGCATATATATTTATAATTGTTATATCTTCTTCTTGGATTGATCTCTTGATCATTATGTAGTGTCCTTCCTTGTCTCTTGTAACATTCTTTATTTTAAAGTTGATTTTTTCTGATATGAGTATTGCTACTCCAGCTTTCTTTTGATTTCCATTGCATGGAATATCTTTTTCCATCCCCTCACTTTCAGTCTGTATGTATCCCTAGTCTGAAGTGGGTCTCTTGTAGATAACATATATATGGGTCTTGTTTTTTCATCTATTCAGTGAGCCTGTATCTTTTGGTTAGAGCCTTTAATCCATTCACGTTTAAGGTAATTATCAGTATGTATGTTCCTATTACCATTTTCTTAATTGTTATGGGTTTGTTTTTGTAGATCTTTTTCTTCTCTTGTGCTTCTCACTTAGAGAAGTTCCTTTAACATTTGTTGTAGAGCTGGTTTGGTGATGCTGAATTCTCTTAGCTTTTGCTTGTCTGTAAAGCTTTTGATTTATCCATCGAATCTGAGTGAGATCCTTGCCAGGTAGAGAAATCTTGATTGTAGGTTCTTCCATTTCATCACTTTAAATATATTATGCCACTCCCTTCTAGCTTGTAGAGTTTCTGCTGAGAAATCAGCTTTTAACTTTATGGGAGTTCCCTTGTATGTTATGTTGTTTTTCCCTTGTTGCTTTCAATAATTTTTCTTTGTCTTTAATTTTTGTCAATTTGATTACTGTGTGTCTTGGCATGTTTCCCTTTGGATTTATCCTGCCTGGAACTCTCTGCACTTCCTGGGTTTGGGTGGCTATTTCCTTTCCCATGTTAGGGGAATTTTCGACTATAATCTCTTCAAATATTTTCTCGGGTCCTTCCTCTCTCTCTTCTCCTTCTGGGACCCCTATAATTCGAATGTTGTTGTGTTTAATGTTGTCCCAGAAGTCTCTTAGGCTGTCTTCATTTCTTTTCATTCTTTCTTCTTTATTCTGTTCCGCGGCAGTGAATTCCACCATTCTGTCCTCCATGTCACTTATCCGTTCTTCTGCCTCAGTTATTCTGCTATTGATTCTTTTTAGTGTATTTTTCATTTCAGTTATTGTGTTGTTCACCTCTGTTTGTTTGTTCTTTAATTCTTCTAGGTCTTTGTTAAACATTTCTTGCATCTTCTCAATGTTTTCCTCTATTCTTTTTCCGAGGTCCTGGATCATCTTCACTATCATTATTCTGAATTCTTTTTCTGGAAGATTGCCTATCTCCACTTCATTTAGTTGTTTTTCTAGGGTTTTATCTTGTTCCTTCATCTGGTACAAAGTCCTCTGCCTTTTTATTTTGTCTATCTTTCTGTGAATGTTGATGTGAGCATCATTTTTATTACCTTATGTTTACCAAACTCTGGTTGAAAGTGTCCATTATGGTAATACTGTAAATACAGAGACTTCCTAAAATTTTCCAAGGTCTGTTCTTTAGGTTCAACTGCAAGTGTGTAGAGCTGGATGATAGAGTGGGGGCACCTATGACCTCTGCCTTTAAGAGACCTGGACTCTGGTCCAAGCTTGGCTCTTGAGTCATCCTTTTCAAACACAAATAAATCATGTCACTCCTCTACTCAAAATCCTCCAGGGCCTAAAAGCCCAGAGCCGGTACCATACCAGTCAGGCTCTATATGATGTGTCCTCTCCCTGCACTACTCTCAGATCACATTCCCTGCCACACTTTCCTCCATCTATCCATTCTGGTCACATTGACCTTTGAGTGTGAGTCTGCCTCAGGGCACTTACTATTCTATTCACCAGGAATGCTCTTTCCCCAGATCTTCACATAGTTCATTCCCTCACCTCCTTCAGGACTCTGCTCAAATGTCACCTTCACTGAACATTCTACCTAAAAGACCACTCTCCTTCATCACCTTTTGTCCCTTACCTTGCTTAATCATGTTTTCTTAACACTTACCATTACCTGACCTACTATACATTTGTTTAATTTTTATTGAATCTTCCCCTTCCCTTTAGAATACAAATCTATGAAAGCCGTGACCACATCTGTTTTGCTCACTGCTATAACCCTATCGTGTAGAATAGTACCTAGCACCTGCTTGCTAGGCACACAATAAATACTTGTGGAATGAATGAATTAAAGGAATACCTTGGACAAGACTCACAGGCCCACTTGTGTTCCAACCTGTAAAATGAAGAGGTTGGATCAGAAAATCTTTAATTTCTCTTCATACTCTAACATTCTATGATTCTTTAGTTTCCTAGGTCAGTGTTCTCAACCATTATAACAGAAAAAGGAAAGAAAAAGTTGCTAAGGAACAATATGCATCTGAGAGACCAAAAGTTTTAAGTAAATATGAGCTTATCATCACTAGAACTTAAAGCGTTACTCATAGAAAAAAAAAAACAAAACATCTGTTCAATGTGGAGGGCAAATTTGTGGTTGCTGGCAGCAGTGGGGGAGGGGGCAGTGGGGGGGATGGGTTGGGAGATTGGGATTGACATATACATACTACTATATGTAAGGGTAGATGGCTAATAGGCACCTGCTATGTAGCTCGTGGAGCACTTCTCAATACTCTGTAATGACCTGTATGGGAGGGAATGTAAAGAAGAGTGGATATATGTGTATGTGTGGCCAGTTCACTTTGCTATACAGTAGAAATTAGCACAACATTGTGGATGAACTATACTGCAATAAAAATTTTTAAAAAAAGAAAAGAAAAAAAAGAAGCCTGACCAATACAATGGCATATAAAATCATCAATTCTAGAACTTGGAATTTCAGATCATTCTGATCTTAACCCAGTATGTTTCCAAAATGAATATTGGCTAAGACTGGGCCATACTAATGAATAATGCTTTCTCCTTATCTAGAAGTGAGTTGTAAGAACCAGTGCAATTGTGCTGTTCCATCCACATGCATGCTTATCCCACAGTTCCTGAACAATATTTTTTTTCAAAAGACATGGAGAATGTTGTACTATAATAGAAGAAATAAATAGAGCATCCTGAAATGACCGGTTTAGTCATTTTATGAGAGAGTACATATAATGAAATGCATTTTTGCTCAGAAATGAAAAGGGTCCTCTCTGCTATTGTCAAATTTGTTTTTATAAACTCCTATTTTATATTTTATTTTGATATATCAACCTTGAGTACTTTATTGTCAGGTCTTCATTGGTTAACACCTTCCCAATGACAGTACAGTGTGTACTCAATTTTGGAGCATGGAAACTACATGTACTTGTTTTGTACCTACTTATATAAAATTGACACCTTTGTGCTTTGGTGTTTCAAAAATTTTAAGGCTGTAATGAGGAGTCACATTTACAATCATCAATATATTCTCTACAATGAATATGCTCCCTTAATTAAATCATAATGCTGGAAAAACACCCACACACAAAAAAAAAAAAAAAGGAAAGAAAAAAAATCTGTTCCCATTCAGCCTGCTAAATATATCTCTCATAGATATCATAGATATCTAGATACCTTTCTCTGGGAAAGAGACAGAATTTTTCCACTGCCTTGGTGGCAACTCTTTGACACCCAATTCTACAATCACAAACCATCTTCATTTCGGAAGATTCCAGAGTTGGAGTGTGTCTTAATCTCTTTGGCTGCTGTAACAAAGATAACATAGACTGGGTGGCTTATAAACTACAGAAGTTTATTTCTCACAGTTCCAGAGGCTGGATCAAGGCGCTAACAGATTTGGTGTCTGGTGAGGGCCCACTTCCTGGTTCATGGACAGCCACCTTCTCACTGTGTCCCACGATAAAAGGGGCACGAGTTTTGAGGGGACACATACTATTCAGTCTATACAAAGTGAGGTAAGAGACAACTCATTCCTTTACTATCACAAAAATAATTCAGGGTTTGGCTACTTGAAATATGTGAAGTTGCACGTCCTTATATCCTCAGACAGCCAGTCTGAAGGGGGGTTCTAAAAATGGTGGACCAATCAGATTGTCCTCAGCCTGCAAAACCTTCTTTGCACTGGGTCATCATGTTCATCATTTGCCCTCATTTACCGTAGATCCTTCTTTCCATAATATGTTGAATAACTTTAAAGATTGTCTTCCACAAATGTTTAGGGGTACTGCCACCCCTACTTTAAGATGACAAAACTGAGGATCAGCTAGAATAAAAAATTTGAACAGGAATATTTTCCCTCTTGTACAAAATTGTACTCTGGGGCTTAGAACACAGTAGAACATAGAATCTTTTTCGGGTGGATGGTGGAGTTGTGAAGCTAGAATTTAAACCCAGGTCTATCTGGATTCAAAGCCAGTTCTATTTTCACCCTACCCTGTGGCCCCCTGGGGCTCACATGTCAGGAAGGTCAGGGGTACCTGAAGCGCAGCAGGATAAACCCAGTCTTCTGGAGGCTCCTCCCTCCATTGTCTCTGTGACTCATTTGTAGCCAGAAAATGTCTATCTTGTTAGAATCATGAAGAAGTGAAATACAATGAAAATTAAAACAAACAAACAAAACAAAAACATCAGGATGAAAGCTCAGGAATTCTGTTTCACATCCTGCCTCTGAGTCTTACAATGTATCACTTAGGCTCCCTGAACCTCAGTTTTCTTGCCTATAAAATGGTGTAATTAGTCTCTTTCTCAGAGGGTTACTGAGAGGACATACTACCTTGACACTTAGTATTTTGTAGGCCCTCAGGTTTTGTATTCATTATAAAACACTCATGAAAAGACCATGATCTCTACAAATCTCACAGTCAATTTGCTGTGCCAGCTTATTCATTCATGAGACAAGTTACCACTAGAGGACACCGAACCAGCAGGAAACTCAGAAAGAACTAAACTGGAGACCAAGACCAGTATTTGTGCTGGTGGCTTCTCTCTACTGGATGGATTGTTAAACTGCATTTGTTGTCCTCGTGTTCCCTTCGGTGGGGGAGCCTTGGAGAGAGCAGATGTCCTCTGAGGATTACTAAGCAGTCTAAGGCTGTAAGGAAAGAACTCTATTTCAGCGCTGTGGTTAGGTGGCAACATCAATATTTACAAGTGTGTCTCATCATTACAGCAACAGCCGCAGAAAGATAACCATCTCCCCCTGAATTTTCTAATCGGCTGGGTTCTAGACTTTAATCCCAATGATCGGAGATCTCTCTGTGTTTTTGCTAATATCCTGAGATGGAAACTTCTGGCAGCCTCACTGTATAAGTTTAGCAAGAAAATGTAACTTGCATTTGTCTTGCTCGTGTAAAAGATATTTATGTACATATATCATATACATGCTTGCCCCCTGTTTCTTTCCTGACCCTTGTACAAAGGAAGATGAAATCTCTTAGAGATACCCGGGCAGGAGTTACCAGGAAAGGAAGTCAGAAATGAGAACTTGAGGTCACCCCCTGTATTTGTCCTTAACATGAGGAAAAGTATTCCCCCTCCCTTCACACTCAATACTATTTCTAGAATTTTACATTTTAGATTGCAAAATCCTTAACAGCGAAGATGGCATTCTGCGGTCTAACACTTAATTCAATAAAGGTCCCCTTTCCAAAGGCTGATCCTGACTAGCATATGATTTTTTACACACACTGAGACATTTCTGAGAGTGAAAAGGGGTGTTAATGATGACAGACAGCAGGCATAAATTGATGACTTTGTGATCACTTCGTGCTTAGTTGTGCTTAGAAACTATCCCACTAAAACATTTACTATCTTAATATTTTACCTAAAAATATTCTCCTTGGAAAACCTTTTACATAAACTATGTTTGTGCTTATTCTATACAAAAAAGACTGCCTTGGCCCCCAGGACAAGTTGGTATCTGCCTCCGTGGAGGTGGGTGGAATATCTTCTCTCTCTCCCTCTCCCCATACCTTCCTCCCTCTCTGGTCTATTAGTCCTGTGAGCTCTTTCTTTAAGGAGGGTCTCTCTGGGGGCTACATTTCTTCTAAAGACTTCTTCCTCTCACTCCCTTCTGGGCACACTCTACACAGCTATGCTTATCTTCTCTCTGGAACTGCTTTAAAACTCTCCTATGTTATTGTCATTTCAAAATAAAGTGGTTTTGCTAGTTTTCTATTTTAATTAACACTTAAAATCCATTTTTGCAAGAATGAAAATGACAAACAAATTATTCAAATCATGTCCCCTAAAAAGTAAAAATTTGCCTTTGTTTGTTAAGATGAATATAGAAATAGAGACAGAGACGGTCTGTCCAATAAGTAGTTCTGGTTGCTGGAGACAAGAAGCAGATGGCTGGGGCTTCCCTGATGGTGCAGTGGTTAAGAATATACCTGCCAATGCAGGGGACATGGGTTCGAGCCCTGGTCCAGGAAGATCCCACATGTCACTAAGCTACTAAGCCCATGTGCCACAACTGCTGAGCCTGCACTCTAGAGCCCGGAAGCCACAACTACCGAAACCCGTGTGCCACAACTACTGAAGCCCATGCACCTAGAGCCCGTGCTCTACAGCAAGAGAAGCCACTGCAGTGAGAAGCCCGCACACTGCAACGAAGAGTAGCCCCCGCTCGCCGCAACTAGAGAAAGCCTGCACGCAGCAACAAAGACGCAACGCAGCCAAAAATAATTAATAAATAAAATACATGTTTATTAAAAAAAAAACAAGTAGCCCCCGCTCGCCGCAACTAGAGAAAGCCTGCACGCAGCAACAAAGACGCAACGCAGCCAAAAATAATTAATAAATAAAATACATGTTTATTAAAAAAAAAACAAGCAGATGCCTGGGTGACAGATGTATGTAAGTCACATAAGTGCCCACCACCAATTGGGTAATTTCCTATGAACGATCTAGTCAGTGTGTTTACTGGAAAATCCCACTGAAAGGAAATGAGAATTAGGAGTGCACCTGAATACTACGTATTAAAATTCAGACTAAATGAGGAAGTAGAAAGGAAGTAATGGGGCAAAGAGGGGGATGAAGAAGACCAAGGACAAAGGCCATGCTTTGTTGTTCTCTGTGCTTGCAATTAACAAAAATAGAATGCTTGTTCTAAAAAGTTGTCTTGATTCTTCAAACTCCACCCTGATCACTTCAGGTGGGAGGTGATATAGATGTATAACAGAAAAGTAAAAAATAAAAGCTTCCTATATTTAAAACAAATAGTGGTTTAAGGTTTTCTTAGCTATATCTTCTCTTTTGCTTGAGCCAGAGACATTTCTACTTTGTTCTCATTTGCCCATTGTTTCAAAATAGAAGGTTTTGACACAACAACTTAAAAAAACAAAATTCCTCCAGAGTCACCAGCTCAGAGATAAAAAGAACTTCATTTAGGTGGTAGCTGAGCTGTGAGCAGCTTGCAAACAGCATCCCAAAAGGAGTCCAGAGTCTGCAAGGCATTTTTAAAAACAGCTCTGGATTTCCCTTAACAGCCAACCCCAATCATCCACAAATATATTTATTACGTGATTTCATCAGTTGTTCCACATGACAACTTGGATTGTTTAAAAAAAATACCTATCAATCGGGTGGGTCAAAACATCCCTCTAACCTGGACCCACACTTGGTCTGCTCTTGGCCTCCCTGCCACACTCGGATGCCCCGCCCAAAGCACAGAATGTTCAGTGAGCAGGCCGTCATTACTTCCCTAGGGACCCTGAACACTGGCCTTCTGTTTGGAAGTTCAGTTCCCAAACACTGCCCCCAGAACACTCAACCCACAGTGAAACCCTATTAGTTAATTTGGTCTCCATGAATACACCATACATGGGCCCTTATTTTCTGGTCAAAACAAAGTTCAACAAAAAATAAAAGATTTGCAAATGTTTTTCTTATAAATAAAAAGGTGTTACCTAGAAGAACCTCTTGTTTAGAGGCACGGTCAAGAAAAAAACCAACAACAGCAACTTTCTGAGCACTAAAGTACAGTTTTGCATCCAAGCGAGGTGAAAGGTTTGATGTCAGTGCACAGGGGCATTATAATTATAAATTAGCTGATGCCTCCTGAGTCTTGCCCGGCATGCAGACCATTTGGCCTTGTTTGCTTCAATTTACTTGAAGTCATTACTCAGGAAACAGGCTTATGTTCCTCACTTAGCATGTTCTTTTTAAAGCACTGGGGGTGGCTCACTAAAAGAGCCTTTTGTGAAGTAATGAAACTTTTGCTAGCAGTGTGAATTGTACCCTACTAATTGCTAAATTCCTTTTTTAGTGTATAGGATTTCCTCAAAGTGAAATATCATCATTTAGTGATTTGATACAAAGGACATACCATGTTAAATTTCCCTTAAAATCTAGTAAATCAAGGAGGGAAGTAAAAAGCCATGACTGAGGCTTTTCCTCCTTATGATGTGAGGGGGAAAATTGCTCCCTCTCTTGTACTCCATTAACCCTTGGCTTGCCAAGATCATCTCATCTTGCAGTAGTCATGTCCAAAAGAATGGCTAAAAGTGCAGTTAGGCTTGCGTTATACCATTAAATAAACTACCATATTTTAAATTAATGTAATTCTCTTCGCCATATTTATCGTGTTGGAAAAAAGCAACCTGAAATTGTGTGAAATATCTCTATGGCTAGTTCAAGCCCTTGTATGGAAATGTCCATAGGTTTGGGGATTGTTTCCCACCTGTAGATCAGCCGAGTGCCACCCACTCCAGCTGAGGTGTATGAGCACATTGGAAGAGCAAAGAGGTTATGAAGGTAATTCTGATCTAGAATTAATGGAATAACCCAAACAACTAACCCACTCTAGACACTCTAGACAGTTTTCTGTTTATGCTATTCTGCTTAGTATAAGTAACAGCGAATGGCCTTAACGGTGTCTCTGTCTGCAACTAGATATGAAGGAAGTGTAACTGGCTGCCGCTTAACACACATGCCCATCTGCAAAGGGACAGGGTTTCTGTATATAGGCCATCATATAAGTGACATTTCATGACAGTGGTGCCTCAAAAGTGGGTTCTTCCTTGCCAAAAAAAATAATAAAACCCACTTCCTCGAAGTCTTCCTTCCACTATCCAGTACTGTGTACTCTCCCCCTCCTCTGAAAAGGAAAACAATGCAAATATGACAACTTTCCGAATTTGTTGATGAAACTCTTTTTTGCTTAAGAAAAAAGGAAATATGTGAACATTTCTGAGTGCCTCCAGTATAGAATTTCCCTTTAAGGTCCAAGGCAATATATGTATTGGCTTTTATGGAGAGGGCTTTCTCAAGAGAGAACACACCTAGTTTTGATAAAGAGATCAGCTTTCCCTTAGAAGAACTGGGAGGACTGAAAAACAATCCTTTTGTCTGGAGCCAACACCCTTCACCCAAGTACATTATTATTGTAGTAATCTACTACATAAAAAAAAACATTTGATCAAAATTAAGTTGGGGGGTCTGATAAGCCAGAGCCATCACTGCTTGGTTCCATTCTTCACAAGTCCAAGTTTGACCCAGAGTTCTAGGAGATTAATTTAAGATACCTGAATGAAAACACACACCCTTGCTGGTTTTGCAAGCTTTCCAGCTACATAGATCTGAGTTTTTCTCATAGAGTTAAAGGGATCCTTAAAAGTTTACCTAGTCCCATGGAGAAACTGAGGCCAAAAGAGATCAAGCAACTTGCCAGAGGTCTCATCAAAGCAGTAACAAGAACCGGTCCCTCCTGCTTCTTACTCCAGGACTTCTCTCATTCCACCAAATTACCATTATTTAGGTCAGCATTCAATTCATGACCATGGCAATATGCACCCACCTTTTATTTTCACAAATATTCTTACCTTCAATAAACTTATATAAAGCATATTTAATAACTAACTAGCATTCAGGGAACTATCATCTTGCAAAAAATTAGTATTTAGTAAATCAAACTACCTAGTTTTCTGACATATTATATCGCTTCAATCAAAGCTCTAAATATAGAAGAAATTCAAGCACAAATCCAGAAAAATAAATTAGTGGGGTGGGCCCCATCAGACATGGCAGGCGTCAAAGCAACTGTTCCAAGGGGTGGGTGACAGACCAGCCAATCAAGAGCATCCACTGAGGGGTGAAAAAGCAGTGCAGGAATGGGGCAGAGGTGAGATATTCAGAGCCAGAGACCCACTCCTGTGCTCGGGTTGACTGCCCAGCCTGGGGAGAGCTTGCAACCATCAAAACAGCTCTGCCAAAAGCTAGCAACAAACACGATAATGCCCAAGAACATTGTTGTTTTTTAATGATTTCAAATTACTAGAAATATCTGAAAAGTGTCCCTCTCCAGCCCCTACCCTCAGGTATTACATAATCCACTGTTACATAACCACACTGTGACATTTCAAAAGACTTTTCTATTTCACCAAAACCTATTTTTTTCCCATTCTCCAAGGTGAATTATGAAAGCATCTTAAGGCACATGACTCAAACATTGAAAGCCATGTTGTAGCTGAAGACAATACCCAAGCCAACTCCTACTATCTCTTCCCCAGCTAGACACAAGCTCATGCACCCATGGACACACACACACACACACACACACACCATTCCCCAAAATATGTGGAACCTTACACACAACAAAAAAACAAATTGGAAAAAACTGAGGAAGGTGTTTTCTGTTCATCAGTATAGAATCCCTCAGCTAGATTAGACCATGTGAGTGAATTCATTCATCAACAGGGTTGACAGAGCTGTCTTCTTCAGGGAATTAAGTTCTCTTTTTTTTGAAACAGACTTACTGAGCATTAAAGCTAAATACCACACTGGTGCATTCAGAGAAAAAAAAAAAAAACACCAATTACCAAACATCCAAGGGAATTCTTCAATCCCAAAGCATACCAGCTAGTTAGAGGCACAAAACGACTGTCTGGCATTCTGTGGTTTCTTTCCATACAATGGACAGAACACAGAGGCTCTTGAGGAAGGTCAGTTCCCAAAGGAAACTCACGGTTCAACCCTCTCATTTTACAGGTGAGGAAACAGGTACATAGACAGATGAGAGGTCCTGGCTCAGGTTGTTCTCCTTTTAATCACTCTATTTGAGACACAAATCAAGGTGAAAGACGACTGAACTGGAATCTTCATAGTAATGATACAATCTTAGAGGCATTACAATATTTTCCCAACTTTATCAATGTGCACTCCATTGACTGTGAATAATTACCCTGGAAAAGACATCCCTTGATCATACCACAATGTTTGTAATACCTGCTCCTTCCAAACTCTGGATTGTAAGTGTCCCTACTGTGTGCTCTTAACCCCCTCTGCTTTTCCTATGATGGCTCTTATCCAACTGCATTTTAATTACCTGCATCTGAATTCCCATTAGACCATAAGCTCCATGAGGGCAGGAAACTGTCTCATTCACTACTGTATCCTCGGACCTAGTGCTGTGCCAGTTCAATTAAGTTCATTCATTCATTCAACAAGTATTTATTGAAGGCCTACTATGTACCCACCTCTATTCTGTGTGCTAGATACAGCATGGAACAAAAAAGGTCAACCCCAGATCTCATGGAAATTACATTGTAGTGGAGACATGTAAGATGTCATTCAGTTGCCTGTCCCCCCTAACCCAGGCAGCACATCCTCTCCCAGTTTCTATGTGTATTGGCTTCCAGCTCCCAGCTGCCTTCACTCCCAAAAGAACCAACCTCAGTTGAGGGGCACTGACTCAGCTGGAAAGTCACAGTGCCCTCTCCTGGTCTACAGCCAACAACTGACTGATAGAGTCAAAGGGCCAGCTCCTTGTCTTCAGGTGTATTTTATGGACCAAAAAATTCCTTGCCAAGACAAGACTTTCCTTGAAACCACATCCTTGCCTGGCTGCTTCCCCCCTCCCTTAAAAGTTTTTCCTGAAGATTCCCTCAATATGTATTTGAATCCTTCCTTCCACTTCTGCTTTTAGGAAACCCAACCTAACACAGAAGAGAAGACAATAATAAACAATTAAACATGTATATGTATACCATGTCAGATGGTGATTACTGTTTTGGAGACTAATACAACAAGGGAAAGAGGAAGGGTATACTGGGAGACATGAGAGTCCCATTTTGGATGAAATGGTTAGAGAAAGCTTCTCCAATAAGTATGACATTGGCAGTGACCTAAAGGGAATAACAGTGTGAGAAGTGTGGCAGTCTGGGGATGAATGTTCCAGGCAGAGGGAACCTCACACACTGAGGTGCAAGTGTGTGTGTCATGATTGCAGAGCAAGGAGGAGGTGGGAATAGGGCAGCCGGGTGAGGATGGTGGGGACGAAGTCATAAGCAGATGGTTGGATCTTGGGATTAATCAAGAGGATTGTAAAAGGGCTTCCTTCTTCCCACTGCAAACTAGTACCACCACACTGAACTGAGAGCCAGACCTGCATATGAAAACCATCACCTCACAAGACTGAGTCTGTTGTAGAGATGCTATGGATGGAAAAGTATATATGTGACCGTGAGGACAGGATTCCATATATCTTAGCAGAAGTGGACAAGAAAAAAAAATGGTAATAGAGTTCTCTGTTCCTTTCTATTTTTTATGAGGATTTTTTCCCTCATCTTTTATACATACCCCTTTTCCACCTGTACTCTGTCCATGCTAATCTGGGATATGATTTCCTTTGTCAATTTTGAATTATTATACTATAAGTCTATACATTAATTTCACTACTCTTGTGATATTAGTGTAAACGATTACACAGCCATATTTATGGGAAGGAACTGAATTGTATACTTTTTTCTTCTCTTTTCTCTTCCCCTCCCTTCGTTCTCCTCCTTTCCTTTCTCTTCCTTTTTCTTCCCCTTTTTCTCTTTCTTCTGTTCTTCTCTGGCACTTGGGAAAACAGTTGCTTTAGTAAACAAATACGGATTAGTGACTTACTTACTCAGTGATGGCCCTTCCCTCTGTCTGTTGCCTGAAGCCAGTCTAGACAACAGCTACCACTCAATTGGTACAAACAATTATTAATGAAAAGCAAAGTAGAACCTACAGAGTGATGCTCAAAAGATATATATTAGGTACAGTCTGGGGTTGCTTTTCTCATCATCACTTCATGATATGAGCAGACTTATTTTCTATTTCTTTGGGGATAATAGTACTCACACAAAGAGTCAGGTGCCCCTCCTGTGATTCCACAGGGTATGCATAATACTTCTAATAATAACAGTGGCCCAAAAGTCTGATATCTTCTGTGTGTTCAGATCTGTGCCAATCAATTTACATATATATATTATCTCATTGAAACTGTACAACAAACTTGTGAGGTGGTTATTACTATCTCCATTTTACAGATGGAAAAACTGAGGCTTTGAAGTAAATTAACTTCCCCGGGATCACTCATCTAGGAAGTGGCACCTGTGGGAACGCAGCCAAGGTTAAATAAATCCAGAACTGGAGCTCTTGAATTTTACTCTACACTGCCCCCCACTGACACTAATTCATGACTTTTTGCTCCTATTTCCATCTACCCCATCTCCCCACCACTGTTCTCTGAGCTTCCTGAGAGTAGAGACAATTCTAATCATCTTTGACTATCAAGTACAGTGTTAGCGGCCCAGTAAAGTATACTGTCCTCTCTTGGTATCTGCAGGGGATTTGTTCCAGGACCCCAACAAGTACCAAAATCCACAGACGCTCAAGTCCCTTATATAAAATGGCGTAGTAGGGCCGGTCCTCTGTACCTGTGGATTCTGCATCCGCAGATATGGAGGGTCAACTATTCTGTTTTCCCCACCTGACCGCTAAACCAAATGAGGGATAAGACAAAGAGTAAGGCAGATGTAGATAAAAAATATCAGCTTCATTACTGAAAAAGACTAGGCTGGAGGAGGCAGCTCGCTGTGTAGGAACAATGGTGTTCCTGATGCCACACTCCAGAGTTAGCCACAGTCATGGCCAGTGCCAGGAAAACCACAAGTGCCCGCTCTAAAATGTAGGGCTTGATTTGCAGCAACATGGATGGACCTAGAGATTATCATACTAAGTCAGTCAGACAGAGAAAGACAAATATCATATGATATTGCTTATATGTGGAATCTAAAAAAAATGATACAAATGAACTTCTTTACAAAATAGAAGCAGACTCACAGACATAGAAAACAAACATGGTTACTGAAGGGGAAAGGGGAGGAGGGATAAAGTAGGAGTTTGGGATTAACAGATACACACAACTGTATATAAAATAGATAATCAACAAGGGTTTACTGTATCATACAAGGAACTATATTCAATATCTTGTAACAACCTATAATGGAAAAGAATCTGGAAAAGAATATATATATATATATATATATATATATATATATATATATATATATATAACTGAATCACTTTGCTGTACACCTGAAACTAACACAACATTGTAAATCAACTATACTCCAATAAAAATAAATAAAATAAAATAAAATGGAAGAGCAGACTGGAATGAGTAGAGAGATTGATGAAGGGCTGATCCACATCCAGCTGACCAGCCCATATCTCAGTAGTATGAGTGGAGCACCTGGAGAGTGACTAACGGAAGTCTTTTCAGGGGAAATAAGAAGCTCAGGCCAAGGAGTTTCAAACTGCCTCCCCTAACCTCAGTACCTGGAACTCATTATTCTTGAATTAGTTAGGCCGGAGACTTGTCGTAAGATCAAAGGATAGCTTTATCATAAGCTGTGCAGTGTAACATGCAATTAATCAGTACTCTGAAAGTGGAGAGTCCAAATCCACAGCAGATTTGGGGAGAGTACTCAGGTTTCTTAATTCCTGTATCAAGTGTACGGTCTGCTGGTACAGAGGGCCACCCCCTCTTTTAAGCTTAGGGTTTTCCTGAGGACTGAACTGGGGACATCTTGGCATATCTTCTGGGTCCTAGAGGTGGGGTACACACATAAGTCCCAGCTTTGGGGAGCATCAGTGAACAGAGGAGCCCCGATGAGAACTAGTATACACTCCTGACCAGGAGGCAAGCACAGCTGTGACACTTCATTTAAGGTGGCAGTGACATAGCCTCAGCTCTTAGAGAAGGAGGGGAGCAACAGACAGGACAGGGGTGGAGCATTCCACTGGCTGCCCAAGGTGCTTCACTTTCCCATTAGGAGACATCAAATCATGCCCAAGTCTCCCAAAACAGCGTGATGTTTATAGAATCTCAGAATCTGCTGGCTATCATCACATCTATCCCTCTCCCCCGATCATATCATTGAATTCATATGTGTCAATATTTTTACTTTGGAGAAGGGGGAAAAACAGAACCTCTAAGTCAGCCAGCCAAAACAAAATAGCACAGCCAGACACAGAATTTGAGTCTCCTTGGACAGTCTATACTCAAAGAAAATAATCTTTTGCTTAAATTGTCTCCTCTAGCTTTAAATTTTGACTTTCCAAATTGCTCTGGCTTTATTGGCCCATGGGAGCTGTTCTCTGCTGCCAAATAAGAAGTGGGGAATGGACACTATCTCAACAACAAAGAGCTGGCACCCTGTCACCAGGAACCCAAGTGTCATGGCCTAACCCAGCCCTTATCACTGGATTTTGTTCAGAGGTCTGAATGAAAGTACCAGCCAAAACTCTTTTATCAACCAGCTATTTACTTCCATGGACATTACTTCAGCAATTTTATACTACCCCAATAGATTTTATCCTAACCATGTAATTAGGATCAAACTAAATTCCAACACAACCCCCCTGCCTTGTACATTAACTCAGTATAAGCCTGTGCTCCCCAGCATGGTCTTGAAAAATTTCTTTAATGGCTTTATCCCTGTCTGTTCTATTCTGGTCTGCACAGAGAAAATCAGTGGCCAAAAATCAGAGATTTCACTCGTGGCCCCAGCTCTATTGCAAATAACCCAGTGAGGAATCAGTAAAGATCAGACCAAGGATGACTTAGTAAAATCCATTGTCCATGGGAGAGACATCAGAATAGGTCCAGATGAGAGTGACATTTGTTTAGAAGGAGCATGGGTCTATAAAATGTTATCTCTGGAGCTAAGCTGTTCAAACAAAAAGATAAGATCTTGAAATAATGGTTAAATTGATGTAATCTACTGTGAAAGGTTCTAATCCCATCAGCCAAAGCCAAGTTAAATCAGGCATGATGGGAATGATGCTATCTCTGCCGGGTCCCATCTAGACAAACACAACCACCTAAAAAATCATTAGGGCCCAAGCCAATTCTCGACCAGAGATAATCCCTAAAATCATGGGGACAGCAGCAATGCTGTTTCTCCACTCACCATGCAGTAAATTAATAAATGTCAGAAGGTTGTGCATGCAGCCCATGGAGTTAAACTTCACATGCCTGTTAAATTCAGGTAAATAAGGTAACTGATAGCATTCTGATTTAGCATAAAAGAAGAGAGATTAAATTATTTTCCCTGGACAAACTACAGAATGCAAATAATATGATTTTGAAGATACAAAGAAAGAATGATACAAGGGTAAGTCCTAGTTAACGTAAGAAAAACAACATTAGTGATAGAAAATAATTTAATATTTTCACCTCACCAAATTATCCATCTTGACTTTCTCCTTCCCACTGACTCAAGTGCTTTTCCGAGTTACACACTTAACAGAATCACTCAATTGTCAAAATTGTTAGTATTGCACTCATTATCCAGATTAACTACTGATCTTGATAAAGTTTGGTTTGTGATTCTTTCAATCAGTTAACTGTGGAGTGGAAATCAAAATCACAAAACTGAAAAATGTCAGAGAGAGTTGTCTGTTTTCATCAAGAATATTTGCATAAAATTACCTATCATTTGAAATAAAAGCCTATTTTTTACACAAAAAATTTTTAAGTTATTTTAAAAACCCAGCATCTTAGAGTGATACAAAATGATTTCTAAAGTTACCATCAATATTAGTAAAATAAATCAATAAAAATAATAAAAAGAAGTGTCAGTGATATTTGCACAGAAAATGAAATAAAGTTTAGAGAATACTTTTAGGTTTAAGTGAAGGTTTAAGGTTTAAGATGAAGTGTAGGAGACACTATTGGGAAGACACAGGTCTCTGGTACCTTCCCTTGTTTCTTAGTCCCTTCCCTCCATGGAAGACACCCAAAATTGTCTTCTAATAACCAAGATTAGACAAATTATAATACATGTTTTATACTTGTTTGTTTTAAAAACAAAGAGGCCAACAAAGATAAGAATACATACTTATCAGCCATATGTGTGTGGGTTTATTTGTGGGCTACCTATTCTTTTCCATTGATCTACGTGTCTGTTTTTGTGCCAGTACCATATTCTTTTGATGACTTTAGCTTTGTAGTGTAGTTTGAAGCCAGAGAGCAAGATTCCTCTGGCTTTGTTCTTTTTTCTAAAGGTAGCTTTGGCTATTCAGGGTCTTTTGTGGTTCCATACAAATTTTAGGATTATTTGTTCTAGTTCTGTGAAAAATGTCACGAGTATTATGATAGAAATTGCATTAAATCTGTAAATTGCTTTGGGTGATAGGGACATTTTAAAAATATTAATTCTTCCAGTCCATGAACACAGGATATTTTTCCATTTATTTGTATCATCTTCAATTTCCTTCATCAATGTCTTACAGTGTTTAGGGTATAGATCTTTCACCTCCTTGGTTAAGTTTATTTCTAGGTATTTTATTCCTTTTGGTGCTGTTGTAAATGGAATTGTTTTTTTTGCTTCTTCTTTCTGATAGTTTATTATTAGTATATAGAAAAGCTTCATATTTCTGTACATTAATTTTGTATCCTGCAAATTTACTGAATTGATTTATTAGTTTTAATAGTTTATGGGTGGAGACTTTAGGGTTTTCTGTATATAGTATCATGTCTTCTGCAAATTGTGACAGTTAATTTATGACAAAGGAGGCAAGAATATACAGTGGGGAAAAGACAGTCTCTTCAAAAAATCATGCTGGGAAAACTGGACAGCTACATGTAAGAGAATGAAACTAGAACATTTTCTCACACAATATACAAAAACAAATTCAGAATGGATTAAAGACTTAAATGTAAGATGGAAAACCATAAAACTCCTAGGAGAAAACATAGACAATACATTCTTTGACGCTGGTCTTAGCAATATTTGTTTTGGATCTGTCTCCTCAGGCAAGGGAAACAAAAGCAAAAATAAACAAATGAGACCTAATCAAGCTTAAAAGCTTTTGCACGGTGAAGGAAACTGTCAACAAAACTAAAAGACAACCTACTGAATGGGAAAAGATATTTGCATAAATATGTCTGATAAGGGATTACTACCCAAAATATATAAAGATCTCATACAACTCAATATCAAAAAAACAAACAGGGGCTTCCCTGGTGGCGCAGTGGTTGGGAGTCCGCTTGCGGATGCAGGGGACAGGGGTTCGTGCCCCGGTCCAGGAGGATCCCACATGCCGCAGGGTGGCTGGGCCCGTGAGCCATGGCCGCTGAGCCTGCACGTCTGGAGCCTGTGCTCCACAACGGGAGAGGCCATGGCAGTGAGAGACCCAGGTACTGCAAAAAAAAAAAAAAAAAAAAAGATAAAAAAGAAAAACAAACTGATTAAAAAAATGGGCTGAAGACTTGGAGAGGCATTCTTCTAAAGAAGATATACAGATGGCCAGCACACACATGAAAAGATGCTCAGCATCACTAATCATCAGGGAAATGCAAATCAAAACCACAATGAGAGATCGCCTCACACCTGTCAAAATGGCTGTCATCAAAAAGACAACAAATAACAAGTGTTGACGAGGATGTGGAGAAAAGGGACCCTCTTGCACTGTTGGTGGGAGTGTAAATTGGTGCAGCCATTATGGAAAACAGTATGGAGGTTCCTCGAAAAAAATTTTAAATACAGGTATCATATGATCCAGCAATTCCACTCCTGGATATTTATCCAAAGAAAATGAAACACTAATTAGAAAAGATACATGCATCCCAATGTTCATGGAAGCATTATTTACAATAGCCAAGGTATGTAAGCAACTAAATGTCCATAAACAGATGAATGGATAAAGAAGATGTGGTTTATATATGCAATGGAATATTATTACTCAGCCATAAAAAGAATGAAATTTTACCATTTGCAATAACATGGATGGACCTGGAGGGTATTATGCTTAGTGAAATAAGTTGGACAGATAAAGACAAATACTGTATGTTTTCACTTATATGTGGAATCTAAAAAGTAAAACAAATGAATGAATATAATAAAACAGAAACAGACTCACAAATATAGAGAACAAACTAGGGGTTACCAGTAGGGAGAGGGGTGGGGGAGGGGCAAGATAGAGAGAAGGGATTAAGATGTACCAACTACTATGTATCAAATAGGTTACAAGGATATATTGCACAGCACAGGAGATGTAGTCAATACTTTTAATAACTTTAAATGGAGTATAATCTATAAAAATATCAAATCACCATGTTGTACACCTAAAACTAATATAAAATTGTAAGTCATCTATATTAGAGTTAGAAATAATACTAATAAAATAAAGCAGGGGGTGGGAAGAATACTCACTTATCTCTTGCTCCCATCTCAACCCAGAGTAAAAGTTTAACCATCTTTCTTGACACGGAGTCCAGCAATCAGGTGCTTTTCGGCCTCCGAGCTCCACTGAGAATTGCTTCAAAGGCAGAAATGTGCCACTCAGTGCCTTCTTGGTGATATGGATTAAAAGAGCAAGGTTTTAGGAGATTGACATCTGATGAACCAGTTCTCGTGTAAACTGCCTCACGCCTATCAGGGAAATGGGCAGAACAAATCCTGGGGACCGCTTTTATGGGAACCAGGGTGTCCTGAATTACTTCTGAAGCGTCCCCACTCACGTACCAGGGAGGCAAGACTTCCCCCAAGCCTAATTTGCCTAGCAAAGATGTTTGTCACTTAAGCCTGCTCCCCACAGACCACCCCACTTCTAGAGAACAAAGACCAAAGACATT
This sequence comes from Mesoplodon bidens, assembly GCF_964165515.1. Classification (NCBI taxonomy): domain Eukaryota; kingdom Metazoa; phylum Chordata; class Mammalia; order Artiodactyla; family Ziphiidae; genus Mesoplodon; species Mesoplodon bidens. The sequence continues at coordinate 49,496,138 of NC_138167.1, forward strand.
TGGCTTCAGCCCTGACCACCCTGCATCCCACTTCCTTTCACTAATACGTTACGCTTGCACTGTGTGACCAGTGCCTCTCCGGTTCACAGTACAAACTTTCCCAGGCACAGCAACACCCATCCCCTCCCCTGACTCTCATTTCAAGAGATGCCAGAAGGCCAGCTTTTCTCGGCTTACTTTAACCCCAGCAGATGTGCAGCATCGGTAGGTTGAAAGAGCCAAAGTTGGCTTCTGTAAGCTACCAACGGACACATCCAGTCCTTCCCCAGAGAACGAAGAGAATGAAGGAAATGAACCCATCTTGAAGCTCAGCCCTGGTGGCTGCCTCTCCGTCATTTCACACACAGTGAGATATGACCATTACCTCTAAGACAGGATGTCTGTGGGAGTCAGGAGACAGCCTCTGGGTGGAAATGAGAAGAAGTGTTTCGAGACCAGCCTCATCGGAGCTGTCCTGCAGTGACTTCACACGGACCCAAAACATTGGCTTCCCCGACTCCAGAACAGATGTCCCTTCCCTCAGCCACACCTGTCGAATCACCATCCTCCCCCTTAACACCCCTCTACACCCCACAACCACACAAAAACCCTCCCTCTGAATGCTCAGCCTCTGTCGCATTTTGTACTGCTCCTGATATTTTAAATATTCAGTTTGCAGTATACACGTGTAATTGTTTAATCCTCCATTCAACAGTGAAAAGGCAGGAGCATGCTTTTTTCCTCCATAGCACCTAGTACTGTGCTCTGCTGCAGTAGGAACTCAAGAACTGAACTGAATAGAGACAAAATGCTTAGCCTGCCACCATTACCAACATGCTGCTAAGATTAATGTTTATGTCTATGATTCTAAAATATTTGAAAGCCTCAAAAAGAAATATTCTAATAGATCTCAGTGAAAGAATTTAGTTGGAATTTGAGCATGTATGCTTTTTTTTAAGAAAAGATTACTTTGACCAAAAGCCTAGTACTTAAGGCTTTCCTTATGTAGGTCACTGGATGTAAGCAGAAATACATGATGTAATATGATAAGGCAACATTTAAATTATTAATAGCAGTTAATCATGGTAGAACAGAGTGATTGTCTTTTTCTGCCACTGGAGTGTACATGCCCTCCCTCAGAAGGTGGTTATGTAATGTGTCACTGAAATCCTACCTGCCCCACTGCAAAAACTGTCTTTAATGGTACAGAGGCTGCTCAGCAACCTGAAGTATTATAAATGTATCCTTCTGTCTTATCCTAAGAATTGCCCAGTCATTTTCACCAGGCTTTCGTTCCAGGGATCCATCCTGCAGCCCAGCATTACAGATAAGAACAGTCAGCAAGCAGGCCAAGCGGCAGGAAACAGATGCTGGAAATTCAAGTTAGAGAATGACACACCAACCCTCCATACCCTGGCTGGCCGCAGTTATCAGAATCACTGAGTTGCCAAAAGAGTTTGTTTCGCATTCATTGCCCAGATTAACTAGTGATGTTGACAGACTTTGGTTTGTGATCCTTTAGTTAACTATGGGATGAAAAATCAAATTCACAAATGAAAAATGTCAGAGTTGCCTGTTTTCTTCCAAAACAAAGAGCTGTAGGCAATTCAGCAGCAAGTGATTCCAATGAGTGGCAGAATCATGCATTGGCTTCTGATGTCCTAGCCTCTCCCACCGGGGTGTCCCACCCACACTTCTTCTGCCCAAGAGTGAGCATCACGGTGCCTCCACGTCTGCCTGGAGGTGACACGTGTGGTGGGGTTAAAAGGGCAGTAGATCCACATTCAGATCTCTTTCCAGCAACACTGACTGTATATGGATGTTGACAAGAAGAAAGTTTCTTAAATATTTTATTTATTTTTTTAAATTAAGGAATGCAAGAACTTCCCTGGTAGCACAGTGGTTAAGAATCTGCCTGCCAATGCAGGGGACAAGGGTTCGAGCCCTGGTCCGGGAAGATCCCACGTGCCGCGGAGCAATTAAACCTGTGCACCACAACTACTGAGCCTGCACTCTGGAGCCCGCGAGCCACAACTACTGAAGCCTGCATGCCTAGAGCCCCTGCTCCACAAGAGAAGCCACTGCAATGAAAAGCCCGCGCACCACAACGAAAAGTAGGCCCTGCTCACCGCAAGTAGAGAAAGCCCGCACACAGCAACGAAGGCCCAACGCAGCCAAAAATAAATAAATAAATTTAAAAAAAGAAAGGAATGCATGAATACATGCTCATTTTAGGCAACTCAAACAATACAGAACAAGGTAAGAAAAAGGGTTGGTCCTCCTTCACTCTCAGCAATTCCACTCTCCTCTCCAGAGATACTCCCAACGGAAATTTTGGTGCATGTTCATTCAGATCTTTTTCCTGTGTGTGTATATAGACACATGTATATAACCATTACATATATATATATATATATATATATATATATATATATATGCATATATACTCACACACATATATATCCATAATATAAGATCAAAACCAATCTATCTATAAAATCCTTTTGTGAATACTCTTTAGTGATACTGTATTCACTTAACAACATAGAGTTCCCTGTTTTGTGGGAACTGTGTGTATGGCCAGTATTTATGTATTCCCACAGTAAGTTACTTATCTCTAAGCTTCAGTTCAGATCCCGTCTCTATAAAATGAGGATAATGAGTCCACTTTCACAGGATTGTGGAGTGCAACAGTGAGAAGTCATTTGTAGAGCAGGGACTCACAGATTCCCTCCTGGTCAACATCATCCAAAATCCTCTTTTTTTTTTTTTTTTTTTGCAGTACGCAGGCCTCTCACTGTTGTGGCCTCTCCCGTTGCGGAGCACAGGCTCCGGACGCGCAGGCTCAGCGGCCATGGTTCACGGGCCCAGCCACTCCGTGGCACGTGGGATCTTTCCGGACTGGGGCACGAACCCGCGTCCCCTGTATCGGCAGGCGGACTCTCAACCACTGCGCCACCAGGGAAGCTCCAAAATCCTCATTTTTATTTGCTGTTTACTCATTTATTTTATGTCTTTGGCCCCTAGAATGTAAGATCTTGAAGGTGGGGTCTGTGTCTTTTTAGCGATGTGTCCCCAGTGCCTGGAACAGAACCGGATGTCATACGAGCACAATAAATGTTCACTCATCAGCTGGCTCACTGGTTTCTCAGCCATTTTCATCTGTACTGGTCCTGCCCCAAACTGCCAGCTGAGCAGCTGAGCAGGAATCACCAGGTAAAGGAGGTTTGCTAGCCCACTTGGGGCGTGGAGGTGGGCAGTCCCGGACTGCCTCTTAGAAAATAGTACATAAGGCAGAGGCAGCTGCGGCAGATCAGGCAAACATAATGTGAGGGCCAAAGAAATGGGAGACAAGCAGGAGGATGGCATCAGAGCATGGGGTGAATGAGTGTGTTATCAAGAGGGGTGCGTAAAGTTGAGATTCCAGCAGATTCAGCTGATTGTTTTTTGTCTCCTGGGTGGGAGGGGCCTGGGCCCCAAGTATAAGCAGGGTCAAAAGGGGTAGCTCCATCTTGCACCATCAGAAGGCAGCTCCTGGATAAGAGGGTCAAAAGGTACAAACTTCCACTGATAAAATAGTTATACAAACTACTATGTATAAAATAAGCTACAAGGATATTTTGTATAACACAGGGAATATAGTCAATATTTTATAAGTATAAATGAAGTATAACCTTTAAAAATTGTGAATCACTATATTGTACACCTATAACTTATTTAATATTGTACATCAACTATACTTCAGTTTAAATAAAAGAAAACATAGTCATGGGGATGTAATGTACAACATGGTGACTCTCTCTACATATATATATGTATAGCATATTTGAAAGTTGCTAGAGAATAGACCTTAAAAGTTCCCATCACAAAAAAAGATTTGTAACTATGTGTGGTGACATGTGTTAACTAGACTTGTGGTGATCATTGTGCAATACATACAAATAGCAATCATTATGTTTTACACCTGAAACTAACATAATCTTTTCTGTCAATTATATCTCAGTTTTTTTAAAGGCAGAACCTGGCCTCAGAGGCAGCATGGGAGCTTCCCATGGAGGGAGTCTGGAATCCTGCAGTGCTGGAGCTGGAAGTGTTTTGGGAATATCTAGTCCTGTAAGTCTCAGACTCTTAAGAAGGATCAGAATCCCCTGGGCACTTGGTCAAATGCAAGTAAGTACCTGGGCCCCGGCCATAGAAATTCTAAATTCTGATTCTGCAGGCCTGGGGATTTGGGCCAATCTCTTGACTATACAGATGAAGAAAAGATCCAGGCAGCACACAGCCCCCGGGGAGGGTCAGAGCCGGAGCACATACACAGCGAGGGAGTGGAGAGCTGGTCAGCAGGAGGGTCTGGGGTGCAGCAGGAAGCTGGGAATGCTGCGTCTCCTTCAGTGAGCGGCCGCAGAGCGCACACCGGTGCAGCGGTCCTCCACATCTGGACCCCAGACCACAGCATCAGCATCACCCTGGAACTTGTTAGATAAGCAGTTTCTTGGACCCCACCCCAGATCTACTGATGACAAACTCTGGAAGTGAGAACCAGCAATCTGTTTTAGCAAATCCTCCAGGCGATTCTGTTGCTCCTCAGCATTTGAGAACCTTACAACAGGAGGTAATCAGGTAACCATCTATATGCATTGCCTTTTGGAAAAGTTCAACTTGCTTCTGGATATGGTGTACCTAGTGCTCCAGAAACTCACTGGAAACCTCACTGCCAATACATTGTCAAGGTCATACTCAGGAGAACTTGACAAATGACTCCACTTTCCTATCCAGAGCAACTGATCAGTTCCAACAATTTCCAGAAATCCATTATGTACTGGAAATTGATGATGCGAAGTGTCAACACCAGCTGAGCTGCCTCCCGTGGGAGCTGCTGAGAGACACATTTGCCATCATCATCACAATAACCATCACCATCTTTGTCGTCATTGCCAACATTTACATAACGCTTACTATATACTGGACACTGTTACTGGGACTTTATAAATATTTATCCACTTAATCTTCCCCCCAACACACAAATTGATCTGCCAAAAATCCCACTCCACCTAAGGGTCAGAGTAGGGTTTTGAACCCAAGCAGATGGCCCCCTGAGCCTCCACTCCTGAACTCTGTGCAAGAGAGGCAGCCTAGGTAGTGCTTAAGAGTACTCAGTCTGGAGCCAGGTCACTGGATTTGTATTTGGCTCTACTGATTACTTGCAGCAATCATCTACTAACCGGTCTCCTGATCTCTAGTCTCACCCTTTCCTGGAAATCCATCCTAGAATAATTATCTTTCATATGCAAATGTACTTTTGTCACCATCTTCCAAATCCTCCCATTTTCTCCTCCCATAAGAAATAGTCTAAGCATAGGATGCTATTCACAAAGAAGTTTCTGCTTACTCATCCTGCTTTATCTTCTACCATTCTTCCCAGGGCACTGAGTCACACCATCAATGTACCACTCCTTGATTAGGCCAGCCTATACTTTCTTGAGTGGAATTTCCTACCATCCAGCCCTCCACTCAGGAAATTCCTACAAACTTAGTTTTGGCTAAACCACTGCTTCCTTTAGGAAGTCTTCCCTGGGTTTGCCCCTATTCAAGCTTAAGGCATCATTTTTGTTTCTGCTTCCATTGGCCAAATCCCCATTATGGCGGTTAGTATATTGTGTTGGAATTGCCAGCCTGGAACTCTGGTAGCCTATGAACTTTTGGGAGCTGAAACTGCCATTTCATCATTTTGTGGCAGTCCCAATGCACATCATAGATGCAAATAAATATTGGTTAAATGAATGGATGGAGTGCGTAGGAGACAGGTGAGCCCTTTACTTTAGGGAAGGCAAGGAACAAAATTAAAGAGTAACTAGAGAGGGGATTGAATAACAATGAAGTCATCATAGTTGGTGTAAGATAAGACTCTAAGAATCCAGTGTATAAACAGTGCAGCAATCCAAAGCACAGGGCTGAACTGAATATGCATCATTTCCTGGAATGGCATTATTGAGATATCTTCAACTGGGCATCCAGTCTTAGGAATCACTTAGTGGAAAATGCCCCTACCTATCCAAAAATTTCTTGGTACTCTGCACAATACAAGTTTCTGAAAGTCCCAGTAGGATTCTTTCCTCAGTGAAAAGAGGTCTCTTGAAAGGGGTTCTCCTGGTGGAGATTTAGCTCACAGCTGAGTGGATGAGAGGACCCACCTTGAGGATGACCACTCACAAAAGCCACATGGCAGAAGAAGTAGAGGCAATGGCTGGAGTGAAAGATGGGAAACTGATCTGAATACATAAAAAGCCCAGATTTAAGATTTCAACCACCAAACATCTGAGTCGTAACAAAGTAAAAGAAGACTTTTTCTTAAGCCTACATTTTCCTTTTGTTAAGAATAAACTGAAAGTACCAATGATGTATCTAAAGTTTCATTACAGTGGCTTGCTTAGTTTAATGGTATGTCCAATAGTGCTTGCCTTATGGTTACTTGAGTTCAGTCTGTTTGTCTAATATACTAATATGCCACTAATATACATTGCAAAATAAATTGTCATAATATATGTGGTATGATAACATATACAATATATCCACACATATAAAATATATACAAATCTATACATATACATATATGTACACACACATATCAGGAAAGACTAAAATGACAAACTGAAAAAACAAACCTTAATGGCATACTCCTTTAATTAAAATCTTCCTTATTAAAAAGTGTCTGCAATCTTTGAAAAGTAATAGCTATCTCAAAATTGTTTCTGGAGTGAATGTTTCTCCCACAAAATGGAAGAAAATATTTGTAAATGAAGCGACCGACAAGGGATTAATCTCCAAAATATACAAACAGCTCATGCAGCTCAATATTAAAAAAACAAACAACCCAATCAAAAAATGGGCAGAAGACCTAAATAGACATTTCTCCAAAGAAGACATACAGATGGCCAAGAAGCACATGAAAATCTGCTCAACATCACTAATTATTAGAGAAATGCAAATTAAAACTACAATGAGGTATCACCTCACACCGGTCAGAATGGCCATCATCAAAAAATCTACAAACAGTAAATTCTGGAGAGGGTGTGGAGAAAAGGGAATCTTCCTACACTGTCGTTGGGAATGTAAATTGATACAACCACTATGGACAGCAGCATGGAGATGCCTTCCAAATCTAAAAATAGAACTACCATACGATCCAGCAATCCCATTCCTGGGCATATATCTAGAGAAAACCATAATTCAAAAGGACACATGCACCCCAATGTTCATTGCAGCACTATTTACAAAAGCCAGGATATGGAAGCAACCTAAATGTCCATCGACAGATGATTGGATAAAGATGTGGTACATATATACAATGGAAAATTACTCAGCCATAAGAAAGAATGAAATAATGCCATCTGCAGCAACTTAGATGGAACTAGAGATTGTCATACTGAGTGAAGTAAAGTCAGATAGAGAAAGACAGATAATATATGATATTGCTTATATGTAGAATCCAAAAAACTGGTACAAATGAACTGATTTACAAAACAGAAATAGAGTCACAGATGTAGAAGACAAACTTATGGTTACCAAGGGGGAGGGAGGAGGGATAAATTGGGAGATCGGATTGACATATACACGCTACAATATATAAAATAGATTACTAATAAGGACCTCCTGTATAGCACAGGGAACTCTACTCAATACTCTGTAATGGCCTATATGGGAAAAGAATCTAGAAAAGAGTGGATATATGTATATGTATAACTGAGTCACTTTGGTGTACAGCAGAAGCTAACACACATTGTAAATCAGCTGTACTCTGATAAAAATTAATTTGAAAAAAAAATGGAAAGTAACAGCCAGCTCAAAACTGTTTCTGGAGTGAAATTCTCCAGACTTTTGCTTCCAATTACTGTTTAAAGTTTGCCAGATGATCATGGAGAAAATCATTCCCAAGGGAATGATCGAGGACCTTCATATACATTGCTGGAAACTCTAAAAGAGGCTAATTATTAAAATGGAGCGAGCCATAAATTAAAATGTAAGGTGAAACCTTATATCCTTACATTTTTGTAAGCACCAGTGGTATCAAGTAACATGTTGAACCCCTGCCCTCTGGGGTCCTTTTCAGGATGCACGGCTCAGGCCTTCCTGGGCTTGCTCTTTGTTTGGTTAAACATACATATACTTGCAAACACATGATTAAATTAAGAAGACAGCCTATCCTAAGCACTATAGAATTGGTAAAAACCCAAAACAATGCCTCAAGAAGCTGGATTTGGAATAGACCAAGTATTGAATGGAGAAGACTCTGTGGAAGAAGTAGAGACAGAAAGTGAGGTCTTGAAGGAAGTACAATTTGGAAGGGAGAGGAGCATGACAGGAAAAGAATATGTGGGGGGGAAAGGCACACAGACCAACTTATGTACTCAGAGACTTTGCATGTGCTGTTCCCTCCGCCTGGAATGCTTCCCCTTTGATGTGTGAATGGTTCATCCCTTACTTCTTCAGGTCTTTACTCAAAACCCACCCTCAGTGGGGCCTCCCCTGGCTACTGTATATAAACTTTCAACCCTTGCTACCCACTAAAGTTACATATTACCTTTTTCCACTTTAGATTTTCTCTTTGGTACTTATCACTATATAATCTACCTTATATTTTAACTATTAATCTTGTTCATTTTTTCTTCCACTAGAATGTAAATTCCACAAAGCAGGGAGTTTTGTCTGTTTGGTTTGCTACTGGATTCCCAGCACCTAGAACAGTGTCTGGCACAGAGTAAGTACTCAGTAAACATTTGTTGAATAAATAAATAAGTTGTATGGAGGCAAAAGGGGTAGATGAACAGGCTATTATTAAAATACCAAATTGACAGAAATAGAACTTTTACATGAAGGAATCAGGTTCATGAATTTGGGCAGACAGTTTGGAGACAATTGGGGAGAACCTGGAAGTCTGCCAAGGACTCATAAATACAAGGCTCCTGGGAGAATCTGAGGGGTCATCTGGTCCACCTTTCTTATTTCTAGGCAGCCCTATGCCTAAGTTATCCAGGACAAAACAAGCTATTCAGCTTTCTATTTACACAAGTTCCATTGCATGTTTCTCAGAGGCTGAGGCAAACATCACAGAGCTCAAATTTTACAGCCTGGTGGCTCCATTTTCAACCTCAGAGGAGGAAATTTACATCTTTGCAGAGCTGAGCTGCTGAATTCCTTCTCAGTGCTTCAGATGATTGGGCCTGGATATCACTTTCATTCACTCTACTGGAAAAACTGGAGAGGAAATGGTGGTCTAGTTGAATATGAATTTTTTTTTCTCTTCTAAAGTCAGAGAAGCAGCTCCCTGAAACTTACAAGGGGCCTCTGGTTTGTTGGCACTCACCACTGTGGTTGTGCTTCCCAGCAGAGAACATTCTAAGCAGCCATGGATGACAAGCATTCATTACCTGTTTGAGCACCAGAGTCAGGGTCCTAAACTCCACCTGCATTCATTTCCAACACCTCTCACCTGTGTACATGGAAAGAGGAGGTAATGCGGCACATGTATACAATGGAATATTACACAGCCATAAAAAGAAACAAAACTGAGTTATTTGTAGTGAGGTGGATGGACCTAGAGACTGTCATACAGAGTGAAGTAAGTCAGAAAGAGAAAGACAAATACCATGTGCTAACACATATATATGGAATCTAAGAAAAAAAAAGAAATGTCATGAAGAACCTAGGGGTAAGACGGGAATAAAGACACAGACTTACTAGAGAATGGACTTGAGGATACGGGGAGGGGGAAGGGTAAGCTGGAACAAAGTGAGAGAGTGGCATGGACATATATACACCACCAAACATAAAATAGATAGCTAGTGGGAAGCAACTGCATAGCACAGGGAGATCAACTCGGTGCTTTGTGTCCACCTAGAGGGGTGGGGTAGGGAGGGTGGGAGGGAGGGAGAAGCAAAAGGGAGGGGATATGGGGATATATGTGTATGTATAGCTGATTCATTTTGTCATACAGCAGCAACTAACACACCATTGTAAAGCAATACTCCAGTAAAGATGTTAAAAAAAAGGAAAAGAATAGTGGGTCGTGAAAAAAAAAAAGAAGATATGAGACATGATATACATCAAATGTTCTATATGGAGGGGAACTGGATTTCTAGCTTGCTGCCACTCCACACCGAACGCCACTTGCATATAGGGCATTCATAGGTGCAGGTGTCCACTGGCAAAGTAAGTCCCAACCTGCTCCCCAACAGGGAGCATGCAATCTAAAAAAGAAAGGTAGAGGGCTTCCCCGGTGGCGCAGTGGTTGAGAGTCCGCCTGCCGATGCAGGGGACATGGGTTCGTGCCCCGGTCCGGGAAGATCCCACATGCCGCAGAGCGGCTGGGCCCGTGAGCCATGGCCGCTGAGCCTGCGTGTCCGGAGCCTGTGCTCCACAACGGGAGAGGCCACAACAGTGAGAGGCCCATGTACCAGAAAAAAAAAAAAAGAAAGAAAGGTAGAACAAAGGGAAATGACATGAGAAAGAAGTGGTAGAGCAGAAACTGGGAGACATCGTCACTACAATCGCACAAAGTAGGCATTCAGTAGCTACTTGATGAGTTCAATTATTTTCTGAAAGCTTCATTTGTTTTAAGGAACATTTACTCCCGTTTAGCTGGTTTAAATGAGTCTTAACATAACTGACAATAAACTATTGCACCAACTAGCAAAAACAAACTCCTGGCTTCATGCCCTGATGGATGAGACGAAAAAACAGCATTCCTAATTAACATTTGAAATTCCTGAGTGAAATATTGAACAAATTGTAATAAAAACCATTAAAAGAATTCAAATACTTACAATCAATTTAACTATTTTCTTGACCCCCTCTTTTAAATCAGGAGATAATACCTCTCCATTTTTAAAAGTATTTTTTCTTGCATTTCTCACTCTGTACCCAATATGCAATACTTGCTTTTCTGATATAAACATTATATAGCTCATACTGACTTTAGACCAGGAAAGTAATAGATAATATTCACCAATTTGGCAAAAAAAAAAAAAAAAAAAAAACCGAAACAAAACTGAAAACATTCATGGAGGTAAAATAGACAGTATAACACACTCATCATGCATCTGTTTTATTTGGAGCTTAGCAATGGGAATATGCTTTAGGTTTTCTTGTAATGCTTTGTGGGTGAGGGTACTTATCATCAACTATCCACTTCCAACAACTACTTCCATTTTTCAAATTAAGCTTGTTAATAAGTGTGGTGATATATATATATATGTTACTTACAATGCATTTTCCTATTTTGAAGAAGTGACTTGTGTCTCTTTGGAATTTGAAGTACTGATTTGAAACAAATAAAGATTTAACTCTCATTTTACTTTCCTCCTTAGATGTATTTTTATTCTTCAGTTTACCATTATACTTTGCACAGTCAAAAGCTACAGATTTTGCTGACATCTTAACGCTCTTGAAAATTGTCCTAATTTCCTTAGGACCCATAATTTCAAATTTGATTGTGTTAAGACCTTTCTGGAAGGGGAAGGAAGAAAATGAATATTCATCAAACACCTTCTCTGTGCCTTCTTCTTTGTGTCTTGGGTGTTTTATATGTCAATTCATTTCAGTGTAAGTAATATTATCCTTATTTTACCTTTGAGGAAACTGAGACTTAGTAACTGGTCCATGGTCACACTGCTAGAAATAGCAGAGCCAGAATTGAATCCAGGTCTGTTGAATTCCAAGGCATGGGCTCTTGTCCACATTGTAGGGAGACAGGATTTTGCAACAACTGGATGGAGCCTCAGCGATCACTTAATCCAACAGGGCAAACCCTCCCTGCCTCTCCATCTGCCTTCACCTCTGCCAAATACACACATTTCACAGACAAGAACATTGAAATTCAGATAATTTAATGCTTTGCCAAGCCACAAGTTATGCAAGTGGTGAATGTACTCGTACAAAGTGATATTTAACAGTTGTAGAGATGCAAAATTATTGATTTTTACATCCTCCCCAAACTCATCTTTTTAAACTCAATTTTATTAAAATATAATTCATATTCAGGAGACTTCATCCATTTAAGGTATACAAATTGATAAGCTTTGACAGATGTATACACTTTCAAAACCATCCCAGCAATCAAGATACAGAACATTTCCACCTGCCCCCAAAGGTTCCTTGTGCTGCCTTGTCGGCTGTTCTTCCCCGGACCCACAGCCCAAGGCAAAACTGATCTGCTTTCGTCACTATTAGTTTCCATTTCCTAGAATCTTATGCAATTGGATTCATACAGTGTGTACCCCTTTGTGTCTGGATTCTTTCCCTTAGCATAATGATTTTGAGATTCATCCATGTTGTTTTGTGTATTTCGTGTAGTTTGCTCCTTTGTGTTGCCTAATTATACTCCATGGTATGGATGTGCCACATTTTGTTTCTCTGTTACATGTTGATAGATATTTGGGTTATTTCCAGTTCTTATAGCTATTGTGAATAAAGTTGCTGTGAACACATGTGTACAAACATTTATGCTGTCATCTGTTTGTTTTTCTTGGGTAGCCATAGTGGGATGCCTAGACCATATGTTATGTGCATGTTTCACTTTTTAAGAAACTGACAGACTTCCAAAGTGGTTATACTATTTCACATTCCCACCAGCAATGTTATGTCCCAGTGTCTTCACACCCTTGCAAACATTTAGTCAAAATGTCCAGTCTTTTTAATTTTACCCTTGGTGTATACTGGTGTTCACACGCATTTCCCTGATGACCAGTGATGTTAAACATCCTTTCATGTGCTTATTAGACATTATAATATCCTCTTTTTTAAGGTGTCTGTTGAATTATTTTACTTATATTTTATAGAGTTTTTGCTTACTATAGAGTTTGTGTTCTCTGTATATTCTGTACACAAATTCTGCGTAAGCTGCATGTTGTGGTAGTTTTAAAGCTAGTCCAAAAATTCTTGGACACTCCTCCTGTTAAGAGATGGAGCTTAGTTCAACTTCCCTTGAGGGTGGGCTGCATGTAGGGACTCACTTTTAGCAAATAGAATATGACAGAGTTATGAGATATCACTTTGGAAAGCAGGTCATAAAAAGACTGTAGCGGGCTTCCCTGGTGGCGCAGTGGTTGGGAGTCCGCCTGCCGATGCAGGGGACACGGGTTCGTGCCCCGGTCTGGGAAGATCCCACATGCCGCAGAGCGGCTAGGCCCGTGAGCCATGGCTGCTGAGCCTGCGCGTCCGGAGCCTGTGCTCTGCAGTGGGGGAGGCCACGGCGGTGAGAGGCCCGCCTACCGCAAAAAAAAAAAAAAAAAAAAAAAAAAAAAAAGACTGTAGCTGCTGTTTTGGTGTGCTCTCCCCCTCTCTCTCGAGCTACTCATTCTAGGAAAAGCCAGATCTGTGTCCTGAGGACTGATAAACAGCCTATGGAGGGTCTCAAGTGACTAGGAACTGAGAAGTCTTGGTGGATCTTCTGCCAACAGCCATATAAGTAGGCTTGGAAGTGAACCTTTCTCCAGTCAAGTCTGGAGATGACTGTAACCCCAGCCAACAGCTTAACTGCACCCTCCCAGATTCTCGGCCACAGGAAACTGATAATAAGTGTTTGTCCTTTAAAGATGCTAAGTTTTGGAGTAATTAGTTATGCAACAATAGATAACTAACATATATGCAAAAAATTTTCTCCCACTCTATGGCTTGCCTTTACATTTTCCTCAGGGTGTCGTCTGAAGAGCAAAAGCTTTTAATTTTGATAGCCTGATTTATTATTTTTTCTTAATAGTTCATGATTTTCATGTCTATCTAAGAACTCTGCCTACCTCAAGGACATAAAGATTTCTTTTCCTATATTTTCTTCTAGAATTTAGGTTTGTAATCCATTTTACATATGGTGTGAGGTAAGAATCAAGGTTCATTTTTTCTTCTTATAAATCTACAATCTCTCCATCACCATTCATTGAAAATAATTTTTTTCTCATTGAATTGCTATTTTTGTTTAAAAAAATCAACAGATCTTAAATATATGGGCCTATTTCTGAACTTTTCTGTTTCATTGATCTATATGTCCACCTTTTCACTAATACCACACTGTCTTGATTACTGTAGCTTTATTAGGTCTTGAAATTTGGTAGTATGGGACCTCCAACTTTGTTCTTCATTTTTAAAATTGCTTCAGTCATTTGCATTTTCATATACATTTTAGAATCAGGTTATCAAGTTCTACCAATACAGGCTGCTGAGATTTTGATTAAGAATGTATTAAATCTACAGATCAATTTAGGGAGAATTGAGCTCTTAAAAATATTGTCTCGGGGCTTCCCTGGTGGCGCAGTGGTTGAGAGTCCGCCTGCCAATGCAGGGGACACAGGTTCATGCCCCGGTCCGGGAAGATCCCACATGCCGCGGAGCGGCTGGGCCCGTGAGCCATGGCCGCTGAGCCTGCGCATCCGGAGCCTGTGCTCCACAACGGGAGAGGCCACAACAGTGAGAGGCCCGCGTACCACACACACACACACACACAAAATATATATATATATATATATAGTCTTGGCTGTGAATTTTTTACAATATCCGTGAGTCTGAGGGGTATATTACTGATAAGAAAAATCAGAATTACAGGACATTTCCTGCCTTTTTCTGAATTTAGTTTTGCTAGCTTAAATTCAAGTCTCAACTACAAGACTTGGCTATGCCTCAGTTTCCTAATCTATAAGAGAGAAAAGGATACTTATCTCTGACCATTGCAACTGGAGGTATACAGGGATAGAGTAGGAAAGTGGAATTCAAGAAGTGTAGTCTTATTTGACTCTAAGAATTTGGGGAGGATAAATGTTTTCCTAGAATAATTTTGAAAAAGAGTTCTTTAAGAATGTATCTTAACTAGAAAGTAGATTTGTTTTGTTTTGATTTCATTTTCTGGTGACCTGCAAATGAGTTACACAAGCAACTAATAATTTGTGCAAATCTGATAAGGCATTGTTTCATTCATTCATTCAACAAATATTTACTGTGTCCCAAGCTTGAATTAAATTAGGCACTGGGTACACAGTGTGTATGTGTGTGTGTGTGTATTCTTGGTGCACATAAGTGTACCTATAATTGTGTATGTGTTTATCTGTGTCTGTATGTATGTTTAGATGAAAACTACCATAATTACTCTTGTCCTTCCTGCATCTTTTGAGCTAAGATAGAAATTGTGTATCATGGATTATTTCAACGAGTTCTCAGTTTATTTTGTCTCTGATATTGTTGCAAAAGCATAAGTTCTCTGGCCCTTGCTCTGAAGTGTGAAGAAGGAGAAGATGGAAACTGAGGTAAGAGGTAATGACAGAGTAATGACCTTGCCCTGTGACAGAGCTGAGGCTACAGGCATCCCACATTACAGAGAAAATACAGCCACCAGCAAGTATTTACTGCGTGCTTAGGAGGTGCCTGGACTTGAATCTACTGGAGGCTCTTAAATATACTGGAGGCTCTTCATTGCAGTGCACAGGCTTCTCTCTAGTTGTGGCGCACGGGCTCAGTAGTTGCAGTGCTTGGGCATAGTTGCCCCCTGGCATGTGGGATCTTAGTTCCCCAGCCAGGGATCAAACCCACGTCCCCTGCACTGGAAGGCAGATTCTCAACCACTGGACCACCAGGGAAGTCCCACATAAATATACCTTAAAAACCACCAAGTGATATAAAAATGCCATAAAGATGTTTTCACTGACATTTCCAATTTATTATGAATGCGTGTTAAATGTCCAAAGATGATTAAGACAAAAAATCAACAGGACATCCTCTAAGAGTTTATAGCATAGATTTAAAATTTTTGTTTTATTTAAGCATCATACTTCATATCCTATCATTTCCATGGTTTTTGTTTTTGTTTCTGTTTTTGTTTTTTGTGGTATGCGGGGCTCTCACTGTTGTGGCCTCTCCCTTTGTGGAGCACAGGCTCCGGACGCGCAGGCTCAGCGGCCATGGCTCACGGGCCCAGCCACTCCGCGGCATGTGGGATCCTCCCAGACCAGGGCATGAACCCGCGTCCCCTGCATCGGCAGGTGGACTCTCAACCACTGCGTACCAGGGAAGCCCCCTCCATGGTATTTTTAAAAGATCTACCCTGATGCTCTCTCAAAAACAAATAAACCCACAAGTAAATATCTTACTTTGGCTTCACCTTAACCCTTTTCTAAAAAAGTAATCTGCAGAATTCCCTGGCAATCTAGTGGTTAGGACTCCGTGCTTTCATTGCTGAGGGTGTGGGTTCAATCCCTGGTTGGGAAACTAAGATGCTGCAAGCCATGTTGTGCATGCCAAAAAAAAAAAGTAATCTGCACCCACACAACCAGTTCAATTCTCACTCTCTCCATGAGACCTTCCCTGACTTTAGCCCATGAAGAATGCCCTGCCCTGTGGTTCCATAGCCACAGGGACAAGTGTGTGCTGTGCTCTTTTACCCTGGTCTCTATTCTTTCTGGTGATGTGTATGTTCTGCCTCTGGTCTCTATTTGTTCTGGTTATGTGTATATTCAATTATTTCATTGAACAATCCAAAGTATCACCCATGGTTATTTTACAATTCATCATAGAACCTAAGCCATACCTGCCATATATGTTTGTTAAACACTTAAACTGAAATAGCATGAGGTGGTGTGTGGGGTAAAGAACAAATGGCTCAGAATTTAGAAAATTCAGGCTCTAGCTCAGATCGGCCACTAGCAGGTGGCACTGAGTAATTCACTTCATGTCCCTGAGCCTTCCTCATCTATAAATGCATAAGTTGGACTAAGTCCAGTCTCTTCCAGTCAATTCTATGAAAATCAAGTTTGCATCTATAGATTCCTTCCAGCAATTACCTTCAAAATCTCTCCCTAAAAGTTCACAACATCTCAGGTCTGTTGACCAGGAGCACCAGTTTTGAGCTTCTACAGGCAGAAATACCAGCTAAAATCTTACCGTTGAACAAGTTTGGTGAGGCAACTATCGCTGACCTGGGAAGTGACCAGTGCAACCTGTACCACTGACACTGCCATATCTGCCACCACACTGCCCCAGAAAATTGGGGCACCTTCTGCCACAATCCTCTGTAAAAATTCCCTTTTGACCTGCACCTCTAGGGCAGGTGCCTATACCCTAGTTGCAAGGTAGGCTGGGAGAGCAAGTAGGTGGCATTATATTGTGAAAGAATTCCTTAAACATAGGAGGGAGAGTCCACGTGCTGGACAGCCAAAAATAATGACAAACATCCACTTTAAATATTATATCTCCACTATTATAATCCCTATTTTTCACATCAGGAAATGTAGGCTTAGCAAGGTTAACTGACTTGCCCAAGGTCACAGAGACGGCAAACAGCTAAGTCAGTCTGTCTGATGCCAATAACTCTCTGCTTCCCTCAGGTTCAATAGCTTCCACTGAATGGAGACTTCAGGGACAGGTGAATTTGTACAGGTGAGAATGTAGGTTTCATTCATCTTCATCATCCTCATTATTGTCATCACCATTAGCATGATATTTGAAGATAGAATCTACAAAGTTGTGACTCAGTCATCAATCTATCCACAAACCCCCAAGTCACCAGGATGTACCTGTTGATATCAATAGAAAGGAAGACATATTTTGATTAAAACATTTACAAAGTAGTTCCCATAGACAGAAATAAAAATAAACATCTCTGATCTGGGGCAAAGTCATATCTCGTAAGGAGCCAAAGTTCAACACAAGGCCAATGTTGTAAGTACTTTTTTTGTCTCCTAAAGCAGCTACCATTTTGCACCTAAACTCAGTAACAACAAATTTCCAAACTGCAAACTGTCTCCCTGCACCTGTTTTCATTGCAATTATGAAAGAGGAAAGCTGCTGGTCCTCTGATAATAACTCAGCCCAGTTGAGAGAACACTGCACACTTAAAGAGTAGAAAAGAAAAAAGGAGATTAGTCCCCTTCCCCCTCTACACACACTCTCAAACTGCATTTTCCCAGAGCATAAGAGCGTTGCTATACAGTCAATTCATGGCTGTATGTGGAAAGGGAGGAGAGAGAGAAGGGCAGAATGGATAAATTAAATCTATGTGTAGCCCCCAAACCACATCCTACGGTTATGAACATCAGCCTCTTTTACCATGACCCCCAGGCTAGAATTGAAAACAAGAAACAAAATCTTTAATAGGGGTTGCTTTCCCTGCCCTCCCTCCAGCCCTGGCCACCAGTCCTCTTCAGTAGAGGAGGTAATAAGCAGATAAAAGATCCAAAAGCCAGCACAAAGGGAATGGCAGGGAGACTCTGATGGCTGAGTCAATCCAGGGAAACAGCTACTCACTTCTGAAGGAACCAAGGATCAGCTACCCTCTTGCTCCCCAAGCAGCAACCTTCATGTGGTTATATGCAAATCCTGAGCTTTGATCCATTTCTAGAAAGTTCTGATGTCCCTAAAACCACATGTATAATCTATTCCACCTCACTGGAGAAAGCACGTGAAATAAGTGTGATCATTGTCCTTTGTCATATGATTCTAGTTTAAACACACTCTTTCCAGTTTCCTACTCCAACCCTAACTATTCATTGCACTGATCATAATAATTCACCTAAAATGAGCAATAAAAGGAGCAGATCCAGGACTTCACCAAAGCTTAGGCCTGCTAGCAATCTACTTTTACTCCATGCCTTTGCCATTGCGAATAAGGCCTCTTGGTCCATCAGAGCTGCACTCCTTGGAGACAGAAAGCAAAAACAACAGACAAAAAGAATGGATTCCCAGAGCAGTCATTTCTCCAACTGCCCTATACTGAAAATTCCCTACTCTTGGTGAGAAGGAGCCCACCAAGAGACTACTTAAAGTTCAGACACCGAGGGAATTCTGAGAGAAACTTTCATATCCTGAATGATTAAGAATGGTGTCTTTTTTAAAAATGAACTATAGTTGATTTACAATGTTGTGTTAGTTTCAGGTATACAGCAAAGTGATTCACTTATACATATATATACATATTGTTTTTCAGATTCTTTCCCATTATGGTTTATTACAGGATATTGAATATAGTTCCCTGTGCTATACAGCAGGACCTTTTTCTTTATCTATTTTTTATATAGTAGTGTGTATCCGCTAACCCCAAACTCGTAATTTATCTGTCTCCTACCTCCTTTCGCCTTTGGTAACCATAAGTTTCTTTTCTATGTCTGTGAGTCTGTTTCTGTTTCATAAATAAGTTCATTTGTGTTATTTTTTGGATTAAGAATGGTGTCTTTTAAAACAAACAATAATTGTTATACTTGTAGACTCTTCAATTGCCAACCATGCTAACATTATTTTTGATAATCAATGGATTATCAAAACAGGAGGAACATTTGTAGTGATTTTAAAGTAGTGGAATAAATTTTAGAAGGTTCTGTTGCTCTCGTTTGTAGCCTGGATTGCCCTAATATATCTCACACATCCAAGGGTTAAAATACTATGAGCAATATAATGAATGGACCCAGTAATGAATCAACAAAAGAATTTTGAGGCCTGCCTTGGGTTCGTCACTCTGAGAAGATGAGCTAAATTTGGGAATGTAGAAGGACTGTCATGATAGAAGAGTAAGAATTGCCCCAGATCACACAGCCAGGTCAAGAACTTGGTCCTCTGACTGTACTCAGAGCACTTTCCCCTCCACTGTTTGAACTTCATGCTTAAAGAACAGACACATCTATTCGATGAGGGAAAAAAATTGTTATGAGATAGCATCACTAACTGAAAACAACCCACGTAGATTGAGGATTGTACACGATGAAGCTCCATCTTTACTGCTCTTGCCCCAATTTTTAAAAAAAATAAATTTATTTATTTATTTATTTAATCTTTGGCTGCGTTGAGTCCTCGTCCCTGTGCACAGGCTTTCCCTAGTTGTGGCGAGCGGAGGTCACTCCTCGCTGCGGTGTGTGGGCTTCCCGTTGCGGTGGCTTCTCCTGTTGCAGAGCACCGGCTCCAGGCGCACGGGCCCAGCTGCTCCACGGCATGTGGGATCCCCCCGGACCAGGGCTCAAACCCGTGTCCCCTGCCTTGACAGGTGGACTCTGAACCACTGCGCCACCAGGAAAGCCCCCCAATTTTTTAATTATTTTATTCTATTTGTTTAAACTGAAAACAAAAACAAACAACCATTCCTCCTAACCCCACTTTCCACCTCTGGCAACCATCAATTTGTTCTTTATATAGATGAGCTTGGTTTTCAAGATTTTTTTTTTTTGGATTCCACATATAAGAGAGATCATACAGTATTTATATTTCTCTGTCTGACTCATTTCACATAGCAAAATGATCTTGAGGTCCATCCATGTGGTCGCAAATGGCAAGATTTCATTCTTTTTTATGGTTGAATAATATTCCATTGTGTACCTTTATCCATTCATCCATCAATGGACACTTAGGTTGTTTCCATATCTTGGCTATTATAAATAATGCTGCAATGAGGATGGGGTGTATATATCTTTTTGAGATAGTGTTTTCTTTTCTTTTCTTTTCTTTTTTGGATAAATAACCAGAAGTGGAAAGGCTGGATCATATGGTAGTTCTAGTTTTAATTTTTGAGAAAACTCTATACTGTTTTCCACAGTGGCTACACCAATTTACATTCCAACCAACAGTGCACAAGTGTTCCCATTTCTATACATCCTCACCAACATTTGTTATTTGTTGTCTTTTTGAAAATAGCCATTCTAATAGGTGTGAGGTGGTGTCTCACTGTGGTTTGAATTTGCATTTTCCTGATGGTTAATGACGTAGAGCATATTTTCATGTATCTGTTGGCTATCTGTATGTCTTCTTTAGAAATGTCTATTCAGATCTTCTACCCATTTTTGTGAGGGACTTCCCTGGTGGCACAGTGGTTGGGACTCTGTTCTCCCAATGCAGAGGGCCCGGGTTCAATCCCTGGTCCCACATGCATGCAGCTAGGAGTTCCCATGCCATAACTGGATGGCCCGCATGCCACAGCTGGGGAGCCACAACTAAGGAGCCCACGAGCTGCAACTAAGGAGACTGCCTGCCACAACTAAGACCCGGCACAACCAAATAAATAAGTAAATTGTTTTTAAAAAGTGGTGAGAGTAGGCATCCTTGCCTTGCTCCTGATCTTAGAGGAAAAGCTTTCAGCTTTTTATCATTGAGTATGATACTGGCTATAGATTTGTCATATATGGCCTTTTTATGTTGAAGTACATTCCCTCTATACCCACTTTGTTGAGAGTTTTTTTCATAAGTGGATGTTGAATTTTGTCAAGTGCTTTTTCTGCAACTGTTGAAGTGATTACATGGTTTTTATCCTTCATTTTGTTAATGTGGTGTATCACACTGACAGATCTACAAATGTTGAACCATCTTTGGATCCCTGGAATAAATCCCAGTTGATCATGGTGTATGATCCATTAATGTATTGTTGAATTTGATTTGCTCATATTTTGTTAAGGATTTTTTTAACCTATGTTCAGCAGGGATATTGGCCAATTCTTGTGGCAGGCAGCCTTGTCTGGTTTTGGTATCAGGATAATACTGGACTTGTAATATACGTTTGAAAGAGTTCCTTCCTCTACTAATTTTTGGAAGAATTTGAGAAAGATTGGTATTAATTCTTCTTTGAATGTTTGGTAGAATTCACCAGCAAAGCCATCAGGTCCTGGATTTTTGTTATTGCGAGGCTTTTGGTTACTTATTCAATCTCCTTACTGGTCTGTTGAGATTTTTCTATTTTTTCATGATTAAGTATTGATAGGTTATATGTTTATAGAAATTTATCCATTTCCTCTAGGTTGTTCAATTTGTTGGGGTATAATTGTTCATAGAAGTCTCTTATGAACCTTTGTATTTCTGTGGTATCAGTTGTATATATCTGCTCTTTAATTTCTGATTTTATTTGAGTCCTGTCTACTTTTCCTGGGGAGTCTCGCTAAAGTTTGTCATTTTTGTTTACCTTTTCAAAGAATCAGCTATTAGCTTCATTGATCCTTTCTATTGTCTTTTTAGTCTCTACTTCATTTATTTCTACTCTAATCTTTGTTATATCTTTCCTTTTACTAACTTTGGGTTTTGTTTATTCTTTTTGTATTTCCTTGAGGTGGAAAGTTGGTTTGTTTATTTCAGATTTTTCATGGTTTTTTTTTCCATTTGGGGTATAGTTAATAATATTATATTGGTTTCAAGTGTACAACATAGTGATTCAAAATATTATAGATTATACTTCATTTGAAGTTATTATAAAATATTAGCCAAATCCCTTGTGCTATACCATACATCCTTATAGCCCATTTATTTTCTACATAGTGGTTTCTACCTCTTAATCTCCTATTGCTGTCTTCCCCTCACTCCACCCTCTCCCCACTAGTAACCACTAGTTTGTTCTCTGCATCTGTGAGTCTGTTTCTGTTTTGTTATGTTCATCCAATTGTTTTATTTTTTAGATTCCACATATAAGTGATCACGTAATGTATTTGTCTTTCTCTAACTTATTTCACTAAGCATAATACCCTCCAGGTCAATCCAGCATGTTGCAAATGACAAAATTTCATTCTTTTATGGCTGCGTAGTATTCCATTGTATATATAGACCACATCTTCTTTCCCTGTTCAGCTGTTGACAGACACTTATGTTGCTTCTATGTCTTGGCTATTGTAAATAGAGCTGCTGTGAACATTGGGGAGCATGTATCTTTTCAACTTAGTGTTTTCATTTTCTTCAGATATATACCCAGGAGTGGAATTGCTGGATCATATTGTAGTTTTATTTTAGTTTTTTAAGGAACTTCTATACCGGTTTCCACAGTGGCTGCACTGTAAATTGGTAAATTCCCACCAAAAGTGTACAAGTGTCCCCTTTCCTCCACATCCTCACCAGCATTTGTTATCTGTGGTCTTTTTGATGATGGCCATTCTGACAAATATGAGGTGAAATAAAAACCATCATGCATTGTTGGTGGGAATGTAAAATGGTACAGCTTCTGTGGAAACAGTTTGGCAATTCCTCAAAAAAGTTAAATGTAGAATTACCATATGACCCTGAAATTCTACTCTTAGGCACATACCCCAAAGAACTGAAAATAGGCACTCAAACTAAACTTGTTCATGCATGTTCATGACATTCACTGTAGCCAAAAGGTGAAAACAACCCAAATGGCCAACAACAGATGAATGGATAAACAAATACAGTGGAATATTATTTGACTATAAAATGAAATGGAGTATTGTTACATGCTACAACTTGAATGAACTTCAAAAACATTAAGTGAAAGAAGCCAGACACAAAGATCACATATTGTGTGATCCCTTTTATATGAAATATCCAGAACAGGTAAATCCAAATAGACAGAAAGCAGGTTGGTAGTTGACAAGAGCTGGAAGGAGAGGGGAAAGGAAAGTGATTACTTTATGAGTATGAGGTGTTATTCTTGGGTGACGAAAAGGTTTTGAAACTAGAGAGAGGTATTTGTTGCACAATATTGTGAATGTACTCATGTCACTTAATTGTATACTTTAAAAAGGTTAATTGTGTATTGTGTTAATTTCACCTCAACAAGAAAAAGTTCACTTGAATTCTAAAAATTAGAGCTTCACCATTATTTGAAAAACTTGAAAAGTTAATTTCCTTTGTCAGTAAAAGGAAAGAAAGAGCTGTTAAAGTCTTTAAATGTAATTTCAACTACTGCAAACTTCTCAGTTGTGTTAAAATTTGCTTTGTATTTTGTATCATATATGTTTGAACAAGGTTTCTCACTGATGCTGGTTCTCAATAATCTTGAATAATAATGAATAATCTTGAATCAATAATCTTGATTATCAGGAGAATGTCTTGGAGGAGCTTCAAGATGGCGGAAGAGTAAGACGCGGAGGTCACCTTCCTCCCCACAAATACATCAGAAATACATCTACATTGTGGGAAGCAGTCAGCCTTGAGAGCAGGCTGCGGACATGCCAGGCATGCCGCCGCTGCTTGAAGGGACTGTCCCTACTTGTTCCCCTCCTTGTTCCATTCCATGGGAGATAAATCACCAGGGCCCAGAAATCAGAAAGAATGTAAAATGAGACAAGCAAAGTTGTCTCCCCGCTGCATGTGCAGGTTATTTTTGATGATTCTGGGTTTATGGGTTTTCTCCCAGGGAAGTTAACCCTGAGCCGAGACAGTCTGTAGATAATGTAAACCACCATCTGGCAACCTTCCCTTTTCTAGTCTATATAATCTGCAACTGTAGCACAATAAAATTTGCCTTGCAACCATCAGTTGTCTTGGTCCTTCTGACCCCATTCGTCGGTGCTATTTCAGTTCCTTACCCCTTCCCTTCTGACCCTGGGCGGTGAGATCCTCTTTCTCCGGCTGGTCCGCGGCACTACATGAGGAACAGCTCCTACAGAACACCTACTGAACACTGGAAGAAGACCTCAGACCTCCCAAAAGGCAAGAAACCCCCCACGTACCTGGGTAGGGCAAAAGGAAAAAGAAAAAACAGAGACAAAAGAATAGGGACGGGACCTGCACCAGTGGGAGGGAGACATGAAGGAGGAAAGGTTTCCACACACTATGAAGCCCCTTCGTGGGCGGAGACCGCGGATGGCGGAGGGGGGAAGCTTCGGAGTAGTGGAGGAGAGCACAGCAACAGGGATGCGGAGGGCAAAGTGGAGAGATTCCCACACAGAGGATCGGTGCCGACCAGCACTCACCAGTCCGAGAGGCCTGTCTGCTCACCCCGGGGCGGGCGGGGGCTGGGAGCTGAGGCTCGGGCTTCGGAGGTCGGATCCCAGGGAAAGGACTGGGGTTGGCAGCGTGAACACAGCCTGAAGGGGTTAGTGCACCACGGCTAGCCGGGTGGGAGTCTGGGAAAAAGTCTGGAGCCGCCATAGAGGCAAGAGACTTTTTCTTCCCTCTTTGTTTCCTGGTGCGCGAGGAGAGGGGATTAAGAGCGGTGCTTAAAGGAGCTCCAGAGACGGGCACGAGCCGTGGCTGAAAGCACGGACCCCAGAGACAGGCGTGGGACACTGGGGCTGCTGCTGCCGCCACCAACAAGCCTATGTGCGAGCGCAGGTCACTCTCCACACCTCCCCTCCTGGGAGCCTGTGCAGCCCACCACTTCCAGGGTCCTGGGATCCAGGGACAACTTCCCTGGGAGAGCGCACGGCGAGCCTCAGGCTGGTGCAACGTCACGCCGGCCTCTGCCGCCGCAGGCTCGCCCCGCATCCGTACCCCTCCCTCCCCCGGCCTGAGTGAGCCAGAGCCCCCGAATCAGCTGCTCCTTTAACCCTGTCCTGTCTGAGCGAAGAACAGTCACCCTCAGGAGACCTACATGCAGAGGTGGGGCCAAATCCAAAGCTGAACCCCAGGAGCTGTGCAAACAAAGAAGAGAAAGGGAGATTTCTCCCAGCAGCCTCAGGAACACTGGATTAAATCTCCACAATCAACGTGATGTATCCTGCATCTGTGGAATACCTGAATAGACAACAAATTGAGGAGGTGGACTTCGGGAGCAACAATATATATATATATTTTCCCCTGTTTCTCTTTTTGTGAGTGTGTATGTGTATGCTTCTGTCTGTGATTTTGTCTGCATAGATTTGCTTTTACCATTTGTCCTAGGGTTCTGTCTGTCCGTTTTCTTTTGTTTTATTTCTTTTAGTATAGTTTTTAGCGCTTGTTATCATTGGTGGATTTGTTTTTTTGGTTTGGTTGCTCTCTTCTTTCTTTTTTAATTACTTTAAAAATATGTTTTAATAATTTTTAATAACATTATTTTATTTCATTTTATTTTATTTTATCTTTTTCATTCATTTTTTCTTTTTTTTCTCCCTTTTATTCTGAGCCATGTGGACGACAGGCTCTTGGTGCTCCACCCTGGCATCAGGGCTGTGCCTTTGTGGCAGGAGAGCCAAGTTCAGGACATTGGTCCACAAGAGACCTCCCCACTCCATGTAATATCAAACGGTGAAAATCTCCCAGAGATTTCCATCTCAACACCAAGACCCAGCTCCGCTCAATGACCAGCAAGCTACAGTGCTGGACACCCTATGCCAAACAACTGGCAAGACAGGAACACAACCCCACCCATTAGCATAGAGGCTGCCTAAAATCATAACAAGGTCACAGACACCCCAAAACACACCACCAGATGTGGACCTGCCCAGCAGAAAGACAAGATCCAGCCTCATCCACCAGAACACAGGCACCAGTCCCCTCCACCAGAAAGCCAACACAACCCACTGAACCAAACTTAGCCACTGGGGGCAGACACCAAAAACAATGGGAACTATGAACCTGCAACCTGCGAAAAGGAGACCGCAAAAACAGTAAGTTAAACAAAATGAGAAGAAGGAGGAAAAAAAGCAGATGAAGGAGCAAGGTAAAAACCCAGACCTAACAAATGAGGAAATAAGCAGTCTACCTGAAAACGAATTCAGAATAATGATAGTGAAGATGATCCAAAAACTTGGAAATAGAATGAAGAAAATACAAGAAACGTTTAACAAGGACCTAGAAGAATTAAAGAGCAAACAAACAATGATGAACAAACAATAAATGAAATTAAAAATTCTCTAGAAGGGATCAATAGCAGAATAACTGAGGCAGAAGAATGGATAAGTGACCTGGAAGATAAAATAGTGGAAATAACTACTGCAGAGCAGAATAAAGAAAAAAGAATGCAAAAAAAAAAAAAGAACTGAGGACAGTCTCAGAGACCTCTGGGACAACATTAAACCCACCAACATTTGAATTATAGGGGCACCAGAAGAAGAAGAAGAAAAGAAAGGGACTGAGGAAATATTTGAAGAGATTAAATTTGAAAACTTACCTAATATGGGAAAGGAAATAGTTAATCAAGTCCAGGAAGCACAGAGAGTCCCATACAGGATAAATCCAAGAAGAAACATGCCAAGACACATATTAATCACACTATCAAAAATTAAATACAATAAAAAATATTAAAAACAGCAAGGGAAAATGACAAATAACATACAACGGAATCCCCATAAGGTTAACAGCTGATCTTTCAGCAGAAACTTTGCAAGCCAGAAGGGAGTGGCAGGACATAATTAAAGTGATGAAAGGGAAAAAGCTACAACCAAGATTACTCTACCCAGCAAGGATCTCATTCAGATTTGACGGAGAAATTAAAAGCTTTACAGACAAGCAAAAGCTAAGAGAATTCAGCACCACCAAACCAGCTTTACAACAAAGTGCTAAACGAACTTTTCTAGTCAGGAAACACAAGAGAAAGAAAAAGACTACAATAACAAACCCAAAACAATTAAGAAAATGGTAAAAGGAAAATACATATTGATAATTACCTTAAATGTCAATGGATTAAATGCCCCAACCAAAAGACATAGACTGGCTGAATGGATACAAAAACAAGACCCGTATATATGCTGTCTACAAGAGACCCACTTCAGACCTAGGGACACATACAGACTGAAAGTGAGGGGATGGAAAAAGATATTCCATGCAAATGGAAATCAAAAGAATCTGGAGTAGCAATTCTCATATCAGACAAAATAGATTTTAAAACAAAGACTCTTACAAGAGACAAAGAAGGACACTACATAATGATCAAGGGATCAATCCAAGAAGAAGATATAACAATTGTAAATATTTATGCACCCAACATAGGAGCACCTCAATACATAAGGCAAATACTAACAACCATAAAAGGGGAAATCGACAGTAACACAATCATAGTAGGGGAGTTTAACACCCCAATTTCACCAATGGACAGATCATCCAAAATGAAAATAAATAAGGAAACACAAGCTTTAAATGATACATTAAACAAGATGGACTTAATTGATATTTATAGGACATTCCATCCAAAAACAACAGAATACACTTTCTTCTCAAGTGCTCATGGAACATTCTCCAGGATAGATCATATCTTGGGTCACAAATCAAGCCTTGGTAAATTGAAGAAAATTGAAAGCATATCAAGTATCTTTCCTGGCCACAACACTATGAGACTAGATATCAATTACAGGAAAAAATCTGTAAAAAATACAAACACATGGAGGCTAAACAATACACTACTTAATAACCAAGAGATCACTGAAGAAATCAAAGAGGAAATCAAAAAATACCAAGAGACAAATGACAATGAAAGCACAACGACCCAAAACCTATGGGATGCAGCAAAAGCTGTTATAAGATGGAAGTTTATAGCAATACAATCCTACCTTAAGTAACAAGAAACAACTCAAATACACAGCCTAAACTTACACCTAAAGCAATTAGAGAAAGAAGAACAAAAAAAAACCCCAAGTTAGCAGAAGGAAGGAAATCATACAGATCAGATCAGAAATAAATGAAAAAGAAATGAAGGAAACAATAGCAAAGATCAATAAAACTAAAAGCTGGTTCTTTGAGAAGATAAACAAAATTGATAAACCACTAGCCAGACTCATCAAGAAAAAAAGGGAGAAGATTCAAATCAATAGTATTAGAAATGAAAAAAGAAGTAACAACTGACACTGCAGACATACAAAGGACGATGAGAGATTACTACAAGCAACTCTATACCAATAAAATGGCCAACCTGGAAGAAATGGAAACATTCTTAGAATTGCACAACCTTTGAGACTGAATAGGAAGAATTAGAAAATATGAACAGACCAATCACAAGCACTGAAATTGAAACTGTGGTTAAAAATCTTCCAACAAACAAAAGCCCAGGACCAGATGGCTTCACAGGTGAATTCTATCAAACATTTAGAGAAGAGCTAACACCTATCCTTCTCAAACTTTTCCAAACTATATCAGAGGGAGGAACACTCCCAAACTCATTCTATGAGGCCACCATCACCCTGATACCAAAACCAGACAAAGATGTCACAAAGAAAGAAAACTACAGGCCAATATCACTGATGAACATAGATGCAAAAATCCTCAACCAAATACTAGCAAAAAGAATCCAACAGCACATTAAAAGGATCATACACCATGATCAAGTGGGGTTTATCCCAGGAATGCAAGGATTCTTCAAAATATTCAAATCAATCAATGTGATACACCATATTAACAAAGTGAAGGAGAAAAACCATATGATCATCTCAATAGATGCAGAGAAAGCTTTCAACAAAATTCAACATCCATTTATATAAAAACCCTCCAGAAAGTAGGTATAGAGGGAGCTTACCTCAACATAATAAAGGCCATATATGACAAACCCATAGCCAACATCGTCCTAAATGGTGAAAAACTGAAACCATTTCCATTAAGATCAGGAACAAAATAAGGTTGCCCACTCTCACCACTATTATTCAACCTAGTTTTGGAAGTTTTAGCCACAGCAATCAGAGAAGAAAAAGAAATAAAAGGAATCCAAATCAGAAAAGAAGAAGTAAAGTTGTCACTGTTTGAAGATGACATGATACTCTACATAGAGAATACTAAAGATGCTACCAGAAAACTACTAGAGCTTATCAATGAATTTGGTAAAGTAGCAGGATACAAAATCAATGCACAGAAATCTCTTGCATTCCTATACACTAATGATGAAAAGTCTGAAAGTGAAATTAAGGAAACACTCCCATTGACCATTGCAACAAAAAGAACAAAATACCTAGGAATAAACCTACCTAAGGAGACAAAAGACCTGTATGCAGAAAATTATAAGACACTGATGAAAGAAATTAAATATGGTACAAATAGATGGAGAGATATACCATGTTCTTGGACTAGAAGAATCAACATTGTGAAAATGACTATACTACCCAAAGCAATCTACAGATTCAATGCAATCCCTATCAAATTACCAGTGGCATTTTTCACAGAACTAGAAAAAAACATTTCACAATTTGTATGGAAACACAAAAGACCCCAAATAGCCAAAGAAATCTTGAGAAAGAAAAACGGAGCTGGAGGAATCAGGCTCCCTGACTTCAGACTATACTACAAAGCTACAATGATCAAGACAGTATGGTACTGGCACAAAAACAGAAATACAGATCAATGGAACAGAATAGAAAGCCCAGAGATAACCCCATGCACATATGGTCACCTTATTTGTGATAAAGGAGGCAAGAATATACAATAGAGAAAAGACAGCCTCTTCAATAAGTGGTGCTGGAAAAACTGGACAGCTACATGTAAAAGAATGAAATTAGAACACTCCCTAACACCACACAACAATAAACTCAAAATGGATTAAAGACCTAAATGTGAGGCCAGACACTATCAAACTCTTAGAGGAAAATATAACCAGAATACTCTATGACATAAATCACAGCAAGATCCTTTTTAACCCAGCTCCTAGAGAAATGGAAATAAAAGCAAAAATAAGCAAATGGGACCTAATGAAACTTAAAACTTTTGCACAGCAAAGGAAATCATAAACAAGACCAAAAGACAACCCTCAGAATAGGAGAAAATGTTTGCAAATGAAGCAACTGACAAAGGATTAATCTCCAAAATTTACAAGCAGCTCAATATCAAAAAACAAACAACCCAATCCAAAAATGGGCAGAAGCCCTAAATAGACATATCTCCACAGAAGATATACAGATTGCCAACAAACAGATGAAAGAATGCTCAACATCATTAATCAGTAGAGAAATGCAAATCAAAACTACAATGAGATATAATCTCACACCTGTCAGAATGGCCATCATCAAAAAATCTAGAAACAATAAATGCTGGAGAGGGTGTGGAGAAAAGGGAACCCTCTTGCACTGTTGGCGGGAATGTAAATTGATACATCCACTATGGAGAACAGTATGGAGGTTCCTTAAAAAACTAAAAATAGAATTACCATATGACCCAGCAATCCCACTACTGGGCATATACCCTGAGGAAACCATAATTCGAAAATAGTCATGTACCGCAATGTTCTTTGCAGCTCTATTTACAATAGTCACGACATGGAAGCAACCTAAGTGTCCATCGACAGATGAATGCATAAAGAAGATGTGGCACATATATACAATGGAATATTGCTCAGCCATAAAGAGAAACGAAATTGAGTTATTTGTAGTGAGGTGGATGGACCTAGAGACTGTCATATAGAGTGAAGTAAGTCAGAAAGGGAAAAACAAATACCGTATGCTAACACATATATATATGGAATCTAAAAAGAAGAAAAAAAGAAAAAAAATGGTCATGAAGAACCTAGGGGCAAGACGGGAATAAAGACGCAGACCTACTAGAGAATGGACTTGAGGGCACAGGGAAAGGGAAGAGTAAGCTGGGACAAAGTGAGAGAGTGGCATGGACATATATACACTACCAAATGTAAAATAGCTAGTGGGAAGCAGCCACATAGCACAGGGAGATCAGCTCGGTGCTTTGTGACCACCTAGAGGGGTGGGATAGGGAGAGTGAGAGGGAGGGAGACGCAAGAGGGAAGAGATGTGGGGATACATGTATATGTATAACTGATTCACTTTGTTATAAAGCAGAAACTAACACACCATTGTAAAGTAATTATACTCCAATAAAGTTGTTAAAAAAATAGAATGTCTTGATCAGGAATTGCATGTAGCCATTTCAAACCTACTTGTAAAGAAAAAAAAATATGTTTATAAAAGCAATTTCAGGACTTCCCTGGTTGCGCAGTGGTTACGAATCCGTCTGCCAATGCAGGGAACACAGGTTCGAGCCCTGGTCTGGGAAGATCCCACATGCCGTGGAGCAACTAAGCCCGTGAGCCACAACTACTGAAGCCCGTGCGCCTAGAGCCCGTGCTCTGCAACAAGAGAAACCACCGCAATGAGAAGCCCACACACCGCAACGAAGCCTGCTCGCCACAACTAGAGAAAGACTGCGTGCAGCAACGAAGACCCAAAGCAGCCAAATAAATAAATTTTTAAAATAAATAAATAAATTAAAAAATAAAAATAAAATCAATTTCAGGTTTCTCCTTAAAATATATGAAAATATTTCTTGGAAGTTTTTCATACATTCAATACTTAATATATCCTCTAATACTTCACATTACATTTTTCTCACCACAATTATACATTATAAAAGTGTTTAAGCTTTTTTTTTACCAAATCCCATATATGTAACCCTCAGTTACTTCCAAATCTATTCATATACTATTTTAATATTTTTTCTATGTGTATCATGATGTGAAAAATGTTAAGAAGTTGGAAGGTATGTGGCCTTCAAAGTTAATTAAATATTGTGTTGCACTTTTCATTGTTAAATTTTGTCTTCCCAAGCAGATCAGAATTTGCTTAAGGGCTGCAATCATGCCCTCAATTGCTGGACTTCTTTTGTATGTTCCATAGCAAACAGTGTTCTGAAGCTCAATAAATCCTTGTTGAACTGAAGTGAATCACCAGGAAAATGTTCCACTAGTTCAGGTTGGTGCAAGCCTGGCCTTGAGGTATTTACTTTGCAACAAGCCTGACACCATATCCAGAAAGGCACATTATAAATATTTAGCTGTCTAGAGACTCTCCAGGTCTTTCTCACTGTTATGTGCTTTCAACTGTGGTTTTGCTGCTCCCCCAAACCTCCAAAAGACTTGTGTGCCTAAGGTCTAGAGCCGGATGTGCTTGTGACTGTCCACTAAAGTTGTGTCACAAAGTGGAACATCATCCTTGGAGTCGTCACGTGACCACATGACCAACAAACTGGAAAACATGATTGATTCCTCCACAGAATTTAAAATCTCATGGAGTTGGAACACTCTATTCTGTAGAGATCTGGGAAAAGAAAAAATAATCCTCTCATTTCAACACCCTCTCCTCATGGAAAAAAAAAAATCTGTGTGTTTTGATTTGTTAGTTTGTTTCTAAGTAAGAAATAAATCAGAAGATCCAACTTTACCAAAACTGAAGATGTTAAGTGTACTTGCATGCTATGCTGCCAGAAAACAAGCCAGGAGTTTTCTTCTCGTACTAACATAACAGAAGATGGATGGGGTCATCTCTGCCGTACTGGGAGAGGGGGGATGTGCTGGGCCAGATTTAAATGTGGACAAATTCCTGTAAAGTTTGTCTGTGTGGTAGTTCTAAAATAAAATGCCATTAGGTACCCTGTTTACAAGAGTCTTTTTAAAAATCCTACAGAATAAACAATAGCTCATAGAAGGAGGGAAAGGACAAGCAAGGACTAACTAAGATCACTGCCAGGTCTCAAGGCTACTTTTACTCACAGAATGAGAGAGGAAAGAGTCAGGATAGAGGGGCTCAGGCTCTTAAAGTGTCCAGCATTTCCACCTAGGTGCTCCCACAACCTCAGAAGCACCCACCTAGTTAAAGACAGCCACATGTACTTATTTCTGGAGAGACTTCTATGCCTCAAACTGAACATACACTTAACATTTTTCTATCCGTGTTGTATTGGGCCTCATTCCAGGAATGCATTCCCTCCATCATGACTCCTGGGCCCTGGGAACAAGCCCTTGGACCTATCATTGTCACCCATGCAGGGTGTTACATCTAACATTTCTGGGATTTTTTTTTAATATTAAAAGATAACTAGCTTATCACTGAGACCTTAATACAGGGAGAGGCTAAGGAATGGAAGGGGGCAGTGGGATAAACAAGCTAATGGCCCTGACTTTCAGCTGACCAGGGGAAGAAAAAGAGAAAAGATTTCCATAAAGCTAAGCACATTCATTTCTTAAATGACAGTTTCCTTACTATGCGTGCATCCAAGTTTCACAATGAGGGAGGAAGAAGGAGGGATGAAGGAATGTCAGGAACAATAAAAAAATTTTCCGTTTCTGAAATCCAATCTTTTCCCCAGCAGGTATATTTCAGTCTAAGACATGCTCCCCTTCAAACAGGGGCAGTTCGGGCATAGAGTACTTGAAAGGGAAGGCAATATAGAAACCATAGTCAATTTCTCCACCCTGCATATGGGGACCCTGAAGCCCCCAAATGTGGTCCCTTGTTCCAATTCACAAGATGAGTTGATGAGAGAAACCCAGGTTTCTTGGCTCTCAATCCTGTTCTCTTTTCACCTCACCACATTCTGTAATCCATGCAGAGTTCCAATCTAAATGGCATCTTGGGCTTCCCTGGTGGCGCAGTGGTTGAGAGTCCGCCTGCCGATGCAGGGGACACGCGTTCGCGCCCCGGTCCGGGAAGATCCCACATGCCGCGGAGCGGCTGGGCCCGTGAGCCATGGCCACTGGGCCTGCACATCTGGAGCCTGTGTTCTGCAACGGGAGAGGCCGCAACAGTGCGAGGCCCACGTAACGCAAAAAAAAAAAAAAAAAAAAAACAAATAAAATGCATCTTATACTGGGAACCTTTCTACCTATTTCCTTTAACCAGACCTTCAGGAATGGAGGAAAAATGCCCTTGGTCTATACAACAAATGAATTCTGTTTCTATAAACCCATCCACCAAAAACCTATTATTTATAACCTGTACTTGCCAAACTACCATCATGTGATTACATAACTCCCACCATTGCTTACCAACATGTGTTAAGATAGAAACTATCTGTATTTTATTAACCGTGAAATGTCCAGGATAATGTTATAAACTTTGACAATATTGGTAGAGGTTAGATAGGATTTCAGCATTTTAGATAGCATGATAACCAGGAATCCAAAAACGCCAAATCCTGTTCTACCAAACATCCCTCTTCCTTGCATACTCCTGAGAAAGCATATACTGCATGAACCCCATGCTACTAAAAGCTGATCAAGGGCCTTCAATGCCAAGAAATAGCTTTCAGTCATAGATTTGGGGAGATGTAACTTAGCAGGCCAAAATAGAGTACCCTATTTCCCATTATAAATGAAAATCTGTAAACCAGCATGTTCAGAAAGGGGGTGAAAGAGAGTGAATCTTTACAGAAGACTTGTCTTCACTCACTAACCCAGAGATATAAGAGCAGAGGCAGAATAGGAGAGCGTGCTTGAATATGCAGTGCCTTTTACTGCAGTGGTCCTACCAGTGAACACGGCTTAGTCAATGTCTTGAACTCTAAGCAATCACTTGAGTGGCTCCTTCATTATTACCATGTGCAGTTGCTGCTACTGATTCTGTGTTAGAGCCATATTAATGTTGACTAGGGTACATGATATGGGAAATCTGAAATCAATATAAAAACTTAAAACTGCCTCAGGACCTCACTGGCAGAGGCCCAGATTGGAGAAGGCCACTGAGCACAAACCTTCTTGGCCAATTCCTACCTATCTGATTCCAGCGTGAAGGAGAAAATGTTCCCAAGTCCAGCTCATCCAAAGTTTTTATAGGATATTTTCACCACCCCTGGAACAACAGCCACAATATACTTTCCCTGTGAATACCCCCAAGTCAAAGCTTATCTTCCAGGAGAACATGCAATTCTCCAAGTCAAAAGCAAACAAATCCCACATTCTTTTCTAAATGTTCCTGGAAAACCACTAGTCACAAGCGGGTTTCACAGTCTATGCTATGAAGAAAAGAAGACCAAAAGCAAATGGGAAATTGATTAAGATGATAGATTAAAACTGAATCACTGAATTTTTGAGCATGCTGGTTCTTTTCTTCTTTTTATTTTTGTTTTTTTAATTAAAAAATTAAAAATATATGCATAAATGCTCTAAACCAGTGAGATTCAGAGTGACAAGGTCATTTGTTAACTGCACATAGGTTTCCAAATTTCAACTATAACAGCATTGTCTTCCATCTGATACATTTACTGGATATCACTATGTTCAAGGTGCTGATCTGTGAAAGGTATTGTGAGGAATATAAAGATGGACAAAACCCAGTCGTGCCCTCAAGACTCTCACAATCAAGTAAGAGAAACACAAACAACAATAGAAGCACTGTTAAGGCATTTTATCCTAGCATTAAAAGTTCACACAGTGGTGTCATACCTCCCAGCTTTAAATTCCACTTTGGTCACATATTGGTCTCTGGACCTTGGGGCAAATATATTGACTGCTCAGAGCCTCAGTTTCCTCACCTGTGAAATAGAGGTGATTAAAAAATAGTACCTACTTCATGAATTGTTTGGAGAGTTAAAGAGATATTTTTCCATGTAGGTCAAAATGGTAAAAAGAATTCAATAAATTTAGCTATGATTATATGAGTGGCATGAACAAAGTTGTACACATACCAGGTGTGTATAAAGAGCAATCATTGCAACCAATGAACCAGTTCAATCTTTGGCCCTTTTTTGATAAAAAGATGAGATAGGTAGGTAGGTAGGTAGGTAGATAGATAGATAGATAATTGATAGATAAGAAAGAAAATATCTAAACCAGCTTTCTTTCACCCACTAGAGCTTAGGGAGGGAATTATCTCTCATTCTCACATCAAGAAATATGGGATTCCTTTTACTTAGAGCTGGTGCCTGTCTTCCTTTCTGGTGCCTCTCCTGACTGAGTGCTGATTGTCTGACTGCCTCTGGTGGTGGGATGTTTCCTTTTTCTTTCTTTGACTGCAATGCTCTATGGAGTGAGGATTCTAAGGCCAGGTCCAGCCTAATGCAAAAATAAACACTGGGTTTCTCAAGTAATTTACATAGTATTGATCTAAAAAGCCCACTAAATCAGTGTGATAAAAAGAAGTGAATAATGCTCAAAAATCCAATAATACTTGCCAATAGTGCCAGAATGAACTATTCTCTGCATTTGAAAGAGAGGTTTAACTAGTATAAATTACCACTGTGGGTTAATTCATTTACGCATTCAAAAAAAATATTTGCTGAGCACTTATAATATGTCAGGTACTATTATATAAGCATCAAAGATTTAACAGGGAACAAATCCAGTGAAAATCCCTGTCTTTATGAAATTAACATTGGCAATTCAAGATCATTGGGCCTGTTATGGGCTTAGAATGACCTTTTCAGTGCCATAGGGAATACAAACTATATAAAAGCTACTGGGCATTGATCTTCTGGTGTATTACAATCTTGGTTAGCCATGGAGGTGGAATGAAAACAAAACTTACACCTATGAAGTGGCTCACTGCAGTATAAAGCAGAACAATACAAAACAGAGTTTAAGGCAAAGCAAGAGGCTGTGGCTCAGGCAATCAGAGTTGAAAAAACCTGGATGTACTCTGCACTCAGTAGGCACATTTGATAAATAAATCTCTCTTTGAGCAAGCAAAGTTTTTATAAACAATTTTGTGGAATTTGAGGACTGAGAAAAATGATAGAATCAAAATAGAGTGGTCAAAATAAGGCGGTAATTTCTATTACTGTTTATCTTATTTGCTTGCTCAAAAAAAGATACTCTATGATTTACTAAAATTTAGAGTAAAATAGTACTTTGTGGCCCCTGAAATTTGGTGTAACCCTATTATTTAAATTGATATTGGCAGTTACAGATTAATATCGGCCAAAACATTCAAATTACACAAAATTGTATTTTATGTAGCCAAGTATAAGTGACTTCCAAATGCAAGTGGATTTATGTCCAAATTTAGACCATAGCCAATTTGTAGAATGCCTGACACTAAACTTGATTAAATTTCCCGGTCTCACTGTTTTCCAGTGATGGTTTCTAAACTACTTTATTCAAGCATCTCAGAGAGCAATGATGACCATTGTTTCTTGGGGAGAGGACAGGGTATGAGTGGGTTGTTGTTGTTTTGGGCTTTTTTCTTTTCTTTCTTTCTTTCTTTTTTTTGGGGGGGTGGGAGGGGCTAAAGTCAGAACTTCATTTCTGAGATTTATTTTTTTTAAAAAGACACAAACTCAGGAGGTAAATTCAAGTACCCTAATTAGACTTGAGGCAAGTGGGTGGGGCTTGCTATTTTGTTTTCTATTTTTGTTAAAAGTCACGTCTGAGTGATGGCAATATGGTTTATTATCAACAAGTCTAGGAAGTAGAATATTCTCAGTCCATGATGTATCTAGTTTCTCTCCCTTTCCAATACCATGAAAAACTTATTGCCTTCTGATACATCAAAATATTTACTTGAGGGCTTCCCTGGTGGCGCAGTGGTTGAGAGTCCGCCTGCCAATGCAGGGGACACGGGTTCGTGCCCCGGTCTGGGAAGATCCCACATGCCACGGAGAGGCTGGGCCCATGAGCCATGGCCGCTGAGCCTGCGCATCCGGAGCCTGTGCTCCACAACGGGAGAGACCACAACAGTGAGAGGCCTGAGTACCGCAAAAAAAAAAAAAAAAAAAAAAATTTACCTGAAACATTTTTGAGCATGCTGTATTCTTTGAAGACATGGTTCTTTCGCTTACTGCACTCATATTATTGGCAGAAATAGGTACGTTAATAATTTAAGTTCATAACCGAAAGAACAACTTTTAGGTGTGACCTGATTTGGAACTCTCCAATTTCTAGGTTCTAAATAAAAAAGATTGCATTCTGAGTAGAATTTCTCCTAAACAATTTTCTGTACATAGCAACAAAGTATATGACAGGGGTCAACAATTAAATAGCCATACTTAAAGCCCTGGTAGTGAACATTGGCCTAACAAATCCAGATTTCAAATTAACAAAAAGGAAACTAGCATACATTTTAGAAGAAATATCTAGTAAACCAAGCAATGCTACCCTTTCAGAGAGTAGAAAATTCTTTTTTATTAAAATATGAGCTAAATCTAACTGAGTTCAACTACAGTTACCCACAGATTTGATGATGATAAACAAATAGTCAGTGACCACAGTCCCCATTCAGTGTGGTTTCTAAGCATATCTGGAGTTGAGCCAGAATGTGAGATAGAAATTGACCCACTGTCCAATATGAGACAGAACTGCTAGGGCCCCTGCGAATAGTGAGATCTACAAAGTTTGTGACAGTGGATGGAGGGGCTTTCTTAAGATACAACTGTATCACAGCCACGGTTTCAAAAGAAATGCCACCACTATAACTATATAAATTGTTACCAAGTTACTCAACTGCTTGAAATTCGAGGCGTGAAGGAAAGGGTCGGAGATATAGCTATGGGGCCAACAAGTCTTGCTGCAGCCCTCAGTAGATTTTTATACATGAGAGGCCAGTGATGTTGAATGTTCTCCAGAAAAACAATCTCCCCTCCTTCAGTTTAGGAAAATTCTCTCATAAATAATGCACTTTTCTCTGAGAACCAACTCCTGGTCAGCTTTTAGAATCCCATCCCTATCTTTATAAACCAGTTTTAAATAGTTAGTCACTGTACATAAAACATATTCACTGCCGACCTAGTAATTCTCTAAACAATATCACCAAATCCTCTGACAGAACAAAATCTCAAACAGAGCCTCCTCATTTCAACAGACAGAATGCGAGCCCTTTGGAATGCCAGCAGCTGTGACCAAAATGAAAATCATTTCTTCCAAAATTAGTGAGCTTCTATTATAGTATCTTTGGGCTATTGCAGGGGTCCCGGCTGTTGTTCAGCACTTCCTCAGACGTTAATATATTGACAGTTTTGCAGACTTTGTCCCTGGCAATAAGTCTGGTATGATTAATTGACTCAAAGCACTGCCCACGTATATAAAAACAACACTGTTGACAGTGATTGCCAAATGCCAAGATTTGGAAAGAGTGAGGCGTGATGAACAACCCCTTCTACTTTGTGAACTAACAGCCTAGAAAAGCTGGGGGTGGTGAAAATTAAAACTGAAAAAGTAAACAGCAATTATTGACCTCTCACCATGCACAGAACACTATACACATATTATGCACCAAAGTAAGGTTAAAAAGTAAGGTCAAATAAGTTTTGTGTGATCTGTTTGGAAAAATAATCCTTAAACCTAAGAAAAACACCTTAGAACATGTACAAAGCAACATCCTAGTGGATGCCTCTACAAACACTATTTTAGACTCTCAAGGATAGTTCTCAACCAGGGAAGATTTCACACCCCGCCCTCCCTGCCCAGGGAATATTTGGCAATGTCTGGAAATATTTTTGGTTGTCATAACCTTATGTCTAAAGGAACTAGGAATAAAAGAACAAATAAACCCCAAAGTTAGTAGAAAGAAAGAAATCATAAAGATTAGAGCAGAAGTAAAAGAAATAGAGACTAAAAGAACAACAGAAAAGATCAGTGAAACTAAGAGCTGGTTCTTTGAAAAGACAGACAAAATTGATAAACTTTCATCAAGAAAAAAGAAAGAGGACTCAAATTAATAAAATCAAACATGAAAGAGAAGTTACAACCGACACTACAGAGATACAGAGGATCATAAGAGATTACCACGAATAATAATTATGCAGCAATAAAGTGGACAACCTACAAGAAATGAATAAATTCCTAGAAACCTACAGTCTCCCAAGACTGAATCAGGAAGAAATAGAAAATATTAACAGACTGATTACCATTTAATGAAATTGAACTGGTAATTTTAAAACTCTGAACAAATGAAAGTCCAGGATGGCTTCACAGATGAATTCTACAAAACATTTAAAGAAGAGTTACCATTATGCACTCAAACTATTCCAAAAAATTGAAGAGAAAGGAACACTTCTGAACTCACTCTAGGAAGCCAGCATCACCATGGTACCAAAACCAGGCAAAGACACCACAAAAAAATAAAATGACAAGCCAATATCTCTGGTGAATATAGATGCAAAAAGCCTCAACAAAATAGTAGCAAACCAAATTCAGCATTACATTAAAAGGATCATACACCATGATCAAGTGGGATTTCTCCCAGGGACGCAAGGATGGTTCAGTATTCACAAATCAATCAATGTTACATACCACATTAACTAATTGAAGAAGAAAAATCATATGATATCTCAATAGATGCAGAAAAAGCCTTTGACTAAATTCAACACTCATTTATCATAAAAAGTCTCCCAAAGTGGGTGTAGGGGGAACATACCTCAACATAATAAAGGCTGTATACAAAACCCATGGCCAGCATCATACTCAATGGTGAAAAGCTGAAAACTTTTCCCCTAAGATCAGGAACAAGATAAAGATGCCCACTCCCTGTAACTTTGTTCAATATAATATTGAAGGTCCTAGCCATAGCAATCAAACAAGACAAATAAATAAAAGGAATCCAAGTCAGGAAGGAAGAAGTAAAACTGTCAGTGTTTGAGATGACATGATACTATGTATAGGAAATCCCAAAAATGTTATCAAAAAAGTATTAGAACCAATAAGTGAATTCTGTAAAGTTGTAGGGTAAAAAAAATTAATATACAGAAATCTCTTGCTTTTCTATACACTAATAATGAGCTATCAGAAAGATAAATTAAGAAAACTCTCATTTACAACTGCATCAAAAGGAATAAAATACCTAGGAATAAATCTAACCAAAAGAGTAAATGATTTGTACTCTGAAAACTATAAGACACTGATGAAAGAAACTGAAGATGACACACAAACAAATGGAAAGATATACCATGCTCATGGATTGGAAGAATTAATATTGTGAAAATGATCATACTACTCAAGGCAATCTATAGATTCAATGCAATTTCTATCAAAATACCAATGGGATTTTTCACAGTAATAGAAAATAATTCTAAATTTTGTATGATAGTGCAAAAGACCCCAAATAGTCAGAGCAATCTTGAGAAAGAGCAAAGCTGAAGGTATCATGCTCCATGATTTCAAACTATACTACAAAGCTACAGTAATCAAAACAGTATGGTACTGGCACAAAAATAGACACATAGATCAATGGAACAGAATAGAGAGCCCAGAAATGAACCCACACTTACACAGGCAATTAACCTATGCAAAGGAAGTGGGAATGTACAATGGGGAAAAGACAGTCTCTTCAATAAATGTTGTTGGAAAAACTGGACAGCTATATGCAAAAGAATCAAACAGGACTACTCTTTCACACTATATACAAAACTAAACTGAA
Organism: Mesoplodon bidens; assembly: GCF_964165515.1. NCBI lineage: Eukaryota > Metazoa > Chordata > Mammalia > Artiodactyla > Ziphiidae > Mesoplodon > Mesoplodon bidens. The sequence goes on from NC_138167.1 coordinate 49,537,750, forward strand.
ATGGATTAAAGACTTAAATGTAAGACCTAAAACTATAAAACTTCTGGAAGAAAACATAGGCTGTAAGCTCTTTGACATTGGTCTTAGCAATATTTTTTTAATATGTCTCCTCAAGCAAGGGAAACAAACAAAAAAATGGGATTACATCAAACTAAAAAGCTTTTGTGATACTCAACACCACTAATCATCAGGGAAATGCAAATTAAAACCATAATGAGATACAACCTTACACCTGTCAGAATAGCTATTATCAAAAAGACAGCAAATAACAAGTGTTGAGGAGGATGTGAAGAAAAGAGAACTCTTGTGCACTGCTGGTGATATTGTAAATTGTAGCAGCCATTATGGAAGATAGTATAGAGATTCCTCAAATAATTAAAAGTAGAAGTGACAAATGATCCAGCAATTTCACTTCTGGGTATTTACTTGAAGGAAACGAAAACACTAATTTGAAAAGAAATATGCACACTAATGTTTGTTGCAGCATTATTTACAATAGCCAAGATAGGAAACAACCTAAATGTCCATTGAGAGATGAATGGATAAAGAAGATTTGGTGGAATGGAATATTACTCAGCTCTAAAAAGAATGAAATCTTGCCATTTGGGAAAACACAGATGAATCTAAAGGGTATTAGGCTTAGTGAAATAAGTCAGACAGAGGAAGACAAATACCATATGATCTCACTTATATGAGGAAACTAAAAAACAAAACAAAGAAAACAAAGCAAAATGAAAACAGACTCAGAAACAGTGAACAAACAGGTGGTTGCTAAAGTGGAAGGAGGGGGGTGGACGTAATAGGTGAAGGGAATTAAGAGGTACAAACCTCCAGTTAGAAAATAAATAAGCCATGGGGAGGTAATATACAACATAAGGTATACAGTCAATATATTTCAATAAATTTGTATGGGGACAGAAGGCTGTTAGACTTTCATGGTTATCATCTCATAATGTATGCAATTGTCAAACCACTACGTAGTACACCTGAAATTCACATGATAGTGTACGCCAACTATATTTCAATTAAAAAATATTTTCCTAGCTCTGAACAAAGCAGGGATAAAATTGAGGACACCCCTTAAAAAACCTCAAAGTATAGCATGTGAAGAGCAAATTTTAAAGGTAACGTTGTCTGCCAAGGGCTGATGAATGTCAATTTCATTAATGGAATGGAATGGTAAATGAAGATGAGTAGAACAAGGCCAAAGAGCAATAGGATATGGCCAAAGAGAATGCTTAAAATGTAGAACATATGGATATACTCACCCATTATATTTGAAATCCTCAGAATGTATTAAAACTAGTTATCTAACAGAAATACTATAAATGTCTAAGCCTCTTTTCCTTCCACCCAAAATTTAAAATAACTTTTGAATAGCCAATAAAAAAGTTCCATCGAGTGCCAGATCAGTCGGTCAGCAACATTTATTTAGCTAACACTGTACAAAGAACATTATATTATGTAATAAAAGGGGATTGAAAACAGCTCCGTTGAGTTGCTTACAATCTGTTTGGGAATAAATAAATGGTAGCATATGAAAACGATTTTAGGACATTTACTTTACAAAGCAACATTTTACTGAGTGCCTCTATAAACACTACTTTATACTCTGGGGCATTTTAAAATAATATAGTTTCATTTGTTGATGTATAAATAGCTGAATATTGTAGAAATCTATTAAAATTTACTGCCCCCAAATCAGCCAGCTAAACCAATTACAAACAATTGAATGCAGGTTTATTTGGAGCACATAAGGGTAGTCAGTTAAATAGTTTATCCTTCTAAAATAATTCCTCATGTGTTATCTTTTCAGAAAAGGGAAATTTCATGCCTGGATTTCATAAAAATATCTGTGCCACCACAAAAATGTCACAAAATAGAAAATCAACATACTTTCTCACCTCTAGCTTCAGATTATAAACAGATTCATATATGCAGAGGGCAGTGGCACCTTTGGGAGGCAGTAGGTGGAAACAAACACCTTCATGAGGGTTGGGGGACCCAAACCACAGGCTAAAGTCTGTGTCTCCCTTTGTCCTGAGTTGAATGCCAAATATACCCTGGAAATGGAAAAGCACTGTCATTTGTGTATATTTATCTGGTATTTTGCAGGCAAGACAAGAGTCTGAGGGTAGTTCTTAGAACTTTTGACTGAGTTCAGAAATAGTTATGAATGTGGACAAAACAGAAATACGCATTGATGCATTGTGTGGAAAAATTATCTCAAGCATCTGACTAAGTAAAGATAGCTAGAAATATTAGATCCATGCCAATGTACCTGAAATGAGTTCCACTTATGCTTCATATGCTGTTTTCTAAAGGAATAAAGTTGTTGCCAATAGTGGAAATCAGAATTCTGTAAATGGTCAGAATTTGACCCCTCTCTTTAAGGTCTGAAAATCTTCCTTACAACTCAACAACAACAAAAAAACAAACAACCTGATTTAAAAATTGACAAAGGACTTGAAAAGATATTTCTCTGAAGAAGATATACAAATGGCCAAAAAGTACATGAAATGACGCTCAACATTACTAATTATTAGGGAAATACATACCAAAATCACAATGAGCTAGCACTTCATACCCCTTAGGATGGCTATTATTTTTTAAAAATTTAAAACAGAAAATAGCAAGTGTTGGTGAAAATGTGGAGAAATTGGAACGCTTATGCATTGCTGGTAGCAATGTAAAATGGTACATTTGCTGTAGAACACAGTATAGGAGTGCCTCAAGAAATTAAACATAGACTTGCCATATGATCCAGCAATTCTACTTCTGGGTGTATACCCAAAAGAACTGAAAACAAAGCCTCAAAAAGATATTGGTACATCCACATTTACAGCAGCATTATTCATAATAGTCAGGTGAATAATGGTGGAAGGTGGAAGCAATCCAAATGCCCATCAACAGATAAATGGATAAAAAAATGTGGTATATACATATAATGGAATATCATTCAGCCTGAAGAAGGAAGGAAATTCTGAAAATGCTACATCATGGATGAGACTTGGAGACATTATGCCTAGCGAAATAAACCAGGTACAAAAGGACAAATACTGTATGATTCCACTTATATGAGGTACCCAGAGTAGTCAAATTCATAGTGACAGAAAGTCGAATGGTGCCATGGGCTGGGGGAAGAGGAATTATGGAGGTGCTTTTAATGGGTACAGAGTTTCAGTTTGGGAATAAAAAAGTTTTGAAGATGGATGGCAGCAGTGTTTGTACAACAGTGTGAATGTATTTAATGCCACTGAACTGTATGCTTAAAAACAGTTAAAATGGTCAATTTTATGTTATGTATATTTTACCACAGTTAGAAAAAACAAGAATTTCTTTGGAAGAGTTTCACATGAGCATGTACACAAGTCATTTATTGTATTCTGTTATGTTCTTGCCATAATCCTTACCCAATGTATTTTATCATTTCCTAGGCCCCAGAGAAGAAATTGAGACTGGATGGAAAGCGTGGTAGATTTGCCTTCTTTCTTGAGTGCCAAATCCATGTATTAGCTACCATCCCTACTCAATGCCCACAGTTGAACTCATTGTCTTCTTTGCTGTATCTGCTTTTCTTCTTCTATTCCCAATAAAGCAAAACAGTCCTCTCAGTCACCCAGTCAAAAACCCTGAGATCTCTCCTTGATTCTCCTCTACTCAACATTGCATCTAATTCATCATGAAAAACTGATTCTATCTCCTCACACTCACAGATCTACCTCACTTTCCCACATTTTCCAATATTACTTTAGTCCACAACTAGTGTCTTTTTGTCAGTCTTGCCTACCTCTATCCATCCTTCACCATGTCATCAGAGTGACCTTTCTAAAATGCAACTGTGTACATATGCCTTCCGTGTTTGAAAAACTAAAATGAGGATACTTTCTGCTGCCACTATGGCAATTTCTGTTTCAGAAAATAGGGGTAGAGAGGTAAAGAATATGTAATAGGAACTGACCACATCCTATACCTGTTAACCAAGGTTACTTAACTCTGCTAACAACCATATGTATCGCTGATGAAGCATTCATTAATTGAATCACCTCTGTCATAAACTAGTCTCATGGAAGAGTTCCTCCTTATTTTTACACCCCATTTTTCTTGCTTTTATTTCCATTCTTAATTTCAATAATTTTAAAAATTTTCCAATTATGTTTCTTACATATTTTTTAAAAGTAAGCTGGCAAGAGCATCCATGATATCATTAGGCAAAGAGCATGTCTTGGGAAAAGAGATAAAGTTTCATTTCTGTGGGATATGAGTAGGTGCAATACTTCCGGTTTTTACTTCCTGCTGAAATTTAAGTCAGCTGGGAAGCTGCACTGTAGGTGCATTTGCATTTGTTTGAAATGCAAGTGGATGTGATTAAAGTCACGTGTTTTGTGTTACAATGTTCAAACAAATCTAGAATTTGGTGAAATACACGACCAAATAGGAAGTTTAAAAAGAAGGGATTAGTAAGAATTCATAAGAAAAATGTATTTATTGTGTTGACTCTAAATATTTAAGATTTTATATAACCTGTTATTTTTTAGTTTTCATATAACCTCTGGCAATGATGTTTTTTCATTAATGCAAAATAAAATAAAACAATATATTCTTCAAAAAAAAGAAGGGATTAAATTATCATTATCAATATACTATTCACAAAAGACTTTTGACTTAGAAAACACTAATAGAATCACCTGAAAAACTATTAGAAACAATAAGCCAAGACCCATAGCTTTCTTGGAAACCCACAAAAACCATGTATAAGGTATGGAAAAAGTCCTAACTCAAGAGCAACAAAACCCAAAATATCTAAAAATCACCTTTTAAAAATATGTGGGAATTAAATGAGAGATATATCATGGCTCTAGATAAGAATATTCAGTTTATAAATTTAAAGGTTTAATGCAATTATAATCAAAATTCGGATAGAACTTTCTTAGTAATTTGATGAAATGTTTCTAAAATTAGTGGAATAAATTGAATACATTTTGAACAATTCAAAAAATGTCTTACTCTCTTCAGTGTATTTTTTCAGAAAATCCCAGGCAGGATTTTAAGTCCCTTGCCTCACACAGCCTTCTGGCATCATCACACTTCATAACAGCTCTTCATTTCCATGTCTTTCTCCCGTTGAGGTGCTTGAGGTCAGGGACAGTATCATTTCTAATTTCTACCACCCAGCATGAAGCCTGGCTCAGAGGGAGCACTCAATAAATATTTGTTAAATAAATAATTTTTAAACTGGTTAAACAACCGCACCCACAGAGTGATGATTAACAGACCCATGTCACCCTGCAGTGTGGACACCAGTACCATGCTATAGAATTCTCTTTGCCATGCCCTCATTTCCATTTTCGTCAATGATTAAATGAATTTGTATGTGGTACACTTGCTATTTTGTGAATGGCAAGAGTTTGGGAAAAATAAATAATAAGCTGGTAGAAACAAGAATGCTCATAAAATGCACACAGACACACTGCCCTCTGTGAATAAAGGCTGGAGAACACAGACAAGAAGAGATTTTTGAGAACATACTTGGGATGTTGGAAACCACATAGTGAGGTGGTCTCCAGACTCTCAAACAAGGTGATTTTATGTGGTCTAAGTGGTCATAGATTCACTTTGAAAAGCAATGGAAGATACAGTGTTTCCAAATACAATAACAATCTTCAGGTTTTTATGGATTATATTTTATTTGGATTAAAATCACCTAATATTTGGCTTTCATTTCAAATTTCCATAAAATCAGTTTGACTGTGTCATCTTTTTTAAAGCAGAAATATAATTTTGTATCACTACACAGTAGGCTCACTGTGTCTTGGGAAAATTAAACTTTGCCCTGAAGCTTCATAGCATGTCAGGACTGGACTAGATTCAAAGCCAGACAAGAACTTGGCCCTCAGGCTTTCCCACAACTGTGAGAATAGCATAGTTATGGCTAAATGTAGAAAACTAGTCAAGGCACTTGTTCTGTTAGTACACTTCATTGTTTTCTGGAAGGTTCTCAAATGTCAAGATATGCCACATAGGAGTTGCTCCATAAAATCAAATTTCCCTGAAGACCCTATCAGAACATCAAGATGTGGCACTGTAAGACATATCCATTAAAAACAGAATATGAGAGACTTTCCAATTAAAGAAATTAGGCAAGCTGTATCTTAAAACATCTTTTCTTTTCTTTGTCTTTCTCTCTTTCTTTCTCATCCGTTTATAAATGTGCATATCTTGCCATTAATAATGCAGCAGAACATAATGAAGGTATGTAGATTAAAATTCTAATTTAACATAAAAAAATAGGTCATCTTCATTTTAGACATATGTGAAATTTGCCCTTTTAAAAGAGAAGTTCAAGTAATGGATCATTGATACTTTTTTCATTATAGCCCAGGGCCATTATTCATAAGTGATGATAAACCATAGGAATGTGGGCATCTTCAAACATGTAGGTACCAGTCTACAAGCCTCACACAACAATGTTACTTCCTATAAAGATTTCCACATACAAACAAATTCCTCTGTGTGCCATGGGTAATGCTACAGAGAGAGGCAACCTATAATTATGCTTCCAATAAACGCAAATGCACAAAATAATTTCAGAACCGTTGCCACGATTTCAACAATATCTTTTGGTTTACCAGACACATAGTTGACTAGTTTGGTCTTGACTTTAAAAATCAAAATATGCTAAATCCCTGGTATGTTTATAGAAGAAAATGCCCAATGAACCTTATGACAAAAAGTGAAGCCCTAGACATTAAAATTTTCCACCCCTAATTCCACCCTTAATAAATTATTGTATTTTCAGATTGTATGGATATAACCCAAGTATCAGCTGGCATCTACTCTCTCCCTGATTCAAACATCCATCCCATGAGTTGTGGGAAACCAAAGGTCACTTCAAAAGTTCTAGACGTTTGCGGGAGGGGTGGAAGGGTTGGGGGACAGGGAAGGACTTCCTTGGCTCTGAACGCCTGCTTCAGCTTAATGTGTTCATTTATGACTTTTCCTGTTCATGCTGACCCTATTCCGCCAAATGCAGTCCTGGCACCTCAACTGTGACAATCAGCAAAGCCTTATCCAGGCCCCCATCTGGGATGGGGGGAGCAAAACCCAGAGGTCATTGGTTAGGAATTAAATTCTCCAGCCTCAAACAAATGGAATGAGGTCTTTCCCATAATTTTCAATCCAAAAACAAAAGGAAGTCCTCAATGCATGGATGCTTATGACAGACTTTACAAAAACTTGAGGAGCTGGAATCATTTACAATTGCAGAAACAGAAACAATTTCATTCAATATTAATAATTCTTGTTCTTAAGAATCCTTCAGGCACCTCGCCACTCGGGATTTTCACTCACTGCCTTTACCCTCCGTGGTTTCCCAGTGCCACATCCTCTCCCTGGCTGCTCTCCTCTCTCACCTTCCATTTCTCCTCCTCTACCCCTCCTTTCTTATGTTTCTCCAGCTCCGGTTCAGCTCTCTGCACGTCCAACCTCAAAATTAGTTCTAAGACCACCTTAGAATATTCAGACCCAATATGGTGCCCAGCAGAACAAGACAGATCTTTGAGTAAGAGAATCCACCTCCGTTTAAAGACAGTTGTGTTTGGTCTTGGTCATGTCCCCCATTTACATTGTAACCATATTTGTTTGTTAAAATAATTTGGCGCAGGATTTGAAACTCTGGAGAAACAAGTTGTTTGTGTCTTTGCATATCATAACTTCCTTAGAATATGAAATTCAAATTAACCCAAATACTCAAGGTAATTTTAGGGAGCCAGGTCACTCTTTTTGCATCCACATTTGTTCAGTCCTGAAAGGACCATCGTATAAACAGCCAGGGGATTAAGTCTGCTTGAAATTTTGCCCTGACGACACACAGTGAGGCATATTGTCTCAGTGTTTGGAAGCATATCCTCGAATACAACTATCTCCAAGTTGTACAGGACCTATAAGCAAGATGAGAATGGTCTTAACCTGAGTGAATTATAACATTTAAGAAAATCACATTTTATTCTGACTTCCAATTGACTTTTGTTAGTACATAAATGTTACCCTAATGCCTTTGTCTTCCAAATAGTTTTTTGGCTTTCTATAGATGACATAGCATTTAATCTGTTGACAAATCTTGTACTTACATACTGTTTTTAAAAAAAATCTGAATAGTGTTTATTCAAGAAAAATGGCTAAAACAATAATAACAGCTAAAATAATAATAAAACAATCATAACAGCAAGCTTTGTGGTGTTTTAAATTCTCCTCTACTCATCCTCATCTCTTCTGCTCCGTGGGAGCCTTACATACTGTTTTTATATTTTGCAGTCAGGTAATAAAATATGCTTCAGTAGATGAGGGCAGAATCTTTCATTCTCAAACATTATTTATCTGGAGTCTTATAGATCCTAGAATCCAGTTCTCAAATATGAAGTGAGTCTAACTCGCTTCACACTTTTATACACAACAGGTTTTTAGGAGGGGTTATTATTCTAACAATATCAGTTTGGGGTGTGTTTCACTTTAAAAAAAAAAAAAAGGAAGGAAGAAGTATTTTTGCTAAAGAAGAAAATAATTCCCAGGTTTACTTTTTTTTGTTATCTAGCCAAAACCATGTTTCTGGCTAAAGGAGTCTCTTACTCACCTTGTTTTTTGACTCATGGTTTAGAGGTACCCTAGAGGCAGAGATGATTGCTGAAGGCTTATTTCATCCAGCCCTATGATTCATTGATCCTGTGAGTCCACACTTTGTAATTATAACATAATGGAAGATATTATTTTATGAAAGGAGAAGCTATGACTTGTCCAAAAAAGGAATATAGATTATAGTAAATAGAGGGTGAATTAGAATGCAAGTTAACAAACGTTTTCTTTTTTTGTATGAACAGGATTTGAATGAGTCATTTTTAGAAGAGAAAAAGACAGACTAACAGTTTAATTTATTATTTAAAACATTTGGTTTATTCTACATTAATAAATTATCTTAAATTATATGGTTTTGTTTTTAGAAAATTACACTTTCAATAGGAGGATTTAACTCTTTCAATATCAACTAAAATGTATTTTTACTTTTTACTTTAGTTACTGAAGAAACATGCATATTCTAATTTTCCTTTTAAAGTTGATATACTTCCACTTAACTAACAAAACACTTTTATTATTAGTGTAATATAAACACAAGCATTAAAAAATGCAAGTGATTTGCCGATATAATGAGTAGCTAAATTTGAAACTCAGATCCTTTGAACCAACTGACTTACAGTAATTGTGCTGTAATTTTCCCATCACAGACAAGAGCATTTTGGACTATGTTATGAATTCAGAGTCCAGGGAATTCCAATGAGATAATGTCATTGACCTTGAGCACAAATAATCAGTGATGAATATTGTATATGATAATATGAAAGTTGCAAGGAATTCATTCTCAGACTGCATCAGAAAACCTGCTAAATCAGTAAAAGGAGGAGACACAGTGTGAACTAAGAGGGCAGAACTTTAAGGCATGTTACCCAAAATAGAAAGGTTCCCGAATAACTCTAAGAGATCAAGTGTGAGCCCTCACGCTTAACTGCTACTAAATCAGTTCAGCATGTGAGCAACTATCATGTACCCAATCAGCACTACATCACTTAAGTGACCAAAGATAAATGTCAACTTTCAACTCAGTGGTACCCATTTATTTGTTCCTTTTGTCTACTCTATCATTTAAGTCAGCTGATTTTCCCACCATTCTGCAAGGGTGCAGCTTCATGAGAAATGGCCTGTTTCTGTGAGCTGCATGATGCACTGTGAATGAGACCAGTGCCAGCTCTTTAAAGGGGCAAGGCCGTAGGAGAAAAGGATCATCTGAGCCACATTATGTATAGTTACACTCACAGGCTGCCAAAAAAACCCTTGATATTTGTCAAAAATGCAGTTTAATTAGAGAGAGCAGAAGGAAATCAACCTCAGTCTGCTAACTGACCTGAGGCATCTAATTTCTGTATGTGTTCAGTTTGTTAAAATATGCAAGCAAAGAACTATTGGAGGCCATATGCCATTCATTATGAAAAGCACATTCCTTTAGTCTTTGTAACAAAAGCCATATGGCTTTCTGAAAGTTAATTATACCATAAATATGCTGTAATATTGGGGAGTGTGGTCTAGCAATTGTTGGAAGAAACTTCGAGACCTGGCTTTCGGTCAGTTTCTCAATGGACTCCATTCAGAACCTTGGGGAAGTCACAAACCCATTGTGCCTTAGTTTCCCAATATTCAAAGTGAAGATAATAATAATACAGCACCTAAAAGAGAGAAGAAAACTGAAATGTTTTCCCACTTAACGGCAAAATAATATTACAAACTATGATTCAGGTCAACAAAACAGTAAAAGGTTTTTTGAAATATTAACTAGTTAATCAAAATAGTCTCTTCCTCTTTCCCATGCTTCCTTCCCACCATTGCTGTAGCAATCTTTCTGGAAAACACATCAGATTTTTAAACTCCTTTGTTAAATATCGCATACAAACTAGCACTTGAACTCGGTATAAATGACCCTGTAGAGTCTTCCCTAGCCTGTTGTCCAGACACGTCTGCCAACAGTCTCTCCTGAGCTGGCACACAGACAGATAGATACACCCGGTCAGTCTGTTCCCTGTGCCAAGGATGTATTACCTTCTCATCTCTACTTAACTCCCATGAATGTGTCAAGACCCAGACCATCATCCCCCACCAGGTGAGATCTTTGACTTCCTCAGGTCATTGGCTGTTCCCTGCTCTGAGCTACAATAGCACTTACCTCATTCCTTCTTAAGCACTTATTACATTGTATAGTAATTATCTGTAAACACATCTCTCTCTCCACCAGAATGTTGGGCTCCTGAAGGGGATAGTCTAAGGCCTGACAAGTAATAGGTGCTCAGTAATTACTAGTTTATTGTCCACTTTTTTGTTTGTTTTTTTTGTTTGTTTTTTGCTTTACGCGGGCCTCTCACTGTTGTGGCCTCTCCCTTTGCGGAGCACAGGCTCCGGAAGCGCAGGCTCAGCGGCTATGGCTCATGGGCCCAGCCACCCCGTGGCATGTGGGATCTTCCCGTACTGGGGCACGAACCTGTGTCCCCTGCATCGGCAGGCGGACTCTCAAACACTGTGCCACCAGGGAAGCCCTATTGTCCACTTTTAAAACATAGAGGTAACTGGCTGTTCAACCTCAGGGGTCTAGTTTCCATATTCATTTCAACCTTTCAACCTTCCATCTGTAACATTTTATAACAGTCAGAAAATGATCCCTAGAAACTCGCAATGTTCCAAAGTACCAATGACACACTTTTCCACTGTGCTATCCTTTTAATTCAAGGAAATGAAATAATTTTAGAAAGTTTTTCAACATGGATTAAAGCCAAGAGTTTTTCTGGTTAAACTTCAGCTAACAGCTAACCAGAAAATTAAGTGAAACACAAGTCCTCATTCCTTAAGCATTTAGTTAATCATGGTTTTATGGAATTTTAATCTAGCATGGAGGCTGAAATGAAACAAGAGAGCCAACAAGTCCAAAAGACAATTACAACTCCATCTGATGTAACCAAACTGGATAGAGTTGTGTGTGGCATAATAGTAATAACTGTAAATTACCTAACCTTAAATTCTCATGCCCTTGATACAGAACATTATTCTAATGGCATAATTTGATTTTTTTTTAATTTAGTTTGATTTTGCTTCTGGTTTACAATTTAAGGAGACAGAAAAACCTCTGTCTGATTCCACAGGATTGGATTTTGTAAAAAGTAGGTGTCCAAAACATCCTCTTTCAGGAACTAAATCATCTCCACATGTGCTAAGAGTAGCAAAAAAGCAAGAACATTTAGGTCTGTGATATGTACACGTAACTTAGAGCAAAACCAGAGGAATGTCTGAAAGTCAAAGAGGACAGAGGGCAAAGAGTCTGACTTACAAATTTGTTGGGAGCTATTTTATAGGAAACAAGCTTTAGGATCTGATTTGAGGGCAAGGCAACGGGGAAATAATAATAATAACAAAGATAAGAGGAAACCATTGAGTTGAGCTCCAAAACTTTAATTTCCTCAAAATTGTTTCCAGATGGTTAAGAATGTCTTTCTATGTACAGTATTTTCAGGAGCTAAATACAAAGTCATCCATTTGCATATGTGGTAATTTTTCAGCAAGATGTCACATTCATTTAAAATTGCCATTGCTGATACTAATCTTTTGATGTTCAGGACACCTGCCTGGGGGCCAGCAGCACACACTGACTTTATCAGAATGTCAGAAACTGTCACCAGGACCTGGCCCCTCAGAGGCAAGGCTCTGAATCATGAGTATGTAGCTAGTCTGTTCTTTGATGTCCACTTTCTTCCAGAAGGAGAGTCCTAACCAAGTGTCTGAAGATTCTCTCCTTTCCTCTTTCGGCATCTAGAGATGCAAGCCACGGAACTACTGCAGAGGAGAAGAAAGGAAAATATTAAAGAGATAAAGAAGACAGAATTTCTTGATTTTGTAAATCCTTTTCATCTTACTAGAAACACACCCAGACTAGGACTCAGAAGACTAGAGGCTGATCCTCTAACCTGCCTCTTTGCTAAGTTAATGAACCTCTCTGTTGCTCTTGTTCTGTCACACGTATACTTTCTTAATAGAAATAGTAAGAGTACGAATAACCCTATTAGCTACATATCAACTTCTTAAGAGGCTATTGTATAACAAAATGACTTCCAAAGGATCATTTTTTATTACCAAGCCATGCATTCAACTACTTTTGACAACTACCTTTGAATGCCTACTATGTGTCAAGCAATGGGTGCTGGAATTTAATGGTAAGCAAAACATAGTCCCTAGAGCTTCCCTGGTGGCGCAGTGGTTGAGAGTCCACCTGCCGATGCGGGGGACGCGGGTTCGTGCCCCGGTCCGGGAAGATCCCACGTGCCGTGGAGAGGCTGGGCCCGTGAGCCATGGCCGCCGATACTGCGTGTCCGGAGCCTGTGCTCTGCAACGGGAGAGGCCACAACAGTGAGAGGCCCGCGTACCACACACACACAAAAAAAAAAACATAGTCCCTATCCTCATGGAGTTTCAGGTCTAATTAGGAAAGCAAGGTTTGCTTAAATAATCAGGCACATAGAGAATTACAAACTGTTACACATAGAACTATAACACATACTCACCATGATCCTGAAAATACTGTATTTTCACTATCAAATGTTCCTGTTTGTTCTCTAATTTTTTTATCAGTCAACTTTAATCATCAAGTGATTCTTGAAAAATACTTTCCCAAATAGTGTGCTGTTTGTCAGTTAAGGCTTTCAGATAATGATTAGAATTGAGATTTCAGGGTAGAACTGCTTCTCCATTTAGTGAAACAGAAGAAATGTTGGTATAAATTTAAAACTGTAAAATAGGAAGTCTAGACCTAAAGGATCTTCCCTGGAAGAAGGCCCTAGGCCATATTTACAGAAAAGCTCTTTTTGTCTTTATAATATAAAATCCTACATCTGTGGTGATAGCAGCAGCTGAAACATCACATTTACTATGTGCTAAGGTACTATTCTAAGCACTTTATAAATATTAACTCATTTAATCATCACAATAACCTTCTGAGGTAGGTATTAGTAGTGGTAGGGGGTCTTCTCCCCATTCTACAGATAAGGAAACTGAGGCACAGAGGGATTAAATACCTCACCTGCTGTCACACAGCCAGTAAGTAGAGCCAGGATTCAAACCCAGTCTATGCTCTTATCCACCATGATGCACGGCCTCTCATTCATACAGTTGGTCCCCTGAAACATATTGAAAACTGGTTTTTTATTTAGACAGCATGTTTGAAGTCTATCTCTCTGCCCCCTCACATGTTCTTCTAGTGACTTTATCTTTCATATATAAAGAATAAATTATACTTGGTAACTCCTGATGGTAGTCATATTTTCAAAAAAAAAGCGCAAAACAAAGTTCTCAATTCTTTTCAATCAGAAATTGATCTACTGGAATTAAAAAAAGAGGTGACTTCATAATTACTTTTCAAAAACAAGAGGTCAGTTGCTCACGCTTTAGCAAAATGTCTTCTCCCATTATTGTTGCAGAGTAAGCTATACAGGGATTTGATAGAAATTCTACCCTGAGGGAAACAATTCTCCTAAAATTTGATACAATACAATGGGAAATGGTGTCAATTAGTCTAAACTATAGACTAACATAAGGTGGAAAAGCCAGATGGGAACTGACCTCATTCCATCTCTACATAATTTTGATACTAGAAATGCATCTTCAGAAGGTGTGTTGACGACTTCAAACTTTTCATCTCAAATTATGCTGCTTCCCAGGCTTTGGTTATGCCAGAAGATTTCAAGAGCAGAAGAAAAAGGGAACAAAGCAAAGCAGACATGTGCAGGCAAGCTGGTGTGGAGAATGCCTTTTGACTTTTTTATGGTGGAAATATTCTTTTGGGGATAAAGATTAAGCAATCATTGGAAATGAGCCTCCTCATTTGATGTGAGAATTAGCACAGAAGCTATTTTTTGAAACTAAAATATCAGAAGCCCATATTAAAATAGAGAATTACTACAAACACAACTAACCATTGATAAGCTTGATAAGCTTACAAGACAAAACAGGAGACTTTTGGGCAACTGCCATCAAGAGGTGTTGGAGAACAAAAGTTTTATCACTAGACAGAAAATTGAGAACATGGAAAATTGCATATAGTTGTTAGGATATGTAAACAGCTGAAACCAAAATAACATGAGAATTTTTAAAAGCACCTTTCTTCTCAGCAAACATTATCTGCTGTGCCCATGAAATAGAGAGTGCAGTGATTATTCCTCATTTTGTAAATGGGAGGAAAGAGCTTACTCTAAAATGACAAGTTAGTACTTTAGGAAAGAGAATATACCAGAATATGTGGGTATGCAGCCATTTCTTAGTGGAAAACTCCAATCTGAACCTCCTAAACTGGTCAGGAAAATGTTAGTTGTAAGCTTTCTCAGGAAGGGGAGTGGTCAAGCTAAACAATTGGTGATTGGCTGTCAGGAAGCCATATGAAAATGGCCAGGGCTCCACCGCCATCCCATTATCACCTAAGTGCCTTCACACAGGTCAGAGCGGCAGACCACCTTTCATTCCCTTCACCCCTCTCTTCCTCCCTTAAATAAACTAGAATGTTCTGAACAAGTGGTGGACACACCCCTTTTAGATGAAGGCTAAGCTGTTTGCCCAAGATGACCTAGATTTTATTTATTTATTTATTTATCTTTTACAGTGAAATTATTTTATTTTATTTTATTTTTAGTGAAGTATAGTTGATTTACAAAGTTGTGTTAGTTTCAGGTGTACAGCAAAGTGATTCAGTTATTCATATATGTGTATATATATGTATATATGAATATATTTACATATTCTTTTTCAGATTCTTTTCCCTTATAGGTTATTACAAAATATTGAGTATAGTTCCCTGTGCTATACAGTAGGTCCTGTTGGTTATTTTATATATAGTAGTTTGTATCTGTGAATCCTAAACTCCTAATTTATACCCCCCAACACACACACACTTTCCCCTTTGGTAATCATAAGTTTGTTTTCGATACCTGTAAGTCTATTTCTGTTTTGTAAAACAGTTCATTTGTACCATTTTTTTTAAGATTCCACATATAAGTGATATCATATGATATTTGTCTTTCTCAGTCTGACTTACTTCACTTAGTATGGTAATCTCTAGGTACATCCATGTTGCTGCAAATGGCATATTTCATTCTTTTTATGGCTGAGTAATACTTCACTGTATATATGTACCACATCTTCTTTATCTATTCACAAGATGACCTAGATTTTAGAGTTAAGGTAATTAGGTGGGAAGAATGAAGGACTGACTGAACTCAACTTTCTCAGCTGGAAGGAGCTAGGAACGATGTAGAAAATAAAAGGACCTCAGGCTTCCCTGGTGGCGCAGTGGTTGAGAGTCCACCTGCCAATGCAGGGGACATGGGTTCGTGCCCCGGTCCGGAAAGATCCCACATGCCGCGGAGCGGCTGGGCCCGTGAGCCATGGCCGCTGAGCCTGCGTGTCCGGAACCTGTGCTCTACAACGGGAGAGGCCACAACAGTGAGAGGCCCGCGTACCACAAAAAAATAAATAAATAAAAAATAAATAAAGGGATCTCGCCAAAGCCACTTCTTCTATTTTGGCAACTTATAACTAAGCTCAGAGGGGTCTCAGAGCATAGAAATCTAGTGACTAGGTTTCAACCCGATGAGTGAAATTATTTAGAATGCAATGTAGTCAGCCAGTGCACTGAGTGATTGAGAGTCCATTGAAGCAGACCTCTGTCTTTTAATGGAAGACCTATGAAATGATACAAAACAAATAAAAGCTCCATCTTTACCCTAGAGAAGCTGAACAATTGTCTGGGAACTGCCCATGAAACAGCAACAAAACAACAAATGACAGAAACCTTAAAACCACTTTCAAAACAACAAACCATAAAAGCAATGTCACATGGCTCAACCTGGGTAATAAATCACAGCAAGGGTTTGTCCAATGTCAGGCACTGTACATGTGCTTTACATACATCTTATCCTAATTTCACAGATAAACTGGGGCTCAAAAAGGCTTATGTGCCTTGCCCAAGGGTACACATAGGTTGGCCACAAACCCTACTCTCTCTACCATCAGTCGCAGCCCATAGAGTATAGTACTACCATTATTTAAAAACGAAGGTAATACAATGACATGGAAAATAGTAAAAAAATAATTTTGAATGAAAAGTGAAATACAAGTTGTGTTTATTACAACCATGTGAATGTTTACATGAAGGAAACGAAGAAATTTAAAAGTTGTGTTAGGATGGTAGGGTTATGAATGTGTCTTAAAATTTTTCTCTTTATATCATTGCAAAATTAGATAAACACTTCTCAACTATTTACATAATTATATGCGGAGAAGGGTGTTTAGAAATAGGTGAAATCAATCCCCCAAGAATATTGCCTGGATAAGGGGAGTTTTCATGACTATTTCAGGAGACAGGATGGGCTTGTGTTGGCCAGGAGGAGAATGTCAAGAACAGTGACAAGACTCTTAATTCAGCAAATGCAAAGATATGGACCAGAGGGACTAATGTAAAACAAGGCTGCTGTGACACATGACACAGGGACAGTTGTCAGGGAGGGTAAGCTGAGATGTCTGAATCTTATAAACTAGAAAATACGGAGAAACACGATAAAGGGGTCAAGGAACTTGATTCTAACTCTGTGTGGAGGACCGTAGAGAGGAAAGAGACCAGGACAGGGAGACCACCAGAAGACAGCAGAAAGAGAAAGACATTTGATGCAGTATGAGTCTCCCCTGAGAGTCAGAGCATAGCATTATCTTCTCTGCCCCACAAAAGGCCTTCAGATAAATGCACCCACTGCACATGTTACCCCTTCTTTAAAATAAGGATCACAGTACCTACAATCTCAGCAATCCCATGAGGGTTTCATGCCACATTACACCCACGTGATCATATGCCTAAAGCTCTACAGGTATGTAAATAATATGAATAGGGAATCCTCAAGGCATTTAAGTGTTTGAGGAACCCAAGAAGGTTTAGAATAAGTCTCCTGTGAGTGGGTATCCACAACACACCCATTGAACAGAGAAATAATGTATTTAAAATGAAATGCTCAGACTTGCATTCATTATCATCAGCAGATAAGTCAAACATAGAGCAGAGGACTTCCCTGGTGGCAAAATGGTTAAGAATCCGCCTGCCAATTCAGGGGACACGGGTTCGATCCCTGGTCTGGGAAGATCCCACATGCCGCAGAGCAACTAAGCCTGTGCGTCACAACTACTGAGACTGCGCTCTAGAGCCCACGAGCCACAACTACTGAAGCCCATGCACCTAAAGCCCAAGCTCCGCAACAAGAGAAGCCACCACAATGAGAAGCCTGCACACCACAACGAAGAGAATCTCACCACAACTAGAGAAATCCTGTGCACAGCAGCAAAGACCCAACAACGAAGACCCAGCACAGCGAAAAATAAATATATGAGTTTACTTAAAAAAAAAAATAGAGCAGAGCTATAAATGTCTAGCTCTGGGGTGGTGGAAAAACTGCTGGAGGTTAGTAAATAAATAAACAGATTGATTGATTGATTTTAAATTGCTGATATTTTAGGACCACACAACATGAGGGCTTTGTGCATTTGCTTTTGTGTGACTTCAGATCATGGTATGAACACATACTTGAGGAAGATGTGCTCTTGTTCTAATTATGGAAAGGACTGGACTGATCAAATTACTGCATATCTTTCATGACACCAAAGAAACAATTCCAACAAAGGAGTTTGATTTGATGGTTGAAAATTACCAGCCAGGTACAGGCCTTTGAAGAAATGGAAAGCTCAACTGATGCTAAAGACATAAACAAGAGCAGTGGAAGATTACTTAAACTTTAATACTGCTATTGTGGCCATGGTTTTCTTATCCTTAATGACTGCTGCCTAGTTTAAAGAAACAGAACTGTTAAGAAAAGGAGCTATATTAATCTTTGTAAACTTCAAACAGAAATATTGATTTTCTGATGACTCTTTTTATAGATGTTGTTGGATGTATAATTTGTATCACATTTACTAGATTTTTAAATAAATACTTTCTACAATTAAAAGTAATTGAGGGGGGCTTCCCTGGTGGCACAGTGGTTGAGAGTCTGCCTGCCGATGCAGGGGACACGGGTTCGTGCCCCCGTACGGGAAGATCCCACATGCCACGGAGCGGCTGGGCCCGTGAGCCATGGCCACTGAGCCTGTGCTTCCGGAGCCTGTGCTCCGCAACGGGAGAGGCCACAACAGTAAGAGGCCCGCGTACCGCAAAATAATAATAATAATAATAAATAATAATAATTGAGGGAGAGGGAGAAGAGACAAATTTGGCCTGATGTTGATAATACCATTGCCCCTTTCCTTACGTCCCAGCTCCTGGAAATACCAACAAAAGATGCAGACTCTGCCTATCTCCTCATATTGGTGAGAGAGGGGTGACTGGCCTGCAGGTATGTGGGTGAAGGAAGATTATCAGTAAAGCACCAAGGTGGACGAACCCCTCCCCCTCCCCCACCACTCTTGAAGCAGAAACCTTTGGTCCTTTGGCAAGGGAAGAGAAGAAGACTTCTCCTGCGGGTCCCTGGGGGCCAGGAATGGGGAAGTCAGTAGTCAAATAGACATAGCACACATTCTTGTCATTTCATGCCCCAGACAATAGTTACAATATGTATAATAAGGTTTCCTGTCCCAGAGTTATTTTTACCTCCATGTAGATGGTGGTTCTTAAACAGTCAACTGGTTCATCTTCTTGGGCAATGCCCATTAATTCTTGACACTCTTCCATTCCACATCCTACCCAACACCTCTCAACCCACACAAATGAGTGCCAAAAGGTGAGAGAGCAAAAGGACTTACAATCATGTCCATTTCACTGTAGTCTATCTTCAAAGATGCTGGAGTCTCATTGGCAGATTTATCAACAACCCTCCCAAAGGAAAACTGTGAGCTTAGAACAACACTGAGAAGGCATCACTCCAGATAGAGCTTTTTCCTCTCTTTCTCTAGCTGGCCTGAATGGTGGCAAAGACTGATGACCAAATTCATGAAAGAAATTTCTATTTGCTCCTAATTTACTGAGTAACCTGTGCTGAATTACATAAAAATAGCATAATGGTTAACCCTAATTAGTTAGTTTGCATTTTCCTACATTTCCAAGCCAAGCTTGTTTCCTCTCCCTGCTGACAGGCATTGCATTCTCTCCTGCCCTACCCTCAAAGTGTGTTCACAAGACAGACCCAAGAGACTGATGCTTCTTTAGGAAGAATAATCAGGCTTTAAGTGAGCCCTTCTTTAGAATAAAAAGCTGCATTTTGAGAGGGCATGGACGGGGGATGCGTCCTCTTGGAGCCTCTGCACTCATGCCCGCCTTACTCAAATATTCACACCCATTCTGGAGTTGACTTAGATGCCGATTGCCAGGAGAACTAACAGCTCTTCATTCGCATGTGATTTGCATCACTTCCACCAATATTTATTTAAGCCCATATTTATTTAAGCCCATATTTAAGCCCACCAATATTTATTAAGTGAGTTCAGTATTTAAAGGAAGCCTGTAGGGGTAATGTCCTTAACCATGAGATGTAAGCTGTGTCTACCTCCCTGGATCCCTGGGTTTCCCTGCCTGTAGTTTCAGATGCTGGGTCCCCTAATCCCCTCTAAAGCTGGGGACACTGACCTAAGGAATCCTGCTCGTTCTCTCTCCTGTATCAACAGCTACTCTACAGGAGGGAGGAGAGACACCATGATGTCAGCAGGATGCTTGTAAGGACCACCTTCTTGGTTCCTTCTTCTACCCACACCGACCAACACCCCCAGTGAAGAGCTATGCTGCTTCCAAGCAAGCAAAACTCAGCATAGAACTTTCGGGGTTGGATTTATGTGGGAACATGCTTGCACTGTGTGATCAGCATCTCCTCCCTTCCCTCTCCACACCTTCTCTTTCTACAGTTCCTCGGCACAGGAAGTGTCTGTGCATGCCCCAGTGACTGACGGCATAGGCTTGGGAGCCCGTGGTCAGACACCTGGGTTCGAATCCCAATTCCACCACTTAGTTCACATGACATATTGCAAGGCTCTTAATTGCTCTGAGCCTCACCTTCCTCATCCATGCAATGAATATAATAATCACTTTGCAGACTGATATGAGAATGAAATGGAATAATGCACACAAAGCACTTAACAATATGCCAGGTACATGATAAGCACTCAATAAATGGGAGCTAATATTATTAATGAAATCGCCATGTATGTAGTTGCTCAAATAAGACAGGTCCCTTTTTTTTCTTAGCTAACCTGACCTTATGTCCAATCAAGTCTACCTTCTAAGTACAGTTGAAAGCCATTTCCTCCTTCCCATCCCTGCTGTAATAATTCGACTTCTTTCCTACCATTATAACCTTGTAACTCTATCTGTATATCCACCCTCTTCCTATTCTACCCCTTCTGCACATTTCCCAATGGCATGACTTTTCTAAAATAAAAATGTGCTCATGACACTTCCCTAATTAAGGCCTTTCAGGGGCTCCATGCATTGCCTTATGGATGCAATCCCAACTCCCCGGCACAGCCTTCAAGGCCTGGGGCCGTATCCTACTGCTCACTCCCCACTCACCACACACGCCTTCTTCCCAGAAAAATCTGTACTTCTTCAAAGGGCCCTGGCGTCCAAGTGCCTTTGAACATACTCTTCCTGGCACACGTTCCTCTCTTCACATGACAGACTCCCACATGTCCTCTAAGACTCAGTGCCCAGAGTTCTCTTCCAAAAATTCTTCTTGACTCTTCACACACATATTATACTGTTTTAATTTCTGTTTACTTGTCTAGCTCCTTCTGTTTAGAATGGAGGTTCTTGATGTGAGGAACTGTGTACTTTACTGCATCCTGCATCGCAAACGACTAGCATAGAGGTTCAAACAAGTCGTTCAGTCAACATTTACTGAGCACCGGCCTTGGTGCTAGATGCACGTTTGCTCTCTCTCACTGCACAGACCCTGTGGCTCTGCGATCCTTGGTGCCATAAGGAAGCATGATTAGAATTTGACTACCTAAAATCATCCTCTTCAAAACTCTCACCCAAACCTCAATAGCTGCCCATTGGTAGATACAAACACTGGTATATATAAAGGTTATCTAAACTTATTCTCACAACAACAAATGAGCAGGCAGAAGTACTAGGAGATCTCGAGTCATTGGCTGTGAGTTGGGGCTGCCTGAGCCGTTGGTTCTGCGTCAAGATGCTTCAAAGTCTTATTAAGAATGTTTGGGGGCTTCCCTGGTGGCGCAGTGGTTGAGAGTCCGCCTGCCAATGCAGGGGACGCAGGCTCGTGTCCCGATCCGGGAAGATCCTACATGCCGCAGAGCGGCTGGGCCCGTGAGCCATGGCCACTGAGCCTGTGCGTCCGGAGCCTGTGCTCCACAATGGGAGAGGCCACAGCAGTGAGAGGCCCACGTACCGCAAAAAAAAAAAAAAAGAATGTTTGGATCCCCATGAAGCCCTACTATACCCAAGTTTACCAGGAGATCTGGGTAGGAATGGGGCTGATGGGCTTCGGCGTTTATAAAATCAGGCATGTGGCTGCTGGCGGTCATCATTAACCAGCTTTCCTTGCGTGGGACTTTGTGCTGGCTGTGTTGTGGGCATGTGGGACATCGTGTTGACTTGTAGCAGTGCCGCTACCCTCCTGGGAGATCAACCGCTTGGTCAATACCAGCCAGCTGGTGATTGGCTTGGCCAGGGAGGCAGTGTTCCGTAGCAGTTATAAGCTAGCTGTGGAAGTGAGTTCAAATCCCAACCTTTCTGCACATGAGCCATGTGGTCTTACAAAAATTACTTCACTTCTTTGAGCCTCAGTTTCCCCTCCTGGATAGGGGGGAAAGTCATACTTACCCACCTACTTCACAGGGTTGTGTGAAATCCAAATTAAAAACTGAATATATAATTTCAGTCTCAGATGCCAGGGGACCCAAAATCATCTCAGAGCCCACATATTTAATCACTCTGTGTTTCTTACTTTCTGAGGCAGGGCTGGGGCTGATAAGAAGAAAAGTAGATTCTATCTGAAGTAGCCCAGGGATGAAGGGGCCCAAACTGAGGATGCCCTTGTTTCTAGCAAGCAAGGGCACCAAGGAAATAGCCTGCATGCCAGCTACATTATAGATATTACCTAGAGAATTCAGATCTTGTCAGCCATCAAATAATGAGACTTTGTGAAATGGGCAAGTCCTTTGGAAAATACAAATAGGCAGTATTGTTTTCATCACAAACAGTCTAAGTTGGAACACTGTGTGACTCCAGTGCACTTGTCAGTTTGTCTAAAACTCTTTTCCCTCTTCCATCACTTCTCCGGGTAAGACATATAACCTTGACTTTTGAGTCTCTTGAACACCCACTATATCTATTGTGTTGTTACTTCTGTCAGGCAGAGTATTTTGGTCCCATTTTGTAAAAGTAAGGTAACCCACTTATAGGTGTAAATCAAATTGTTCTCACAGTTTATTGTAATCTTGAAGCTATAGACACATAATAATCATAAGAAATTATTAAGTTCATACTATGTGCTAGGTACTGGGGCTTTAAAAAATACATTATTTCATTTAATAGCAGAACCCAGTGAGAAATCTGGCGTTCAGTGGGGTTAAACTCCTTGCCTCAGGTCATATGCTGTGAGTGGCAGGAAATCAAACCTATCAGAAACCAAGTTCTCTTCAAACATTCTGTGCAAAGCACCCACTACATATAAGGCCCTGGGACTATCAGGAAACCAATATGAGTAGCACACCTGTCCTGTCCTCAAAGGGGCTTACCATGTAGCTCCAATTTAAATACCATCTCAGACAAAAGAGAGATAAATAAATGGGTAAATTCAATGCAGTAGTCAGGCTAAACCTAATATAAAACTCTGGTGCAAAAGAGAGGAGATCATTGCCTGAAATAAACTATAAGCAAAGCAGGAGAGGAAAGTGTAGCTGGGGAATCAGGAAAGGCCCCATGAAAAGATGCCATTGGAGATCAAGTAAGTCTCCATAACCTCATCTTAGTTCTTACCCTGGCGTCACTCTGCTATTCTCATGAGAATCTCCATTCTATTTATAATTTTGACATAAGTCCCAGCACCTGTTGTGACTCTATATCACAATCAAAGCAAAAGGATCTGACTTGCCTCCCTCTTCTTATTTCTGCAAGGTTGCTCCCTTTTGAACATTTATTTTCTCATAATCTGCCTCTTACCCTTGACATAGTGTAATGGCCACAGGAGCACTGGTCCACGTGTTCAAAGCTCACTGAGTCTGAGCCACAGAAACATTCCAGATGAGGGTGGGGATTGACAGTAAGAGCTCCTGGCTTCAGCAGGATTTGTCCTTCTTCTGAGGAAAGCGGGACTTCAAATCAGAGTGTGTCTTTTGGATTGGAACATCATAGTTTTGAAACTGTGTCTAAAAAGCATGTTTTATATCAAGACCAAGGTTTTGCTAAAAGTTGAAGCCTTTCATTTGGTAGGTTTGAAAGAGTCCTTTGAAAAATACCAACATTAAGCCTTAGGATTACATTTACTTTCAGTTGAATTTCACAAAATTTCATCTTCTTGTTAGTTCTTGTGTTGATGGACTATTCAAATGGGCTAAAAACAACCTGAAAATGTTTGGTACAAATATAAAAACAAGAACACTTGTGCATAAGCCTATATATCTCATCCAAGATTTAAATAATTGCATCGTCTTATGCTATTAGGTCTTCCTGGCCTTGTGAGGCTTTGAGTTATATTCCTTTAAAAACACTTGAAACTCAGGCATGAGCAAACAATTGCTTGAGGTTTGCATATAGTTGCAGGCTACAGAGACACAGATTTTATGCATTTTTTCCCATTTTCAGAGTACCCTCGAGCTGTAGAATGTGCCAGAAGCATGATATGGTCAAAACTGCACTGCTCTCCTGTCCTCAGTCTCTCTGCATCCCTGGCCACAAATCCATGCACTTCAAGGTGGTCAGAGCTATACCTCAATGATGCAGATTTGGCCAGGCCCTTTACTCTGTCAGAACCTCCCCATAACTTACAGAATCAAGTTCAAGCTCCCTAAGAAAGATGAAGTTCTGCCACACTGTTGTAGCTTGAGTTTATCCCGCTTCCCCAGCCACTCCCATGCACTTCATGGTTTCCAGCCTCTTGGAATGTCTCACCTCAGTACCCTAGCAAGCCCTTCCCCACCTCTGTGCCCTTTGCCCAGTCTACTTCTCAGCATACAGGGTCCATCCTCTCTGTAGTCCTCCAGGCAAACATTTCTCTTTGCCTTTTAAAACCAAATTCAAGCATCCGTGTCTCTGAGATGGCCCTCTGTCATCCCTCTCGCTATACATCCTTCCTCTGGGACCCCACTGTGCTGTGTGCCCACCTATCTTATGACACTTCCTATACTCTGCTGTCACTACATGCTGACGTGGCTGCCTGCCTCCTCCCCACACACCCAGACTCCCACAGGGTGTGATTTTTTTCTTCCCCAGTCCTTAACACAGTGCTTCTCCATCAACAAAATAGATTCCCAATAAATATTTGTTGAACAAATAAATGAACAAAATAGGCAAAATTTATCTTTTGTCTTCTTCCACCCTTCCCCCATCACCAGCTTCCCCTTCTTAGGCTTCCCTTCCCCCAGCCGCCATCTCCCTGACACTGTCAATCCTCTCTCCAACCCTAGAGGTCCAGTTTCGTCCCAGCCAGCAATATCAAAACCTGCTCTCAGGAGAGGTTTTGAAACACTCATTAAGGCTGACCGTGTCAATTCTCACACGGGTTTTTATATAATTTTCCAGGTGACAAAATCTTGAGCCAAAATAATAAATCTCTAATTGTGGAATTTTAGACTGGTCAGAGTCTCTTTCATCACAGTCCCCACACCCACACTGTGGCATTTTGTGTAGGAGTTGCCTGTTCATAATTGTTAGAGGCACCAGAATCTCTGTAAACTCTTGGCTGTGTGATCTGGGGCCCTAGGAAATCAGTTTGCCTGAAACTAAATGGACAGCCATTCTTCTAGAATTACCATATTATTGAGGCTGCTTGAAAAAATAAATCTTTAATTTTTTTTAAAATAAGTCTCCACATTTAAAAGATAGGGAAGGCTTTGCCCACAAAAACATTTCAACTCAGCAGATTTGATTTAAACGCTAATTAATTTTATTAGCATTTAAATGAAATTTTATTCTTATTTGGTGAACTATTTAACATGTAGTTATTTCCTAATGGAGGAAAGGGGAATAGAATCATTAAAACCCTAATAAGAACTGAGCAGAGAAAAACTACCTCCCAACTGTCTCTCAGCAGATAACAATTTAAAGGGTAAACAGTAAGAAAGATGAGCTCAGAAGAGTGACAGAGTTCAATAAACATCCAGCTCAGTTTCCTAGGAATTTTGAAAACTCCCTGAGTGTTTTGTGAGACACATTTTTAAGAAGATAAAGTATGGATGATGCATTCCACTAAACCTGTACATCAAAAGAGGGCATAATCTATACGGAAGAGACACACACCCAAATTTCTGTACATTGGAATACTTGTGTTAAAAACAGATAAATAGGATTCTGCCTGCCATGCCATCTCCAAGCCAGAATGGCCCCTTGGACCAAGGCCATACTACCAAAGCAAAGAAGCCAATTAGAAATCATCTGGCCAAGGCGCAGTGCAAGCTTTCAGTCCACTGAGTCAGAAATGAGAATAAGTCTCTGGATTTTATCTTCCCTCCTTGTGTCCACTGGATGGTGGCTCAGCCCTGTACTCAGACAGTAAAAGTAATATTCTAGAAGTTCTTGTCTTCCAGACATGTAACAATATGGTATAATACTGAGGAACAGAAATCAAATGAGGTCATGGGTGAGGAGATGAATTTAAAATCCCAAGACACTTTATAAATATCAGATGGCGGAGTTACAGTGATGGGGATACACAATGGCACTTGAGTGGTACAGTTGATGGTGAAATGGTCAAACACAGGAGCCTTATTTAAAAAGCTGAAAGATTTATTTTTTTCAAGGAGCCACAATAATTTTGGTAGTTCTGGAAGAATGGCTGTCCATTGTCCTTAATGGTCAAGTCAATGCAAGCCACCTCTCCCCTGCCCAACTTAAACAGACTATGATCCAAGAAAACAATGCTATGTTTGGGCATCAGATGCTTGGGCCACCAGAAAAACCAACTGAAGACATCTGGTGATAATATATATTATATTAGATTATACACTGGTTTAGACTAGAAAATGGTTCTGAGTTCCATCTCAGGCTCCCAAGAACTTGTCTATTCATCCCTTTTAGGGAAGATAAGATTCACTTCCTAACTCCTCACCCCACACCACACCCCCCCACACCCCAGTGGAACTAAGGTCTTGCAGCAGAGACATATCTTCTTGGATCATTTAAGCCTAGAAAAGGGGACAAGGAGTTATTTAGTCCAACTCTTCGATGGGGTATAGTGAAAATTAAAAGAACCCATGCGCATAGAGCCTGTAGCACAATAGCTAAAATATATAAAACCCTCAATAAAAGTTGCTATTCATAGTACTAATAATAATATCTTGGAGCTGTTTAGTGGCAAGGCTGGGACTAGAACCCATGTCTCTACTCTAATCTTTCCCATAAGACCAGAGACCTCCCATTGTGGAAAGACTAGAGTGGGAGGCTTTGAAAAATCGTTTTAAAAGAGCTGATTATTTCCAAGCAATTTATTTTATTGTATATGCACAGATAGTCAGTTTAACAATATCAACAGATAAAGTTTGATTTATTTTAGATTCCCAAATTATTTTTCCCATTTCCTTTCATAAAGAGTCTAGACATAAAAAACAAATGTGGTAAAGAAAATCCCCAAATGTTTGCTTTCATTAAAATTGTGTTTGCTTGAAAATTAGACAATAAACCTTCATATCACAGAGCTCCAGCTGTACAATTTGACAATAACCAGCGCCTACAGATATATTTTAGCAAATATACTCCCCCGCCCACAAGATGCTCCAGGCTTTACAAAATGCCATGACTACTGGAAAAAAATCTGGGAACCATGACTCCTGAGCCTTACCCAAAAACAAAACAAACAAAACAAGAAAATTATTCTACCCCCTTTCCCTAACAAAACAGTAAAATATTTTCCTCCTAAAGCAATGCAGGGGATACCCAGGATAGTTCATTTTATTGTACTCTATGTTCACATGAATTGAATGATTTGACTCTACCAGACCACAAAAGCAGGTGTGGCCCCATAACCTCCCTGCCCAAAGAACATGATTATGACTTGAAAGAAATCAAAAACTGGACATTTAAATTTAAGTAACAATGATAACAGTGACGATGATAATGATCAGTATCACATTGGAAGGATTTTGTGAAAAAATAGTTCCATGGTCAAATTAAGTTTCAAAAACTCATAACCAAACAAAGTTAAACCAATAAAATTAACCAAGTTTCTTTACTACAGTATCCTCAAAGGCTTCAGTTCCCTAATGTGAATTGTTTCTCCTAGAAAGCAAAATAATATGAAGCAATCTGCAAATTTATTTCTTTGCAGACAATCAGTTGGAGTTGGTATTTCATAGAACACATTTTGGAATATTCTGACAGATTATAGGCAGACACTTAAAAGCACCTTCTAATATTAGAGTAACCATATTGCATGCAATATATCCTTATATTAAATCCTTAGTACATATCAGTTATATAATCTTAAAGTATATATGGCTAACCATTATCTATAGGAATTGAATTTACACTGGTAGTGATGAGAAAATTCACCACTTTTTACCAGGAAGATTATAGCTTGTCTCTCCCCTGCCTACATTTAATTTTTTATTGAAGCTTTAATATTTAATATGGAGAAAATGAACACGTCTTTCTTCTCCAGATCACTAATATTCACTGCAATCAAAGTTGCCCTTCTTGAGGCAATATAAGCATCAGTATGAATCTTTAAACATATTTTTTAAATTATTTGATTCTGAAAGGGTTGTATGATTATTACAGAAAATTTGGCAAAGCCAGAAATGATTTTTTAAAGAAACTAATAAATTATTACCAATAATTTCACAGCCTAGGGATAAACTTTTATATGTTTCATTTCACAGTTTAGTCTCCTAATTTTTTTACATGCTGAGCATTTTCTCTTGACATTAAAAAAATTATTCAAAAGCATATTACCCATGGTTAAACATGGTGGATTGAAATCATATGTTCATCCTCTTCACCTCTCAACATAAAGGGAAAAATTACAAAGAGAACTGAAGAGTAAGCAAAATCATTTTTTTCAAGATGGAAATTACATGAAGGAATAGTAACTGTCTTAGTAGAACAGAAAAAAGCTGAAACTAAGTGCCTACAGCTGGAAATTTTATCAAGCTACAAGAAAACTCATTCTAGAATCCTCCCAAAGGGATTCACAGAAAGTAGAGGTGAAACGTGGAACTGTATTAGGAATAGACACCAAGGGCCCATTGGGCATAGCCAAGGTGAGACAAGCTGGGACCTGGGACCTGGGACCCTTTGCTGCAGCGCTTGCACCTGGACAAATGACAAACGTCTCCTCAAGGGTCTCCTCGAGCAATAAAATACAAAGAAACTATAAGGGACTAAAAATAACTGGGTGCATGCACAGCTGGGGCAAATTATGGACAACAAGATACAAAAAGACCAAAAAAAGCCCAACTGCCACTTCTGAAGAGCTGAGAGCAACAATAGGGTGTCAGGAGAAAACGCAGGGTACTGCACATGCCCCCTGCACACAACACCACCAAAGGGGTGGGCAAACCACCCAACACACCCCTCTGGCCCAACCCCTGGACATACCCCTCCCCTCACCCCATATATGGAACCAGTTCGCCCCCCATCAGGGAGAGAGAAAGGGAACCTGTTACTTGTTTTCACTGCCCCCTGCTGCAGCAGGGGCCCCAATAAAGGCTTGCCTGAATTTCCTGTCTGGCCTCTTATCAATCTCTATTGACTAAGGAAGGCCAAGAACCCTGAACAGTAACAAAGGGTCTATCCCTTCCTACCACATAGACACAGAGGAATCATTCTCTGGAGAAAAGGAACCAGAGAACTTCCTAGACATGTGACTGCCCAGCCTGGCAGAGGTTAGAAGAGAAGCCAGAGATGATGCAAGGTATTGAAAATGAGGGTTTGAAAGTTTAAATGAAAAGGTGAGATCCCCTCCCACCCCAAGCCCCAGAACACTGGCAGCTAAGCTGATACAAACAAGACATCGAATTGAAAAATCCTTCCATGGAGAAACAAAAACTAAACAAACCTAGATGCTTAAAAAGCCACAGGTACTAATATTTGTGGGCCAACTAATAGAAAAACTAACTCTCAGCCCTATCATCCTGCAGTGATGACATGTACTTAGTTCCCACCCACTTTGCAGTGCCTCGTTCTTAAACATGAATGAAGAGACAAAATCTCCAGACATAGGAGGAAGGCTTCCCCCATGAAAAACAAACATGCCTTAAAAACTAGAACTTAATGGAACCCAACACAGTTCAGGAAAGAGGATAAAACACAAAAATAAAACTGTATACATAAGACATAAACTTAAAAGGAGATAGTACACCCATGAAATAAGAAACAGAATCTGGGGCTGGGAGGTAGAAGAGAGCAGGAAGGAGAACTCAGAACAAGAAAAACATCATGGAAGTTTTTAAATACTATAGCAGGAAAAAAGTCAATAGGAAGTTTGGAGTGTATTGAAGAAATTTCCCAGAAAGTAGAACAAAAAGACAAAAAACATGGGCAATTGAAAGAAAAGGGAACAAAATTAAAAGGATAAGCTAAGAAGTCCAATATCTAACTAGAAGGAATGCCAAGAAAAAAATAAGAGAAAAGAAGACAAGAAATGTGTGTGAGAGAAAAATAGTTATATTTTTAGGTATATAGTTATTTTAAAACACATTTTTAAAGCAGATTTAGGTTATAGTAAAATTGAGCAGAAAGTGCAGAGTTCCCACATAGCCTCTGCTCCCACACATGCAAAGTCTCCCACAATGAACATCCCTCATCACAGTGGAACATTTGTTACAATCAATGAAACTATGTTAACACATCGTTATCATGCAAACTCCATAGTTTATATCAGGGTTTACTCTTGGTGTTGTACATTCAATGGGTTATGACAATAGTATAATAACATGTACCCACCATTATAGTATCATACAGAGTGTTGTTCTGCCTTAAAAATTCCCTATGCTCTGTCTATTTATCCTTCCATTTTCCTTAATCCATGACAACCACTGATCCTTTTACTGTCTTTATAGTTTTCTTATCACTTCTTTCACTTAGTAATATGCGTCAAAGTTTCCTCTATGCTTTTCATTACCTGATAGTTCATTTCTTTTTAGTGCTGAATATTCCATTGTCTGGATGTACCGTAGTTTATTTACCCTTTACCTACTAAAGGGCATCAGTTGTTTCCAAGTTTTGGCAATTATGAATAAAGTTGCTATAAGCATCTGCATGCAGGTCTTTGTGTAGATATAAGTTTTCAGCTCCTTGGGATAAATACCAAGGAGGCGATTGCTAGATTGTATGGTAAAAGTATGTTTAGTTTTTTTAAAAAAACTGCCAAATTACCTTACCTTTTGCATTCCCACCAGCAGTCAAAGAGAATTTCTATTGCTCTACATCCTTGTCAGCATTTAGTGTTTTCAATATTTTGAATTTAGGCCATTCTAATAGATGTGTACTGGTATCTCATTGTTGTTTTAATTTGCAATTCCCTAATGGCATGTGATGTTGAACATCTCATATGCTTATTTGCCACCTATATATCTTTTTTGGTGAGGTGTCTCTTCAGGTTTTCTGCCCATTTTATTATTTCTTTAATTTATTATTATTGGAGTATAGTTGATTTACAATGTTGTGTTAGTTTCTGCTGTACAGTCAAGTGAATCAGTTATATATATATATATACACTCTTTCTTAGATTCTTTTCCCATATAGGTCATTACAGATTATTGAGTAGAGTTCCCTGTGCTATACAGGAGGTCCTTATTAGTTATCTATTTTATATATAGTAGTGTGTGTGTATATGTCAAATCCCAATCTCCCAATTTATCTCTCCCCCCTTTCCCCCTTGGTAAACATGTTTGTTTTCTACATCTGTGACTCTATTTCTGTTCTGTAAATAAGTTTATTTGTACCATTTTTTTAGATTCCACATATAAGCTATATCATATGATATTTGTCTTTCAATGTCTGACTTCACTCAGTATGACAAACTTCACTCAGTAGGACAATCTCTTTGTCCATCCATGTTGCTGCATAACAGTCCTTTATCAGTTATGTGTTTTGCAAATATTTTCTCCCAGTCTGTGGCTTGTCTTCTCATTCTCTTGACAGTCTTTTCCAGAAGTTTTTAATTTTGACGGAGTTCAGTTTATCATTATTTCTTTCATGGATTGTGCCTTTGGTGTTGTACCTAAAAAGCCATCACCTTGCCCAAGGCCTTCTAGACATTTTCTTTGTTATCTTCTAGAAGTCTTACAGTTTTGTGTCATCTATTTAGAGTTAATTGTTGTCAAGGAGGTAAGATCTAGGTCTGGATTCATTTTTTGCATGTGACTGTCCAGTTGTTCCAGCATCAGTTATTGAAAGGGCTATTTTCGCTCCATTGTATTAGCTTTGCTCCTTTGTCAAAGATCAATTGACTATTTATGTGGCTCTATTTCTGGGTTGTCTATTTTGTTCCATTGGTCTATTTGTTTATTCTTTTGTCAATGCCACACTGTTTCATTACTGTAGTTTTATAGTAAGTCTTGAGGTCAGGTGTTGTCAGTCCTCCAGTTTTGTGCTTCTCCTTCAATATTGTTTTGGCTCTTCTGCATCTTTTACCTTTCCATATAAATTTTAGAATCAATTTGTTGATATACACAAAATAACTTGCCTGGAGTTTGACTGAGATTGTTGAATCTATAGATCAAGTTGGGAAGAACTGACACCTGGACAATATTGTCTTCCTGTCCATTAACATGGAATATCTCTCCATTTATTTAGTTCTTTGATTTCTTTCATCAGAATTTTATAGTTTTCCTCATACAGCTTCCACATATTTTGTTAGGTTTATACCTAAGTATTTCATTCTTTTGGGTGCTGATGTAAATGGTATTGTATTTTGAATCTCAAGTTCCACTTGTTCATTGCTGGTGTATAGGAAAGAGATTGAATTTTGTATATTAACCCTGTATCCTGCACCTTTTGTATATTAACATTGTATCCTTGCAACTTGCTTTAGTCACTTATTCCAGGAGTATTTCTGTTGATTCTTTCAGATTTTCTACATAGAAAACCATGTCATTTGAAAACAAAGCCAATTTTATTTCTTCCCTCCCAATCAGTATATCTTTTGTTTCCTTTTCTTGTCTGGTTGCATGAGCTAGGACTTCCAGTACAATGTTAAAAAGAAGTGGTGAGAGAGGACATCCTTGCCTTGTTCCTGAACTTAGTGGAAAAGCTTCTACTGGCTCACTATTAAGTATGATGTTAGTTAAAATTTTTTGTAGATGTTCTTTATCAAGTTGGGGAAATTCCTCTCTATTCAAAGGTTGCTGAGTGTTGTTATGATGAATGGTGTTGGATTTTGTCAAATGCTTTTTCTGCATCTATTGATCATGTAATTTTTCTTCTTTAGCCTGTTGATGTGATGGATTACATTAATTGGTTTTCAAATGTTGAACGAGCCTTTCATACCTGGGATAAATCCCACTTTGTCTTATGTATAATTCCTTTTACCCATGGTTGAATTTGATTTGCTAATATTTGTTGGGAATTTTCATATCTATGTTCATGAGTGATATTTGTCTGTAGTTTTCTTGTGGTGTCTGTCTGGTTTTGTTACTAGGGTAATGCTGTCTTCATAGGATAAGTTAGGAAGTATCCCTCTGCTTCTATCTTCTGGAAGAGATTTTAGAGAATTTGTATAATTTCTTCCTTAACTGTTTTGTAGAGTTCACCAGTGAACCCATCTGGGCCACAGGCATTCTATTTTGGAAAGCTATTAATTATTGATTCAATTTCTTTAGTAAGTATACTCCTATTCATATTGTGTTTTCTTGTGTGAGTTTTGATAGATTGAGTCTTTCAAGGAATTATTCTATTTCATCTAGGTTATCAAATTTGTGGGCATAGAGTTGTTTACAATATTTGTTTATTATTCTTTTAGTGTCCGTGGGATCTGTAGTGATGTCCCTTCTTTTATTTCTGATATTAGTAATTTGTGTCTTCTTTTTTATTCCCCCTCAGTTAGCCTGTCTAGAGGCTTATCAATTTTATTGATCTTGTAAAGAATTAGTTTTTCATTTCATTGACTTTCTTTTGATTTCCTATTTTCAATTTCATTGATTTCTGCTCTAAATTTCATTATTTATTTTCTTCTGCTTACTTTGGATTTAGTTTGCTTTTCTTTTTCTAGTTTTCTAGAAACTTAGATTATTGGTTTTAGAACTTTCTTACTTTGTAGTGTATGTGTTCAATACTATAAACTTCCCTCCAATCACTGCTTTCACTGCATCCCACAAATTTTGATAAGTTGTATTTTCATTTGTGTTTACTTCTCCTGAAATATCTCCTTTGACCCACATGTTATTGTTTAGTCTCCAAGTATGTGGGGGTTTTCCAAATGTCTTCCCATTGTTGGTTTCTAGTTTAATTCCTCTATGGTCTGAGAGCATACAATATATGATTTCTATTCTTTAAAATTTGTTAAGGTACGTGTTATGGCTCAGAAGGTGGTCTGTCTTTGTGAACATTCCATGTGAGCTTGAGAAGAATGTGTATTTTGCTATTGTTGAATGGAATAGTCTATAAATGTCAGTTATATCCAGTTGATTAATGGTGCTATTTAGTTCAACTATGTCCATACTGACTTTCTACCTGCTGGATCTGTCCTTTTCTGACCGAGGAGCATTAAAGTCCCAAACTATGATAGTGGTTTCATCTATTTCTCCTTGCAAGTCTATCATTTTTGCCCACATATCTTGACTCTTTTGTTAGGCACATATACATTAAAGATTGTTATGTCTTCTTGGAGGTTTTATCCTTTTACTTTTTATAATGTCATTCTTTATCCCTGATACTTCTCTTGCTCTGAAGTCTGCTCTGTCTGAAAAAGAATGAATAATATGTAAAATTAACAAATCAAGAAGTGGCATTATAATCATATATTATTTGGGGGGGAAGGTAAATAACAAAATAAATACTTAAGAGTTGGATATCATTGCTTTCTGCAAAGCCAGACTGAGAATTAGGAGGGTTGAGTCATGGAGCTGTTCTTTTTGTGATAAACCTTTAGCACTATTTGACTTTTTAACCATACACATGTATTACTTTCATAAAAATAAAAGGTAATTTTTAAAAAGCATATCTATATAATAGATATCATGATTTAATTAAATATTAATCTATTTTTGAACGTTTGAATTGTTTCCAGTTTCTCCATTATCATAAATAATACTGAGATGAACATTTGCATCTACATCTCTGATTATCTATTTGGATGGATGTAAAGGTTTCTGTGAGATGATTACAGGGACGGTGTCCTAAGCCCCTATTAGCACAATGCACACAAATACCAGCTTTGTCCAGCAATGACTTAAAACCCTTCTTCAGAAACTAAATCAAAGTCTACATGTTCTATACCCTTACTAAGGCATCTAGAAATAGTTTCTGTCCAAAGTATATATATGAAATATCCCCATTTTCATATATCTGTTTAGTCACACAGAACTTACAGAAATCCTTAACCCCTGTATTTTTCTTAATTTTTTCTAAACTCTATCAGATTTCCAATTGCTTATTTTATAAACAGCTTGAGAGTCTAAAACTAAAATGTAGACTCTATACCTTCAGCAATATTTAATTTATATATTTCAGGCAAAAGGGCTTTTTAAACCTGTAAATATTTGGTATCTGAGATGATTTTAAGAATCCATGATTCTAAAATGATGACGTTGGAAGTTGAGGATTTTTTTGATAGACTCAATGGGAAGTTGTAACTTAGAGCCAAAGTTTTATTCTTAAAAATCTGTAGATATAATTTGTGGGTGCAAGATGGCCCTATCGTCAAAGATCAGGTCACACTTATATTGACTCAAACCCAGGACAGCAGGAAAATTCAATCTTCTGATCAGCCCCAAACTCTCTCGCTTTTAAGGACACTGACTATGAGAAAGTGAAACACACAGAGGGGAAACTTTTGATAGTAATGCAGGGTTGAGGGCTTACTATGCCAGGCTAAGTGCTCTGATGCTTTGGGTCAATCCTCCAGCAGCCCTTTTAGAGGAATTATATTATTATCCTTAGTTTACAGAGGAGGAAACTGAGATTTAGAGGGGTTATATGCGTTGTCCCAGGTGACATACCTCGAAAGCGGCAGAGCAAAAATTTGAACCCATGTCTGACTCCAGCAGTGCTCAGCTGTGTTCAAGCATTGCCTTGCTCAGCAGCAATCCTGGATCCATAGGAATGCAAGATAACAGACAGCCCGGATCAACAGTAGCAAATTAAGAGTAGAATTCCTATACCTTTGGTGTCAAATATGACTTTCCTGACATGCTTTATCTGAAATTAACATGACAATTGTCCTACATCCCAACCCACAAGGGTTGCAGTGTCCCTTACTAGTCCTGGAGAAAAACTATATTCGGACACTGCATTCTGTACCAATATCACCTGCTGGGTCATCCTTCCATCTCCTGTTGAACTGCTTTTGCTAGGAAACTCAGCTCTTTCTGCTCCCTCTGGGCACCCACAAGTCCTTTGTTATCTAACTCATCATCAAAACCAAACCTCTGCTATTACAAATTCAGATGGCTCCCCCACTCAAGACTTCCTGTCTTCAGACAAAGGGGCTAACCCTCTCTTTCAGAGGTCTCCCAGTGTCCTAAGCCACCAGAGCAGCCCTTGATTTGGGGCCCATGCCAGTTTTAAGTGCTTCTAAACTTACTAGACCAAAATAGAAAAAGAGTGGTAAATAGGTTTCCTCTCTTGACCCAGACCGATTAATTAGTAGAACTTACTGGAGCACCACGTTGAAAGGATTCTAAGCCTCCATCTAGGCTCACTGGGATAGAGGGTGATGTTTGGCTAGCAGTGTCTGTCACTGGCCTAGGACAGGAGAGAAGCAGCACATATACCAGGAACTTGCAATCCCTCAGGGATTGCTCAAGCTCTCCAGTGACTGCCCCATGAACTCTCAGGTTCATAAGGAACACGTCAGCAAAGTGAAATAAAAGGAGCCTGGGTACTCTGCATCACCAACTTCTTTGCAACTTTCACTCTTATTCCCAAGGTAATTAATTCTAAATTAATGCAAATACCCTCCTCCCCGGATGACTAAGAAGGCTTTTCCATGGATGGGAGGTCATTGCCACACTCAGAGAAGACACAGGCCTGACTGCACTTGACCACAGGATGACAACAGCCCCCTGAGTCAGCTGCAGAACATGTTACACGTGAAGGAGGCTAATCAGCCGGCATTCTAGGATGTGATTATGACACTAAGCAGAGTGAGCTCCGCAGTCCTGCCACATGTATAATCAGTTCCACAAAGCTCAACAGAAGGGAAGCAGACCTGGTGTGAAAGACTGACCAATCTGGCTTCTCTTCCAGGCTCTTTCACTTACTGAACTACATTACGTGTTCACAGATGAGAAGACGCGATACTGTGAAGATGTGGACTCTCCCCAAATTAATCTATCAATTCCAAATCAAAATCCCAATAGGGTTTTGACAAACTGACTCTCAAACGTCTATGGAGCAGTGAAAGACCAATAATAGACAAAACGTTTTGGAAAAAAAAGTCAAGATATAGGGTTGTGCTGGAAGGAGCAGGGAACTCTCCCAGATATGAAGACTTTTTTATATCAAAGCTTTGATAATCAAGGCACTGTACTATTTGTGCGGAACAAACAATTAGAATGATGGAACAAAACAGAGAGCTCAGGAACAAATACACACATACGTGGAGGGCTGATATATTTATGTTTATCCATTCACTCATCAGATATGGATAGAACACCTATCATATGTCAGGTACTCTAGGAGGAGGTAAGCAATGAAAAAGGGGGCAAAAACAGACGAAAATCACTGATTTCATTAAAACTGTGTTGAAATATGGGAGAAAAAATCAAAATGAGCAAATATTTTGTATGTTAAATAGTACTGTGTTAAGGAAAAGCAAAGAAGGGGGGTAGAAAGTATTTAAAAAAAGGGGGGGGTTGAAATTTTATTTGGAGTGGCCAAGGAATGCCTCCCTAAGAAACAGGCATTTTTAAAGAATCCCTGAAAAATTAAGAGAGCTGCCGTGCAGATACCTGAAGGGAGATGCATCCAGGCAGAAGATACAAGTGCAGACGTCCTGTGGTAGAAACAGGCCTGGCTTAGTCAAGCCAAAGAGGAGTGATGGGGGAGAAGTAGGAGAGGAAGTTAGGGAAGTAACAGGGGAGGAGGGCAGATTATATGGGGCTTTATCTGTCATTAAATTAAAAAGAACTTGACTTTTGCTCTGAGTGTAATAAGCTTTGGAGGGTGTTGAACAGAAGAATGACATGATCTGATTTATGATTTAAAAGGATCACCCTGGCTATTGTGATGAAAGTAGGACATGGGAAACAAGGGCAGAAGTCACTGTGACAATCCAGGAAAGAGAGATGGTGGCTTGGGTCAGAGTGGAATCTGTACATGATGGAACTGGGATACAAACCAAGGGAGAAAACTATACTGTTAGGAAAAAAGTGCTGTAACTACTGGGAGGAATGGAAAGAAATTAATTCCAAATGGGTAAAAGATCTATTGAAGAAAGCAAAACTTTAAATTTTTTAGAAGAAAACATAAGGGAGTATCTTTATGAACTTGGGGTAAGGACATTTTGTGTCTTTGTGACACACAAAACCACAAACCACACAGTAAAAGATTAATAATATAATTACATTAAAATAGAAAAGTTCTAAATGTAAACAGACAATATAAACAGTAAAAAGACAAACCCCAAACTGGGAGAAGACATTTACAAAGCATAAAACTGACAATTGATTTGTATCCTAAATAAATAAAGTACTCTTATAAATCAAGGAAAAAGAAAAGATTAAAAAACTGAATTTAAAAAAGGACAAAGTGCATGAATAGGCAACTTTAAAAGGCCAAGAAATATATGAACTAGCATCAGGGAAATGCAAGTTAAAACATGACAGCCTACAGATTAGAAAAAGTTTAAAAGTCTGACAGTTCCAAGTGTTGGCAAAGATGTGGAGAGATGACTCATAATCTATTGAGAGGAAACATAAATTCATATAAGCTCTTTGGAAAGTGTACCATAGACGCAGAAATTACACTTCTAAACATAAACTCCCTAAAGCAGTGATTTTCAAACTGTGGGTCTCAATCCATGTGAAGTCAAGTTGGTAAATTACAACCAACAGTTTTGGTATAAAGTAAGACAAAATAAAAAGAATAGACTATGTCATAGTGCATTGCAAATAGTAAAAGTAAGTAAAACTTTGTGAAACTTTTGTTTGAGTTATATTCAGGTGGGTATGTGCTTACACACGTATGTATGGGTTTTCTGCGCACAATATACAGAATTTATTTCTTTTGGGGAGTTGTGGTCAAAAATGTTTGAAAGACAATGGCTTAGACTAGCAGTTCTCCAAATGTATGGATACCAAGGGGGAAACGGATGGGGTGGGAGGAATTGGGAGACTGGGATTGACACATATACACTATTGATACTATGTATAAAATAGACAGCTGATGGGAACATAATGTATAGCACAGGGAACTCTACCTAATGCACTGTGGTAACCTAAATGGCAGGGAAGTCCAAAAGGAAGGGGTTATCTGTATGTGTATGGCTGATTCATTTTGTTGTGTAGTGGAGGCTAACACAACACTGTAAAACAACCATACTCCAATAAAACTACTCCAATAAAAACTAATAAAAAAAAAAAAAAGAAGTATGGGCTTCCCTGGTGGCGCAGTGGTTGGGAGTCCGCCTGCCGATGCAGGGGACACTGGTTCGTGTCCCGGTCTGGGAAGATCCCACATGCCGCGGAGCGGCTGGGCCCGTGAGCCATGGTCGCTGAGCCAGCGCGTCCAGAGCCTGTGCTCCGCAACGGGAGAGGCCACAACAGTGAGAGGCCCGCGTACCGCAAGAAAAAAAAAAAAGTAGTTTTCAAATTGTGGTCCGGAAACTTTCTCACAAGTGTGCAGTGAAGTTTTCCAAAGGCTATGTGATGTGCAATATCACAATCAAGTAAATGCAAAAGTAGATATGAGAATTCAGTTACCATCTATGAAAGAGACTTACAAAAATCTAAAGCAATGCCACTCTTCTCACTATTTTTTTCCTTTTGTAAGATAGTTATTTTACAGCATGCTTTATACTATCTAATAGTTATTAAAATAATTGTTATTTATAGTAACATAATTGGTTTATCATGTTATTTTAAGTAATTTAATAAATTTTATGGCAGAACACTCGCTGACATAAATGGCAGCAATATTTCTTTTGGGTCCGTCTCCTAGAGTAATGGAAATAAAAACAGAAATAAACAAATGGGACCTAATCAAACTTAAATTTGCACAGCAAAGGAAACCATAAATAAATGAAAAGAAAACCCACAGAATGGGAGAAAATATTGCTACTGACAAGGGATTAATTTCCAAAATATATAAACAGCTCATGCAGAATAATATCAAAAAACAAACAACTCAATAAAAAAAAATATGGGCAGAAGACCTAAATAGACATTTTTCCAGAGAAGACATACAGATGGCCAACAGGCACATGAAAAGATGCTCAACATCACTAAATATTAGAGAAATGCAAGTCAAAACTACAATGAGGTATCACCCCACACCAGTCAGAATGGCCATCATTAAAGAGTATACAAATAATAACTGCTGGAGAGGGTGTGGAGAAAAGGGATCCCTCCTAAACCGTTGGTGGGAATGTAAATTGGTGCAGCCACTATGGAGAACAGTATGGAGGTTCCTTAAAAAACTAAAAATAGAATTGTCATATGATCCTGCAATCCCTCCCCTAGCATATATCTAGAGAAAACTCTAATTCAAAAAGATACATGCACCCCAATGTTCATAGCAGCACTATTTACAATACCCAGGTCATGGAAGCAATCTAAGTGTCCACTGACAGATGACTGGATAAAGAAGATGTGGCATATGTATACAATGGAATATTACTCAGCCATAAGAAAAGAATGAAATAATGCCATTTGCAGCAACTTGGGTGGACCTACAGATTAACATATTAAGTGAAGTAAGTCAGACAGAGAAAGACAAATATCATGTGATATCACTTATATGTGGAATCTTAAAAAATTATACAAATGAACTTATTTACAAAACAAAAATAGACTCACAGACATAGAAAACAAATGGTTTTCTAAGGTTACCAAAAAGGATAACAGGGGCAGGGGAAGAGAGATAAATTAGGAGTTTGGGATTAACATACACACTACTATATATAAAATAGGTAAACAACAAGGACCAACTGTATAGAACAGGGAACTACACTCAATATCTTGTAATAACCTATAATGGAAAAGAATCTGAAAAAGAATATATCTATATACACATATATATGTAAATATAACTGAATCACTTTGCTGTACACTTGAAACTAACACAACATTGTAAATTAACTAAATTTAAATTAAAAATAAATAAATATTTTAAAGCATATCAGTTTTCATTTCTAACATAATAAATACTAACAGACAAAATTCACATAAAGAAAGATCTTGGGATTCTTAATAACTTTTAGAAGTGTAAATCAAAAAGCTTAAGAAATGCAAGATCAAAGACAGTCTCCCAATTGTTCCCAAGGCAACACTTACGAGAATGTTCACTGGCACATTGTAATAGCAAAAGAAGGAGGAGGAAGGAAGGAAGGGAGGAAGGAAAAAAGGAGAGAAGGAAGGAGGAAAGAAAGAAAAAAGAGAAAGATGAAAGAAAGAGAAAAAATAGAAACAACATAAATATCCATCAACAGGAAAATGGATAAATTAATTTTGGCATATTCATACAATTGAAGACTCTACAAACTTGAAAATGAACTAGAGCTACATATAACTCTCCCAAATGTAATAGTGAGAGAAGAAAGAAAGTTTCAGAAAGGTACATACAAGGATGATGCCATTTATATAAAATTTTAAACCACTCAAAATAGTAATATATGTTTTTCATAAGCATATACAAATAAGAACAAAAAATAAGTATTAAGGCATGCGGGGGAAGAAAAACACCATATTTGAGATTGACGATTCACTGGAGTAGTGGTGATATCAGGGGAGTAGGTTGGAAGTGAAATGAGATTGGGAAGAGATTCAATGAGGGGCTTCAATCATATTTGTAAAGTTTTGTTTATTAAGCTAAATGATATGTACATAGATATCATTCTCTATACATTTGTATTTCTTAACTGTTTCAAGAAGAGACTGAATTTATTTTGACTTTGTGCTATATAACTTCACCCCCACTCCCACTGAGTTATAATAACTTTATTTAACTTTAAACTATGCCACCTATGAAAACTGAAGACCTGTGGGAGCAATGGCAAAAGGAAAAGGGAACTAGCATTTGTGTATCTACCTATGTGCCATCACTGCACTGGATATTATTATTTTTTTAATTTAATCTTCACAACAGAATAATAAAGTACTGAGTTTAAGAGGGGCAGAAAAACTTTAAAGCTGAGTGATCCCCTTGAAGACACCAGCAATCATAAATAATATGACCAAAACATTTGCGTTGTACCACATCTGTGGGGTGGGCCTACATGAAATTGACATTTTTGACATTGTCCCAGAATACACAGAACTGTGTCTTCTTTTTCACAATTTGTGGGGTTGATTTCATGTATTTTTGACATTTCAGAAAATGAATTTTTTTCTTTCTGATAAGTTGAGATAACTTGTCCCTCTCCATCTCTGTGATATAGGAGCAATGATGAAGCATGTATTACACCAGCAATAGACAAAAGGGCCACATCCAGAATGAGGGATTGAGATTTAATCTCCAAAACTGCTAATTGTCAAAATTAGAGATGTGAAGTTTTCCCCCAAACTAAAGTCTCTCAAAATAAAGAGGAGCAGTAGAAAAATGAGCAAATGATAGTCATATATATATTGCCATATATATACTCTATCTATATTCACATATATGTAATATATGTGTGTCTACACGCACACACATAATGTGCCTTGCAGCAAGAATGAGATGACACATATGAGGTAAATTAAGACATTTCTGGAAAGAAATAGAAATATATAAAATATATACCATATATATTCTATATGTGTATACAACATATACAGTATATATTCTATACATACATTGTATATACATTGTATTATGTATATACAACATATATGTATATATATGTGTGGGTGTATATATATATATATACACCCACACATATATACACAATGTATTTGTATATATACACTGAAAATATTTATAGCCTTTCACCAGTTATTTCATTTCCAGTAATCTAGCCAAAGGAAATAATCAGTTGCAATCAAAACATATTTACACACAGACTTGTTAATCATACCACTATAATAGCGAAAAACAAGAAACAACATAAATGCCCCAAAATGAGGGAACAATTGGATAAACCATAGCATTTTCACAAAATGAACTGTTACTTAATATACTAGGAGAAACTGAAGCTTTCCAAAGGCTAAGAAAGTTAACAGTGACAGAGATAAGATTTGAACCCTATTTGACCGGAGTCTGTGCTCTAAAAGATGGGACGGATGTTTCCCAGAGAGTTTCTTTGCAAAGCCATGGGTAGGTACAATGCAGCTGGAGCACTAGCACTGTGGGCTGTTCATAGGTGTTTGGTGACAGGATATTTTCCTAATGAAACTGGGAAATACTGGGTTAAACAACCTAAAACAGATTTCCTGTGATAAGCTAATGTGCATCACGAACTTCCAAGAGATGACCTTTTTATATGCAACCGTTCCCAAATTTATTTAACTATAGTGCTCTCTTTTCAAGGAAATTCCCTTGGGAACACAGTCTAGGAAATGATGTACCTCGCCGTCCTACACTGCCCCATGTCTCAGTAATCTCATTCCTGGAATCACAAAGGGAAATGGCACATTGTATAACAATTCATAAGATTCGTGGGGTGGCAGTTAAATATAGATGTTGTCTTGCTATTAAAAATAATCAGGGCTTCCCTGGTGGCGCAGTGGTTGAGAGTCAGTCTGCCGATGCAGGGGACACGGGTTCGTGCCCCGGTCCGGGAGGATCCCACATGCCGCAGAGTGGCTGGGCCGTGAGCCATGGCCGCTGAGCCTGCGCGTCCAGGGCCTGTGCTCCACAACGGGAGAGGCCACAACAGTGAGAGGCCCGCATACCGCAAAAAAAAAAAAAAAACAACAAATGTTTAGGATTCTGCTGATACTCTTTGAAATAAAATATCACTCTTTATGATGAAAATTTAAAGTTCCCAAGCTCTCCTCACTTATTGTATTCCTAATGGGGAGATTTCTTTTCTGTGGAAGCCCTCACAGAGAAGATAGACAAATAGGAAAGTTGGGGCTTTTCCCACTTGATCAGCAGAACACAGAAATGTTTCTAGAAATTTTTCTTAATACAGTTTCCCCATAAAAATGTTAAATACCCAAAAGAGAAAGTTCACTTTTCAGATGTCCACATGTGGATCAGTTCCTGGTGTGTAACGTTTGATTTCCTGTGTCAGTAGATCAGCTGTTAGCCTTGCTACTCCAGGGAGGGATAGAGTAGGGCCTGGGGTGGGGGATGGATGCCTGGCAGCTGTTGCATGTGGCATTGAACCTATGTGCTTACCCATAGCTTTTCAAAGAAATGTAGCCCTATTTAGAATACTTCTAGTCACTTGAACAATGGTGAAGAAAAGCACATCACTCCTTTCTTTTGACAAAGATGCCCAAAGGATGCCGATTCATTTTCCTCTGGGACTCCACAGAATGTTAATTTCAAGTCTTCTGGAATTCAGGCTATCCTGGAAATGGTAGAGATTGTTTTTCAGCCTTTTCTAGGTACCCTCCAACTATCCTTTATTTCCCCCTCCCCCAGAGGGGTCCTAAAGCCTCTCTGTCTTTGACTTCCTCTACCCAGCCAACCCAGCTGACCCAAACCTGTCATTCAGTGAATCTGTTATACCCAAATTCTTGACCACGGCCAACCATCCTTT
Organism: Mesoplodon bidens; assembly: GCF_964165515.1. NCBI lineage: Eukaryota > Metazoa > Chordata > Mammalia > Artiodactyla > Ziphiidae > Mesoplodon > Mesoplodon bidens. The sequence goes on from NC_138167.1 coordinate 49,582,530, forward strand.
GCCTCCTCTTCCGATCTAGCTGATTTGCTTTCTTGTCTTCCTTTTTTCCCTCCGTTGAGATCTCAAAGTAAAACCTGTTTCCTTTATTATTGTGTGCACCCTCTTTATTATTTTTAGCGTGAAGTTCCCACCTGTCGTCCTTAACCTCCCCCGTGCCACCTGTTTCAATCTGGAGAAGCAGGAAATGTTCACAGAACTTCCGTGGGCCTTGGCAACAGATAGACCTGGGCTCTGACTCCAGCTGGGCCACTGTATGGATTGGACAAGTTGTTTAATCTCTCTGACTTTTGGTTCCCTCATCTGTACAACAGATACTTCAATAGCTACTTTGTAGGGTTTGGAAAGAAATAAATGAATGCAAAGTGCCTGATACTTAATTGGTGCTAAATAAATGGAACCTATTATTGTTGTTACGTTAATTATTATCGTTTCGATCTGCCGGTGATGCCTTTCCCTGGACTTCCCCTCACCACCTTCCCAATCATCACACCCTTCCTTCTCTGTCAGGAGCGCCAGAGCACTGATCCACAACCCCAACGGCTGTTTCTCTCGGCCAAGGCCATTTGGTTACAGAAGAGAGCTTCTCTCCTTTCCACGCATTTGACCCACAGGTCAGATTATTTGCTAAAAGGCAATTATGACTAGATGAGCCTGGGAGACTCTCGCATAATCAAGCTACCACCTCTCTGACCAAAGTGAAAATGTACCCAACTGGGAGTGAGGACTTCGGGTAATGTAACAGGTCTTTCAAGGCCCCATCTTAGGTATCTCCACAGCAACAGACTTTCTCCCTTCACATTTTAACTGTAGCCATGGGCTTCAGACCGTCCCTGCATAAAGAGGAATGTGGAGAACTCCTTGTCTGACCTGAATTTGCTAAGCTGAGGAAGCTCGTCCTTGCTAACGGGCAGCCCTGCTCCAGTTCTCTAGAGAACTCAGTGGCCCGGGGGAGGATCGCACAGCTGCGGCCTGCAGTGAGCGAGCGCTCCTCGGACCAACGCCACTTCCTTTGCCAGAACAGAGAGGAAAACTAGGCCCCGGGGCTCTGGGCCAGAGGAATTCGAAAGCCTTCTCTCTGTTGGGTCAGCCATTTCCCTGAACCCGAAGGACCGCCCCTGCCTGCTTCCCTCTGCCTGTCTGAGAAGTGACAGTCCCTCAGCAAGCTAAGCCTCCCCACCCAACCCCCCAGCCAGCCCCTTGGACGCCGGAGCCTCCGCCCAGCCCCGCCCCAACTCTCACTTGCTCTTCCCTCTGCGTGGAAAAATCCAGTATCGTCCTTCCCGTTCAACCTATTGCTCTGAAGGTCACCATAGAGAGAGGTTTCATCACTGAGCAACTACCCTGACACCAGCCACATTTGCGCAGAAGGGAGAAGGGACCTCCTCCACCCCAACTCCCCCACACACACACCAATTCTCAGGCCTTCCTCATTACGACTCAACGAGCAGAGCCGCTGACGGTACGGTTGTCAGAGTAGTACGGCTCTGCCCACTGGCCTGAAAGAGGCAGCTCTAACTTCCCACGGGACCCTCACTGCACTGGCCACAGCTGATTGGATCATGGATAAACTGTTGACCCAAGAGGAACCCATCCATTGGCTGGGCGATGGTCTGTGAGTCACATGAGCTGGCTCACACAGATAAGCTGGAACAACCAGATTTCTCTCCCAAATTGCGTGTCAGTAGACACACAAGCCTGTTGCTATCTGTGGTGGCTGGGAGCCCCCCGGGGCCACCTGCAAGATGAGTAGGCAGAGGAATCTGGCAAAGACAGAGGAAGAAGGCGTAAAGTAACACAGCAGAGTTGGGAAGGCCATGGGGAAACTGAGGGACACGAAGAGTTACCCCAGGGGAATAACTCCCAACTCCCAGCATTCCCTGTAAGCTTGACTCAATCCTTCATCCTTTTTTTTTTTTTTTTTTCTTTGGCATTCGGGATCTTCCCCCACCAGGGATCCAACCGTGCCCCTGCCCTGGAAGCACAGAGTCTTAACCACTGGACCACTAGGGAAGTCATCAATCCTTTTTTTTTTTTTTTTTTTTTTTGCGGTACGCGGGCCTCTCACTGCTGTGACCTCTCCCGTTGCGGAGCACAGGCTCCGGACGCGCAGGCTCAGCGGCCATGGCTCACGAGCCCAGCCGCTCCGCGGCATGTGGGATCTTCCCGGACCGAGGCACGAACCCACGTCCCCTGCATCGGCAGGCGGACTCTCAACCACTGCGCCACCAGGGAAGCCCCAATCCTTCATTTTTGTTCTGTGAGATTCTCCTATAAAATTTCATTCAAGCCCTCCTGACGGGAGCTAGCTGGACCAAGGTTTTATTTCTTTGCAAGCAAAAGAGCCTTAACAGAAACATAGCTTCCCCCAAACAGATGCCTATGTCTACAAAGCTCTTCCAGACATGCTGCATTGTAGTTTAAGTCTCCTGTTAGTTTGCCTGTGATCGTAAACATGGCTATCACTTATCGAACACTTTGTTTTGTGCCAGGCAGTATGCTAAGAGCCTCACACACGTCCTCTCACTTCATCTCAGCAGCCTTGGGATGTACTATCATTATCCCTGTTTTACATGTAAGAAAACGGAGACTAAAAGAGGTTAAGTAAAATTTCCCAAGGCCACTCACTTTCCAGGTGGCAGACCCAGCATCTAAGTCTAGTTGGTATGATTCCAAGTCTGTACCCCTATCCATCCCCAGGATGGCGTCTCCTACATAATCTACAAGGCAGGATGAAGCCACATCACTGCTCCCTGCAGGCGTGTGGTTACAGGCTTCCAGAGGCTCTCCTGGGAGCAGCCAACATCCCAGTGCTACAAACCAACAGGGATGCCCGGGTGGAACTGAGACTGATGGAAACAGCCACAGATTCTGCTGACACTCCTGATGTCCCACGGTGGATCCCAAAGGACATCCGACATGTACGAGCCCCAGCCCCTGCTCACTGCAGGCTTTTGAAAGGAAATGTGGAATTAGAAGCAAATTAGGAAAGTCAGTGATGCCTGCAAAATTACCTACAGCACTGAAGACCTCCTGAGGAACAATTTCCAAATATATTGATAGATTGATTTGATTTTTTTTTAATTCTCCTCCAATCTACCCTTTGTTAACCCTAAACATCATTTAAATTTAACAGTCTTTATTCTTTTTCATTGTAAGTCAACTGTATTTCAATAAAAAATAAAATAAAAATTAACAGTCTCTAAAATAAATTCCTGGGGGGGCTTCCCTGGTGGCGCAGTGGTTAAGAGTCTGCCTGCCGATGCAGGGGACACGGGTTTGTGCCCCGGTCCGGGGGGATCCCACATGCCGCGGAGCGGCTGGGCCCGTGAGCCGTGGCCGCTGGGCTTGCGCGTCCGGAGCCTGTGCTCTGCAATGAGAGAGGCCACAACAGTGAGAGGCCCGCGTACTGCAAAAATTAAAAAAATAATAAAATAAAATAAATTCCTGGGGATGATTTTCTCTGTGAGGCTTCTAGTGCATTAACCTACAACCCATGAAATATGTTCATTTGTGTAGGAAGAGATAAAAATAAATGTAGATGACACTTTAATGAAGCACAGGTAGTAGCATAATATTTACCAAGATGTTCAAGCCCCAGTTCTGATTAACCACTCTTGATTGTTCTCAGAGTCTCTTCTAGGGTAATAGAAATGGCATTAAGTAAGAATGTTTCATTCAAGAGCACGTCTATTTTTCAGGGCAGATAAATGACTGATATTGGGGGTCAGTGCATATTAGAACACTCCAAAGGCTGAAAGGCAATGATAAAGTCAGATAGTAATTAAATGTGCCCTAGAAGTTGTTGGGTTTTTTAACTAGAACTGTAATTACAGGGTTACTAAAGATGTGAAGGTTATAATTAAGGTTTTGTCGGCGTTTTTATTGTAATATTAGTGAGATTAGTCATTTTAGTTGTTCCCTTTCTATTCCAAAAATGGAAGACAGCTGTTTGTGCTCTAAAAACTGTTTTTTAAAGGATAGTTCTCTCTGTTTATCAAGTGTATTTTGCCACCAGGGAAACGTATTTTAAAGCTTTCTGCACTGTCAAAATGAAGTGAGTAGGAATAATTGCTTTAGCTGTTACTCCTGGATAATGACAGGAAGCTTGAACACATAGAAAAGCCACACAAGGATGATGCAGAATATCTGGGTGCACAAATATTCCAATTTCCATCTCTTCCTGTAAAGAGGGATTCCTGATGGCACTGATCATTCCCCAAATTTATTCCCTGAGCTGGAGAGTTACTGCAGCAGTAGTTAGAGGCAGTTCTGTGAAGGCGGGTAACCTAATCACCATCAGCCCATCTCCCATGAACAGAAAGCCAGCTTCTTTACGTAAAGCTGTGCCTCTTAGTGAATCGAATCTAAATCCAGGAGTTGTGACTGGCCTACAGGAATCCATCTCCCAAAGTATAATAAACCCCAGGAATTTGTTTCCACAAGTATCTTAAATATCTGTAGCCTAACACACCTTAAAATTTGAAGCTAAATTAAATTTTAAACAAAGCCCATGTTTATCATTTGTTCTTAGTCCCAACTTGTCAAGTTTCTCTAAGAAAGGTAAGATTTATCTCTCTTTGTGTGGTTTGATGACCATGATTCTTTTTATTCCAGAGGCATCCAGTTATTTTGTTGCCCCGTTCAATCAATGATCTAATAAGAAACCCCAGGTGCTGCTTTGCAGAAGGGGTTAAAAAAAATCCATAAAATGGCAGACTCTTTTGTTTGTTTGTTTGTTTTTACCATATATTACTTTGGGGGTTTGGCTGTTGTCCTGAGGCCCTAACTCTTTTTTATTTTTTTTTATAAATTTATTTTTTTATTTATCTCTTTTTTTTTTAAATAAATTTATTTATTTATTTTTGTCTGTGTTGGATCTTCGCTTCTGTGTGAGGGCTTTCTCTAGTTGCAGCGAGTGGGGGCCACTCTTCATTGCAGTGCACGGGCCTCTCTTGTTGCGGAGCACAGGCTCCAGACGCGCAAGCTCAGTAGTTGTGGCTCACGGGCCCAGTTGCTCCGCGGCATGTGGGATCTCCCCAGACCAGGGCTCGAACCCGTGTCCCCTGCACTGGCAGGCACATTCTCAACCACTGCACCACCAGGGAAGCCCAGCCCTAACTCATAACAAGGTTATAATCTAGTTAGTGAGGTAAGACCTCAAGACAGAAAACAAACAACACAAATCAGCATACTGAAAGATGCAGCTCAGATTCCCCCTTCAGGAAAGGATTCCCCGCCCAGCTGTGAGGACCACGGTGAGCTGACAGCCTCCAGCTCTAAGCCCCTTCAGCTTTTAGCCAGGGTCACACTCTTCTCAGGAGCAACACCCCCACCACTTCCAGAGAATAACTGAGCAAGGAAGCAGTCAAGGGCCTGGCCATTTCCACCTGGTGAGTATTCCTGTAACAGCCATCTCTGCTCCAGAACTCTCCATAGGGCTGACAGGGACTATGTCAGGTCTGGGCACGCCAATCCAGTGTAGGTCAAAGCAGAAGGGCACCCAGGAAGAGAAGAGCTCACCCTCCATCATCCTTCCATCATCCCTCCACTGAGGAAAACCTTGCAGTGATGTAGTAGAGGAAAGTACCTATCCTGCATTCAGAAAAGCTCAACTTGTACCCCAGATCACTCTTGGATGACCTGTGTGACACTGGACAGGTCACTTCATCTGAGATCTCCCTGGACCTCCCTTGTTCACTGGGAATGATGCTGATTCTCCCGGCACTTACATGGAATCAAGTAAAATGGTACACATGAAAGTGTCTTATTGGCTGAATGGCCCCATGAGAACTTAAGTTATTACCTTGCCACATCTCAAAGGCTAGGAGGAAACCATGGAGCACCACCTACTCCTCCTCCAGACTTGCTGTGTGAGGCTCATCCACCCTGGTGTGCTCAGCTCCCCACTCCCAGCATCACAGCCCCCAGTCTGAGTACTTATGCTGAAGATATAGTTAGCAGATACCTACCATTCAAATGTATATCAGTTAACCATTTTATTATCTTCTTCCTGGTGTATTTATAGTTTAATTTGGTGATCCTGGCACAAAATATACACTCAACAAATATTTGTTGATTTGAACTGATTTGATCCTTTATTTTGTCTATTGGTCTCTAAATGTTTTGTGATAGCTTTTGCAAACTAATTTTCTTATGATACTATAACATCCTTTTCTTTATGTCAGAGTGAATGATTTAGTCACTAGTTAAATAACATGTTAGTTACTCCTTTCATTAGGAGATAATGACTTGAATTTAATGTCAATTTATCAAGGCTGCATGAAAAATAAATATTCAGGGACTTTAGCTTATCTTTAGTAAATTTTATCCTAAAAAAAAATTACTTAAAACCCTAAGATAGGGACTTCCCTGGTGGCGCAGTGGTTAAGAGTCCTCCTGCCAGTGCAGGGGACACAGGTTTGATCCCTGGTCCAGGAAGATCCCACAAGCCACAGAGCAACTAAGCCCACAAGCCACAACTACTGATCCACTGGGCCACAACTACTGAATCCTGCGCGCCTAGAGCCTGTGCTCCGCAACAAGAGAAGCCACCGTAATGAGAAGCCGGCACACTGCAGCAAAGAGTAGCCCCCGCTCGCCACAACTAGAGGAAGACCACACACAGCAACGAAGACCCAATGTAGCCAAAAATAATAAATTAATTAATTTTTAAAAAAATCCTAAGATATTTCTTATGATGTATAGTCTTAAAAATAAGTGTCGTCTAGACATGGGGGAGGGGGTAGATATTTTATTTTGTCTTTGTTTTGTCTTGCTTTTTTCTGTTCAGCACCCCTTCCCTCAATTTCTTCTGATAATAACACTCTCACTTTGCAGGGAGAACCATTCTCCCTACCCCCATTTAGCTTTGATGGAACTGCCAACCACAATAACTATGGCCCTGGCCTCAGGGTGAGCTCACAGCCCAGATGGGCTACACCATGTTACTCATCCCTCTGGCCTGGGTGACCGACCCAGGCCCGTAGACACAACCTAAGCTGGGCTAATTGAAGTGATTTATGGATGGATAGTAGGAGAGTGGGGGGTCAAGATTGGGCAGGGGTAAACTTAGAGTGATCTAAGGTCAAATTCCTCCTTTTCCTCACCACGTGGAGGTCTGTGCGAGGTGGGAGAAATGAGCTCAAACTCCAAAAGAGCAAGGCTGGGGGAGGAAGAAGGGAGAAGAGAGGCAAAGAGAGGGACAAGGAGAGGGAGAGAGGAAGAGGGAGAGGAGAAGGGAGAGGGGGAGGGGGAGGGGAAGGGAGAGGGGGAGGATGGGAAGGAAGAAAGATGGAGGAGGAAAGGAGAGAATGAGGAGAAAAGAGAAGAGGTTTAGAGAGAATGAGAAAGAAGCAGAGGGAGGGTTATAGAGAAGGAAGAAGAGAAAGGGGTAATAGAGAGGAAAGAGGGGGAGAAAAGAGGAGAAGGGATTGGAGAGACAGAGAGAGAAGAGAGGAAAGAGGAGCAAGGGGGAAAGAGCGGTCGAGATTACTGAGGACAATTGTATAAACACACTACAGACAAAGTGAAATGTTTCAGCATTATCATGTTGGTTTACTTGTTAAACCCCAAAGAATTCTGAGAAAGTACACTTTGTGATTGAGAAAATAACAGACTTTTCTAGAAGAGAGGGTACAAATCATCATAGAGTAATTTTAAGGTCATGACATTGAACATTTTTGAAACAGTATGCAAAACAGAACAACATTACTATTTTTCCACCTTATGTAATTAAGATTCCTCAGTCAGAAATTACATCTTTGTATTCCCTTCAGTGCCTTGGACATAGTAGATACTCAATAAATGTCTGTTAAGTGAACATGGGATAGACGGACAGAATAAACACATTAAAATTTGGAGGCTCTCGGGCTTCCCTGGTGGCGCAGTGGTTGAGAGTCCGCCGGCCGATGCAGGGGACACGGGTTCGTGCCCCGGTCCGGGAAGATCCCACATGCCGCGGAGCGGCTGGGCCCATGAGCCATGGTCGCTGAGCCTGCGCATCCGGAGCCCGTGCTCTGCAACGGGAGAGGCCACAGCAGTGAAAGTCCCGCGTACCGCAAAAAAAAAAAAAAAAATTTGGAGGCTCTCAAATGGCATAGCCAAGGCTATAGCTAAGACCCCATAAGACAGTAAGAGGTAACATTTGCCTGTGGCTTTCTCAGCCTCCTCTTTATGGACACTTCATGCCTTTTTGGCAGCCACCGTGCCCCCCACTGCTTTTCCCACTTCCCATCTAATAAAACCTGCTTTCAAAGGACAATCCAACACTCCTGCTATAGAGTTGTAAAGGCCCAGGAGAACTTAATGGTCTGTTCTTGATAGGGCCCTTCTAAGGGCACTTTAAAGGGAGACAAAGGAAGGAAAGCTTTAAAAATCACAAAAATTAATGTTTAATTCTAGAATTTCTGGCCAGTACTGGAAGCATTTCGAGATGATGGCGCAGGAAGGCAGGGGCCTTCTGGGGCCCCGTGGTCGGACAAGTGGTCACCTACATGCTAGTTCTGGGTGACAGTGGTGCAGAGTCAGGGTTCAGACTTCAGATTCCTGAAATTCTGACCACTGCCCCCCGGAAAGAAACCCATCTATTTGAGTCTGATTTCATTTGTTTATGTTTTGCACTTTTCTTGTAGGAAAGTACGTAGTTATTTTGGCCACATTGTGCCCACTGAAATCACAGAATGTTTTCCAGTGCTTTTAACGTCCACCACGAAAAGAACAAATTTATAACTATTCCACAACTCCAGAGAGTTTTCTCAGGACCTAAAACCAAAATATTTCTTATTAATAAGCTAACACACACACAGAGAAACCAAAAAGGGGGCAACAAAAAATGCTCATCAGTGATTAATGCGAACCACCTTACCATAGAATTATTTTAGTCTGTTTCTGCCTTGATTTACTGGTGAGGAAAAGAATAGCTTTTTCTAGGAATTTCCATGTATTTTTGCATCAAGGGCAGTGTGCATCTTGCTTGGCAACTCTGCTGGATTGTTAGTGGCTGACTACAGCACTGCATTGACAAGGTTGTCAAAACCACATCCAGGTACAGTGAGAAAATGTACCATGACTGATGATCAATGTCTGCCATGGGTGCAGGAGGGAGAAAAGTGGCTCACAGGGCATCTGTTGTTCTTACTGCTTGACATTCATTCACTTTTCTCCTCGTAACTGACCCCAGATTTCCCCCTGAGAAACAACTCATCCTTCCAAACCAGCCCATATACTCAGGGCTCAGAGTAGACCATAAGACCTGGTCCAAGCTAATCAGTATTTCCTGTTCTCTGAATCATAATGACAGGTTTATGGTGGTCAAATGACCCTATCAGAGCCAATAACAGTTCAGGAGAAGATGCCACAACAGGAACTCTCACTTTTTTCTGCAGGGTTTCACTTGGAAGGATTCTATAGTTCCTAGTAAATATCTTGCAACCATGAAAGAAGATTCTGCCTGAGAATGAATTCAACCCAGAGAAAGTGGAACCAAAATTGACAAGGGTAACTCTCCATGGCCTTATCATTGAGCCTTATTTAAAGCCACACCTGAAGTCATATTTTTGCTTTGCTTAAGTTGCTTTGGGTTAGATATTCTGTTACTTGCAACCAGAAGAATCCTAACTGATATAGCCATTAATGCTATTTCCTCCCCTGGCTATGCCCTTTAACCAGTACATTTTAAAATTAGTTTACCCTAAGGAAGACATCAAACAAAAATTGAGGATGAAGAATTGTTGACAGATTGTTAAGGGGCCTTTTTCACAGCTTGGTGGGCGGGGTGGGGGGGCATCCCAAGAGGTCAGAGAATTTCCAAGCACTCCATACCAGAAAAATATGAGCTTCCCAAAAAGGATCTGGACCTTATCTCCATCCACACTCCCGGACATCCTCCCTACATGCTGAGAAATCAGAAGTGATTGGACAGCACAAGAGGGAATCCCTAGATTAGGCGGGTGTTCTGTTAAAGAACCTCGATACAATCAATAGGATATTTACTGAGCACCTGCCACGTGCTAGGTCCCGGGTCAAGGATCTGAGTCTACAGGGATGAAGATGAAATATAATCTCATCAGGGAGCCTACGAGGTAGCACAGGACAATAGCCCACATTAGCCACCTGATCAGCATTCCAACAATGCCTTCTCCAGCCCTTGTGGGAGAAGCAGTTTGTCCAGATCATCAGTCAAGTCTCCATGCATATTAATGGAGAGCATGCACTAGAGATTTTTTTTCACTCTTAATAATTCATTTGAGCACACACAGTACTCTGTCAGGAAAGAGAAATCTCTTCTTCACCTTTGCGTCACCAGAAATTTGCCTTGCAAAAGGGAGGGTTCCCTGGCCAGTTTAGGTTTGCTTCAGCCACACCAGGGATAATTCTCAAAGGTGCCAGTCTCAGAACTCCCAACATCCTTCCCCTAAAGAGACTATGAAAACCTTATATCTTTATAGCATCACACTTTAGGGGTCCCATCAAGACGGAGGGAAACAACAGCTCCTTTAACATCTCTCTCAGGGCACTCCTATCTACTCTCCTGACTCCCTCTCCATCCCACATCCTTTTCCTGATTACGAGACCTGTAACAACTACTGGACACCTCTACTTGCTATAACATGAGCATTTAAAGCACACCATGCCATAAACGGAACTCACTATTTCTACCTCGCCCTGCCAGTCCCCATCTCAGTGACTGACCCTGTGGTCCACTGGGTTGTCCACGCCAGAAGCCTGGTCCTTGCCCCCATCTTTACTCACCACTCCCTGTTTCTCATCAAACAACACTTCCTTTAAAAAAAATTTTTTTTATTGAAGTATAGTTTAGTTACAATATTGTGTTAGTTTCAGGTGTACAGCAAAATGATTCCATTACACATACATATGTATATATGTATAGTCTTTTTTTATTCTTTTCCATTATAGTTTATTACAAGATATTGAATATAGTTCCCTGTGCTATACAGTAAATCCTTGTTGTTTATCTATTTTACATATGGTAGTGTGTATCTATTAATCCTATACCCCCAATTTATCCCTCCCCCCCATTCCCCTTTGGCAACAATAAGTTTGTTTTCTATGTCTGTGAGTCTGTTTCTGTTTTGTAAATAAGTTCATGTATATCATTATTTTAGATTCCACATATAAGAGTTATATATTTGTCTTTCTGTCTGGCTTACTTCACTTAGTATGATAATCTCTAGGTCCATCCATGTCACTGAAAATGGCATTATTTCATTCTTTTTATGGCTGAGTAATATTCCATTACACACACACACACATACACACACACACACACTCTTCTTTATCCATTCATCTGTTGATGGACACTTAGGTTGCTTCCATGTCCTGGCTATTGTAAATATAGTGCTGCTATGAACATTGGAGTGCATGTGTCTTTTTGAATTAGAGTTTTCTCCAAATACATGCTCAGGAATGGGATTGCAAGATCATATGGCAACTCTATTTTTAGTTTTTTAAGGAACCTCCATACTGTTCCTCCATAGTGGCTGCACCAAGTTACATTCCCACCAAGTGTAGGAGGGTTCCCTTTCTCCACACCCTCTCCAGGCTTTACTGTTTGTAGATTTTTTTTGATGATGGTCATTCTGAACAGAGTGAGGTGATACCTCACTGTAGTTTTGACTTGCATTTCTCTAATAATTAGCGATGTTGAGCATCTTTTCATGTGCCTGTTGGCCATCTGTACGTCTTCTTTGGAAAAATGTCTATTTAGGTCTTCTGCCCATTTTTTGCTTGGGTTGCTTGTTTTTTTATTATTGAGCTGCATGAGCTGCTTAAACAGCACATCGTATTGATCTCTCATTTTCATCCGCTTCTTCCCATCGCCACTAGCACCACTTTGGATCAGCCCACTGCTCTCTCTCTTGCATTCCTGTTATTCTCCTAAGTAGGTTCCTCACCTCCAGTTTTACCTGCTCTGGTCCAGCCTCCACAGTAATAGTCATAGTTCAAAAATATTATCATGTATCCCTATTTAAAACTCTTTTGAGGCCAATGAGGTCTGATTAAAGTAAGTCCTTAGTGTAACTCACCATACCTTTCATTATCTGACCTCTGCTTATCTTTCTCACTTCACAGGATCTTCCCACCTTATTCTCCATAATGCATACTGTTCTAATTGCAGCTCTTCAAATGAAAATGCCCTCTATCATCTGCGGGATTTTGAACATTTCTGGTTGAAATGTTCTTTCATTGCCTTCTGTCTGTTCTGTCAACTCCACGTTCCTTCAGTTTCCCACTTTTTTTCTGCTTAACCTTCCAGGAAGCCTTCCCCGGCACCCAGACCCCTACTTCTGTGTTGATCTCTGAAACATACTCCGACAGTGTGTTCAACTTACCTTAAACTGCAGCTTGAACCCGCTGAACTGAATGGCCTTCTAGACTGTAAACTTTTTGGGAGCCAGAACTATGACAAGTCTATTGTTGAGTTCCTGATGATTAATACAGAGACTGGCACAAGCAGAACATCGAGAAAGGTGAATTAAATCACAGAATGAATGAACAAGGACTCTTAAGTACCCACAGGTGAAGCAAAGGACATACGCATATCCGGATTTTGATGTCACATATAGGGTTTTAGCTTGTATGTTTACTCACAAAATATCTGTTATATGCTGTTTCCCATTTATCACACTTCTATTCCAGTGACCTTGTGAAGAGTCTGACAAGAGAGTGAAAATGATTTTTCTCAAAACTAATTACCTGGTGTTGCAATAATTTCTCCCTGCAACTATGCTAACCATAGCTACAGAGTATGTAAGAAACCACCTGATTTTGTACTATATATATATATATATATATATATATATATATATATATATATACACACTCAAAACATTCCAAGTTGAAGTTGAAAGCTAAAATTTCTGAATTCAGTGCCTCTCATGGTGGCTGCCCAGCTACTGTAAGTCACACGCGCTGTCCCTCTCGGGGCCCTGCCCATGGTGTTGGCAGTCTCCTAGAAGCCAGGTCTGTGCTGTGTGGTCCTGCCCCTCAAACCTCAGCTCGTTGATCCGAGGTGGACACTGACCCACACTGGCCCAATAAGACTCTTTCTCCCAAGAGCTGGGAATCTGGGGTTAATCTGGTGTCCATGGAGCTGAGTCATTTGACATGATCTCTAGAAATTTCCACGGTGCGTCCCCTTCCCAAGCCCTCCCTGTGCAACTCTTGCTTAGGGCCTCTGAGGGTCTTCAGAATCATTTTAATAAATCACTATTTTTTTACATCACTTTCTGTGACTTCTCACCAAAAGAAGTCACTTCTCACTAATACAACAGCAATGTTACTGAAAACTATCAATAGTGTGTTTTCCTTGTTGGTTCAAATTTCTCAAAGGCTATATTCTCTATTATTAAGCACATTTCATTCCATGAGTTATAGAATGCCTTGTTAGATAAAAGGGAAATAATTGGATTGCATCTTGTTAGAATTCTAAATTTCAAAAAGAGACTTTATAAGAAAACCTTTCTCAACCATTCTTACAGGAAAACACCTTACACCCTGAAGCCTCACTTTTATGCTTTACTCACAGCCTATGCTGTGGTACCTAGTGCAACCCTAAAGGAAGAACGTGGCCTGAAAGATCTACAGGATGGCCCATGCCAGTGGAGCAATCCTTTATAGAGCATTCCTGGCATATAATCTAGCCCTAAGTGAAAACACGGGTATAATTCATCAGGTTCTTCTGGCAATGACCAAGTATGTTTTGAATACCAACCCTTTTTTCAGAATCCTTTCTGTATTGGAAAACATTAAAGTAAACTCTAATTTATAATTTAAAGCAGGCATTGAAAATCTCAGTGATAAGCCAGTAAGAAATATTTCTAAATTCTGAAAGAGTACTAAGTCTCTATTAATTGATTATTCTGTATATTTACTATATATGCTGCTATTTATACTCATGCTATTTATGCTAAGGGATTTTTTAAGTGTCCTAAAACCAACCTTTTTGCATCAGACACAAATCTCTAATTAGTTGAGAATAAGGCGACAAACAACTAATGTTTAAGCATAACTTTCAATATATGTTATCTATTGACACAAACACAAGAAGAGAAACTCAAATTCCAGAGGTTTGAGTGAATATTTTATTTTTAAAACAAACAGCCCCCCCAAAAAATCTTCCCTCTATTTTTTAAAAATAAATATACAAGTAAGACAAGATTAAGTTTTAATGAATGTTCTGCCATAGTGATAGAGCAGAGAAATATATCTTTATCACCAGCACCCAGCACCTGTCTGGTTTTTTCCAAGCCCACTTGCTGGTGGTTCTCATGACTTCTATAGCAAATGTACTTTTAACAACACTCCATAAGATTACCAGTAGACTATACAAGGAGCCAAAATTCTCCTCAAAGTCTTTGTGAATTAGTGTATCTCTTTCTGGGTTAACACTAAAAGTCCCATGGAAAGGGAATTTACCACAGAAGTCCCAAAGATGAGGCTGCTCTTTCCACTAAGAGAGATCAGGAATGCCCAAAGCTTTTGAAATATTAATTATTTGATTAAATTTAGGGAAATTGGTATTACCAAAGAGTCCCTGCAAACCTAACTGAGTCTGTTTCAGAGAACAGTGATACTGGCTGAAAACCATGATTTACATTCCATCTTCAAAGTGAGATAATGCAAGAATGCCAAAAATTCAACAGAGCCTTCTTAAGTAACAGTTTTGTCCTTGAGAAAGCATTGGGATTCTGAGTTGTGGAATTTTCCATTCATTTATTCTTTCATTTTCCACCTTCCTTTGCCTTCAAGTGTCAATTGGCTTCTCTCAGTCACAGCTGTACAAATCACAGGACTTTTTTTTAATTGGCAGAAGACATATACATTATTCATCAATTCAGTTTCATCTGAAGGAAATAAAAAAAAAGACACAATTTTATTTTCCAACAAAATATTTAAAGCTGCTTTTTCCCCATGAAAAACTGGACAGAAGACCTCATCCGTGATCTATGTAAGTATAAACTTTTTTGCCTATCAGAGCATGTATGAGTTTGATTTTATCAAAATGTAGGCCTCCTTTTTTCCTGTTATGCTTCATAGTACTTGTATATAAATATGTAGCAAATTCAATGTTTTTATTAGTTTGTGAAGCGTTACATACCATAATAATACCAAGAACACCCTGTGCTTTTCCCAGCAAGTATTGACTTAAAAGGACACTTTGTTTACATTTGTGCTACATCCTTGATAGAAAGCACATTGGTATTGCATTGCGGGATGTGTTTTTCTCTAACTGTAAATACAGTGAAGCAGAAAAGTCAAGTAGTGACTCTACACCAAGTAATTACCTTGGCCTCTGGGTTACTGATTGAACTAGAACGCAGGTCAACGTCCTGATGACCCTCATCTAGAAAGCTCTCCTGTAGCTAGAGAAAAGGGCCTGTGTCAAACTCAACACGCACACACCTTCTTATTTGACAAGCCAGTTCTGAGTCACAAAAATCCCATATGTAATGAAGGAAGAAAATGATGTTCATGTTGGAAGTGAGGTGTGTATCAGCCTTGCACCCTGGCCACAGCAATAGGTGCATGATATGGTATAAGGATAAAACTTTCTCTCCTCCAGAAGATAGTTTACTACCCTGCTCTGTAAAAGCCTTGTGGGACACACAGAACAGCAGAGAGAAACATCCATCCGCGTCCCCATCTTCAACCCAGCTCTCCGTGAAGGGAGAACTCAATCCTTGAATAGTCACCATCAACTACTAACAAAAACACGGAACTCCAAGCTCTCTGTCAGAAGATAAAAGCTCCGTTATAAAAGAGACAGTCACGGCTTTACGAGACAAACAGAAATTTCTCAACATCTCACAGGCATCTCATTACTGACGCTCTCTCATCATGAGTGATCATGGTTATTTAGAGTCAGAAGCAAAATGTGGGGAGCTCTGTCTACAGGCAAGTGGAAACAAGGCATAATAAAGGAAGAGCTAGGTGTGTGAGGAAAGTGATGAAGTGGGCATATTTTAATGCTTAATTCATAAGGAAGAAAATGCCACTCAGGCAGGAATTTAACCCCTTTCTCGTTGGAAGGTCAAATAGACATGTAAACAATTATTGCTATTTCTTTCAGCGTCAATCCGCTCTATAGGGTTTGAACTTCTCTTTTGTCCCAATACTTGCATGTATTTCAAGGCTTGGTAAAGGCACCTCATAAAAGCCTTTCACATATAAAAAGGTACAAATTTCAACATCTTTAATTGTTTCTGAAAACTCATTGATTCTAAGTGGAGGAGTTATCACTTGTGATGATTCACTCCCAAGCTGCATCAAGTTTACCATTGAACTCCCAGTTGGGCATCTCAAATGAGAGATGGAATTTTGGGGGGGCCTCACACTTCAGGGGCAGCAAGGAGGGTGGCCCCGCAGTAGCTGATATTGAAAAAGACTTTAAATTCAAATAATACAGGGCACCCAGAACACACCCCAGCAGTGTCGCGCAAGCGGCAAGACTTATCTGTTCTGCAGAGGCTTGTACACAAGCCTGGAGATTTATTTGGTGATGTCACCTTCCTGTTTCTCTATTTCAGGTTGCACTCGTGTTCATTTTAACCTAGTATTGTCTGTGTACAGTTGTTGGCACAAAGGAAAGAACTGTGCGATTTGGGACTTTATATTCCTTCGTGGAGGACTTTGCATTACCTTTGAGTAAAGGGTTTGCTCAAATGAATATTTTAAGAAATAAAGGGGGAGGGAGGAGAGAAAGAGTGGTCATTGTTTCCCTGTTTTTCCTAAGTTAAAATGTTTGGAAAGTTCGTACGTTTAATGCTTATTTATATATAAATAAAAATGATAATGATATGTGAGTTTTGTTTATCTCTGGAAATAGGGTAAGGTGGAGCAGAAAAAGGTAGAATAAGGTATGATGGGACAGCCTAGCTTCACAGAGCATACGGTAGCAGGTGAGGGGACAATAGTACTAGACCGAACTCTTAAGACCTGCTAGTTCAACACAATCGTTTTGGAGCTGAGAAACTGAGCTTCAGTGAGGGAATGATCTTTGTGCAAAGACAAAGAATTGGACAGCTAGGGTTATTATATGAAAATACTACACATTTTTAATAAGAAAAACAAAAATGCAGATTTTACTTACCTGCCATTTACTAGCTGTGTTACCAGGAGAAGGTTACTTAACCTCTCTGTGGCTCATCTGTAAAAATGAGATATAATGGTCATAGGCTTGCTGGGAAAAGCAAATCAGTCAATACTTGTAAAGCACCTAGAAACAATAAGTATTTGATACATGTCAACTGTTTTTATTATTATTATTGCTGCTACTAGTGTGAAGTCAGCCAGGCCTTTCTCAAGTAAGTGAGCTTTTGTTGGTTGATGAACTGGAAAACTCAATCCACTATGGCTTGGCATGTCACAGTGGTGTAGGTGTCAACTTTGTAAGATACACTGAGGCAGAGCCTAGCTTCAGCTTGGAGCTGAACCAAGTGGGGGGTGCCTGGGGACTCTTGTCCCCATGACTAATGGTCACTTGTACTTAAAAACACACAGGTAGCAACTTTCGTGTAGCATTAAAAAACCCTCCAAGAATGCAATTGAAAACCCAAACTTTTCTTGAGTCCCAATTTTGATTTTTGGAAACCTTGACCAAGCCACTTCCATATCTGGTGTTAATAACAATCTTCACCTGAATTGTTATAAAGATTAAATGTATTTGAAAGCACTTTATGACCTATAAATTCTACAGAGAATTGTACGTTCTTAAAAACGTAATGATAAAGCAGAAACTAACACACCATTGGAAAGCAATTATACTCCAATAAAGATGTTAAAAAAACACACACACACACACAATGTATTACGGTTACAAAATGTTTCTCTTATTTTGAAATCACAGGGAAAAAAAATCATTCTTGCTTTCTTCCAGGGATTTAGCGTTGACCATGAAAGTAGGGTATATGGCCAGAATATTCATGGAAAATGTCTTCGAAAGAAAGAACACTGATCTGGGAAGCTGGGAGGTTTGGGTTCCAGCCCCAGCTTTTCCATGGACACAGCATACAGCCTCAGGCAAGTCATTTAGTCTTCCTGGCTCCCAGTGTCCTTTTCTGTAAAACACAGGGTGAATTAGATGATCTCCCCCACCTCATTCTATAATTCTAAATGTCATACGTACATTTGCATGAATCCGTGAGGAACGAAAACCTGGTAAATTTCAGAAAATTATTTAATAAACAAAATGTCTCATAAGCAATCCGAGCGATCTTGGAACTGACTCCCAAAATATTGCATACTTGTGTTTAGGCAAAGACTTCAAACCCAAGACCAACATCTTGGAACTGGGCCTCTTTTTACCACCACTCGCAATTCGCAGAAGACAGGCTGTCAGTTCCTGTGTTCACACTCATTCTGCCCTGAGGGCTCAGATCATTTTGAAGGTCTCTCATTAATTTGGCGGGGGCGGGTGCTTAGTAAACAGAAAATCATATTGCTTCTTTCAAAAATGAAATGAAAACCTGCGAACGTGTTTTACTTCTATAACAAGTTCAGCATCTCCAAATGCTTTGATAACAACTTTAGCTTTTCTCCCTCCCTCATTTCTGATTTGATCAATATAACAAATTTGCAAAGTAGTCTGGGCCCAGGAATTTGTGTGCCCATTTTACAAATGACTATGCTGGGGACAAAGAAATAAAGTAACTTGCTTTCCACTTGGAGTTGATGGTCCTCATTCTTGGACCTCCTGACTCTCACGTGAAACCCAACCCCATCTCGGAGTAACCTCCTCACTAGGGTCCACCTGCCTGCAGATCAGCCCCTGGAAATGCCTGCCTCAGTCCCCTTCACGAGCAAAAAGCTCTCCGCTTCCTTACTGCCCAAATCGTTCTCTGGGACCCCGTATAGAACTGAAGTGGTTCTCTGAATGCTTTAGCCCTTTGAAAGAACTTCTATGGAAAAATTAAATTCCCAAGATAGAAACAATGTGCTTATTGAGGACCGAATTAGACCCTGCCTCCATGCCCTGTGGTTTTGCCCTATAAATGTTTTTCCCGTAATTCACTGGCTGCTTTGGGAGAGCTGTCCAGAACCCTTTCATCAGAGTTATTTTTTCATCCTAAGATTTTGGCCATCTCTCAGTTTATTTTGAAAAAGGGGAAGGGATGAATCATGTCCTAGAAAGAAAGATCTTACAAGGTCCTCAACATTTTATATCCATGGGGTTAATTAGGAAGATTGGAGAATTATAGCCCTCTCCATTAACTGACTGAGGAGTAGACCAACTTCAAATCACAAATACAGGATTCTGAACACAAAGTATAATTTTATGGAACTCACTTTCCAGCCCCTGTGATAGCGACAAGACAGTGACATGTTTGAAGTGCCTGCCCTGCGCTTTGTTGGCAGATGGAATCCAGCAGAGTCAGAGGGCTGAGAATGAAAGATCACACAGAGATTAGCTCCACAAGGAACATGCCTGTGTTTGCATAATATTGATGTTTCCACCTTCATAATGGCTTCATTTCATTTATCCCCAAATTAAGTGGCAGAGACAGCTACTCCTGGTGGCACACGTGGTTCCATTGCTTCTTCTGCTGGACTTGTGAGAAGGGCATTGTTGCTTTCCTTCTGGCCACTGAAGCAACATAAACACAGCTCCCAATCTTGGGCCCACTTTTCACTTAAGATGGAAGATACTGGCAGCCATACACATCCCTTCACCTAATACAGGTCCACAAATAGTAAGAACCTACTGTGGGCAAGGTGGTGTGTTAGGTGCCTCAGGGGACCAAAATCTGAGCTCAGTCAAGTGAGTGATGGCTGGGACGGGATTGTGGCGGGCTGGCGACAGGGGAGATGAGTCTTCAAATTACTGTTTAGAATCAAAGGTTTTATAACAAAAGCATACCTAATGATCAAACACAACAAACTGGTCCTATCAGACTAGGGACCATATCTCTTTTGAAATATCCTTGCATCCCACTCTGGTGCTTTTAAAAAGAATTTTGGTTTTTTTTTGCGGTACGCGGGCCTCTCACTGTTGCAGCCTCTCCTGTTGCGGAGCACAGGCTCCGGACACGCAAGCTCAGCGGCCGTGGCTCATGGGCCCAGCCACTCCGTGGCATGTGGGATCTTCCCAGACCAGGGCATGAACCCGTGTCCCCTGCATCGGCAGGAGGACTCTCAACCAGTGCACCACCAGGGAAGTCCCCTCAAATTTTTTTAAGCAAAGGGAAGAGAGGTATCTTGAGGGTTCAGAAAAAGGATGGTTCTTAGGGGGATAAGTAATGGTTTCATGAAGAAAGTGGCACTGGAAATGAGTTCTGAAGGTTGAGTAGATTTTAAATAAATGGGTAAAATAATAACAAATATATATATATATATATATATATAATGCACAATATTTTTTGGCCGTGCCGCATGTTATCTTGGTCCCCCAACCAGGGATCGAACCCGTGGTCCCTGCAGAGGAAGCGCAGAGTCCTAACCACTGGACCACCAGGGAATTCCCAAGGCACAATTTTAAATGGCATTATTTCATATATCACCTTACTTCTTAAGACAAAGAGAGGAGGTCCCTCCATGTAGGAAGCTCACCAGGAGAAAAGGCAAGGGTCTGGGAAGCACCAGACATTTGAAGGAACCAGCAAATACTTTTGCATGCACATGCCAGACCTTTAGTGAGCACCTACTATGTTCCAGGTGGGCAGCGTAGGTGATACAAGGATTCTGAGGCACAGAGGTCTGCCTCCGAGTGTCATGCAGCCTGGAGAAGAGGTTGACGTAGTTGCCTCAGACCGTATGTGTCAGGTGGAAGCAGGAGATAAAGGTGGGAGGCTACCTCAGGACCAGTGAAGAGGGTCTTTAAAACTAGGCTAATGGGGTTGTACTTATTTCAGTGGCAAGAGAGGATTATTAAAGATTTGGGGCTGAGGAGATAGGACCTGGGTTGAATATATGATTCATTTAGTGCAAACGCATAGGATTCATTCAGAACACGAAGAAATGAGGAAGAAAAACTAGTTGAGAAATGGAGGCAAAGGTCCCAGGCAAGAGATAATAGGGCTCTGAATATGGTAGCGCTAAAGAGGGGTAAAGAGAATGAAAAAAAAAGAGGGACTCAGCTAAAGTAAACAGTGTAGGACATTGAATTGTTTGAAAGGAACAGGACATGTTTGATATGGGCCATACTGAGTTTGGAATGCTAGCGGGATGCAGAGAGGAGGCGTTTAGCCCACAGCTGGACAGTTGGGTCTGCGGCATTTAGGTGCTGGCCAGAAAGATACGTTTTGGTACTATCCACAAGGGGGTGACTGAGAAGGCCATGGGATTGAACAAGATAGCTGAGGTAGCATGTATAGAAGGGAGAGGAAGAAAACATTCCCGGGGAATATGTACGTCGATCGGGTAGAGGTAGAAAGAGGAGCACGTGAAGAAGACAGGAGACAAGAGATAATGCAGCGCCAGGGAACGCAAAGCAGGAGAATGTTTAAAAGGGGACGTATCAAGAGTCAGATGCTAAGGAGAAGCCGGGAGGTATAGACTGAGTTGGGATGAGCCACAGGATCTAGTGCTTGGGGAGGGCAGAGTGGGTCACTGGCTGCCTTTGAAAAAGAAATTTCAGTGAGGATGAGAACAGAAAAGTCAGCCCTCATCAGCAGAAAGTGAGCGAGTGGAGAGAAGGAAGGAGACTTTAGAAGACGGATGGAGGGACGGAGAATGAAGACAAGCATGAGGAGGGGAGGAGTGATGGGCAAGGGGGCCAACGAATCAGGTGTGCAGATGGAGGGGTGAAGTGGCAAGGAGAAGGGTGCATACGGCCAAAGGCAAGTTGGAAAGAAGAAAGCATGAAGGGGACAGTGAAAACACAAAGCCTCTCTCCCTAGACAGTCTCGCCCATTCCGAAAGGCACAATTACCACCTCTCCCTGGGATGACTCACACATTTCTATCTCCCGCCCTAACCTCTTCCTGAGCTCCTGATCTATATGTAATATGATCTAATAGACACCTCCACCTGGGTTCAGGAAGGCACCTCAAAATGAACTGGCCCGAGTCAAATGCATGGTTTTTCCTCCAAGCCACATCACTCTTCCCTTCTCAACACACGGCATCTTTGTCCACCGAATTGCCAAAGTCGGAAACGTAGAACTTATCTCAGCATCTCAATTGCTCTCAAACCCCTCACCACCACTAAAAGGTTTTAATTTGTCTCCCCAAATCCACCTTTGCCCCCATCTAACCTCTATACTACAGGAAGGGTGACTTTTCCTAAACGCAAGTCTGATCACATCCACCCCTGCCTGGAGCCTCCAGTGGCTTCCTGTAGGGCAGGGCCAGAACCTGACTTGCCTCCCTGGGGCTGCAGCCTGTCCCTGCTCACCTCCTGGCCTCGCCTGGCGCTCTCCCTAGCCTGCACACCCAGCCACACCACCTCTCTTCACTTCCACCTCTGTGTCCCACACATGCTGTTCCACCTGCCTGGCATCACTTCACGCCATTCTTTCCACCTGCTGAACTCCTATTTCAAGCAAGACGGGAGACAGTATAGCCGAGTGGTTAGGACTCCAGACTTTGCAATCAAACTGAGTTCCAATCCCCATTCTTCTACTCACAGCTGGATGATCCTAAACAAATTATTGTCTCCAAGCCAGAGTTTTCTCACCTATATGTTAACATGAGTCCATAACACACACACACACACAAATCCATATAAAGCACTAAAATCTGGACCTTTTACATAGGAACCACTTGGTAAACATCAGTCAATTGTATTAATGTTCTTTCCAAGTGTGGGTCAGTCCTCCCTTCCTGGAGATGCCTCCCGTGACCAGGTCACTGCCCCCCGCCATCTACGGTCTCAGCCCCCTTGCACCCTTCCTTCCTCGTACCCATCACAGATTTAATGTTGCATTTACCATGAGATTTTTAGATCATGTCTGTGTTCTCCACCAGGCTGAAGGCTCTTTGAGACTCTGCCTCCTTTGTTCATGCAAATAGCCCAGCCCCTAGCATGCCACCGCCAAAGTAGACACTCAACCAATACCTGTCCAGTGAATGAATGAATGAACGAGGAAACAGACATGGCCCAGCTGTGGTTAGCGTGTGCAAGGGTTGGCACATTCAGCTCATCAGCTATGCAACAACCCAGTATTTTGTCACTTGGCCATTTCATCCTCGCTTTAGGGAGGGCCAGATAAGCAGTGTGTCATCTCATCTGTGAGTAACAGTACACTGTTATTAGCCATATGGTGAGTCTGGGGTAAAATCCATATTTGTGCAAGCCTCATTGATCAAGGACATTTGGTAATCCATGGCTGAGGCAGATGATGACAAGGATGATCATCTCATAATTAAAAAGGCTTATGAATATTAGCACATTAAGTCCCAGAACACATTGGTCAAGTGGAAAGGAGAGAACAGAAGCTCCTGAAGGCCATCTTGTGTGTCAAGTGAGAAACACTGAGGGAGAGCCATCTCCCTGGCTCCCTTTAGCCCATCTTAATTTTCTGTGTTGTAGATACAAACACAGATGTAGAACTGGACCCCTCGCCGGGATGTGACTTCTGCAGCTTTCTGACTGTGAACTGTGACTTATGGGCTCGTGAGGTAGGTCCCATCCTCCCTTCCTTTCACGTCATCTTCCCTCTGGATGTCTTCTGAGGAAAACATTTTATTCTAGGGAATATTTTCTGAAGAATTCTCTTGGTGTCTGCTGTTGGGCACATACTAAATCCATGGGAAATTCTATACAATCCTGGACAAACCTTTTTGAAGAAACCCATTATTTCCCAGAAATTCTAGTATAAAAGCACATTAGGGCTTCAAAATGCAAAGTGACGGGGAAAAAAGGCTTATGTAACATTAGAAGCAAAAACCTCATTGTAAAGTCACGTTTACGCTAAGGTTGTAACTATATGAAAATTAGATAATATATTGACAGTAACTGGGGGGAAACTTTAAAACAGCTGGTTTTTAGAATGGCAAGATTAGAGATATGTTTTCTTTCCCTTTTTTTCTTGCTTGATTTCTGTTGTTGCTATAGTACTGTTTGTACAATACACAGTTGTCAGCTAAAAATTTATATTATGCTTAAAATATGGTGGAAAATCATAATCACTTGTAGTACAGACATTAAAAATTATACCCCGGGCTTCCCTGGTGGTGCAGTGGTTGAGAGTCTGCCTGCCGATGCAGGGGACACGGGTTCGTGCCCCGGTCTGGGAAGATCCCACATGCCGCGGAGCCGCTGGGCCCGTGAGCCATGGCCGCTGAGCCTGCGCATCCAGAACCTGTGCTCCACAATGGGAGAGGCCACAACAGTGAGAGGCCCGCGTACCGCAAAAAAAAAAAAAAAAAAAAAAAAAAAAAAAATTATACTCCACCTTAAAGTTGAATATGGAAAATATGGAGCTATTCTACCTTATCTTTTAAAACTATTACTTACTCTACAAAACAAAATGGGAACATCTTCTAGCATAGTTCTTAAAATTGGCAGAAACGAATTTCATTTATCTCTTTCAGCATCACGGAAACAGCCTCAAAATTTTTATTTTCTTCAATGAGAAATGATAGAACATAATAAATTTTTACTAAATTTTCTGTCTGATTATCTAGTAGACAAGAAAACCTGTCTAGAGAAACTACACTATGTTTGAGGAATCCTTCGTAGGGCAGAAAATGCTTCAGCGTATATTTGTCTCGTGACTACAAATGCTTAAAGAGAGAATGCTTGCTGGGTGCTGACAGCCAGAGTTGAATCACTGAATTACAGGTCTGCAAATTCAACTCAGAAAATAACCACAAAGTCTCCTGTTTCTTAACCCTTCTGTTTATTCCGTGCTTCATTCACAGGGACCTATTTCCTGTAAACAACACAATGTAGGGTTAGGATAAATCTCACACTGAAGGGGCATTTCCTTCTGTCCAGAAATTTCCACTTGCTTCTTAAATGAACTGATTCCTATCCCTAAGAACTGGCTGCCTTTGCCCTCTGGAATGCCATTAAGAGGTTAAGAGGGCCTGTGGCTAGTTTAGACTTTATCTGTCTTAGAACTCAGGTCTCTCCTGTGTCCCTTCCATGCAAGTCAGTCCAACAAAAATGTATCCAGCTGAGTGACTTCCCAGAGCTGTTGAGTCAACAGGCTCTACCAGGAGGCTATGGAAACACCTTATTGGCCCTTGAATGCTGCCTCTCACCCACTGGTTAGTTAGCTCGGTTCATGCTGGACTTCTAAATAGTTCAATCCAGAATCAGCTGGACTGCGTGTTCCTAACTTTCCTCTTCACATGACTGCTTATATGTGGTAAAAGTTATCAGCTGCGAAAACAAATAAGTCCAGTGCTACAATAACAAGTGATCTGCTGACCAACAAATGAACGACTCAATACTGGTAAGTTGATTGCCACACTAAAGTTCATGAACTTGATTCTGGAGGCAAGGGGGACCACAGAATGATTTTTAAGAACAGGGATAATGTAACCTGGGTTTAAGATAGGAACTAAACCTAGAGGCTAGAGGAAAATAAACTGGAGAGTGTAGAGATTGGCTGGAATCAGGAAATGAAGAAGAAGCAACTGGAATAGCTGAACTGGCTCAAACCAAGGCAATGACGACAGGCATAGAAATCAAATAGATAACAGAGTAAAAATGGATCAAATGATGCAACAGATTTGATGCAGATTAATGAAGAAAAACACCTGTCCAGACAGAGTTAAGAAGACACTAAGTTTTTAGCCTAGGTTATTGAGTTGTTGATGATGTCATTAATACAGCTGAGGAACCAAAAGGAAAGGTTTGGGGGATGAGACAGTGAACTTCTGGTTTTAGGCCTGACAGTTTTAAAGTGTCTGGGGCATATCCATGAGGATCACTCTAGCAGGCCATAAAGATATGCCAGGGCGGGCTCCCCTGGTGGCGCAGTGGTTGAGAGTCCGCCTGCCGATGCAGGGGACACGGGTTCGTGCCCCAGTCTGGGAATATCCCACATGCCGCGGAGCGCCTGTGAACCATGGCCGCTGAGCCTGAGCTTCCGGAGCCTGTGCTCCGCAAGGGGAGAGGTCACAACAGTGAGAGGCCCACGTACCGCAAAAAAAAAGATATGCCAGGGCTACACACTTTGTTTAGAATAGAAAGGTCAAGAGTAAAAACACAAAGATCGCCAAGTAAATTCACTGTAATCTGAGTTTTTCTGAATATCACAATACATGGGTAAAGAAATATTAGTAGGGTCAGTTGCTTTTTTAATCCATAAACACTCTTTTTATTTTTTTAAAGATGTGTTATATTTCTGTTGTAAGAACAGGGAGTAAAAATAGGAAGCACATGGTGAAAATCTCTAGTTTTTGTCATTGTTGTTTTAATTAAAGCCTTCAATCCTAGATAGGAAAAAAAAAAAAGATATGCCAGGGCTAGAAAAGCACGTAACAGTATAGACTTTGAAATTAAACCTTACTTCTGCCACTTAGGTTGAGTGGCCTTGGATAAGATATTTAAACTTTTTTTGTTTTTTTTTTTTTGTTTTTTTTTTGTTTTGCATTACGCGGGCCTCTCACTGTTGTGGCCTCTCCCGTTGCGGAGCATAGGCTCCGGACGCGCAGGCTCAGCGGCCGTGGCTCACGGGCCCAGCCGCTCTGCGGCATGTGGGATCCTCCCGGACTGGGGCACGAACCCGTGTCCCCTGCATCGGTAGGCGGACTCTCAACCACTGCGCCACCAGGGAAGCCCGATATTTAAACTTTTGAGCCTCTAGTTTCTTATCTGAAAAATGAAGATAATAATTACATTATAGAATTGTTATGAATATTAAAGAAGATCATGCATGGAAAGCACTTACAATGTCTGAAACATAGTAGGAACTCAAAAAAAGTATCTATCCTTGAACGCCTGCAGTAATCTCTTCCTGTTCTCCCTGTTTCATCCTTTACCTTCCTCAGTTCACCTCTGCGTGGCAATCACAGAGATCTTGTTATAATAAAAATGAGCATCCCATCACCCCTCTGCTAAAAAACCTCTAAGTACTCAGCATTCCTATCCTCCAACATGACACTCTTGTCCTAGCCTCAGGGCCTTTGCATTTGCTGTTCCCTCTGCCTGGAGTGCTCTTCCCCAGATTTCTCAAGCTGGGCTCTTTTATATCCTTCTGCTATTAGTTTACCAGACACCATCTCATGGAAGCCTTTTGATAATCCTTTCTTCATCCACCCTAAGCACTCTACATATTCTTACTCTGTTTTTATTTTGTCTGTAGAAAATTAGTATTTGAAATGAAAAATTCGTGTATATGTTTACATTTTCTGTCTGTTCTCCCTCTTCAATAAGAATGTGAGTTTCTTGACAGCATGTCTGTCTTATTCTCCACTATAACCAGTTCCTGGCACACAGTAGGATCTCCATAAATAATTGTTGAATGAATGAATGAATACATATGGAAGTATATGGATCCTTAAATATAAAACATGCATTTCTTCCCCAGTAAGATTGAACAGTCTAACTCAGAAACATAATCCTATGATGTTGAGTTACTCTAGCCTGAGTGCTTCACTGACGGAAGCCAATTAACCTCTCTGGCCCCCATTGTCCTTCTCATTATGAAAGGGCCAACAATTGTCACTCTCCTGCCAAAGGCAGATGTAGTGAAGAATAAGCAAGATGAAATCTGGCCAGCGCCTGGAGTTTTACAAGAGGTAGACGCTCTACTTAACTGTTCAACCCACAGTAAACATGACAGGCACAGGCCAAAACGACAGAATCAAAATCCCCAAAGTCACATCAAGTCACTGGACTACAAATCCCCAAATGGCCCTCAAACAATAGTCTGTCAGAATTTCTACCAAGCTACAGGATCACAATTCAGTGTGGCAGTTCCTGAAATATTATGAAAAACAAGGCCACCCCCCTAATGGATTAGTGATCACAAAGAAAATGTAAAATGCCTTCTGCCACAGCATGGTTAACACCCCAGTTCCCAAGCTCTTGGCTTCCCTTTCTCCATGGACAGCACCCATCAATGCCCCTCAGGTGCCCCAGAGCCCACTGCAGGTATTCAGCCAGCACCCCTTAGGAGCTTACTCTCAGAAAACCTTTTCGAGATCCACCCAACCAAACTGAAGGAAATAGTTTAGTCTTGAGCTTTATTTCAAGTTCAGCAAATGAAAGTTGGCTTTATAAGTCTAGGATAATGACTCAGCTCAGGACCACTCTGATGTAAGCAGCATCCCTCTGCAGTTACAAACCCATTGCTGTCTGTGAAGTCTCTGTTAGAACAAGGGAATCCAGAAAGCTCATCACACCTGGTGTTGGGATTAAGAAAATGGATTTTGCTTTTTTTTTTTACTTGGGTGCTCCCAGGGTTTTCTTGATTTTGTCTTCACTTGCCAGTTGTGTAACTTCAGGCAAGTTATTCTAAATCCTCAGGGGCTTCAGTTTTCAATTTATACAATGAGGATAAGAACGCCTATCTTAGTGGGTTGTGGTAGAGGAGATGAAGGAGATAGAGTAAAATGCTAAGCATACTCAATGAATGCTAGTTATTATTGTTAATCAGTAGGTAATAATTAATTGTCAATAAAAATATCTGAATTATTGTTATTTATTTTTTATTCATCCAGCAAATATTTACTGAGCATCTACTTGATGCCCAGCATTGTGGTAAGTGCTGGCTATGCATCAACAAACATGGGAGACTGACCCCTGCCCTCGTGCAGGCAACAGATTTGTAAATAGACAGTTACAGGATGGTGAAATAAGTGCTACATGGGGATGGTTCAGAGTGCAGTGAGAACACCTGAAGGACATCAGACATGGGGTAGGGGGTCATGGAAGTCTTCTTGGATGAAATGTTGCTTAAGCTATATCCCGAGAATGTCTCCCAAAGGTTGGAGGAGATAGAGCAAAGAAAATCCTATGCAGAAGAAACACTCTTTACAGATGCTCAAAGAATAGAGAGCAAGGCATTTTCAAGTTGCTGAAAACAGGTTTGAGCAAGGCATATTAGGCTGATAAAGGTCCTAGTAAGTCCTTGTTAAAGAGTTGCTGTCTTAATCTGAGTGCCTTGGGGAACACGGTAAGATTTTAAGCCAAAGAGTGGCATGGTTGCATTTGTATTTTAGAATGATCACTCTGGCTGCTGTGTGAAGAATAGATCTAGGCAAAGAAACCATTATGAGTCCATGAATCAAAAAAATATTCCACAAGGCTATGGAGAAGTGGTCATATTCCAGGGCCATTTAGAACAATGACGGGACATGACAATTGATAGAGTGAGGGAGAGGGAGGGGAGGAAGATGATGCCAGGTTAAATGGTGGTACCAGTCACTGAGATAGGATACACAGAGGAGGAACAACTTTTGGATGTTCAGTACAGAATAAGCTGAGTTTGAAAGGCCTGCAGGACTCTTGGCTTGTGGGGGGCGGGGCATAGGTGTGGATATTCAGCAGCACAGCTACCTTCCTTTAGTACTGACTCACTGCCACTATGATCCAGCCTCATAGGACTTCTCTTCCTCAAATACACCAAGCTCATTTCCACTTGTAGGCCTCTGCATCTGCTGTTCTCTGCAGCGGGGATCCTCTTCCCTCAGATGGCCAGATGCCTGGCTCCTTGTAACTCAGATGTCAACTCAGACATTACCTCCATCGAGGGGTCTTCTCTGACCGCCCAGCCTAAACTCTTCCCAAAGTCACTCTCCATCACTCCATCCTAAGTAACATCATCACTGCCCTGGTAAGTGATAACTATTGGAAATTATCTTGTTCTTTTATTCATTTACTTTTTACGTTTGTCACCCACACTCTAGAACTGTTGTCCAATACCATAGCCACACGTGGCTTTGTAAATTTAAATAAATTAAAATTAAATAAAATTTGAAAATTCAGTCCCTCATGTGCACCAACTACATTTCAAAGGCTAAAGAGTCACATGTGGCTAGTGGCTACCATATTGGGCAAGACAGATATAGAACATTTCCATTATTG
Source organism: Mesoplodon bidens (assembly GCF_964165515.1). NCBI lineage: Eukaryota > Metazoa > Chordata > Mammalia > Artiodactyla > Ziphiidae > Mesoplodon > Mesoplodon bidens. Next base: position 49,612,473 of record NC_138167.1, read on the forward strand.
CAGAAAATTCTAATGGACAGCTCAGCTCTGGGAAGCAAGTTCCATGTGGCCAATGCTTCCATATCCCCAGAGCCTAGAAGAATGTTTTCTAAACTGTAGGCCATGTTTCATTTGAGGATTGGGAAATTTAGTAGATAGTAACCAGTATAAGTTTGTGAAATAGAATAGAAAATAACAAAGCATATCACATTAAACATAAGAGTAAGAATCTCTGAAGGAAAATTTGTTTGTATGTATGTGTGTCCTAGTGGCATTATAAATTGTATTTCTTATTGTATGTCACAGTCCAAAAAACCTTGTACATAGTACCTGTAATATAGTATGGGCTCAAATTATTTTTTGAAATTTCTGTTGAATCAATCAATAAAACGTTTTATAGTTTATCTGAAGACTTTGACTCCCAACTCACACCCCAGTGAAGTGGGAATTATTACGCCTATTTTAAAGTCGAGAAAATGGAGGTTATGAGAGTTAAATGACTTGTCCAGTTGACAAAACTTAAAAGGGTTGGAATTAAGTGTCAAATCTGGATCTGGCTGACTCTATATACTATGGTTTTAACCAGGGATGTGGCTGGCTTCCATAATGGGAGAAGAGACGAGAAGCTTGGAGAGGACTGGGAGGGAACCTGGCGTTGGGAGATGAGCCAAGGAGGAAGAGTCTGGAAGACAGAGAAGAGCCTCAAGTAGGAAGAGGGAGCCTGTTGGGAAGGAGGGAGTGGTGGACGCTACAAAGGGGTCCAAACTTCAAGGAAGATGGAGCCTGCAAATTTTAGTAAAGTTATCAGGGAAGAGGTTGTTAAAGACTTTAGCAAGAGTGCTTTCAGTGAAGCAGTGGGTTCAGAACCTACCACTGAAGGCTGAAGAGGAAATGAGAGGCGAACTACGCTTCCGCTGGCTGGGAGGAAATGAGGTGCAGTCGAGGCAGAGTTACTGCTGAGTTATTTTCAAAATAGGACCTTGTGAGCACGATAATATATTGATGCGAAGGGAGAGGTTGATATAAAGAGAGAGTTCCTGAGTGTACAGGAGGGGATGAAATCCAGGGAAGAGATGGAGAGATAGCTCTGGATAAAGGGAGGACTGTCCCTCTGATTTAACAAGGAGGAAAGGGAGGGTCGAGAAATGGGTCAGAGACAAACTAGAAGCAGGAGGTTGCCGGAGCTTCTCCCCACTGGTCTCTACCCTCTGGGAAACAGGAGAAGTGCTATGAATGAAGAGCAGGAAAAAAAGCGTGGAAAGAGTATTTTCTTAAATTTATTTTTATTGAAGTATAGTTGATTTACAATGTGCTCATTTCAGTGATTCAGTTATACATATACATGTATCTATTCTTTTGGAAAGGGTATTTTAAAAAAATAAACAACAAGATTTTATCGACATTCACATGTGCATAAACCCTCAAAAACCTGTTCCTAGTTCTCCTAAATCAGAAAGCCAAAACTTCCCTCCATCACAGTGCCCTGAAGGAGAGATACTATAAAATGTTGAGAGAAGGGTACTCTGATCAGGTGAAATGGTTGACAGGGCTGACCCAGAAAGCAGGAATGGGGGGCAGCACAAAGGGGCCCCGTGGAAGCCGCAGCCTGTGAACGGTCAGTGACACCAGTCAGCAAACTTCCTGGAAATGCCTGGACAGTCTCTGACTCTAATTGAGCTGTTTAACACATCAGATTTGAGCAGTAAGAACCTGACCTCATTCCTCCCGAGAAAACTAAACGCTGAAAGAAACAAACCTCCAGCAGAGAGCAGAAGAAAAATATAATCAAGGTAGCCATTGTTGTGGGATTTAGACCCTCAAGTATATAAAAATCTAAACTAAACTTGTACCCTTTTTGCACCCTCCTTTTGCCTTATGCATTCATTGAAAGTTTCCAATCTTGCACTTATAGGTACCTAAGATGATGTTAGTATTCCAAGGTTTGTTTAAAGTTAGAGAAACATAAGCCCTCCGTATTATAAAATCTCAGTTCACTCTACCTCCTGAGTCGGGAAAAAAAACATTTTGTTGCCTACTGGGTGTTTCTTTCCTGTCTGCCTCCTTCACTACTCTCACTGCACGCTTCACTTCTGGTCACCAAATGTGTGGGAGGTTTTACCCACACCAAGCGCTTCTCCATGACACCAGCTGGGTATCCTACAACTTAATTATGACTCTGTCTACCTGGGGAGGCATCTGATCCCACATGCTACTAGCTCAGTCCCAGCAGACTGTCCCCCACTTTAGAGGGCTAGAGTGAGTCCAGATTGTCACCTGTGCTTCTGACCAATGGGCTATAGACCAAATGCTCTCACAGCCCCTCCTCAGGTTTGATTAATTTGCTAGAGCAGCTCACGGAACTCAGGAAAACAGTTTACTACATCTACCGGTTTATTAAAAAAGGAAATAATAAAGGATACAGATGAACATCCAGATGGAAGAGATGCACAGGGCAAGGTATGTGGGAAGGGGTGTGGAACTTCCGTGCCCTCTCGGGGGGTACCATTCTCCCCACGCCTCCACCTTTTCACCAGCCTGGAAGCTCTCCAAATCCCCTACTATTGGGATTTTATGGAGGCTTCCTCCTGTAAGCATAAGCAATTCTTAACTCCATTTCCAGCCCCTCTCCTCTCTTTGGGTGGTGGGGTTGAAAAATTCCAAGCTTCTAACCATGGCTTGGTCTTTCTGGTGACCAGCCCCCATCCTATCACTTAGGAATTTACAAGGATTTTAGGAGCCCTGTGTCAGGGATGTAGTGAAAGACCAAATATTAGAACAAGAGATGCTTCTAGTGCTCTTATCACCTAGGAAATTACAAGGGTTTTAGGAGCTCTGTGCCAGGAACTGGGACAGAAACCAATATATACATTTTCTATTATCTCACACCCTCAAAAACTTGTTTGGAGTTGTCCTAAATCAAATTTTAAAAACTTCCTCCATCATTGTGTAGTGAGAACAGCATTCAACAATCAGATTGGCAAAGATCAAAATATTAGAAAATACTATGTTGGCAAGTATTTATAGAAACAGACACATTCCTGCATTGGTGGTGGGAATATAAATTAGCATAACCACTTGGAAAGCAATTTGACAATAATCACTAAAATTGAAAGTTCACATATTGCTCAAACCAGCTGTTGACTCACAGATATTTATCTCACAACTGTATTCCCACAGGTGAAAATGCACCTTTGTTTGTAATATCAAAAGATTGGAAATGACATAAATGCCTTTCCATGGAAGACTCAGACAATTTTTTATGTATTGAGATGGATAGATCTCCAAAATATAGTTAAGGGGGAAATAGTATAGTTCAGAACAGTGTATAGAGTATGCTACCATCTGTATGAAAAGAAAAAAATGTATTTATATATACATATACTTATCATCTGTATAAATATATATACACCATATACATATATATGTATATGTTTGTAAATATGTAACAGAACTCTAAAAAGATATATATATATAAAGTAACAGTAATTGGGAGAGGAATTTGATGGCTAGAAGATAAAGGAAGATTTGCTCTTCAATATCTCTACGTGGATGTTTTGAAATTTTGTATTGAAGTATAGTTGATGTACAATATTATATAAGTTACAGGTGTAAAATATAGTGATTCATAATTTTTAAAGGTTATACTCCATTTATAGTTACTATAAAATGTTGGCTGTATTCCCTGTGTTGTACAGTACATCCTTGAGCCTACCTTATACCCAATAGTTTGTACCTCCCACTCTCCCACTCCTATATTGCCCCCGCCCACTGATAACCACTAGCTTGTTCTCTACATCTGTGCATCTGCTTCTTTTTTTGTTATATTCACTAGTTTGTTTTATTTTTTAGATTCCACATACAGGTGATATCATACAGTAGTCGTCTTTCTCCGTCTGAGTTATTTCACTTAGTAGAATGCCTTCCAAGTCTATCCATGTTGCTGCAAATAGCAAATTTTCACTCTTTTTTATGGTTGAGTAGTATTCCATTGTGTGTGTGTATGGCACATCTTCTTTACCTGTTCATCTGTAGATAGACACCTAGGTTGCTTCCGCACCTTGGCAATTGTAAATAACAGTGCTGTGAACATTGGGGTGCAGGTACCTTTTCGAATTAGTGTTTTGGTTTTTTTTTTTTCGGTTATACACTCAGGATTGGATTTGCTGGGTCATATGGTAGTTCTATTTTTAGTTTTTTCAGAAATGTTCATATTGTTTTCCACCACGGCTGCACTAATTTATATTCCCACCAACAGTGTACAGGGGTCCCTTTTCTCCACATCCTCGCCAACATTCATTATTTGTGTTCTGTTTGATGATAGCCATTCTGATAGGCATGAGGCGATATCTCATTGTGGTTTTGATTTGCATTTCCCTGATGATTAGCGATATAGAGCATCTTTTCATGTGCCTGTTGGCCATCTGCAAGTCCTCTTTGGGAAAATGTCTATTTAGGTCTTCTGCCCATTTTTAAGTCAGGTTGCTTGTTTTTCTGATGTTGAGTGGCATGAGCTGTTTATATTTTTTGGATATTAACCCCCTTATTGGTCATATCACTTGCAAATATTTTCTCCCATTCAGTAGGTTATCTTTTCATTTTGTCAATGGTTTCCTTTGCTGTGCAAAAGCTTTTAAGTTTAATCTGGTCCCATTTACTTATTTTTGCTTGTATTTCCTTTGCTTTAGGGGACCGATCCAAAAAAATATTGCTAGATGTTTTGAATTTTTAACAGGTGCTAACCAATTAAAATTATCAATGTCCAGCGAACTAAACAAGAATACCACCAACTCTTATAAACATAAAGCTCACTTAACACTGTATAAAACTATAGGAAGGGCTTTCCTGGTGGCGCAGTGGTTGAGAGTCCGCCTGCCGATGCAGGGGGATGCAGGTTCATGCCCCGGTCTGGGAAGATCCCACATGCCGCGGAGCGGCTGGACCCGTGAGCCATGGCCGCTGAGCCTGCGCGTCCGGAGCCTGTGCTCCGCAACGGGAGAGGCCACAACAGTGAGAGGCCCGTGTACCACACACACACACACACACAAAAAAAAAAAAAACTATAGGAAGTCTGATCAGTGATCAGTTGGAATCACCTCCAAAAGATTAGAGCCCAAAATATGGAAGCCTGAAGTTCATCTCTAATTATGAATTCTGGCTGAGCATTACAACTTAACGTTCTTGTGAGTGCAGAAAACACATATGTGCAGTGACCAATAGCCCCACTGCTCCTGGTGAGCAGACTAGAACAATTCAAGTAGCTGATCTACAAGTCAAGGATGCTTCCTTGCCAGCCACCATTATGTGACTCTGGCTTACTTCCAATCTCAATTGAAAATTAATTTTTTAATGATTTGAATAAATATAATCACAAAAAGTAAAACAATCAAAGGAAAAAAAAATCCCCACATTGTCCTGAGCCAAACTAGAGGAGCATTTCCTCTGGCCCACTCAAGGAGAAGCCAAAATAGCCTCTGAATTATTTTTGAGTCTGATTAAAACCTCGCTCCCAAGACGGTACTTAGGCCCCTTTGTGAACTGTTTGTCATCACAGAAATCTGGCACTTTATGTCCAAGACAAGGATTAATATGATTCCCAAGTAAACCTCACAGTGACCTTCAACCACACTTACTCAAGTTGAATGATTTGCAGCACTGGTTTCACTGTTGTAAAACACACTTGACTGTTTATAAGACAGGGAAGTGATTTCTTTTCTTGCCTTTTCTCCTCCAGCAGTTACATTATGAGGTGGCTGTTTCCCCCGGCTGCTGGGCTCTGTATCTCCACCCCTCGAGCAGCAGTTCCCTGTGCTACAAACACCTAGAGGCTGGCTTACTACAAAAGAGGAACTTCTGTTTGGTAAGAGAGTCGTAAGAACAGACTTTAGGCCACGCACTAGACGCTAGTGTTCATCACTGCCACAAAGGCAATAGTAGAATGCAGGTAGTTTGACGAAGTTAAATACAAACTTATTTTGGTAAAATTCAGTACCTTGGACTCTAGGTCATAGGTGAACAATGAGGCTATGGGCCCAGCACACATGTGGCAGGCAATTTCCTTTTCCCTTATAATTCTAATAATTTATCTTACTGAGCTGTAGTGACACCTCTATTTTCTCATCTAAAAAATTAAGCCTGGACTACCTATATTAGGGTTGTAGTGAAATTCAGTTTACTGTGCCTAACGCCATGTAAATTCTGGTAGAAGTAGCTCATAAAAATAAATATCTTTTAAAAATTGTAGGCAAAAATAGAAAGTAGAAAATATGTCGTTTTGTGTATCACAAAATTTTATAGCTAGAAAAAACAACTATACTCACAAATACCTACGTAGTGATTTTTTCCCCTCATTTGCTTGCACATTTACATTCTTTTCTACCATTAAACAAGAAAAAAAATTATCCCTGGATACTTCCCAAAGCGGATGCATTTTTTTTCTTGCCTGGTGTAGAGCCAATAAAGATTAAACTGGTGTCCTTGGACAAGCACTTCAGGATGCCAGTTTCCTCTTCTGTAAAATAAGAAAACTGGACAAGTAAGTCCTTCTGAAACCATAGCGTGTTCTGGAATCACCTGGGGACCAGGTATCTTGGCCATTGTAGTAGGGTCTATGCGGTTACATTTTTTTTTTCCAACTCCCCAAGAGGTTCTGATGCCCACCAAGTTAGAGAATCGTTAAATTCAGTGACCTCTGGGTCATTTCTGGCTCTAACAATTATTAATCTTTTTTAAACATACTTGCTCTGTGTATATAGACAATTTCATAAAAATGCAAAACAGCAACCATACACACGCTTTGGGGACATTTCTTTTCTCTCTTCCGTTTTCTTGAGGCTTCTTCTGCTGCTCAACCTGTTCTACCCATAACAGTCACCCTCCTCCCACAGGACTCCATGTGAACCCTCTATCAATGATCTTAATACATCAAGCAGAGGCCTGCCTGGTCCCTTATTCTAGATTTAGGATGCTGACTCCCAAGCCTTAAGTGTATTTTTTAAAATCTAACTGAAAATATCAATGATATGCCAGTTCTCTGTCTCCTCTCATTCTGTCTCGCTTGCCGTCATCCAAGTAACCTCATGGAAAAGCAGTTGCTCCTTCACAATCATAGTTGTCTTTGCTTCTGCATCTCCTGAGCCCCACTCAGTGCTTAGCTGGCACATGGTATTGTTTGTTGACTGACTAACTGGCTTTGGAAAAAGAGAAATTTCCATCTTTGCTCCTGATTGTTTTGTGACTCGGTGAGTCATTGTCTTTACTGAATAGACAGGAGTAAGAATGTCAGAGATGAATGAAGGCTGCAAAGGAGATGGAGAGCCAGAACCCAGAGTCTCCCATGATTCCATCTCTCTCAATTCACAGGCAAAAGATTTTGACTCTGAAACTGGACATTGTGTATATAAAAAGAAGCAGCAGAAATAACAACTGCCTTCAAACTAGGTAAATAGATCAGACCCAAATCGAAGTACATACTAGGTGGCATCTCATAAAAGTTTTTTACCTTCAATTTAATTTGACTGTATTTTGTTAAATGTTTACATTTGGCAAGAAATTAGTAAATATTTTACTGATAGGTGGATTATCTGCATGGGACTGGAATCTGATTATTTCCTTTGGCGAATCTCTATGAATGGGAAGTTGAGATATGACTGTGCACCCTACGTCCCCCACACTGTATTAGTGGTCCCTCTCCACGTTTTACTTTGTGTCCACCCAAATCACCCTGCTTTATAACCAGGCATAAGAGCAGACATAACATTGCATTGCTCACCTCTGAGATGCCAGGAAGGATTCTGCCAAAGCCATCAAGAAAATGGACCGTGCTTCCTACCTTGGCAACACAAACCCATGTATAACAGCTCTCCTAGTTAGGTCACTCTTCCGGTGCTGTTAATGTATATTACACATTTAATTAAGAATTCAGCAAAGGAGCCAAAGATCAAAAGAGCATGGCTGATGACGCCCTCAAATCCCTAAAAAGTCAATACAGAGCCCACACATTGACCTGTTCTGGAGGACATTTCCAGTGCTGTCACACATGCCAGATAGCTCTGCCCAGAAAAGATTTTGGTCTTCAGGGCCATCGGGCAAACCTCCTGACACGACTGCAGTAAACATCAATCATAGTGACACTATTAAGTCAGATCTTTGAACAGCTTGGGACATTATTCAGAGTGCCTCAGAGTCACACTTCCATCCTATGACCTTCCCACATCTGTGAGCCACGGTGACTACGTCCTGGATTGGGGTGAGAAGAGTCAGTGGAAGCGCCACAGGAAGGGGACTCTTCCACAGCCCCTTCTGGGGTCCTTTGGTGGCTTCTGTCAAGTTCTCCTCCTGTTCTTGAGAGTCTTCATATAAAATAACAGTTACCTCCTTTTCTCCAGATACACAATGAACCACACTATTCTCAGGACCTAGTGTAAATGGGTGTGTATTCCCTCCTCACTCCCTTAAGAGGACCAGAACTTAGTGAGGGGTACAGATCTTGGAACGTAAATATGTCTGAAATGTTTAATATGGCTAATCCATATTGTTTTGACAAATTTTCCATATAGTTGCTCAGTTAATGTAGAAGTGTGAACTTGATCCAAGACAAAACAAGGAAGTCAAGCAGTTACTGCATGTGAGATCTAAACATAAACAGATAACTAGATTCTATTGTCACTGGCCTCCACATCTGGAGATATAAATCTAATTTAAACTAATGCCCACCAATTTTTTAAATTCCGTAAGAGACATCAATATCTGGAACTACAAAAATATATACTAATTATCATTTTTATGAAAATAAATATGAGCTATAATATACTATTAACATTCATTTACATACATGGTCACCAATCCTTCCATCAAATTACACTTCGCCCTGTTGTTCAAACCCAAAACTATTATCAGTAGTCTCCTTGGTTCTCTGCTTTCCCTCAATCCCACAACCAATCCACCATTAGCTCTAACACAAAATATATCCTATATTTTCCCACCTCTCCCCAGTTCCCTGGCCCCTGTTCTAGTCTGAGCCAAAATCATCTCTCTCCTGGACCACTACGATAGCTGCCAAAATTTGTTTCTGTTTCCCTTCCTGCCTTCCTCAAAGCCATGCTCCATTACCAACCAGAAAGATCACTGCATAACTCAAACTTCCTAAGGCTTTCCTTTACACTTAGGGTAAAACCCAGACTCAGCCTGGCCTTTCACAATCAAGCCCATGTCTACATCTTCAACTCTATCACCTATCACCCTCCCCTCCCTCAGTATCCTCCAGCCACTTTGGCTTTCACTCTGACTTTTCTACCCACCGAACTCCCCCTACTCCCTTTTGCCAGCAATCCTGCCCATCATTTAGTTTTCTAGGTCTCAATTCAATGTCAGCACTCCCCAAAAAAGCATTTCTGAACCACTCTTTCTGAAGTAGGCTCCCAATCCCAGACTCTTGATTACATCACCCTGATTATTTCCTCCATAGCAGTAATCATTCCTTTGACTGTCTTTAACTAAAGAGAGCTGTCTCACCCAGGGTTATACCCCCTTCCTGTGGTCAGTCTGTATCCACTGATTGGTCTATGCAACAGTGGAAAGAAGAGCCCATTCTCCACAATGAAGGCATCTCTGAAAAGCCAGCCCAGTCTCAGATCTCCCTGCAGAGTTGGTGGAGAACTTCCCTGAGTTGCAGCCCAATTTCCCCCTGCCCAGTTCTACTTCCACCCCTCCCATCCACAGATAGGTGATCCCAAGAGCTCTCCCTAAGAACTTCCTACATGCTAATTGTTTCCTGAGTCAGCTTCCCAATCCCAACCTATAACAGAATTGCTCATATTCTGGATATGTCTTGAAGGTAAAACCAGCTAAATTTGCTGATGGATGTGATAGAGGGTGTGTGAGAAAAAAAGGGAGGCAATAGTAACACTAAGATTTTTATCTTAAGCAACTGGAAAAACCAAGTTGCCTTTTACTGTCATGGGTAACTCTGCTGGAAGAACATGTTGGGGATGAGGATGGGACTCACTGTTTGGTTCTGTTCCAATCATGATGCCTACAAGGCACCTAAGAGGAGCATCAAGTAAGCACTTGAATATGTGAGACTGGAGCTCAAGGGAGAGGCCAGGGCAGAAATAGAAATGTGGGAGTTGTTAGCATGTGGATGGTGAGTATTCGCAACTGGATGAGAACACCTTTAGATCAAAAAATGTATCCATTATAATTTTGGTCAGCATTCCCAAAGTAGACTATCTGTATTATTATTACACTATTTTAATTTTGATTAATTTTAATTTTAATTTTGTCATGAGATGTATTTTGTCACTAATTAGCTATTCTACCTTGAACAAGTCATTTACTTAACTTATTGGCCTCTTGGTTTCTTCATCTGACATGTGGAGATAAATTATAATCATAAACTCCAACTTTAGGGGTTAATCTGAGGATCAAATTAGAAGATAGATAGGAAGACACTTAGAAGAGTTAAAACTTATCCTAATGAGACATTTTATTTCTGTTAGGTTTTTTTTAGAAATATAGTTTCTTTGTTATTAAGAATGAAAGTGAAACAAGAATTAAATTAAACATCCACTGAATTTCATGTGGGGGAAATAACAAATGAATCCAAAGGAAAATTAAGTAAGTGAAATAACATTAGCAAAATGGAAATAAACACATTGGAAACATTAAAATTCTCGACCAGATAAAACTGAAATTTTCAATAAGCTAAAAAATACAAAAACATTTTGCAAATTAGGAAAAACAAAAAATGAGCTTATGCATTAAATGACAATTGAATAAACCATAAAATATTTTTGAATAAAAGTGAATATCTATCAAAAGTAAGGATGTTAATTTACATATAAGCTTCATTAAAATGTTAATTTTTCTTCTTAAAAAGAAACATAGAAACAAACTTGTTTCTCCTAGAAGTTAATTAGAGTTCCTACATACCTGAACAAGATATCATTTTGTGTTGTCATCCTTGATCCATACCACTACTTTTTAAACCAGGAAATGCAATTTTACTTGTCTACGGAATTATCTTTTTAAAAATATTTTTAATGGGAAAATCTGAAAAGAGTAACTTAAAATATAAATCAGTCCTATTCTTCTGATGCCCCATTTCAATTATGCTATCTAGATGTACCTCATCCTGCTCTACTCACGGCATCCTTTCTTGGGTGGGAGGTCCATAGAAACCCTTTTTAATTGGCTTACAATATTGTATTAGTTTCAGATGTACAACAAAGTGATTCAATATTTTTATAGATTACACACCATACAAAGTTATTATAAAGTAATGACTAAATTCCCTGTGCTATACGTTACATTCCTGTGACTTATTAACTTTGTAACTGGTAGTTTATACCTCTTAAATCCCCTTCACCTATTTCACTCCTTTCCCCACTTCTCTTCTCTCTAGTAACCATTGTTTGTTCTCTGTATCTGTGAGTCTGTTTCTGTTTTCTTATATTTGTTCATTTGTTTTGGGTTTTTTTTAGATTCCAGATATAAGGGAAAACATACAGTATATGTCTTTCTCTGTCTTAATTATATTACTAAGCATTCAGGTCCATCCATGCTGTCACAAATGACAAGATTTCATTCTTTTTTATGACTGAGTAATATTCCATTGTGTTCTTTACCTATTCCTCTGTTGATGGACATTTTGGTTGCTTCCATGTCCTGGCTATTGTAAATAATGCTGCAATGAACACTGGGGCACATTTATCTTTTCAAATTAGTGTTTTTATTTTCTTTGGATAAATGCCCAGGAGTAGAATTGCTGGATGCTTTGGTAGTTCTATTTTTAATTTTTTGAGGAATCTCCATATTGTTTTCCACAATGGCTTTACCAATTTACATTCCCACCAACAATGTACTAAGGTTCCATTTTGTCCATATCCTTACCAACACTTGTTATTTGTTGTCCTTTTGATGACAGCCATTCTGACAAGTGTAAGGTAATATTTCATTGTGATTTTGATGTGCATTTCTTTAATAATTAGCTATGTTGAACATCTTTTTCAAGTGCTGGTTATCCATCTATATGTCTTCTTTAGAAAAATATCTATTCAGGCCTTCCACTCATTTTTTGATTGGGTCATTGGTTGTTTTTCTGTTTTTGTTTTTTTGGATACTGAGTTATATGAGCTGTTCATATATCTTGGATATTAACCTCTTGTCAGTAACATTATTTGCAAATATTTTCTCCCATTCTGTAGGTTGTCTTTTCTATGGCCATACCTCCCTGAATGCACTGGATCTTGTCTGTAGGTTGTCTTTTTGTTTTGTTGATGGTTTTCTTTGCCATGCAAAAGCTTTTAAATCCAATTAGGTCTCATTTATTTATTTTTGCTTTTGTTTCCCTTTCTTGAGAAGATAGATCCAAAAAATATATATATTGCTAAGACAAATAGCAAAGAGAGTGTTGCCTATGTTTTCTTCTAGGAGTTTCATGGCTGCAGATCTTACATTTAAGTCTTTAATCCATTTTGAGTTTATTTTTGTATATGGTGTGAGAAAATATTCTACTTTCATTCTTTTCCATGTAGCTGTCCAGTTTTCCCAACACCACTTATTGAAAAGACTCTCTTTTCCCCATTGTATGGACTTGCCTCCTTTGTCATAGGAGACATTGACCATATAAGTGTGGGTTTATTTCTGGGCTCTCTGTTCTGTTGCATTGTTCTTATGTGTCTCTTTTTGTCCCAGTACCATACTGTCTTGATTACTATAGCTTTGTAACATAGTTTGAAGTCAGGGAGCATAATAACTCCAGCTTTCTTCTTTCTCAAGACTGCTTTGGCTATTCGAAATCTTTTGTGATTGCATACAAATTTGGGGATTAATTTGTTCTAGTTCTGTGAAAATTGCCATGAGTATTTTGACAGGGATTGCATTGAATCTGTAGATTGTTTTGGAGAGTATGAACATTTTGACAATATTAATTCTTCCAGTTCATGAGCACAGTATATCTTTCCATTTATTTGTATCATCTTCATTTTCTTTCTTCAATATCTTATAGTTTTCAAAGTACAGGTCTTTCACCTCCTGGGTTAAATTCATTCCTAGATATTGTATTCTTCTTGATTAGATTGTAAATGAGGTTGTTTTCTTGAGCTCTCTTTCCAATAGTTCATTATTAGTGTATAGAAATGCAACAGATCTCTGTATATTAATTTTGTATCCTACAACATTACTAAATTTATTTATTAGTTCTAGTAGCTTTTTTGGTGAAGTGTTTATGGTTTTCTATATATAGTATCATGTCATCTGCAAATTAGTGATAGTTTTACTTCTTCCATTTCAGTTTGTATGTCTTTTATTCCTTTTTCTTGTCTAATTGTTGTGACTTCAACTTCCAATACTGTGTTATATAGAACTGGTGAGACTGGGCATCCCTGTCTTGTTCCTGATCTTAGAGGAAAAGCTTTCAGCTTTTTACCATTGAGTATGTTAGCTGAGGTTCGTCATAAAAAACCTTTTTTATGATGAGGTACATTCCCTCTATATCAACTTTATTGAGAGTTTTTATCATGAATGGGTGTTGAATCTTGTCAAATGCTTTTTCTGCATCTACTGAGATGATCATGTGATTTTTATCCTTCATTTTGTTAATGTGTATAACTTTGATTGAGTTATGGATTCCTAAATTTTCCTACTTGTTTTCCCCTTCTATCACCTTTGTATGATTTTAAAGCTGGAAATAATTTCTTAAGAATTTTAATGAACTATTAATTATTAATAAATATCTCCTGTTTCTTTGTGTATTCTTTTTAAGAATCTAATCTAAACTTGCATCTTTTTAGAGACTTTGTAAAACATAAGAATACTGCCATGTTTTTTTAAGAATACCTATTTAAAATAACGTTTTAGATCTTGTAACTAGTTTACATTATTCCAGGTCATGTAAGCATGACTTGAAAATGACTAATGAAGAGGGGGTGGTTGGTAAACAATTCATCTGGCTCATCTATGGAACTCCAGTCAAGTGACCCTCTCTGTCACCACGGGTAACTCATCTTTCCTGGCAGGGCAGGAGTCAGTTTCCATGTCTGTAATACGGAGACTGTGAAGGTTCAGAAAAATGTGTCCTCAGTAGAGTACACACCCTGAAAATCTTTGCTCAAGACAGCCCAGCACATAGTAGGCATTCAGTGAATATGCGATAAGTAAATCAAACTGGTAAAATTACTGACCAAACTCACAGACATATGATATCTCTAGGAGTTAAAGTTCTAAAAATTTTAACAGTTCAAAGATACTGTTTCAGAAAGTCACACTTACTCTGAATTGTACTTTTTTCACTGGATTCAAGGAGGACTGGGAGAATGGAAACTAACTCTTAGATTATCAGAGTGGAAGAAAAAGAACCAAGAACACCTTAAGAGGCATCAAATCCAATAACCACTTTTTAAATTAAATCATAGTTTGGGGGTTGTTTAAATGACTTAATTTATTTTAGTATTCCACAGTTACATACTGAATGAACAGTCTGGCTTCTCAGAATGAAGCAGATTGCTCCCAGCCCGTGAACTCAGTCGACTTTCTCCCAGTGTATTTTTAGACTGCACAGGAAACACTCAAGACTAAGGAAGTCGGACTGTGACTGACATTTTACCTGTAATGATACTGGCAACACTGGCATTTGCCACCAGTGTCGTGGAACAGAGCTGACAGGCACTCTTTGCTCAGCAACTGAATGGCTTTTTTTAATTTGACCTGATATCTATCCCTGCAGTTTTGCCATGTCCTAAAATTACCTCAGCCATCATTGATTTTAAAACAAGGCACACCACACTTTATATTTAATCTACTCCTTTTAAAAGGAATTGTTAAGAATACTACCATAGTTTTGTTACCCTTGACTGAAGATCCAAACAGATGAATGAAACGGCAGTCCAGCAAGATTATCCTCAGCATATGTAGCTCGACCATTCTCTGTACATCAATTTGAGGTCCCCCTGTGTGAGGTGTCTCATTAAGAGAGCCTGAGAAAAATGTCTGAATCATTCCAATGTCTGGTCATGTAACATAAAGAAATTTACCAACATTTTGGTCACTAATAGGTAACGGTGCAGCAAAATTATGCTTTAAAAGTCTTTCACACTCAGCCATTAAATAACTATTAGAGAACTTTGGATCCAATTCATAGAAAATCTTATATAATACCTGCTTCCTTCATAGTTATAAACCAACAGAAGATGACATCTTTCTTTCCTCTCATTTATTTATATGAATCAGGATCAGGCTTTTAATTCACAGAAGGTAATAAGTATACAAAAGCACCTACATACATTTTGTATATATTAATTGAAAACATAAATTTATTCCATTACCCTAAAATTCCCCTGACAGGGTTCTGAGATAGCAATCTGGGAGCTTTCTGAAAGGCAAGTCTGATAATGCCTCTCCCCAACTTAAAATCCTTCAATAGATCCCCACTGCTCTAAAATACAGTGCTGACTCTTGAAGAGAGTCTAAAAATGACTGGACTCTTACTGCTTTCTCCAGCCTTAATGCCTCACCCTATTGTCAAACCATGGCGTGTTCTTACTTTCTGGAGCATTCGCTAAAGAAAATTTATGTTTTCATAATGCTCAGGTAGCAGCTAGCTTTTGTAATAATAGGAGATGGACATTTTTATATTACTATACAGAAAAAGCATCTTTATCAAGCTTATCGATCCCTAACCAATGAATCATTTTGGTGAAAAGGACATGAATGTGGCAAAGAGGCACATATTTTAAGTTACTAGATGATTTTATGATATAATGGCTACAATTTTTTGAGCTTTAAATATGTGCCAGTCATGTATACGTGCTTCACATATATTAAATCTCATCTAATTCTCCCATGAGCCCTTTGAGGTAGGTAACATACCATTTCCATTCTATTGAATAGAGTTGAGATAACTGGGTGCTGGGACTGAATCTGCTCACTTAATTTCCATGCATTCTCACTGAAGAGGTTGCAAAGACAAAAACTACATTTCCAGCTAGGGTACTGGAAGAAAATTGTGTCCCAAAAGGCAGATACATGCAAGTGAGACATGATGATATAGAAGGCAGAAGTGAGGCAGAATCACTTTCTTATCCTTTCTTGACTGTTTCTTCTGGCAAACAAGTTAAGGCTCCTTGGCACCATGCTCCAGCATCCATTCTATAGATACCTTGGTGTGTAGAGATGGCAGCAAGTTCTTGATCCTGGCAGAGTTTTGTGGCTTGTCTCAGAGGTAGTAACCTCCAGTGGGTCGGTTTTGTAAAGTTTTGTGGTCATTTCTGGATGATTTTGGAACAATCCAGAACCTGTTTCTTCAACCCTTCTAATGCTTTTTAAGTGCTTAATCCCCTATATTAAAACCCTTTCAGTTTAAAATACTTAAAGTGGTTTCTCCTTTCTTGTATTGAACCTGAGAGTGTGCAAAAGCCTACGTGTTCATTGGACTAGAGGTTAAGCTGAAACAAAGGCACTTAAAAAATAGTGTGGCTTAAATAAAACCAAAGTCTGTTTTTCTTCCGTGTAACAGTCCAGAAGTGGATGATATCACACAAGTGGGATGGCTCTATTGTCATCAATATGCAGCTCTTCTCTTTGGCCCAGGGAAGCTCCAGTTTTTGTCTATTTCAAAGACATGGGAAAGGGGGTGGGGTGTGGAGAGAGAGTAAATAACCAATGATTTTCAAACATACAAAACTCCCTCTCACATACCATTGGCTAGAAATGAGTCACATAGTAAACTTAATCCCAAAGAAAGCTGAGGGAATATAGTGACGAGGTAGGCAACCGTGTGCCCTGCTAATACTTGCCAGGGGGAATTGGATATTTTGTTAGAAAAAGAAAGAAAGGAAAAATGCTTATTAGGGTAACATCACCCTCTTCCATGTCTACCCCTCTGCCTGATAGTCATGCCTACCCTTGTTTCTGCAAACAGATCACACAACCCAAGTGGAATTCTAATCTACTGGCTTCCATGTGAAAGTAACAGTAGCCAAAGATCTCTCTGGTCACAGCTCTTGAGCCAAGCCTCCTCTTTTATTTACTGGCCTCTCTGTTCAGCCTTTCCCTCTTTGCTTCAGTTTAATGTTGGCTACCTTTAGTGGCAACCATTTGAAACAGTTAGGAAGGCAATGTCTTTTATCCAATCTTTGCTTTGGCCTGATTTCCATTTTCTGGCCAAGGAAAATACTTAACAGCAGGTCCATGAGAAAGACCTCCATCATCAAACTTATCTACTGCTGTCTGGGGACACAGATCTTCCAACCCTGCATGGCCCAACTTTTAAGCTCTGAGCCATATTAGATTGCAAACCATAAATGAGAGCTATATTCCCTTATCAGAGCTATATTCCCTTCTATCTCTGCTTACTGACTAATAATTACCTGACTTCCCTTTTCTCTTATAATGCATTGTTAACAGTAGTGAGGACTAGCCAACATATACGTATATTCTGAGTTGTTCTCTTTGAGCTGAAGGTCAGTAGGCCCATAGCCTGTCTTCCTAGTTATAAGAGGTAACTGTCTTAGCAAATGGTATTCCACAGAATAACAAGTGCTGCCAATGTTCCTAGATGAAATATTGTGCCCATGTCATCTCTGCTTGTTGCTATCCAATGCCACAAAATTTAGGTTTTTTATGTGGTCACATCCCAATTCTGGTACCAATTTTTGTATTAATTGGATACATGCTAAGGTCTTTTTTCAATTAAAAACAAGAAATCCCAAAATACAATGTCTTCATAACATAGAAGCTTGTTTGTCTTTCACCTGACAGTGCAGAGGCAAGCAGGGAGACTCTGCTACCAATATGTGACTTTCATCTCTGGGACACTAGAACTAGCTGTTCTAGTGTTATCGCCTCCCAGCCAGCAGGAATTGTCTTTTAAAAGTAATGGCATGGACATATATACACTACCAAATGTAAAATAGATAGCTAGTGGGAAGCAGCCGCATAGCACAGGGAGATCAGCTCGGTGCTTTGTGACCACCTAGAGGGGTGGGATAAGGAGGGTGGGAGGGAGAAGCAAGAGGGTGGAGATATGGGGATATATGTATACATATAGCTAATTCACTTTGTTATGCAGCAAAAACTAACACACAATTGTAAAACAATTATACTCCAATAAAGATGTTAAAAAAAATTTTTTTAATAAAAGTAATATCCAGAAGGTGCCACATCACTTCTGGTGACTTCCCATTGGCAAGAACTTAGTCTTGTAGCTACAAAGGATGTTGTGAAATATTGTCTCTAGCTGAGTAGCTGTGTGCCTTGCTAATACTCAGGAATCCCATCACTGGAAGAAGCAAAGGAAAAGGGACCCTAGGAGATAGTGAGCAGTCTCTGCCACACGAGGACCAGAGGATTACAGCTGCCTCACTCCAGATCCCAAAGGCAAAACTACTTCCAAAACTCTCTTCCAATATTTAGAAAGTCTCTTATTCTTCCTCAGGACTCTGATGGTCCATATTCTCTAGAATAAGGAAGTCATGACTCTTTGTTCGCCATCTTCTTTTAACTTATTTAATCACTCATTTATTCTAGCAGCTATTATTTATGAAATATCTACTGTATGTCAGACATTTAGTTAGACGGTAGGAATACAAAGATAACTTAGACAGAATCATCTGGGATCTTTATTCAAGGGTTTCTACTGGTTTGGAATAGAATAGTTATTTAGAAAATTCACTATTCTCTTCTGAACATACCATAAAACCAAAAATTTGTTTAAAAATAATAAATTCAAGAGAACCACATAAGAGAAAGAGTTTTTTATTTTTCACTTTCCTTCCCCAATTTTGTATTACTTACATCAACGGGCCTAACTAAAAAGTATAATTTAGTGTAAAATGAATCACTTAAGGTACAAAAATCTTGGCAAAAAGGATGGCTTGCAACTCAATTTCACCTACACACTCTTTCTAATCAACTGCTATATTGATAACCAGCTTTCATCATGAATATGAAACGGCAATATGCAAAAGAGTTTTTTCCCTCTACTTCTGTTGGATCTAAGTCAACATCAAAATATTCCCCAAAAGAAGCCAGACACATATGAGTACATACTATTTTATTCCATTTATACCTAAAGCACAAAAACAGGAGAAAGCTAATGTATGCTATCAGAAGTGAGGACTGGATGCCCCCATTGATTGGGGACATGCAGGATGCTTCTGGAATGCTGATAATGCTCTGTTTCTGGATCGGGGTGGTGATTATACCAGTGAATTCAGTTTGTAAATCCCACTCAACACTCTATACTGAAACCTCTGGTAGCAGAATTTTTTGAAGGCATCTAGGGAGACTTATGGGGTGCTAAGCATTGTACCAGCCACTGAAGGTTTCCAACAACGTATAGTACATGTGTCACCTTGCCATTTCCCATCAAAATGAGGCAGCTGTGATGTGAGGGGAAAGATGGGGAATCAGGAGCTGGCCTGTGTGTCCATGTGTAAGTCCAAACTAATATTCACCTCTCCGAGTCTCAGTTTTCTGAGCTATCTCTGAGAGCTAAGGCTCTCTGTTCTATAATTTCCTCCTGGTCAGTCATGGTTGCCATTTTCCTCTTTTCATCTAAAGCAGGCTTTTTGGAACTCAGAATACCAAATTAGGTAGACACTGAAAAAAATTAATATAATAAATCTACATAGCTCTTTACTGAAGGCAGGACATATGACTGGAAAACCCTGGGACCAGGCATCCCTTGACTCCTGGCTTATGGTCAGTGCCTGGTCACTAGCTTACTGCATAGCCTTAGGCAAAGCCCTTCATTTTTCTGGACTTCAGTTTTGTCATTTGTAAGACAAGGGGGCTTAGACCCCAGAGGTTCTGTTTCTGAGTTAACTTGTTCAGAGCTAAGAAGCAGCAGAACACAGACACTGGTTTTATGGTTCAATCCAAGTTTTCTTCCTACAAATGTGTATCTAAAAAAAAACAACCTAAATTCAGATTTAAAAATTCTTCTTGTCCAGTATGTGTTGAACATAGACATCAACCAAGTGAGGGAGATATATTACCCCCGCTTTTCAGATGAGGAAACTGCCCATCAGAAAGTTAAGTGACATGTCCCCCCTGTGTGTCCTGGTCAGTGCCAGAGGCAGGAGGGAAAGTCTGGTCCACAGACTCAGGACTTTCCTTGCCCCACGGGAGATTGTAATGGGCCCTCAAATCAACAAATAAGCTGAAAATAAATCCAATCCCAAAGCAAAAATAGTCTTTCTTTTTTTAGTTTCCTCCAGTTGAGAAAGAAAAACAAGAACTGGGAGTTTCATTAGTAAGTATAAAATTTCCTGTCATTTGTTAAAATGATAAAACTATTGGATTGGCAAAAAAGTTCCTTCGGTTTTTAAAGTGAAAATAAAAGACACACTTTTTCATTTTCACCAGGAACTTTATTGAACAACCTATTCACCATTTTGTTCCACTACCTTCTGCCATTTCTTGAGGCAACTTCATAATTCCATCTTCCCAAAACTGCCAGATGCAGTTGGCAGTTTTTTTTATCTTTTTGAGCAAAGAACTGTTCCAGGTGCTTTTTACAGTCTTCCAGGGAATGGAAATTTTTTCCATTAAGAGAATTTTGTAAAGACCTAAATAAATGGAAATCCGAAGGTGCAATATCTCGTGAATACGACAGATGAATCAGAACTTTCCAGCCAAGCTGTAACAGTTTTTGCCTGACCATCAAAGAAACGGTCTTGTGTTATCCTGATGGAAGATTATGAGTTTTCGGTTGACTAATTCCAGATGCTTTTTGTCAAGTGCCGCTTTCAGTTGGTCTAATTGGGAGCAGTACTTGGTGGAATTCGTCATTTGGTTTTCCAGAAGGAGCTCATAATAGAGGACTCCCTTCCAACCCACAATATACACAACATCACCTTCTCTGGACAAAGACCAGCCTTTGGTGTGGTTAGTGGTGGTTCGTTTTGCTTGCCCCACGGTGTCTTCTGTTCCACATGATTGTACAGTATCCACTTTTCATCGCCCATCACAATTTGTTTTAAAAATGGAACATTTTCATTACTTTTCAGTAGAGAATCGCATGTATATATATGGTCAAGAAGGCTTTTTTCACTTAACTTATGTGGAACCCAAACATCAAAGCGATTAACATAAGCAAGCTGGTAAAAATGATTTTCAGCACTTGATTTGGATATTTTGAGTATGTCCACTATCTCCTGCATGGTATAACATTGACTGTTCTCAATTAACGTGTCACTTTGATAGCTTTCAACTTCAACTGGTCTCTCCGTGGAGCATCGTCCAGCGAGAAATCTGCAGCAGGAAACTTTGCAAACCACTTTGACACATTTGATCAGTTACAGCGCCTTCTCCATACACTGCACAAATCTATTTTTTGCGTTTCAGTTGCATTTTTACCTTTCTTGAAGTAATAAAGCATAATATGCTGAAAATGTTGCTTTTTTCTTCCATCTTCAATATTAAAATGGCTACACAAAAATTCACCAATTTTGATGTGTGTTTTTAAATGCATGCTAATATGACAGCTGTAACAATACAATCTAACAAAACTGTTTCAAACGAAGTTAAAGACAACTAAGCACTACTAGAGCTACCTTACAGAAAGAACCGAATGAACCTTTTGGCCAACCCAATATATACAGTTGAATAAAGCCTCACGATGGATCCAAAATCCCAGCACATTTTTATACTTAATACACATCATTGTGTGTACTGCAATTCACATTTTATCTGGAAGATAAGTTATTTGGGGCATAAAAGACTTTATGAGCCCAGAGTCAAAGATGAACAAAGGGGCTTCCTTGGTGGCGCAGTGGTTGAAAGTCTGGCTGCAGATGCAGGGGACACGGGTTCGTGCCCCGGTTCGGGAGGATCCCCCATGCCGCGGAGCGGCTGGGCTCGTGAGCCATGGCCGCTGAGCCTGTGCGTCAGGAGCGTGCGCTCCGCAACGGGAGAGGCCACAACAGTGAGAGGCACACGTACCGCAAAAAAAAAAAAAAAGAAGATGAACAAAGATTTTCTTTTTTTTTAATTTTTGTTTTATATTGGAGTATAGTTGATTTACAGAGTTGTGTTAGTTTCAGGTGTATAGCAAAGTGATTCAGTTATATGTGTACACATATCTATTCTTTCTCAAATTCTTTTCCCGCTTAGGTTATTATAGAATATTGAGTAGAGTTCCCTGTGCTATACAGTAGGTCTTTGTTGGTTATCTATTTTAAAACTAGTCGTGTGTATATGTTAATCCCAAACCCCCAATTTATCCCTCCCCCCCACCTTTCCCCCTTGGTAACCATAAGTTTGTTTTCTAAGTCTGTGAGTCTGTTGCTGTTTTGTAAATAAGTTCATTTGTATTAAGCCATATCACATGATATTTGTCTTTCTCCGTATGATTTACTTCACTTAGTATGATAATCTCCAGGTTTCTTTTCTTTCTTTCTTTTTTTTTTTTAATTTTCCTGCTAAAGCAGAAAGGCTTAAAGTTGACCACTCAACCTTACACGATGCCCCTGTCAGCTGTCACGTATGACATGGGGGCATGGCCTCCATGGAAACAACTCCAAAAAGCAGAGGATAAAAATCTGGGGTGAGATGCTATGAACAGTGCTCTTAGCAAGCCTAGAAATATTTTTAATGTTGTTTCAGCCCAGCTGATGATTGTTTTAGAACAAGTCTCCTATCAAGGTCTGGCCCTTGATCTGCAGAATTCCTTCAGACACTGCGTCTGGCAGGCAGTAATATATCATCTGCCCGGGGAGGATACAAAACGTCCTGGACATTGCCATGACTCTCAAGTTGTTGCAGTTCACTTAAGTACTTCTAAAAATACAATGGGATAGCCTTCCCAGGCTCCTTTCCTTTAGATAATACACCATCAATTAAGAGGCAAGAAACAGCTATTTTAAGATAGCTTTGAGAAAAATGTACAATATTTAATCAGTCCTTAATGTGTGGTTTTTCTGTGCTGAATCTCCATTCAGTTTTTAAGCCCTAAATTCTACCCTAAACTGAAAACTGAGGTTTGGGGTTAATACTATGTATAATAGGACTAGTTTCTAAATCAGGCGTTATGAGCCTGCCTATTTGTTTGCTCCTGTAATTGTAAACGTCCGGGGTTGTTCCCAATAAAGGCGTGTTCTCCTGTCACTCTCCAACCCCACCCTCCCCGCTGCAGGCAGGGTGACCCCATAGAGTGAGCGGATGCCTCTTGGAAACTGCTTATGCCCTGTAGTACTTTCTAGTGTTCCATGTATCATTTGTTAAACATATTTTTAGAATCTATTCTACCAGAGGCCAGGAGTTACAGATACAGCATAGCAAGTTGGACATAGCCCCGTCCCCGCAGAACTGACCGCCAAGATGGATATGGCCAGGAGCCCTGGGCTACCAAATGGGAGGGAATTAGAGGGGCCTATGGAGGATCACTGGAGGCCAGCGAAGGCTTTCCAGAAGAAGTTCCATCCAGGATGTAACAGTAGGAATTCTCCAAGTGAAGGAGAAGTTCAGGGAAGGGTTGTACAGGGCAAGGGGAAGAACGGGAGAAACAGAACATCTGTGGCTGAGAGCCTGAGCCTCGGGGAGCCCACACATGCCTTCGGCATGACCCCAGTGCCCAGTCTGAGGCCAGGCAGTGACTGTGTGCAGGTGACAGCCTTGCTATGACACTAACGACGTCGATAGGAGGTGCTCTGAGGCTCACATACTGAGCCAGACTCTGCTCACGGGTTCCCGTCTGCTGTCCCAGCTCCTGGGACCGCTCTCCCAGAAGCAGAAACCAGAATTCTACTCAGTACTCTGTACCTCTTATCAGCCTGTGCAGTTTGCGTATGTATGTAGGGTCCCTACAGAGGGAGGGGGCAGGGTGAGAGGAGGGCTCTCCTGCCTGTTGTCGGCAAGCCTGCATCTGGAAAGCACTCACCACGCGGTGGGCAGTCTGGTGGGTCCTGTGAACAGTCACAGCAAATCGGGAACCAGGCACTGTCTTAAGCCTGTTACATACATGCAGGAATTTTCTCTTTTAATCCTTACAGCCTCTATGAGCCTGCCTGTTTGTTTTTTCCTGTAGTTTTTTCCAAACTATGGGATACACTGTTTTCCCTATTCTACAGATGAGGAAGTTGAAGCACAGAGAGGCTGAGTAATTTGTCCGAGGTGGCACAGCTAGATCCTGAAGAGGAGCGCTGGAACCCAGGCAGCCCAGCTCCAGCCTGAGCTCTTAAGTCCTGCCCTCCGTGGCTCTTACTCCAGCACAAGGACAAGCTCGGCAAGCCTCACTTCCCCCCAAGGAGCTGGGGGGAGGTGGACATAAACACCTACCCAGAGCACTGGGGCTTGACCAGAAATATGAATCACATGACTGCAACTCAAAAAACAAACTCCAAGGAGGCCTAGCCCACAGCATGTAAACAAAACAGAAGTGATTCTGCCTAAGAGAAATGGCTACTTCATTTAAATTATCTCATTGCCCTCTCATAAACACTACGCGAGGGAGACAGCATCTCTTCATCCGATATAAGAGGAAACTGAAGCTAAGTTGTGTAACCAGGTCCAGCTAGTGAAGCCAAGGTCCTTGTCCTATTCATTGAGGCCTCCTTAAAATACAGAGCTTTGTCTTCACTCCTCAAAGTTGGCAAACATTTCAGGTAACTTCTCTTTGACGTAGAGAGTAAAGGGAAGTGTTTTCGTTTAAGTGGTTCCTAAACTCTGCAACAGGAATCTGATGCAAACACACCAAAACATCATGTTCATGAGAGACCTCTAGCTCCAGACTATTCCATCTAAGGCTGACAGGGACTCTGCTGAGGGCACTGTAAGTTAGAAGGGTGCCATGTTGGAGTTCTAGATCCCACTTGGCCTGAAGAAAAGGTATCTGAAGAGCACTGCAAATCAGAAGGAGATAAAGAGGAAAAAGTGTGAGGGGGAGGGAGGTGTGGGTGAAGGTTGGTTATGGATCAGACATCACAGCACAATCAAAGCTTTGATCCTTCCATCAGGATCCTCCTTTAAGAGTAAAAGTTGCCTGGACTATGCTGGTCAATCCAACAGCTGCTTTGGCTGCAAAGTGTCTTCCTGGAAAAGAAAAAAGAACTATAGAGCCAGGGTTTATAGCCAAGATTTCAAAGAGGAAGGTACATTTTAGCCCTGAAGTACAAGATACATTGCTTCTAAGAACAGGGAAAAAAATGAAAAGTATAACTTTGTTTTTAAACATAGACTCCAGTTTTATAATAACAGCTTCCTTTCTCCTTCCTTCAATCCCCCAACCCTGTGAGATAATGCCAACTGTACTAATTAAATTCTCAGACATAGAACCTCAAGGTCAGTTTGTATTAGGTTTTACTCTTTGTGGGGGACGAAAAGGAGCAAGGTATTACACTTTCCAATAAGTAGAAAAAAGAAAAGAACACAGAGGCATAAAAGTAACCCAGCATTTGGTTATCAAGAGTAGCAGTGATTCAAGTAAGAGTACAGCAAAGGAAGAGATATGTGGCTGAGTCAGAACCATAGTGACTTGTGTGAAAAATAAAGGGAAGTGAATCTTGTCCCTTCTGGCTGAGGAGTGCAGACCGTGTGTGGAGCCTGGGGGCAGCCTGCTTCCCCTTGGGGCTGCTTGGGGGATTAGATAAATATAAACTTCTTCAAATAACCCAAGATGTGAGAAATTGAAAGCATAGCAAGCTGGAGTAGTCATCAGAGGATATATTTAGGAATAGCTTATTTTGCAAGCTAGAATTACAGAACAGCAAGATGCAGTCAATTAAAAGTATTTAAGGACGAAGTTTCTATGATTGGGAGGGAGTTGCAATCTATGACAAAGAGCCAGAAGGGACCACCTTTCTCCAAAGCTCGGGCAATAACTTTAATAAACTGGCTCATTCACCATTGCCCCAGCAGCCAGTTTCTACATCAAGACTAGTTCAAGATTTCCACAAAAGGAAGTGGTTTACAAAAGAATCAGCAGGAACCCAGAAATGTTTAATGGAAAAAAAAAAAAAAAAGACTGCGCAAGGAAAAACTTGCTCTGTATACCATTCAGGTTACATGTTTTTTAAGTAGGGGTCCCAGCAAAGGGTAGGAATTTTAAAAACAGGCACTGCTAGAAAATTCCATTATATTCACAGAATTCTTTATGGCTCTTTAGGCACTGTCATGTCCTTTACCTCAGTGGAGCCTCACAATTACCTACTTAGGTAGAGCATGAATTATGGTCATTTTACAGATGAGGAAACTGAGGCTCAAAAAAGGTTAAATACATGGATATGGTCACACAGCTGATAGTGAAGGACTGAGATGTGAACCCTGTCTGAATCATGCTTGTTTTACCTAGGCCATATATACCTCAAAAAATAAAATCTGAGCTCAGAGATGTTAATTGCAGAGAACTGATTTCAACTTTCTTGACCTGCTGGGTCAAATTCATCTCCTGTAGTTGCCTCAACTCTTAGTCGCCATAGCTTTATTTGCCTCCTCTGATGCACTTCTCACTTCTTTGCAGCTAAAAGTGGTTCCATCCTCTACAGGGAGCTTTCCTGAAGACTCTGAACACAGTGCCTCTACCTTTCAGGCCAAAGCAATGACTACATCACTTTCTGTTTCCTGTCAGGTTTTGCTATTTAACCTTTTTCTATATGTGACTTGCTTTACCCATAAGACTGACACTTTTGGGTGGAAGAACCATCTCTGCGTCCCCTGTTTTGAGCCACCTGCCTTATCCCCCAAAAGGCCAGGCACTGTGCTCCACACACAGAAGATGCTCACTAAATACAAACTGAATTGCAAAGAATCGGTTATTTTCTAACCAGTTCTATTCTTCCTTGATAAATTTCTTCTTGGCATGATTTCATCTGGGCACTACAGTAATTTGCATGATATGTTGTGGGAACTTTATCAGTTTTATAAAATATGATGTTTCAGTTGCATGAGGTTCAAGTTGCTGACTTTGCTTAAAATCAAAGATTTTATCTTAATCTAATTTGCTGTTTTACCAGCTTCCCCCTCTCTCACAGGGAGGAGTAGAAATAGTGACAGTAAAATAATGATGATAGGGCTTCCCTGGTGGCGCAGTGGTTGAGAGTCCGCCTGCCAGTGCAGGGGACACGGGTTCGTACCCCGGTCTGGGAAGATCCCACATGCCAAGGAGCAGCTGGGCCCCTGAGCCATGGGCGCTGAGCCTGCGCATCTGGAGCCTGTGCTCTGCAATGAGAGAGGCCTGCATACCACAAAAAAAAAAAAATAGCTAATTCTTATTAAGTGTTTATCATGAGCCAGATGCATGTTAAATTATTTATATTTATTATTTCATTTAATCCTCATAATCACTCTCCTCAATTTACAGATGAAGAAATTGAGGCACAGAGATGTGAAACAACTTGCCCAAGGTCACACAGCTAGTAGGTGGCAGATTCAAATCCCCTATAGAGGCCACATTTTAAATTGGTCATTTGGTGCGATTACAAAAACAATTATTCTGTAGTCTTTTTTTCTTCATGCTGATTGAGATATTATCAATTTACATGATTTTTCTGCTTTAATTTTCACGAAAACACTTTGAGATGTGTAATATTGTTCTTCTGGATCGAGCATTTAAAAAGCTCTGTATCTTTTACAACATTACTGAAGCTGAGGCCCTCTGCCTCAGTTTCTTCCTCTCTAAAATGAGAACATGACTGATCATCATAAAGATTAAGCTAGTTTATTCATGGAAAACACTTGTAATTAGCACCAGGTGCCCATGGCAGGGTCCTATTGGTGTAAACTATTTTTATTATTGCCCGTGGCCTGCCTTCCCCAAGATGGCCAAGAACCTGAGTTGTAGACATTCACTTAATACCATTAAGGCTGATTCACGTGTCTCGCCAGTGTTCAGGCTGTGCTTTAAAACAAATTGGTTTGCCAGATGTAACAGAAATCTGCTTAAACGAAAACCCACACCTTTATAAAATATAAATGCACCTAGAATGGTAACTGGCACATATTATTAGATCATTGAATATTTGATGATAAATGTATAAATTAATGAATGAGTGGCCAAATAAAGGAATAAATGATCAAAAGCTCAAACAAGAAAGTGAGTGACTAATAAACAAAATTATGAAGTTTAAAATGATCTGCAGGACCTGAAAATAAATTCCTCTAAAGAGGAGTAAAATGGAAACCACATTTTTTTACTTTCCAAGAAATGCATTTCACTTAATTCGCTGTAAGAAACATCTCTATTAAAATGCAATTATTATTTTCCAAAAATAAGTTGTATGAAGTGACATAAAAAGCGAATAAAGTCCACATCCAATTACAAGAGAAACTTACTGAGATCTCACTCAAAATTGAGGAAGGAAGTCTATGGTCAGGTTTTTATTTCATCTTTAACTTCCCACGCTTTTCAAAGAGTCATATTATAACTCTCTCTCAAACATTTGCAAGAAAGTATTGTGATTGTGAAAATAGATACTTCGAATATTTAAGCTAAATATTTACATTCTGCCTTTTTAGTTAAACAATTGACTTTGTTCTTTAGCATTTAGGTCAAAATACTTAAATGTTTTAAAACATCAAGAACAAGAGGATATGGTTTTTCACCAGATAAACTAAATTTACTATTTTAACAAAAGTTTCACAAGAAGGAATTGGGCAATTAAAAAATATTAATACACACACACCTTGGAAATAAGAAAAACAGATGGGGGAGGTGTTGGTCATTTATTTTGGGGGGCACAGAAAACACATCTCTCCTACTTCCCTATGTTTATGTAGTTAAGACTTGCTGAGCATTTACATCTATTTCCATCATTGCAACAATAGCCTCAATTTTCTGACTTTACATAGGATTTACTTCAAAGTAGTTCTTGGATTGGCATGCCTTGGTTTATTCATTTTCAGAGCATCCCTGTCCATAGGCATGGGACTAGCATCTTATCTTTATCCTACAAAATTATAACTGGAGGTACTAGGGGATGAAGGGACTTGTCCAAAAAAGACAAAGTCACCTAACTATGACTATGAAACTTGCTTAGAATTCTTATCTTCCTTAATATAGTAGGGTGTTTTCCTACTAGATTATTCTTCCTTTACATAAGGAAGCAGTCCTTTAAGCAGTCAGGTTGACAGCTGGGCAGGACAGGCTGACTACCTGGGCAAATTCCAAGAACATTTTTGGAGGTTTGGGTTAACGTGACCCACCAGTGACTCTAAGGCTAGAAAGAAAGAGAAGTGAGGCTGAGAACACTGTGTATGTTTTGTGATATTCAGTGAGAAACATGTAACTACTATTAACAGAGCAGCCAAATCAAGCTGTGTCAGAAATGAGAAACAGGAGTGTTTTCTAACAAATTTCTTTCCGTGTTAGTTTCACTTGAAACTTCCGCTCAGGCCCTGAATTTTGTGTCTGCCCCTCATGCCAGCCCTCCCGTGTGTTTTTGGAGGAGCCAGAAGACCAGCTTCTCCAGCAGCCAAATCGGGGCAGGTGGCTATGTGCGAAGAGGCTACAGAGGGGAACGTCCAGTTGCACTGAACCGGTCACATTTATCACGTTGGAATGCCACCTTCTTCAAGAAGGAAGCCGTTCAGAGACCCTTTGCTGCAAAGGTCACAAGGAAGCGTCTGGATTCCCACCGTCACCTCTCTCAAACCTGACTTGAGCTGCCAGGACTGAGTCACTTTCTTTCCACTGTGGCTCACATTACGGGTGGCAGGTTCCACCTGTTTTAATATTCGGTTGATGACAAAAGTGACCCTTGAGAGCTGAGAGATGTGGGCAGCTGAGCAGGCTTCCAAACCAACTGTGGGAGAAACCAAGATAACCTGTCCCCCTATAAAAGGGATTACGAAGACAACTAAGGCCAAAAGAGGGTGTTTCAATAGGTTCTTTTTTTTTTTTTTTTTTTTTACTTCTTTATTTTACTTCTTTATTTTTTTACTTCTTTACAATGGTGTGTTAGTTTCTGCTTTTAGGTTCTTTTGTCTAAAGCTCTTTCTGAGGGTTAACCAGTGTTGCGTGAGAGATCAGTTTAAACAGTAGCAGGAGAGGGCATAAGCTTAAATTACAGCAGAAAGAATGAAGGTCAGATATATTAAGGACCTTCTGGACACAGGAAAGCTAACACAGGAGGAGAAAGAATAGACCACGGAGATCTCTGAAGTAGACACCTGGAAGCAAGATCCATCACAAGTCCTTCTCATACTAGAATTCTCTACAAGGAAACAGGCTTCTACCAAATGAGGCACCTTGAGAAGAGAAGACGCAAAATCCTTCTTTGCCCTCTTGAACTACTCTTCCCCTAAATCCCCTCATCCTTGCCCTCCACGCAAACCCTAAATACAGGTTTCTGAGATAAAAAGAGAGAGCAGAATTCCTGACTCCCTGGCATGGAAGGATGACTCTATCTCCCCTCTTTTACTGTGACATACATGCCCAAAGGGATATAGCAGCTATCACACTGTTTGTCCCTCAGCCTCCTTGTGATTTACAGGTAACACTCAGGCCCACAGAGTTGAAGCCACGTGACCCTGATTACACAGCTAGTAAGAGAGGCCTGCTTCCTACTTACTCACCAGGGCCCTTTCCCTGACATTGCTCTGTTCCCTTGCATGTTCCATCCCAGAGCAACTGGAACAGACTCCCTCACTCATTCAGCCAAAATGTACTGAGAACCTGCTAGCAGGCTAAGCCCCAGGTGGAAGGTCAATTCTCATCTGCTAAAAAATGTTCCTCTCTCCCCTCAATGGGGAAAAAAAAGATCAAAAGTCAAAATGTACAGGCTCCTAGGTAAGGACAAGCCTTGGACGGGCTTTAAGGTTAGACAGACCTGGATGCGTAGTCTGTCTCTACACTTTGCTAATGCGTGACATTGGGCTTCTGAGTCCTCTTCCGTAAAACTGAAAATTCCTCAGAGGCGTGAGAATTAAATGAGATAGCACTTTTTTTTTTTTTTTTTTTTTAATAACTTAGTGTCTGGACATAGCAAGGGGATGGATAAGTGGTAGCAGTGAGCACTACTACTGACTAAATCGGGCTGGGAGCAGAGGTACTTTTGTCCCTTTTTCTTCACTCTCCCATCAGGTGGCCTCAGAGCACTCACCTCCTGCCTTCTGAACCACATCAGCGCAGAGAGTTACAGGTAAGTTACAAGTGGCCTTGCAAGAACTCACTTAGTGGGTTCTGTTTGCAGGGCTTCCTAATTCTCTCTTTCTCTCTCTCTCTCTCTCTGAGGCTTTCTCACTAAACCATGGCTTTTAAATTCCTTAGAATCTATGAGTCATCCACCAGTCCAAACTTGCACACCTTCCTGCAAGTAAAACTTCAGAACCTTGCCTAATAAGTTTATAGTTAATTGTAAGATATCAGATTAAGATGAGAATTGCTAAACTGAAAAGCAGAAAGAAGTGTATTGAGAGTTTCCCCCATACAACCTTTATTTGTTGTCTCTGTAATTCCTTTAAGCCATAACAATGCGAGGCGCTACGTGAAAAGAGACACGGGATCCCGAGCCTCTCAGCTCTCCTGCAGGAGTTAGGATAAGTGCTGGTAAACACGGAGTGACGGGCATGGAACCAAGGCAGTTAGGGCTATATAAAGACAGCCGCGTCGGGCTTCCCTGGTGGCGCAGTGGTTGAGAGTCCTCCTGCCGATGCAGGGGACACGGGTTCGTGCCCCGGTCCAGGAAGATCCCACATGCCGCGGAGTGGCTGGGCCCGTGAGCCATGGCCGCTGAGCCTGCGTGTCCGGAGCCTGTGCTCCGCAACGGGAGAGGCCACAAGAGTGAGAGGCCCGCGTACCGCAAAAAAAAAAAAAAAAAGACAGGCTCGTCACTGTTCAGGAAGGGGAACATCTGTAAGACACAGGAGTTAGCAGGATGACGGTCAGAGTGAAGCAAGATAGCACCTGTTTGGAAAGGCTTCAAGGAAAAGAGTTCTGAAGGGCAGTGTGGTGATAGGCACACGTCAGAGTTGACAAGCGGTAGCAAAGCGGAGATGGCAGGAGATAACAGAAAAAGTGACCTCTTGGGAGCAGAGAGCAAAAGTGAGGGAATTTGCAAACTTTTCCAGGACACCTTGATACCCACGTAGTCACAGAGAACCAGAGAACTGAATAAGTCTGATTAGAAGCAGACATAATTATGTTGCCCACTTTTCCCCCTTACGTGTTCGTCTGTATTAATCAAGCAATGAATTTGCTTTCTACTTATTTATCACAAGTGGGAATGTGAATGCCTCAAAGTCAAACAAATAACTTCAAAACCCCAGAAGTGAATTATTAGCCCCACATGGATCACTGAAAAGCAGAAACATCTAGGAAGAATGGTAGAATTTTTTTAACTACAGAACTACCTATAATTAAAAAAAATAATAAATTTCTAGAAATAATTTTGTTAACATATCTTGCCACATATGATTGCAAGTTTTTAATGACTAGAAGGTTTACAGTTTTGCTCTTTGAACACTGATGTCTAATCCAGCCGCACCGTGTTGTCAGTGGAGACTTTTATAAATACTCGTTCACTAAGCTGGTCGTGCTCTTGACTCAGGTCATAAGACTCACACGCATATCCCTTTCAGGAAACCTTGATTTGATCCTCCACGAAGGCCCCGTGGGCCACGTGGGCGACAATTTATATAGTAAAATAATATCTCCTTTAATGCGCACATTCGAGGTAACAAGCACTATCCTAGTGCCTTCCTCAGCATCTCCAATCCTTGATTAAGGAGTCCCACCCTGTAATAAAGAGGATGTCCTTACAGATGAGAAAACTCATCTTCCAGATGAGCATCTTCGGGCTTCACGAAGAGAGACAGTGTTCCCAAGTTACATAATTAATAAGCTCACTGAAAGGAGACGACAGTCCCGCTCTCCCTAATTCCACACGGAGGTGCTGGGGGAATCCTACCCATGAATCAGACAGATCACACGAAGAAATCTCGTAAACCTATACTTTAAATTAAAAAACAAAACAAACCCCCAAATGAAAACAACTATCTTTGTAGACCTGTAAATAGTTTTTCAAATAGCAAATTAAATGCCCAGTAAATAAGCTCCAACGGTCACCACACAAGATCGGAACCAGACTCTGAAGGCAACTAAGAGCCCTTCCCCCACCCCACCCCCTGAGTAAAGGAGGTCAGATTTCTCCAGGCGCCCCAACGCCTCCATCCCATCCGCGTGCCAGGAGCTCTGCTGTCCAGGTCTGACACCAGAGGTTGAAAATAACTGCAGTCTGAGCTCTGGCTTCATTGCCACTGGCAGCCAGAATCAATGTTACTAGTCAAGACAATCTCATAGGAAACAATCCGTAATGCCCTGCAGACACCTGCCACTCAGAAAGATGGATCTCGTACATCACCTCCCCCCCATCCCCGCCACCTTCCCCTCCCCCACACCGTTCGGCTGGCAGCGGGGAGGCGCCTGTGGGCGGAGAGGAGCCGCCAACCTCAACACCCGCCTGGCCTCCCAGGACCCCGCTGGCCCCGCTGGTTCCTCATCCTTGGGCCCCGGGAGAGAGCCTGGCCCGCGCGCAGGAATAACATCAGCCTCCACGGAGGCAGCAGCGGGGAAAGGCCAGCGTGTTCAAGTTGTTGTTTCTGGAACGGTGAGCAAGTCTGGACCTCAGAAACCAGGAGGCCACCTGGGGACTGGCAGAGTGCCCTCGCTGAAACAGAGCTGCCTCTCCTGGGCCCTGCAGTGACTTCCAGGGTGACGCCCACTGCTCTTGCACCCCTCATTTTCTTCTCTGAACCTCCAAGAAAACAACCTTGGGAATTCACTGTGACCACAACGCTCTGAAAATGACATTTCTAGCTCAGCTGGACAATACCAGCAATGCCACAGTCGTTAAGAAGGTGTAGGTGAAGAGGCTGGGTGGAGCGTGAAGCAGTGAAAATGTGCCTGTATCATGCGAGACAGGAGACTGGCCAGGAGATACAGCACAGCCTAGACGACACCAAAGTAATGCTGATCACAACAGAAAGAAATTAAAAATCTAGAAGAAAGCGGGGGCGGGACTTAAAAACACGGCGCCCTTCTTAAAGAAGGCACAGCTGCCGAATTCACACCAATTATGTTTTCCAATACAGAAAATGTTTACCCGGCTGCAAATTTATTTGGAACTCCAATATCATTCTATAGCCCCTCTTTCCAAATACCCTTCTTCTATTACTTTTTTCACTAGATTTTTAAAAAATATTGATAAATCATCTTTCTGAATCTCTCCCTCTGTCCCAGCTTGAATCTCTATGTTTCCTTTGTAGGAAACATAATAATAGTAATAATTAAGTCAAATATAAAGGAGAGGACCAAAAAAAAGAAAGGTCTTTAGATCTGAATTCTGATTTCAGAATTCCCTTTTGAAGCATAATTTCTTTCTAACCTGCCTTTATGAACACATGCTCAATAGTGGCTTAATGACCCCTTTTGTTAGGAAACATGCAGATTTTCAGGACCCACAGGCCTCCCCTTTCTACTGCACTTGCATTGCTTTGGTTTATTCCCGCCTCACTTTTTGCCTCTCAGAGGGACTGGCAGCTACTGCCCTCCAGTGCTCCAGGCTCACCTTCTCCAAGCCACCCTCCACTCTGCTACCCAAGTAGCATCCTAAATTTTAAATCTCTTTGTGTCCTCCTTAAAATTTTTCAGTGGCTACCCATGACCTAGAGCAGAGGTTCTTAATAGTTTGGGGGCTTTTGATTAGAGCTTTGGTCACTTTTTTTCACTCCTTGAAAGCGAATCACTCAGGGTAAATAATAAATCTTGAGTTAAGCATCCTTGGTCTAGAGCAGAGGTCTCCAAAGTGGTGTGCATGCACCCCAGGGGTACATTAGATGATCCATGGTGGTACAGAAAAAGCAATATTAGCAATTTTGTATTTATATATTCTTCATCTTTAACAAAACTAAAAAGAATATAATTAGGAAGTAATTTAAATGTATACTAATATCGAATGTATGAAATGACACTGGTGCCCTTGCCCTGTCTGTCTTTCACCTAACACATCTAAGGTTCTCTAAAGAAGGGAATTCCACAAACAAGGGGCAATACTGCATCCTCATTCATTTCTTCACCTTCTGTGTATGGTCATGATTTGCATTCTACAGGCTATCAGATGCCATTGATGGTTAGGTTATAAAATTGAGTCCTTCATAAAGTAGATTCTTTGCAATTCTTTTAAGTAAGATGAAAAATTTTACACCCATACCAGTCTGCTAGTTATTTTGTATCCAAATACTTAAAAAGAGCTATCCAACTACAAGATGACTTGCACATTTTTCTTTTGCAAATGACAAGGCTCCCAAGTTGTCTGACCTTTCCTGTGAGGACTAGTGGCTGCCAGGATTATGCAGATATTTTCAGAAAAATAAATATGCTTAACAGGTCTCTTTAAGGTAAAGATGACATTTTAATGGTGAATGAGAAAGTAACTGCGTTTCTAAATTAATTTGCTGTTTTGAAAATGGGTGTGGTAGGCAGCCTCTGAGATTCCCCTCTCGCCCCTTCCCATCCTTTCCTCTTGGTATTCTTGCTCTTGGGTCATCCCTCTCCCCTTGAGTGTGGGCTGGACCTCGGGACTCATTTCTAACAAAGAGAATATAGCAAGGTTACCTCTGAGATTGTTACAAAAAACTATGAATTCTGTCTTATGCTCTCTTTATGGAGAAGCTCACCAGCAAGGAAGTACTCTCTGCAATAGCCAGTGAGAACCCGAGCGAGGCCTGCCAACAGGCATGTGAGTAAACCTGGAAGCAGATTCACCCCCAACCTAGCCTTGAGCTGACTGGAGGACTGGCCGGCACCTCAGCTGCAGCCCTGAGACAAAAGAACACAGCAAAGCCACTCCCAGATTCCTGACCACAGAAACCATGAGATAATAGATGTCTGCTGTTTTAAGCCACTAATTTTAGGGATACTTTGTTACACAGCAATAGATAACTCATGCAATTGGGGAAAGTTTCCCCATCATTAATGAGCTGATGGCTAAAATCATGTGAATGTGTTTCTTTTAAAAGAAAACAAAAAACTCTCCCATCTGCACATTAAAAAAAAAAAAAAATTAGAAACTGAATTGCCTAGTCTATTTTAAAATATCCCAGATAAAGTTTATCAGTGTGTTTGAACCAACTGCTAAAAATACAAAAATGCAACACATTCCAAAGAGTTTGCAAGAATGACTGATTGACATCAGGGAAGATGAAAAGGTTTTTTTTTTTAATTAATTAATTTTATTTATTTATTTTTGGCTGTGTTGGGCCTTCATTGCTGAGCACGGGCTTTCTCTAGTTGCAGTGAACGGGGGCTACTCTACGTTGCGGTGCTCGGGCTTCTCATTGCGGTGGCTTCTCTTGTTGCGGAGCATGGGCTCTAGGCACGCGGGCTTCAGTAGTTGTGGCACACGGGCTCAGTAGTTGCGGCTCACGGACCCTAGAGCGCAGGCTGAGTATTTGTGGCACACGGGCTTAGCTGCTCCACGGCATGTGGGATCTTCCCGGACCAGGGCTCAAAGCCATGACCCCTGCATTGGCAGGCGGATTCTTAACCACTGCGCCACCAAGGAAGCCCATGAAAAGTTATTAATTAAATTTCAAGAACAACCTGAGCATAGAGCTTGAGATTGAAAAAATAGTGTCACGATTTGGTTAATCATGCCAAAAAAACACTTCTTCAGTTGAAACTCTGCCTCTTTGTGAAGTATCTTGTTTTGATTAAAACTAAAAATTAAACTGAACTTAGAGCCAGTCCTTTAAATTACCCTAACACAAAGTATTTAACCAAAGTTTTCAGAAATATATAACATTTTCAAGCCCATTGCTCATGCTAATATTTAATAATATTTTTGTGGGAGCAAAAGTTTAAAATATTGTCTCTATAATCTTACCTCTGTGTATTTTGTAAGATATATAACAAACTAGTATGAGAGTTCACGTATATAAGTAACTAAGTGTCCATATAAATTATTAAAGAACTACCTATTTGAAGAGTACATGCTCAAGTTACTTTTACTCATAAGTGTATGCAGTTGAAACAGTTTATATACACCTGACCTCAAAGATAAGTCCAAGTGCTTTCCCTTAGATTGCACAGCTTCCACCTATCTTTCTAGTTCTGCACTTAGAGCCACTTGCAATTCTCAAGACCCTCTTGAGTGAGCTTAGAAGGGATCCTCCCCCAGGAGCCTTTCTTCTAGCACCACCCCCACCCGGCTGCCATGTCCACTAAAGAACTCCTACTCATATTTCAATGCTCAGCTTACTTGTCAACTGTTCCATGCATTTCCTAGTCCCCTTCCTCTCCCTCCACCTCCCAGTGCCCTCACAGTACTTTTGTAATTCCTTTATTACAGGACTTACCACACTGTAGTATATTTTAAGGATTTGTTTGTTTTTCATCTACCCTTCCCAAACTGAGGGCTTCCTACAAAATTTACTCAGTAGATGAACATACAGATGAACTCATTTTTTCAGATCATTTTTCTCATCACTCAAAGTCTAAAAAGGTGAGAAGAGACTCTTCCTTCATCTCAGCCTGGCTAGATATCTGGAAACTTCACCACCAAAATTTAATTTAATAAAATTTTAAAATAATTTGTTTCAAAAACATTGAAAAATTGATTTAAGGACCAGATCCAGCATTTTTGAGCAGATTTCTTATAATATTGAGTAAGCCAGTGTTGTCTGCCAGACTGCCGCGGGTTAAATCCACTTCTGCCGCTTGGGCACATTAAGTATCCTCACTGCACCTCAGTTTCCTCATCTAGTAAACGGAGAAAATAATAATTTGTGCATATAGGTATGGCACAGAGTAAAAGTTCAATAAGCGTTGGTTATTATCCTGTTGCCTTTGTGCAGAGATATTCAGCAAATGAGTAATAAGTGCTAAATAAATTCCCAGAGTGGACCTCCCCTGCACCTACCCCTGTGAATAGATGTATACACCCACAGAGAGAAGCACTTTCAGGGCAGGGCTGTGTCTACTTTTACTTTCATTGTTGTAACCCCAGTGCCTGGCATAAAGTAGGTGCTCATTTAATGTTTGTTGATTTATTTCAAAATTCCCCAAACATTCCTGCCTTGTACAGATTTCAATTCACATTGTAGTTCAGACCACCCTTTGGAAAGTATTCTCAGGGTAGCTATTGTCAGAAGCAGGATGTGGGGAAACAGTTAATGTGGCTAATGTTGCAGGAAAAGCTGAGAAAGAGACACAGGAGGAAATGACAGTTCAATAGGGCACAAAAGTCTGTCAGTAATGTAGTGGGAAATGATTCACAAATGCAGTATTTACACACAAGTACAAAATGTTCCAGTGACTTCAGAAAGTTAAAAGGTTTATTTAAAAACAAAGAAACAACAATCTTGACAAATTCTAACACAGAATAAGAACTTTTTAAAACCAAATCAATTCTATTGTCAGAATTCTTTCCGTTACAAGAGACTGACAGAAGGATAACTGGTATAAGATTTATAAAGGAATTTTGTGGGCTCACATAAATGACAAACTCATCAGGTGGGTCTATCAATCTATTTATTCCTTTATCTATGCATCCACACGTCCATCTCTCTGACTCCCAATCTGTCTAGCTTTTGATCATCTCTT
Organism: Mesoplodon bidens; assembly: GCF_964165515.1. Classification (NCBI taxonomy): domain Eukaryota; kingdom Metazoa; phylum Chordata; class Mammalia; order Artiodactyla; family Ziphiidae; genus Mesoplodon; species Mesoplodon bidens. Next base: position 49,650,985 of record NC_138167.1, read on the forward strand.
ACTGCGGGCAAGTGTTCTCCATCTGGCAGAGGAGAAAAAGGGCAAAACCGCCAACAACTCCAGGCATACATCATCCCAGTTCATTAGCCAGAGGTGGGAATTACCTTTTCCCTCTTGGTTCCATATAGGGTGGGAAGGGTTGCTGGGTAACCCGAACAAGATCTGTCTACCACATCCACAAAGGAAAAACCACTCCAAATTCTGCTGGTTCAACACACAAACCACTTGCCACCTTCACATTCCCTGGCAGTGCTAGTGAATAACTTTTATATGATATCCTGGCACAGATTTTTTCATTTGACATTTCGTCATAAGCATTTTACCCGTTGCTACATAGACTTTATAATGATCAATTTTAAGGGTCGATATAACATTTAATTAAGTCATTAGTCATTATGTAATGATTTATTTATCATTTCCTTAATGATTAATATTTCTGCAATTTCCAGTTGTTGCTGTAATTTAAAAGTAGAGTAATTATTCTCTTCTTACCTATAGCATATTAGTTAAAAAAACAAAAATTTCCTTAAGATACTTCCCAGAAATTGGATTAATGAGTGAAATGGTAAGAACAGTTACATAGTTCTAGTTCTTAAGATACATAACCAAATGTATGTTTAAAAAGTTGAATCAGGGCTTCCCTAGTGGCGCAGTGGTTGAGAGTCCACCTGCTGATGCAGGGGACACAGGTTCGTGCCCCGGTCTGGGAAGATCCCACATGCCGCAGAGCGGCTGGGCCCGTGAGCCATGGCCACTGAGCCTGCGCGTCCAGAGCCTGTGCTCCGCAACAGGAGAGCCCACAACAGTGAGAGGCCCACGTAACACACACACAAAAAAAAGTTGAACCAATTTTCCGTGTATTCAGTGATGTATACATGCCCAGCATCACCATGTGATACGGAGCATCACATGCAGATAACCTTTCATGAAGTCGTGGTGCCTGAACATTCCCACCAGTTCACAATGTCTTCATTAATCCTACGACATTTATAGCCTGACTTTCTCACTTGAGGAAAGATACATGCAATTACCTAGCACAGTAGTAGCACATAATAGGCCCTAAAAGTTAGGTAAAGCTGCAACAGAATCTGTTATATTCCCATTTATCTTTCTTGGGAAGACCACCTTTTGAAATGAGGGCTTCAATCATACAAAGTACAGAACAAAGATAAGCAAAAATAAATCTGTGGGTTCATTTCTACACAAAACTATACAGAAGAAGGAGTACTTAACCTTTTTATCTGCTGACTCCCTTGAGCTTCTTTTACCTGTTCTGGCAAACAATCAAATAAATCTGAAGGTGTTATTCTCATAGAAGCACAATGCAATTAGTGTTGGTCTTTCTCTAATCGTTTGTTTTGTTTTATTTTGTTTTTAAGATTAAACATGCCCACCATTGCTCAATGCTGTGTGTCAAAACCCTGGATGCGTCAGAGTGACCTATGGAAGGCCAGGTCATTTTTTTTATGCAGTTATCTGGGCCCCATCCCCAATCCTCCCATTTAGAATCCCCACAGGTAGAGCCGGGTATTTGTAACTTTTTAAATCTCTGTAGGTGATTCTGACACAGAGCCAGGAATGGGGAAGAAAATAAATCAGCCAGTAATGAGGTATTAGTGTTAATGTCAGTTCTTCAATTTAAATTGAGAATACACTTGATTGGGGATTTTTCCTGATACCTTTCCCCTGTCTCATGGTTCCATGGAGTGGGAATACCACCCCCTCTCTGAGCCCAGCTCCCACAGACCCTCTGCCCACTCTGCAGACCAGCCTCCGGCACATCCTGCTTCCCACAGCAGGCTGTGGTTCTTTAGGTTGCCAGTGCCTGCACATGGGGACGTCCGCCCAGAGCCCGACTGAAGGGCCAGTGGGTGCCCTGTGCTAACAGATCCAGGCCACATTCTCCAGAACCCACCTGGGGCATTCTCCCAATCTCCCAGTTCCCAACTCAGCCAGGAAAAGGGGTGCTATCTCTTGGGCTCCCTCAGACCCCGTGAGGAGTTGTCTACTTATGCATTTCATCTTCCTTCCTAGACCACATGCTTGTTGAGGACAAGCTGACATATCTCCCGTACGGTTCGTAAGGCACAGAGCCTGGCACCTAACAGACGTCAGATAAATGTGGGGTGAACAGGGCGTGAGGGGAGGTGTGACATCCACTCCACACCCACTGTGTGCCAGACAGATGTGAGGTCTTTACCTGATCTCATGCTACCTGCATCACAGCCCTGGGAGGTAGGATTTAATATTTCCAATTTTCAGGCAAGAATAGAAATTGTCATCAAATGGAGTCCATTCTGTCTGAGAGTATTTATAGGCAAGAACATTACGAAGTGAGAATTTATTCCCCTTTTTCTACGTGCTGCCTAGTTTTCTTGAGATGATTTGCTCTCAGCACACAATTAAAAGTCCACAGATTCCCGATATAACAGACATATAGTTATCTAGAGATGTGTGCTCTTGGTTAGAAATTATCAAATTGATGAGCTTTAACCCAGACAAGTGCCCTTTCTCTTTCTACATTGCTCATTATCATGAGATCTTGGTATTTCAAATAGGATTATGCCATTTGGGCTGGGCACTTAAGATTTCCCTAAGGGCCAAGGCTGAGTAATTTTCAGGTAATGAGCTTTAATGTCCAAAGAAAGAGACATCCTGAATCACCTTCTGAACCTGTGCCAGGGATCTGCTGTAATACTCAGTATCCGTCGTTCTAGAACCTTATATAATTGATCTTGTGACTTGAAATTGAATCACTTTCCAGGCTTCTTCCAAAGTAGTTGCCCTCCTGAACTGTAATCTATTACAGCTACACTTAGCCAGGCAGATGAAGAAAAAGAAAATGATCATTCCTGGTGCTTCCACCTTCACTGAGGAACCTCTGAAGTCACTCTGAGCCCCCTTTACCCTCAAGGGCAGAGTGAACCACAGGCAAACTTTTCCCCAGCCTGAAAAATTACTGAGAGTGAGAATCAGAGGAAAGGGAGATCCTTCCACAGACCCAGGGATTCAGGTCTTTAGTTCTCCAAGGGCTCTGAGCCACCACCCTGAGGAGTGACCTGAGTTATACAAACCCTTGTGCACATCACCAGGGAGAGAATCCATATCAGTGTGCAATATCAGCGTGCAAAGTGTAGTAATATTCATTAAGCCACACCCCACTCATTCAAATTTTGAGATCGTCAAATCTGAAAACAGAGGCTCAGTGAGGTTAAGTGACTTGCCAGAAATCACACAGCTCTCAGGTAGCAGAACTGTGGTTTGAAGGTAATTCTCCAGAACTTAAGTTCAGTGTTTTGCTTACTAAAGAGTACTGCCCTTACGGGGAAGGGAAAGCGGAAATGTAACTTTATTCTAAAATAATTTATCACCTAAAAAATAGCATAACAGAGGATGCGTAGAGCTGAGGGTAGACAGAAAGATACATGGTTTTCCTACTTAAAAAGAGATTGTTAGGGGCTTCCCTGGTGGCGCAGTGGTTAAGAATCCACCTGCCAATGCAGGGGACCCAGGTTCGGGCCCTGGTCCGGGAAGATCCAACATGCCATGGTGCAACGAAGCCCGTGCGCCTAGACCCTATGCTCCGCAACAAGAGAAGCCACCGCAGTGAGAAGCCTGCGTACCACAACGAAGAGTAGCCCCCGCTCGCCGCAACTAGAGAAAGCCCATGCGCAGCAACTAAGACCCAATGCAGCCAAAAATAAATAAATAAAATAAATAAATTTTTTAAAAAAGAGAGAGAGAGATTGTTAGGAATGAGGAAGAAATAGGAGGTTAGAATTAAAAGTCCACTCTTCAATATGCCAGTTGGATAATGGGAGTTAGTTGATTGCTGTGACCTTCAAATTTTCTCATCTATGGACCTACTCACAAGGACCTACTCACAAGATTATTGCAAGATTTAAATGAAATAATACAGATAAGCTAGCTGAAACTGAGGTACTCAATAAACATTACTTCTCTTCCTTGAAACAGATATAAGTTAATCATCATTCTTATCCATTCATTAGAGAGTCCTCCCAAGGACTCTTACGTAATGGTTTTCTTGGCCTGTTATTGTGTTTATTTATTTACTTAACTATTTATTTTCTGCCTCTTCCCACTAGGAGGTAAGTTCAGAGAGGACAAGTCCATTTCTGTCCTGTTCCCCTCATCTGTCCCCCAGACCATTTTTTTTCTCCCATACAATACAGAAAATCATATGCAGTAACTCACCGATGTCTAATACTTGAAGTCTTTGGTTACTGCCAAAAACATACGAATAGAGATAAATGCAAATTACCCCACTCCAAGAAAAAGAGAAATTAGAAATTTACAGAGTACATTTTCCCAACCCTACGCAGGAATTAAGAAGTCTATTTTCAACTCGTAAGGTCGTTCTGATGCACACAAGGGCTAAATACAGAATAAACTTCAACAAGCCACAAAAGCACCTGCATCTCTCTACAGACTCTTATCTTTAAATAAAAATAAGCGGAAGCATGTGCCACTTGTGTTAAAAAAAATTCTGGGCAGTTCACCAAAGCCAAATTGGGGGAAATTACTGTAATGTCAGGTTCCTTGATGGGCATATGCATCATGGTACCACACATAGGCTTGGAGTCCAAACATCCCTGAGTTGGAAGCCCGACTCTCCTGTTTACCAGCTGCGACAACTTGGGTTATTTACTTAAATCTCTCTGAGCCAGTTTCCTCTTTTTTTTTTTTTTTTTTTTTGCGGCACGCGGGCCTCTCACTGTTGTGACCTCTCCCGTTGCGGAGCACAGGCTCTGGACGCGCAGGCTCAGCGGCCATGGCTCACGGGCCCAGCCGCTCCACGGCATGTGGGATCTTCCCGGACCGGGGCACGAACCCGCGTCCCCTGCATTGGCAGGCAGAATCTCAACCACTGCGCCACCAGGGAAGCCCCAGTTTCCTCATTTTCAAATACAGATAATAATATCTGCCCCCTCACAGTCTTGTTAAGGAGAATAATGAGAAGATGCATGCAGAGCACTTAGCGCAGAGCAGGAAAAGCACAGGAAACCTCAGGAGCAGAGTTCACATCCTTCAAGATGCTCTCGTGCCCCAATTTCCAAACAGCCCACATGCCCTCCTCCACTTCTACCCCATTCACATTATATTCCATCCCTTTCGTCCCCTTCTCTAAGTTGGTCTCTAGGCACAGACTCAGTTAATCCCCCAATCCACAATGGTCAATAAAATTATCTTTAAAGGGAATACCCTCAAGCTGTAGGTTTCTGTAGACAATTCCTTCAGTACCAAAAGAAGTTTGTACTTTGAACTTTGTACCGTGTACTCTGAAAAGATATGAATAAACACATACATAAGGGACGACCTCTCTGATACCAATAAATAACTCAAATAGGTCAAAAGAAATCTTGCTTTGTTTTACTAAAAGAAGAAACGGTGTCTCTGATAAGAGGTAGCTAATATACAACATGAAGCTCCTAGACTCAACCCAAGGGAATTGTTCTCTGTGGCATTTTTCCTCTCTGATTGCCCTTAACATTCTTCATAAATAATATCTGACAAGGAAAAAATCTCAATAGTAAAGCTATTTAAAAATCTAACTATCTCCAAATATGTACGTCTTATGTTTGCTACTGTTTGATTTTCCATGATTTCACTGTCCAGTAATTCAGGGAGAAAAATTGATGCTTTAAAACATCAATTACCAGGTACCTGCCTCGACAGAATAACCAGATAATTACCAAAATCTTGACTCTGCGTAGAGTTGGGTAGGTAAGTATGACAGTATGTAACACACCAGAATTTGGTGCTAAATGAGATTTAAATATTATCAACAAACCATGATTGAGTACCTATTCCGTTTAGATAAAAATACTGTGCTATAGTGACACCAAATCAGAGACTACAGAGGCCCTGTTAAATACTATTCTACTAAACTCTAGAGAGCCCCAAGCCTGTACCGTAGAGTGGCCCATCAGAACAGAGGAAAAACAGAATCAAAGTCAAAAGAACAGACTTGAGCCCTGGAGCAAACCCTCTGTGAGAGGGAGGCCTTGAACAAATCACTTAACCTCGAGTTGAGCCCTTAATCTTCTCAGCTATTAAAATTAGAATAAACATTATGTCCCTTATTTATTTCAGAAGGTTGGGTGCTTGAATGAAACTTCAAATAGGAAAGAATTTTGTAAAATATTCTCTAAAACACAAGTAATTTCGTTTGAAATGCTTGAGTGAACCGAAGTCCTGAGTCATGTTCAAATGCTACAGTATAGGGTCTTAACCTATCAGAGAAACGCTGATGGACCATCGTCACTGCCAACAGGGTATGCAAAACTATGAGTATATCTGCACATGGACTTTTTTTTGGGTGGAGGGGCTATAGTTTTCATGAGTTTCTCCAAAGGACCTTTTGTTCCTGTTTTCTTTCATGCCCCACCCCCCAAATTAAATACCACCATTCTAAAATAATTTGGTATCTTGACTGAACTGTGATCACATATTTTTGTAAAGCAAATATCCACTTCTAATGTATATAAGTTCAGATTTCCATTTTTGGATTCTTTTCATAAAGGCATCATGTATATTTGGAAAAATTTAAGGTTAGAAGGAAAATGTGGCCCTAAACTGGTTGGTTGCAATGCTTCCATGCAAACAGGGATGGGATGAAATGGTTTCTTCATATCCCTTCCCATCTTAAAGACTTAGTTACCTTGTTTGCCATTTATTTGAACTGATCCCTATGAATCACCTTAGAAATATTCTTGGTCCTGAAATAATAAGGACATAATACAAACTCTTTATATAATGATGTTCATCCACAATGTTATTTATGACATCAAAATATTGGGGGAAAAAAACTCTAAGTATTCAGTAAGTGATAGTGTATACTAGGATGGAATACTATGCAACATGTTCTAAAGTGATGCTTTCAAAAGAGTTTTAAGAACATGGTAAATGTTAACACTAATAAAGTAAGCTTAATACAAAAGGGACAAAATTATATGAAAAGTATAATTGTGTTGTAAAATTACATGTAATATGTATATATTCACATAGTACATATTTTATTATAGCTAGCCTGAAAGGATATATACCAAACACTAATAGTGGTTATCTCTAGGTGGTGGGATTATGGATTATTTTTTATCTTACTTTTATTTAATTTTCCTTTCTTTCTGTTGTCAGTTTTCCTTTTCTAGTTTGTTGCTGTTATCTTATTTTTCTTCAAAACAAAAATACTTTTTTTATTCCTGATTATATAAACAACTGTAGGGCTTCCCTGGTGGCACAGTGGTTGAGAGTCCGCCTGCCGATGCAGGGGACACGGGTTCGTGCCCCGGTCCGAGAAGATCTCACATGCCGTGGAGCGGCTGGGCCCGTGAGCCATGGCCGCTGAGCCTGCGCGTCCAGAGCCTGTGCTCCGCAACGGGAGAGGTCACAACAGTGAGAGGCCCGCGTATCACAGAAAAAAAAAACAACTGTAAAATATTTAGGTAGTAGAGAAAGACACCAATTAAAAAGCAAAAATCACTAGAAAACCTCCCAATGGCAGACACCACTGTTAACATTTTGATGCAGTCCTTCTGAGTTTATTTCTACACGTTCCCCTACACACACACATACACACACACACACTACAAAAAGAGAATCAAACATACATGTTCTTCATAGTCTGTTTTCTTTTAAACTAACAGACTTTATTAGAGCAATTTTAGGTTTACAGAAACAATGCACGGAAAGCACAGAGAGTTCATATACACTCATTCCTCCCCACACACACCCATTCCGCCTGCAATTAACATCTTGCATTGGTATGGTATATTTGTTACAACTGATGAAACAATATTGATATATTATTATTAACTAAAGTTTACATTAGGATTCACACTTTTATGGTTTTACCAAATGCATAGTGTCATGAATCCACCATTAGAGTATCATAGAGAATAGTTTCACTGTCCTAAGAGTCCCCTGTGCTCCACCAATTCATCTCTCCCTCACCTTTCCCACAGCCCCCAGCAACCACTGATCTTTTCTGTCTCCACGGTTTTGCCTTTTTCAGAATGTCATATAAATGAAATCATACAGCATGTAGCTTTTCAGATTAGTTTCTTTCATTTAGCAATATGCATTAAAGTTTCCTCTGTGTCTCTTCTGTCTTCTTTAAGATGTGATAGCTCTTTTTATTTAAATTGCTGAATAATATCCCATTGTCTGGATATACTGCAGTTAACGTATCTATTCATCTACTGAAAGACATCTTGGCTGCTTCCATTTTTTTGGCAACTATGAATAATACTGCTATAGATAGGCACGTGTAGGTTTTTGTGCAGACGTAAGTTTTCAACTCCTTTGGATAGATACCTAGATGTGTGATTGCCGGGTCACATGATAAGCCCGCGTTTAGCTTTGTAAGAAACTGCCAAACTGTCTTCTAAAATAACTGTTGTAATCTGCTTTTTAATCAAAAATTTATTATAGACGTCTTTCCATATAAATAAATAATAATTGCATAGTATTCCATACTCTGTATATACTGTAGCTTATTTAACCATTCATCTATTAATAGACATCAAGGGCATTTCCAATTTTTTACTATTGCAAATGATGCTGAGATAAACATTGCATACATATGTCTTTGATCACTTGTTTAATTATATCTGGGCAAAAAAATCTAAGAAAATTTATAAGGCATGAACATATTTAGTTCTGAAGGAAGACTATACAAATTTACTCTCCCATTAGGAGTAAGTGAGAATGCTGTTTCCCCTTTTTCTCTCATAATTAATCCTCCTCAACCTTACCAACCCAACAGCTTATAAATTGCATCTCAATGTGTTTCAGCTTATCTTTCTTTGATTCTTTGATTACTCAAGAAGTTAAACATCTTTTCACTTTTATTGGATATTTCTAACTCTTTCTTTGTGAATTGTGTTCATTTTCTTTTTACTTTTGCTGTTGGAGTATGCAAAAAAATATTTTTGCTTTCTAAAACTCTTTATATACTTCATTTCTGCTTTCTAATAGGCAGTTTATTAGAATATGTACTATCAATTTAAGTGCTCCTAAGAGCAAGGGGAAAGAAACATTATCACATTAAATGTATATACTAATTTCAGGAAGGGTGAACAAAACAAAATAAAGAAATTCAGTGTTTCTGTGATGTGTGTTCTTTTTCACAAAAAAAATGTAACTTTTGTGGGTGGGGATTTTGAATTTTTTGGTTTATTCTGTTTTGTTTTTGCCACACTAAACTTTTATATGGTGAACTCTGTGGACCTTCTATTTTGTTTTCTGACCTTGTGATCATGTTTTGGCAGGCTTTCTCTAGTCAAAGAGCATTAAAAAAAGTTTTACTTAAATATTCTTCTAGCAGTTTAATGTATGTTTTTCAACACTGAAGTCTTTTATCCATTTGTAATTTTTGTCTGTATAAGGTAGAACGTCAACTTATTTTTTTCCAAATGGCTTGCAAGTTATTCTAGCACCGTTTATAAACAGTTGATCCTTTTTGGCCACTTTATCACATGCTAAATCTTCATACATATTTGGGCCAATTCCTGAACTCAGTACTTTGTTCCACTTTTTTTCCGTGGCTCTTTAAAGCTAAGACCACACTGTTTTAATTACTGTAGCTTTTAATATCTCAGATAACCTCATGACTCACCTCCTCCAGGTCATTACTCAAATACCACCTTTTCTGTGAGATCCTTCCCAAACATCCTATTTACAACGGCAGCTTCCTTCTACCCTCACCCCTGCCCTGCGCTCCACCACTATGGAGTCTCTGCTTTATTCTTTTTCTTAGCACACACGTCACCATCTGACATCCTATGTATTTTACTTAGTCATTTGCATATTGCCTGTATCTCTAAACTAAGTTCCATGCGATGATGTTTCACGAGAACAAGGATTTTATTCTCTTGTATTCACTTTTGTATCCCCAGTGCCTGGAACACTGCCAAGCACAGAATTGGTTCTCAAAAAATTTGTTGAATGAAAGACTATCCAGTTGAGAGAAACATACTACATACAACCATTACCCCTTTTTTGAGAATTCACTAGTTCTTTTTATACAACCATTCTTCCATGAAATATAGTATTAAGTTGACCAGGTTGATTGGCCTAATGTTGAATAAATAGATTATTTTAGGAAGAATTGACAACTGTACAGCCTTGAATACTTCCAAGTAAGATCCAGTTATTTCTTTATTTTTTCAAGTCTTCTTTTATGTCCCTCAGTGCAGTTTAATGATTTTCTTTGTAAAGGACTTAAGAATTTCATATTAATATTGTTCCTAGTCATTCTGTGATGTTTTTGTTATTATTCATTCACTTACTCAATAAATGTTTCTTCTTGTCTCCCATGTGCCAGGCAGTGTTCTAGGAGCTGGGAATGCAGCAGTGAACAAAAATTGTTCTCTGCCCTCATGGACTTTATGTTCTAGTGAGAATGGAATTCTTTTTTCCCTTATATTTTTAAACTGGTAATGTTTGGTATACAAAAAAGCTATTGAGTTTTGTGTACTTAATTTTAACCTGTCTTCTTACTAAATTCTCTTACTGTTTCTGAGTTTATTGCAACTGATTTTCTAGTTTTACCAAGTAGACAATCATGTAACCCACAGATAGTGAAAATTTTGCCATCGAAAATTTTGCCATCTCTTTTCCAAACATATATGTCTTTAGTTCATTTTCTCCTTTTATCTATTAGTACAGTGAAGTTTTCCAATACAGTCCCTGTATTTACCAACGTTTTAACTGCTGAAATTAATCCCATTTTTATAGTCAAGAAGAAAAGTCATTGAAAAAAATTTTTTTAATTTATGCCTGTATAATATACCTGAAATTTTAACTTAGGTATCAATTTATCTGATATGATCCAAATATCTGATTTGATACAATTGACATCAGTTGGATACCACTGATGTAAAAGTCATATTGAGAAAATATTAGTTTTTTTCTCTTTGCTGGCAGATTGTTGATGCAGAATTGATAAAAAGAAAAGAAGATTGAAGTTGGTTGAGGTTTAGGGGCCTAAGTAATTCACTGAGTCAGCTACTGGTGAATCTATTTTTTTAAGATAAAACATAAAACCATGTTTCTCCATTGAAAGTTAGAAAACATTACATTTACTTATTTCTTTTATATTACTTTCTATTTGCCAATTACTTGTACAAACATTGAAATAGCTACAGATTTAATTTGTATATCCAACCACATTGAAATAAGGCTGCCTGAGTAGTTTTACACCACATTTGTAAACTAAGATTTTCTGAGGAGTTTCATTTGTCCTAATAAAATAAATCAGGGATTAAGAGCAATGATACAGTACACATTTTTACAGCTGAAGGAAATGAGACTGGGCAGCCCTAAGTGTCTTGCACATGCTCATATCGTAGGTGGCAGAGCCCGGTCTCAAGCTCTGGTTTTCTGCTTCACATCAAATATTCTCTCCGCAGTGCTGTCCCTTTTACTTGGTCTTTTCTACATAATTAGAAACACTCCAATGTGTTTCCTCACTTGCCCAGAAAATTTTCTTAATCACTACCTTTGCCTATTATTTTAGTAGGAAATTATTTCTTATAAAATTCACATGTGGGTTTTGATTTTATGGCATCCTTTTCCTGGAGGTTCAAATAATAAATGTATGCTTGAAGAGTAAATTCTTAACACAGCCCTGTGTGTGGGGAAGCAGAAATGATGAGTCTCCTGTGATATAAATCAACATTCTAATTGTTAAAAAATAGATGCACTCACTCATAAGTGTCACAAAACATTCCAAACTGAGTAGGAAGGAATATCTGAGTGGAAGTGATAAGAGCCAAGCCTGGAGAGGAAGCACGACAGCCCATTACAAGCTATTGAAAAGTTCCATGAAAAAAAAAAAATGACATACGGCAGGAAATTCCTGACCAGTAGTGTAATCTCTTACATAAATGTGTTGGCAGATAAATGGATTTTTATGATTTTGCTTACGCCCACTTTTTTTTAATGTGTCACTTTAGATGTGACACTTTTTTAGACACTTTTTTAGATGTGTCACTTTGTATTGTAACTTCACTCTAACTCTTGTTTAATGGCCCGATTCAATAAACTGTAAGTTCATCTTAATCCCCTCAAAATACTCTTGGACCTTTGCCTCAAAGTGGGGGAAGATGTTAGTAACTAAAATACCAAAAGAAACTTGCTGTAAGTTAATTCCTGGAAAAGTATTATATGGAGGACTCAATATAGTAATACCCTAATTTACTATTATCGTATATGGGAATTAGGCAGTGGAAATTTTAATATGCTGATTAAGGCCATAGCTATAGATCTATAAACATGGCACTGAGAGTAAAGAGCTAAAAAGTAAATGAAATAAATATGTAGCGAAACCAGGCATATGTTAAATACTGACCTAGATGTTTTACTTATATTTTCTCATTTCATTTTTATAGCAACACTGCAAAATGACTATTATGCTCATTCCATTGAAGCATAATGGAAGTTTATAGAAGATGAAGTTATATAATCCATGCCCTCCCACCTCCGAGGCAGACCTAGATTTAGTAATTCCTGGCTCTGCCACTTTCTGCCTATGCAACCCTGGGCCAAGTGTGAGCTTTACTTTCCTCACTTGTAAAATGAGAGTGATGGTACCTACCTCACCACCTCACAAGTTTACTGCGAATACACTTAATAAACTGCAAGACAAAACACATTATCGGTTTCTACTATTAACGCAAACAAATAGTTAAACTAATAAGAGAAAGGGATGGGAATTGATTTCCAAATTATTTTCTCGTACACTTTGTTTTCAAATGCTTGATTACACAATACTGAGCTGTGTTTTCCAGGCAAGGTCTTTCTGGTTGAGCGTCAATGAATCATTTCCTTCATATTCAAATGAAAGGTATGCCTGGGTAGGTCAAGTTCCACCCTGCTTTATCTTAACAATTCCTATATTGCAGGTAAGCAAACAGTTAGGATTGTTAAGAATTTCACTCCTAGGAGTCTAAGGTTCCCTCTCTGCAGTTATTTCCAGCACAAAAGACGGAGACTGTAGGGTCATTGACCTACTGACACTGGGTCTACCATGATAAGCTCTATGCCAGTAAAGTGAAGAGGCAAGAGAAGTAATTCCAGTATTTTCCATTTTTCTTGTCAACTAAACTCAGTTTGCAAATGAAATCTCATGTGGCTCTACAACATAAACAACAGATAATAAAAGCAATATTTTGTTAGAATATTTCATTGGTTCAAGTTTGTTACGTTTTTATTATAAGATTAATAAATGAAAATGGTGAATTTTAAGGAATACAAAAGAATTGAAATTGGAGGTTATTCATGACAGTGATACAAATCTTAACCTCAGTATCTCAAAATTTCATTTTGTTGTTTTGTTTTCACTAAATTGAGATAAGTCTGATTCACAGGCAATTGCAAATGAGAACAGTTTTTGTTGGTTGGTTGTTGGTTTTGTTTCTGTGGTGACTGTAAGTTTGGATGTTTTGTTTTGTCTTCATATTTAACAGTTTATATTGCTTATCAATTAAGTAGTTAGCCAGAGAGACTTTATTTGAAAATGTGCACAGAAATAAGTTGTTACTAGCCATACAACTTAACATCACCATAATTTAATATTGTTCTGAAAGTATGTATAGATAAAATATTTGTTTAGCTGGAGAACTCAAGAGAATCAGCTGAAAAACTATTACAAACAACAAAGACTCCAGTATGGTGACAAACATAATATGGATAAATCAATAGTCTTCATACATACAAACAACATCCGGAAGATCTAGTAGAAGAAATCACTCTATTTACCAAAAAAAAACCAAAAAGCTTAAAATTCCTCAAGATAAACTCGATAGTTATTTTTTAAAAGACTCAAACAAATGGAAAGACATATCATGTTTTTGGTTTAAAAGACTCAGCATCTTAAGATATCAATTCTTTCAGAAGTTAATTTATGAATATTGGGCCTCCCACTCCCAAAATTGTTAGTAGGATTTTTTTCAAACTAGGCAAGTGATTTTTAAGATCCTATATAAAACTAAATAAGCAATAAGAGCCAGGAAAAAGCATCTAGGGAAAAATAAAAAGAATAATGAGGAAGGATTGATCATACCAATTATTAAAATTGCTGGGAGAGAAGGATAGAAGGGATGGAGGGAGGGAGAAAGGCAAACATATAATTGTCAGGGTCTGCCCTGAACATCTCAGAAGAAACTGGCTATATTGGTTGGCTCTGTGGAACAGAATTAGATGCCTTTTGTATCTGTTTTAAATTTTATATCAGATACATGTATAACCCATTCAAAAACTTTAAAATAAAATAATTTTAATACATAGACATTATTTGAGTAAATGAAGACTGTAATAATCTGCTCTATAAAGTTAAGGGAAGCATATATCAATTGCATTTAAATATCTGGTATCCATTTACATGTATTAGCTTTACAGCCTTAATCTGTGATTAGCTATACCTCTGAACAGAAAATAGTTTATAATGTGGTATATTTTGAAAACTTCATCCTAGAATCTAGGACACTCAAATCTTCCAAAACCATTTGACATTAAGCCATAATATTCAGTATAGTCATTTTTTTTAAAAGGAAAGAAAGAAACCAGTTTCTACAGCTGCTACCTTGGAAATAGGTTAAAATACATTTTTTTTAATTTAATTTAATTTTTTTTTTGCAGCACACGGGCCTCTCACTGTCGTGGCCTCTCCCGTTGCAGAGCACAGGCTCGGGACGTGCAGGCTCAGCGGCCATGGCTCACGGGCCCAGCCGCTCCGCGGCATGTGGGATCTTCCCGGACCAGGGCACGAACCCATGTCCCCTGCATCAGCAGGTGGACTCTCAACCACTGTGCCACCAGGGAAGCCCTAAAATACAATTTTTAATACAAATATCAATATGTTACTTTTCCCTTCCTTTCTTCTTCACCAATATAGAAATGTCTTGTTATAAACTTAATGGAATAAATAAGCAATTATCAAATAAATACTTCTTAGTCTTAAATTTCAGCAGAATTCCAATGATACTAGCAGGCATAAAATCTCAAACCCTTAACATTATCCCTGGTACATAGAAGCACTCAAGAAATATTTGTTGAATAAACACTAACTACTAGAAATAATAAGCTATCTTTTGAAATCCTAATGCCATTAAGTGGATTTTTAAATTATGCTAATTGGGATTTTTTAAAAGGTAATTGATATCTTTTAAACTCAATTTTGAAAAGTCAAAATCATAGGAATTAGGGTCAAAATGGTTTCAATACAAAAATAACCAGAAAAGAAAACAATGTCCTTATTTTCAATAAATATAGCAAAAGTATTCTAATTGTTCTTCTATGGTCACTTGGTCATGCAAGCTCCCCAAAAGGTATTATTATAAAAAGATACATTATTCCTTGCAGCATTATAATAGTAATAGCAAAAGCCTGAAACAATCTAAGTATTCATCAGTAGAGGACTGGTTTTGAACAAACTCTGATACATTTATGTAATGGAATTGCTATGTAGCTATTCAAAAGAAGAAAGCAGGTCTCTATACGCTGGTGTGGAACAACCAAGATATCCTGTTAACTTTTTAAAAAGCACAGAGCTGAAGGAGGAGGGGGGAGCCCACCTTATACTTGCTCTCAAGTCAGTGAGTAAGGCTGGAATTGCACAGTCCAAAGGTCCTTCAAAGACCCCTTGGAGCAATGTCAGTTTGGAGGCTCACAAAGCCTCTCTTGGTAAATCCTGCACAGAGCAAGTGTTTCCTATGGCATTGAAAGGCATTTTTAGTTCTTCAGCTGCACATCAGATGAAGCTGGCTATCATTTAGGGGCCATGTTGTGTGACAGATACAGTCTTAAAAGCCAACCCCTCTAGGATATTACAGCAAAAGTGCAAGCAACAGAAGCAAAAATAAACAAGTGGGACTACATCAAACTAAAAAGTTCCTGCACAGCAAAAGTAGCAGCCAGCAAAATGAAAAGGCAACTTATGGAATGGGAGAAAATATTTGCAAACCATCTATCTGATAAGGGTTAATACCCAAAACATGTAAGGAACTCATGCAACTCAAGAGCGAAAAAATCAAACAATCTAATTAAAAGATAGGCAGAGGACTTGAATAGACATTTTCCCAAAGAAGACATACAAATGGCTAACAGGTACATGAAAAGATGCTGGTTGCTTTTTTGTAACTATTTACTTGTAACTCTCCCTTTGTCTCTATATTTTTGATTCCTAAGATAGTAATTTGCAATTGGTGTTTATGTTTGACTGTGCTTTTGAATAACTTACACAAACTTCCTGATTGCATTAGATTCGGAGCATTAGATCTATCAAAATAAAAATAATAAACTAGATTTGGGGAATATTTGAAAAAAAAAAAAGCCAACCTCTCCCCAGCCATAAAAGAGAAGGAAATTTTGCAACAGGCAACAATGCGGATGAAATTTGAGGGCATTGAACTAAGTGAAATGAGCCAATCAATTACAGAAGGACAAATACTGCATAATTCCATTTCTATGAGGTATCTAAAATAGTCAAACTCATAGAATAGAATGGAAGTTCCAGGGCATGGGGGAAGGGGAAAGGAGAAGTTGCTTATCACCAGGTATAAATTTTCAGTAATGTACGGTGACTAAGTTAGGGACTGTGCCTATAGTTAACAATACTGTGCTGCCCACTTTCAAATCTGTTAAGAGGGTAAATTCATGTTAAGTGTTGTTGCCATAGTAAAATAAAAATAAAAGCCAGCCTCACCCTGGGTGCAGGCTGTGCACGTGCTGAGAGTGAGTCCAGCTGAAGGAACAGGGGTTGATGTGTCCATCTCCTGCTCAGTCATTGAATGGAATGGCAGGTGAGATCACCAGCACTGATTCCTCCTGCTTTAGTTTCTTTTGTTTGGGTATTATTATTGTTGTTGTTGTTTTTCCAAATATATGCAATGGACTTTTTTTTCACTTCAGATATATACAGTTGATTTAAGTCACATTCATACCTTCTCTGCAAAATTCTCCCACTTGTGTAAAATAATTAAATAAAAGTACACATACCCACATATATAGACTATCTGCAGGGACACTCAAGAAACTAGGAATACAGGTTACCTTTGCCAAGAAGGACAGCGGACTTGGCGGACTGGAGTCAGGAGGACACTTTTCAGTCTGAAATATGTTTGTATTATTCGAAGGTTTTACCATGTACTGCATTACTTTAAAAAAAATACAAGTGAAAATACTATTTAAAAATGCACAAAATATCTAATTGTTTAAGAAGATTTAACTGTAAACTGAAGACCTATTAACTCCTGCTCATAATGACTTACTCCTTCTCTACCCCAATTCTTAACTTTTGGGGACTCATAGGATTGTTAAAAGTTTGACTAAAACCCTCCCCCCAGTGGAATACCAATAGACACATACACCCTTGAAGTCCCTGAACCCTCTGTTTAAGGTTGTTACACTACATCAACACCTATCTGTGAGATTCTTTTTTTTTTTTTTTTTGCGGTACGCGGGCCTCTCACTGTTGTGGCCTCTCCCGTTGCGGAGCACAGGCTCCGGACGCGCAGGCTCAGTGGCCATGGCTCACGGGCCCAGCCGCTCCGCGGCATGTGGGATCTTCCCGGACCGGGGCACAAACCCATGTCCCCTGCATCGGCAGGTGGACTCTCAACCACTGAGCCACCAGGGAAGCCCTATCTGTGAGATTCTTGCCAAAAAATGTTTAACCTGAATCTATTCATGAAGATATAATCAGATAAATCCAACATAAGGAATATTCTCCAACATAACCCCCTTAAATTCTTCAAAAATCCAATGTCATGGAACAAAGCAAAACAAAAATAGAAATCCCAAGAGACCAAGAAACACAACAACTAAAAGCAATGTGTGATCCTTGATCGAATCATGAACTGGGGAGGAAAAGAAATCTACAAAAGACATATTTGGGACAACTAGGGAAATGTGAATATGGATTCTATATTAGATGACATTATGGGATTATTGTTTATTTTAAAGGTGTGATCATGCCTGTAAACAACTGAGGGGTGAAATGTCCTGTCTGCAACTCACTTTATAGTTCAAAACTACTGCACACAGTGCAAATCAATGTAACCAAATGTTAACCATTGTTAAATCCATATAAAGGGTATATGGGAACTCGTACTATCTTTGTAACTTTTCTATAAGTACGAAAGTTTTCAATATAAAAACTTCCCTTCACTCTCCTATAATTATAACACAGCGCCACCACCAAATTTCCCCCTTCTTCCTGTTTACCCATTTGGCTTTCCACCCCCATCTGTCTTGCCAAAATGGATTGTTGGTAGAGTTCAAGAAATCTAGCACTTGATTCATTTCTTCCAAAAATATTATGAAGCATAGGCAGTGTCTCAACCTGAGCCCAGGCTGCCTTTGTCTTTGTCTCTCTTGGCTAAGCTAGGAGGAACTGTGCTGTTATCAACTTTATAACCCCAGTGTTATATACACAGTAAGGGGAAGCAATAAACATTTATTGAACGGAGACTTTGGACTAGTTCACTGATCTTTAGTACCTATTGTGTTACTCCTTAGCAAAGCGGATAACAGATTTCACAGGACGATGAAACAGATGCTGAAACCAAATCGCTAAAATGAAATTCTAGGGTTGCCTCTCCCACGAGTATGGATCAAAAGAGCCTGGCTTATAGTAGCTCTGTGCCACATTAGCAAGAGTATAGAAATACAAAGCACGCCCCAAGAAGAATAAAGTTAAGGTTTTTGCACTGCCATCTGTGCATGCTGCTGGCTTTACCCGACTTCCACCTGTTAGCTTTTTATTCTCTAATACAGCATTTTTTTGTGATGATGGAGCTGCAGAGCCCATCACTGTCAACATAAGCACCATCTTACTTTAGAGTAAATAAAACTATTTCAAGCAAATTGGAAACTAAGTGACAGAAAGTGCCACAGATGGAAGACACTAGGAACAGGAGGGGAAGGCTGCATGGCTCATCGTCCCTGCAGTCCAGGATGGAGTCGACTCTGAAATGCTGGCAGTGGACCCCAGCTGCCTATCGCCAGGTGTACACAGAACAAGCGATCTAAATTGTATTCATCTTTGGGAATAAGAAGAAGCTCCTGTACTCTCCGTTACATCCAGAATCAAATCTATCCATTGCAGTTGGTGTTTCACTTTTTAAAATATGTTTCTTCTTCACTTTACTCATCACCCATTATTTTTCCTTCTCTCTTTTCCTGTACCTTCCTTTCTCTTCAGAGAAGTCTCTAGAAAGAAAACACATGGCCCTCAACCATGGACCTGGGAGATCAGAGAGTCAGATTTACCATCTCCAGCTCCCTGCTAATACCAGAAACCTTGATCTGGCTAAAGGAAGAAAAATAGTGACACACATGTCACTGGCTAAGTCATTTCAGCCCCCACCTCTTTCTGATTTGAAATACATTCTCTTGATTAAGCTTTAAAAAATAAACAAATAAATGAAGACGTTGGTAGTTGGAGTAATGGCAGAGCACATTGGCCCAGGACAGGCATTGGGAACTGGGAGAAATAATTGGTGATGTAAAACATGTTCCATATCCTAGCCTCTTTTTCATCTTCAGGTCTTTCTGCGTCTTTCTGCCCTCTCCCTTCTTTTCCCTCTACCTTTGACCCCCTCCACATCCTGTACCAGTGTCAATTAATGACTGCCAAAGGCACCCGACTTGCTAAAATCATTTCTGTCTTGTGGAACCAAGACTATGAGTTCCCTTCTCCTTTTCACTCATTTGTCAGCCAGAAGGTTAAGCCCAAATTAGTCCACAGAAATCCACTATCTATGTGCTCTGATGTTTACCAAGCAGTGCTCCGTCCCAGGTACAAACAAAGAGCAGGAAGCCTCATCCTTGCCTGCAAGAAGGCTCTGCTCCAACAGAAGAAAGCAAACATGCCAACAACTAAATCTAATGCAAGGGAGAATCACAGAGGGAAAAGCAATTAAATACCAGTGAATGGCGAGTTCGCCAATCCCTACCAGGAGATTATACTACAGAAATTTTTTTTTCTAAGAACACTTAAATAGACAAGAGTGCAAAATAAAGATTTATTGGATGCCACACAAAGAAATCTTCAACCTTAAAACGCATCTCTCCTCCCAAATTTTTGCTAGGGGTTGGGTGTTGCACACTATGAATGCTTATTCTTTAGAAGAAAAGGAACTACATAGATAGAAGACTGGAGTAACTGCTTATAATGTTATGTTTCTACCTGTGGTGGTGACTCTTGGTCAAGAATAGCACTTATTGTGCCTTACCCACAAGATGCTACAAATAAAGCTGAGTGAATTGTCTAGGGTTGCACAGACAATCGAAGCACCCAGGTCACTTAGGGGAGAAATATCTGACTGGTAGGCTATCCCCTTTCCCTTCTTTTAGTTATCCAGGGAATTAAGCGAATTCAGAGAAAGTGGACCTCGTGAATGACCTAACGATACATTTTTCTAGAGTCAGGCAGCCATGACACATGGAAAGGGCAATACTGTTGGGAGAAGGCAGGAACACAGCAGAGAAAAGAGTGCCAGTTAGGGGCAGCAATCTGATATCCCTGAGGCCCGGCTATAAATAACTGCTTTTCCCCAGCTCCCTATCACTTCTTCCCAAAGTGAGAGCTAGCTTCCTGGCCAAAGGCTAAACATCAGTCCCACTCACTCCTTTCCCACAAAGCAACATTTCCTAATGCAACATGGTGGTGGGCCATCGACCAGCAGAGGGTCGGAAGTCAGGTGCCTCTTTGTTGGATTCCTGCCTTCCATTTCCCAGCTTTTTGAATCTCCGAGCCACGCTTCTTCATCTGAAAAATGGTACAATGGTGATGATGATAATAACTAGCAACCATAAAATAGGCACTGTGCTAACTGCTTTACATGCATTATTCATTTAATCTTCAGAAAAAATGTCAGGGCAGTGTTAATTATTGTTAGAAGTAATAATAATACTTCCTCCTTTACAGATGAAGAATTGCCATTCTGAGAGGAGTTAGTTAACTTACCCAAGGTCTAACCGCCCTGCCTGTGGTTGTAAGACCTGTCTAAACAGGGTACTGGGGACTTCCCTGGTGGCACAGTGGTTAAGAGTCTGCCTGCCAATGCAGGGAACATGGGTTCGAGCCCTGGTCCAGGAAGATCCCACATGCTGCAGAGAAGCTAAGCCCGCGAGCCACAAGTACTGAGCCTGCGTGCCACAACTACTGAAGCCCATGCGCCTAGAGCCCGTGCTCCGCAACAAGAGAAGCCACCGCAATGAGAAGCCCGCACACCGCAATGAAGAGTAGCCCCCGCTCGCCGCAACTAGAGAAAGCCCGCGCGCAGCAACGAAGACCCAACGCAGCCAAAAATTAATTAATAAATGGTATTGATTTGTATGCCCACCAGTGAATGTTACTGTCATTATTTTTGATGCCGTTGCTTTTGATGGTGCTACTGTTTTTGTTGCTTTTCTCTCTCCCTAGATGCTGGGAGTTCTGAGGTCTATCAAGCATAAATCATTAGCACAAATCACTGGCAAGTCTAAACCAAGGCCTTGGGGACATTTTTTGAGCACCAGATAACAAAACTAATATACCTTTTAGATGTTTCACTGTTAAAATATACCTGTTGAGTATGAATGAGAGATCAAGAAATAAGGAATGGGATTCAGTACAAGTATTTCGACTTCTTACCAAAAAGCGTCCCTTGGGCTTCCCTGGTGGCACAGTGGTTGAGAGTCTGCCTGCCGATGCAGGGGACACGGGTTCGTGCCCCGGTCTGGGAAGATCCCACATGCCGCGGAGTAGCTAGGCCCATGAGTCATGGCCGCTGAGCCTGCGCGTCCGGAGCCTGTGCTCCGCAACGGGAGAGGCCACAACAGTGAGCGGCCCGCGTACCGCAAAAAAAAAAAAAAAGAAAAAGAAAAAAAAGTGTCCCTCAACGCCTCTGTTTTATAACAGTTCAGAATGACAAAATGTAAGGTACATTGTCCTTACATGTTTCACTTAGATTTACTAAGTTAAAATTATGTATCATATGTCGACTATCCAAACTGTACTTTTGCTCCATTCTTACCTTTTAATTCACCAGGTATTGTCATGAAATAACTATGATAAATGTTTAAACCTCTGTCACGCCAAGATGCCCATCAGATAAAACACAGCAAGCATTTAGCACACACCTGGAGAATTCCCTAAGTAAAATAGCATTATTACTGCATGTCATCACTTCCTTCCTATAGCCAACAAATATCCCCACATCTGAAAGGGTCATCTTCAAGCTACACATATATTTATAATAGTGTGTTCACTGTCTTCCTTCCTCTGTTGCATTGTCTGTGACCTTGACCATTTCGAGACTGATAAAATGGGGCCATCAACATATGTTTATGAAGCTCTAGACATTTTGTGAGAGATTTCGTAGTTATTGAAAGCAATAAAGAGTGATAAGGACAGTTCTATACTATAATACTGCCTGTCAAGAGAAGAATGTCACCCTTCCAGTAAAGGACCCAGAGGCATAATTAGGAGGTAGAAAAGGGAATGCTTTTGTAGGCACAGTAATGAGAAGCTGGGGTAAAACACAGCAGCAACGGAAAGTGCCTTCTCTCCAGCATGACAGATTGGCATCCGTCAGTCCACATCCAAAGGGTCCAGGTAACAGTGATGATTCCATGTCCAAAATGTGGAGCACCAAAGAATGCCCAGGTTAGCAGCCCTCCTGAAGAGGGCTCAGCAGGACTTCCTGCGAAGAAATCTGACTTTTCCTAATATCATCAATATGAAAACTAAAATAATGAATCCTCCAGTGCACCTACTAAGAACATTAAAAGAATTTAAGCTTCACAGCTCCTGAATACTCATACCCATAAACAAAAATCCATATACTCCACAGAGCTATAAATAAGTCTCGCCTGAAGGTCTCCTTCCCATTCACATGTTTCTTCATAAAATCTGGTAGAATCTCCTCCCCTTTATCCTAAACTTTATCCTTGTCATTCCTGTCTGTCAGGAACAGGAGGTAAAGAAAGACACAAAAAACTGGGCTCCAGCTGCCTGCTCAGTTAACTGGCCCCTGAAAGTTGGCTTTCCTAGGACCAAAGAAAAGGTGTGCCTCTAAATCAACATTAAGTCTGAGTGGCAACTCAGGGCCCTGTCTGTAAAATGAGGGAGTTTAGTGCAACCCCAGCCATCCTTCTAGCTTAAACATTTTATGATTCTGGGATGCATGGGGTGCACGAGAAGAGTCTCAGCAGCAACCTCCCATGGCCTCTATCCTGGTCCTTCTCATGGTGGTGTGGAGGCTGGGCCACAAAGGCTGGGGGGCAGGGAGCTGGACACCACTGCCTCCTCTCAAAAGATGGAGGAGCTTTTTCCCAAGTGACTTTCTTCACCTCACAGAAAAAATATATCTTCTTCACTTTTATTATCAGTATCACTCACCTGCCAGTACCAACACCTGTCCCCACTCCCCGACTTCTCAGATTCGTGACCTCTCTGGGCCTCAGTTTCCTCATCTATAAAAGGAGGGTAGTAATGGTATCTATTGCTATTGTAAGGATTAAATTGGTTAACGTAGGGACACACTTAGAACAGTCCCTAGAACATAGTAAGTACCAGGTAATTGCTATTGTTTGTACTGTTACTGGTGGTGGTAGTAGAAGTAGTAGTAGTATTCTCTGTCACCAACCCAAAGGATTCCAACACTGTTATCTTTCCCTCACTTATATTGAGTTTAGGGTGAATAGTTCAGACCCCCACTTTAAGAGTGTGTAGACTTAGGACAAAGCCAGTGCCCTGGAGACTTTACCGGAAGGTTTCCATTTTCTGTTGACAGGAGGCACTGTGTATTGAAAGTGTCCTTGCCACCTCTACAGTATTAATAACTACCAAATGGTACTAGGGAATCATAAGCATGTCAGTGATTTGATTCCATGGGTTTACATCATGATTCAAAGAGTCAAGGTCACAAACACACAGGATAAAGGAAGACGGCAGCTCCAGAATACCAAGCCCACATTTTTCTTCAACTTTTCTGTAATGTGTTAAGGCTTTTTAGCACTTTAGAGTCCTATATAGTGCCTGCGTTTGATGGAGTAATTCTTCCCTAAGAATATTTTGTATTTTGAGTAACATCCCGGTTTATGGGTTGAATCAGGGCAATAACAGCAAACGGCAGAAAAATAATGGGCTAAAATTATTCCCAAACCCAAACCTCTTCTCTCAGAATGAGGTCTAGAGGTACGGCAAGTAGGAACTGGACCACTGCTGCCTCTTCTACCCCCAGTAGCTAGTAACACTCAAAGGCTGTGGTTTTTAAATTATATTTTAACTAAGGTTTGAAAAAAAAAGATAATAGATCCAATCATTTAAATTCTTTTTTGCCAATCCAATATTTGAAATCTTTATAAGTGCTAAAATAATATGTTCCCATCACTGAAGGTTTTCTTCTGTGGGATCCTATAATTTCAACACCTATCATGAACTAATTTATCCTTGTTCGTCTTAAATCTAGAGGGACATCCTGGCACCAGCCAAAGTAGATGTGGTCAGAATCACTGACATAGACTGATTTACTTAACTTAATTGTACACATTATTCATGGGGTGGGGGAAGATGTGTTCAGAAATGAGTGACTAAAAAATATAATTGTCTCAAAAAGTGAATATAATTTGGTGTGGATGGAGTAGAGTGATCAGAAGACAAAGTCTTTCTTGGAGATCCAGAGGCAATTCTCTTCTCAACCCATCATCCCATTGGAAGGGTCCAGACAACTGCCTGTGGGTGGTGAGGGAGGATCGGGTCCTACCACTGCCTCAAATCGGCACCCACAAAACCCAGAGGACTGTACAATCGGGTCTTCACTCAAGTCCAGGTGATGTAATGCATCTCATACAGTGATGTTATCCACGCTGTACAACATTCAAAGTGTGGTGAGGGGTTGAGGTTGGCATCCCTAGACTAGGTAACTCCTTCCTGGGTACTGACTATGGGAATGGGTCTCAATCCCTTTTTGGGGAGCCCCATATGGCCACCCCATCAGTGGTTGATGAGTAACTCCCTCCTGCCAATCTTCCATACATCCTCTCCCTCACTCCTGTAGTTCTCCTCTCTCTGGAGGTTCCATTCCCCTGGTCTCCTGGCTTCTGAGTGGGTTTTCAGTTATTCTCATTACCTACTCCACATGGTTCTACTGTGAGATGGGGAAGATTCAGATGTCTATGGGTGGAGGCAGTCCCTGACTTCCCCTCTTGCAGTCCCCTCTTCCCCTCTTGGGGGAAGCGTCCCTGACAATGATCTGGTCTCTGGGTGAGACCACATTACATTGCAAAGGTTAATCTCCTGCTAGTATAATTTTCCTCCCTTATTCAGCTAAAAAAGCATAGTCCTCCTTCCTAGATTTCAGTTGTATTTCCTAAAGCTGCCTTCCACTACCATACTACCCTAGATAAAGTAGGTGCCCCAACCATCTCTATCACATTAAGTCAATTTATTTTATTCTTGGCACTCAAGATTAGGTAAAAACTTATTTGAACTCTCTTACATATGAATTGCCTCTCTCTCCATCTTCCCCCTGCCCCCAACCCCACTAGAATGTAAGCTCCATGGGAACAAGGGCATCACCCCTCTCAGGATATTTACTACTTTATACTCAATTCCTATCAAGGTGCGTGGCACAAGGTAGTAAGTTTAGGATCTGCATTTCCAGTTGTTGGTTAGTTTTATCACATGGGCACTTCAATTACAACTTGGAAAAAACTGAATTCAGGAAAGATGTTCCCAGAAAACCTCCTCTTCCTCCTTTCTACCATTTGCTCCAGCTGGAGAATTCAGTCATCCTGAAATCAACCTTCTTCTCCTTTCTCCAACTCCCACATTCCTTTCTTCTTGCACCATTTTCCTCCTTCTTACCCTCCACCCATCTCACCCGCTCCACTCCCTTGCCACATCTACTTGGCTCCCAACTTGGGCCAATTCTTCATCCTCAATCATCCCTCCTTCCCATGTGTAAGTGTTACCACTGCTGTGAAGCTCCTTCCTTCCCACCACAGTTATTGGCTGCCACCTCTGAGCATCACACCACTGTGTTCCTTGATTCACTCAGTGCTTTTTAGGTCCTTTTAGGGTCTCACACTTTCTCAAGAATCTGATCAAAGTCATGGGTCCAAGAAAATCCATATACACTCAAAACGTGACAAAAAATGTCAGGACCCTTTATTTTAAACGTTTTACTGCAATATACATCGTGATTATTTTGTTATAAGTATTTATTCACAGGGAACACACCTGTCTCCCTCACTAGAATGTAAGCAGTTCTAGGGCAAGTTTGTATGTTTTATCTTTTTCCTGTAATCTCTTTGTGTGTAGCACTGTGCTTCGTATGTACTAGATACTGAAAAATGTTAATGAGCAGACTATCTAGGGTGATATTTAGGTTATTTTATTTAGATATTTAGATATTTAGGTTAATACAATGTCTTCTAAATATCAGTCACATGAGTAGCACCTTCACAGTGCTTGCCATATCAGCTACAACTTGTCCTATTGTTTACTTACTTACCATTTAGGGTAGATTGCTTGCAAAATTATTGCCGAAGATCCCTTCCACCTCTGAACACAAGTGCCACTAACCTCCCCCAAAAGATGCAAAGTCTATTTCTCTTCCTTTGAATCTAGACTTGTCCTGTCACTTGCTTTGACCAATAAAATGGGGCAGGAGGGATGCTTTGTGACTTCCAGATCTAGGCCTTAAAAGACTCTTCAGCTTTTTTTCTTTTTTCACTGTCTTTGGATCATGAACAATATAAAAAAGCCCAGGGCAGACTACAGAATGATGAGATATCACACAGAAAGAGAGGGGCTCAGCCAGCTGCTGCCATTCTGGTCATTCCAGCTGGGCTGCCAGAAACATGAGTGAAGCCATCTTGGACCTTCCGGTCCCAGTCGAGCTCTCAAGCCACAAGAATGATCCCAGCAGACATCATGTGGAAAAGAATTGCACAGCTGAGACCAGCCAATCCATAGAATCCTAATAAGTCATTGTTTCTTTAAGCCACTAGGTTTTGGGGTAGTTTGTTAACACAGAAATAGATAACAGATACCTGCTTTTCTTTAAATCATCTCTTTTTGTTTTACCTCTTTTGTTAAAATAAAATTTTTGTTACTTCTATAAATAGAAAATTACACTTTTCGTAAGACTAAACATGATGAAAGAAAAACAAAGCAATATTGTTCACTTCTATCCAGATACTGCTGCCTACAGAAGCCTCTATATTAGTTCCAAATGTCAGAGAGGTATTAAAGATACACCTGAAGTAAACTAGAACTCTCTCCTTGGTGTAAGCTAGACTGAAAGAAGATATAGTGAAAGTAACATGGTCATTCAGAAGTGTGATATTATGTAGTGCTTTATCACCAAAAATCATTGTCATGCTGCTATAGATAATAAGTAATAATGCAGGCAGTAAACATCTACAACAAACATTGTGAGGAAGTTACTCGAATGGTTGACATTTGGAAGATGCAGTATTAACCTAACACCTAAACATTGAGATGAGCCACAGACAGCCCACATTTTTAGTGCCTTCTATACAACAGTACAATGCTAAACAGAGAGGGATTTGAATAAAAGATAAAACTTAAAGCAATCATGCCCTAGAAATGCTTATATTCTAGTAGAGAAGACAGGCATGTAAATAAATAGTTATAACACACTAACCATGGTAAACGTAACTGGATTCGATTTAAACTCGAAAGCCCATGGACTCAAACTCCAAATCCCTGACATTTTGTGTAAGAGCTTGAGGGTAGATGGCTATTTCCGGGCCCATAACTTTCATCAGCTTCTCAAAGGAGTCCAGTGGGACACATTCCATAATTTAGGACACACTGGATTAGATAATGGTTCGATTGTTGCTACCTCAAGACTTTTCCAGATTGCCTGGACACATATTTTTAGTCGGTAATTCTGAAATCCAAACTCTTACCTTCTCTTTCCTCCTCGTGGTTTTATACCTTTCTCACATAGATATACAAAAGCTCTCTTAAATTCTCTGATCACCAGACTTCCCTGAAGATCTCTACTACAATGTAAGTTCTTTGAAGCTAGAGACATGTCATATAACTTCCTGCCTTCCATTATCAATAAACATCTGTTAAATGAAGAACACACCTCCTAGAACTCCTGCAGGGGGGTTCTCCTGCTGTCTAGGACTGATTTTGAAACGTGTTTTCTATTGCTCAGACGCTGAATACTGAATGGGTATTGAATCTGAAATGTGTGCCAAATAAAATATTGGGGGGAAAAAAGCACCAAGTTCTTCCTGCAATGTGTTCTATGTGTATATTCATCAATGTCTGCCAGGACGGGCATTTTCTGTCTGTGCCTGCTTAGGTCAATGTTGAATATTTTAAATGGTTTGGGGACCGAGTTTACTGACATACTGCATAAAGCAGCATTGCAATGTCCTTCACACACGGGGCCAAGGGGCCTCTCCCAGGCATGAAAGTGCTGCTGTTAATATTTATGCTTTCCTCACTGTTTCGTCTTTTATCCTATTCCTCCGACATAGGGATTTTGTTTCTCTCCGGAACTTAAATTCAGTGAAAAATAGAGACCTCTAAAATATTAGTACTTTCATCAGAATTAAAAAAAAATTTTTCTTTAGCCGTATTGTGAAGCAAGGGAGCTGAAGTCTCCTCTGTTCAAAGTTCTTGAAGGTTTGACCTTTAAATTTCTTCTAAAATAGTTTTTGCATGAAAACCCAAGAAAGGGAGGATTGTGGTTTGTACCTTGGCATGGAATTTTATACGAGCGGGACGGAAACAGAGAGGTGGTGTTGAAGCCGTCTGCAGGATTTGCTGGCACTGATTTGGGGCAGGAGTGGCCCAGTGTCCAAACAAGCACATAATTCATATGACTAATTCTAGCTTTTGCCTAATCCTCTGCCCTACCCCCATAAAACGATCAACATATATGGAAATCTTAGCAAAGCCATCATTTCATTCCCTAGAAATGAAGGATTCTCCTCATACCCGTGCCTGAACTTTTCCACAAAAGAAGGGGACCTTCGGGGCAAGAAGTTGCAAAGGGCAACAAATCAAAGTGAGCACCCCTGCAAACCCTTCTGTGAGGGGAGAGAACTAAACATCTTTCATTCCAAGACATTTTCTGGGGGTGTGATTCTGAGCCATAGGAACACTGGTGTATGGCTCTGAAAATATTTTATTTATGTATATAATTATATAGGCATATGCATATATACACATATACACAAAAACTCTAAACTTTACCATTTTTTCTAAATACTTTTTAACCTAAACTTTCATTTTTAAGGACTAAGTATTGTCTAAATACACTCCTTAGTTACACGTGTCCTATTCCAGTACTTGAAACTCCCTTTTCATTCCTCTATAGCTCTGAACCTTTTTAATTACACCTCATTATAATTAGGAGTTTGAACAAACTAGCCATGACATGACACACTTACAGAGATGAACACATGTGTGTATTAATATGTGTAATAGAAAACACCTGCCGCTTGTAATGTACAGTTCACCTGATACAAAATAGCAGATTTTGAGGAGAATGCATCATAAATAGAGTAAGTGCCAGAGGCAAGCTGAAGCCCTACCTCCAGGGACCCACAAAATGATAGCAACGACAGCCCTTGGAAGAGCAGGAGAGTTGTTTTCATGCTCAACCCTCACCCCTTTTCTCTTAGAGCTTCATCCAGAAGGGAACAAAACAGATGTGTGTGCGTGTGTGTGTTCTCCTGAGTTGAGGTAGAAAGTTCTAGAAGTAGATTTTAGGTGTCTGAGATGCCAACAAAGCAGCTGAATAAAGCAGGGTCCATAAGGATAGGGTTAAACCAGAGGTCCTGGAATGTTTCCCTCCAAGTTCAAAAGTCTACTCTTCTCTGATTAGGGGCAATTGAATGAGCATAAAAACCTGCTTCTCGGGGCTTCCCTGGTGGCGCAGTGGTTGAGAGTCCGCCTGCCGATGCAGGGGACACGGGTTCGTGCCCCGGTCCGGGAAGATCCCACATGCCGCGGAGCAGCTGGGACCGTGAGCCATGGCCACTGAGCCTGCACGTCCGGAGCCTGTGCTCTGCAACGGGAGAGGCCACAACAGTGAGAGGCCCGCGTACCGCAAAACAAAAACAAAAACAAAAAACCCTGCTTCTCCCCAGATCTAAAGAGCAAAAGGAAAAAGTGGAGTGTTTACTGAAAGGTGGTGGGAGGATGAACAGGAAGGGAGGTGCCGTCCAAGCCCAGTCCCTCAGAAGCTGTGGACAGAGGGGGAGGCTCCGGGGTGCTTTGAGCCTCCACTCAGTGGATGGGACAGCGAGGCCATCCGTCCCCTGAGCACAGCTGGAGCTCCCCTCCACCTGGTGAAGACAGCCTGTGCACCTGGATGGACTGTGCACTCACACAAACACCCCTGGGGTGGGCTCCAGTGCAGACAACAGCAGGAGAAAGACATGGAATCTGAGTCTTTGGAAGTAAAACCTCCATTCCCTGTCTCCTCCATCCACGCTGATAATGGTGTGGAAGAACCCAGAAACAGTCAAAATGTCTGGGTCGGTTCTCTGCTCTACCGTTTACTTGCATATGACCTTATGTAAGTGACTAAACTGGTCCCAGCCCAAGTCTTTTTTTTTTTATTCTTTTCTATTATGGTTTATTACAGGATATTGAATATAGTTTCCTGTGCTATACAGTAGGACCTTGTTGTTTATCCATTCTATATATAATAGTTTGCATCTGCTAATCCCAAACTCCCAATTCAACCCTCCCCCACCCTCACTTCCCCTTGGCAACCACGTCTGCTCTCTATGTCTGTCTGTTTCTGTTTCATAGATACGTTCATTTGTGTCATATTTTAGATTCCACATATAAGTGATATCATAGGGTATTTGTCTTTTCTCTTTCCTCAGAGAGAAGATGCGGTACATATATACAATGGAATATGTCAACACTTCACTTAGCATATAATCTCTAGGTCCATCCATGTTGCTGCAAGTGCCATTATTTTATTCTTTTTTACGGCCGAGTAAAATTCCATTGTATATATGTACCACATATTCCCTATCCATTCATTAGTTGATGGGCACTTGGGTTGCTTCCACGTCTTGGCTATTGTAAATAGTGCTGTTATGAACATAGGGGTGCATGAATCTTTTCAAATTATAGTTTTGTCCAGATATATGCCCCGGAGTGGGATTGCTGGATCCTATGTGAGCCCAAGTCTTTTTAAACTGCAAAATGGACATAAGTGTAGTGTTTACCAAAACAAAGTGGTGAGGATGAGCCCAGGCCAGGGAACAGCTCCTGTACTTGTGTGCCTGTGAGGGAGGGGCAAAAGGGTGGTCCTTAATGGACTGCACTAGTGCACAGGGGACAGAGAACAGCAAACGGCACCTCTGTCAAATATCTCATCTGCCGGCCAGAGTCCAGCTGAGCCACACTGAGTGGACATCTGGGCCTCCACCCGCACAGGGGCCTCTGTGCCACAGCCTGCCTCCCTCCTGCAGCTATGACTGACCGCTTCCTGCCTCTGCCGCTTGTGCACTGGAGCCCAGCCCCTCTCACCTCCTCCAAGATAGTGCTCCGAACTGTCCACTGGCTCTTGCATCACTGAGCTGTTATTCTCTACTGGATCATTCCCAGCACACAAACGTGCTGCCATAATTTCTCCCACTTAAAAAAATTTTTTAACTTTCCTGGTCCGACATCCTCCTCCAGCTACCACCCTATCTCTCTTCCTTTTGAGAGTAAAACTCCTCTAAAGAGGACCCTAGAGCCTGCCTCCTGTCCACCTCCTCCCATTCCTTCTGGAATCCATTCCAAACAGCTCTCAGCCTCATTACTTCATCAAAATAGTTCCTGTTGAAGTCACCAATGACTTCCACGTTGCTATCCCCAAGGTCAGCTCCCAGCCCTCCTCTTGCCCACTCTGTCAGCCATACCTGACACACTGGATCCCTCCCTCTTTCTGAAAACTCTTGGTTCACTCAGTTTCTGGGACTTCATTCTGCTCAGAATCCTAGAATGGTATTCCAACCCACTTGGAATAAAAGCCAGAAGCCTTAGAATGGCTTTAAAGGCCGTTTTTGAGTCCTGGAAATGCTCTTCTTCTAGATAACCACAGAACTTCTTCCCTCAATTCCATCAGTTCAAACGTTAGCTTATCAGCCTGGGGGTCTCTCCCTGGCACCCTAGGTAAAATAACTGCCTCCCTAACGCCTTCATTCCCTTACCAGAAGATTAATTAATATTACAATTGCCTTTGTAAGATATATTGTATAAATTATACAATTCCAGGTTTACTTATTTTATATAAATTGGTTTTGCCCACTGCCCTATCCCCAGCACCTACAACACTGTCTGCCCATAGTAGGGATCTGGGTATTTATAAAATGATTGAGTGAAGGAATTCTAAGCCCTGGAAACTAGACAGAGGCTGTGCACATAGCCAGCCTTCAGTATTTAGTGAGAGAGGGAAAGTTGTCAGAATAGAAGTGGACATAACTAGGGATGTTCTGTACACCCTACTTATATTGGGCTGGATGGAGCTCTCCCTGTCCAAGGGCGAGACAGGACAAAAGCAACCTGATGCCTTTGAAAAGATTCTACCATACCAGGGAAAATCTTGATGTCCTGTTTGGTGTCCTAAATAGAGGTGTATGAAAACACAATCTCCATGAAATCAGAGGACGGACATTCAAGAATGAATAGGCTATGATGAAAGGAGAAAAGAGAATGAAGCCACTGGAATAAGAAGAAAACATGCAAGGAAATTCAAAATGCCGTATCAGAATGAAAGTCTTCCTTTGAAGCAATAATGATTCTAATTGGTCCTGCAGAAAATCACCTGTAGTGTAGATGGATAGCTTGAGTAGCTCTTCTGAAATATAGCACAAAGGTGGGAAAAAAATGCATAAACAAGAAGAAAAGACATTTTCCAATATATTAACAATGTTAGGATCTTCAGTGATTTTTTCTCACTTCTATATACTTTTTCCTATTCCTAAATTTTCCATAACTTATGTGTAGAATTATAATAATATCGAAAAAAGGGAAAGGGAAAAAATTAAATACATATATCTTAAATTATTTTTTCACAGTCTTCGGGTTTTTTGAAAGAGCAGGAAATTATTCCCTAGCTGACTGTGCCCATGCAGCCTAGTAATGCAATTCTTTCCCCCTGGCACTCAACTACCTAATTCAGAAGAGACCATGAAATTCATTCTAGCAGTAATTACTGTAGGATTTGGCTCTTTTAATATGACTAATCTCAGGAAGGTTCCAAAACTTTGGGTAAGATTAGGAGCACTGAGAAATCATGAAACTGGGAACACCTTATTTCATAATCCTCTGCCTGTCACGGTGATGGGTACACAACCATTTTGTTTAAATGCCTGTTAGGATGGAGAGTGCCAATTCCACTTAAATGTACACATTCTGAGTAAGGGGTGAAAAAATGTTCTTGGGCTGCTGGGCCTAAGTGAATGTTAGAGCTTTGATGGAAACTCTGCCTTGCTATCCTACAGCCCTAATGTGGTGGTCTTGGCTGCTTCTGGCATGCTTCCAAGACTGCAGTTAGGCCTTTAAAACGTCCATTGGTTCTGCCACTATGTAGTGCTGTTTCTTTCCCTTCTTCCCCAAATTTGCAAGCTCATTTCTTCTTAAATGCGCCATGAGATGATGCATGAACACATTTTATTTCCTCAATGGAAATGAGGATGCTGTACAGCTGTTAGACTTGAAATCACCAGGTGGTACTTGGAAGCAGGAAGTAAGATGCTGTTGCCAGGGTAACCACACATTCTTCCAGTGATGGGAAGAGCTGCCATGTTTTCTATGCTCTTAGGAATATGTGCTATAAAAGGATTGGCTTAGTGCATATGAATATTTACTATTTTAAAAGAACATGCATTTCTTCATAAACCAGAAGAATATTTTTTCATATGCCTGAAAAAGAGATTTTATCTTTTCAGGGCATTAGGTCTCATCTTTCTTTGCCAATAGAATTGTAAGGATCCAGTAATAACTTGTATTTTATGTTACCCATAACATACTTGTGCATCTCATTTTATACATTAGATGGATTCATTTTAAGTATGAAATTAGAGCTTAGTATTCATACCTCTGTGAATTCTATAAGAAAATATATTTACAGA
The DNA here is from genome assembly GCF_964165515.1 of Mesoplodon bidens. Lineage (NCBI taxonomy): Eukaryota > Metazoa > Chordata > Mammalia > Artiodactyla > Ziphiidae > Mesoplodon > Mesoplodon bidens. Next base: position 49,685,140 of record NC_138167.1, read on the forward strand.
ATGTATTCAATTCATCAGTTATGAAAATCATTATTTCCATTCACAGTAGAATCTCAGAGATATAGAGGCTAATCCTCTGAGCTCCTCAAACTTGCACTGGAGTTGACAGACCTGTAGGGCAGTTTGGGACCACCCAGGCAAGGAAGAAGCAGTCCCACAACACACAGAACAAACCAAAAAGAAACCAATAACACAAATTTCCCTCCTTCCTTCCTTCCTTCCTCCCTCCCTCCCTTCCTTCCCTCCTTTGAGTTCTGTGTACTGAGCTCCCACTTCATACTAGGACTGTGGCAGGTGCTGTGAGACTTTCTCTAGGGATTAAACCCAGCAGTGGAGGTATGGGTAGTATGTTAGGTTCATCTTCAACTGTACTAGATTTTGTCAAATTGTTTTCTAAAGTGGTAGTGCCAGTGAAATTCTCCCATGAGCAATGCATAAGATTTCTCTTTGTTCTACATCCTCACAAACACTTGGTCTCTGGTGGATGTAAAATCCTACCTTCTGACAGTTTTCATATTGCATTGCCCTGATCGCTATGCTCTCATGATTACTGGCTGTGTGAGATTTCTTTTCTGTGCACTGCCTGGTCGTATCATTTCCCGATTTTTCTATTGGGTTGTCTTCTTAGCGATCTATAGAGATTATTTATATATTCTGGGCATGACTTTTTTTTTCTTTTTTTTTCTTTTTTTTTGTGGTACGCGGGCCTCTCACTGCCGTGGCCTCTCCCATTGCAGAGCACAGGCTCCAGACGCGCAGGCTCAGCGGCCATGGCTCACGGGCCCAGCCACTCCGCAGCACGTGGGATCTTCCCGGACCGGGGCACAAACCCGTGTCCCCTGCATCGGCAGGCGGACTCTCAACCGCTGCGCCACCAGGGAAGCCCATGAATTTTTTTATATGTTTAAATCTCTTTCGTACTTGCACACTTGTCTTTCACTTGTTTGTGTCTTTTCATCACAGAAGTATCTAATTTTAACATAGTCAAGTTTATTTATCCATATTTTTCTTTGTATATTGTTTAAGAAATCCCTACCTATACCAAGTTCATAAAATATTTTCTTTTACATGTTTAAATATATGATTTTCATATTTAAGCCTTTAATCTATAATTGATTTTCATGCATAGTATGATATAGGAATCTAATGTTACTTTTTTTCCTGTTATAATAAAATCCATTATTAAGCCATCAAACTTTTCCCCAGAATGACCTCTCATATATATCAAGTTTTCATATATGTGTAGATCAGGTTCTAAACTTTCCATTCTGTGTCATCAGCATATATATCTAAGTCTTTGCTATTACTATTCTGCCTTGATTACTACAGCTTCATGATAAGTTTTCATATCTATTAAAGTAAAATTCTGCACTTCTTTGAAAGTAAAATTCTATTCTTCTTCAAAATTATCTGAACTATTTTTTGGCTCTTTGCTCTTGTATGTAAAATTTAGAATAATTTGTTGAACTGCTACTGTCATCATGAGTATTTTATGTTATGGATTGCACAGCTGATTTTTACATACAAAGGTTAAATAGATGTATACAATCTGATAAGTGGGAGCTCCACTACTAAGTAAGTTATATATACAAATTTGAAAAGTGCCATATCCCCAAATCATATCAAAAAATGATTGCTGTGCGACTTTGGTTGATTATGGATATTGACAGACATTGGGTCTTCCGTGGGTAAGAGCCTTGGCCATCTCACTCTGCTTTGTATAATGCTACCATCAGCAATCAGTGGCCAATAATTCTTTCTCCTCCTGATTAGCGTCAGTAGCTGGTAGAAGTCTCTACAGTTCATGATGACACAGGAAGAGGTCCCAGCACTGGCTCACTGGCCGGTGTGCGAGGTGAGACTGGAATATGTCCCACCTCATCCACACTGCTCCCCGGCACCTCCAAGCTGCTTGCCCCTCAGAGTCCTCAACATTAATCACACTTCTGGGATAGGATTTAAATTAGTCTGTACATCTTTAGAAACTTCAGGCTTGTCACTGGCTCCATAGCAAATGTAGGAATCTTGCAGAGCTAGGAGAATGTTATGTGTATCTTCACATTCCTATCACGTGTTTAATGCCTAGTGGCACTCAGAAATACCTTTATTAAATTGCAATAAACTAGAGCCACGATAGCTATCTCTGTCTTCATCAAGTGCTGGCCATGAACTCTGAGCACATTTTATGCATCAAGCGTAGTGCTAGATACTTTGTACATATTGTTTCAGATGATCCTTACAGCAATCTTGCAAAGTAGGTAATATAATCCCAAATTTACAGGTGAGGAGGCTGAAGATCAGAGAAGTTATTGCCTAAGGAAAGTGTAATAACTAGCAGTGAAGATTCAAACTCAGATCTTTTCAGATTCCAAAGTCCTTGCTCCTTCCTACACCACTTCAGACCACGTCAAAACCGTCAAGTTTAAAACAATAAACATAATGTGACTATTTACGCTTAGGGATACTTATTTACAAATTGCCATTTGCCCATATGATAAACAATTCAATCACTTACTTAAAATGCATTAAATGCCTATAATATGCTAGGCACTGGCAGTCCTTAAAAGCAGCTGAGACTTCCGGGTAAGATGGCGGAAGAGTAAGACGCGGAGATCACCTTCCTCCCCACGGATACACCAGAAATACAGCTACACGTGGAACAACTCCTACAGAACACCTACTGAACGCTGGCAGAAGACCCCAGACCTCCCAAAAGGCAAGAAACTCCCCACATACCTGGGTAGGGCAAAGCGGAGAGATCCCCACACAGAGGATCGGTGCCGAGCGGCACTCACCAGCCCGAGAGGCTTGTCTGCTCGCCCGCCGGGGCGTGCAGCGCTGGAAGCTGAGGCTCGGGCTTCGGTCAGAGCGCAGGGAGAGGACTGGGGCTGGCGGCGAGAACTCAGCCTGAAGGGGGCTGGTGTGCCACAGCTAGCCGGCAGGGAGTCCGGGAAAACTCTGGAGCTGCCGAAGAGGCAAGAGACTTTTTCTTCCCTCTTGGTTTCCTGGTGCACGAGGAGAGGGGATTAAGAGCGCTGCTTAAAGGGGCTCCACAGACGGGCGCGAGTCGCGACTGAAAGCGCGGAGCCCAGTGACGGGCGTGGGACGCTGGGGCTGCTGCTGCTGCCGCCAAGAAGCCTGTGTGCGAGCGCAGGTCACTGCCCACACCGCCCTTCCGGGAGCCTGTGCAGCCCGCCACTGCCGGGGTCCCGGGATCCAGGGGCGGCTTCCCTGGGAGAACGCACGGCGCGCCTCGGGCTGGTGCAACGTCACGCCGACCTCTGCCGCTGCAGGCTCGCGCCGCACTCCGTGCCCCTCCCTCCCGCCCGGCCTGAGTGAGCAAGAGTCACCGAAGCGGCTGCTCCTTTAACCCTGTCCTGTCTGAGCGAAGAACAGACGCCCTCCGGCGACCTACACGCAGAGGCGGGGCCAAATCCAAAGCTGAGACCCAGGAGCTGTGAGAACAAAGAAGAGAAAGGGAAACCTCTCCCAGCAGCCTCAGAAGCAGCGGATTAAAGCTCCACAATCAACTTGATGTACCCTGCATCTGTGGAATACATGAATAGACAACACATCATCCCAAATTGAGGAGCCAGGAGTCAGTGCTGTGCCTCTGAGGTGGGAGAGCCAACTTCAGGACACTGGTCCACAAGACACCTCCCAGCTCCACATAATATCAAACGGCAAAAATCTTCCAGAGATCTCCATCTCAACACCAGCACCCAGCTTCACTCAACGACCAGCAAGCTACAGTGCTGGACACCCTATGCCAAACAACTAGCAAGACAGGAACACAACGCCACCCATTAGCAGAGAGGTGGCCTAAAATCATAAAAAGTCCGCAGACACCCCAAAACACACCACCAGACGTGGACCTGCCCACCAGAAAGACAAGATCCAGCCTCATCCACCAGAACACAGGCACTAGTCCCCTCCACCAGGAAGCCTACACAACCCACTAAACCAACCTTAGCCACTGGGGACAGACACCAAAAACAACGGGAACTACGAACCTGCAGCCTGCAAAAAGGAGACCCCAAACACAGTAAGATAAGCAAAATGAGAAGACAGAAAAACACACAGCAGGAGAAGGAGCAAGATAAAAACCCACCAGATCTAACAAATGAAGAGGTAATAGGCAGCCTACCTGAAAAAGAATTCAGAATAATGATGGTAAAGATGATCCAAGATTCTATTTCCCAGATCCAAAATCTTGGAAATAGAATAGACAAAATGCAAGGAACAGTTAACAAGGACCTAGAAGAACTAAAGATGAATCAAGCATCGATTAAAAACACAATACATGAAATAAAAAATACTCTAGATGGGATCAATAGCAGAATAACTGAGGCAGAAGAACGGATAAGTGAGGTGGAAGATAAAATAGTGGAAATAACTGCTGCAGAGCAAAATAAAGAAAAAAGAATGAAAAGAACAGAGGACAGTCTCAGAGACCTCTGGGACAACATTAAACGCACCAACATTCGAATTATAGGGGTTCCAGAAGAAGAAGAGAAAAAGAAAGGGACTGAGAAAATATTTGAAGAGATTATAGTTGAAAACTTCCCTAATATGGGAAAGGAAATAGTTAATCAAGTCCAGGAGGCACAGAGAGTCCCATACAGAATAAATCCAAGGAGAAATACGCCAAGACACATATTAATCAAACTGTCAAAAATTAAACACAAAGAAATCATATTAAAAGCAGCAAGGCAAAAACAACAAATAACACACAAGGGAATCCCCATCAGGATAACAGCTGATCTCTCAGCAGAAACTCTACAAGCCAGAAGGGAGTGGCAGGACATAATTAAAGTGATGAAGGAGAAAAACCTGCAACCAAGATTACTCTACCCAGCAAGGATCTCATTCAGATTTGATGGAGAAATTAAAACGTTTACAGACAAGCAAAAGCTGAGAGAGTTCAGCACCACCAAACCAGCTTTACAACAAATGCTAAAGGAACGTCTCTAGGCAAGAAACACAACAGAAGGAAAAGACCTACAATAACGAACCCAAAACAATTAAGAAAATGGGAATAGGAACATACATATCAATAATTACCTTAAATGTAAATGGACTAAATGCTCCCACCAAAAGACACAGATTGGCTCAATGGCTACAAAAACAAGACCCATATATATGCTGTCTACAAGAGACCCACTTCAGACCTAGAGACACATACAGACTGAAAGTAAGGGGATGGAAAAAGATATTCCATGCAAATGGAAATCAAAAGAAAGCTGGAGTAGCAATTCTCATATCAGACAAAATAGACTTTAAAATAAAGACTACTAGAAGAGACAAAGAAGGACACTACCTAATGATCAAGGGATTGATCCAAGAAGAAGATATAACAATTGTAAATATTTATGCACCCAACATAGGAGCACCTCAATACATAAGGCAAATACTAACAGCCATAAAAGGAGAAATCGACAGTAACACAATCATAGTAGGGGACTTTAACACCCCACTTTCACCAATGGACCGATCATCCAAAATGAAAATAAATAAGGAAACACAAGCTTTAAATGATACATTAAACAAGATGGACTTACTTGATATTTATAGGACATTCCATCCAAAAACAACAGAATACACATTTTTCTCAAGTGCTCATGGAACATTCTCCAGGATAGATCATATCTTGGGTCACAAATCAAGCCTTGGTAAATTTAAGAAAATTGAAATTGTATCAAGTATCTTTTCCGACCACAATGCTATGAGACTAGATATCAATTACAGGAAAAGAGCTGTAAAAAATACAAACACATGGAGGCTAAACAATACACTACTTAATAATGAAGTGATTACTGAAGAAATCAAAGAGGAAATTAAAAAATACCTAGAAACAAATGACAATGGAGACACGACGACCCAAAACCTATGGGATGCAGCAAAAGCAGTTCTAAGAGGGAAGTTTATAGCAATACAATCCCACCTTAAGAAACAGGAAACATCTCGAATAAACAACCTAACCTTGCACCTAAAGCAATTAGAGAAAGAAGAACAAAAACATCCCAAAGTTAGCAGAAGGAAAGAAATCATAAAAATCAGATCAGAAATAAATGAAAAAGAAATGAAGGAAACGATAGCAAAGATCAATCAAACTAAAAGCTGGTTCTTTGAGAAGATAAACAAAATTGATAAACCATTAGCCAGACTCATCAAGAAAAAAAGGGAGAAGACTCAAATCAATAGAATTAGAAATGAAAAAGGAGAAGTAACAACTGACACTGCAGAAATAGAAAAGATCATGAGATTACTATAAGCAACTCTATGCCCATAAAATGGACAACCTGGAAGAAATGGACAAATTCTTAGAAATGCACAACCTGCGGAGACTGAACCAGGAAGAAATAGAAAATATGAACAGACCAATCACAAGCACTGAAATTGAAACTGTGATAAAAAATCTTCCAACAAACAAAAGCCCAGGACCAGATGGCTTCACAGGCGAATTCTATCAAGCATTTAGAGAAGAGCTAACACCTATTCTTCTCAAACTCTTCCAAAATATAGCAGAGGGAGGAACACTCCCAAACTCATTCTACGAGACCACCATCACCTTGATACCAAAACCAGACAAGGATGTCACAAAGAAAGAAAACTACAGGCCAATATCACTGATGAACATAGATGCAAAAATCCTCAACAAAATAGTAGCAAACAGAATCCAACAGCACATTAAAAGGATCATACACCATGATCAAGTGGGGTTTATTCCAGGAATGCAAGGATTCTTCAATATACGCAAATCAATCAACGTGATACACCATATTAACAAATTGAAGGAGAAAAACCATATGATCATCTCAATAGATGCAGAGAAAGCTTTCGACAAAATTCAACACCCATTTATGATAAAAACCCTGCAGAAAGTAGGCATAGAGGGAACTTTCCTCAACATAATAAAGGCCATATATGACAAACCCACAGCCAGCATCGTCCTCAATGGTGAAAAACTGAAACCATTTCCACTAAGATCAGGAACAAGACAAGGTTGCCCACTCTCACCACTCTTATTCAACCTAGTTTTGGAAGTTTTAGCCACAGCAATCAGAGAAGAAAAGGAAATAAAAGGAATCCAAATTGGAAAAGAAGAAGTAAAGCTGTCACTGTTTGCAGATGACATGATACTATACATAGAGAATCCTAAAGATGCTACCAGAAAACTACTAGAGCTAATCAATGAATTTGGTAAAGTTGCAGGATACAAAATTAATGCACAGAAATCTCTGGCATTCCTATATACTAATGATGAAAAATCTGAAAGTGAAATCAAGGAAACACTCCCATTTACCATTGCAACAAAAAGAATAAAATATCTAGGAATAAACCTACCTAAGGAGACAAAAGACCTGTATGCAGAAAATTATAAGACACTGATGAAAGAAATTAAAGATGATACAAATAGATGGAGAGATGTACCATGTTCTTGGATTGGAAGAATCAACATTGTGAAAATGACTCTACTACCCAAAGCAATCTACAGATTTAATGCAATCCCTATCAAACTACCACTGGCATTTTTCACAGAACTAGAACAAAAAATTTCACAATTTGTATGGAAACACAAAAGACCCCGAATAGCCAAAGCAATCTTGAGAACGAAAAATGGAGCTGGAGGAATCAGGCTCCCTGACTTCAGACTATACTACAAAGCTACAATGATCAAGACAGTATGGTACTGGCACAAAAACAGAAAGATAGATCAATGGAACAGGATAGAAAGCCCAGAGTTAAATGCACAGACATATGGTCACCTTATCTTTGATAAAGGAGGCAGGAATGTACAGTGGAGAAAGGACAGTCTCTTCAATAAGTGGTGCTGGGAAAACTGGATAGGGACATGTAAAAGTATGAGATTAGATCACTCCCTAACACCATACACAAAAATAAGCTCAAAATGGATTAAAGACCTAAATGTAAGGCCAGAAACTATCAAACTCTTAGAGGAAAACATAGGCAGAACACTCTATGACATAAATCACAGCAAGATCCTTTTGGACCCACCTCCTAGAGAAATGGAAATAAAAACAAAGATAAACAAATGGGACCTAATGAAACTTCAAAGCTTTTGCACAGCAAAGGAAACCATAAACAAGACCAAAAGACAACCCTCAGAATGGGAGAAAATATTTGCAAATGAAGCAACTGACAAAGGATTAATCTCCAAAATTTATAAGCAGCTCATGCAGCTCAATAGCAGAAAAACAAACAACCCAATCCAAAAATGGGCAGAAGACTTAAACAGGCATTTCTCCAAAGAAAATATACAGACTGCCAACAAACACATGAAAGAATGCTCAACATCATTAATCATTAGAGAAATGCAAATCAAAACTACAATGAGATATCATCTCACACCAGTCAGAATGGCCATCATCAAGAAATCTAGAAACAATAAATGCTGGAGAGGGTGTGGAGAAAAGGGAACCCTCTTGCACTGCTGGTGGGAACGTGAATTGGTACAGCCACTATGGAGAACAGTATGGAGGTTCCTTAAAAAACTAAAAGTAGAACTACCATATGACCCAGCAATCCCACTACTAGGCATATACCCTGAGAAAACCATAATTCAAAAAGAGACATGTACCAAAATGTTCATAGCAGCCCCATTTACAATAGCCCGGAGCTGGAAACAACCTAAGTGTCCATCATCGGATGAATGGATAAAGAAGATGTGGCACATATATACAATGGAATATTACTCAGCCATAAAAAGAAATGAAATTGAGCTATTTGTAATGAGGTGGATAGACCTAGAGTCTGTCATACAGAGTGAAGTAAGTCAGAAAGGGAAAGACAAATACTGTATGCTAACACATATATATGGAATTTAAGAAAAAAAATGTCATGAAGAACATAGGGGTAAGACAGGAATAAAGACACAGACCTACTAGAGAATGGACTTGAGGATATGGGGAGGGGGAAGGGTAAGCTGTGACAAAGTGAAAGAGCGGCATGGACATATATACACTACCAAACGTAAGGTAGATAGCTAGTGGGAAGCAGCCGCATAGCACAGGGAGATCAGCTCGGTGCTTTGTGACCGCCTGCAGGGGTGGGATAGGGAGGGTGGGAGGGAGACGCAAAAGGGAGGGGATATGGAAACATATGTATATGTATAACTGATTAAATTTGTTATAAAGCAAAAAAAAAAAAAAAAAAAGCAGCTGAGAATTAACCTGAGTGTCAACACACCCTGAAAATAGTTAGAAAATGTCAAATTAGCGGGGGCATATAATATGCAAAACAAAACAAAAATTCAAGGTTCTCTGACTGATTACTTGGAAAGGCTACAGATATACTAACTACTATAAATTTTGCCCCAGAGTTGTTTATTGTCCTTTTGTCTAGTCTGAGTTGAAAACCCCAAGAATTTTAAATCATTCCAAAAGATTCTCTAAATAAATTGGGACAAATTCACAGGCCAGATACCAAGGTAGATACTTCCCACCACATGAACTATGCTGCACATAATTAAGCAAGCAAAAGATGTTTTTAAATTGTAATACTGGTTAATGGAAAATATGGGAACAAATCTCTTTTTTTAATCAATAAAAGGTAAAGAGCCTGGTTCTCTCCCTATATCCTTTGGGTAGCATAGTACAGTTTGTAAAAATGGAGGAAATCATTATAGCCATCTCGAAAGCTCAGGTTGATTAAATGTGATAATGCATTGAAAAGTACTTTTGAAACTCTGTGTTGAGTGCATGTTATGTATTATTAGATAGAAGTTTGATAATAGAAACAATTGTCTCTAGAGTTATGTTTATACTACAAATGAGAGAAAAAGCAGAGTTCTGACTCATTTCAGAATGGAAAAAAACAGGGCAAGAGATGGGAATGGAATTGAAACGTTTCTAAATGAAAAAGGGATAAGAATAGAACCAATAGAAGTTATTTCAAGTTTCCCTAAGAATGAGAGTAAATATATTTGGAACAATAAAACTGTGAAGTGCCTTTTTACAGGTGGCACTCTCTTTGACAGGATAGTAAAGATATTACCTGATTCCAAAGTTCAGAACCACTGAAACTCTCAATAGAAGAATCTGTGGAGGTAATGTCAAAGAGTCAAGACTTTCCGCTATGTTTGGTTGAAGTTCAAACTTTAATGTGGTTTTAATCTATTGCATGTCCACTGAGGAATTTAACTGAGGATAATACTGAAAAGAAATACTGGCTGAGAAACAAGAGAGGCCAAAACCCACAAATCTTGTGAGGCCACTCCTAACATGATTTTATGTCAATAGACTGACTGGTTTTTAGCCAGGGCCTTTTCCAAGTACTCAGTCTTTCAGCTTGTAAATCATTGGAAATAGAATAAAATGCATCATCTTAAACTGTAAGTGCATGTAGATAAAAAAAGACCAATGACATTGCAGAAATATGATTTCTGGCTAAAAGGGTCTAATATTCTGGTGCCTTTCTCCTCATTTTTAGATGTGTATAAGGTTTGGCAGGACCTTAACCCTAAATTAAGTGCCTTAATAAAACCTCTGATAGAAAACAGTCTTGGACTGTCAGCAAGATGCTTGTGGATTATCTTAAGTAGTAATTAGCAGCTGCCCAATGGATTCAATGACAAAAAGCACTCAACCATCTTTTCCCCAACTCCAAATATTTAAGTAGACTAAGACTGAACAAAATGAACAGCACTTCTGCTGAGCTGAAGCATAGGAGGTAATACTCAAACACCTGCTTTCAAGGCTACCACATTCAGTGTGCAGTTTGGGTACCACACCAAATCCTGGGTGGAGGAGGGGTGGGGGCTGAAATCCAGCCTGTATTACACTTTTCAAGCCCTGCACCCTGGGATGGGACTGCATCAGCCAGGAAGAAGAGGAGCCTTCTTCAAATCAAAAGCCCATGAGTCTGAAGGGCTGCAAGGCTAGCTGTCACAAAACTGTCATAAAGACTAGTGGACCCTACCTGGCTGACTCAGTAGTGAGTCCCTAAATGACTTAGGGAAAACCGTGACTTTTCCATTTCCTCCAGAGTAAGCCTTTCACATTATCAAACTACGACTGCTTGACAATCCACACACTGACTACAGCCCATCTCCCACTGAAGGGTACCTCCGAGGGTCTTTATCTCCAATGGGAAATAATATAAACAAATCAGTATGTAGCAAGGCCCCCGCCTGGGGCTTTAAGCAATGGCATTCATACTCTCCTATACTTTTCTCACCATCTTGTTCTCCAACTTTAGCCCCAGTTGGATAGAAGCACCTAGAAGATGTTTCACAAGAGGGGATAAATCCCAAGGATCATTTTTCTTTTAACTTGAACTAGTGATATACTGCTTAAACTGCCATTTGATATTAGCATCTCTGACATGGCAAAGACAAAATTCAAGATTTTTTATTTGTTTATAGTATAATGCTTAATAGGCACTAGGCATGGTTCTAAGTGCTTTCTTTACGAGTACAAACTCATTAAATCCTCACCAGTTATTATTCACACTTTACATTTGTGAAAACTGAAGTCCACAGCTAGTAAAAAGCAGAACCAGAAATCAAGGTAGGCCATCTGGACCCAGAGTCCATGCTCCCTAGATTGCCTTACTGTAGTTGCCACTGTATTTGCAACAAAACAGTCACCTCTGAAGAATATATTTTCCAGTCCTTCCACGCTGTGAATAATGCCCTAGGTTAAAGTCTTTGGCAAATAAATGCTGTGGTCCTTGAAGCCAGATATAATACCTAAATTTAAAAAACATATTTAAAATATCTTATCAAAAGAGTATATTAGGATGCAATGTCCTCAACTAAAGTAAGCAAAGACCAGCTAAGAGGATTTGCTTCATATTCAACAGAAAACATAATTTCTGCAGCATATCTGAAATATTTTCAAGCAAGATGAAATGCTTGCCCTCAGATCCCCTCTTTCCAGGACCAAGGGATGTAAAAATCCCATATTCTTAATAATCATCTGACTTGTCACAGAAGGCATTCAGCCCCTCTTCTCTTCAATTCTTTGTAAATTTAGGTTACAAAGTTTATGAAGAGAAAAATTTCGAATTGTGTTAAAAAACATAAGGGGTTGGGGAAGGGGTGTCTCTAACCAGGACTTCTCATGAAATTTCAGAATCATAAGCAGCTTGAAGAAGGAAACTAGAATACTACTTCTCAGATACATCTTCTCTTAACTTTTCTAAATGAAATTTCCAGGACAAAGGAACTTAGTAATCATAAACCAGTACTCAAAATGAACTTTGGGCTTCCCTGGTGGTCCAGTGGTTAAGACTCTGTGCTTCCACTGCAGGGGATGCGGGTTCCATCCCTGGTCAGGGAACTAAGATACTGAATGCCACACGGCATAGCCAAAAAAAATGAACTTCTAATTGTGATCAAAGATATACGTATGCATGAATACATGCACGTATATGTAAATAGATGTTTTATCCCGTTATAATCAGCTAACTTGAAGCATAATGCAAATTAAAGCCAATTTAGAATCAATTTTACAAAGTAACTAGAAATTACTAATTAATTAACTAACTTCTGGTTTTCCAAAATTGAGAAAGTGGATTTTAGCCTGATGGGTTAAAAACATAAGTGCTAGGTACGTGCTGAGAGCACATCTGGAATCACTTTATCTGGAACTGTTGTATAATGAGGTGCTAACATAGCCAACTATGGCTCACCCCCCCACCGAAACAAGTGTGTGTGTCCTGGACTTAACCCCTTTTCAGTAGCAAGTTCAAATTCCAGAACAGCTTGTCCAGGGATCATGTTGGCAGGAATGTGCTTGTCTTGGAAACCTATGGACCAAAATATGCTCATCCTCAAGAAAAGCAGGTCCTGCAGATAACAGGGGCTGGTCAGTCAGTGTTCTCAGATGTCTCAGAACTGCTGGTTCTCACAGATTCTTACCCTCTTCCCAATACCAAGCCCATGTTCTCTTCAGCACTACTTGTAAAACAAAAGGCAATAAGCAAGAAGTGATAAAGAGTCCTAACAAAATATCAACCAGACCAAGATATTTGGGGAGAGGCAATTTTGGGAGGAAAAGGGCAATTTTTCACAATGGCAATGATAAAACCTGTGAATGTACCATAGATATAGATCTACGTACCATAGAATGTACCATAGGTTGTCAATTCACAAGTTTTCTGGTAGAAAGAGATTTATCTAATGGCTGAATAATACGATTTATTAATTCCCATGACATGACACTCTGAAGTGCATGAGGTCATGGGAGACTTGGGTTCTGCCACCAGCCTTGCTGCTAACCAGCAGTTCAACCAGCAGTAAGTCATCTTCCTGCCTGGTCTCAGCTGTTTCCCTCCATAAAATAAGACTAGGCAGATAATCTCTAAAATCCCTCCCAATTCAGAAGCTATCCTAGATTCAAAGTTTTTTAATGAACCTCAAATACATTTGTGCATGTGTGTGTGTAAATATATGTGTATATAAATGTGTGTGTGCGTGTATGTATACATATGTGTGTACACACACACACACACACACACACATGGGGAGAGAGAGAGAAAGAAACCAAACAACCTACTGAGAATTCAAGTAGGCATGAAAATCCAGAAGATCCTCTAAACAGTCCAGGAACAATTATTTGGTTGTCATCTCCTCCTCGTGCAGGCCATATGGGTGTTCACCCAGACAGGCCTTGAGTTCTCACCATTTATACCTTTCAGCCTCTCTCACTTCCCTCTCTCTTCTTAACCACCCTGACTCCAGAAGGTGTATAGTATAGGGCAGAAATTTGCAAAACTGTGAAACGATGCCATGCTTCTCCCTAAATTTTTTTATTCTAAGAAATATAGCTATTTTCACTTTAAAAAATGTTATTTATGTTAGCATTTTCTGGGTTCCTTTTTTTAATGAATTAAATGTTTTAATTTCTAATATGGTAAATATCAATAGAATAACCCACCTGAACAAAACTCTTCATGGTCCTCAATAATTTTTGAAAGTGTGTGCGTTTGGGCAGGGGGGAGCAGTTCTAAGACCAGAAAGTTTGAGAACTCCTAGTGTAGTGGTTAAGATCACAAACTCCAGAGCCAGACTGTCTGAGGTCAAGTCCCACTTCTACCACTTAGGATTTGGGTGACATTGAGAACAGTAGCTCAACATCTCTGTACCTCAATTTCCTCATCTATCAAATGGGGGTAATAATAATAGTGCTTACCTCATTAACTTGTCATGAGGTTTAAATGAGTTGATACATGATGTACGTTATCCATCATTCTCTTTGGTGTCTTTCCCTTCCTCTTCTCCACTCCCCAGTTCATTCTCTTTTATTCTCATTCTCATTCTCTCGCTCGCTCACGCTCTCTCTCTCGCTCGCTCGCTTGCTCTCTCTCTCGCTCTCCAGCTCTCGCTCTCCCCCCACCGCCATTTTTACTTGTTTGGTTTTGCTTGGTTTGGTTTGATTTGCTCTGCTCTAACTACTGCTGCTTCTGCCCTAGGCCAGCAAGTAGCTGTGACTGGCACTGCTTCTCCAAGAGTTAAAGGCTTAGCTGCCGAGGCCTTCCCCAAGGACGACAACTACCACTTTCCTACTCCTGTGCTGTGGTAGCCAGTTGTACATTGAATTTGCCCCTCACAGACGCTCCATCAGCAAAAGACAACTGGAAAATCAAAGTAAGCAACGCTAAGTTTTTAAAAACACGCTATGTCAGATGAAGTAGAATGTAAAGTAGAAAGTTTAGCCTCAGGAATAATCAATGAAACAGAAGGAAGTAGAGAGAAAATGCAGGCAATTACATTCATTCCTTAAAGGAAAAGGTGGTATTTATGCAAACTCTTGCCAAATTTGAATTATTTTCTTTCACAGCCTTCCATCTCCTTTCTTAAATCTTTCTTCCACTTCCCAGAACGCCACCCCCCAACTCCCAGAACCTTCAAGCCATCAACTGGCCTCAACATTCTGATGAACTGATCAGATTCCGATCAGAGGCCAATCATGAGCACGTTCTGAGGGCCCTTTAACCTTGGGGTGGGGGTCAGGGTTGAGTTTTATTAAGTATACAATCACAGTCCCTTGTTTCTGTATTAATTTTCTATTCTATAAAGTATTTTCACATAAATATTCCTTTAATTCTTGACAATCAGCATGTGATTATTCCTATTTTATAGTTCTGAAAACTGAGGCTCAGAGAAGTGAGGCCACAAAACTTTGAACTCACAGAACTGAAACTGGATTACAAATGAAATTGGAGAACTGTGAAAGACTGGGGAGGGGGAGAGAGAGACTTGGCCAGGAGGGGCGGGGCCTGATGGAGAAAGGTGGAGCTAGGCTATTTTTGTCAGGGGGTTACCACTTAAGCAAATCTGCTCTACTGTGGAATTAACTTCTATTAATTTCCCAGGGTTTTTCACAGCGTCTTTATTGTCTCCACAACTCAAACTATCCATTCTCTAAAAATTCCAAGATTTATTTATTTATTTATTTACTTATTTACTTACTTAATTGACTAATTTTTTGTACAATGGCTACCTTGGCAATTCTGTTCTAAGGAGGAGTTTAAGGAAAGTACACTCGTATGTTTTATATTTGGGCTGCTTCAGAATAGAGTGTTTGTAAATTGAGAACTGTCCGTATGGCATGTGTGATGTCATTAAATATATATTCGGTCAGTCCAAAACTATCTGGCATTTGTCCTTTACCAACATTACTGAGTATTTTAGTTTCTCAGTCATGCGAGCTTAAAATGCGCAGCCGAATCTAATGAATGTCAAACTTGTGCAGTGACTCAAGTTGATTAAGGTATTTTTAAACAGAAAAAAATTAAGAGTCACAAAGGATCAATTGGGGTGAATAGTCATGTTAGGGGAATACAAAGAGGAATCCTTTTGAACCATCCGTTCTTCTGAATATGTTTAAATGTGCATTAAACACAACTGTTAAGAAAAAAATGTTTATGTGAAATAACACAATCTGAAACAGGAATGTGTTGTTCTTTGTATGTAAAAGAACTGCTATGCAATCTGAAATATTTTTTAGTAATAGTGATATATTTAAGTTAATAAAACTATGCCCTTTTACCTATTTTTTGTAACTATCAGCTCTGTCCGATAGTACTTTCTGCAATAATGAAAATCTCTGCCCAATAGAGGAGCCACTCATCACATGTGGCTGTTGAACCCCTGAAATGTACCTAATGCTACTAACTAAATTTTTAATTTAATTTTAATCAATTTAAATTTAAATAGCCTCTTGTGGCTAGTGGCTTAGAGAGTTATCAAGTTCCCCTCAGCAGTAAAAAAAAAAAAATCCTATGATTCTATCATTCTAAAGACCCCAAATTGTGAGGTCAGGATTAAGACTGTGGTTATTTATTAATTGGGTGCAGAAATAAAGTAAGCTAACCTGACAAAATTTTTCAGAGGTTGTTTTTGCTCTTATTTAATAAACATCAAAAAACTATTATGTGCAAAATAACAAGTTGGACAATGGGATATATACCCACACTCAAAATATGTATCCCTGACCGGGCAGTTTATATCCAGTGGTAAAGAAAGAAAGAAAGAAAGATAGATAGATAGATAGGAAGAAAGAGAGAGAAAGAAAACAAGGAAATATAAGAAAGGAGGAAAGTGGGAGGAGTTTGGACAGAGACTATGTCCTAGTGGGTACACTGGTCTCACAGTTTCTGTTAAATCCCAACTCAGTACATCCTAACAAGACAAGGCTGACCAGTAAACTCATCCTTTTAACTAGTATTGCTTGCTAAGCTCCTATTTTAGGACAAACAACTGTGCTGAGCTCTGGTGACACACTGTTGAGAAAGACAGAATGCCCTTCCGGAAACTTAAGAATCTCCTGGGAGGTAGAGTCAGGTGAGCAAGCAATGAGAATACAATGTACCACTGCAGGCATAGATTCTAGGTGCCACAGGAGCACACAGAAGAGGCTTCTAACCCAGTCTTGGAGGCTCAGGGAAGGTTTCAAGAGCAGAAAAGAAGGTTCCAGGAAGAAAAAAAAGAAAAACCTGGAGTATCTTCCCTATTGAATCCACCTAATATTTATATTTCTTTGTGGAAATTTCCTTTTCATTTGGCATTATGTCATCGACCATTTCAAGGGTGTTCACTTCTTGAGTACATTTCAATCGATATATATTTTTCAAACTGATAATTGAACAGCTTCATCATTTTCCTGGAGGGCTCACCATGTCCTAGGCGCTCAAGGTATATGTGGAGACGTTTCTCCTAAGGAAAGTAAGTTCCCAGGTCAAATATTTCAATAATCTTCCATGCAAGAAAAATGTAATACTGTCCTGGAATGCATGGTTTCTTCTTAAGTTTCTTTTTAAAATTATGTGTGAT
The DNA here is from genome assembly GCF_964165515.1 of Mesoplodon bidens. Lineage (NCBI taxonomy): Eukaryota > Metazoa > Chordata > Mammalia > Artiodactyla > Ziphiidae > Mesoplodon > Mesoplodon bidens. The sequence continues at coordinate 49,702,442 of NC_138167.1, forward strand.
TTTCTATCCCAACTAAATTTAGACATTTCTCCGAAATAAACTTCAGGAAGGCTAAATAAGTAAAAGGAAAAAAATCCCCAACAAAATGTAAATTTAATATTTCAATGCAATTATGCTTGTTAGGGAATTTCTACAGCATTGTGACCACAACGTGGGATTTACCTCGGACAGTTTGGGTTCAAATTACAGTTCTTTCACTTACAAGCTGGAGGGGGCTTGTTATCTAACTCGACTGTGCCTCAATTTCCGTATCTCTAAGGAATGAAGTTAAACTGGATAATGGGACAATAACAGCTCCTACTTCACACAGTGGATGAATTAAATTATCGCATATTTATAAACAACTGAAAATAGTGCCCTCCCCAAGTACTACAAGGACATCAGCTATTCTTATTAATTACAATAATTCTAATTGCAGAAACCTACGAGAAAACAATACACACAGTTCTGGTGGGAAAGTTAAAACCCGTGTGGAAAAAAAGGGACATCCGGCAAGTCCCCAGTCTGTACTTTTGCCTCAGGATGGGAGTGAGAGAAAAAAGCCCCCAGAAGAGGCTGTGAGGAAACCTGAAAAGAGCAAATCCATAACGCTGTCTTCCCAGGCAAAGCAGTCGGTAAACAAAGATCTTAACTTCCTAATTCGGGCTAGTTTTTTTTTTTTTTTTTTTTAATTTGCTTCCAAGACTTTGATGGAGCGACTTGAGGAAAAGGAAACGGTCACAATTACTAGAAAGAACTTAAAAAAACACTGGAGATGCAGTTGGAGTACTTCTGGAACAAATGTTTCCTTATAAGAGCAGAGATAGGGGCGGGGTGTCTGTGTAATGTCTATTCAACGCAATAGAAGGATCAGAGGAAATCTTCGCCGATTTCGATTTCCCAAAGTCTTAACGGGGAACCATCTGGAACCTGCTGCACAACAAATCCCACGTTCACCGAAGCCTCGAGGATTTCCTCGTGGGTCCGGGAGTTTCATCTGACAAATACCAGTGTCTCTGGGACTCCCCGGGGCACAAGGGATGGGTCAAGGCCTCTCACCCTTTCGTCCCTACCTCCGGTGCACGCTTTCACAGCCACAGTACCCCACGGCAAGAGCCACGTACACAGGCACCGACAGCTGCCAACAGGGAGTGATCGCTTCCCAGACTGCAATCTCCCCAGCAGGGCATTCCCACGCGGCCAGGCGAGTCTGTGAAAACTCCGCAGGGCCTCGAGGCCCCCTGCGGCTTTCCTCAAAGGACCCCGAGAAGAGCTCTGATGTTTAGAGCAGTGTAGGTTTTCCAGGTCGCAGGAGCGGGCTGCGCGCGCCCGGTGCGAGCCTGGCTGGCGTGTACTTGGCAGCCTCCCAGCTGGCGGAGCTGGACCAAGGGGGCATTGGGGGGGGGGGCCGAGATAAGGGCCCGCGTCTCCGCACCACTAGTCTCCTCTCTCCTGGGCTCCCCGGCCTCCCCCATCACTTCACTCTTCTCCTCCCCCAGCCTTCCCCTCCCCGGTTCCCCTCTTCTCCCCTCCGCTACCCGGCCCGGGGTCCGGGAGGCGGCGCCTGCTGAGTCACCGTCACGTGGCCCCGGGGGCGCAGGGGCGGGCTGCGCCTCGGCGGCACTGGCGCTCGGAGCCCTAGTGGAAAATTTTCGGAGACCTACTGGGGCTGCGCGCCCGAGGCCCCGCCTCTCTCCCCTCTGCCCCACCCTACCCCCACCCCCTTCCCGGTGCCCGGCCTTCCGGCCGCAGCGCGGCCCGCCACTGTGCAGGTTCTTTTCTCCCCGGGAGCGGCGCTGCGCACGCCCCGCCCGCCGCCACCCCCTAGGCTGGCGCCGCCCGCGCCGCTGGCCCTCCGGCCGGCAGCCCTCACTTCCTTAACGACCCTCCTTGGAGCTCCGAGCCGCCGTGCGGTCTTGCCCCCGACCTTGTGTGTACCCGGCTGGCATCCTGAGAGACGAGGAGCGGCGTCCTGGCGCCTTTGCCTTCGCCTCTGGGGCGCCGCAGCCCCCTCGGCCCCGCCACCTCCGATCCGCGTGACACGGGTCCCCCCCATACCTCTTGGGGGGGGGGGGTGGAAGACAAAGGAAGGAGATGTTTCCAGTGGGCGTCTTGCCTTCTACTCATTTAACTCCCTGCATTGCCTCGTCGTTCGAACACAGCGTGTACTCGGCCCTATTGTAAATAGTTTACTTACCCCCGCTTACCACCAGGAAAATAAACAAGTTGTTTTCCCTACCCCATAACATTCTCCACTTCGTTTTTCCAGCCACGAATAAAATGTATTCCTGAGACAGCAACTTTGGGGAGTTTGTTGGCCTCATCCACCCAGGGGTGACAAATGGTTATATAATGACGATATTTCACTCAAAAGGGGTGTGTTAATGTGCGTGGTTCACTTCAAGAAAGCAAACATTTCACACTTTCCTCGACTGGTGGGCTCTTGGACTGTCTTTTGGGATGGGTGTCACTGAATGGGGAGGGGGGTTGAGAAGTGGCGTCGGCACCAGGTGTCCCACGATGAGGTTAGTTGGAGGTGGACGCAGGCTTCTTAATCGGACACCAGGTGCCAAAGATTTCGTCCAAAACAGTGGGAGTTTTACCTGAATAAAGATCCTGGAACCAAGCCCAGATATTAAAATGCTTTCCAGCTAAGAACCAGAATTGCAGGTATGTTAATTTTAATAAATCCTTATTTCAGTATCTTAGCTCTGGGCAAAGAAAGATCCGGAAACTGACTGAAGGCCAGGAATATAAGTCCATGGTGGCCTAAGAATGTTTTGAGTAGAACACATCATTCAGTCGCTGTCATTTTTCTCTGGACAAGAAAACAGACTGTTAACAATTAAGCGTAAAAATAAAAATATTTTTAAATCGCTCTATTTTGGAAAATTATGAGTCTGAAATTACTGCTTACTGCTTACTGCTAATTACCAGGTGTCAGTTTACCCAATGAAAAAACCATGGTCAATTTAAAAAAATCTATCATGTTTCTGACACTGTTTTCATTCATATTCATTAGTATATACCACACCTACCAAAATGGACCATTCCAGGGTCACAGGAAAATGCCAGTGGGTAAAAACCACGAAAAGGTCTTTAATCAAGTCATTTCTTCCCCCTTTATTTGGTGAGGAAATGAGATAAACAGAGTACTGATACTCTAGGAAGTTCTACAGTCCTGACATAAATATGTTTATACTAAAATGTCTGTAAAGCTATCTAAATATTGCTAAATTTTTAAGATTGAGTTTCTGTGCACACGATAATTTTCTTTTTCAATGAGTGGTGAGGTATGCACTCACAAAACGTTAATGCTTGTGAACGTATGGATTCATAATAAAAAGTGGGGTTTTTTGCGTGACTATGTTACATGCCAGTAGGATCAGAGACATCCACAGCAGTACTTCCAGGAAATATTCTCTCTCTTAATAAAATTGACTTACAGAATTGACACTTCTTTCTTTTTCAGTGGATGTGGCTCTGTCTGCACATGAGCCCTGAAACCACTGCAGCCAACGTGTGACCATGACAGGCAATATCTCCAGCATGCTGAAGATGACAGAATGTAAAGATGGTGAGCTCTTAATCTTTGAGGAGATTAAAAGGCCTAGGACTAGAGGTCTAAAAGAATTAACCCTAGGACTGCCCTATCTGTAGACTTCCTATTTATACGAGATAGTAAGTGTCATTATTTAAGCCACTTATAATTGCATATTGTGTTTCTTGCAATAAAAATTCTTCTGCTACTGACAACCTCTCTGTGGTAGCTAGCCTCCAGAAGGCCCCAATCTTTGTATAATCCCCTTATACATTGGATGGGGGCTTGCTTTTGTGACTAGTAGAATATGGCAGAAATATAAAATGTGATTTCCAAGTCTAGTTTATAAAGGCATTGCCTTGATCTCTCTTGGATCACTTGCTTTGGGATCAGCCACCTACCATGTCATGAGGACACTCAGTCAGGCTTGTGGAGAAACCTTCTTGGAGAAAATCAACTGGCCAGTACCAACTTGCCAGCATGTGAGTAAGTGGCCTTAGAATCAGATCTTCCAACCTTAGTCAGGCCATCAGATAACTACAGAAATAGTTATCATATGGCTACAACCTCATAAAAGACTCCAAGCTAAAACATACAATTGAATTGCTCTCGAATTTCTGATTCATACAAACTTTGAGAGTTTCAGCCACTGAGTTTTGGAATAATTTTTACACAGCAACTGCTACCTAGTAGAGTATCCTTCAATACCAGAAAAACACGCCAAAGTCACCCGGGTGCTCAGAGTTAATACTCTTGCTTGGAGCTTAGGAGCTGTCTTAACAAAGATAAAATATAGCCCTTCATTTGTTGAGCCCCTACTAAGCATAATCTCAAGAATAAAATATAAAATATGATAAGAAAAAAAAAGTAGAGAAAGGAATTTATTGAGGAACCTGGGAGAGATTAATGCTAAGAAAATATGGAAGTCATTGGAATAAAGGGAGGCATCTGAGCTGAAGGGAAATGGGTGGGGGGAGTACACTATTCCTCCATAATGCCAGTGTCCATACTTGAATTTTCAATAACACTGTCTGGACAAGAATGTCAAAAGGTGTACATTGCAAAAAGTCATATTAATTAGGTAAAATGAAGCCATTAGAAAGCAATTCTTGAAATCAGTTCTCATGCTTGTGGCTTACAGAAGACTGGCCTCAAGGAAAAATCTGTCCTTTTCCACCATCAAGTCATTGCAACAGACATTTATTATGTGCTACGTACTGACGGATAAAGTTAAATGTGCTAATTCAATCAACACTGTTGAACTCCTTCAACGTATGAGGCAGTGTTCTAGGCCCTGATGATTCAACGATGAGCAAACCAAAAGACTTATCTTTACTTATCCTTGTCTCCAGAAAGGAGTTTGAGAGGGACAATGCAGGCAGGCGGAAGAAATCATAGGCAAATAAACAAATAATGAAATGATCTGTTCTTATACCATGAAAAAATACAAAAACTAAAATACGACAATGAGGAAATGGAGATTGCATGCAAGGGGCAACTTTTGCTAGGATGGTCAAGGAAGACTTTTGTTTTTGTTTTTGTTTTGTTTTTTGCGGTACGCGGCCTGTGGCCTCTCCCGTTGCGGAGCACAGGCTCCGGACGCGCAGGCTCAGCGGCCATGGCTCACAGGCCCAGCCGCTCCGCGGCATGTGGGATCTTCCCAGACCGGGGCACGAACCCGTGTCCCCTGCATCGGGAGGCGGACTCTCAACCACAGCGCCACCAGGGAAGCCCCAAGACTTTTTTTTTATAAGCTAGAATAATTTCTTTTTTTTATTATTTTTAAATAAATTTATTTATTTTTGGCTGCGTTGGGTCTTGGTTGCTGCGTGTGGGCTTTCTCTAGTTGTGGCGAGCTGGGGCTACTCTTCATTGCGGTGCGCAGGCTTCTCATTCCGGTGGCTTCTCTTGTTGTGGAGTGCGGGCTCTAGGCACACGGGCTTCAGTAGTTGTGGCACATGGGCTTAGTTGCTCCACGGCATGTGGGATCTTCCTGAACCAGGGCTCGAACTCGTGTCCCCGGCGTTGGCAGGCTGATTCTTAACCACTGCGCCACCAGGGAAGTCCGGAAGACTTTTTTTTTTTCTCAGGAGTGATATTTAAACAGACCTAAGTGATGCTACCCAAACCTAGAGGCAAGGAGATTTCCAGGTGGAAGGAACAGCAAGTACAGTGCCCTGAAAAGGGAATAACTTAGAGTATTTCAGGGACCGAAAGAAAATCATTGTGGCTAATACATAGTGAAAAGGAACAGTATAAATCAACTGTACTCCAATAAAAATTAATTTTAAAAGAAGATAGAATGATGCAACAACAAAAAAAGAAAAGAAAAGGAAAAGGGTGGCAGGAGACAAGGCTGAGGAGGTAGGCAAGGGCACAACCAGGTAAGGCCATGGTGAGTGAGGAATATGGACTTTATTCTGGTTTTAATTAGAAGCCACTGAGGGCTTTAACAATTTATCCTTTTAAGCAAGGGATTTCATTTACGTTCTGAGAAGATCTTACTCTCTGCCAGGCGGAGAACAGACAATGAGCACCAAGAACGGAAGCCCAGAGATGAGTTAGGCTGTGGCATTTGCAGTGATCCAGGAGAGAGGTGATGGTCGCTTGGACTAGGACCAGAGTAGTGGAGATGGCAAGATTCTGAATATATTTGGAGGGAGAACCCTCAAGACTTGCTGATGGATTGGGTATTTGAGGAAAAGGAGGGCTCCCTCATGAATGGTAGTGTTATACTTTTAAATTGTAAAGAATTAGGAGAGGAACAGTTTTGCTAGGGAAGTCAAGAGCTCTGCTTTGACCAGTAAGGAATGAGATAGATGCCGTTTAGACATATTAGATAATATGCTTTCTACTGTTTACTCCTACATTTATTCATTCAACAAAAATGTATTACCAGGTACTGTTCTAGGTACTGGAGCGAACAGTGATCAAAGCAGATTAAACCTCTGCCTTCCTGGAACTTATATTCTAGTGAGGGAGACAAACAGTAAACAGATAAATAAATATAATTCAGGTAGTGGTAGGTACTTAAATAGGTACTTCAATGTATTTAATTCATCTAAATACTCAAAAAGTACCTTCTTTTTACAAGTGACTAGGTCAGGTGTGATTAGCCAGATTCTACCCTAAAAGATACTAACAGAAAATCTAGTACATAGACAACACAAAAAGAAGTGCCACAGGGCTTCCCTGGTGGCGCAGTGGTTGAGAGTCCGCCTGCCAATGCAGTGGACACGGGTTCGTGCCCCGGTCCGGGAAGATCCCACATGCCGCGGAATGGCTGGGCCCATGAGCCATGGCCGCTGAGCCTGCGCGTCCGGAGCCTGTGCTCCGCAACGGGAGAGGCCACAACAGTAAGAAGCCCGCGTACTACAAAAAAAAACAAACAATAAAAGAAGTGCCACAAAAAGATACTTATAAAGCACTACGTTCAAAGTATTGAATAGAATGAGATCAGTTTCAAAGGGGAGCAGCAAATAAAGAAAAATTAATGAAAGGTCTGGCATTTAAGGTGGGCCTCAAAGGAAAGATAAGAGTTTAGATACATGGTGATAGCAGGGAAGAGGAGGTATGAAGAATATTCCAAGCAGTGGGTAAAGTTTGAATGGGATATGGGAAATGGTTCGAGAACAGTGGCAAAAGCACAGGGTATAAGAAGGGGAATGTATTAGTTATCTATGGCCGAGTAATAAACTACAGCAAAACTTAGTGGCGTAAAACAACAAACATTTATTATCACTTATTTCTGTGGGTCAGGAATCCAGGCTGGGCTTAGCTGGGTCCTCTCACCAACGTATTAGCTGGGACTGCAGTCATCTCAAGGTTCAGCTGGGCATGATCAGCTTCAATGCTTACTCTTGTGACTATTGGCAGGCCTCCCTGGGCTGTTGCCAGAGATGTTAGTTCCTTGCCCTGTGGGCATCTCTGTAGGACAGTTCACAAGATGGCAGCTGGTTTCCCTCAAAGCAAATGAGGGAGAGAGCAAGAGAGAACAAGACGGAAGCCAGAGACTTTTTGTAACCTAATCTTAGAAGTAACGTACCGTCACTTTTGCTAGAAGCACATCACTAGGTCCAACCCATGTTCAAGGAAAGGGGATTACAAATGAGTATGAATAGCAGGTGAGGTTCATTGAGCTTCAACTCAGAAGCTGCCTACCACAAGGAATAGTGGGGGATTAGGATGGAAATATAGGCTAGTGCCACGTCAAAGGAAGCCACGAAAGCCAACCTGAGAATGAAACTACCTGGCTGGACATGAAGGGTAGAGAGAAGCCAATATAATGTGTGAGCCCACTTCAGGCAAACTGAAATGCTGGATAAATAGAATTTGGAGGACCATCCTGAAGATGATCTTGTTCCACAACAGGTTGGGAAAGAGCTCACTAGAGCCCCCAGAAACAGACCCACTCTATTTTATTAGGTGATAATGGTCAAATAATTCTACAGAAGATAGCTATCTACCCTCCCTAAAAACTTCTACCAACCTATCTTGACGATGCAGTGCATTCCTGAAAATCCAGAGTTGACAACTAATATTTGTGAATATTTTCCTGTCTTAGGATGGGTTTACTCTTAATAGCTTTCAAAATTCTTTGATCCCAGCCCACAGTAAGAAATAGATTTTACTTCATAACTCAGAATATACACATATTTGTACATAATCAAAATTAGTTTTATAGAACAGTACTAGCATTACTATATATGGCATACTGATATTTTAAATTCTATTTTGTTCTATTGAATTAAAGAAAAAAAAAAGCTTGTAGTAATCCACTGAATTCATCACTGTCCTTTCCTGGGTCCCATTCTGCATTCTGAAAGACACTGTTCTGCTAAAACATTTGCTTAAGAATAGAGCAAAATCATAGCACTTCTGACCAACAAGAATTTGGCGGTATAGTTTCCTAGAAATTGGGTCAGGGTACTGTGTCCCATGCATTCTAGCCCAGGGCATAAGGGCAAAAACTCAAGCACATCAGGCCTCACTTGGAAGCCACTTGAGTAACCAGATATGCCTCAAGTGGCCTTTGAAAACATGAATCAAATTTGCAAACAAAAAATCAATGTTTCAATACCTCCCCCTCTTTTTTGTCATTTACTGTTCAGGTTCTTGTCATAGAGAAGTCAGAACAAGATTACAGCCCTCCCCCCAACACACACGCACACACACCCTCAATTTTACAGGTTTCCTTAAGCATGCACTGCAATACAAACCACCAAAAAATCCAACGGACAAGAGAACTAGTCTGAGAGTAGGACTTGCCAACCATAACCACCTCTGACTATGCAGGGGACTAACCTGGATGAAGAACTGATTTAAGATCTTTTGATTTTCATCAGTTGAATCCTGATAGAAAGGAACTTCCAGCGAGTCTTCTCTAACCCACTATTAAGATTGCTTTCCAGACAAGAGTTGATCGGTGTTATTAGGGAATGTGCGTGGAAGAAAGGTAAGTTTTTTCAGCCCCAAATGTGTATCAAGTGCCAAACTTGCCCTGGGGAGCTCACAGTCTCCCTGGTAAGACTACAAACTTGAACAATTTTGAGTACAAGACAGCATAGGTTTTAAAAAGTCCTCGCCACATGGGTTAGCAAACAGTCCCTGCAATAAGAGGGGTGAGGAGGGAGGCTTTCCCGAGGCTCAGTGACTAAGCCTTGAGTGATGGTGAGAAGCTGGGCACTAAAGCAAGAAAGAGTATTGTTTAGGTGAGACTGGTCAGACCAGTCGAAGGGGTGGGGGAAGAAAGGAGTGTAAAGGGGAAATCGGGTCCTCCCACGTCAATCATGAACACTGGTGCAGGCTGAGGGCACCCGCAGCCTCACGTGCCACGGAAATAGACAGTTGTACAGATTTCCTCAGGAAAACATTGAAAGCAAAAATTGTGATCACACCCAACCCTGCCCAATCTCTCCCACATCCCCAAAAGGAAGAGAGCAGTAAGTCAGATCGTTTGTTTATTCATTCATTCAACCAACAATTCTCTCTCCTAAGAGGCCTTTGTTTCCAGCCTTTCCGGCAGCACCGAGTATTCCACAGCGAAGGGGCCCCCTAGTTGCCTGGCTCAGCAAGACCACATCAACACTGGAAGGGGAGGACCAGCATTCCAACCGAGGCAGCGCCTCTGTAAATACAAGGAGAGAGAGGAGAAGAGAGCTCTCCAATTGGGGTGGGGTGGTGGCATGACTGCAATGTGTTTGCGAAGGGAAAGTGGGACTCCTACACTACATTGGAAGAGCGAAGCCCCCAACCAGGGACCCCTTTCAAGGAGTCTGGCTTACTGGGCAGGACGTAACTTTACCCTTAATAGGGTTTTCCGTGTCCGTATAGAAAGGATCTCCCGAAATGGAGCTGCCAACCGACCTAATCAGGCTAGTTCTGAAGAGTGAAAGCAGGTCTAGGAGGAGAAGAAAGAACGAGAACAGAAACCTACCATGGAGACAACGTTGCTGCGTTGGCCCAACTTTGCTAGAGAAAACCCCCGTGTAAATCAGAAAAATAACCGGCAGGAAAGGATTGGGTGGGCGGGATGTGTCCCCAAAAAGCCTCGAGGAGAAAGCAAAGCCTGCTGGAAACTCGGACAAAAGGATATTTGAAGGAGAAGGTTCCTGAAAGACAACCGCATGTCTTGGGCACCAGTCCAGGCTGAAAGGGACAGACCGGGGGAAGCACGGGGGGCGTCTTTCCAGGCTGGCCAGGAGACAGCAGAGTGGGGTTGGCCCGGGATGGGGGGGGGGCGCCAGCGGGCGGAGCTAGGCGGCCCGAGTCAGCCGCGGGGGACGGACGCGGGTGGGGCGGGGTGGGGCCTTGCGGGCCCGGGCGGGCGGGGGGCGGAGCCCAGGTGGTGTTGATACACAAAGAGCAGGCACCCGGCTGCCGGGGCCCCGCCCACTGACGCGTCCTCCAAGGCGGCCGCTATAACCCGCCGCTCGCGCCGCGGGCTCCAGAGCAGCGCGACGCTTCCGGGCTGGAGCGCTTTTCTTGTAGAGCCGCCAGCAGCCCGACCACGCGTTCCCGCACACTCGCTCCTTTCCCTTCAGACGGCGGACGCCGGACGATTGGGGCGGCAACTTGCCATTTCCTTGTTTAGTTAAAATTGTTTTCCTGCCTCTAGTTGGATTTTCCGTTTTGTTTTTCTTTTTTTTACGATTTTTGTTTGACTGAGAAAAACTCACCGAAGGCGTTTGCGTGTTGTTTTCGGGATACAGGAGTCGAGCCTACCGAGGTAACGTGCGCGGGGGCGTCTGCAAAGGGCTCGGGGCCCGGGCGGGAGTGGGGGAGGGGCGTCCGGGAGGGGCCGCGGCGGGAAGGCAGCTGCCGCGGTCGTTTACTCCTGGGGAGGGCTTTTTCGGTGTGCGAGCCAGCCTTCGATCCCGGTCCGCACCGGGGTCGCGGCCCTCCTCCGGGCGAGGGAGGGGCGCGGGGGCCGCGTGCCCGCCCGGAGCGGAGCCGCATCCTCCCGTTAGGGGGAGGGGAGCGAGCCGGGCCCCGAGGCTCCGTTGCGACAAGTCTTGTGACTGAATTGAATTAATAAAAATAATTACATAAACGGGTCTTGGAATTTGGGGGCGACGGGTGTGGGTTCGGGCTTTTAGTGTAGCAGAGGCCAGGATTGGGGAAGACAAGCGGGAACGTTTGACAATCGGCGATCGATATTGCATCAGTTTCCTTTTCGGGCAGAGGAGGGGCCGGCCGGGCGAAGCGCTCGCGAGCCAAATGCCTGTGGACTGGTGTGCTCGAGGGCACGGGCGTGCGCGTGTAAACAAACCCTCGACGCCTCTGCGCGCCCTCTGCTCCCTTTCTCGGGAGAGGACTCATGTTCGCCCTTTCCGCCCCCTTCGAGTCTGTCTGCTGCAGAGGCATTTCGCCATCTGGGGGCTCCAGGTGTGAAAGGACGAATTACGCGGCATTGCTATTGTAAATGCTAGAAAGGGGGAGCTGTGCGCCTGGGCTACATGCAGTGCACACCTAGCCAATGCCTGGGTGGGATGTTTGCCCTGCGTGCCTGTGCACGACCTAGGAGGCTGCGGGAAAAGCAAAACAGAGCCCCCGCACCCCTCCCGTGAAACTTGAGAGAATGGAGAGGGCCAAACACTAAATTCCGTTGGAGAGGGTCATCGGGGTCCGGGGGGGCGTGGGCCTCCGCAGGCGCAGCGCTGCAGGGGGACCATCTTTGTTCTCCGCGGCTCCGCGGTCTGTACTTTTCCGCCCCTCGGCGCGCGCCCCCGCCCTTCGCGCTCGGCTGGTACTTTTCCACTCGCCTGGCCGGGGATGAATCAGCCTAGCAGCGCCGCCCGGCGGCGTCACGTGACCAGGGCGGGCTCTGCAGTCCTGACGCGCCGCCTCTACCTTCACAGGCAGCCGCGCGGGCCCGTGCATCTCCAAGGACAAAAGGAGCCCAGCGTTACTCGCTGCGCCTGATTCCTCCTGCCGCGCAGCATGAAGAAAGCCGAAATGGGGAGGTTCAGTATTTCCCCAGATGAGGACAGCAGCAGCTACAGTTCCAACAGTGACTTCAACTACTCCTACCCCACCAAACAAGCTGCTCTGAAAAGGTGGGAGAAGTTGTGTGCTTTTTCAAAAACGGCTTGTGTGCATCGGAGGTTCTTTACCTGGAACTCTTCTTCTGTTGCTTTAAATTACTGTAGAGTTTGGAGAGAGCGTGTAATCTCTGGAAGATTATCCGGTTGTTGCAATGACATGGTGTCGTGTGAAAGTCGACTACTACTTAATATGCATTTAAGTAAAGATGTGTGACAGCTTAACGCGGGGACCGTTTTGTGTTGAAGCATTCCTCTGTATATTTCAATACAATTTAGGATTTTTTTTTCTTTTTTTGCAGCCATTATGCAGATGTAGATCCTGAAAACCAGAACTTTTTACTTGAATCGAATTTGGGGAAGAAGAAGTATGAAACAGACTTTGTAAGTTAAAAATAATAATTTATGTTTCTGTGGCTTTATGGAGTAAAAGAATAGTTTTACTTTTAGATTTCAAATCTAACTTGCCCAAAGCTGGTTTTCACCATTTAATTATTGTTATATGTTTGGTTATCGTTTTCCCTCTATGTAGCATCCAGGTACTACTTCCTTTGGAATGTCAGTATTTAATCTGAGCAATGCGATTGTGGGCAGTGGAATCCTTGGGCTTTCTTATGCCATGGCTAATACTGGAATTGCTCTTTTTATGTAAGTATGTGTAAGTAGTGAGTCTGCCATGCAGGGCAGTAAATATGATGATACAACATATATTTTGGCTCCAGAGACTGAATTTACAGTTGAAGTAGTTGACTTAAAAATCATTTGCTTAAAATTTAAGATATGAGAAATCTGAAAATCTCTTTATTCTGCTACGTAACTGCATGATATCAAAAAAGCCAATTAGGTAGGAAAAATTAGGACAACTCTTAAAACCGATAATTGAACCAAAAAGTCTTTAAGTCAAAGGGGATAGTTACAGTTGAACAGGGATTGAATATTTAAAAAGAACTGTTGATAAATCCAGGTTAGAATTTTTATTCTGGCAAACTCTGAAGCAAGAAATATTAAAAAGCAATGGTAGCCTTCAAGTCAGTTTGGTAAATTGACAGTCTCCCCAAGGACCTGTGACTCCTTTTGTACATAAGGAAAACAACTTTTTTTTTTTTTTTTAAATATATAGGGTGTGGTGGTATTTGGTCTAACCTAAAACATGTTTTAAGAAAAGTGAGTCATAATTTTCTGGACACTGAAAAAGCAACCCATATGTGATTTTTAAATTTATTTTTTGTTTTCTTTTTAATATTTATCTCTTCCAGGTCTATGTGATTGCCACAGCAAAAGATGAATATTTTAATAAGTACCTGCTTTGAATTGCCTTTTTTTTTTCCCCCTAGTTGTGCAGTTAGAATTAGTTACTCCTGTGCTTTCCAGCGTAAATACCTAGAATAGAATTTTGGAGCTGTAGAAGACTTTAGAACAGCAGTTTTTAACCATTTGGGGGGTCACTGACCTTTGGAGAATGTAAAAGGATGGACCTTATTCCAAGGAAAAAACAAGCATAAAAGAAAAATACATGTGAAGTTTAGTATGCGTTTTCAGTGATGTTTGTATCATAGCAACCAAGATTGGGCTTCTGTGGGCTCCTGGCTAAGGAACTTTCAGTGGAAGATAGTGTGATTTACTATCAGGCAAAGAAACCACATATACACGTAGCATCGAATTGTCTCTTTGCTACAGATATGTTTTAGTTCACTGACTGGTGCCTTCTACTCAAGTTATTTTTTTTCTAGCAGAATAGAATGTTCATGAAAAGAAAAGCAGACCTTCGCAAAGCTCTGCTTTGTGGTGAAATTCCACACTGAAGTTAAGCATGCCTTTGAGCTTTGGAAGCTAGGATTCACTCAGCTTGCTTCATTAGCATGAGGCTTTTTGAGATCTAAGACCAAGAGCCAGGAATTTTTGTAGAAAGGACCCGAGAGTTTCAAAGTTTTTAATGGTGTACTTGAATGGCATCATTGTTAAATATTTGAAACCCTTCCTAACTCTTAATATAAAAACTGGAGGCAGTTTTTAAATGCTCCCAGTGTGGTTATGGTGCAGAATTTACATGAGATAGTATGGCACCTTTGTTTCGTAAGAGAAAGCAAAATTCTGATATGTTACCCTTGCACTTTTGAAATTATTTATACTCTAATAGGGTCTGTATGTTTGATGATTAACCATTTAATAAATGGTTAAATAGCATCAGGAGTGCTAAAGTGAGTTTTTAAATCCATCAGTATTTTACAGTGTATATTTGGAGGTACAGACATAAATGGTTCAAAAGCCACATGGCTGCTATCATCTGGTTAAACAACTCTTGTAGCTTACCCTATAAAGTAGACTCAACTTGAGGTTGAAAGTGACCTCAAGGGTTATGAAGTCTATTCATTCCTCATTGTCCTTTCTGTGTAAAAGAAAGGACTGAATTTGTCAGCACACTTTGAACATTGTCTTTGATTAAGCCATGCTTTGTCCAGTTAGAGATGAGGCTGATTGTGTCATTTCCACTGCAGATTAGACCCCATGAAACTTTGGACATTAGAATGGCAGCTTAATGCTACCACCTATGTTTAACTAACAGACATCAGTTTCTTTGCCAGACCTTATGTGGTACTGTATTCCAGTTTGCCAGTAAAGAATTTGGAAAATGTGACTGTCTTCTTGTTTGCAGAGTTTTCTATGAATTTCCCTGATTTTGATTTGTTGTTGTTCCTTTTAATAAAAAGAAATTTATATTCTTCTTGGCTTGCCTGGGGGGAAGAAGTAAAGCTGGAATGAGAGAGGACGTGTGCCCTAAAGGAAAACGTAGTGACTTAGTAGAGAACCTTTAGTTCCTCTCTATTCTATTTTTTTTTTTCCTCCTGTTCCATCCAAGCGAAAGGACTGAGGGAGGGGACAGCCCAGTCGGACTGATAGCCTGCTTGTTCTAGCATAGGCATTGTTTAACTGACAATGCTGGGCCTGTCTTCCATACCATGGTGTGCAATGTAGTATATGGTTCCAGTAGTTACTTCTCTGATTTGTGCCCATTTGTTTGTAAAGCTGTGCCTGACACTTAACATGTCAGTATCTTTCCCTCCACTTCCTTTATAGTCCCATTCCTTTGCTTATCTATGTGGTCCAAATAGTCTCAAGACCTTTCCTGAATCTGTCTCATTTGGATTTCACAAGTAACTGGCAGGTGTTAAAACCATTTTATAGATAAAAGGAACTATACGATGCAGAGAAGTGGCAAGTACACAGCTAATTATCATGGTGCCAGAATCAAAATATAATTCTTGTAACTCTACCACTGAAAAGTTAGGTTTTCCAGTGTCTCCCAGCACCTTTGGTTCAGTGGGTGAACCCTGTTCTTAACCAGTACTGTAGAGTTATTACCTGAGACATGATGCAGTCATGTTTAGTGCCAGGTAAGAGAACTTGTTGATACTCTAGCCAGGAGAGTGAACACCTGTCCTTGGGGGCATTCTGTCTAGTACACAAAATATTAGGACAAGTTTCATGTTTAATGTTTAAATAAAGCCAAAAAGAATTGTTTTTAAATATAGATGTGCTTATTTATAACCCTGTGCCTTTTCCTTCTCTCATCAGAATCCTGTTGACATTTGTGTCAATATTTTCCCTGTATTCTGTTCATCTCCTTTTGAAGACTGCCAATGAAGGAGGTATGGTAGCATCCTTGATATTTCTAAACCAGTTATGCCTGTCATGATTTTCTTCCTCTTATAAAATACTTTCTTCATGTTTCTGTTTTCTTTAAATTACAGGGTCTTTATTATACGAACAACTGGGACATAAGGCATTTGGAATGGTTGGAAAGCTTGCAGCCTCTGGATCCATTACAATGCAGAACATTGGAGGTAAGAATTTTTAAAGGACGATTTGGGTAGACTTTTTTGCTCTTTATGTAGCGGAGAGTGGTGACACGTTACTTTTGGTGTCACGTGCCACATTTTGCACTTGTAATGGTATAATTTTGTTTTCCTCCAGCTATGTCAAGCTACCTCTTCATAGTGAAATATGAGTTACCTTTGGTGATCCAGGCATTAATGAACATTGAAGATACAACTGGGTAGGTGCTAAGTAAGGTTACTCCTAAGAAACAATTACAGTCTAAAATGGTTAGATACATTTTTATCAAAGTTGGATACAAAATGATTATCAGTAAATTATTTTTTGTAAATGCTCCTGTTGAAACTGACCAAGAAGTCCTGCCAGAAACTGATTTGAAACTTTGAGAATGAAAGGCCAAAGATAGTAGTTATAGGACAAGTTATAGTAGTACTATAACTCTGAATAACAAATTTCTAACCTGCGTGTGAAAACAGGTTTTCTGGAACTACTTACCTTTTCTCTTTATATTTACTGTCCCAAGAAATTATAGTTGAATAACTCATACCCCAACCTAAGTTAGGACTAACATTTTGAATTACATTAAAAATCAATTCCTGTCTGGTTTTTGTGAATTTGAAATTTCATGTATTTAAAATGCACAATACCAGAAAACGTATGGCCATGCTGTACAAACCTTGTCCTTCTAGCGAAGTTATTCATCCGAGTGGACTAACAGGTTTTTATCTAAAGTACACATGAGGAGGGATAATGTACTTCACAGCTTACATGCAGCTCATTATCTCAAAATAGAGAGGTGTGGTTATCTCTGGCATTTGAAATTTAGTTTAGTAAGCTGATCTTTAAATATTAGTTTTCTGTGGAGGGGGGGGGGGTCTTTATTGCTGAAGTGAGCAGAGTAGAATTGACAGGGCAATTAGAATTTGAAAATAGTGATTTAAAATGGTGTAGTTGATTACCTAAAAAGGAAAAGGCATTGCTAGAACTCTTAGGAGAGATGCATAACATTTTCTCTTGAGTTCAGAAGGAATCTTTTTACTATTGGAGTCAAGGTGGGTCAAGGTGTCACAACATACTCTTGGCAACCTGGAATAAGTTCTTGTTTTAGGGGACGGGGTTTTGTTGTTTTGTTTTTGCCTATGTATTTTATCGAAGTGTGAGAAGTTCCTTGTTGAAATGTTTAGTAAGTACATTTGCTAACAAATGTCTGAAAGAAACTTGTTTTAAAATTTCCTTGTTTCCAGCATCAAAAAAAGTGAGCTAAAGCTATGACGAAGTTGGCACACAGTTTTCTAAAAATGCTTAAAGATAAGATTACTGCCTTAACAATGCCGCTTTGTTCCCTACATTAGTATCAAGCCTGTAAGAAGCATTTTATGTTATGAATCAGCTGGCAGCCTTCCCAGAGCAAACAGTGGGACAAAAGTTACACTGTTTGAGATCCCATCTCTAACCTGAGTGAATATTCATTGAGCGCTCAAAGTTAGAAATCTATTCTGTCTATGTGGGCTTTTTGAATAAGCGATACTCTTTCCAAACCTGTCTTTTTTTTAAAGTATAAAACGAGTCTTGTGAAAAGAAATGTATGTTATTCTGAGTATATTTGTGGCTGGTTGTGACCTTGTTTTTCTTTTCTTTAACTCAGATTGTGGTATCTGAACGGTGACTATTTGGTTCTGTTGGTCTCACTGGTGCTCATTCTTCCCTTGTCACTGCTGAGGAATTTAGGTGAGCAAACACATCTCTAAAGAGAATTGAAATGAGCCTCACCAGCTAGTTGGCTTCCTTTTAATAGAAATTAATAAGAGCTAAAGAGCCCCGAAAACATACCTTTGTGAATTTCAGCATTCAGAACTTGTAGGTCTTTGAAAAATTCTAGCAGGATGGTTACCAAAGGGCCCAAATATTCTGTTGACATTTACAACACCTTGTGCTTTATAAAAATAAAAAAGGATAGTTGTTATTGATTTAGTTATTAACAAGTATTTTTAAGTTATTCTGCATCTTATTATATAAGAATTAGAAATTTGATGTGTCCACACTGAAGTCTTACAAGCAGAATTGAGTTCTATTTGCCCTAAACCTGTTTTAGTAAACGAATACCAATTTTTTTTCTCCTTACAGGATATTTGGGGTACACCAGTGGCCTTTCCTTGTTGTGTATGGTGTTCTTTCTGATTGTGGTAGGTATAATTTTTCTTTAAAGCTAGAGATTCTTTTTCTAAGCCCTGTCACATTATTCAGTCTAACAAATGCAAAATAATGTATTTTCAGGTGATTTGCAAGAAATTTCAGATTTCTTGTCCTGCAGAAGTTGCTTTTCTAATTAATGAAACAGTAAACAGCACCTTAGCACAGCCAACAGCTTTTGCACCTGCTGTGGCTTTTAATATGACCGAAGATGATTCTTGCCAACCACATTATTTTATCTTCAACTCACAGGTAACTATAATCTTTGTGTTCTCAGAGGAAGATTTTAGGGAAGAAAACAGGGGAAATACCCACTAGAAATTTTAAAACACTCCCAAGGTAAAGGAAGATCAGGTAATAGCTGCCCTTTAGGAAACATGATTAGCTCATTATTGAGGACTGAGAAGAAAGTGTTGGTTTGTAGCTTAAAATAGATTGAGAGGTGAAATGATCGTCTGATGTTCATAACTGATACATTTGGAAATGGAGGATATCGATCACACTTAGTGAACAAATTAGAAGAGTGGGAGCTAATTATGCCAGAAAACATGATTTTAGGCTTTGATTCTAAGATTAATAAATATAAATACAAGCTGCAGAACTGTGATAACATGAGTTTGTTATATCAGGATATTAAGGAAGTTTTTACATTTTTTGCAGACTGTCTATGCTGTGCCAATTCTGACCTTTTCATTTGTCTGTCATCCTGCTGTTCTTCCCATTTATGAAGAGCTTAAAGGGTGAGTGCTTTTTACCTACTTTTATATAAATTTATTGGAAAAACTAGAAAAATATTAAATTAATGCTATAACTGCTGCTAAAATATGTATCTGTATTTTCCTTTGAATTTGCTTAGCCGCAGCCGTAGAAGAATGATGAACGTGTCCAAGATTTCATTTTTTGCTATGTTTCTCATGTACCTGCTTGCTGCCCTCTTTGGATACCTGACATTTTATGGTAAATAATGTCTAGTTTACAAAAAGGATAGTTAATGAAAAGAAATTGATACTTTTGTATGTATACTTCTGTCACTTTAAAAACTCGGTCTGTTTTGGTATGTTTCATATTTGTGGTGAACGATTGTATTTAGAGCTTGGAATTTCCTGTAGCGTATATTGAGTCAGTAATTTCTAGAGTCCAGGTTCCCAAAGCTACCATTAGCCATTCGATGGCATTTTTTATGTGGTGTGCTTGCATTTAGGTTCAGCCTGACTCTCCTCTCCCACCCCCTTCAGATTAATACAGCACACACACACACTGTAAGCCAAACCATGGGATTTAGCTATTTAGCTCCTGTTGTTTTTAATGGGGGTCATGTGGCTAAATCTCTCCTTGGTATTTAGAAACTTTTTTTCAATGTTATTTTAATTGCATTAACCCTAATTCCAAATTAATCTTATTAACCTCTTAGTTTATAGTCGTTTTGTGAGTAGCTAATAACTTTGGTGCAGATTTTGCCATTAAATTAGATTTTCTAACTAATCTCCAGAGAGGACAGCACACTTGAAGCTTTTTTTTTCTTGGTCTTTCTCTATAGAACACGTTGAGTCAGAATTGCTTCATACCTACTCTTCCGTCATGGGAACTGATGTTCTGCTCCTCGTCGTCCGTTTGGCTGTGTTGGTGGCTGTCACCCTGACAGTACCTGTAGTTATTTTCCCAGTAAGTAACCTTTCAGTGGGAACGAATTGTTAAACATGAAGATTTATGTGATTTCTATGTTTTGGGAGAAGGGAAACACTGCTACAGCAGTATGGAGTTGATGTGGGTTTTTGGAGGTTTTTTTTTTTTTTTTTTTTAATGTTTTGTACATCTTTAAAACATATCCTGGGACATTTTTTCCATAATTGAAGACACAGTGATCTTTCTAGTGTTCAGCTATTTAGAAAACAGCAATTGAGGAGGGGTACAATTTTAGTATTTAAATAGCTGCTAGTTGATATATATATCCTGTTATTTGGGGGTTGTTTTTTTCATTAATTAAATCTGCAGTTTTTATTTATTCACTTATTTTTGCAGATCCGGAGTTCCGTAACTCACTTGCTGTGTGCAACCAAAGATTTCAGTTGGTGGCGTCATAGTATCATTACAATGTCTATCTTGGCATTTACCAATTTACTTGTCATCTTTGTACCAACTATTAGGGATATCTTTGGTTTCATTGGTAAGTTTTAGGAAGTATCAAAGTTGCTTGAAATATCAGGGATTTTAATGTTTAAAAAATGAATAACAAGTGATTCTTAAGAAATGGTAAATGCTCTTTTACAGGTGCATCTGCAGCTGCTATGTTAATTTTTATTCTTCCATCTGCCTTTTATATCAAGTTAGTGAAGAAAGAACCTATGAAGTCTGTACAAAAGATTGGGGTGAGTGAGAGATTATGACTGGAGAAATAATAATAATCTAATGCCAGAAGTTCCTCAACTGATTTTAATTTTAGTCTCCTAAATGTCATTTATTGTAGTTTCATTTTAAGTTTCCAGTAAACAAATATATCTGTAACTGTGTACTTCACAGATGGAAGATTGGGAGAGGAGGGGAGGTGAGAGATGGTTTGCCATCTAATATGTATGCTTAAGTTAATTGCAAGAAAGTTATTAGATATTTTAGAAATGGTAATAGAGATAAAGAGTGTAAAATACAGATAACGGAATCAACTTTCAACGTTGTTTAACCAGTATTTGTTGGACTGCCTACTGTGTGACCAGCACTTAAATGAGCCTGGAGTGTATAAAAGAGAAATAATGGGTTATTTAGGCAAATGAGACTAACCATTTTCAAAGCAAAGCTTGGGGGTTAGGGAGGGGGCTACTATTACACTTTAAAGTATAATAATGACTGATTTTTACAAAGAGTATGGTATGTTAACCACAAATGATCCTGGTGGGGATGTTTAGGAGAAAGACTGCATTTCAGTCCTTATTGGCCACTACTGTTGTAGTCTGACTAAAATACTAGAATTGTTTATGAACCAACAACTATCATCTTATTTCACGTAAAATATGTAGTGCAGTAACTGAAGGGGGTAGGATTAGGAGTAGACCTACCCATGTCTCTTAGAAAAACCTCCAGCTTCGACTCAGGCTGCATTTTTAAGATGACTTGGATTTGATTTTGTAAGTTAAATTTTTTTCCTTCTAAAAAATGTAAAAATCCCAGTCCAGTTCTATTATATGAAATAATTTATTTAGCAAAGAAAATTGTTTACCCTTTCATTTCATACAAAGGAATGAAAAGGGAAAGTTTGGGAAGGTTTCAAAGATACAGTTACTTAGTACTCTGTAGATAACCCCTTGATCACTCACTTAAGACAGTTTAACGATCTTTAGCAAGGTAAAACTATAGCTCTGTGAAGTATTGTGGACATGCTTTCAGTAATTATAAGACCGTTTTTAAAAGTAGAAAGAGGGGACTTCCCTGGTGGCGCAGTGGTTGAGAGTCAGCCTGCCGATGCAGGGGATACGGGTTCGTGCCCCGGTCTGGGAAGATCCCACATGCCGCGGAGCGGCTGGGCCCATGAGCCATGGCCGCTGAGCCTGCGCATCCCGAGCGTGTGCTCCGCAACAGGAGAGGCCAGAACAGTGAGAGGCCTGCGTACAGCAAAAAAAAAAAAAAAAAAGGAATATTTAGCATGTGTTTTGTTGCTTGCTGATCAGTTTTCTCTGTGTGCTCATTGCAGGCTCTGTTCTTCCTGTTAAGCGGCGTAGTGGTGATGACCGGAAGCATGGCCTTGATTGTGTTGGACTGGGTCCACAATGCCCCCGGAGGTGGCCATTAACCAGCACCACTAAAACTCGATAGTCCATTTGATGCCAGTGTTGAGTCAACTCTCAGCTACTATGAAATTTCACCTAATGTTTTCAGTTTCACTTCCTTTTGAAGTGCAGATTCCTCGCTGGTTCTTCTGAGTGCAGAATAAGTGAACTCTTTGTTTGTTCTGTTTTGTTTTTAAAGAAACTATTCTGTATGATAGAAACGGATATTAACAACAAAACCACGAGTCTCGGGTTAAGGGAAGTGACAATTTTATTCCATTCCAGAGAATGGACGAACTCTTAACTTTAATCAAGCCACATGTTTGGCTGTGTCATTGTTTAACTTGGATATTTTATGATTTTACTTGAATGTGCCTAATGGAACCATTCGATGTGAGAAACAATTCTTCTTAATTTACAGCAAAGTATTGAAATAACCATTGGGAAAAATACTATTATTTTTTTGTACCAAAAATATTTAAAGACCTCAGAAGCACTATTTTACTCTTTAAAAATTGCTTTTTTTGAACTTTATCCAAAAGCAGTTGTCAATGAATTCTGTTAAAAAAAATTCATTGTTATTTAAAAACAAATACTAGTATTATGAAATGATTTGCCTTTTTGTAGGCATACTAAGCCAAATACTTTTTTTACCCAAAATAATTTTTAGAGAAAATGATGTAATGAAACATTGTACCATGAATAGGAGCATAGTTTTTTTTTCCATTCAGACTTCACCATGAAAGGATAATTGGTTGATTGTGGCTACACCAAATCAGATGAACTCTCATCATCACCTTTCTTCTCTGTCCCCAAATAATTTGGTTCATTTAGACTCTGAAATATTTATGGCTTCAATCTATTAGAATGGAAGATAATGCAGATATTTCTGTGGGAAATAAAATAACTAATTTTGAGGTACCAAATAGTGCAATTGGGTAAAACAGGGTTTATTCAGTTGCATCTGTCTCCAGAGTTGTGTTAACAGCTCCGGGTTTTTTTTGGGCCAGCCCTTTTTTGGCATTGCTTCCAGCAGTGGAAAGTGGGCATTTGATGGCTGTAGGCCAAAACTGTTCTACCCAGAGTACAACTTTCCAGAATGCTCGTCTGCTCCTGGAAGTGTGAATTACTTGACAGTGTATGGTTTAGTTGTGTTCATGTTTTGTCTACAGTAGAGGTCTAATCCATAGGTTACACCAATATTTGGTATAATATAAGTTCTCTTCGTATAGGCCACTGGGTTTCTCATGCAGTAAGCTTTTTAAAAAACTCAACGTGCACTGGATTGTCATCTCATTCTTGTACAACATAGAATTACTTGTTTACATCCAACAAATGGTTAGCTAGGGAAAACAGTGCAACCTGAGTGTAACTATTGGTCCGACTGCATGATCGCCCTTCCTATTTTAATCCCAGTTAGAAGTGAAAAAATTATTTGGCTTTAAGAGCACATTTATTGTACGTCATGGTGTATGGTGAATATATTATTAAATAATGTGGTACTTTGCTCATCAGGCATAATGTCTAAAATCTAATATACATAATTCCATTAGTGGTTGAGGGAAGCAAATAATGGAATCATTAATTGGTCACCTGGCTATAAGGTTGTTCTCTTGAACTAAACATTTCTAGTTTTAGGCAAGGGCCAGAAATGTGGCAGACATGATTTTCGTTACGCATTCTTGTATTATATGTGACTAAATTACAGACAAGATGTGTCTGTAATCAAAGACCCTTGTGGAACTGGAAGACGTCTTGTAGTGCTACATTGGGTGAAACCAATGGTCCATTTTTGTTTGTTTCTACGAAAATTAAAGTGGGGACCATCTCGAAAGGCAGTGAGAAGACAGATTTTACAGCACTGCTTTCATTCAGTTGGGCTTTTGGCACTCCATTCGACTCCAGAACCTCACCTCTAGCTCAGACCAAGAATTGGCACTTCTGGTTGGATTCCTGGAAAGAATTGCTTGTTGTGTATCTTAAGACTTGGCCAGGGAATACCAAGTAAAGAGTTCTCTACAGTTTACATCCTTTCTTATGGGAGAAAACACCATGGCAACCAGGAAGAAATGAAAAAAAAGAATTCTCACGGCAAATCTCCTGGCTGTTTGAGGTTCAAAATCAACTGCCAAGGGTAAATTCCATTGCATGATTTTCTTGGAGCTACCTTGTCTACCTGGAGGTTCCTAAACAGTGAATTCCCAGTAATGAGCAGTCTTCAGTATTAAAACCACTGTCGTGTCACCTCATTTTGCATTACTGTCTTCCGTGGATGTTTCAGTTATAACTGTAATGTTATTTATAGAACAGCATTAATCCATTAAAGCTAACCTATTTTTCAATATTTATGATAATCTTATGTACATACATTGTCTGTCCATATGTATTTGTAAATAGGTTGTATATAATGTCAGGTTTGGGTCTTGGGTTCAAATGTATATATTCCTATAAGTTTCTTAACTGCATTTTGATGAATTCACATTATGTATCTATAAGAATTGTCCCAAAAGTACCTGTACAGAGATTTCAATAAACAAATTGTGTAAACACTAAAAATTTAAAATACTGTTTAAGTTGTATTTGCAATAAACAGACTGGCTGAACATCACATTTTTTTTCATGAAAACTTGGTGCAAGTTCAGATCTCTTATTTAAATTTTAAATAAGGCCTAAATTTTCAAAATGCAGTAGTTATCAAAATGATCTAGTGTAATAAAATCAAATATGATCTAGTGTGATGGAAGACCTTTGAGAACCTGGGTGTGTTAAGCTTTCTGTATATAATGTAAATATCCCCACTGTACTGTTAGAGGCCAACAATTCCAGTATGACTTGTTGGCAAAGAGTGCTACACCGTTTCAATGAAACATCCTATGTTTGTTTTAACTGAACTAAAATAAATACATGCTTAATCCTGAGTAGCAGTGTTTTATTTAAAGTAATGATAAGTCGTGTCTGGTGTATTTTGTAAGCACAGCAACCTAGCACTTAGTAGGGTTCCATATAATGTTAGTGATTATAATGAAGAAAGAGTGGTCAGAAAAAAGTGTAATTTGCTTTTAAGTTCCTAATGATGATAACCAAGTGTGAGGAAGAATGAAAAAAAATGCTTAGCATCTGGAAGACCCAGGCTTGGGCCTGCTCTAAGTAGTGCATCAGAATGACATCTGGGGAGCTTTTTTAAAATGCAGCTTTCTGGGGACTTCCCTGGCGGTCCAGTGGTTAAGACTCCATGCTTCCACTGCAGGGAACACGAGTTTGATCCCTGGTCGTGGAAATAAGATGCCGCATGCTGCTGGGCTCAGCACCACCCCCCTCAAAAAAGGCAGTTTTCTGGAGCACGTGTGTATGTAGTCTGATTCCATAGGTTTGGAGAGCATCTTTTCTCCCAGAAAGCTACTCAAGTGATTTCTGATGCACAATTAAAGTAAGGGGTGCTGAAACAGGCCTGGGGAGAAGTCAAGTGAGTTCAGCCTTTGTGGAATAGTCCCAGGAAAGGAGAGGAAGTGCTATGGCTGGAGAGAAATCAGACCAGCTGAGGGTTACCTGAGAGATGGACACTTGTGAGGAAGGTTACTAAGATACACAGGGTAGCTCAGGTATGGCCTGCTGGTAGTATTAAAAACTTAGGGCTTAAAAAGTGAAATATCCAAAGCTGAAACAGAGGAAGTTACCTCAAAACAGGTGTGCTGGGGAGCGGTTCCAAAGGCAAGGGAACCTTAATGCAAGAAATTTATATCCATTTACTAACAATGTTCAAAAGGGAAAGAATTATTTGTGACTAGAAAGTACAGCAGTTTGCAACAAATCTCAAGAACAAAAGACTAGTAGAGTTTTTAGTCATCTGAGAAGCTTTAATTGAACACCTGTGTGCAACTAACATGCCCATGGGAAAGAGGCTGAGGTAATGTGTCAGACTCAGGTTTTTTGTTTTTTGGTACGCGGGCCTCTCACTGTTGTGGCCTCTCCTGTTGCGGAGCACAGGCTCCGGATGCTCAGACTCAGCAGCCATGGCTCACAGGCCCAGCCACTCCACGGCATGTGGGATCTTCCCGGACCAGGGCATGAACCCATGTCCCCTGCATCGGCAGGCGGATTCTCAACCACTGCGCCACCAGGGAAACCCCAGACTCAGGTTTTAACAGAATACATACAGTTCTCAGTGAAGCCATTTAAAAAAAAAATACTGAAGTGAACCCAGGATGCCAAGTTATTGATCTGAAATTTAAAATACATATTTGGCGGATGGGTCCCTTGGGATAAAAATTCAGTTCTACAACCAGAGAGCCAGATATTTCCAGTAAGCCTAAGGAATAGCCAAGGAACATCTCGGAAGAACCAGGGCTGATTCTCAACTTGGAAGTGCTCTTACCCAGAGAATTGGCTTAGTTAAATTTCTGGTAACCGTAAAGAAGATCCACTTAAATTAGCTTAAGCAAAAATGGTGACTGAGGGAGAGAGCTTCTTAGAAGGAGATTGGGGTACCTCAGAAAATTAGAAGTTAGATAAACAGGCAAGATTTATTCTAGAGACCTCAGTGACAGGTGTGGAGACTTCACTATGGGGCTCTACAGTTAGATTCCAAGCACTTTCTTCAGCTAGCCTCTCGAGATAAACATTGGCTAATGATGGATCCTGCTCTCTAGTCAGGTGGGCAGGTGATACAGCACACCACGGCTGTGAGACCCACCCCTAAGTTTCGGAAAATAGTTCTCACAGGAAGAGTCCTGTATCCTGGGAAACACCTCAGTTCCAGGCAAACTGGGATGATTGGTCTAATAAAACAGCCCAGAGATACTGATAAACTGTTTCTTTGGATTTCCTTTTTCCAATATAATTGTTGAATGAATAAATATGCCCTTCACAGCATAGTTTTGGTGAGGCTCAAAATTTCAGCAAAAATTTACTAAATGTTGCAAAATAAATACAGCTAGTACCATGAAATTAAACACTCAGACTTCAAAGGTAAAGTTCGGTCGTCTTTAACAAGAGGACTCCAACCAGAAGGCTTTCTTGCCTAGCCTATGATCTACCTCCAGGTACCAGAAGCCATCTTTAACCTCTACCACATATAAGTGAGTCTGTGGCTGTGACATCCTTTTCCAAATCCCAGCCAAATTTGGTTGTCCCCCTCCACACGGTGTGAGGAAAACATTAACACAGCAAGCCTGATTGCTTACTACTTATGTCTTCAAGGGAATCATCAGTGACCGCTGGCCTGCTCCTGGGAATGCTGCCCTCAGAATGTTCTTTATGTGAGTGACTGATGCTTTTGTTATATACACTTGAAGCAACGTTATCATCCTCTACTGGCTTTTCAGGTTGCTTTACAAACACCAAGATTGCTGATGTGCACCTGATTTCATCGTTGGGGTTCTGAGTCTTGGTTGCCAAGTCTGGTTGCAGAGCAGAATAGACCTATGTGACCAGGAGCACCGCCCCCCTCCGCCTCCTGCCCCTGGCCTATAAAAGCCATGGACCTTGAGGCACATTGGGGCCTCCCTGGGCAAAGACATTCCACACACATCCCTATAGTACAGTGCTGGAAAAAGAGCATTCTTGTGTGGCCTCAGACAAGGAAGGTCTTGGAAGCCCGTGACAAACCTCTCTGGAACCCCCTGCTGCATATCTTTTTCCTGTTGCTTTTGTTCTGTATCCTTTGCTGTAATAAACCTTAGCAGTGACTATTACCTGCTATCGAGCTCTTCTGGTGAATCACCAAATGAAACACTTATGTTGTCTTTTTTCTCTACGTCATCAGTTGTGAAACCTCATCAGCATCTCTTGCCTTCTCCAGGAAGAACCTATTCACAATGAAAGCCCCAAAGCAAGTTTTACTAAATATTACCTGGGGTGTGGGGTGTTGGAGGGTTAGATAGTAAAGGGACTTTTTACACTGCACATGCCACCGTGTGCAACTTCAGAAAATCCCATTTGACCTATTTTTCCCCCAAGTCGGCCTGGCTGTGCTGCGAACTAGAGATTTTCTCTGTCTGCCCTTCCTCCCACACCAATACTCAGCCTGTCCTCTATTCTCATGAGTAGTGCAACTCTGTCCTCAAATCTGCCAGTTCATCTCAGATGAACAAAAGTTTGGAGTCATCAGGACCCACCCTCCTGAGATGGCACTTTAGTGGTCATATCTTTTTATTTCCAGTCTGCTTTTGAAGATCTCACTTCTGCTCCCTCCCTTCCTAAATGACTTACCTTAGTATTCTTTCTAACCACGTACAGTATTTTCCCTGAAAGGAGTTCTGGTAAGTTTAACTCTTTCATCTGATTATTTTTAAAAAAATACGTGATGTAGAGCCCAACCTGTAAAGTAGATAAGAGCAAAGCTGGGCTGGTTGAAACAGTCAGAGGTGAAGTCTAGAGCCTAAGTGCTCAGCCTCCCAACCTCTTTGCACCTGCTTCATCCCTCCGTAATGATCTACAAGATGCAGTCTTAACCTAGGGCTTTATGCAACGGGGTTCGAAAAATGTGACTCTAAATTCTTTCAGGAGTATGAGACCCCAAGATAATAGGAATCCTGCCAGCCTGAAGCTCAGCTGCTGTGTCCCCTCTTTCTCTCCTTATTGCCAGGATGGTGGCCTTGGCTTCCTGTCTACAACTCAATCATCTTTATCTCAGTAAAATCCAACAGCCTCAAGATGGACACGAAGTTCACATAGAGTTCAAGTCTCCTTGACTGTGAATGTGTTGCTGAGGAGATCCTCAAGTCTTTCCAGGTATATCTAAGGTGGGAGCAGGTGAAGAAATCAAAGTGGAAAAGAGACACAATGTCAAATAATCCATTTCCTGTCCCCTACTCAAGAATGATGCCATTGCCAAGAAATGCCTTCAGGTTGCCGAAATTGTAGTCTTTCTAAATAGATAGGGTAAGAAACCTTAAAAAAAGTGTTGACCTTTGGTTACATCTAGTTCTGGAGGTCTTTAATTTTAAAAGGACAAGAAATCATAAACCAATCTTCTGAACCATCCGTTTCTCAAAGATTTGGGGAATTATTCCTAGGTCCTAAGTGTATAACTTTAAGCTTCCAAAGTTATATACAAGCTTACTGAAAATGTGGCAAAATCACACATCGACATAGTTTTTAAGAGTGAGGTATCTGGTCTTAATAAGCAATAAAAAACCCAAATATATTGAAGATGCCACTTTAAGGATACAATTCTAGCAAGCAGCAGTTTAGTTTTCTTGAGGGGAAAGGCACACCTTAAGTTTTGGTAAATGATGCATTTTCTTCCAGTGTCTCCAATCTACTGTAACCTATCGTGGAATCATGTGTTCCAAGCCAAAACCAAGCTATATTTCTTTTTAATTTCCTTTCATTTTCTTTGTATTTTGCCTTTAAATTGACTCAAAGTCTCAAGAGATGTGGAACTCATGGTTCACAACATTTCTGCTCCAGATAGAGGGATTGTATTTTTAAACTGATCCCTAAATAGAAAGATCCAAAGAAGGAAATATGTGAAATATGAAAATCTCTTCTCAAAATGCATGAGAGCCTCATAAATTTGAAAATGTTCTTCTCTCATAAACTGTTCCAGAAAGAAATATTTAGTACTTACCACCTGCATTGGAGGCAATGAAGCAAGCAAGAGAACGCTCTTTCTTGCTTGTGGGGGAGAAGCTAGTGAAACAAGACTCTTTCTTCACACACACACACACACACACACACACACACACTACATACAAGCAATAATACTTACAAGGCCAGCACAAATTTCACTGCGGTACTTATTGAAGAAGAGTTAATAATCAATGATGCCAGGCGTTGCTCCACACTGGTTGTCACTATGCCACAGTGCATGGAAATCTCTCCTGGTCTAGGCG
The DNA here is from genome assembly GCF_964165515.1 of Mesoplodon bidens. Classification (NCBI taxonomy): domain Eukaryota; kingdom Metazoa; phylum Chordata; class Mammalia; order Artiodactyla; family Ziphiidae; genus Mesoplodon; species Mesoplodon bidens. Next base: position 49,732,119 of record NC_138167.1, read on the forward strand.
GAAAAGTATGACCTTGTAGCTGTGCAAAGTTGGGTTCAAGATCTGATTTGCCATTACTAGCTGTGTGATCTCCAACAAGTCCCTTAACCTGCCCATACCTCAGTTGGCTTACCTTGTAATAAAATTTAGCATAACTCCCATCAGGTAGCGCCTAGCACATGCCAGGTACTGCGCTGACCATAATCGCTAGAGGCAGTCCTGAGGGAGATGAACCAAAAGCCTCATCCGCAGCATCAATCTTCAAGTCCAGGACTTCTGGGCAATGTACAGTGGTCTCTTCATTGGGGCTGATGCCCTGTTATGTCTATATTAGGTCTAGATGTGATTCTTCTTGCTCCAAGTCCTGTGAACCAAAAAGATAAGTTATCAGCCCTCAATATACTATGCACTGAGGATCAGAGGCAGGGTAAATGCACTAAATACTCCTGGAAGTCCAGGTCTGTAGCAATTCTAAAATACTGCTGGGCCAACCTGAGGAGGGCTTCCTACCCTGGAATAGGATGTTATTTAATTAGGTTCCAATTCTGCCCTGACAAGGGACTCTTCAATCCACTAGTCTTCATAGTCCTTGAATGAACCCTCCTTAAGATTCTTCCTTTTATGATATCCTATTTAGCCTTATCAGAAGTGGGAATTAGTGAATAGCTCTTCCTTAGGTGTGAGGCAGTTTTTCCAGCCCATTTTCTACTCAGAGAAGGTTAGGCCCAAGGGTTGTTTTAAATCCTGAGCAGTCAATTTCTCTTCTCTAGGCTAGTGGTCCCTTTAGCATTTGAACTCTCTCAAAAAATGTAGTCCTATTCTCATCTGATTCCAGTCAATTTCATATGCCTATAGCCATACCCACAGTTCTTTGTGAGATACGCTTCCTTTTTAAATTCGAGCTTATTTTGAGATAAAATTAATATATCATACAATTCACCCATTTGAAGTATAAGATTCAATGGTTTTTAGTATCTTCACAGAGTTATGCAAACTTTGCCAGTAATTACAAAATGTTTTCACATCTCAGAAAGAAACCCCTCACCCATTAGCAGTCACTCCCGATTTCCCCAACCTTCTCCCACCCCAGCTCACTCTACTCCCAGAAAGAGGCAAAAATATACTTTCTGTCTCTATGGATTTGCCTATTCTGGACATTTCATATAAACTGGATCATATAATATATGGTCCTTTGTGCCTGGCTTCTTTTACTTAGCATAATATTTCTGAGGTTCATCCACATTGTAGCATGTATCTGCACTTAATTTCCTTTTATTGATGAATAGTATTTCACTGTATGGATATACAGTATTTTATTTATCCATCAAGCAATACACATTTGAATTGTTTCCACATTCTTTCTGTTATGTATAATGCTGCCATAAACATTTATGTACAAGTTTATTTATTTATTTATTTATTTATTTTGCAGTACGCGGGCCTCTCACTGCTGTGGCCTCTCCCGTTGCGGAGCACAGGCTCCAGACGCGCAGGCTCAGCGGCCATGGCTCACGGACCCAGCCGCTCCGTGGCATGTGGGATCTTCCGGGACCGGGGCACGAACCCATGTCCCCTGCATCGGCAGGCGGACTCTCAACCACTGCGCCACCAGGGAAGCCCTATGTACAAGTTTTTGAAAGGACATAAGTTTTCATTTCTCTTTACTCATACATCTTGAATTTTCTACATGTCTTTGCTTTATTGCCTCTCTCTCTATCACTCTGTCTCTTTCTCTCTCAATTGCAATTACCTTGGGCCTATCTTTGGTGGGAAAGACACACCTTAATTCATTCACCTTATCTTGTCCAATTGAAAAGATACAGCAGGTGTCACCTTAACCCATACAGATTTTAACAATATACCCTGTGGTTGTATCTTGATTTGATCCTTGCTCCAGGGCTATTTTAATCAGACTTTGTTATCAGAGCATTGTTCAATGCTACTTTTTACTGTTTGTGGATCAGAAATGGTTGTGTTTTGCAACCTTATAAATTACCAAATTTGTAAACACTCTCTATTCCCTTTCCTGCTTGCAAACTGGCCAATTGCTTTCTGAGCTCATCTATTTCTTATAATACCTTGCCAAACAGAGTCATTGACAACCAACACAGGCTATAAACATTCTATTTTCCAACCTCTTCTTCTAAGGCTACAAATTATTAAGGACTTGATGTGCCTTCCAAATTACCTCAGATGACAATTTTATCAAATGTTTTGCCACTGCATAATATGGATATACATCCATTCATCCTCCAATAATAGTTTTCTGCCACCTGCTACCAGCCCCTAAGCCAGTACCTCATTTTATGGGAATTTAATTAAAACAGAACTCTCTATGACATCCAGACTAGACTAGGTGACACTCTGGTAAAAAAAACAAACCAAACCCCCAGAATCTCAGCAACTTAATCTTACAAAAATTTAGTTCTTGCTATGCTACATGCTCAGTGCAGTTCACCAAGGCAATGAGAAAGTAAAAATAGCTTGGACAGTAAAAATCTGTCCTACCATTCATCAGATTGGAATAAAAGACACAGATAAAGCCAGCTGCAAAGTTAACAGGAAACAATATTTCCCCCAAGGACACACAGCATCTGTAAAGTGTCATAACAACCCCCTTCTTTAACTGACTATCACTTTCTTCCTCACTGAGAAACTGTTCTCTAAAATCGGAGACTATCAGAAATGTAAGTAATTTGATTTAAATTGTTGTTTGAAAAGTTATCAGTAAGAGAGGAACAACCTACTCTTGCCTAGGGGGGTCTAAGTTACTCTGATGCAGAGAAGCCATCTGGATTTACAGTCCAGATGCAGAGTTTCAGATAAGGGGTTTCTGCACACAGTGTCCCACATCTATCTTAGCTTTCTTTTTTCCAAGGAAACAAGACCCTGGGTCTACTTTGCAGTCTGAGTGTGATGTTGACCAGTTTACACTGCCTTACTTTGCTTGGAGCCTATCAAAACACTGATTTATTTAAATTTAACTCAGACTCTACCCTGGCCCAGAATTCTCTCTATCCTAGTTCCATCTTTCACTTTGGTTGATGAGATGCACCACAGTTTCTCTGATTTGTGATCTCCTTCATAGCAATGGGCCGATAAATTTGATTTTGCCTAACAAAGGGTTTGTTTTTAGTGGTTTGGGGTTGATTGGGCTAAGACAAGGGATTCAACTCATTGTAAACTTTTGACAATGGAAGATCTGTATTTTGTATAATGAAATAAATATAGGTTCTTGTCAGGCTCTGCCTTGACCCTAAACTGTCTTAGTTTTCTGAAGATGAGTTACTCCTTTCCTGGAAAATGAAGCCAGTTGGTCTATATAACACAAGCCCTCACTCACAAAAGCTATTAGGTTTAGAAATAACAATAGCTAAAGTCCTAAAACTTGAGGGCAATTTGAGTACCAGGCCATCTCTTAAAATTCCATTGGAGCACAGCCAGGCTGCCACTGAGACCATTTCTCTCTCTGTCTCTCTAAGACACTAATTCTCTAGATAGAGGGAAGCTCTGCACTGTGTCCTGGGTAGTTGACATCCCTCAGTAATATGTGTAGAATAAAAGAGAAGGGAAGAGTTGTAAATATGCAATCTTTTCTCCACTCCCGATCCATCAATGTGATTATCCCTAAAGAATAAGGAAGTCGGTATTGGGAATTGCACCAAGAAGCCTCAGAGTTAGAAATCAGGGACATACACAGAGAAAGGAGTAGGACACCAGCCATTGACCCAACAAGAAACAGATGTGGACAGGATTAAAAGAATTAATAAGGGAAGATGAAGAATCTGGGACAAGCAATAGCAGGGAACCTTTATCACCACTTGTCTGAAAAGGCAACAGGAGGGAAATGTAGAGCCTATTAAGAGCCAACAAACTGCAAGTCCATCATCAGTCACTTCTCATTCCTTCCTCCCCTACAGCCCCAGCCATGGGCAACTACTAACATCGCTTCTGTCTCTACGAATTTGCCTATTCTAGACATTTCATATAAATGGAATCCTACAATACATGGTCTCTTGTGACTGGTTTCTTTCACTTGGCATAATGTTTTCCAAGTCCATCCATCTTGTAGTTTACCTTGATACTTCATTCCTTTTGATGACTGAATAATATTCCATTGTATGGATTATACTACATTTTGTTCATCCATTCACCAGCTGATGGACATTTGGGTTGTTCCCACTTTTTGGCTATTGTGAATAATGCTGCTGTAAACATTTGTATACAAGTTTTTCTGTGGCCCTATGTTTTCAGTCCTTTGTAGTATATACCTAGGAGTGAAATTGTCAGGTTATATATAATTCTATTTTTTACCTTTTGAGGAACTGCTAAACTGTTTTCCAAAGTGGCTATACCATTTTGCATTCCCACTAGCACAGTTCTAATTTCTCCATATCCTCAAAAATGCTTTTTTTGTCCATGTTTTTGATTGTTGCCATTCTTCTAATATCCATTTGATAACGTACTTGGGCTTCTTTTACCAGATTATTGAGTCAGCCTCTGGGATATGATAGGAATAGAGGTCTTGGTGGGGTAAATGCATCAGAGAGAGGTTAGAGTCAGGGTCTTTTTTTCTTTTGCACATATTATACATGTGTATATACATACACTCACACATACATACGAACATACATTTGAGTTTTCACAGAGAAAAAGCATAGTCACGAACAAAGCATCTTTTCATAGACATTTGTATTTGTAGAGTGTTTCAAGGTAGAAAAATAATTTTAAACTAAATTCTGCTCCTAATTGAACACAGTGGGCACAATAGTTTTAGCTGCCTGTCACATTCTAAACAAATTTCTTGGTATTGTTAGAGTAAGAGTTTTAATGTTCACTTATGAAATTCTTCAGGTTCCCTGTGTGAGGGGCCTGTTTTAGAATGATTTCAGAAAAAAAAAAGGGATTCTCATTATACTGCAATAACAGCAAGGACTTATGATTAGGCCCACAGTTCTTACAGAAATACTTAACCCCTTGCACAGCCAACTCTTCCTCTCCAGTAAAAGATGCAGCTTAAAAGAATTCTGAGCTTCAGATTTTACCGTGTGCACCCTGGAAATTGTGGAATGTTAGCACTGAGTTCTATGTCAGAGATACTACAACACTAGCAGCCAGAAACCCAGGCCTTCTACTGGTTTACTGGATATTTAATCACAATGAACTCCTCAACAATCATAACTTGCTTTTTTTTTTTTTTTTTTTTTTTTTTTTTTGCGGTACGCGAGCCTCTTACTGTTGTGGCATCTCCCGTTGCGGAGCACAGGCTCCGGACGTGCAGGCTCAGCGGCCATGGCTCACGGGCTCAGCCGCTCCACGGCATGTGGGATCTTCCTGGACCAGGGCCCGAACCCGTGTCCCCTGCATTGGCAGGCGGACTCTCAACCACTGTGCCACCAGGGAAGCCCCATAACTTGCTTTTTAATGACAAAAATGAAGTGACATCTCTTGGTCTTTATACATATGATAGGAATAGTGGTCTTTGTGGGGCAAATGCATCTGAGAGGGGTTAGAGTCAGGGTCTTTACACAGAGAATTGTGTAGTTGGCTTAGGAAGGTGATGAAGTTGATGACTTCTATACTTTGGTCTTCCAATTTGGGATATATGCAGGGGATATATGTGCTGGGAGCAGAGCCTAATGGTGTCTCCCATTTTGATGGTCTCAGTCAGTTTTTTTTTGCTTTGTGTTCTTTGGATCATTGGAAGTTCTTCTTCCAGACACTACCCAGGTGCTGGAGAAATTGTGATGATGAGAAGTTCAGAGAAATCATGGCGGACAAACAGATAATTGATGTGGAAGTGGATGTATTGTGGGAGAAGTGGTATCCTGTTTGCAAACACCAGGTTATCAGGCTTGGTTCTTAGGCTAGCCCAGCTGTCTGTAGAATGTCTGGCAACAGTTTGGTCTACTCTGCTAGGCCCAGGTTAATATGCTCCCTCAGTCTGTGGGTGGCAGGGGGTTACTGGAGAGATTTGAAATTTTTTTCCCCAAAATTGGCATGTAAAAGGAGTAATGGAGAGATTGAGTCTATGGAGAGAAAAAGTATGCCTTGACAAGCAAAGTAGAGCGAGTGAGAATAAAAGTAAATAGGGTTGCTATGTAGAAGAGTAGTGCATCACTTTGGTGAACCACAGATGTTAGAATGGTTTGGGACAGGCACTGGTGAAAAATGAGGTCTAATGTAGTGAGTCCCAAGGTATCTGAAGTGGGTGCAATAGTCCCTACAGGGTCTACAATGACCAGATGTTGTGGGTACCTAGTCATTGGGTCATATCAAGAGTGGGGCCAACAGAAGTGGCTTCCGAAGTTTCCAGATACGTCAGAAAGGCTTGTTGGGGGGCAGTTCTGGGTTCAGATATCTCTAATCAGGAAGGACAGGTAGCTGTCCCTGGAAATGAGGATCTTCTTGCCTTTCACTTCCACCATAGCCCTAAGGCTGTTTGGACCCAGGAAGGAATCATTTCATTTGACTTTAAAGAGATGGCCAAGGATTGACTCTGTCTCTATCTCTCTTTTAATTTATTTTTCTTTTATTCTGGAGCCTATGTTCTTAGAAGAGCTAGCAGTGAATTAGCTCACTGAATATTACAGGTAATTTCTGATAATAACTGATATTATAACTTAATAATCAGTTATTAAGCCTGGTTGGCAGGCTAAGGAGATTTGTGCTGTTATTTCTAATCTGTTTTATGGATTAGAATTTGTTTTTCTCAAAAAGTATAATTAAATATATGATCCAAATAAGCTCTGAATCTAATCCCATGATTTTTTCTGTGTAGAAATTTTTCTATAATTAAGAATGATCCTTAGCCCCACATATCAGTTGCCACACTTATAAGATTAAAAACATTGCATAGGGGCTTCCCTGGTGGCGCAGTGGTTGAGAGTCCGCCTGCCAATGCACGGGACGCGGGCTCGTGCCCCGGTCCGGGAAGATCCCACGTGCTGCGGAGCAGCTGGGCCCGTGAGCCATGGCCGCTGAGCCTGCGCGTCTGGAGCCTGTGCTCCGCAACGGGAGAGGCCACAACAGTGAGAGCCCCGCATACCGCAAAAACAAACAAACAAAAACATTGCATAACTTAAAGCCTGTAATATTATTTCAATCTAACTTCTTCCTGTAGCATATTGATGGCACTGTTCATTTTAATCCTTAGAGAGGATCAAAGGGAAATAGAATCAAAAATTCAAACTTGTTTTTAGAGTGGACTTTGTCATTGCTTGCTAGTTTCTCAATTTCTGGAAGAATTCATTGTTTAAATGAATTGGGCATGGAAAATGACTCATATACACTGGTGGAGAACAGAGGTAGAATTTGGAAGGAGCTTTGCTAGAACTTCATTAGTCATTCTCTTTAATTCTTCATGTCAAATGCATAATGCTGTTTTGGCATTACTCTTAAGAATTATTCAATCTCTCCAGGAAGCTTTAAATGTTCTGAAAACAAACATTGCCTCAGAATTTTCAACTAGTGAGTGTGAATAGAGAATGCAAACATTTCCATAATCCTCCAACAGGGTTTGAGCCAATTTGCTGTTAATATTCCCTGCTTCTCCCAGGGAAACTCCTATTTCTAAGGTGAAGATGTTTTCAGAAAAAGTTGGCTTTATGTAAATAACCTTCAGGTTCTTTATGAAAATGCTATAACACTTCTATGGTGAAATTATTTACAAATGTGATAACAAAGAACATTACAACAGTTCCGTTAGAACCTAGTCGGCTCTTCTTTTCCTTTTTTAAAAACAGCTTTATTGAAATATAATTCACGAACTATTAATCTCACACAATAAAATTTACCTTCTTAAAGGGTACAACTCAGTGGGTTTTAAGTATATTCACAGAGTTAAATATACTAACTACAAATTTGCATATTTTTATATATAAATATAAATATATAAATATATTCTATTGTATGGATATAACACATTTTGTTTATCTTTTCATCAGGGGATGGACATTTAGGCTGGGGTCAATACGGGGCTGTTATGAATAATGCTGCTGTCAATGTTCAAGTACAAGTCTTTGGACGTATGTTTTCAATCCCAATCATGTTTTAAATATGCATTTGTATCGGTTATTGACGTGCTTTTTTTCTACTGTGTGCTTTCTTCTGAGACAAAGATACTATATACTCATTTACACCGACTCTTTCTTTAAGCCTAAGTGAGGAAGAGAGAAGCTGAGGGAGGTAAAAGGGAGGGTCACCCAGGGCCCCAAAATACTCTTTTCGTGATACAAAATGAAGGGGTAAATTCACCACGGCTATCTTCCAATTGCATGTTTCCTTTTTTTTATGTGAAAAAAATGTAAGTAGGCAAACTAAGAATACACACACACACACATATGCATAAACCTATGAATGTGTGTTTGTGTGTGTGTGTGTGTGTGTAAAGGCTTCATCCAAAATATAAATAAAAAGTGATTAAGAAAAATTAGTTTCGGGCTTCCCTGGTGACGCAGTGGTTGAGAGTCCGCCTGCCAATGCAGGGGACACGGGTTCGTGCCCCGGTCCGGGGTGGTGGTGGTGGTGGTACTGTTCTCCATAGATTAATCCTTTGTCCGTTGCTTCATTTGCAACTTTGAGAAAATTGTTTTTGTTTTTCTTTATTGGTTGCTTGTTGTGGGATGTCTCTTGTGCCAATGATTGGCCTGAGCAGTAAACTTTGATCTTCTCAGGTCTCTTCTGAGTGTATGCCTTTCTCTGGGCATGTGCAATAACTTTCCAATGTCCCCCATTTTTGCAGTTACCTTTGAGTATCTTAGTCTTTAATATCTGGCTACCAGAACGGAAGAAAAAAGAAAAAATGATTGGATAAAAAGACATTGGCACTTAAATCCCCTTAAGCAATAGGGGGAGGAACTTACAACCATGGGGAGAGATGCAACAACAGTGGCCACCCACCTCTGTGCTCAGAAGCAGTAATCAGTAATCATAGTACAGATTTCCAGTATTTGTAAGACAGGACCTGTACTGCCCATTCTGGCTCCTACAAGCTACATACAACCTTCTCCTGGAATGTGTGCATGGCTGCCTGCCAAGGGTCTGGGGGGTGGGTACTGGGTAGCTGCTACTGTGCTGTGAGGTAAATTAACCAAAATTAACTGCAATTTAACATCCATGCCTTCCTCTGGAAGTTTCAAGCCTTCAACAAATTCCAAAGTTCCAAAATGGTTACATCAGACAGATTCTGCCAGTCCAATTTTTTCTAGGTGGGAAGACATTTCTGGTGCTTCCTACTCCACTACCTTCCCAGGATCCTCCTTCTAGAGACTTTTTATTTTTCTTTTACTAATAAGTCCGACAAGATTTGGTATCAAGTTTCCAAGACCATAGTAGATCAGAAGCAGAAATTCAGAAAGAGGACAGCAAGCAGCTACAGGCAGGCCCACTGCCTCACATGTCATCAAAGTGGTGCCCAGAGCATTGTTGTCCCTGTCTCAGCCATCCCTGTCCCCCCAGTGGCTAATGCTCTGCTCCCCACAGACTACTGCCTGGCTCACCCACTCTAGGGCTTTTTTCACTCTCTAGCTGGTTGGAAATACCCACTTTTCCTGACCAGTTGTTTCAGAGAAAGATTGCTACAGCAGACGTGTGATATGTGTTTCCTTTTTTTTTTTTTTATCATCTTCTCTTTCTAAGTGCTCAGAAAGCACCAACTTTTTTCAGCAGTGAGACCTTGCTGTTGAGCGACTCTGTCAGAATATACCTTTATTCAAAGAGAATTTTTTTCCTCAAAGGCTCAATTGCCTCTTCCTGAAGTTTAGTTTTTCTTCCTTCTTTTCTTCCTCCCTCCCTCCCTCCCTTCCTTCCTTCCTTCCTTCTTTTCTCTTTTGGAGGTTCTCTCTTTTACATTAAAACTTTTTACACCTGCTGACCCCCATTCATGAGCTGAACACTATTTCATTCCCACTGAGTTCTTGGACCAATGCAAGTCAGGAGATACCGTTGGGCATCTGTTCTGCATATACCATGGGAGTTAAATTTCTGGAACTTTCTACCATAGTTAGAAACTTAGTCTGCCCAGATCATGAAGAGTACCTCTAGGGAGCATTGCTTCCTAATTCCACATGCCAGCTTATCAGAGGTTTTGCCCTGGGTTACCAAAAATCTTCATACATCATCATTAGCTTCTTACCAAATTAGTGAGCATACACAAACACATGTATGTGTGCACATGCACACACACACACAAATTAACTTTAATATTTAATCCTGGCAATGGTGCAGTAAAACTATTGCTTTTAAATATTGATCATGACATTATAAGTTGGAACATGTTTGGAAATCAATATAGCAAAATGTATCAAGAACCAAGAAAATGTTCATTGACATAGTATTTCCATTAAATTGTGTATGGTGTCAAGAGATAATCTAAAATGTAAGAAAAGCCATGTCCTGCATTATTTATAATACTGAAAAATTATAAGAAAATTAATGGTCAACAATAGAAATATTATAGTACATTTATCTATGGAATCTTATATTGGTATTAAAATAATTAGCATAAAGTCTATGTAACAACATATGTATGATACAATAACTACCATATACTGAATGCTTTCTATGTCCCAGGCCATAAATTAGCAATGTTGAGGATATTACTTCATATCTGTCTCACAATAATTCTGTGAAGTGGATATTACCCCCCTTTGAAGTCTCTTTTGAAGATCCTCCTTTCATTTCCCCTGCCCTCTTCCAGTGATCTCTCTGAGTGACTTCCCCTTTCCCGTTAATAGGAGAACTCCTTAAAGAAGCTCCTACCTGACTCCAGAGCATGAGATTTTTTAACCATTACCCTAAACTAACTCCTACCTAATATGGTGTCAAAGAGAAAAGCAAATGAAAATCAGATTACAAATTTATTATATCCACTACAATTTAAATTTTAAAGATGTTGCCTCTAGGAAAAAACTTGGAAGAGAATACATATAATTGACAACAGTTGCCTTAGGGTCATGGAATTTTAGAGGGATGATATTTTTTCTTCAGAATTTCTGTAATGTAATGTAACTTTCTTATACTATAAGCATAAACACTTTAAAGCCCCCCAAATGGAAATAATTTGGTTCTTGCGAGTGATGGATCATAATTTTCTGGCTATAAAGCATTCTTTATGGTCACTGTAATGTTGTTTTCAGAACTTTAAAATATGCTAAGCAATAAAAAGATTTTGTCTGCTGCATTTATGAAAGTCACCGTGATTAAGCTTTAAAATTTTAGAGCTTAAGGGCAGAAATCATCTCAACAAGTGAATCAATATAGTGCTTTGTAAGTTTCAGTTTTTTTATGTACATGGACTCACTCGATCTTTCTGACATCTGAAAGGTAGAACTTCAACCTTCTGAAAGTTGTCCAGAAAGCCCCTTCCTAGAGTTTCAGTGCAGTCACAGCTCCACTGGATGTACTGACTGGTCTGCAGGCTCCCGAAAAAGGCCGCTAGGGCACTTGACATACACATCCTCCAGTCCTATCCAGGCACAGCTGGAAACACAGCTGCAGGCTGCAGCTGGCGGAGTCCCTGGCGTAATCATCACTGAAAAATGCTGAAGAGGAAGGCTCTTCTGAAGGTTCTTCCTTCCCACCACCCTCTCTTCCTGTCCCTCTGGGCTGACTTTTCCACTTAATAGGAAGAGCAATTCTACTTAGTGTCGCTAAACAATTGACAGCTGGTGATGATGATGAGCTCTTCTCTTCTTTCCCGAACTTAAGGCTCTCCCAAACAGACCAAAAACAGGGCAACTGCACAAATCTTGGGGACTAATACCCCCCCACTAGGCAAAAAATTCAGCAGAAACTGCAGCTTTCATTTAGATTTAAACACCTAACAGGAAAAACAGAGACTCTAAATGTTGCTTTTCTTTTTTAAAAGCATGGGATTTTTCTGATTATAAAATGACTACTCAGCCTTTTAAAAATATGTGATAAATATAAACACATTTATATTCATTTTACTTTCACCATTTGAGAATTATACTGCATAAACTATTTAGTTTCCTTCTTTATTAACAACGCTGCAAAATATATTTTTAATGCTTTGTGCATAATATCATAACTTTAGGAACAATTCCTTGCAGGTTTATTGTAATACTGGCACCATCTGACTCCTCTTCCTGTATTCTTTAACGCCCCTGAATCCTCATGGGCATTTAACACTCTTTGGCTTCAGTGAGAATTAAGCACAGGAAGAGGAAAAGCAGGCCATCTGTGCAGGAAGGTAAAACCAGTGTAAATTAAATGGGGTGTGAAAAAAAGCCACTTATGCTCTTTAAATATGTGCTACTTGAGAGAAATGCTCACCTATGTACAGAACTAATCACTGAACACACAGGCTTCAGGTGAATGGCTGGTTCTGAGTATTCTTTGTTCAAAAAAGCAAAAGCAACCTTAGTTTTCAAAAATAATTATTTATAGCTTCAAAATGATCCCAGAGATTTTGATCAAACCTTAAACATTTCAAGTATGGTACACCAAAACCAAAACAAACCTCCATCTCTGGCATGGGTGCCATTTTTCTCCCAGCTCTGCTCAGCAGCTCAGAGTTATTTTGGACTCTTGTCTATTCATCCAGGGCTGTTTGCTCACTCACTGCCACTCTTCCTCCCTGGTGGGTTTTTGCTCATCCCTTTCTTTTCTATTTCTCCCTCCCTAGCTCTCTTCCTTGTCTTCACTGGGACACATGTAGTGTAATAGCGTGGTGGTGGAGAATGCCAGATTTGAAGTCACACTGCACATTTGAATTCTGTCTGTGGCAATTTATGCAAATCACTGATCCCCTCTGTCCTTCAGTTTTCAATGTGACAAATGGGGATAACAGTACCTGTCTCAGAGGACTGTGGTGAGGCATATATGTGCTACTTTCTGTAAAACACTTTTAGAAAAGTGCCCAGCTCACACTGAGCACTTAATCACTGTTGCTATTATTATTACTACTAGAAGAGCTTCCTAGATATGTTCTCTGCTTTCAGTCTCTCAAGAGTAGTGATAGAATAACTCTAGCTACCTCTGTGCCAGTTCACTGCTTCTTATGTGCCAACCCTGGTCTAAGCTCTTTACGTGGTTTGTTTTTATTCCTTACAACAATCTGCACACTAGAAATTACCCTCCATTTGACAGATGGAAAAACTGAGGCTTGGAAAAGTACCAGTCCACCTTTTATAACTTCTTTAAGAAATTGCAGCCTCCTTTTGAGACATGTTATTTCTTTGCTAAATGTCCACAAATAGTCTCTTAGCTGCCCCTACATTGCTTCTGCTTTCCAGCCATGGGTATTAGGTTAGTGCCTGGTAACTCATTCTCACTGCTACCCAATATGGCCATTCCAAGTCCACCCTTTCAGCTCCAGTCCTGAGGTTACTTTAGATTCTGCTCATGCCCCTTCCTTTCCTCATCACCATTTTTATCCTAAGACAAAGATTTAAATCTCCATCTTCTCCTAGAAGTACAGTAAGGTACTGTACCCCTCTACTTCTTGGGGGGGTAGAGTACTTACATCACCCCCGTCTTGAGTGTCCCTGACTATATGCAACTTTAAGAGAAAAATCAATGCACGAAGTCAAGGATAAACGATCGGTATATGTTGGTGCAATTTTGGAACACAATTTTAAGATTTTTTTCAGCCACTGACAAGGAAGCATAGAGTTTTGCAGGCAGCTGTGATGGGTTAATACAGTGCTTCTCAGACTTCAGTGGGCATAAGGATCACTTGAGGATCTGGTTGAAATGCAGGTTCTGATCCCATAGGTCTGAGATCCTGCATTTCTAACAAGCTCCCAGGTGATGCCTGTGGTATTGGTTCTTGAGTAGCAAGGGTTCAGTAGATATTTTTAAGGAAGAAGTTGAACAATTAATTGAGGACCACAGAAAAATATTAACTTATAAAGAGAGAGGGAATCAAATATAATCTACAAAAGACAAACATTTATCTAGGAAAATAAAGATCCAAAGTTTTAAGGGATTTCAGGTATAAATTGGACTGGATGCACTTTTGCTCTCTTACATTAACTTTACACCCTCACTCTGCACTCCCCCTGTACTTCCCTGCCATGTAGGATTTATTATTTGTACCCTCTCTTAACACATTCTGGCCACCCCTGTATTCCATGTCCATTGGCAGTTTAGAATAATGTTTAGAGTTCTTTGGAGGTCAGCAAACTTTACAGGTACCCGTGCCAAGTGAATATTTAGGAAGTTGTAATGGGTTGAAGGGAGAGGAAGAGGGCAAGATCCGGGGTCAGAATTAGAGAATTTGCAGGAGTAGCCCAGCACTCCAGAGCAACATCTTCTACAAACAAAATCCGGGACAGGAGCCTTGACATCAGATAGCCAAAGTGAGCACAGACCACATACTTGAAATTTTAAAGTGCAGATCATATGGTCAACACACATATAAGGAATGATTGAGTACTTATTCTGAGGAAGAGAAAACAAGGCAGAATTGGCGTGACACCGGCCCCAGGGGATGTTGGTGGCTACCTAAAGAATACACAAGAAGCTGCTCTCGAATACCTGGAGTGCTTATCATGTGACAGAGGAGAGGAGAAGAAGGGGTAGTGAAGGACAGAGAAAGGATAACCTGAAAACAAAATAAATAGCCCCAAGAGCCTAAAAGCCCCCTTATTAGGGATGTTATGGAGGAAATTCCAGCGTCCCAGCTTGAAATGCCATGTGCTACCTGGGCACTCATTTAGCTGACACCTGCATGGCCACTGGCACATCCAAGGCACGTCTAGTCTGTTCAGAGACATTGTCAAGACCCTCACCTAAACCTATGTCTCCTTCCTCTTTTTAACGTGTCCTCTGGCTCATTTCTTTTCCCCCGCTAAAGATGTGAAAATGTCTTATAAGAGAAAAGCCAAAGAGATGGACTAGATTCCTGGTGATAACTTTTTTCTAAACGAAAATAGAAGCCCTGCTTTGCCCCATCACCTGGGAAGGGAGCAGTACAGCTGATGTGGGTTGTGTCCTGGCAAACCTTGCACGTGTAACCTGGCACCTCCAGAGGAGCAGCACCGAGAACAAAACCACACGTCCCACTGCTCCACTTGCTGCGGGCTCGTCCCACCACAGGACAGAAATTAAGGAGAAAGGGGGAGGGCTGGAGAGGCAGAAACAACGAAGCAGGCATTGACCTTTCCTCCTGTAAAAAATAAGAAGGCCCACTGGGAGGTTTCCTACCTGAAGTTATCAGCAAATACTTTAGAGTTCATACTTAAGCGAAGGCTCATTGCTGAAATTCACTGAAACCAGAGACTGGGCACAGGGGAGGCCCCGGGGGAACAATGGCGGGTGGGAGTGATGGAAGGAAGGCAAGCAGGCTGATAAGGAAGGTGAAGAGGGCACTAGGGTTACCCTCCGGCCTGTGCTGGCTGTACCACGAGCTGCGCATTCCTCCCGTCTTATCTTGACCTTAGATTCTGTTACAGAAGTCAGGTCCCTTTCCCAGGGAAATTCAGCACAGGAGTAAGTGTGTTGCTCGTTTCCCCAGAGAAGGGACTGTAGCGCTTGGACCATCTGTAGCTGGTGTGTGTGTGTGTGTGTACTTTCCAGTGTGTTCATGTATGTCTGAAGACGTGTATCCGCAACCTCTCACCTGAGCAGTTGTGCCCGCAGTGGTGCAGTTTCCCAAGATGGGGTCTATGGGAGGAGAGGAAGGGTTTGGGTTGGGGGAAAAAATGGGTGAGTTCAATTTTGGACGTGTTACATCTGAATCAAAAACTTTGAGTATTCTATAAGTACACATATCTGTCTGTGTATGTAGATAACTGTGAACACACAGCTCTTCTATATGGCATTGTCCTAGGGGCTTTACATACATGAGGTCACAATCTACATGACAATGTTGGAGTAGGATCTGTCATAATCTCCGCTTTGCAGACAAGAGCATTGAGGCACAGTACGGTTAAGTAACTCCCCCAAGGTCACTCACATAGCCAGCACAAGGCAGAGGCTGGGTTTGAACTCCGGCTGTCCAGTTCCAGACCCCATTTTTTAAACCACCAGGCTCTACTGTCTCCCATATTGAATATAAACTAGAGTTAAATAAGTGTTCAAGTAAAGCATGCTAATTCTTAGCAAGAGCTAATCAGCAGAAAGCAATAAGTGTCAGGCCCTATTTAAGCCTGTATCTCATGTAGTCCACACGGCAAGCCTATGAGATGGGTACTCTAAATATCCCTGTTTTATAAGTAAAGATACTCAAGATAACGGAAGATAAGTCACTTGCCCACACATGCATCTCACATGTGGACAAGATGGGAACTTGCGTATATTTCACAGCAAAGCCCATGCTTGTAACCAGGACGCTACACCAAGAGAAAGAATGTACAGCCTCTAACTTACTCTCTTAGGTCCTTCACTGAAGTCAACAAACAACTCAGGAATGTCCCCCTCACCTCACATTTTTACTCCCCTTACGTCACATTCTTTTACTTTGCCTCCATTAGAAAAAGGAGTCCCCCATCCATGCCAGCAGCTTCTCCTTTCATCTCCAAAGATCCACCTCCAGGCATACCTTATGTTTTTAATGTCTTTCAAATGTCAGCTTGTCATGCATTTAGGTAACTCGGGCAACCTATCCAAGAAATTAATTGGATGACCATTTCCATTACTTTGTCACAGGCATAGGAACAAAATGGCAAAATCAATAGGCTAGTAATTAACAGGGCTGATAAGCACAGTAGATCTTCATGACTAATACTGTATGTTACTCATCTCTCTTTTTTTTTTTTTGCCGTACGCGGGCCTCTCACTGTTGTGGCCTCTCCCGTTGTGGAGCACAGGTTCCGGACGTGCAGGCTCAGCGGCCATGGCTCACGGGCCCAGCCGCTCCGTGACATGTGGGATCTTCCCGGACTGGGGCTCTAACCCGTGTCCCCTGCATGGGCAGGCGGACTCTCAACCACTGCGCCACCAGGGAAGCCCACTCATCTCTTTTTAATCCCAATAAATAGTAAAGTGCCTGGTAATCACTCAATAAATGCTCATTAAACCACATGGATGATAAAGCTGAGTGATGCTAGAGTGGCAGGATGATTTCTAATTGTTTGGTCCTGTTCTATCCCTCATATTTACAGCATATAACAGAAAGAAACACAGACACTGAGAGCAGACAGATGGGAGTTTGAATTCTAGCTCAGCTACTGTCCATAAAATCTTGACTAAGTTATACCCCCTCTCTGCCCTTCACATCCTCCCTCTGAAAACTGGGGCTAATAGTGTTACCTCAAAGGTTGTTGTGAAGGCAAAACAGACAACACGCAAGCATGTGACTTAGAGGTGGGCACAAGTAGGGGTTTGGTCATTTTTCCTTCTGTTCCTTCCCCTGCAATCGTCCTCTGTCGGCACCTCTGCAACCCTCCTATTCTCCCCTCCATCTCTACCTGTCCCCTCATCCCCCAGCCCTTACTTCGTAAAGGTCAGAAGAATGAGCTATCTTTCTTAATATGGATAGATCACTATCAACATTCCCTGTTCAAGAATATATGTGAACCTTGATCCCTTACTATTTCTCCCTGGCTTCTTTTTACTTTGCTGCTTCACTAAAGAAGACAATGAAAAGCAAAGGGAATGGAAAGCAAAATCCAAATGCTTCCATTATAGTTTTTCATGCCCAAGAGTCAGACAAGAGGACCTTAGAACCCTTTCTTTTTTTTCATTTTAAGATTTTTTTTTCTTTTTTGATGTGGACCATTTTTAAGTCTTTATTGAATTTGTTACAATATTGCTTCTGTTTTATGTTTTGCTTTTTTGGCCACGAGGCATGTGGGATCTTAGCTCCCTGACCAGGGATTGAACCCTCACCCCCTGCATTGGAAGGTGAAGTCTTAACCACTGGACCGCCAGAGAAGTCCCTCTTTTCTATTTCTTATCTGTTTATGACATGGAGTACACTAGACTGTGTGTTTTAAAAAATAATTCTCTCAGGAATTGTTTTCGGGCTTCCCTGGTGGTGCAGTGGTTGAGAATCTGCCAGCTAATGCAGGGGACACGGGTTCGAGCCCTGGTCTGGGAAGATCCCACATGCCACGGAGCAACTAGGCCCGTGAACCACAACTGCTGAGCCTGCATGTCTGGAGCCTGTGCTCTGCAATGAGAGGCCACGACAGTGAGAGGCCCACACACCGCGATGAAGAGTGGCCCCCGCTTGCCACAACTAGAGAAAGCCCTCGCACAGAAACGAAGACCCAACACAGCCAAAAATAAAAATAAATAAATTAAAAGAAGGCTCAACGTTAAAAAAAAAAAAAAAAAGAACTGTTTTCTACTGTTACAAATCTTATTGAATAGACATTGATAATTGGTACACGATGTGGAAATTATGAGGGCTACTTTAAGTTTATGCTACAGAGGACACCATAGGACACTGTCCCTGTCCCCCTTTAGGACTGCTGCTGTCAGAAGCCCTCGCTTATCTGCCCTCTTGCGGAAGTATCTCCGTGAAAGAAAGTTGATTCTTCCGAGGTCACACTCCTTTCCCAAGGCAGCCTGCATCCCATGACTGGTCAATATGGAGGTGAAAATATCCGGGCCCTCACCCTAACTCAAGACAACTCTGAAGGGCCACCACAGCCTTGAGCTCCTTGTGGGGCTGGCTGAGGCTTTTGCTGAGACTGTGTCATAGCCCAACTCCTCTCTCTTCCCTAATCTTGCTTCCTTTCCTTTCCTTCCTCAAATGTGGATCCCAAGAGCATCTCTAATAAACCTTATGCTCATTAACGTCAGTCTCACACTGTTTCCCAGGGAACCCAACCTATGACAGATGTCTAATTGGTTGATTTTCAAACATTCTTGGTGACTTAGACCAAGATGCTATTTTACTCCATGTAACAAACACGAGTTGTGTCTACCATGTTTACCTATAGAATAAGAATGTCAACCAATATATTGTGGATGGCTAGAAACGGAATACATGAAAAGTTCCTATTTATGCTTACCTGACAAAGAAATGTAATTTACCTAAAAATGGTGTCTTAGGGCTTCCCTGGTGGCGCAGTGGTTGAGAGTCCGCCTGCCGATGCAGGGGACATGGGTTCGTGCCCCGGTCTGGGAAGATCCCACATGACGCGGAGCGGCTAGGCCCATGAGCCATGGCTGCTGAGCCTGTGCGTCGGAGCCTGTGCTCCGCAGTGGGAGAGGCTACAAGAGTGAGAGGCCTGCGAACCAAAAAAAAAGGTGTCTTAGCTGTGCATGGTTAGGACAATTCATATTTTTAAAATAAATTTATTTATTTATTTACATATTTATTTTATTTATTTGGCTGCGTTGGGTCTTCGTTGGTGCACGTGGGCTTCCTCTAGTTGTGGGGAGTGGGGGCTACTCCTCATTGCAGTGCATGGGCTTCTCATTGCAGCGGCTTCTCTTGTTGCGGAGCACAGTCTCTAGATGCACGGGCTTCAGTAGTTGTGGCTCGCTAGCTTAGTTGCTCCGTGGTATGTGGGATCATTGCAGACCAGGGCTCGAACCCATGTCCCCAGTATTGGCAGGCGGATTCTTTTTTTTTTTGAAGGCTGCTGAGTGTTCCACTGTGCAGACATAATTGCCTTCACTAGCCCCCTCTGAATGAACATTTGGGATGTTTATCTTTCTGTAACCAGCAAGCCTTTTTTTTGTTTTTTGGGTTTTTTTTTTTTTTTTTTTGCTCATTGCATTGTGGTCAGAAAAGATGCTTGATATGATTTCAATTTTCTTAAATTTACTGAGGCTTGGATTGTGACCCAAGATGTGATCTATCCTGGAGAATGTTCCATGTGCACTTGAGAAGAAAGAGTAACCTGCTGTTCTTGGATGGAATGTCCTATAAATATCCACTAAATCTATCTGGTCTATTGTGCCATTGAAAGCTTGTGTTTCATTATTAATTTTCTGTTTGGATGATCTGTCCATTGGTGTAAGTGAGGTGTTAAAGTCCCCCACTATTATTGCATTACTGTCGATTTCCTCTTTTATAGCTGTTAGCAGTTGCCTTATGTATTGAGGTGCTATTATGTTGGGTGCATATATATTTATAATTGTTATATCTTCTCCTTGGATTGATCCCTTGATCATTATGTAGTGTCCTTCCTTGTCTCTTTTAACATTCTTTATTTTAAAGTCTATTTTATCTGATATGAGTATTGCTACTCCAGCTTTCTTTTGATTTCCATTTGCATGGATTACCTTTTTCCATCCCCTCACTTTCAGTCTGTATGTGTCCCTAGGTCTGAAGTGGGTCTCTTGTAGACAGCATATAGATGGGTCTTGTTTTTGTATCCATTCAATGAGCCTGTGTCTTTTGGTTGGAGCACTTAATCCATTCATGTTTAAGGTAATTATCAATATGTATGTTCCTATGACCATTTTCTTAATTGTTATGGGTTTGTTTTTGTAGGTCCTTTTCTTCTCTTGTGTTTCCCACTTAGAGAAGTTCCTTTAGCATTTGTTGTAGAGCTGGTTTGGTGATGCTGAATTCTCTTAGCTTTTGCTTGTCTGTAAAGCTTTTGATTTCTCTATCGAATCTGAATGAGATCCTTGCCGGGTAGAGTATTCTTGGTTGTAGGTTATTCCCTTTCATCACTTTAAATATGTCATGCCACTCCCTTCTGGCTTGTAGAGTTTCTGCTGAGAAATCAGCTGTTAATCTTATGGGAGTTCCCTTGTATGTTATTTGTCATTTTTCCCTTGTTGCTTTCAATAATTTTTCTTTGTCATTAATTTTTCCCAATTTGATTACTATGTGTCTCGTCATGTTTCTCCTTGGGTTTATCCTGCCTGAGACTCTCTGCACTTCCTGGACTTGAGTCACTACTTCCTTTCCCATGTTAGGGAATTTTTCAACTATAATCTCTTCAAATTTTGGGGGGGGGTCCTTTCTCTCTCTCTTCTCCTTCTGGGACCCCTATAATGCGAATGTTGTTGCATTTAATGTTGTCCCAGTGGTCTCTTAGGCTGTCTTCATTTCTTTTCATTCTTTTTTCTTTATTCTGTTCCATGGCAGTGAATTCCACCATTCTGTCTTCCAGGTCACTTATCCGTTCTTCTGCCTCAGTCATTCTGCTATTGATTCCTTCTAGTGTATTTTTCATTTCAGTTATTGTATCATTCATCTCTGTTTCTTTGTTCTTTAATTCTTCTAGGTGTTTGTTCTTTAATTTTTCTAGGTCTTTGTTAAACATTTCTTGCATCTTCTTGATGTTTGCCTCCATTCTTTTTCCAAGGTCCTGGATCATCTTCACTCTCATTATTCTGAATTCTTTTTCTGGAAGGTTGCCTATCTCCACTTCATTTAGTTGTTTTTCTGGGGTTTTATCTTGTTCCTTCATCTGGTACATAGCCCTCTCCCTTTTCATCTTGTCTATCTTTCTGTGAATGTGGTTTTTGTTCCACAGGTTGCAAGATTGTACTGCTTCTGCTGTCTGCCCTCTGGTGGACAATTCATATTTTTATTTTAAACAATAAGATTTGATTGGCAAATTTCCTTTTCTATAAATTAATTTAGGAAAAATTGCTATCTTCAGGCTGTTCAGGAGTATGGTGTATTTCTCATTGTATTCAGATCTTTATTTATATATTAGCAAAATTTTATACTTTGAAAAATATAGAAAGATAGCCTATACATTTTGTGTTAAGAGAATCCTTGAGTATTTTAGGTTTTCATTGTAAATATTTTATGTGTGTGTTTAAATTGAATTATAGGTGTGACAAGAGTCTAATTATTTTCTTTTATTGACTTATTAATAATCCTAAGTTCATCTGGAATAATAAAGAGTAATAAATAATAACATCTGATAAAAGAGGCACCACAGCTGAGGAGGGAAGAGAAGGCATTTTCACAACGGGTAGTGGAATAATTGGTTAGTGATTTGGAACAAATCAGTTTAGATTCTTAACTCTCCCTAGATGGATTAAAGAATTAAATGGGTGGAAAAATATCTAAGTCATAAGAACTAAAGCCAAGTTCTGGTGTATATTATCTTTTCTCTGTATAAGAAATGAATTTGTACGTCTAAGAAAAAAAATCTCAACAGTTCATTGACATAAAAATTTTGACGTCTGAACATAAAAAAAAATAAAAGGCAGACAAAGGAAAAACTGTAGCTACAAGTATGACTTTTAAGATATAAAGAGCTTACACAAATGGATTTAAAAACACTAAAATATTAGGAAAAAATGAGTAAAGCACATGATACACAATTCAGAGAAGAAATAAAAGGTCTAATAAGCACATTAAAAAAGTTCAATAAAACTGGTAACAAAAGAAGTGCAAATTAAACTCAGAAACTCTTGTTCACTTACTAAATTAATAAAAGTGAGTAAAATTATAATACCCAAGAATGCTGAAGATTCAATGCCATGAGCAGTTTCACATACTATTAATGTTTTAATGCATACTTTCTTTCTAGAAAGTGATTTTAAATTTGTAGCAAGTATTTTAAAACATAGATACATTTTAACCCTGGAATTCCACCTCTAGAAATTTATCTATGGAAATAATCAGAGATGAGGGGAAAGTTTTATACACTTATATAAAAAAGTAAAGATCTGAAATCAATGATCATGATTGCAAAATCGTATGATGGAATACTTTGTAGTCTTAAAATTTTATGTTTTTGAAGAATTTTTAATGACATAGTAAAATGATCAAAATTTAATGTCACCAAAATACAAAACTGGACATGATTCTGATTGTAATAATGGTATGCACGTATACAAAATGAAGTAAATGTCAATAGTGGTTATATAGAGTCTGTAAGCTTATAAATGATTTGGGTTTTCTTCTTTACATTTGACTGCATTTTTCAACTTTTCCACAGTGAGAATAAATTTTACAATTGTGTGTGTATATGTGTGTGTGTGTGTATTTAAAAAGTGAATGGGAGGTAAAGAATTGGAAACATATTGTTAACTGTTCGAATCTTGGCCCTTAAATAGAAGAAAGATGAGAGCTACAGCCGGAGAGAAATGTAAAATCAAAGGAAATTTCTTCCCTCCCTCCCACCGCCACCCCACTTCGCCTCCATCCTCTCTTTCTTTATTTTTAATGATGGGAGATGTTTGAATACTTTACAGTCAGTAGAGCAGAGGATGAAAATACCCTAGTAGAAAAATAAATGCAGGGGTAAGTTTCCAAAGGAGAACAGAAAATCAGATAAAGAACACTGCCAAACGAATTAACTTTGAACACATTTGTTGTACAAACGAATGAATGAACGAATGAACAAATGCCAAGCAATAAGACAATTTTCTTTCATTCTGTTCCTTTTCAAAATTGAAAAGGAAAGATCAGTGCATTTCTTTTTTGATCAAAGTTACAATATTGAATATAGAGAAAGAACTATTGAATTCATTACTAAATTGATATTGCTAAGTGCTTTGTATCTTAACTATAGGATGATGTCTAAATACTGTTATAAGAAGAACAAGGAGGAACAACAGGACAATTAACTTATAACTGTTTTTTTTAAATCATAAAATTGAATTAGACTCCATTTACAAATGTTAATTTCATACAGCAAATGTGACTTAGAGAATGCTGGCACTTATCCAGGTAAGTCTGGAAGTAAAAACCACACTTGCTGTTAAGGGATGATAATTTTTAGGTGGTTGGGGCTCTGAATTTTCCAGATCATTCCCATAAACTAGAACCCTGTTAAACTAAATACATTACTCAAAAGTTTTTTGTAATTTTTAAAATTTGTATTTCTTCTTGAAGTATAGTTGATTTACAGTGTATCAGGTGTACACCAAAGTGATTCAGGGATATATATATACACAAATATATATATTCCTTTGCAGATTCTTTTCCATTATAGGTTAATACATTACTTTTTAAACACAGTTTGACGTTCCTTTTTTCCTTTTAAAAGTGTCATTCAATAGACACTTACCCTTGATGTTTTAAAATGGTAATTTATTCATCACAAGATTCCAAAAATGGCTATTCATTTGATTTGTATATATAGGCTCTCAGACTTTAAAAACTTAGCTAAATGTACATTTGATAAATATTTTATATATATTTTTTAATATTCCTTGTCATTTTAAGGACCTGAAATTTAAATTCAATAGAAAAGAATTAGAGCTACTTAACTGTAAAGATATTCTATTTATTCATTCATACATTCATTAATTGGACAAATATTTATTGAGCTTCTATTATGTCTGAGGTGCTCGGAAACAGTTAAAAACATGCCATCTTCCTTTATGAAGTTTGCAGACCTGTGGGGAAGATAGTCTCTGAATAAATCATTTCAATGGGTTTCAGAAACTGCCAACTCAGGCAAGTGACTTCTAAATTGTTGTGGAGAGATTATGTGGCCAAGAGTGGCTGGAGGGAGACCAGCTAGGAGGCTCTTGTGGAAGGCTAAGGCAGGGTAAAAAAGTGGGCTGCAGGGAGAAAATATTGTACCTCCTGTGTAGATGAATAGACCAATAATGATGGCTCTCCCTCAGCCCACACATTAGATGGCCCCTGTCAATTGCAGCATCCCAGTTATCTTAAGGAAGGAGCACAGAAGGTAACAGTGGTGCCTTAGTTAATTCATCCCCTTTCAGTATATTGCAATGTATTGCATTTCTGTATGCTTGGTTGAGTGAATTTACAAATTATATTTTCTGTTTTATCTACTTTAACGTGTCCTCCAAAAATGGCACAAAGTAGGTTTAAAAGATTCCTCTAAAGAAATTTCAGATGAAAAATAATAATAATTCAAGCATAAGGAAATAAGAAAAAGTAGAGCTGACACTTTCACTCCTAGAGAGAGCTCTTTGGTCAGCCACATTGCAAGGTAAAGCAATGACCATCTAATCAAATGTGATAAGAAGACCATCTAATCAAATGTGATAAGAAGTCCATCAAAACAAATTCAGAATTATCAAGTAGGGCCCATGGCTCACTTCCATAACCATGAATGATGACCTCCATCTAAGTGTACCTTTGTAGAGTAACAGTGAAAAAATAAATCTTTGTCAATTAGTGAATAGGATTAAGAACTGAACAGCTTGATTTGATAAGTATAGCCAACAGTACACTGCCTCCACTGGGTCCCTGTGTCTCTGTGAGGTCCCTTTTCCAGTTATGACAGCCATTAAATTCAAGAGTCAAAATTAACCAAATTTGGAACCAGACTTGTGAATTGCTGTATGACAGAGTATTAGACTAAGATTTTAAAAATAAAGTATATTGAATTAAACTTATTTCACTAAAATGTTAATATTTTAATAATAATTAGAACAATATTTTAGTAATAAAAAATATTAACAAATAAGTGCAAAATCCTGCTATTTAATTTTAAGTTTTGTGAATGTTTTTAATGTATATAATAAACAGGACAGTAATACAGGTGTATTACTGACAAGTATATACAAGTACATATTATGTTGCAGAAGTAAAATCAAGATGTTTTTAAGGATGAGGTACGTTATCAATGCCTTTTGAAGAGAAGTTTTCCCAGAAGTGTGTTACTAGAGGCTCATACTAGTTATGGCTGTAAGGAGTTAGGAAAAGGAACAAATGCTACGAGTATTTAGAAGGTGGAGTGATAGGACTGGTGATTATTCCTCTGAAAATGCTCACTGGATCATGTCCATCACCCCCTCCCTATTAAAACCCTCAGCATAAATAGGATAGAATCCAAGCAAGGCTCATGTCTTCTGGGAAGCCTCCTCTGATTCCCAGCCCAGTGCACGTGCTTCTGTTACCCTAGAGAGTCATACTGAGTCCTTTTCCTCACAGCACTTCTCTCCATCTATAAATCGTACCTTCACTGGCAAGATCATTGTGGAATGTTGGTCTTTCCAAGCTCCATGAAAAACTAGCAGAATGCCTGGCACTTAGTAAATGTTTGTTCAAAGAATGCATCAATTGGATGTGAAGGGTGAAGGAGACACTAAGCTACTCCCCTACCTCTCGCCTGAGCAGTTGTGACCACGATGGTACAGTTTCCCAAGATGGGTTCTATGGGGCAGAGGAGAGTTTGGGTTGGGGGAAGAAAGGATGAGTTCAGTTTTGGACATGTTACATCTGAATCAAAAACTTTGAGTATTTTATCTTAGAAGTACATATGTGTGTGTGTGTGTGTATAGTTAACTATAAACATATCAATAAATCTCATTAAAATTACCCCATTTGTGATTATGAAATAGCAATGGATGTCTAAAATACAACTGAATAAATAGTCCTTCAAAATCAAGCACACTGGAAATTACTGGGTTTTTCCTATTTTAAGAACAATTACTTCGAAAAGAAACATTTTAGTAAAGCGTGTGACTCTACTCAAGTAATGAATAGAGTTCTTCCTCTTTTATTGCTTCCCAGACGGAATAGAAAAAACGAAGACAAAAACCAACCCTTCCTCCCCAAAGCTACCTTTTCAGCAGAGAAGACAAAAATTATATTTCTGCCCAGCAAGATTTTAGCATCAAATAGCCCCCCTCCAACTTCCTGAGATGACCCTGCCCTCGTCCTGGCCTGAACTAGCTCACGCTATGCATCTGTGGCTTCAGATTTTCCTGCCTTCTGATCTTGTCATTCACTTTCTCATCTATATCCCCACTTCCCTTGATGCCTTTCATCACTTCCCTGCTATCACTTTGATTTCTCTCATTCTTGGATGAAGATCCTTTCTCCAGCTATATTGCCTTTCGGACATCCAAACTAATAAGAAACCAAAAATAACCACATCGGATCAGGACTAAGGAACAGTCAGTCCTGTATTCTGTTTCCCAAAGTATCTCTAAGGGTTTACAGAGGGTTTATAGGTCTCCCCTAGCCTAGACACCTGAGTATTTAATTTTGATCTGTCATTTATGAATTTATGTTATCCTTGTTTTGAATGAATACTTTCAAACATGCTTTTTACCTTTACTTGCCTGATTCCAAAGCCTGTGCCCTTACCTTCTGTGCTATTTGTGAACATCTCTGTGAATTATTATTATTATTATTATTATTATTATTTTGTGGAACGCGGGCCTCTCACTGTTGTGGCCTCTCCCGTTGTGGAGCACAGGCTCTGGACGCGCAGGCCCAGCAGCCATGGCTCACGGGCCCAGCCACTCCGCGGCACGTGGGATCCTCCTGGACCGGGGCACAAACCCATGTCCCCTGCATCGGCAGGCAGACTCTCAACCACTGCGCCACCAGGGAAGCCCTCTGTGCATTATTTTTAGGATGCAGACACCCAGAAGTGACACCAATGGGATCTAAGTTCTTCCTATTTATTGTCAAATTATTTTCCGGTAATTAGTATTATTATTTATTAAATACCTGAGATAAGTTGTGACTTATTTTAAGTGTTTACACATATTAACAAACATATTTCATATAACTGTATAAGGTAGGTATTATTGTTTATTTCCATTTTAAAGATGAGGAAACTGAGGCACAGAGAAGTTAAGCAACTCATCAAAGGCCACAGACCTAGTAGGCTGTGGAGCCAGAATTAGAACTCAGAAAATTTGGCTTCAGAGCCCACATTCTTAATCACTAAATTGCTACCTCACATAAAGTTGTGCTAACTTACACTGGCACCATTAAAAAGTATAGATGTGATACTCGATTTGGGAACACTTCTACTTTTTAATTAATACATTCTTATGTAGAGCCTAAACTGCGCTTTCTCACTTTAACAGTAAGGTTTGGAGTTAACCTGAAGGACTAACTATTCTCTAATAAATACCTTGTCTCCTTAGTCCCGTAGTGGGAAGAATGGGAGTAGAGGTGTGGGCTTGACAGCTGTTTCAGTATGGAGTGAGCATTAGAGAATACTTTGTGTCTATAAACGTGGGCTTTGAATATTCATTGTCTTGTGCTTATTTCTGCAAAGTGTGCGGAATAGTAACAGATACCATTTATTGTGCACTTATTATGTGCCAAGCATTGTGGTAAATACTCTGGAGACAGAGTCATTCAATCATCAGATGGGTCTCATTACCTCATTTGGTAACATGCTAGGGAGATCCACTCAAGTTGACCTGCATAACAATGCATACATGCTGGGGAAATTAGACATTAAGCTTCTGGGACTGATCACTGGCCCTGGTTCTTTAGTTGAGCTTAAATGAATAAACTGTATTGCCATATAGTCACAATACCTAACAAACCCTAGTCCCTGCTTCCCTAACTGTGACCCTACAAAGCTGAACTGGGCTGAAATAAGAAACAATAGACATTTTTTAAGAAGCCTGCTCTGGGATTTTAATTTAAATTCAGTTTGGAATCAGTGGGAGTTGTTGACCTCCTGCCAAAGCCAGTTACAAATCTGATGAGGTAGAATGTCCTTCGCAATGCTGGAAGAGGTGGCAGCGGGCCCTGTCACAGTGCTACCAAGGGGGTAGGAAACATGGCACCACGTATCTGCAGAAGTATAGGCCAGACAACTGGGGACTCTTTTAGTTGCAAATTTACTTTTTGCTGTGGCTGCTTTAACTAACTCTTATTGTCAAAATATTGTCATCTATGGATGAGATCCAAGGAACATCAAAGTTGGTAAAAAAGGGTTAATCAGGCAAAGAAATGTGATTGCATCAGTCAAAAGAAGCACTAATAATTTTAAAGACCATCTGTTGTTTTAGGGCAGACCCTATAAATAGGAATAAAAGACTGAGTTCAAAATAAATACCTTAGTTTCTAATGAGGCAAGATTTTTTTCAGATGGCTGTACTACTTCTGTTACAAATAGGAAATGCTCAGGACACTTATTCTGCAATAACCGCACGAATTGACATTTCTATTTTTCATCATTGTCAAAATTCAGACTGTCCTATAACCAAGGAAAAAAGCTATACATATTCAGAAGGTAGTTTTGATCCTATTTCAAAATTCATGCACAAGAAGTCTACTGGTATCAGACCAGATATATTTGGACAGCTTTGAAAACCCATGGAGGAAAGCACCTTTTCTCTGTAAGCACACAGCTGTCCTACTGGGCAACCTAAATGGAGAAGTGGTACAACCGGGTGAGTACAGGGTGAAGCTGGGATGAGAGCTCAAGTTCAGGCTGAATCTGCTTTGGGAAGTGATTGATCTTTCTTCACAAAGCTGCCCCTCCTTCCTGGAACCATCCAGAAAGGGCCTATGGAGCTACTAGAAAACTCCCAGGTGACCTGAGGTGATTCAGTTCTCCTTTCACACTAGAGCTTCCTGCTCCCACCTCACTTTCAGATACAGAATTTTTCTTTTCTCAGTTCCATAGGGCAGTCCACAGTATAACCCATTAATGTGTCCTGACTACCTGAATATCTCTTGGGGCAATCTACTCAATTGCAAAGGCCCACAGTAACATTAGATATGAATGACAATGCTCTTGGGGCTCAGAAAGATATTACAGAGCAAACTGACTCCTGAGCTCTCTGGCAATAGGGAAGTGGTCCCCATGTAAAGGCAGAGGGGCCTGGGACTTGTCCTACCTCTTGGTCCTCCAAAGGCGGCTGTTCCAGCATCGGGGAACATTTTAGAGCCAGGCACAGAAAACTGGCTTTGGCGTCAGCTCTGGATGTAAGACTAGATAATGACAGTTAGAGCTGGGTGGACTTGGAATAAATTTCTTAACCTCTGAATCAGGGGTTAGGATGGTCTGCAACCTCTTAGGAATGATGTGAGGATTAAACGAGAGACCATCTGTAAGGTGCTTATCCTGTTGCTTGTCTCTTTCCCCCATTTGAGACCACAGCAATTGGGTTTAAGTGCTGGGCTACTGAAAGGACCGCTGAAAGGATGTTTCACCTACCAGCAGTTTTGGAGGAAAAGCCACACTGCAGTGACCCGGCACTCGTCCTGAACACCACCCACACTCTCCTTCCCCCCAGTCCTCCCCACGGCAGCTTCTTCACTTCAGCCTCCATGTTGATGTCTACACTTCAGTTCCAGGTTGTCAACTAAAATCCAGATGAGGGGTGAAGATCTTTGCACACTCAAGGCCCAAGAGTGTCTACTTGCAAATGGTCGTAGCATCACGGTTAAGCCTGAGCGTGGACTTTGAATTCAGGCCTGAATGGGAACCACTTCCCTCACGTCCCCTTTCACCATTTACTGTCTTAAGTGAACGTGGCCAACTTAGCCTCTTCAAACCTGCTTTCTTGTTTATACAAACAGGATAATACCGAATTCAGTAGTTGAAAGGATTACATGTAATCATATTTATATGTAAAGTGCTTAGCACAGTAGTTGGCAAGGAGTGAAGCCCAACTCATCACTATTGAATCCAATTTTAAAAATGCTACTTCACTGCAGTCTTTGGTGCACAGAAACTAGCAAATAAGTTAAAGCTGTAATCAAAAGATAAGCTTGCGATCAGATGCTCTCCAAACACTGGTGAATACACATGATGATAAAAAAGGTAAACATTTCAACTGGCTTATGGAGCTATGCTCACAATCTACCTGCTTTTGCCTGTTCAGATTTCCTACCTTATTCATAAGAATTATCTCTGCCAGGCAAGGTGCACACTACTTATAATTAATTTCATTAATTAAAAGTAATTTCATCCTAAATTAGCTTCCTCTAGGAAGGAAGTGGGAGAAGAACCAACTTTCTGGTGACCTGTAGACTATTACTATGACATGGGTCCTACTAACACTCTTTTTTACAAATCGGGAAACATGACTAAGGACAAAAGTTAAGCACGCGAGGGACGCAGTGTTTGAGGCAGACTTTGATGGCAGGTCTGTCTGAAGGAGTCTGCCCATGATCTTCCCTTCTGTTTGCTCTGCCTTTCAGCTTCTCAGGTTTACTCAAGAGCTGGCCTTCGGAGTAGAGTTCTCAGATAGCCACTGTTGAACTAACGAAGACCGTTTTCTGCCACTGGACGGAACGAGGATTTTAGTCAGTTACGAGGAGTTTGGTTGTATTCTCGCGTTTTCAGCGGTGACTAAGTTAAGAAGCCATAGCCACTCGGTGACAGAGGCTACTCGGTCTGCCCGCTTGAAATGCTCCAGGTAGATTAATTTTTGAAAGATGATTCACCTTCCCTTTCCTGTTTTGATAGAACACGGAGACGGAACCGTTCCTGTCAATAAAAGGCTCGAGTTTCCACCTCGCAAATTCGCGCTGTGCTGACAGTCTAATTGGCTGACGCGCAGGTGGGATTTCCTGTCGCCATTTTAAGGAAACACACTCCCCGCAAGGAAGTGCCCAGTCAGTTCAAAGGGGGCTGTGCCTGGAACAAAGAGTGAGGAAGAGAAAGGGAAACGGGCCCAGCTGTTCCAGGTCCCTCCACCTGCGCCCTCGCTCCCCGCTGGCCCCCGACTTGGAGCGCCGGGCTCCCTGAACCCCGACGCTCCGAGCCCGGAGCGGAATCACGCGGGGTCTCCCCGCCGGGCCAGAGTGCGCCCGCAGTTCAGCAAAACCACCCAATCCCCCAAACAGAGCCCCCCAGAACAGATCTCGGGGAGGGCTGGCGAGGTCTGCGGGTGCTGGATCCGGAAGAGAGGAGGTGCCTCCCACTGCGGGTTGCGGACAAAGGGTTTCCAGAGGTGCCGCGTTCCCCGCCGACCCCGGCCATTTCGGCGCCTTCCCGGGGGAGCCGACACGCTGCTCCCTCTATACCCGCGGCTCCTGCGCCGCTAGCGGCTCGCGGGGCTGCGCGCCGACCAGCCACTCCCACGGCCATCTTCACGCGGCGCCCTTCCCACAATGCAGCTCCCCTCGCTCCCGCGCCGCGGCCCGGCCCTGGCGCTGACCCCAAAAGCGCCCCCCAGTCCCGCAGGGCGCAGCCCGCCTATCCTCCTTCCGCGCCCTCCAAGCCGCCCCCACCTCCTCCATCCCCGAGGGCTCTCCAGCCGCCGCCGCAGCTGGGCTCTGGGCTCGCTGCCAGGCCCCAGCGGGGCGTGGGGCAGGTGTCCAGGCTGCGCGCAGCCTCTGCTCCCGGTGCCACTGCCGGTGCGCCCCGCACACGCACTCCCCGCAACCCCTCCCTCACTCCTCCCTTCCTCCCGGGTGCTCAGCCTCCGCCGGCCGCGGTCGCTGCATCCTCGGCGGGCGGCGACAAGGAGGCAGCAAGGGGCGGCCGCCGGCAGAGGCACCATGTGACGGGCACCGCTGAGTGACACGCAGCTTCGGTTAAAGAGCGGGCGTGCAGGAGGGGAGGCGACGGCACGCTGGACGCGGAGGAATAGCCTGACTTTCCCAGCTAAACCGTCACGAGCCATGGATGCACAGGGGCGACGCGCCCCCCAATAGGAGAATGACTGCGATTCGAGACCCTCGGCGGCCGAGCATGTGGATGTAAGTGCGAGGCTGGCAAGCACCGTGTGGGTGGGGGTTGGTGGTGGGGGGAGATTCTGATGCAATCGGCCCCGAAAGGAGGAGGAGAGACAGGAGAGCGCGGGCTGGGGCAGCCACGCCGCTCCGCCTGAAGGTCGCCGCCCTTCACCTTCCTCGGAAATCCGCCACGCCACGCTGAGCCTCCCCGCCCAGACCTCACTGACGGAGGCCACCTTTCCTCCGCTGAGGCAGCCAGACCTTGACACAAAGGACATCGCACGGCCGGGGGAAAATCCCGGAAGGGCGGATACCTTGACGTCTCCTTTTGCCACTTTTCCTTTATTGCCCGAGGTAAGGCGATTTCGCGTTCCTGGGGAGAGCTGAGGGAGCGGCGGCGGGGAGGAAAGGGATGTTTTAGATGTGAGAGGAGGCGGTAACGCAGAAGTCATCCATGCGGCGAGAAAGGAAGGAGTGCGCGGCTGTGCCGGATGCGTTCGGATTTTGCTTTTAGGAAAAGTCCAGATCCCCGGTTCTCCTGACCGCCCACGACAGTGTAAGGAGGTGCCGGAGCCCCTTATTTCACCTTTGCATGGGCTCTGGCTTACTTTTGGAGTCTGTTTTCTTAGGGGCAGATTGTGGCACCAGATCTGGTTCAATCATACGGGGGTTAGGGACCACGAGGGTCTGGAGAGCCCGGCCGAGGTGAGGGCGCGACCGCATACCCGAGGAGTGTTTGAATGCCGGGCAGTTGCGGGGAATTTCCTGTGTCCGCAGGGCCCCGAGGAGGGCATGTGATGTTCTCGGAACTGTGTGTGCGGCCGTCTGGGTCTCGGGGACTGGCCGCGGGTCGGGGAGCGGAGGCGCGGAGCCCGAGTAAACGGGAGCACGCTTTCTGGCCCTTCTCGAGCTCTGCCCCGCTCTCAGTATGAATAGGAGTGGGAGGATGCGGGCCGTGGGGTGGAGGTGGGGGGGGTGATTGCTAAAGGATGCTGGCAGTGACTCACTGCCCTTTCCCGCCCCAAAGAAGTTCTTTTCCAAATGAAGAAGGAGAGAAAGAGAAAAGTGCCGCTCTGAGAGCTGGGATCCGCTGGAGCTGGCGAACAAAAGGCCACCGCTTGCGCGGGGCGCGGGCGCGGACGGTCCTCGCCTGCACTCCCACCTCCTCCCTCCACCCCCGCATCTCGCTCGCTTCCCTAAACGTTGCCACAAAAGGCCTTTAACCTCGCCGCGGCCGTGCCCGGAGGAAAGTGCTCCTTCGCCCTGGTGCGCGTCCCCGCCCCCCACCCTAATCCGCCTCCCGGAGCATCGGGCTCCTCAGCACCCACTGGGACCTCCAGGTTATAGGGCTGCCTGGGCGCCGCTTCCCTGCTCAATCGCCCGGCCCTGGGTTTGGGCTGAACTGTAGTCAGAGAAGGTACAAGTGCATATGGCGGCAAAAGGAATTTCGCGGTAAGCGCGTCACGGAGTTTCGGGTGCCTTTCACAGGCTGTCTTCGGCTTAGGAAGGTGGTGCTACAATTTTGAGAGTCCTTTGTGTCTCACTCTGCGGCGCGGACCCGGCCGGTGTTCATTGCACTGGTTCTACGGTGAAAACCTAACTGCCACCAGGATCACATACTTTCGCATACGAATCCCTGGTGATGTATTTCATGAGTGAAAAAAACCCCGAGAGCTAGGAAACAGGATTTATTTGCATTTGGAAAGGAATCCGACATCTCTGCCGTGGGTTTAAAATTTTTTAATATAAGGGGGAGGGGTTTGCAGACTGCTGGGCCCAACAAGGCTGTAATTTGTCACCTTGACAGAAGAAACTGTGCAGCAACTCGTGCTTCTTCTGACGTCAGAAGGACAACTGAAATAAAACCTGAGCCAGGCGGCTGGCTGGCCTCATTGTTAAATATCTCTCGCTGGGTGGGTATTCCTGAAATCTATGCAAAACAGCCAAGTCAGGGCTCTGATCCATGGTGGGCCCCCTGGATTTGCGTTTGGACCCCAATCTCAAAATGGCTTTACCTTTCAGAGTTAATTCAGTTCTCAGTATGTCGCCTTAGGCATCGAGAAACTCACCTAGTTTGCCTCGAGGTCTTAACCTTGATGACGTTTATTAACTTTTTTTTCTCCTCCAACATATTCAATGAGTTTTTCCTACTGAGGGTTTATGTGGCAGTTAGCAACTAGCAAGATAAAGTTCCTGCTTCTGTGAGACTTCCATTTTCCTGGAGGAAACAGACAATAAATGTACCTATAAATGAATTTTGGAGATTTGTTCCAGCAATGAAGAAATAAAACAGGATCATGTGATGGGGGAGGGTGCTTGAGACAGATGACTCTCTAGGAGGGCCTGTGTGAGAGGGGACATTTGTCCTGAGACTAAGAGGCCAGGAACCTGGTTATTGCTAGGCTGTCTTTTCCTCCCTCTGGGTGATACTTGAGGGCAAAGACCAGGCTAATTCATTATTGTTCCCCTAATGCCCAGCACAAAGTAGCTGCTTAATAAATGCCTGTTGCATTGAGACCTTGGCCAAAACATCTTGTTCAGCACTTTGTGCCACTGTTGACCCTCCCTTTCTTTCTGTATCTCATTATTTGTTCCCCTGTTAAGTTGAAACGTCAGAGTCTTTTTCTACTCTGCTTCTCCTTCTCTTCTACCTTCTCTCCGCTTCTAAGCAGTTACCAGGTGCTACACATGCTCCACAAATCTGTTTTTTCATCTCCATTCCCACTGCCCATGTTCAGGTCTCTGTTATCTGCCCTAGACAGGGCAATTGCAGCGGTTGGTTGGGATACAAGAACGATGAAATGGACATGGAGGTGCGCCGAAGAAACCAGCACTCAGGGGAGCAGATGCAAGCACAGTGCGTGGTGAAGAGTGAAGTAGCCGGCAAAGGAGGTGTGACGGGCTTCTAGCTGATCTCCGTACCAAGCTGTGCTCCCCTAATTCAATCTCGACACTTCCATGGGATCTATATGTTTAAAACTCATTTTTAAAACTCATCTTGCTTCTGAAAACCTTCAGTGGGTTCCAGTTGCCTACAATTAAAGTCTAAATTCCTTAGCGGGGCACTGGGGACCCTCCACAATCCTCACCTCTTTCTCCCAGTTCACCCTATACCCTTCCTTTCACTTTTCTGCCTCAATATGGATGTTGTTTCCAAACTGGAATGCCTACTGAAATGCTATGTATTTGTGAAGGCTTAGCCCAAATGCCACTTTTCTACCTCATCGAATGTGTCCACTGATCACCTCACCTTTTCATAAAGATTTATCTTTCACTTTTTGCACCATCAGCAGTCGAGGCGATGGAAGGTGGAGGATAAGGACATACACTTTGAATCAGTGCCAGGTCTCAACTTATCAGTCTGGGGACCTTGAGCAAGTTTGGGTTTTTTTTTAGCATTTCTGAGCCTCATTTATTTCCCCCCCATTTGTTAAACGTGGTGGTAGTGGTATGATGAGTTATTCAGAAGGTTTAATGAGGATAATGGATGTGCAGTGCTTGGCACAGTGTTATTGGTCCATATATATTGAATTAAAAGGGACTTCAGATTTCTCATCTATCAGAGGAGATGGGGGAAGCTGATCAGGAAAGTTCCCCTTACCTCTAATATTCAATGAATATTTAATCATTTGAAAATACTCTGAAAATAATACCTTAATGGAAACTACCTGAATGTTCTCAGTCCCTGGGAGAATGTGCACCTATGAAAGGTGGTGTGCAGGTTCGTGGAAGGAAGCACATTCCAAATAGCGTCATAGGTTTCACAGAAGGACACCTTAGAAACACCCTAACTCGAGTCTTTTAAAAACAGTGAGGCGGATGGACCTAGAGTCTGTCATACAGAGTGAAGTAAGTCAGAAAGAGAAAAACAAATACCGTGTGCTAACACATATATATGGAATCTAAAAAAAAAAAAAAAAAAGGTTCTGATGAACCTAGGGGCAGGACAGGAATAAAGACACAGACATAGAGAGTGGACTTCAGGACACGGGGAGGGGGAAGGGTAAGCTGGGACGCAGTGAGAGAGTGGCATGGACATATATACACTACCAAATGTGAAATAGATAGCTAGTGGGAAGCAGCCGCATAGCACAGGGAGATCAGCTCGGTGCTTTGTGACCACCTAGAGGGGTGGGATAGGGAGGGTGGGAGGGAGACGCAAGAGGGAGGGGATTTGGGGATATATGTTTATGTATAGCTGATTCAATTTGTTATACAGCAAAAACTAACAACACTGTAAAGCAATTGTACTCCAATAAAGATGTTAAAAATAAATAAATAATAAAAAATAAATAAAATAAGGGAAGGGTTAAGTATGATAAGGAAAAAAAAACATTGTTACACTTATTTCTGGAAGTTGATCGCATTTTATTCATTGGTTTTTCTACTCACCTCCTGTGTGTTAGGGTTACTACTAAGCATAAAGGAATTCAGTGATAGGGAAACACCATGGTTTGGAGAAACTGCAAGCAGCCATGTTGCAGTCAAGGAACTCCGCCTCAGGTGAAGCTACAGTGTGTCTTTGCCAACAACTAGCTGGGTCCACTGGGGCAACTCAGTTAACATTTTTTTTTTCTTGCTGTACGCGGGCCTCTCACTGTTGTGGCCTCTCCTGTTGCGGAGCACAGGCTCCGGATGCACAGGCTCAGCAGCCATGGCTCACGGGCCCAGCCGCTCCGCGGCATGTGGGATCTTCCCGGACCGGGGCACGAAGCCATGTCCCCTGCATCGGCAGGCGGACTCTCAACCACTGCGCCACCAGGGGAGCCCCAGTTAACATTTTTAATGCCTCGTTTTCTCATCTGTCCAATGCTGATAATAGTGTCCAGGCTGCCAAACTCACAGAGTTGTGAAGGTACAATGAGAAAAGAGGTGAGGACATCCTTGAACAAGTTAAAAGAACTCAAGATGATAGTCGTCTGGAGTTAAACACACTGCTAATCTGCAGTTTTAGGAGATGGGTAGAGATGAACGATTCTCAACGTGAGCTTCACATCAGACTCACCTAGAGTCTTTTAAAAGCTACCAATGCCCAGACTCCATTTCCAGAGATTCAGATTTAGTCATCCTGCGGCAGAGCCCAGACATAGGAATTTTTAAAACAAACAAAAAAACAACACCAGGGATAATTCTCATACACAGTGGTTTAGATTTAAAAGCAAGCAAAACAAAAGCAGAAATTAAATGAAGACATCCATATATTGTTTGATAAAGTCTTGGTAATGTGAAATTACGAGCTTGACTGGCTTTCCCCCTGACTTGGCAAAGCTCACCAGTTGTTGACATCTTGGAGTCACAGCCTCAGGTTACAGTCTATAACCTGAATTTTCCCAGGCGTAGAAGCCCATCCAGTGATACAGCCAGGGCCAAATAAAGATTTAATGTGTGGGTCTCAGTTTCCATCTCTTAGGAATGACGAAGATGATTGGAAAAGAAAGAGACAATGGAAAGGAAAAGGAAAGGGAGAGGTTATGGCCCAAGGTCTGGGAGGGGGAGGCTCTGAGTGGGAGAGCAGCAGGACAGAGTACAGGGGAAAAGCTGGGCTTGGTTTATTGAACTGGTTTTGTATATGTTGCAAACTGGTGGCTATAGAACCAAATGAAACCTGTGGGTAGATTTTGTGGGACCTCCATGTTCTCTTAAAATTGTTTGGAATTAGTTGTCAGCATTTAAGTACAGTATCAGAATTTCACTTAAAACCTGGATTTCTGGCATTTCTTGAAAAGAAACCAAAAGATCTGTCTTACTTTTACTGAAATAGATGAGACACATGTTCTCCAGTTTCTTGTGCCCAGTCTGCTTTGCTCATTCAGCTTACCAACTTGGGCTCCTGCTGCATTTCTTTTTAAACCCTTAGTATTGGGTTAGCCAAAAAGTTCGTTCGGGTTTTTCCATACTCATCTTTCGGAAAAACCTGAATGAACTTTTTGGCCAATCCAGTGTAATCTGTAGATCTTAATGTTGGCAGCACATTAGAATCCCCTACAGAGCATTTAAAATATCCATGCTTAGATTCCATCCTAGACCAATTGAATCAGAAACTGGTGTGCGTTAGGGGGGCAGATTATCACTGTTATTTTTCTAAAGCTCCCAAGTTGATTCCTGTGTGTAGTCAGAACTGAATACTCCTAGTCTAAGTCACCTATTCAAAAGACTTGTCCACAAGCCCATCTTCTTATCTCTGAAATGAAAGTGATTCATTAAGAAACAGTCTACAGAATCATAAATTCAGAGGATTTTAGAACTGGGAGAGATCTTTGAGAGTGCATCAGTTAATCTGAACTTCAGATTCCATCTAAGACAAAGGTCCAAAGAGAAGAAAAAACTTGTTCAAGGACCATAACATCATTTGGTATTTAGTTATAGTGTGTTTTATTATATTTTCTCTTTTCAAATAAAGGCATATTTTTTCATGTTTATATTTATAAATGAACCTCCTTACATGCAGTTTGAAAGCACTTTGTGGTGCTTTCACATTGTCATTATTTCTGTTTTTCCTAGAGTATTTTGTTGGAAGTTAGCTGTCATAATAGCTAGGACTTAAAAAAAATAAACTCCTGTTCATTGTTTTCAGTTCAATAGTAATCCTTGATCACAGATATGACTATAGCAAAAACATACATGTGCAAAGAAAAAGAATTTCTCAAAGGCTATAATATGCCAAGCTGTTTTTAAACTCTGTATGTAATTATTTAAATCCATGAATTTTCAGTTGATGAGAAAGATTTTTACTTTTGTGGTATTCATACTGCTCAAAGACACTCACTGTTTTAATTAAATTAAACTTTAGTTTTTGTAATGTAATATACAGTCTGTCCTCCTATATCCAGAGTCACAGATTAACTTCATTAACTTCTAGAGTTTATTAATATTTTCTGACTTTGAGAAATCAGAATAGTTTCAAAACATCTGAATATGGGTAGGTTAACTCCCCAACATCATAGGCTGGGCATGTTGATAACAGACATTCAAAAGATCATCTGGGTGAGTCAAAGATTTTAATGTAAAAAATAAAACTGATTTTAATGTAAAAAATAAAACTTTCTTCTTATAGAAGAAAACATGGTAGGGAACTTCTTGGGGGATAAGGAGTGAAGGAGGCTTTTTTCCCTGTAGACTCTTTTGTACTTTATGAATGTTGTACTATGTACATGTATTACCTAGTCAAATATTTTCCAACAAAATGAAATAGTTAAGTAAAAAAATAAAAATTAAGAAAATAAAAGATCATCTGGGAACCTGAACAGCCTTGTGGAGTGGTAGGAGCAGATGCTGGGATACTGTGAACAAGACAGGACGCAGGGGGCAGTCTGTCCAGGGAAGTAAGCAGCTCATCTCTGCCCCATGCAGAAATGCTCAGTCCTGATCCTCTGGTGAGCTTCCTTTAACATGGGGCTTCTCACCCTCGGCACTCTCGGCCTCTGGGACCAGATAAGGCTTTGTTGTGGGCAGCCACCCTGTGCATTGTATGGTGTTTAGCAGCATCTCTCTCCACTAGAAGCCTGCGACACCCTCTCACTTGTAACAACAAAAAATGTCTCCAGGCATGGTCAGATGGGTGCCAAAATGGTCCCCAGACTGATTCACTTTGTTATAAAGCAGAAACTAATAAAAAATATATATATAAAAATTTTTTAAAAATGAGGAAAAAAAAAAAAAGAACCACTGCTTTAATACAACCCTTTCTCTGAACTTGTAGAAATCATGCCAAGAGTTCTCAAACATTCCAGGCATAGTGGCCAGGATGTTCATGATAAATACCTTCCATTCATATAGTACTCTACAGTTTTAAATGCACTTTCACGTAATTCTCACATGCCCGGATCAAATGTAAAAGAAATTAAGTGGCAGACTTAATGAAAACTGTGCTGTGGGGCTGTATGTGTTGCTTCCTTTAACTTCCCATTTTTGTTATGTTTTCCTGTGAAATTGTGTTCGTGAGGATTGCTGCTGTATTGTCTATAGACAGATTATCATAGCTTGCTTTTTCAATTTAGTCATCACCATTATTGTTAACATATTTACTATCACCGTGTGCTAGGGAGCTAAGAGGGCTGTGGTCCCTGTCCTCGAGAAGTTGAAAACGTATAATAATTAGGGAACTGGATAACTCCATAAGGAGATCATGAAAATATATAAGAACTCTTGCTATAAGCCAATGAGTAATCTATACAAAAGT
Source organism: Mesoplodon bidens (assembly GCF_964165515.1). Lineage (NCBI taxonomy): Eukaryota > Metazoa > Chordata > Mammalia > Artiodactyla > Ziphiidae > Mesoplodon > Mesoplodon bidens. The sequence continues at coordinate 49,772,447 of NC_138167.1, forward strand.
GCTGTAAGAATTCATCACAGGTAAATGATCAATCATGAGCTGGTCATTGGAGGAAGACCTCACAGAGAAGGTTGGCTTGAAATTAAAAAAAAGAAAAAAGAAAAAAAAGCATGCAAGCCAGCAAGATGGGCTTTGAAAGAAATGTTGTACTTAAATGAGCATGAGCTTGATGGGAAAGGGGTTTGTGGGAAGTATGTTAGGACCAAGATGGTGGAAGCAAAGCAGGAAACTGCTTATAAGTAGATCCATCACAGGAATGGAAGGTTCAGAAGGAACATCGTGGGAGAGAAATTTAAAGAGAGAGGTAAGAGCAATCTGGGCCTTGAATTTGAGGTTCTAGGGATTCAGCTATTAGGAACAGTTATGATTGGCAAGGAGGGGGGAAGAGGAATGTTCAAGACATGGATTTTCAGGAAGAACCTGCATCTTCCTGAAGTGGGTCGGGCTCAGTAGGCAGCACCGGGGGAAGCAACTGGCCAGGCTAGGACTGGGGAGCCGGAAGGAATGAGAGGAAGGAAGGGACGGTATGAAAGAATGTTGATAGGACCTGGGACTGATTAGATATCCGGGTTCCATGTCTAAGTGAGGAGGGGAACGAACATTATCGTGAACAGAAATAGAAAAGCTGATGTGTGAGGTCGGGTGATGTGTTCAGTGAGACACGTGGAGTTGGAGGTCATGGCAAACATCCACGTGGAGAGGTCCGGCGGGCAGCTGGGGTCTGAAAAGAATTTGTGGAAATTTTTCTGAGCAGGAGGGAACCTGAGAGATTGCCTCTCCCCTGCAGCCTTCTCAGTTGACAGAGGAAGAAACACATGCCATGTTAAGTGACGTGATCATTAGCAAGTAGTATTTATGAGGAAGATCCTATTTCAAAACGCAGAGGATTTCTAGTTTTGTAAAATGAAAAGGCCTGGGGGGAAAAAGATATGAAAGATGCCCTTGTGGGGTGAAGCCTGACACTTCAGGCTTGAAACTTACAAAAGAAAGAGTTTGGAGTCTGCAGAGGAAGAGTGGAGGGAGAAGGGCTGCCCATACCGAGGGTGGGAGGAGGACAGGAGCTGGCAAAGGAGGCAGGAGGCAGCGTGTAGGAGGATGCGGCGAGGGGCAAGCTGGTGGAGGTCAGGAAACAGTGACCCTCCTGTGGAGGCAAGTGAAGGGATGAGGACCGAGAAAAGGCCACTTGCCTTGATTAGGAAGAGGTAGCAATAGTAGCAGGGACAGTCACCCTCGCTTACCAGAATCAGGCCGAGCATGGACCCATCATGGAGTCTTTATAAGGACTCTGTAAGGTGGGTACTACTTTATCTCCATTTTACAGATGAGGACACTGAGATAAAGAGAAGTTAACCTACTTGCCCAGGGTCAACACATCTCCTGAAGGGTGAAGCCCAGATTTGCCAGTGGATCCTGGGTTCAGGGGAGTGATGAGGACAGGGGCAAGTTGTTAAGACTGTTGGCAGTAAAGACAGGAGGGAGGGGTGATAGTTCAAGGTTACTTTCCAGGTAGAAGGCTGAGCGTGATTGACAGAAGTCGGGGAAGCCAGTAGAGAGAAAGTGGGAGGCCCAGGCCTAGCAGAGCTGAGACATGAACACTGGATAAGTCATGAGTTTTGAGTAAGAAGAGAGAAAACACCTTTTCTTCTGAGAGTGCTTACTGAGTCCCAGCCTTTCACTACTGAAGGCCATTCCCCACCTCCCAAAGACCCCAGGTTTTCAAAGACTATCAATTTTAAGCTTTTATTTTAGTTGAAATATAACTGATATGGAATGCAACATCTGGATCTTAAGTATACTGTTCAGTGAGTTTTGACTACAACTTGAAAATAATTCACTTCCCACTTTTTTTACTCAAAGATGTATAACATTGCCAGTCAGAATCTAGGATTATCACATCAAGTTAAGGCAATCTTGCCAAAAGCAAGGACTCTTGACATTTTAATTAACCTGTTTAGCCTGTTTGAGGCCCTTTAAAATACAGTGAAGAGCCCGGTGAGCCAGGGACCTCAAGTGTGTAAATAGGCTCAGTTGGTTATGGGAAGAGATGGCAGGAAGACCAGGACCGTCACTGGCCTTACACCTAACACATTCTCAGAACCACTGACCTAGCGGTCATAATTGATTTTCAGGAGCTGAGCTGGGAGAGGTGTGATCTTATTCTTCAGAATAAAAAAAAAATAATAGTGATTCATAACAATTTTGAAATTAAGTGTGTGTGACTAGATATTTAAAGTCATAAAGAATTCTTGTTACATTTTAGGTGTGATCATGATATGGTGATATTGTTTTAAAAATAGATCTGACCTTTTAGAGATATGTGCTGAAATAATTACAAATGATAGGATATCTGGGATCTTTTGTTAAATAATTCTATGTGATGGTGGAGGTAAAACTTCAACAAGCCTGGCCTGAAATGATCCTTGTTGAAGTTGCTACATGGGCATTCATTATTCTATTCTGTCCACTTCTATATATGTTTAAAATTTCCATAATAAAACATTTTAGAGGGAGGAAAAAATAAAGTTAATATCAGTCAGGGTTTAGCTGCATATTAACAGAGATCCTTCTGTGTATGTTAAGCAAAAGGGATTGAATATGGGGAATTAGGCCTGTAAGATTGTTAGGAAAGATGGCAGACCAGGCTTTAGGCTGGGTGTCTAGGAAGAATCACCAGAACACCACCACTCAGCTGGCTTTAGGGGCAGCTCTTGTGCCTCCATCAGGAAGCCAGGAAGCCAGTTTCTCATTGAACATATGCTCCAGGAGCACGTCACTTAGGCCAAATCTGATGATCAGGAATTCATAGCCACAGTTGTTGGCTCCAGTGCTGTCTGTAGCACTTGCTAGAATTGTACCAGCAAAATGGGTGCCTGGACCCCACCACTTTGCTCTCTGATTGGTAGAATCTAAATCTTCTCTAGACCCCTAGCTGCAAAGGAATGTGGGAAATGTAGTTTTCAACTCTCTATCCTCTAGATGCAGAACTGGACTAGAAAGAAGTGGGAACAAATATTGAGTGGGCCAATCCATCACACAGTGTCTTAGCGATTGAAATTGTATTTTTGTTTATTTATCCCCAAAAGTAATTTTGGACAATGTTTGAGTTATAGTATATTCTTTGGTTTGGTTTTCTCTCTACAATTTTTTAATCAGCTTTTGCTAAACCAGTATAACCTCTTATTACTCAAGAACATGTACCTTGCTCCCTTTGCTGTAGCTAGATTCATCTGAGTGGGTGTTCTGTGCACATTTGGCCTCCATGTCTTTGCCTGTGCTGTTTCCAGTGCAAGGAATGCTTTCCCTACCCCAGTCTAAATCCTACCTATTTTTAGACATAGTTCAAGTCCTCACTCTTTGTAAAACCTTACCTGATTTCTCCAGGCTCCAATTTCCTTCCTCCCTCCCTCCCTCCCTTCTTTCCTTCCTTACTTCCTTCTTTCCTTCCCTCCTTCCTTCCTGTATGTACATATGTATGTATGTATGTCTCTGAAATCTTTCTGGACTTATTCTTTGTTCTATTGTACAGTTTGGTCTCTATCATGCAAATGTTTTATGATATACTGTCACTTTATATGGGAAGGTCTTGCTTGTTTCAGTAGGTCATATGCAACGTAAGACCAACGTAAGACCAAACCAGGTTTCTCTATGTATCCTCTCCTTTGATGCATATCACCATGAAGAGTAGAGAAGAAGTTTCTGTATTTTACATTGGTACTATTAGTAAAATGTACCAATAAGCATGGCAAGATAATAATGCTTCTTACGAATACCTCACAAGATTGCAGTAAAGGATCAGAAATATTCTGTGCTGAGTAAACCATCATTTGTAACCTATTATAAATGTTGGGAGATAGTAATTGTGGTTGGGTTAACGTCAAGATCTTCACATGATGACCCCATTCGGTCTTTTAATTAACTGTATAGTCTGATAATTGCTTCAGTCTTTCAGTGAAACTATAATTCTTTTGTTTCTTAAACTCAACCTGCACTTCCTGTGTCTTTGTTGTTGGCCGTGTTCTCCTTCATTGAAAAGTCTCAGCTCAGGGCCCATCTCCACCTGTCAGTCTCCTGTCCACCAGGCAGTGTGACTGTCTAGCAGTAGTAGGTTGGATGTCAATTTATGGCACAATCAAGCGGTTAAGGAGCATCTGCCATAATGGTGTAGACCCGTGTTTACGGACATAACTCAGGATAGGAGACCATATCTTGTTAAGTGAAAAAATATGTTTTAAAAACTCTATGGTATGATTTCCATTTTTGTAAATGTATACATATTTTTTAAAATTTTGTACTCGTTCTTTTCATTTAACAGATATTTATCACGTGCCTACTGTGTGCCAGGCACTATATCTATGTGCGTAGAAAAATCCTTGAAAGTTATACTCCAATATATATACAGTGATCATCTCTGCTTGCTGAGATAACAGGTGACTTTTTTCTTTTTATTTGTTCTTTCATTTGTAAGCTTGTATTTTCTAATTTTTCTACAAAGCCCTGTATTATTTATTAATAAGGAACTACTATACTTTTAAAAAGCACTTCTGTTCTTCAAAATGCATACTATGTAATATTACATGAAAAACAATAGACTAAAAACAGTCTAAAATTCCAATGTTAAATAAAAAAGAGAGAGGAGAGAGAGCTAGAGAGAAAGAAAGAAAGAAAAAGAAGAAAAGAAGGGAGGAAGCACATGAAACTCTAACAGCGGCCCATTTTGGGTGGTGGGGTTTCTTGTACAATATTCGCTCTAAAGATTCTACAGTGGGTATATATTAGCTTTAGAACCAGAAAATTTTTGTTTTCTTTTTCAAGAGCCAATTCAAATGTGATTTTTCTGTGAAGCTGCCTCAGATCCTTTTCAGACTTTAAAAATCCTTGCATCACCTAGCACTCAATAAATATATAATAAATTGAATGGATAGTATTTCCTAAGTGTGGCCTCAACCTTAGTGACAGATGTCACTAACTTTTCAATTTTCCCCATTTTTCCAGTTTTTATTTTCAAGAATAAGTTAGATTTCAGATAGGTTATTTCACAACAATAAAAATTTATCCTAAATTAAAAAAAAAAAAAGAAAAGGAGGTTACAATACAGAGAACATACAGAGAGACGAAAGACCATATGAGGACAGATCAAGAAGATAGCTATCTGTAAGCCAAGGAGAGAGGCCTCAGAAGAAATAAAACTCGCCATTACCTTAATCTTGGACTTCTGGAACTGTGAAAAAAATAAATTTCTCTTTAAGCCAAAGGCAAAAATGTATCCTATGTGATTATCTTAGTGCTGGCATTTGCCTAATACTGACATAATTTTAGTGGCCAGAACTTACTCTATTCTTTTTATTCTTTTCCTTTTTTGTCCATTGCACGTGTGTGTGTGTATGTATGTGTAGTATATATTTGTATTCACACACAGATATTGATATGAAAGTTTACATTCAAACAGTAGACTCCAGATCTGTTGTTAGTCAACATTTCCTCTCCTCAGAAATTTTTTGTCTAGTGCCCTGTTTCCTACAAGTTTTTAGAGAGAAAAGGACTCCTTATCCCAGATTGGAAACGCCATCCACTGAGTGAACTTTTTTTTCTTTTTTTTAAGATTTATTTTATTATTTATTTTATTATTTATTTATTTATTTAGTTTATTTCTTTGGCTGTGTCGGGTCTTAGTTGCGGCACACGAGATCTTTGTTGAGGCATGTGGGACTCTTCGTTGTGGTGCATGGGCGCCTCTCTAGTTGTGGCGTGCAGGCTTTCTCTTCTCTAGTTGTGAGGCACGGGTTCTAGAGCACGTGGGCTCTGTAGTTTGCGGCACGCAGGCTCTAGTTGAGACACACGAGCTCAGTAGTTGTAGTGCGCAGGCTTAGTTGCTCCGTGGCTTGTGGGATCTTAGTTCCCTGACCAGGGATCGAACCCCTGTCCCCTGCACTGTAAGGCGTATTCTTTACCACTGGACCACCAGGGAAGTCCCCACTGAGTGAACTTTCTAGCAGCCCTACGGTATCACTTTAGTAGCCTCTGAGGGAGTCATACAGGCAAGATCCAGTGTGCCAAGACTCCTAGGGGTTACCAAGCCCAGTCCATTTGTGCATCTTTCTTCAGAGGGGGCCGAGGGGTGACAAGGGGGTTTAACCTTTCTAATGCACTTCAACTTTTACAAAGTAAAGACAGGCTGTAAATGCTGCTGCTGTGTGAAGACACCAAAAGCAATTAGTCGTGGCCCAGGCTCCAGCACTACCACCCTAGCTGGAAGAATCAGCCCTGAGCTGCCAGGTTAGCCTTAGACCAGGAGTTCGGGGAGCTCCAGTCTCCCATCCTGGCTTCCTACTTTCCAGGAGAGGCCCTGCCCTGCAGGAAGGGTGAGGCTCCTGGAATCTGAGGTATTAGACACTATTTATCTTGTGTAAGCTGTAAAGGATCCTGGAACCAGGGAAGATTCATTCTAGACAGGAGATGGTGTGAATGGAAAGGAGTAAGGTGGGGCCTAGCTGTGGGGAAGAGAAGAAGGAAATTCTTTTTTTTCTTTTTTTAACATCTTTATTGGAGTATAATTGCTTTACAATGGTGTGTTAGTTTCTGCTTTATAACAAAGTGAATCAGTTATACATATACATATGTTCCCATATCTCCTCCCTCTTGCATCTCCCTCCCACCCTCCCTATCCCACCCCTCTAGGTGGTCACAAAGCACCGAGCTGATCTCCCTGTGCTATGCGGCTGCTTCCCACCAGCTATCTATTTTACGTTTGGTAGTGTATATGTCCATGCTACTCTCTCACTTTGTCACAGCTTACCCTTCCCCCTCGCTGTGTCCTCAAGTCCATTCTCTAGTAGGTCTGCATCTTTATTCCCATCTTGACCCTAGGTTGAGAGGAAGGAAATTCTTAAAGAAGTATCATTCTAGGGTACTCTCTAGGGGTCCTGAAAATATTACCAGTTAGCAAAATGCTTCTTCGGATATACTAGGATGCTTAGATGGGCACATTGGAGCTTTGACTCTTAACTAGGTTACAGTTATCTTATGGAATTCAGGATCAGACAAAATATCAAAACATCATCCAAGGTGGATCATCCATTGGAGGTTAAAAAAAAAATCTCGCTGACATTCTGCTTCATTCCATGATCCCCATCGCCTCACTGAGATTATCTTAGTGAGGCTCCTATACCTTTCCAGGCCTTACTTTTGAAGTTTCATTTACCTCTTAAAAGGGTTCCTGGACCCATTTCCAATGTGTGTGTATGTAGGCTTCCCCACACCACCAATCGTCACCTCAGTTCTGACACTGTCCACTGGTAGATAGAATGAGGTTCTATGGGTCAAGGGCTGCATGCCACAGGCTGCCCTTCACTTCAGACACCAGTCACAAGCCCAGGGTATTGCCTTTGCTCCTGACTGACTGGCCATAAATCAGAGATTTCCATGACCCCCTCCTTGGGTTCCATTAATTTGCCAGAACAGCTCACAGAACTCAGGAAAACCCATTTACTCACTAGGTTACCAATTTATTCCAAAAGATAGCAGAGGATACAAATCAACAGCCAGATGTAGAGATACATAGGGCGAGGTCTTCAACACAGGAGCTTCGGTCCTTGTGGAGCTTGGTGCGCAGTACGTGGTGGAGTTCTGGGTCCCTAGTATGGATATTCTTTGAACCTCCTCCTTTTTTTGCTTTTTATGGAGGCTTCATAACATAGGCATGATTGATGAACTCATTGGCCGCTAGTGATTGATTCAAGCTCTGGCCTGTCTCCTCTCCCCGGAAATCACGGGGTGGGACTGAAAATTCCAACCCTCTAATCACATGTTTGGCTCCACTGGCAACCAGCCCCCATCCGTAGGTGCTTTCCCAAAGTCACCTCATTAATATACCTAAAGACATTTATCACTCTCAACACTTAGGAAATTCTAAGGGTCTGGGGAGCTGTGAACCAGAAATAGGAACAAAGACCAAATATGTATTCTTTATAATAAATCACAGTACCATACCTCTGTTGCCACCTGCTTTTTGATTTGTATGCTGTGTGTCTGAAACTCTTTACCCCCTTATATATTATTGGTGACCACTCAGAAATTTAAATCACAGTCATCCATGTGGGAGAAATTGTGAACTCCGCGAGTCTTTCATTTCTGTGAGGAAATACAGTTTCAGGTGGATTAACCTAAATCCCCTGAGTATGAGTTTTTAATTCCCTAACTCCCTGACATGGAGTGATTTGACTGAAGACACTGATTTAATCTCTTGCAGTTGATGGATAAACTGTTTGCTAAATTTCAAAACACAGATTTGTCCTTTGCTGCTTGACCTCCAGGTTGGGTGGTTGATCCTGCATTTTGCCATTTATTGAGGATTTGCATTTTTATTAAACTGGGATTGCTAAATCAGAGGTGCTTTTGTGTCTGTTCAGTCTGTACCCAGCTATATGTGTGCCCTGTGGTCTGATGCATTAAAATAACCTATTCGCTTTCCTTTTAAACACACTCTTTCATAAAAGGGCATCTCTATCGCCTACAGATCACATGGTATTCCTATGAACGTGAGCATAAAGATTATGGGACATGACTCATTTTATAGTTAAAAATGGAGGAAGATTTATGAAAGAGAAAATTTACAGCCTCTATAACTTGATGTGCCAAGATTGCTTTAATGCTTTGTATAGCAAAATGTAAAAGTTATGTTATCAGCAAATCATTTGTGTGTAATAGCTTATGTGTAATCAGTGGTGATATTCATATGTTTAATTATTTTTCCTTGTGTTGTATTTTAGGGGTGTGAACCTTATATTTTTGCTGCTATCCATTTGTAAGTACACTCAGAAAAGGAGGATTTGGACAACAGGTACTTTCTAAACATGATGCATTTCAAAAGTGGACTTGAATTAACTGAATTGCAAAACATGACAGTGCCCGAAGATGATAACATTAGCAATGATTCCAATGATTTCACCGAGGTAGAAAATGGTCAGATAAATAGGTGAGTATTTTTCCACGAACAGTTTCTCTCCAATGAAAGAAATGTCTCTAAAATATCATTCTGGTTTTCAGTTATTCTCTTGAATTATTCATTACTAAAGTTATGCTCCATTTGAAGATGTAATTTGAATTTCATATGTGACATCTGTTGGGCATCGTCTGCAATAGCAGATGAAGCAAATAGGAAAGTAATTTATTCATCCTTTCAAATCTTTCAATTGAGTCTAATAAAAATGTATAAATACATTGGACCCCAACCAGCCCTAACTTTTCAAAAAGCTCTGTGTTTATGAATCAGACCAACTGTTGGAATTTCACTGTGTGCCATATCTGAATGTGTACTACAGTCATCTGGCCTTGCCCGCATGTTATTCAAGGAATGGTCAAAGTCGCATTTGCCAATGTTCCCATGTTAAAACGACAAATACGTCACTACAAGCATCGTTTGTAACATGGATTTTAAGTAATAATAACACAGAGCCAAATGGCTCTATGAGAAATAGTAGATGAAACAGTACATGAAACGGAGAAATAGTACATGAAAGAGAAAGAAAAGAAGAGATACAGTGAGTGAGGGGAGGTAGGGGGCGGGTAGGAAGAATGCTGGCCTGGCAGCTCTCACCCTTAGCTGTGGCCTCAGCAAGTCCTTCCAACCCTTGGGTCCTGTGTTTCTTAAGTTACAAGAGTAGGACCAAATATCTTTTTTTTTTTTTTAATGATTTGGGGCATTCTCTGACCTTCTGATTTTATTTTATTTTATTTTATTTTTAAATTTTATTTATTTATTTTTTTGCGGTACGCAGGCCTCTCACTGTTGTGGCCTCTCCCGTTGCGGAGCACAGGCTCCGGAGGCGCAGGCTCAGCGGCCATGGCTCACGGGCCCAGCCGCTCCGTGGCATGTGGGATCTTCCCGGCCCGGGGCATGAACCCGTGTCCCCTGCATCGGCAGGCAGACTCTCAACCACTGCGCCACCAGGAAAGCCCTGATTTTATTTTTTTATTATTTTTAAAAATGTATTTTATTGAAATATAGTTGACTTACATTGTCGTGTTATTTTCTGGTGTACAGCAAAATGATTCAGTTATACATATATATATATATTCTTTTTCGTACTCTTTTCCATTATGGTTTATCACAGGATATTGAATATAGTTCCCTGTGCTATACAGTAGGACCTTGTTGTTTATCCATTCTATATATAATAGTTCACATCTGCTAACCCCAAACTCCCAGTCCATCCCTCCCACACCCCCTTCCCACTGGCAACCACAAGTCTGTTCTCTGTGTCTGTGAGTCTGTTTCTGTGTCGTAGATAAGTTCATTTGTGTCATATTTTAGATTACACATATAAGTGATATCGTATGGAATTTATCTTTCTCTTTCTGACTTGCTTCACTTAGTGTGATAATCCCTCTAGGTCCATCCATGTTGCTGCAAATTCTGACCCTCTGATTTTACAGTCAGCTTATATGGATCCCTTAGCAGGAAGCTCTCCAGCTTGGGAGTTAGTGGTGAGGTTTGTTTGAAGCCTGAGGCCTCCTAAAAGGCTGGGAGAAGAGAGTGGAATATACGGGGACTACTTACTAGAACACCAGCCATGCTACACTTGCGGGAGCGGGGTCAAAAGGAAATTGGGAGGAAGATGAAAACATTATGTCAGCTAACCAGGCATCTTCACAGAAATCATTTCTGATAATCTGCTCTGCATTCTGATACAATGTGTAATTGACTGGGCTGCCATCATTTACAGACACTCAGAAGTTTCAGCCCTGCCCCTCCTTCTTGTTCTCTTCCTTACATATTCTCAGAGGTTAAGTCTCCAACCCAAATACTTCCTCATTGCCATCCAAGTATCATTCACCATGTGATATTTCTTATTGTTGAACTCAAGTTTGCTTCTCTCACCTTTTCTGTGTAATTATTAAGCATAACTACCATTTCTTGAGTGTCAGGTGTGGTTACATATATTACCACTTATCCTTATAACATCATTCAATGTATTCTTTTGCAAATAAGGAAAACTTAAAAATTCAGTGTACCATAAGAAAATGGAGGCTCAGAGAAATAAAATAACTTGCTCAAGGGCACACACAGGTCTGTCTGAAACCCCTGTCTTTCCTCTCTGTCATGCTGCCTCTGATTAAACTGCTCGGGCGTGAATGAAAAAGATAGTCTCTACTATCAGTTAAACTCTGCTAAACTCTACCAGTGCTGTTTTCTGCTCTGGGCCCCTGGGGTGTTCTGTAGTCACTGCTGACCCGCAGTTAACGGTGGTGGATGGGATTCCAGCTATTTCACAATTAGCACATTTTAGGTTTATCACAAAGCTTCCTTCCCAAAGCAGTGTAAACCTTGAGGACCTAAAATGAGAGCCTTTTATAATATTCAGCTTAGGATCTGAACTTGATATTTAAAAGTTTTACTAAGAAAAAGTATTGTTTGGGAGGTGACAACCTCTTGCAGTAGGAGGAGGCACCCCTTCTCGCCCCTTGGGGTGCCTGCCAGGGGAGCTCACTTCCCCAGAGACCATGACTAAGATGTGGGCTGTACAGCCTCTTGTTTTGCGGGATTTGGTTCCACTGTCGCAAGTGTGGTGTGATGCATTTATTGCTTTATTTTATCTCCCCTTTCACTGACATGGTTTATGAATTTTGCTTCATTTCTGGCTCTAGAACAATGAAAATTAAAAACAACATATTACAGCATGAAGCCAAAAGGTAAATAAAAATCAAAAAAGACACCCCCCGCCCCCCCCCACACCCGTGATTTCTGCAAAGCTACATCTAATACTTCTGACTCTTCTGTTAGCTTTTTCACATTGGTGGGAGGAAGGTAGGCCCAATTATATGAATCTAGGAGAACCATCTCCCAAAACAGTGAACTTCTAGGTAACAGTGCCTTTTTTTAGGAAGCTAGAGAAAATGTTGAAAACAAACGTTGACTTCTCATTAGCTGGCGTGTAACTGATAGCTTTGCCTGGAAACTCCCTACTAGGATACCTTAAGAATCATGTTATTAAGTTTAGTTAAAAATAGAGTAGAGAGGCTTCCCTGGTGGCGCAGTGGTTGAGAGTTCGCCTGCCGATTCAGGGGACACAGGTTCGTGCCCCGGTCCGGGAATATCCCACATGCCGCGGAGCAGCTGGACCCGTGAGCCATGGCCGCTGAGCCTGCGCGTCCGGAGCCTGTGCACCGCAACGGGAGAGGCCACAACAGTGAGAGGCCCGTGTACCGAAAAAAAAAAAAAATAGAGTAGAGCCATTTGGGCATTAGGACACCTGCTCTTATTCCAGTTCAGTTGTTTTATTTCATGCCCTAATTTGTGGGTTGTAGTCATAGAAATCTATACCTGGAACAGCAAAGCCTTTTTTTTTTTTTTTAACATCTTTATTGGAGTATAGTTGCTTTACAAAGCAAAGCCTTTTGAAATGTCCACTGGACCAGTACTGCTGACATTTTAATGTGCATGTGAAACACCTGGAAACCTTGTTAACATGCAGATTCTGATTCAGTAGCTCTGGTACTGGGCCTGAGATTCTAATTTCTCACAAGCTTCCAGGTGATGCCCTTACAGCTGGTCCATGGACCACATTTTGAGTAATGAGCTCTAGACATTCCTCTAGATGTGAGCTTCTTGAGAGAAGGACCCATCTTAATCATTTTTATATCTCTTGTACCTTGTAATGATATGGTAATAGTGCCTGGAGCAGGGCAGACATTACAAAGTATTTGTTAAATGAAAGAGAGAGACAGAGACAGACAGAGAGAGCAATTAAGTGCATGGTTTGGAGTTCAACTTATATTGAATCCTGGCTCCATCCATAGGTCTTGTGTGATCTTGTACTTTAAGCCTTAGTTCCATCCCTGTAACACAGGGATAAAAATAATACCTGACCTCCTGGGATTGTTGGGGAATATTAAATGCAATGCTGTTTGTAGGTTAAGGACTCAGGCTGTACCATCAGCCCGCTTAGGTTCAAATCATGGCTCAGCAGTTTAGTTATAATGTAACTTTGGTCAGGTTACTTAATTTCTCCAAAATAGAGCTAAAAATAGTACTGACCACATGCAATTATTGTGAAAAGAGATGAGAAAACTCATGTAAAGCACTTGACACGGTGTCTGGCACGAGTAAGTCTTTTAGTACGAGGAAAGTCTCTAACAGTAAAAGTGCAGCCCTCTTTCTTTGGCAAGCACTTCTTTCTTCTCCACCCAAGGACTAATAATACTGTTTTAGGTTTGGGATGATTGTTGGTTATTGTTATCTTAAAGTCGTTGAAATATTAATAGATTATCCTAGCTGTAGCCAGGCAAATATTCACATATTTTAAGATTTATCTACTGTTGCTCTAATCTCCATGAATAGTTATTGTTGTTATGACCCAGGAAGCTTCTAACAAAATTTGAGAGTCTTTCATTAAGATATTTCTTAATGAGGAACTCTTGTCACTACACCTTACATCAGCCTTTTTTTTCCTTGGTCCCTGTATGTCTTCTTCAGTTCATGAACTACATTTGTATCATTGGGAGGACCCTTGAAAAGTTACCCCTTCTCTTCTAATGTCTTTTCTATACCTTAGGGAAGAAGATACCATAACTTTTTCCCATATTCAGTTTTCATTTCAGAAAATTCTTCCCTAGCTTTAATTGCTCCTGCTACAACGAAAATCTGTTTTCTCCTATTTTGGGTAGAGTTTATCCACCAGATAAGGCTTTTCTCACCTCTCAGTCTTCTCTTTAAATGCCTTTAAATGCCTATTTCTTTAATTCTTTCATGTTTTCCAGTCTCTCGGTTACATGCTTCTTTCCTCCTTTTCTCTTTTCCTTTTTATAGACTGTTAGAGTTTCAGGGAAAAAGCTAGGAAAGGTCATTTAAGTTCAACCACTCATCTCTTTTGTGTTATAAATCCTCCAATGAAACACTATAATCTAGTAAGAACCTGATTGGTAGAGATCAAAATAGGAAGATTATCTTCCCGTTGTACAACCCATCCTTAACTGGATTGTTGTTGTTGTTGATTTATTTTTGGCTTTAAATAACTGCTCTATATTGCTTGTCTCCCTTCACACTACCTCAGTATAATGCCTACATCCTTTTTAAGGCTTTGTCTGTTGAAGGTCAGCATGACAGCCACTGTAGATTTTTGTGTTGTTTTGTTCACAGAACAATTGGCTACCTAAGAGTTGATCAGATTCTGCTTTATGGGTACAGAACGACCCACTGAAAATGCTTTTTTAATAATACTTTTATCACTCCCAAGACCGCATGTCAAAGGCACCTTCTCCAATAGCTCATTTATAAGTCCATCTCCAATAGCTCATTTTTAAGTCAGTAAAGAGGTCTTTGCTAGAGGTCAGTGCTTTTTAACATGAAATTGCATTTTTAAAATGGTGAGATAACAGAAACTTGTGATAAGCTGCTTGACCTAGTTATTATAAATGAACTTTTCCATTACAAAAAAAAGGTTGGTTTTATTTTGTTTTAAAAAAAAGTTTTCAGAAATACAAAGCAAAGATCGAAAGACAGAAGAAAAAGTTGAAATACTGTAAAGAGAATACAGAGGCTTTATCTGAGTACTCCGTTCTTACTGAGCGAGATTTCCCTGCAGCCTAAGCTACTCCCTAGTTCCTCAATGGAAGAGGCACATTTGGTTTATGGAGGGTTCCTCTGAGTTGCTAACACATGGGCAGGTACATAGAAGGAGGAGCTAAGGGAGTGAGAACATGACACCACTCTGGATGCAAGATGAGCTCAGTGCCACAGTCTGTGCTACAGAAAAATCGTAAGTAGATCAGAGTCAGAAAACTGCGTTCAAACCAGAACATCAGCAGACTCATGGAGGATGAGGGTTGTGAACGGGCAGGAAGGCACTGGCAGAGAGGAGGATGGAGGGTCTCTTGAGGGGAGAGTGGATTCCTAGCGGTACTTGTTTTTCCGTCTCTATTCTCAGAATGCCCTGGTCTTATCTTGATCCTCACCGCCTCTTGGGAAGACCATTTGGAAGAGCAGGGGGAGCTAAGATTGAACAGTGAGGCAAAATCAAATTCAGCAGTACCTGGAATTTGCAGGACGAGCAGTTTGGACTCGAAACTTTTTCAGTGGGAGCATCAGTGAAGATTTTTGGGAAAACCTATTAAGCCTTGCTGTAGAAAGTAGACAGAAAGAGGCAGAATTGGGAAGCACTCAAAGCACAGTGTGTTTTAATATGCTTTTTCATGGTTACTCATCACAACAGCTCTGCAGGTCACTTGCATTATTCTCATCCTGCAGAAGCGCTGCCGCAGAGAGCTGGCAAGCATGCAGGGGCCTCTTCTTCCTCCCCGTCCGTTGCAGTGTTTGACCCTGCTGAATGCCCCTGCATCCAGGTGTCTTGATCCGGTTCTTCTCTATCAGTCTTCTGCCACAAGTCTGGGGAGCATTGGTAGGCCAGGAACTTAGATCTGCCATAATAGGAGGTTTACTGGTGTTTGGTTTCGTTTATTTGAAAATGTTCGGGCTTTCCCCTTAATTTAAAAATAATGGAGATTCTCTTTGAAAAGCAAGTCTCTCTGCAAGAAAGGCAAACAGGGGACCTTCTGGATAATGATTTGGTAGCCTTGAGTTGATTGTTAAAATTAGCCTGATTACATACAGTCTTTTATTTAACAGCCACACTAAATATGAGTCAATTTCAGTTTGGAAAGTCCAGCACCCCCATTTCCTTGGGCCGCCTGGGTGAAAAGGAAGACTGCTCTCCCGGTCCCTCTCCAGCCAGATCTGTAAACCTCTGTTCTTTGGAAAGATTTTAAATGTTAAGGGCAAAAGAAGAGCCAAGGCTAGAGAACTGCCAGATGGGTCTCCAGAGACACAGCTTTCATTATGTCATTCGCTTGCTAAGACCCTGCAATGCTGTTTCTCAAGCCTCGGCTTTTAGTTTCCTCTGGCTAATCCCATCCAATAATGGTTTTTCCTTCTCTGGCTTCCTTATCTCATCTCCATTTTGCATGGCCTGATGTTCTTATTCTGGTGTTAGCTGGTCTGGTGTCTCCTCAGCTGGAATGTCAGCTCCTGGGTTTCAGGAGACCAAGGTTTTCTTCTCTTCCTTTTCATCTCTGACAGTCACTGGACGGGTCCTAGGCAAAGGCAGATGCTGAAGGAAATAAACCTCAGGCTGTGCTGCTCATACCAGGTGGTGGCCTCAGGGGAAGTTCATAGTATCTATGCTGCCTGCCTTTGGTTTCTCCTGGCGAAAATGCAAACCTGAAGAATACGGATTAAAGATGAAAACGGTAGACAAATAAAGCCAACATTAATGATATATATCTTTCATTAAAACATGATTTATGGTGAAATATAGCCTCATTAAAAAAAGCATATGAGGGCTTCCCTGGGCGCAGTGGTTGAGAGTCTGCCTGCCGATGCAGGGGACGCGGGTTCGTGCCCCGGTCCGGGAGGATCCCACATGCCGCGGAGCAGCTGGGCCCGTGAGCCATGGCCGCTGAGCCTGCGCGTCCGGAGCCTGTGCTCCGCGACGGGAGAGGCCACAACAGTGAGAGGCCCGCGTACCGGGAAAAAAAAAAAAAAAGCATATGAAAATATAATGTGTAGTTTAAAGATATATGCCTCTTTAAGATAGTCCAATTCAAGTGGCTTTATATTTATTAGTGGAAAACACACTGATTATTTCTTACTTAGACCAGATAATAAAATTTCCAGAAGGAGAGCCAAAAAGCACCCCTAACATGTCTTAACTAATACATGTAGCAGTTTGCTTATGAATAGACTTTTCTTTGACAATAGCACTTAAAGTTCTGATATTAATCCTGAATATATTTGCTGGTTCTTAGAGCATTCTGAATTCCTCCTTCTGTACATTTGTATATACTTTACTCCACTCACCCTGTCTGAATCTTTCCCATGTGTTGCTCTTACTCTGTGCCTGCAGCTGTACTGATGTTTTACATGTGCTCTCATTTAATTCTCCCAGTAACACTATGAGATAATATAATAGTGTCGTTCCCGTTTCACAGATCAGGAAACTGGGGTAGCATACTCAGGCCCTCAGAGCAAGTGAGAATTTGAACTCACGTTCTGAATCCCATGCTTGCTTTAAGCCCTACTAGCTCTGCCCCTAACCATGGACCATCGGCCCTGCTTCCTCCACCATGATTTCCTGTGGGCTACTGCTGCATCACTTATTACACACCCCCATATCTCCCACATTGCCTGATCTAGTGACTTGCATATTAGCAGGTGCTGAAAGAATGTGTGATGGGAAAAGAGTTGTTTTCCTTTTTGCTGGGGGGAGGGAATTCCTATGTGATAACTTTGTGCTCCAGGAATGTGAGCTCAGAAGGAATCCTGCCTCCAAAATTCTTCTAAATGCCAGCTTTATAGTATTCTTGACATCATCTGATTTTCCATTAGAGAACAATCTATGTAAAAGTTAACTTGCATTGCATATAATGTTTTAATTTATTAGTATTAAAATGATTCAAAATCTATAGCTCTTTTTGACTTACGGTTGTCTTTCATTTCCTCTGAAGATGAGCACCTGCTGTTTGCATTGTTTTGTGTTAAGTAGAGTGAGGGATGTAAAAAGGAATGAGGCAAAGTGTCTGCCCTTGTAGCACATTTAGTTTATTTGGTAAAACAAGAATGTGGACAACTAACACTGGCAAAAAAAACCCAAACCAAAACAAAAACGAGGTAGGGAGAGTGGTTGAATAGGACTATAAACTCTTAAGTAACTGGTTGATAACTTTTTTTTTTTTTGGTTTGGTTTGGTTTTTATTGTGATGAGAACACAACAGGAGATCTACCCTCTCAACACATTTTTAAGTGCACAATACAGTGTTGCTGTGTACAGGCATGACGCTGTACAGCATCTAGCATAACTGACACTGTATGAAGTACATTTTTTTAATTAGTTTCTGCTTTATAACAAAGTGAATCAGTCACACATATACATCTGTTCCCCCATCCCTTCCCTCTTGCGTCTCCCTCCCTCCCACCCTCCCTGTCCCACCCTTCCAGGCGGTCACAAAGCACCGAGCTGATCTCCCTGTGCTATGCGGCTGCTTCCCACTATCTATCTACCTTACGTTTGGTACTGTATATATGTCCATGCCTCTCTTTCACTTTGTCACAGCTTACCCTTCCCCCTCCCCATATCCTCAAGTCCATTCTCAAGTAGGTCTGTGTCTTTATTCCTGTTTTACCCCTAGGTTCTTCATGACATTTTTTTTTCTTAAATTCCATATATATGTGTTAGCATACGGTATTTGTCTTTCTCTTTCTGACTTACTTCACTCTGTATGACAGACTCTAGGTCTATCCACCTCATTACAAATAGCTCAGTTTCGTTTCTTTTTATGGCTGAGTAATATTCCATTGTATATATGTGTCACATCTTCTTTATCCATTCATCCGATGATGGACACTTAGGTCGTTTCCAGCTCCGGGCTATTGTGAATAGAGCTTCAGTGAACATTTTGGTACATGTCTCTTTTTGAATTATGGTTTTCTCAGGGTATATGCCTAGTAGTGGGATTACTGGGTCATATGGTAGTTCTATTTGTAGTTTTTTAAGGAACCTCCATACTGTTCTCCATAGTGGCTGTACCAACTCACATTGCCACCAGCAGTGCAAGAGGGTTCCCTTTTCTCCACACCCTCTCCAGCATTTATTGTTTCTAGATTTCTTGATGATGGCCATTCTGCCTGGTGTGAGATGATATCTCATTGTAGTTTTGATTTGCATTTCTCTAATGATTAATGATGTTGAGCATTCTTTCATGTGTTTGTCGGCAGTCTGTATATCTTCTTTGGAAAAATGCCTATTTAAGTCTTCTGCCCATTTTTGGATTGGGTTGTTTGTCTTTTTGCTGTTGAGGTGCATGAGCTGCTTATAAATTTTGGAGATTAATTCTTTGTCAGTTGCTTCATTTGCAAATATTTTCTCCCATTCTGAGGGTTGTCTTTTGGTCTTGTTTATGGTTTCCTTTGCTGTGCAAAAGCTTTGAAGTTTCATTAGGTCCCATTTGTTTATCTTTGTTTTTATGTCCATTTCTCTAGGAGGTGGGTGCAAAAGGATCTTGCTGTGATTTATGTCATAGAGTGTTCTGCCTATGTTTTCCTCTAAGAGTTTGATAGTTTCTGGCCTTAGATTTAGGTCTTTAGTCCATTTTGAGCTTATTTTTGTGTATGGTGTTAGGGAATGATCTAATCTCATACTTTTACATGTCCCTGTCCAGTTTTCCCAGCACCACTTATTGAAGAGGCTGTCCTTTCTCCACTGTACATTCCTGCCTCCTTTATCAAAGATAAGTTGACCATATGTGTGTGGGTTTATCTCTGGGCTTTCTATCCTGTTCCATTGATCTATCTTTCTGTTTTTGTGCCAGTACCACACTGTCTTGATTACTGTAGCTTTGTAGTATAGTCTGAAGTCAGGGAGCCTGATTCCTCCAGCTCCATTTTTCGTTCTCAAGATTGCTTTGGCTATTCGGGGTCTTTTGTTTTTCCAAACAAATTTTGAAATTTTTTGTTCTAGATCTGTGAAAAATGCCAGTGGTAGTTTGATAGGGATTGCATTGAATCTGTAGATTGCTTTCGGTAGTAGAGTCATTTTCACAATATTGATTCTTCCAATCCAGGAGCATGGTATATCTCTCCATCTGTTTGTATCATCTTTAATTTCTTTCATCAGTGGTTGATAACTTTTTATGTGTGATGTTTTGGTAAGTAATAAATCATTTAGTCATGATGTTAAGTTTCAAGTCATTATCATGAAATTAAATCATAATACGTCTCTTTACAGCAAGTTTATTTCTGATCGTGAAAGTAGAAGGAGTCTCACGAACAGCCATTTGGAAAAAAAGAAATGTGATGACTATGTAAGTGTCATTATAATAAAGTTTGCTTATTTTTTTAAATTACATAAATTGTGACAGATGTTTAATTCATCCAGCATAGTACCAAAAACATAGCTATTTATTCACCAGGTTATTCCTCGGAGCCTATGTATTTTCTCCTGAAACCCATTTAAAAAAAATAACTAGACCACTAAGAAAGGATTCCTTGAATTTCATTCCCCTGTTGGTTCCTGATAGTGCTTTCTTTAAAGGCTTTGGCGTGATGATCTGTCTTGAGGACTCTTTTGCTTAGTGTGACTGTCTCTGTTCAGATTCCAGGAACAACCTCCTTGGGCATGTCTGTTTTTAACCTAAGCAACGCCATTATGGGCAGTGGGATTTTGGGACTCGCCTTCGCCCTGGCAAATACCGGAATCCTACTTTTTCTGTGAGTGTTGACACTGCTGTACTTTTCATTTAAAACCTGTATTTTCTGTATGTTTCTGTTCATACGCAGAAGACATTGGAAATATTTCGAAATAGTTCTTATTTCTTTCTATGTTTTACTAACTTGGCTAAGTTACAGTGCATCCTTTTACATTGTTTGTTTGAATGATTTTCCAAGAAGCACCTCATGTTTATAAGAAAGTAGAAGGAGAAAATCTTTTTATTAATCAAAAATACCAAAATAAGCACTTGCAAAAAGGATAAAAGATTTGAAAATAGCACTTTTTGTATTTTCGGACTCTAGACTTGTCACTTTAAATCTCAGCTATCAATAAATGGTGAAAATATTGAGGTGTTTAATCCATCCAGTCACCACTTTGGTATTGGATAGCTGTGGAACACATACTATATCCAAAGGTAACTGCAAATTCATTTGTAAGAAATATGCAAGAAGCATAGAAGTTTTCAGTGTTTTAAAGATGAGAAATTATTCTGTACTTTCCCCCTGAGATTCAGTGAAAAGAAAATGGGCAATTTTCTTTTGAAGTAAGTTCATCTCAAACTGTTGAATGAGACTTTCTGCACATGTACAGAGGGCTTAATTTCAGTTGGAACGAGATGAAGACAGATCATACAATTTATACCAGGAACATTCCCACCCAGCCTGATTTCTCTCTCAGACCTCAAAGGAGTAACAGTGGCGCTTTCACCCCTGACGACACTCATGCTCTTCACTGGGCTTGCCCCGTAGTCCTCATTGCCAGATCCATCATTTCCTTGGAAACAGTGACCAAAATGTCTACTAATCCTGCAGATTGTGTTTATTCCTTTAGAAAGGCTTAGAAGACTGTGGTGGAAGTGCATTGCTACCCATTCTACTACTCAGGCATCAGCATGCAGGCTGCACCATATTGGTCCACAGCACTAGGGATTAATATTCATACTTTTGTGTGTAAACCCACTAGTGGTATCCTTCCTAGAATCAGAACAACTCTGTGTAGGACAGAGAATCTAATACATTACCTTCCTCTTGTCAACCTAACCAGTAAACCCAACTGTAGCCTCCTCGCTTTATTGCCCCGGCTGGATCTTTCTAGGTGGTCTTTCTATTTACGTATATCATGAGCCAAGTGGCAGGTTTTAGGGTAAAATGACAGGAGTTGGATAAAATATTTCTGTGGTGATACTTTTTTGTATGTGTGGAATTCTGACCCTGTGACGATACCATAGATGGAGTTTGAGCAGCTACACATGTGATTTTCAGTGCATTGACATGAAACACCTGACTGCTAATCTCAACTCCTTTTCTGAATGGTTGTATAGTCCTGCAAGTTACTTAGCTACTCTGAGCTTCAATTCCCTACTCTTTGAAACAAGGAAATTACACTAGAAAAATCTCAAAAGCTGTTAACCTCCAAAACCCTATGGTCTGTGACAATTTTCAGTCATTCCAAAGCTGGAAATATGTTTGGTTTGGACATGTGTTTTACACTGATTTCTTTCTTTCTTTTTTTTTCTTCGTTTCTGTGCAAGGGCTTTCTCTAGTTGTGGCAGGCGGGGGCCACTCTTCATCGCGGTGCACGGGCCTCTCACTATCGCAGCCTCTCTTGTTGCGGAGCACAGGCTCCAGACGCGCAAGCTCAGTAGTTGTGGCTCACGGGCCCAGTTGCTCCGCGGCATGTGGGATCCTCCCAGACCAGGGCTCGAACCTGTGTCCCCTGCATTAGCAGGCAGAGTCTCAACCACTGCGCCGCCAGGGAAGCCCTCTTTCTTTTTAATTATTGTAATATATCAAGTAGTTATATGTTAACATAGGATAAAGAGTCATTTCTTTGATGATGATAACGAGAACAACTCTTGTGGCTCTTACTCTATGCCAGAAACTGCTCAGAGTGTTTTACGCTGAATCCTGACAAGTCTGTGAGGCAGGTACTGCTGTCAGTGCTCAGTTCCCGTTTAAGGGAACTGAGGCAAGGAGAGTAAACTTTTATTCTGGAATCTCTCTTTGTCACCATCCTATGAGTCCCCTCCACCTCTCTTCTCTGCTACATCCCTTGTTCCCTGTATTTCATTTCTTCCTCTTTCTAGATTTACTTCCTTGCTTTTGCTGTTGAGAAAGGGTAAATAGAAATAAAATTTTTGAGGCCTTCATGTCTGAAAAATATTTTTATCTTACCTTCACCATTGATTGGTAGTTTGGCTGGATATAGAACTCTGTTGGCAATCATTTTCCTTCAGAATTTTGAAGGCATTGCTTCATTGCTTTCTAGTTTTTTCTGTTGTGGAGTCCCAAATGCTTGTGATTCCTCATCTTTTATATGTAGCCAGGCCTTTTGTTTTTATTTTGTCTTTTCTGGACACTTGCCAAATCTCTTTGTTCCCGATGTTTCACAATGCTGTGTCTTGCTGTGTGCCTTTTTTCATCCATTGTGTCAGGCAGCTGGTACATCTTTTCTTTTAGAAATTCATGGTCTTCAGTTCTGGGACATTTCTTACATTGTTGTGTTGATGAATTCCTTCCTTCTCTTTCTCTTTTCTCTCTTTCTGGAACTGTTACCAAGATTTTGGACCTTCTGGACTAGCCCTCTAACTTTTTATTCTTTTCTTTATTTTCATTTCTAAAGTTTTTCACTATACTCTCTGGAATATGCCACCAATTTTTTCCCAACTCTTTGCTGAATGTTTTATTTCTCTTATTATTTTTTTATTTACAGGGGCTTTTAAACTTTCTTTGAATGTTCCCTTTTTATATCATTTTGTTTCTGTTTTACAATTTCATTGTTTTCTCTGAGGATTCTAGTGATGGTTTTTCTCTGTTATGGAAAATTTCAGACATCAAGTAGAGAGTCTAAAAGATCCCTGTATTCCCTTCATCTCGTGACCATGCTTGTTTAGTCAGCCCCTCACCCAGATTGTCTTGAAGCAAATCCCAGCCATCACATCGTTTCATCCGTAAATATTTCACTGTATTTCTGTAATATATAAGGACTGTAAAAACATAACCATGATGTGCCATACCCAGAAAATTAACCACAGTTCCTTATATCATCAAATACCCAAACAATATTTAAATTGCTCTGCTTACCTTATTTTTAAAAAGCAATTGGATTGTTTAAATCAGTACTCAAATCAGGTCCATATACTACCATTGGTTGTTACGTGGTTTAAGTCTCTTTCACTCTGTAGGTTCCCCCATTTTCTTCTGTTCTTTTCTGCGCAGTTTATTTGTTGAAGAAACTGGACCATTTGTCGTATAGTGTTTCCCATAATCTGAGTTCTGCTGATTGTATCCCTGTGATGCAAGTTGATTTTTCTGTTTGTTTTGGACTCTTTTACTTCAGAATCTTTCCTTAGATATCAGGTTGTCCTTCTCTGTCTGCTGTATTCAAGTATTGCAGGGGGTGGACTGGAACAAGGCTAATTGGAGCCTGGTACACATGAGTGGGGTTTGTTGGAAATAGCTTCACTAGAGGTGCTGTCAGTAGCCCTTTCCTTGGGGAACCAGCTGTGTCAGTTTCTTCTTGGCTGTTCAGATCACCCCGGGAAGATCTTCCAGTCACCTGCCTGTAGGGTCTGGGCACTGCTGCCATCTTTGTGGGAACCAAGTTGGGGGAAAGGGCTTGGGTGAATATCTCTGTGCATGTGTCCACCCAATCCCCCCTCCCTCACAAGTTGTGCTCACTCGGAGAATTACATTTCATACTTTTCAGAGAATATATTTTCTATATATTTATGTATCTTTTGCCAAGATGTGAGAGGAGCAGTCACCCTGCTTTACAGAGTAGGTGCCTGGTCTGGGGAATCTAGCTATTTCTTGAAAGAAGTTCAACAGATCCTCTTTATTTTAGTTCATCCTGTCCATTGTTCCCTACTTCCAGTAATGCCACCAGGGCCTTTTGGGAATCCTGTGGTGTAAACTGGATTGGTCTTGGCTTTCTCCACTGCCAATTTAAGATTCAGCTCTGTCCACTTTCCAGCTTCTGAATGTTTATTGCTGTTGTCTCTTCTCTCCTGTTCTTACTATCCTAGCAGTTTTATGCCTTAAGAAGTCGCTTTACTGGATTATTGGGGGGGGCCAGGAGAGCAGGAGTAAATTCTTGTTTTCAACCTACCATTCCTGGAATTTGGTTGATTTTTAGTTATACTGGTTCAGGGATAAGTGATCTCTTATCTCATGACTCTTCCGTTTCTGATTGAGACAAAGAATTGGGTAAAGGTGACTTTTAGAGTTGCAGGAAGATTTCCTCTGGATAAAACTCTCATAGGTTGTTTGGTTCTTTGCAAGACGCATGTATAGCAAGCACAACACACCAAACCTTCAGGTTAAAGCTCATGAAGGTAGTTGTATAGAGACCCAAACTTACAAGTTTTTCACAGAATGCAGAGCTCTCCTACCTCAGAACAAGGGCTCACTCTGTGTTATAAAACCAGCTGTTCCCACAACTGCTCAAGCCAAGAAGCAGTTGGCAGGATGAAGATAATTCATCTGGTACAGGGCCCCGTTCCAGACTCATATTGGCCAACGCAGAGAAAGAGCCCAAGGCTGTCCACGCTTCTTTAGAAAAGCAGCTGGGAAGGCTCCTCTGTGTCTCACTGAGGCTGGGTACTGGGCTCTTCATTGGAGTCCTCTGGAAACTTGCTGGGGTGATTTCTTTTTGCTGGATGAGTTTGGGGCTCATTTTTTGGACCTGACTATAATGGCTGTCATTCCTGTTTAACACATGTCTGATTCAGTTCAATTCAGTGAATTCAGCCCTATTATAAGAATGCTGTGAGGTTTTGTGTTATCCTAAATCCTGAGGCCTCATAATTGCATCTGAGGAACCGGAAGTATGCTAGTGGTGGATCTCAGTGTACAATTGTTCTGAAGGTATATGTTCTCTGTTGGAAGTAAAATGGGGCTGTTCCCTGAGGCAGCAGTTTGGGGATGTGCTGAGGCACGGGTAAGGGTAAAATGCACCTACTGAACTGAGCTTTCCTGAGTGGGATCCAAGGGAAAGGTAAAGGGTGCTGAAGAAATCTCTTTCCACTGCATCCTCCTCTTCTATGGCTACTCCTTTTCCACAGCTTCCCCATAACTCCATCATAGCAAAAGTAGGAATTAAAAGTAAATATTGGGCTTCCCTGGTGGCACAGTGGTTGACAGTCCGCCTGCCGATGCAGGGGACACGGGTTCGTGCCCCGGTCCGGGAAGATCCCACATGCCACGGAGCGGCTGGGCCCGTGAGCCATGGCCGCTGAGACTGCGCGTCCGGAGCCTGTGCTCCACAACGGGAGAGGCCACAACAGTGAGAGGCCCGCGTACCGCAAAAAAAAAAAGTAAATATTAGCACAGAAGAATGATGGCTTTTGTTTTGTTTATTTCACATTACCATCTCCCCAAATAGGAAAGTTACATTTTCTAAAGATTTCTATTAAACGCATACATTTTATAGAGAATTAATCTCTGAAGAGCATGTGATCTCCTCACTGTGCTAGGTAAATGAG
This sequence comes from Mesoplodon bidens, assembly GCF_964165515.1. Classification (NCBI taxonomy): domain Eukaryota; kingdom Metazoa; phylum Chordata; class Mammalia; order Artiodactyla; family Ziphiidae; genus Mesoplodon; species Mesoplodon bidens. The sequence continues at coordinate 49,798,187 of NC_138167.1, forward strand.
AGGTTTATTACACTGTATGGAATCTGATAAAGTAATAAATGCTTTATATTTTCCCGTAACTTCTTAGCATGTATCATTATTATTTATTATTATTTTAATCATGTAACCTTTAAGTTTAAAACCATGAAAAATGAGAATGTAATTCATGACATTGCTGGGAGCTCAAAGAGATGTCATAGTTTATCATAAACACTGAGTTTGTAAACAATCTGTTTGAAATGATAATTGTGAAACAACGTTACAATCTGAATGAAACAATAGTTTAAATTTTATTTTGGTTGATTATAGTTCCTGCCTTTTTTTGGTGTCTTCCATTTTCTTTCTCACTGGGGTAGTGGTTGTGAGAATAAAAAAGATAATGTATCTAAAAGCACACTTTGAAAAGTGGCATGCAAGAAGACATTTATTAGTTAGTACAACCCTGTAGGGCTGCTGTAAGAAACTAATGAGTGAGCGTGTGTGTGTGTGTGTGTGCGTGTGAGAGAGAGAGAGAGAGATGGAGAGAGTACCAGCAGTGCCTGGTACATAGTAACACTATGTACTAAATGTTTGTTAAAGTATTAATTAGGTAGTTACCAAATAATAGTTAACATTTATTGAACAGTAACTATATATACCATGTTATCTCATCTAATCCCCACCAACAACACTATGAAGTAAATGTTAGCCCCATTTTACAGATGAAGTAACTGAGGCTTAATAACAACTTAGAAAATAGGGGAGCCAGGGTTCCATGTTCCATCCAGGATTTCTTGAGTCTAGAACCTGAGTGATCTAAAACACTATACTGCCTTTTAGTGATGCCTTCAGAAGCCAAACTTACATTATTAATGTACTTCTTGAGACAAATTTTATTCTTATCAGTGGATACTTGCAAGTTAATCCTTTAGCTCTTTAAAGTCACCTTGTAAAATCAGTCAGTGTTTCTGAACTATTTTACTACTGTTCCACAAAGAACCGTCACCTTTATTGTAATGAAAATAGTTCAGCAATACCAAGGGTACGAAATTGTGTATCAGGGGTGGTCAAGTTTCTGGTCGCAGCAAGTACAATACATGCCTCAAGTATATTGTAAAACCAGTAAACTTTTTGAACTGCTTCATATTTATCATATCTGTGCCTGACTTTGCCTCATATGCTATTTAAGATTTCCCACTGCCCTTGAACTTAATTCCTTCCAGGGCTTTAAGTAAACTTTTTGTAATTAAGAATTGAAAACCAAGAAATAGCAAAGTCAAATAACACCAAGTTCGTTATTAGGGAATTGGTTAGATAACCATAGTAGTTCCATAAAATGGAATATTAGACTGCTGTTTAAAGGAGTAAGATAGACTTATATGTACTGTATTGAAAAATTAAAAACAAACTGAATATTGGGTGGAAGTGAGGATGGGGGTGGATTGCGTAATATGTGCATGTATTACACAGACTGTTTGGGAGGGTAAACAAGAAAACTGCTGACACTGGCTACTTCTGGAGGGTGACATGGGGTCTGGGGGTGGAGCGGGAGTGGAAAGTTTATACTCTTTAAAGTATCTTTTCACCACGTGCTTTAGGGGAAGAAACTAGTTGAGAAAACTGGTTTTTAGAGAACTTCAGACCACTGCGACAAGATTTTTCCTCTTTCTCTTTCCTGCAGAAAACTTGAGAAAAAAATATTTTCGGTGTCGCTATTTAGACCACAAGAGCTAGAATGAGTGATCAATACAGTGCCACCTGCTCCAAACTGCATTTTCACCACACTTCCCTACAGACTGCCTCTGCATCAGCTACACCAGCCTCCCTCTCTTCTGTAGGGGCCGCCGGCACCGTGCCCATCACCTCAACCTTTCTGCCACCCCCCTCCCATGCCGTCCCTGTGCTTCTGAATCCTGACTGTCCCGTAAGACCCAGGTCCGATGCCATCTCCAAAAGTGTTTCTCTGATCCTCCCAGGTGGAAGGAAAGATCTCCCTTCCTTCTCTTTTTGGTGTAGCCTTTATCTTTCTAATAGCAAGTATTACTTCCATTATTTAGGTGTATATATTTTGTTCCCTATTGAACACTGAGCCCTACAAGGGCAGGATTAATGTCTTCCTTGTCTCTCTCCCCACAACAGGATCTAGAACAGTGCTTGCCTATAGCTGATTCTCAATAAAGTTTCCCTGAAATGAAAAGAATATGTAAAAATTAGCATAGTCTTACATAGTCTTACAAGGCTTTAGGGCAAACAATGGCTCTCATAATTTTGCAAACTTATCAGAGGGAAAACATCAACTCGGGGGTTTAGTTCAGCCTCAGATTTAAAGTAGGCTCTGGAGATGTAATGAAAATTATAGAAGTTTAGGAAGGGACTCACCACCCATTGGTTATTTTCCTGGGAATGCCTCCTTCATTTGAAAATTCAAAATAGTTAGAGACTGTTAAGAAATACTGTACAAGGTTAGCACTGCATTGCTAAAAGGGCGTTTGTTGCTAAATTGCTGTTTGCAAAAAGGACAGTAATTGTCATTGTCAGTTTACAGCAATTACCTTCACTTTGTGGTGGATTGTTTGTTCCAATTGTAGGTGAATTCTTCTCTCTCTCTCAGTATTTACCTTTGTGGACCATTATCACTTATCATTATCCTACCACCAAAAAGATGCAACATTGTATTGTCTATAATCACAGTGTTTACAAACAAATCAGTAAATAGCCATGCCGGTAAAGATAAATCTATAAAATGAGGACTCTATAAACAAAGATCAGACTACCAGGTGCCTTCTCTCTCTAAATTCGTGTTTTACAATTCAGCCTGCATAAGGGGTAGGCAGAAATGGAATTAGAACAACAGACCCATCAACATATTGCCCTAAGTCCTGTTCAGATATTATAGCTATTTGATCGTTACTATCGTGTCACAAAAATGGGCTTCTTGTTCTTTCAAGAGGTTTGCAGTCTCAGAAAACTGCCTCAGCATAGCTCTCTGGAGTTTCTAAATCATTTTAGCAAATTCTACCAAATTGGAGTGAGATTGCAGTGTACCTTTGCAAATACTCTGCATGTTCTTGAACTGTCATTGCTCTGTTACTTTCCATATATTCCCAAAAGTTTGAATCACACCCACCAAGGTGATAATTTTGCTTTTAGCAGTAACAAAGATGGTTTGTGTGATGTCTATCAAGTCATTCCTGGTAAATGCTAAGTTGTCTTCTCTGTGGGCTCCTAAGCAGGCAATTCTTTGCCTCCTAAGGAAAGACCCAATTGGATTTTGTGATATCAAAACAGGGCGATGAAGAGGAAGTCAATAGGAAACGCTGCTCTTCTGATGATCCCAGGAGGTCCCTGGGTAGAGGCACACTCATCTTACGTCTTAGGTCAGTCACTTACTTGTTTTCAAAATTCTTTGAGTTATAGTCTCCGTTCCTTAGAAATGATTTGAAGAGAAAATTGTTGTCCTTCAGCTGGCAGCAAAAATCATTGGCATCAGAGTCTCTTGTTTGGGAATAATAATACTGGAAAGGGAGCAGTGGCACATTCACGCTTGCCAGCATTAGAAATACATGTAGAAAGGACAGCGGCAGTGCCATTGAACTCTAATTGAAATTCACTGGATGAAGAACTTTTCAGAAATGGGCAAATAGGAAAGGGGGAAGGGGTGTTGTGCTAAAAATGAGTGTCTATTTTGTAAACAGAGCTGGCAAGTGTAGGCGATGGGTCCCACCCACTGTTTTTAAAAGTTGAGCACGGGCTTCCCTGGTGGCGCAGTGGTTGAGAGTCCGCCTGCCGACGCAGGGAACATGTGTTCGGGCCCCGGTCCGGGAAGATCCCACATGCCGCAGAGCGGCTGGGCCCGTGAGCCATGGCCGCTGAGCCTGCGCCTCCGGAGCCTGTGCTCTGCAACGGGAGAGGCCACAACAGTGAGAGGCCCGCGTACCGGAAAAAAAAAAAAAAAAAAAAAAAAGTGGAGCAGTTATGCTTAGTTGATGAGTCATCTGATATGTGTCTGATAAGGGGGTTCCAAGAAATCGATTCTCTTGACCCCAGGGACGTAGGAGTGTGGGGTGTGTGTGTGTACGAATGTGCAAGAGTGTGTACACTGAGCTCACTCAGTCCTGCCTGTGCTGTGTTGCATCGGGTGCCCCGGTACTACCCAAAGATAGCAGCGTGGCCCCCATTTTGGAGCCCCGTGTTTTTCTTAGTCTGCAAGAGGCAACTTAACTAAACTGTCTAAGGTTTTAACAGTACTGTTCGCGGCCGTGATGTGTAGAATGCCTTTAACATTTACTCTTCTGGGTTACAGTAGGACAGATGTGTATCTGCACAGTAGATCTAAATAGTCCAAAAATTTGGATTTTCAAGAGTAGCTTGAACTTTTCTTACTCATAGAATGGTAGTTGGTTTAGTAGATTAGAAAACTGCCCTGATGTGGGCCAGTTAGTTTTGCTTTGTTCTATGGCCACACGCTTCACCTTTCATCAGGCACATGGTATTAATGATCTACATCTGTATCAGGGTTGGCAGACTATAGCCCAAAAACCAAAGCCACCTGCAGCCTCTGTTTGTATGGCTTTTACTTTTTTAAAGGGTTAAAAAAAGAAGGTAGTTATAAAGTATACATTGTTTCATGGAATCTTTATAACAATCCTATTTATCATCCCCATTTTACAGATAAAGAAGCTAAGATTCACAGAGGCTGAATAACTTGCCCAGGATGACACCAGTTGGGGGTGGGATGGGGAAGGGAGGGCAACGAAGGTGTATTCCTCTTAACTCTCCCATCTCTCCTTAAATGTGCGTTGTTACCATGGAAACAGCGTTGGAAAGTGTGAAGGGAGCCAGTAATCCATCATTCCTACTGGAATGGAAGTCCAAAATGCTCACCAAGTACAGCATGTTCCTTTACCTAATGGTTATAGGGAATTCTTGTCACTCAGGAGTCACATCTTTAGAGTGTGATAAAGGGGGCATCGTTTTGAAAGTTAAGGATCTAGGTTTGAGGAGAAGGGAAACCACTGATCCTTGTGGAATGGAAGAAGAGAAAGGAAACCATGTCTAGAGTTATAAATGGAGTGCCCACAAAACCCATAGCCTTCTACCAAGGACTGTAGGCAAAAACAGGAAGTGGTGGTGGCATCTGGCTTTCTTTCTTGCTGGTACAACTTCCTCATTTAAACTCAGCCCTCCTCCTAACTTTCTTAACTTCTCAAAACATCAACTAAACTGATAAATTCTATTTCTCTCCGCAAATCTCTTTTAAACACTTCTTTCTCTTTAGGATTATATTAGATGTTATTCGGTTTCGTCACCAGCGATGCGTATTCCTTTCCTCAGACAAAACAAAATATCTAATCAATAGTGAGGCGAGTTTAAGAGAAACTTTGCAGCACAGAAGTTCGATTTGCCTACACGGAAAGAAATGGAATTGTACAAATAATTGATCCTCACCTGTTCCCTGCCCAGCCTTTAAAAACCATCCCTTTCATTCTCTAGTTCAATTTGTAAATATTACAAATAATCACATGCTACTAGATCCTAGTGTGCTGGTCCTCTGACCCTCAGAATGTTGAAATTTAATTAGGGTGTAGTGACTAAGAAGTCCACTTTGGGTCTGAATAATTAGATGTTTCTGCTCCTTTCCATAAGCATTTCTTGAGCTCCTTAAATGAAATAGGGACTATATTAATGAGCTTGGGGCTTAAACAAATGCACACACCCCAAAAAGGGTTTGGAATAATAATACTTCTCATTTGAAAGGTTCCTTTATTTTTCATTTTAATAGTGTTACTGTAAAAGTAAGATAATCATTAAAGACCATTTTGAAATTGCATAAAATAAAGTATAAAGAAGTCACCCAAAGTCTTACTGTTAAAACAAGCTCTGTTAACATTTTGATATATTTTACTCTAAGTTTTTTGTCTTCTGCTTGGGTCTTGCTTTTTTTTTTTTTTTTTTAAATTTTATTTATTTATTTATTTATTTTTGGCTGTGTTGGGTCTTCGTTTCTGTGCACGGGCATTCTCTAGTTGCGGCAACCGGGGGCTACTCTTCATCACGGTGCGCGGGCCTCTCAGTGTCTCAGCCTCTCTTGTTGCGGAGCACAAGCTCCAGACGCGCAGATTCAGTAGTTATGGCTCATGGGCCTAGTTGCCCCGCGGCATGTGGGATCTTCCCAGACCAGGGCTCGAACCCGTGTCCCCTGCATTGGCAGGCAGATTCTCAACCACTGCGCCACCAGGGAAGCCCGGGTCTTGCTTTTTACACTGGCGTTCTTCCGTGGACATTTGACTTTGGCAGACAATAGAGCATGGTGGGTAAGGACTTGAGTCAGACTACCAGGGTTTGAGGACTCTGATGCTCACTTTGTGACCTTGGACAAAATACTGAACCTCTCTGAACTTCAGTTTCCTTATCTGTAAGGTAGGTAGTAATAGTACTACTCACAAGTAAAATATTGTAAAAAGTGCTTAGTGTGGGCCCAACATAGTAAATACGCTTAGATTTATGATTAGTGGTGATCAATAAAGTGTTTTATTAATTATACTGAATTCTCATTGAAGTAAATGAAAGCTCTAGGAGTACATCTGTATGTAAAATATAATTTTGAATTTGTCAAAATATTTATAACTTCCCCATGAATTAGAGTCTCAGAACAGCTTGTCCCCCTCTCCTAATTTTCATGTGTCTTCTTCCATCTAAGCTCTTGTTAGATAAACTTGCTCTGTGTGCCCTTTCCTCTCCATGTAAGCCTCTCCCACTGGCACCCCACAGGAACAAGGCTGCACCACCTACCTGCACGTACCCTCCAAACACCCTGCTTCTGGCTGCAGCCTCCTCTACTGCCCTCCAAGGGCTCCCCCTTGGATACTCCCACTGGGCCTGGCCTTAAATGTCACTGAGGACCTCTGTGCTTCCTTCCCTGTCCAGCTTAGAGGCCACGGTCCTTCACTTAAACCCCTTCAGGTCTTCCCCACACCTGAAATTCCCTTCTTCTACTGGCGCTCTGTCACACTAGCCCGGAAAAGCCCTGAATCTGAGCTCTCTCACCATACGGACGGGTGACACTTGAACTTCATCCTCAGGGAGCTCTCCAGCCCTTCCTTCATCCCCCACTGGCACTCTCTTCAGCAGTGTTTTTAAATCTTTATTCACTTCATAGAGATATTTCTCATAGGAAGAATAGGGGTGGAATGGAAGAGCAGCAGAGTGAGTGGAGATAAGAGGTGAATGACAAAGTGGGGAGGAAAGTGCAGGAGGGCAGAGACAGCCTGGAAGTGTGGAAGAAAGGGAGGAGGTCGAAGAGAGCCTGGGAGAGACCCACACCCCAGGGAAGGACTGGAGAAAGATGGCTGGCCAGAAAACAGAACGTTTCCTACCATTTGTCCAATTCCCTTGTCCTGGGGTTTTACATTTTCTTGCAGATGATGAGCATTTATGTCTGTGAGTTTAGGAGTGAGGGGCTGTGGTTTGGTGGGAGATGATGTTAGATAAAAGCAGGATGAGCAACAAAGACCACTTTTTGTCCAGCAAGGTCGTTTTTATGTGGGCTCTTCTAATCATGAGGATGGTAAAAGTTTTATCTTTTTTAATCAAATAATTCATTTATTCATCAAATATTTATTGGTACATTTTATGTGCCAGACACTCTCCCAGGCACTGAGTATATCAAAGAATATAGAAGCAAAGGTACTTGCATGATTAAATAACATTAGAACGTTAGGATACTTTTCAATTCAAAAAGGATTTTGTGGGCACCAAGGGGCGGAGCATGGGTGCTCTGGCCCTGCCTCGGGTGCCAGCACGCATCTGCAGAGCCCTATGGCTCAGAGACACCCGTGAGCGCAGGCTGAGCAAGGTGGGAGTCGCGGCCTCGTGAAGCCTCAGTGTAGAGATGCTGCTGAGACCAGCCTTTCCTAAATGACTTGGTCTGTCTTGGTCTCAGAGAAAAACACCAGCTTGTCAGTTGGTTCTTGGGCAGGGGATCTCCAGAACTCAAAGGAAGCTTGTGTAATTTTCTGGTGAGAAAAAGAAGAGGAACTACAGTAACGATTCACATAGTAATTGCTTACTTGGATGGAGTGCCTCCCATGTAATAAGAAAGAGTTGCTCATCCCTCCTTTCTAGCTCTTTCTTCTTTGATTTTTTTTTTTTTTTTTAATTTATGGCTGCATTGGGTTTTTGTTGCTGCACGTGGGCTTTCTCTAGTTGCGGTGAGCGCGGGCTACTCTTCGTTGCGATGCGCAGGCTTCTCATTGCGGTGGCTTCTCTCGATTCGGAACACCATCTCTAGGCACGCAGGCTTCAGTAGTTGTGGCACGTGGGCTCAGTAGTTGTGGCTCGCAGGCTCTAGAGTGCAGGCTCAGTAGTTGTGGCGCACAGGCTTCGTTTCTCCGCAGCATGTGGGATCTCCCCGGACCAGGGCTCGCACCCGTGCCCCCTGCATTGGCAGGTGGATTCTTAACCACTGTGCCACCAGGGAAGCCCTCTTCTTTGATCTTGACCCTCTCCCAGTTTCTGCCTTCTCAGATGAACAGCCCCTACTGGCTTGGAATGTTATTAATGAATTCTTCCCCTTGGACCTTCTCCCGGGAGGATGCAGTGGCCCTGCGTTCCTAGAGGAGCACCACTCACCAGCGTAGACCTGACTCACCCCTGCTCTGGGCTCCAGGGCCACTGGAGCTCTGCTGAGATGCCTGTGCCCACCCTTGGTTACCGATGTTCCATTTTCTTCTCAAAGCAGAACTAAAAAGAGACAAGAAATTACCAGAAGCCTAGCTTTTTCCTAAGAACCTGCAGAAGGAGCTGTGCCCTAAGGTTGGGAGTACAGGTGGAGGACAAATCAGCTAAAAGTAGGCCCCAGATCCACTTTGTTAGGCCCAGCTCAGCTCCTTGTTTGGGCTGAACTGACCACAAAAAGGAAGATTATAGCTGTGCTCTTAGGATTTGGGATGGAGGGCTTGGCCTAGGGATTCACAGGGTTTCAGCCTATCTCAACCAGGTGTCAGGGTCTCCCAAACGATCTCAGGCCTTGCCCTTGGCTCCACTCACGGCACCCTGTCAACCAAGACCATTTATTTGGAAAACCCAGCCCCTCCCAGTTAGACGTTGACCCCATTGCTCATTGCTGAGTTGTATTGTTGATTTGTAGTTCAGAGGTACAAAATTAGTTGGTAATTAAACTGTTACTTGATGTCACCAGCCTGAAATGCAATCGGCTGGTAAGAAATAAAACAAGCATCTCTGGATATTATTTTTAAAAAAACTTTTATACTTTCAACCACGTTTAGAAGAAGGATTATATAGTGTGGTGAGCCTCGGGTCCCTTTTGGAAGGAAAGACATGGCGGTGTGGGGAAGAGTGTGGAGTTGAAAATACTTTAAAAATATATATCCTGGTGAGGTAAAGAATGCTCTACTACCCTTAGGAAGTCGACCAAAAGAAGCAGACAGGACTCGCTCTCACACTGAGAGCCGGTCAGGGACTCACAGGAATGGTAATGGTTCAGCTGTAAATGCTTCCCTTCAGTGCAGTCTCACCTGGACAGCGGTGGGATCCATGTCGCAGGTATTCACGCTGAATACCTGCAGGCAGCGTGGCAGGCAATGTGGTGGCGCTGGTTCGGAGGTTGTGAGAAACAGAAATACTGAGATGGATATGCCAGGGGACCAGAGCCGGCAGCTTCACATCCTGCCTACGCCAGGCGCAGTCCATGGGCCAGCAGCACCAACACTACCTGCGAGCTTGGGAAGAATACAGAACCTCAGGTCCCATCCCAGACCTACGGAATGAGAATCTTCATTTTAACAAGATCCTAAGGAGATACGTATATACACATTGAAATTTGAGAATAGCTGCTTTAAACTCTGGCAAAGGAGAGGACAGGAAGAGTCATGCTGGGAGGGTTGGTAAGGGTTCTCTCTTTTTTGAGAGGAGTGGGTCCTGGAAGAGCTGAAAGCCCTCACCTGCGTGGCAGCCTTGAACACCCCCATCTGAGCTATTTCTGGATCCGCAGCAGTGACGGCTGCTTCATCTTCACCTCTTTCAAGGACTCTGACGCTCGGTTGAAGGATGTCGTATGATTTCTTGTTATATAGCTGGGCTGTTAAAAGATAGTCTCATCTCCCTTAAAGTGCTGGGAGGTTGGGGTTTTTTTTTTCTTGTTTTTTTTTTTTTGAGATATAATTTATAAAATTTCCCAATTTAAAGGATAAGATTTGATGAGTTTACCCAAATAGAGTTGTGGAATCACCACCACAACCATGGCATAGATAGACTATTTCAGTCGCCTTAAGTGTGTTGGTTCCATTTATTGTCACAGCTTTCCATTTCATTAGCATAAAATACTTTAAAAAATGAAATTTTTTATAACATTATCCATATAATCTTTGGGTAAATTATAGAAGAACAAGAATCATAGTCCTATCAATATGATTCAAAACAATGACAGATAAATGTTTTTAAGATAGGTGTTTAGATGTTCATTGTTTTAATGTGTGAGTCAAAATTTTCTTGCAGCAAATAGAATAAAAATATCTAGGAATATTTAAGAAATCATGGAGGGACTTCCCTGGTGGCACAGTGGTTAACAATCTGCCTGCCAATGCAGGGGACATGGGTTCGAGCCCTGGTCCGGGAAGATCCCACATGCCGCGGAACAGCTAAGCCCGTGGGCCACAACTACTGAGCCTGCACTCTAGAGCCTCTGAGCCACAACTACTGAAGCCCGTGCGCCTAGAGCACATGCCCCACAACAGGAGAAGCCACTGCAGTTAGAAGCCCGCACACCGCAACGAAGAGTAACCTCCACTGACTGCAACTAGAGAAAGCCCGCGTGCAGCAATGAAGACCCAAACGCAGCCAAAAATAAATAAATAATTTTTTTTTTTAAAGCATATGAATTAAAAAAAAATCATGGGGTATTGCTAGGGGACTGGAAATGGGCAAATTTCATCCCAGCTTTCAAAAGTAGTAAAAAGTATATCCCAAGCATTATTCTAGAGCAGATTTATTAAATAGCTTATTTACATGCAATTACTGCAGAAAATACTGCTCCCTGGGGGCAAATAAGGTTTTCTTAAATAGTCGTGCTAACCTAAATTCATCTTTTTAGATAAGAGTGAACTGGTATAATAAGAACCTGCTGTATAAATAAATTAATTTAATTAGTTTAAAAATTCAATAAAAATAAATTCTTTTTCAGAAAAAAAAAGAAAGAGTGAGCTGGTAGGTCACCAAACTGGTTTAAGCAGAGTGTACCTTGATTTTAGCAAGATATTTGGCAGTCTCACGTGGTTTACAAATGAGATTCTAATCTTTGTAAATTCACTTATACTTAGCTAAGAGTCTGCTATGTGCTGTGTTTGGTGTTGGAAGTAAACAGGTAAGTAGGACAGGCCATGACTGTGAATTAAACCATCGTGGCCTGTCCTACAGTCTAGTGGTGAAGAAGCATAATAAAGCAATAGAACAAAAAGATACCTCTGGCTGGTGAATGGAGGATGGATCAGAGGGGTCAAGAAAAGGGAAACAGGTTATCACAGTTGCCCAGAAATTAAAGATGACAGTGGCTTGGATTAGAGTAGTCGCTGTGGAGATGGAAAAAAAAAGAAGCGTATGGATTTGGGATATATTTTAGAGGCAGAAATTATAGGACACTTGCCAGTGAATTAGAGATGAGCGATGAGTGAGTAGATGAGAAGTCAGGGATGACCTCCAGGTGTCTGGCTGGAGCAGTTGGCCAGACAGTGGGCCATTTTCCAGATGGTCTTGTTCCGTTCAAAAAGAACCAGTGACTTGGTTGAAGGCAGACTCAAGATAGGAAGCTGGATAAGGTAGTTGATACATAAGTAAAAAGGATCAACAATTTAAAAAATATCACAAGACTGGAAAGATAAAAGGTAACGAAAATAAGTGCAGAGCCTTATACTTGGCTTAAAAAAAAAAAAGAAGTGCACAGGATGGAACGAGGAAGACTGGCCTAACAGCAGTTCCCCCAGAAGCTCAACAAGAATGAAAAGTATGACTTGCTTTCATAAAAATGAAAACCAAAATAGTTTGCCTTAAAAGAAGCAGGATGACTACTGGGCATATACCCAGAGAAAACCGTAATTCAAAAAGACACATGCACCCCAGTGTTTATTGCAGCACTATTTACAGTAGCCAGGTCACGGAAGCAACCTAAATGCCCATCGACAGACGAATGGATAAAGAAGATATGATACATATATACAATGGAATATTACTCAGCCATAAAAAGGAACGAAATTGGGTCATTTGTAGAGACGTGGATGGATAAAGAGGCTGTCATACAGAGTGAAATAAGTCAGAAAGAGAAAAATAAATATCGTATATTAATGCACATATATGGAATCTAGAAAAATGGTACAGATGAACCAGCTTGCAAGGCAGAAATAGAGACACAGATGTAGAGAACAAACAAGGACACCAAGTGGGGAAAGCAGGGGTAGGGAGTTGGGGTGGAATGAATTGAGAGATTGGTATTGACATATATACACTAATATGTATGAAATAGAAAAATAATAACTAATAGATAACTAACCTGCTGTTTAAAAAAATTAAAGCAAAAAAAAAGACATACAGATGGCCAAGAGGTACATGAAAAGATGCTCAACATTACTAATAAAAAGAATTAAAAAAAAAAAGCAGGATGTCTAACTCAAATTAATAATCTTACTGTGCTTTGCACTGTCTGGAACAAAACTAATGTGAGAGTGTCGTGCTTTTCTTGGCACACAGCCGTTAAAAAGGATGGATGAGAAACTGGACCACGACTGAGCTGTAAACAGCTGAACACTCCATCACAGGATGAACAGCTGAAAGTACTGGAGAAGTTAAAAGTCAAAGAGCACCATCTTAAAATGAGCACCGTAAGATGGACCTTTAGGTGGAAGAGGGGTTATATTTCAAGTAGATTCAAGTAGGTCCAGAGGGTAAAATAAGGACCCAAGATAAACATAGCAGCAGAAGTTTCAGCTCAACCTCAGTTCCAGTGCACAGCACTTTCCAGAAGCAGGATGGGTTGCATATGTGTCCCCTGACAGAAGACTTTGCAGACCTGGATGCCTATGTGTTGGCACAGAGCATAGAGGTTTCCCATCCTGCCTGAAAAACTGGGCAGGGTAGTCTCTGAAGGTCTCTCCCCAGTCCAGGAGTCTAGAATTCTGTCTCCTAACCAGCCTCTTTCTTCTCAGGGGACACAAAACCTACTGGAATGTCCCTGCACCACGTTTTTCAAAGTATCGCTGACACATGAGGGTTCTCAAAATCCCTGAACACGTTCTTCGCAAGACTAACTCTCCCGCCACTGCTTCCCCAGGGCCCGTGTTCAGTCATATGTTCTAGGTCCCCTTCTCTTCAAGGCTGAACATCAGTCTGAATTATTAATACCTTGACAACTCAGTTGCCTGTTGTTGAGGTTTGGTTTCATTGAAACATGCCTTTTTCAGCGAGCAGCTTTTGCCCCAACCATATGAAAATTTTGGTCAATGGTCAGCTGTGTGAAAGCTTACATGATACCCAGATGAAATGAAAAAAATGAATCACTTCTGTTCCTCTTAGCACAGGAATACCAGCTTATGTTTCTCCTCCAGGAAACCAAACTACATGTACAAATATTTACTTGGGTAAATAGGGGCACAGTCATGCTCAAAATAGAAGAAATGTTCAAATAAGTCCTTAGTCTCACGAGTCATTCTCCCTGCTCTTTCTTCTAGATGTCAGCTCAGACTGGATCCTCTTAAACTATTCTAGGATCTGTGATAACCAATTCGATATTTTATTGCTTCTTTCTAAGAATCTAAATAGGGAGATATACTTTTCTAAATTTTAATTCCATTAATGCTAGATTCTGTTATAGGCTAAAGCAGTCATAGAATTTTACATACAGAAGTTGCCTTTTAGTGACCTGATAGAAAAAGGGTTTTGCTTTATATTAGTTTTCAGTCTTGGAAGGGAAGGTCTATATGTTGGGAGGGATGGAGAAAAGGGTCTTCAGAAATTGGCTGTCAGACTTACTATGGGTCGTTTGGCCGGGGGTGCGGTGTGATGTCTCAGACATGAGAGCAAGGGGCTTGTTGTCATCACTGTGGAAGGATCTCATTCTGCTGTTAAGTTTGGGGAAGAAGATAGGTGAGCTCCCTGCTAAAATCTTCCCTGATCAACACTTTTCTCCCACTTGGAAAAGAAAAAGAGGTGATACCAGTTTATGAAGAAATCCTTTCTCTTTTGCCAAGGGCCAAAGGCCAGCTGAGCATCATCTACAGAGAAGTCCACCCAAAAGAATGGCTCAGAGCCGCTATGTGCAAGAACATGTGGTCCCAGGGCTACCAACTGGGGGAGCAGATGTTTCCGTAGAATGTTTCTTTTGCTACTGAGGACCCAGTTCTCCCTGGCTGAGGGCCTTTGGTTACCCATTAGGTAGATGTTAGTAATTATCCCCCCTACAACGTACATATTTTGAAAGGTCATACTCTTTACTCATTAGCCTGGGGCCCAGTGGTAATATGTCCTCTCCTCCCCAGGTCAGTCCCAGGAGAGTCAGTTCAACAGAGGACAGGGTCACTTCAGAAGAGCCCATGGCTGATCCTCAAATTGCATCCATTCTATCCCCAGTTGGTAGCCCACAGATCTGTGCCACAGAAATCCCCTGTGACCTGCCACAGGCGCATGTGGAAGTGGCCACTTAGGGTTTAGTATCAACATGAGTGAATTCTGAGTGAAACTCAAGGCTTGCTTCCTTAACATAAATTTTATCTTATAAGATGAAGGAAAAATCATACCACAGATGTGTCCTGTCTCTTACTCTCTGGCAGAGCATAGCAAATCATGTTCCATTACAGATCTCAAAACTGCTGGATTGCTTAATAAATGCTTGCTCTCAGTTTTTCGTGTCCCTTAACCAGAATAGGTAATAAGGGACTTACCCTCTTATTCACCCTCTTACTCAGGGATCTGAGTCAATATATGTCCGAATGTACTTCCTTACAATCATATCTTAACCTAAATTCCCCTTTATTAGCCGGTCAGTTGGACCTTCACCTGAAGTGTCAGATTTTCCATTCTTTCTCCCATAGATTTTCCATTCTTTCTCCCAGTGTTTTACCTCTGCCGAGCCCTGTCACTCTTTTATGGTTTCTGGCCAGTCTCTGGCAGTCCGTCTGCTCTGCCCTTGGCTGTCTGTACTCCCCCGTTTATTTCCCCATGGTTGAAACAGAGGAGAAACAAAATGCTGCGAGACAAGAGAAAGCTAAGAAGCAATGTTTCTGCCTGGGGCAAGGGGAGGTACCTGAGGAGGTGACATCTGAGCAGTGGTTCAGCAGGTGTGCGGAGTGGGGGAAGGGCCGGGAAGAGGCCCACGCAGACAGAATTGCACAAGGCGCCAAGCACCGCTCAGCAGTACTTGCTAGAAAAATAATTGCCTTAATTACTCAAACATGGAATCAATTGCAGTAATGCATTGTTCCTGGGACATATTTCCCTACATCAGGAAGTGAGCGGTCTTATCTAGGGGACTGGAATTTAGTTCTTTAAATAAATAAGCTTTATTTGCAATTCTTAGGTCTGTTTTAACCAAATGATTCAGAAATAATCTATGCCATCTCCCACATCATTCTAACTGTGCTTTTTCTCAAGGAAGGTTTGATAATGAGCCAGATGTACTAAAACAAAAACATGAGTTCGTCGTTCAACAAAGTCTTTTCATTCCGCTGGATTGTCTAACTTTCCCCATCCGTTAAGAGAGGGAAACTTATTATTATTTTAAGAGGAACCGGGTGCAAAAAAAAGTGAATTATCTCAGTGGTCTAACATATAGATTCAAAGATAGCCATAGAGTAATTAGGTGGAAAGAACCTAGACACCGTTTGGCCTTCTGTTATAGGCGAGGGATGGGAGACATCAAGCAAGGTGCCCACAGTCACGTGGTCCTGGACCTAAGGGTCACTGCAAGCCTTTCCCTCAACATCCCCACTCACCCCACTCCCACCCTCACCCCCCTTTCTCACACTTCCTCACGGGGGGTGTCACAGCAAGTGCACCATAGGCCACAAAATCTTTGTTTCACAATGTTGTTTTAAAGTCACCTCAACTGAAATGATCCCAGAAAGCTATTTCTGTTTTAGGCTTAGGCTTACAAAGCATTTGAATTCTTGGAGTTACATTCTAATGAGCAGTTCTTTACTTGGTAGAACATTTTTACTGAGGATGTTAAGGAGGGTGTGACTAATAGGTTCCAGTGTCTGGATCTGTCAATGAATAGTGGTAACCGTATAACATATAAATCAGCCTTGGCCTTTCTGTTGGTGTGGCCAAAAAGTTTATTCGGGTTTTTCCGTAACGTGTTATGCGAAACCTGAATGAACTTTTTGGCCAACCCAATGCAATGTAAGGTCAGGGTCTGTGTTCTTTATAGCTATCACAAGACTTCTTTTCTTTGCTTTAGGGTACTTTTGACTTCAGTAACACTGCTGTCTATATATTCAATCAACCTTCTGTTGATCTGTTCAAAGGAAACAGGTAAGCTGATAGCACGTCTAGTTTTGTAAAAACAGGGTAATTGATTCTCATGGTGATATTGTGAACAAATGATACTCTCCCTGTTCAGCAACTTGATTATTAAAGAAAAACAGTACTTTGACCTGTCCTCACTGGAAGACCCATAGAGGAATTTACCTAGAGAAATGGATAGAGCAACATATAAGTTAACTTGTTGTGAACAATGAGCAAATAACATTGCCTTTGAAAGAGAACCCTCCGTTATACCTGCTTTTCTAGTTTAAGATGACTTCATTTTAAAGGCCTCGGCTTTTTCCTTAGGTCTTTATAAAATCAGACTAAGGATCCCATGTTTTTATATTATAGCCTCCAAGGTTTCAAAAGTAAACAGAGCTTTCATTCCCTTTCGTGCATATTCCAAGGAGAAAATGTGATTCCCAATGCAATGTGGGAGTGAGTGTGCTGTGAAAAGACTTAAGGTTCTCTGGGCAGTGTAATACCTGAAGTGTTTATTTTCTGTTCCTGGGACACTGGATTATGTTTGTAATACTTTGACTTTTACTTTAGCTAAAACCACATTGGCCAACTATTACTGTATGTAGATGACTCCATTTAACTGGAACATTTTCTAATAAACTGCAAATCTAACCATTGTCTAGTTTAAACACCAGTCTTATGAGAGAAAAAAAAGTTTAATTATAGTCTGACTCATATTGCTTCCTGTGAACCTTTTGAAAAACGTGAGCTGAACTGTTACAAAGAAATATAAAGCCATTTTCTTAAATGAATGGTTTAACATTTTAGTATTTATTGAGATGAGCTGGTTGAATGCTTTAGAATTTTGCTATGGCCAGATTATTCTCTTGACAGAGTTATCTGCTTCCCTCTTTTGTGAGGTGCAAATCCCTGAACTAAATTTTATCAAAGGTCAGAATTCTGATGTCATGGTTATTACATGTTTCTAAGCTTGTTACTATATTTAGGACCCATGAGGCATTGTTGGAATATTACTAAGATAATTCCTGGTTAGCCTAATCAGTTCAGGTAATTCATTCAAAAGGAGCTTTTCTTCCCAAGCATCAGGATTTTAATTTTTAAATCAAATTTTTATTTTAATGATACACACCAGACCTGAGAATAAGGTCAGAGTGGGAACCTCCCCCCCAGTAAAGTAGGGAGACTTTTGAGACAGTGAAACAAATAAGGCTTATGACCTCATCGTTTATTTGTAGCCAACCTGAAAAAGAAAAAATGGTGCTCATGTCTGACATTTAAAAATGTCAAGGGGTTGTTTTGTAATGAGAATGCCTTAACCCTTGCAAAGCCAAGAAAGCTATTTGTGTGATTTTTGATAAAGACACAATAACTTGGGGAATCGTCAATAGAATGATGAAATCTTGCTATTTTTAACGTAGGGAACTCTGTCATTTCTTCTGTTCTCAACTGTCGTTTTTGAACAGGCTGCATGGTTTATGAAAAGCTGGGAGAACAGGTCTTTGGCACCACAGGGAAACTTGTCATCTTTGGAGCCACCTCCCTACAGAACACTGGAGGTAAAAAGATCGTGTTTTTCTATACATTAATGTTGTGAACATTATTATTTCTTTCTAATCCTGGTGGTTGGGTGGCCACGTGAATTTTAACATAATTCAAGCAGTATCATTCTCATTGCTAAAACGGCGCTTGGAAAGTCCAGCAGAGACAGTAGTCACTTAACAACCAAGGATACTGGGACAGTGTCTACAGCTGTCTTTGTGTCTTATTGAAGGTTAGTCTAGGAACAGGCTGGTGACCTTTTTTCTTTTTTTTTTTTCCCCGTTACGCGGGCCTCTCACTGTTGTGGCCTCTCCCGTTGCGGAGCACAGGCTCCGGACGCGCAGGCTCAGCGGCCATGGCTCACGGGCCCAGCCGCTCCGCGGCATGTGGGATCTTCCCGGACCGGGGCACGAACCCGTGTTCCCTGCATCGGCAGGCGGACTCTCAACCACTGCGCCACCAGGGAAGCCCCCGGTGACCTTCTATATAGCTTGCAACGTGAGCCTCAGTATCCTCTTTCTAAAAATGTTCTCATTTTCCTCTAGCAATGCTGAGCTACCTCTTCATAGTAAAAAATGAACTACCCTCTGCCATAAAGTTTCTGATGGGAAAGGAAGAGACATTTTCGTAAGTTACAGACCGTTGTTTGTGAGATAACTAAAATGCTTTTAATTGAAATGTGGGCTAACCAACGTTTTTGTTTTATGAAGACTGCAGAAACAAAGTTTTCCCTAGGCTGTTTTTTCTTGGTTTGTTGTTTCTGGGGGTATATAAATGAAGGAAGCAGGCAGAGCCATTTGAATCTGAGCATTTAAAAGGTAGATTCATCGGTCATCCTGTAAGTGCTAGGTGCTGCAATTTCCCAAGAGCTTGAAATCTACATCCAGTTTCTATGAAATAGAACAGATATGGAGTATTTTTGACACAGAAGTGGAACAAGCAAGATTAAGACCCGAGTCTCTTCCTTAAAGAACGGACAGAGCATTTGGGGAGCAGAACTGATGTGAGCCAACCTCATTAAAGATGTAGCTATAACCTTGGAAAACGTTGCAACTGCGTTTAGTACATCCTGTGTTTTGACAACCTCTTGTTTCACAGTTCTTGTCAGTCTTAGTTTCTCTGTTTTCTTTCAAGGGAGAATCGTAGAAACCAGGGTTCCTAGTGTTCTTTCATCAGGATTCAAGGTCAAATACAAGGGATTAGGGAGGAAGCAATGGCTACCTGTGGTGACTTGTTTTTCGATAATATTAGCCAAGCAAAACAGAAAGGAACTTTCTCTTTAAATAATTGATAAGAGAAGTTGTAATCTGACAGAAGTAATGTGTGCATTCAGCTTTGAAACGATGTAAATAATTCAGAGGAAAGGCATGCTTAGCCAATGGGAGTGAGGGGGGAAGCAATATCTCTTCTTCTGCTGCATGGGGGGAGAGATGACAGTAAGTGACTAGCGGTTGGGTCAAAGTGGTTGGATAAAACCCGAATAATGATAAAAGTTAATGGTAAACATTAATAATAGTTAACAAAGTTTAAATATTGTGAAATTTTATGTGTGAGGAAAGAAAAGTCACTTTCTAAGAAAATGTGACCTAACTGCTTACATGCCTTTCAGAGCCTGGTACGTGGATGGCCGCCTTCTGGTGGTGGTAGTTACTTTTGGCATAATTCTCCCTCTGTGTCTCTTGAAAAACTTAGGTAAGAGCTTGCTTTTCTCATAGTCTCTACAATACCCAGATGAATCAGAAACCTAATAAAAACGAACAACTTTGCCCTCTGCTTTCACTTGTAGGGTAAAGATTAAATGAGTGATAAATTACAAGTATTAATCAGGCTTGACTTTAATATGGGATAAAAACACTGGTTGGTATGTGACTTCCTAAGCAATCCCTCTTCTAAGCCGTAGAGGGAAGACGGGAGGTCCTGGGACCAGCAACAGACAGTGCTCTGTCCAGAAGCACAAAGTCCCGAAAATGGAATTCTCCTCGTCCAAGGTCTTACATGCTCTGATTATTTAGATGAGCAGAATTTCACATCTGATATCAAGACAGAAAGTTGCTTATGTTTTTACCCCAAAGTATTATGAATCACTCTTAAATTATCAGAGTCTAACCGGTCTCAATTATTTGCTTCATTGAAGGGAGAGAGAGAAGCAAAAAGTCAAAAGTGGTAGATAATGACTAAGTCATATCCATTTGTTTTTTTTGTTTTTTTTTTTTTTTCCATACGCGGGCCTCTCACTGTTGTGGTCTCTCCCGCTGCGGAGTGCAGGCTCAGCGGCCATGGCTCACGGGCCCAGCCGCTCCACGGCACGTGGGATCTTCCTGGACCGGGGCACGAACCTGTGTCCCCTGCATCGGCAGGCGCACTCTCAACCACTGCGCCACCAGGGAAGCCCTCCATTTGGTTTTGACATTTTTGTGTGTGTGTATTTGGAGACCAGGGTCCCTGATGTTATGGACATTTCGTGTGTGGAATAATGCAGCCAGACTGCCATCCAGTCCCAAGCCTATGAAATGCATTTCCTTTAATTCTGGGCTCATTCAAGGCAGACATTTAATGTTCTTCCCAAAATGATTGCTAACCATAATTTTTTGTTTTGTATGAAAAATACCAAGCCTCTGTAGCTGTTCTGTGAGACCTATAAGTAGATTTTTTTTAAAGCTACTTAATTATCTGGTTTCTGAGTCTGTGTTTAAGCTTTTCTGCGTATATACATGTAGCTCTTTTCAGTGCAAGTGGAGAAGGGCTCTTCTCCCCCAGGGGTGAGAATAGTGCAGCCCCCAGAGACCACTTCACTCTGCCTTTCTGGAGATTATGGTGCTCGGAGATCTCCCAGGCATTCCAAGGGGAGCAAGGTGGAGATCCTCAGGTGTTCAGTTTCTCCCTAGAAACCACTTCCTCTCCTCTGCGTATGTGCATAATCAAGAATTATTGAATGGATCAAGGAGTAAATGGGATTTGGCCATAGGAATCCATCCGAGTACAGCAACAGAGACCTATGGCCAAATTTGGGAAGGTCTTTTCCCCTGGATTCTGGGAATCTATGTTCTCTATCTAGTGTCAGGAAGAACTGGAATCAAAACACATAATACTATAATGTTTTAATTTAAAGTCACCATTTTTGCCAAGTAAGGTAGCACTATCAAATAATCTTGTATTAATATTAGCATGTATGAATACTATTGGAACCCCAAACTATGCTTGAATTAATGCATTGAAAGAGGTGACGGACGAAATAATAATAATTCTTTAAACTTTTTTTTTTAGGCTACCTTGGCTATACTAGTGGATTTTCCTTGAGCTGTATGGTTTTTTTCCTAATTGTGGTAAGTGCTGATTGAAATGGTTGGCTTGGTTTTGCTGTAGTATGATGCTATGTAATAATTATGCATTATTTGGCTTTATTTGATAAAGTCTGATTGTTTCTCCTTTATTTTTTAATACTAGGTTATATACAAGAAATTTCAAATTCCCTGCATTGTTCCAGAGCTAAATTCAACAATAAGTGCTAATTCAACAAATGCTGACATGTGTACGCCAAAATATGTTACCTTCAATTCAAAGGTAAGCCTCTTATCCTTTAAATCTAAAAACGAACGTTTTTACTAAGGGCATTTGTATTTCTCAGACTTCTTTTGATTGAACTGTCTCTGACGTGTTTGTTCTCAAAAGAACACTGTATCACTGCTTCCAACTGCCACAATCCATTTAGGGACCTTGGAGAAATATACAAATTGTATATTTCATTCCCGTGTTTACCCAGTTTATGTGTAGGACAACCTTAAGTATTCCCTGTGAAAACCTCTTTCTGGATAATTGTCTCAACTCTGTTATTCTTTGTAGATCTTTAAAAACAGATTAATAACTAACATCATTAGCCCACTGCTTCTTACCTTGTGGTAACAGAAAGGAACACCTCAGACTTCCCCAGCATGTACAGTTGAAATACAGACACCACCACAAATTGGCACTTAAGGAACGTTCATACAACATATTGGGAAATGATGGACTATGGAACCAGTCAGGCTTGGATTTGAATCCTCAGGCAAATTATCAACCCCATTTGTAAAATTAAACTATTCTATTCTGTATCTTACAGGGTTTTGTTAGAATGTGCCTGGTACAGTGCTTGGGCAAAATTAGAGCATGAGAAATGTTACTTTTCCCTCCTTCTCTGCCAACTTCTTTTTGCATAAGAAGTTACTATATTGAATTGGGGAGTTTTAAAAAACCTTATCTAAGAAAACTAATTTAGCTCGTTCTCTCTCTCTCACTGTCTTTTAACTCTCAAGGATACAGCCAAAGCAGTGAAGTGATTTTCTTTTTAGAAAGTAACTTTCTTTTTAGATGCCATATTTAAGTCTGATTGATGCACCCTATATAGTGCAAAGAGCAGTAAAATGGAGGTGGAAGTTCTGGGCGTGTTGCCTAGCCTGTCTTGGAGGGAGTCAGGAGAACAACACTGGTCTGCCTCAGGGTTGCTGTGGGGATTCAGTGAAATAATGTAGGAAAGTGCTATGTAACCAGCTAGCGCCACATAAATACAGGGTGACGCAGTGCCTGGAGGCTGTAGAATACACTGTGGGTGAGCCCAGCTCTAGAACCCCTCTCTGCCAAGTCCCTAATGTCTCAAGCTAGATAAGCTCTCTTAGAGAAGCTGCTCCTATTTCGATACCAAAGCTCTCCTAATAACCAAATAATCCAGGGATTCTGAAGGGCTGTCAGATGAAAAGACAGCTCAGAAATACTGGAGCTGTACAATTTTTATGGTAAAAATGCCTTTCCCTAACATTTATATTTTTTCTTTTGAATAGACCGTGTACGCTTTACCAACAATTGCATTTGCATTTGTCTGCCACCCGTCTGTCCTGCCAATTTACAGCGAGCTTAAAGAGTAAGAGATTTGTTTAATTTTTTTGCAAACTGAATCATTTTAGGGCCTCTCATTAATAGGCAAGTACTGTATTTAAAATAAATGGACTCCTATGATGAACCCCCGCTGACTCATCACCCAGCTTCAACATTTACTTTCTGCCATTCTTGAGCAAGAAAAATCACAAACCTGCAGTATATTTTGGCCATACATGTATAAAGTGGCTTAGGCTGGGGGCTTTTTCTTGTTAATTTGGTTTTTCAAATTCTATATTACTCAAGAGAGTTCAAGTATTTGTGTTGCTTTATGTTACTTATGATTATTTTGCAAGCGGATAATAATCATCTTCATACCCATCTGTGAACCACTAAATACACTGCATCTGATTTGCCTTTTGGTTTACTTGGAAAAGGCTGGTAAATCAGGCAGGAAGAAATTCATGTTAAGACCACAAACTGGACAAAAGAATATTGTTGTTCATTTCAAACTATTACAATGATTATATGGATTTGGTTTTGATTGCTGTTAGAGAAAACGAAAGCCCTGCTTATAAATTCCCTCATGGGTTCTCTTTTTAGCCTATTGTTGTTATCAGACTTTCCACATAAAAATAGTCATCATGGCCTAGTGTCTTTTTTTGAGGGAACTGGTCTACAACTTATATAGGTTTCATGTGTACAACCTAATATTTCTCCTTCTGTAGACATTACATCCTGCTCACCACCAAAACTTTAGTTTCCATCCATCACCGTACAGTTGATCCCCTTTACGCATTTTGTCCTCCCCCATCCCCCCTCTGGTAACCACTACCCTATTCTCTGTAGCTACCTCCTTGGTTAGATTTATTCCTAGGTATTTTATTCTTTTTGTTGCAACTGTAAATGGATTGTTTTCTTAATTTCTTTTTCTGCTAGCTCATCTTTAGCAAACAGAAACATGGCAGATTTTTGTATGTTGATTTTGTACCCTGCAACTTTACTGTACTTGTTTATTATTTCTAATAGTTTTTTGGTGGGGTCTTCAGGGTTTTCAATATATAAAATCGTGTCACCTGCAAACAGGGACAGTTTTCCAATTTGGATGCCTTTTATTTCGTTTTCTTCCCTAATCGCTCTGGCTAGGACTTTCGATACTAGGTTGAATAAGAGTGGTGAGAGTGGGCATACTTGTCCTCTTCCTCATTTTAGGGAGATAACTTCCACTTTTTCATCATTGAGAATGATGTTAGCTGTGGGTTTGTCATAGGTGGCCTTTATTATGTTGAGGTATGTTCCTTCTGTACGCACTTCATTGAGTTTTTATCGTAAGTGGATATTTTGTTAATGTGGTATATCACATTGATTGATTTGTGAATGTTGAACTATCCTTGCATCCCTGGAGTAAATTCCACTTGATCACAGTGTATGATCCTTTTGATGTATTGTTGTATTCAGTTTGCTAGTATTTTGTTGAGGATTTTTTGCATCTATGTTCATCAGAGATACTGGCCAGCAATTTTTTTTTGTGTCATCTTTGTCTGGTTTTGGTATCATGGTGATGCTGACCTCATAAAATGTTAGGAGGCATTCCCTCCTCTTCAGAATTTTGGAAGAGTTTGAGAAGGATAGGTATTAAATCTTCTTTAAATGTTTGGTAGAATTCACCAGTGAAGCCCTCTGGTCCTGGAGACTTTTGTTTTTTGGGAGGGTTTTGATTACTGTTTCAATCTCTGTACTAGTGATCAGGCTATTCAGATTTTCTATTTCTTTATGATTCAGTCTTGGAAGGTTATATGATTCTAAGCATTTGTCCATTTCTTCTAGGTTGCCCAATTTGTTGGTGCATAGCTTTCATACTATTCTCTTGTAATCTTTTGTATTTCTGTGGTATCCATTGTTATTTATCCTCTTTTGTTTCTGATTTTATTTATCAGGGCCTTCTGTCTTTTTTTCTTAGTGAGTCTAGCTAAAGGCTTGTCATTTTTCTTTATCTTTTCAAAGAATCGGCTCTTAGTTTCATTGATCTTTTCTATTGTCTTTTTAGTTTCTATTTCATTTATTTCCACTCTGATCTTTGTTTCCTTCCTTTGGACTTTGTTTGTTCTTTTTTGTCTAGTTCCTCTAGGTATCAGGTTAGATTGTTTATTTGAGATTTTTCTTGTTTCTTGAAGTAGGCATCATGGTATAGTCTTAAACTCAGAAAGATATACAATATAGCTATCTGTTTCCATTTGAAACAAAAATAAAGTTGATGTTATTTAGCATTGAATTCACTCAGTATTCTTCCTCTTTCATTAATTGACATATGAGTAAACTTTGAAGTATCAGTATTTACATCTACCTATCTATGTGTTCATCAGGCTTACTTTATGACCTTATATTTAGGGTGTTTAAATACGTCTTTGGCATCTTTTACATTTAATAGTTCAGCTTTTAGTTTGTAATTTCCTCACGTGGGCACTTCTCAATTTTTCTCATTTTCCATATTCCCTTTTTTTGACACAATCAAATGTTGTGACTGTTGGTGGTTGACTGTTGAGTACAAGTCTTGTAGATTAATTGTTTGGGCAGTTAAAGAAACTTAGAGGTTCATGCAAACTCCCAGAGTAAACTTGACCTAAGAGAGAAAGAGAGAGCCCTTCATTATCCCAGCAGTGAGCTCTTAGGCACTCATTGCTCTGGAGACAAACAGGCTTCCCTGGGGCTATTCAGTGGGAAAACCGGAACTTAAATAGCAGCTTTAGCAACTGAACACCGAGGTCAAGTTGGAGCTCTGCCCCGATCTCTGGAGCTGAGAGAACAGCTTTGGAATTTATTCTGCCTTTTTCCTGTGCATGCTGAGTGTAGAGATAGTATCAAACAAATGTTAAAAAATACTCTTTGCTCTTCAGATGGGAACTCTATATTCTTTCAAAAGAATGGGGAAGAACATTCAAGGGATTGTTCATTACATGGCTCTCTCTCTCATAATACCCATTTGGTGTAAAAGAAGTTATTATAAACTGGCATATTTTCTGGGGGTAATTTCAGCTGGTCAGGTCAGCCCCAGCCTGATAGAAAGTTAAGTTCCATTCTTCAGTGTTAACACTGGTGCTTACATTCAGTAATGTGGTTTTTAATTTTTCAAATTCCTTTATCTTTGTTTTTAGTCGATCACAGAAAAAGATGCAGATGGTTTCAAATATCTCCTTTTTCGCCATGTTTGTTATGTATTTCTTGACTGCCATTTTTGGCTACTTGACATTCTATGGTAAGTACCTTCTGTCAGTACATAAATATAGGTATTAGTAAGTAAATTAGTAAAAATCAATATCAAAATCACTTTTAATATGATAGCCCAAAAAGCAACAAATCTGTCCATTGACTTTGCTGATCTTTTCTTCTACTTAAAGCAAATGGCAGTGGTTCCTTCGCATATTCATGCAGACTGCACAATAGAATAATTACTGAAATTAATTAATTAAATAATTACTGAAATACTGTAATTTTTTCTCCTAATACTGTCCTTAAAAGAAATTGCATTTTATAAGCACGCCACCTTTACTGAGGAAAGTTTAAAACTATAATCAAAGAAGGCTTTCCTAATTGCTGTTGAGAACTGGGTCATATTCCATTAATAGAAAAGAGAGACAGACAGATTTTGAAAGGGAGAAAGAGCAGAGTGCTACACTCATGACACTCTGCATTAATTAAAAATAAAGCACCTGATTGTTCAGCTGCAGGTGGAGCCTTGCAACCATTTGAAGCAGTGACATAGAAAGTTAAAAGAAATGAAATCTGGAAAAGAACAAGGTTCCATTTGTAACTTTTATTGCCCCTGTATGAATAGTTTACCTTCTTTTACTACTTCTTCATCCTCTGCTTTTCCAGTCATCCTGCAACTTTATGTAACATCTTTCATTATCATTATAATTGGGGACCTAATATAAATTTAAATACATAAATTTCACATTCTCTATTAAGTAATATTTCTTGGGGGCATTTTTTTTCGTAAACACAAATGTCTCAAAATTTAAACACATTTAGAGATGATCAATTCATCCTGGAGAGGAAGACTACCCTGATTATACAGTTGTATTATTACCTTTTTTTTTTTTTTTTTTTTTGGCCACATGGCATGGTTTGTGGGATCTTAGTTCCCCAACCAGGGATTGAACCCAGGCCCTCAGTAGTGGAAGCACCAAGTCCTAACCACTGGACCGCCAGGGAATTCCCTTATTAACATTCTCACAAGCAATGGAGAATAGCATTGTCTAATGAGTCCATAAATACCACATTTAATTTCTGCATAAAGATGGTGTTCTTAAGTTTCCTGCAGAGTTGCGGGGATTAGGGTGGGTAAAGGGAGGGAGGGAGAGAGAGAGCACCTAATATTAGTTGCATGGTCTCACTGCAACCTTGTTCAAGCTATGATTTTTCTTGGCAAATCCATTTTTTTCCCACATAGAATACCAAACCCTTTCATACTCTTAGGTCAAAGAAACAACTCAGCTATTTTTAGATGGTTATGAATTTTGAATCAAGTAAGTTAGAACTAAGGAGATTTTTATTGTAACCTAGGGCCCTTTTTCTAAAATTGAGACCAATCTCTGGCCCAGACTAGAATTGGAATTCTACACCCTGAACCTTGAGAAGGGAGGGAAACTACCGTTTGTCAAAGGAGTGAGCATTTTCGAGTTGGAGATAAGATGGCAGAGTAGGAGGACCTTGAGCTCACCTCTTCTCACGAGCACACCCAAATCACAACTAACTGCTCAAAAGTCATTGATAGAGCTTCCCTGGTGGCGCAGTGGTTGAGAGTCCGCCTGCCAATGCAGGGGACACGGGTTCGTGCCCTGGTCCAGGAGGATCCCCCATGCCGCGGAGCGGCTGGGCCCGTGAGCCATGGCCGCTGAGCCTGCGCGTCTGGAGCCTGTGCTCCGCAGCGGGAGAGGCCACAACAGTGAGAGGCCCGCGTAACGGAAAAAAAAAAAAAAAAAGTCATTGATAAAAAAGACACAAGTGAGCATTCTTGCTCTCAGTGGCTGCCATTCTAGCTTTGGTTGTCTTTGAAATGACACTTTCTGAAGTTCAGAGTTGAGAAAAAGTTCAAAGTGGTGTATAAGCTAAGTACTTTTTTTATGAGGAAAACATACCTGGAAGAGAAGAATGATGAACTTCACCATGGTGAAGTTCCATGGGTACCTCTGCCGCTTGGACATTGAGTTATAAGAGGAGAGTTTGAAAGTGGCCCCGGGGAGGCCTGCAGTCCACTTAGCGAGAGTGTTCGGTGTTGTTTGATGAGTGGCACCAAGTCGGGGAGAATCTAGATGAAGAAGGGCTTTGTGCTTCGACCGTATGGTATTTCTACCCCCAACTTACTCTTAGGTTTAGTGTAGTGTAAATTAAGCTCCCTACTTGGTGTAACTTCTTCTAGTGATTACTGTACATTCCTTTTTGCTACAGGTACGTGTGGACAGGTGGTACCCATCTCACACGGGGGATTTTTTTTTTTTTTTTTTTTTTGCGGTACGTGGGCCTCTCACTGTTGTGGCCTCTCCCTTTGCGGAGCACAGGCTCTGGACGCGCAGACTCAGCGGCCATGGCTCACGGGCCCAGGCACTCCGTGGCATGTGAGATCTTCCCGGACCGGGGCACGAACCCGTGTCCCCTGCATCAGCAGTTGGACTCTCAACCACTGTGCCACCAGGGAAGCCCACACAGAGGATTTTTCTTTTCAACTTTATAAATTGTGAATAGACACTTCTATACCCAGAACATTGCTTTCCTTGCCCTTTAGTTTACAAATTGTTTGTGGCTCAGAAAACCCGTCATTCCGTGATGTGCTTTTGTCTTGTTTTAACACCCTCTTACTATTCCCTTGTTTTAGAAAATGTGCATTCAGACCTCCTCCACAAGTATCAGAGTAAAGATGACATCCTCATCCTGACCGTGCGGCTGGCTGTCATTGTCGCTGTCATCCTCACTGTGCCGGTGTTATTTTTCACGGTGAGTAAAAGGCCTCAGTGCAACTTGAGAAAAGCTGAGGTCTCCTTGCAGAGCAAGCCTGCTGCAGGGAAGTCTCCTGCATCATTGAAACTGCATCAAGAAAGGATCCCAAGGCTCTTTGGAAAAAAAGTGGGATCAGTGAGTTAGGGTAACCTTCTAATGGAATGAATCTTCATTCTAATTTATCTGTCCCTCTTCTTTACAGAGAAATGTAGATAGACTGTTTGAATCCCATCATCCATGACAGGGGAATATAGAAGAACCAGAAGAGAACACTCAGTCATAGATAAAACAGAAATTATCCCCCTGCAAAAAAAAACTACCTATTGGTAAAGAAAAAGACTTCCCATCTTAAGTCAAAGCCCCCCTGCTTCCCAAACTGTTAAAGCTATCTATAAACTCACTAGGTGTGACAAAACATGTCCCAAATGCCTGTGCACCAATCTTTCAGTCACTGCTGAGAAATGTGAAAGGCAGCACGCTGTGGGCATTACGGAATTTTTTGTTTTCTTTTCCTGCAGGTTCGTTCTTCTTTATTTGAACTGGCTAAGAAAACAAAGTTTAATTTATGTCGTCATGTCTTGGTGACCTTCATACTCCTGGTTATTATCAACTTGTTGGTGATCTTCATACCCTCCATGAAGGATATTTTCGGAGTCGTAGGTATGGCTTTCTGACTTTCTGCTTATTCTATTTACAATAGCTGTTTAGAAACCTGAAGTTTCACAATAACAACCTCAAACTTTGTTTTTTCTTATTTTTCAGGAGTTACGTCTGCTAATATGCTTATTTTCATTCTTCCTTCGTCTCTTTATTTAAAAATCACAAGCCAAGATGGAGATAAAGGAACTCAACAAATTTGGGTATGTCTCATGCCAGCCACTCTCATTTTTCTGATTAGTTTTTCACTGAAATATATCAAATAAATAGTCCATCTCCACCAATTAACACTACTTTTAGTGATCACAAAAGTAGGCAGCAGTCCTAGTGTTTGCCCATTTGGGAAATTTAAAATCAGAATCATATCAGAATCTTCTCCATTCCCTCAAAATATTTTCAGGTTTTGCCCTTATTGTGCCTTAGCTCTTGCTCTGAGAGGGCAGGGCCAACTGAAAGATTAGACGTTTATCATCCTGTGTCTCTGTAGTGTAATGCCTTGTCTTTAGCAAGACCTGAAGTGGAAAGGGGCTTAAAGATTTTATGCAATCTGCTGTTTCAGTACAATTCCTAGTCCTGTAACTCCATGCTACAGCCCAGGGAACCTGCAATGCCTTAATTTAAATGGCTGAGTTAGTGTAAAGAGTCTTTTTATGATTTGACAGAAATGCTTTGGAGCAACAGACCTGGATTCAGAAACTACCTTTCTATATTGGGATTCTTGTTTCCAGGTCTGGTGAAGTTCAAGGGCATCTTGAAGGTGGTGCACTTGGAGACAGTGAGGGAAGCAGGGGTGAAGTGGCTGCTACATGAGTACCTTCTGGAGCACCATTATGTTTGGCTTCGGAGAAGGCTTCTCAGCCGCCCTCCCAGATAGTGTAAGCACTCCAATCCACATGTTACCTGAGTCAACAGACCCAGATGAGAGACGTAGGCATGGGGGATCATCGCTGTGCATTTAGGAGAAGCAGCGTTGATGCTGGTAGAGCAGCTACTTCCCCAACAGAATTATCCCTAAAGCCATAAATCCCCAGTCCTTCTAGATCTGACCATTGGGGACTTCATGAGGACAGAGAGGAAGGAGCAGTCACTCTGGCACAGCAGTAAAGTAAACTAAGATTAAGTCTGACGATGATGGAGACCTATTGCCCGTGAATTCTCTGGGCCTCCAACCCTGCTCCCGTTTTAAAACTGCTAGGAGGATCTACCAAATAGCATTAGACAAGGGATCCAGTCCATGTGGGGACCCAGTGGGAGTGACACCAGACCGGTGATGGTGAGCCTGTGTGCAACCCTCCCAATGCCACCCTTCAGCTTCTCCCCTTCCCTTACCTCTGTCTCCCCATCCAGACTCTAGTCCAGCTCCCCTGGCTCTCATGATGCTTCATCCTTCTCCCTGAATTTCAGCTCTCATTGGAAACTCTCAAGGCCGAGCAGTTTATAATCTCGAGTTCTCCAGATCCTAGAGTTAGTAACCTGCCCCCCGTGGCCTTCATCAACTCTTGAAATAACTTCGTTTTGGACACCCATTTCCTATGTTCACTCGATCAAATCTACTTTGCTTTTTGATATCCCTTAAACACTTTTTCAAACAGAAATGTTTGCCTGCCAGTGATAACCTAGGTTGGTTGGTAAAGAGTAATGAAATGACCTGTATGTTTTCTAAGCCATTCTTTTTTTCGGTTGTCATCTTAGTCTGAAAGAAGCTGTGAGGATACCGTCAGCTGTAGGACAGATTCACTCTGAGGTGACTGTGAAGTCAAAGAACAGAATGCAGAGGATGGTTCTGATAGCTGGTTTTTCTTAGTTTCCCATCCTTGGAGAATCAGATGCACACAGTTTTAGAAAGATTCTCATGGTTCAGCAATAGTTGTAACAAACTCCAAAAACAGAGGGACTCAAAAAGAGAGGGAAAGCATATCTGTTTTTTCCCAGGTATGTGTGGGAAATGTTTGCTTCCCTGAAAATAACCATTGCCTTTCTGTCACTCCAGGCTGCCCTTTTCTTGGGTCTGGGGGTGGTGTTTTCCCTGGTCAGCATTCCCTTGGTTATCTACGACTGGGCCTGCTCATCAAGTGGTGATGAAGGCCACTGAGACCAGATGGAAAAAGAAACAGTCAAGTTACCACTCATCAGCAAGCCCTCATCACATCCTTTGCAAGTTTACAGAAGCAAACAGAAATTTACAAGATACACGATGGAATAACACTTTGGTAACAAAACAGAGACCTGTTTCTATCATGGTTCATGTCCCTCCAAGATTGGGGATCAATTTTAAGGATTATGGATTTCTTTTGTTCCAAATTTCACGCAATCATATTTTCCAGTACTTTTCACAATCAGTTATTTTTCACTCTCCTAACTCTGTTTTTTGTGATTTCATCATCTCTTAGAACTTGGAAGACATGAGCATCCATCATGTTTATTTATTACACATCCAGATTCTGACATAATTTTCCTACTGATGTTCAGCTTATAATATCTGTACCTTTTTAGAAAAGAAAAGAATCTTTAATTGTATATATTTATTTTGCTTTACAGAAAAAAAATGGTTTCGTAAATAATTTGCCTATTTTGGTTAACATAGCACATAGGGATAATCATATGAGAGTCACAGGGTGCGCACCCTTGCTGGATCAGAGGATGCCCAATATTTGAGGCAGCTCTGATCACCTGGCAGCTGAGCTTCAGCAGCCCATGGCCTCGCTGGCACTGCATCCCACTCTGTGCAGAGATATTCTCTGGTGACTGTTCTCAGCTGGGAAGGGGATGGGAATGATTCTTCTTACCTTGGTAAACATACTAATCTACACATCTGGGTAATCTAGCAAATGAAGTTTTGTTTCCCCCTTGACAATTTCTGTCAGAGTTACTCTAATCTGCATCAACTTCTATTGGGGAAGACCCATGATACCTTTGTAACAAATTGAGAAGCAAGAGTCCTACAAAAAGATTGTCCCAAATGCCTAAGGAAATATTCCTCGGATGCAGATAGCCTTCAGCCCTACATCGGTATTGTTGAAGGGGGAAAAACATTTTCTTAAATTACAAACCCAGCAGCTTTTACTCATGTCCACCAGCTTTTTGCACAGAGAATCATGTGTATCTAACCAAGGATGATCTAGGATAAGTAATTCCTGTTTTATATTGGGTACCTTAGGGGGGTCTTTAAAAGACTTGTTTTATATCTATAAATTTAGGTTATTACAAATATAAGATTTTTGTACCTTAAATAAGCCTCATTCCTATTTCTTCTCCATTAACCATCCATCCAGTCTTGAAAAAAGAAAACGAGCCCTCAGAGATGGTCTTTGAGAAGAACACATGATGAAATCACTGTGTACCTTTCTTCCCCCAGATGGGGACTTTGGCGTCTGTGCTCTCTCTCTTCTCGCCCCTAGTCAAGGGTGGGCCGTTACTGCCCGCCTGACGTGAACCACACAGGAGCACAGAGTTGCCTCACACTCTTACCCCAGCCCCTCTCCTAAAGCAAGTGAAGGAAACTACAGAGAGGCTGAAAAAGAAGAGAGTTTGGGACAAGGTGGCTTGGAAAGGCATGGGACACAGTATAGAAACCCAGCACCGCATTCTGCCTGAGCTGGGCCATCACCTATGATTGGATTGTCCGTATCGCACCGTGAGAAGTGTGTGTACCCTGTGAGCTGGTCACTTGAAACAGGGCTTGTGTTTTATCTGCATCCTGGTTGAATTCCACAGACACGTAAGTTCACCAAGCACAGATTTCTTATCCAGAGATAAGTGGCCTCTAACCGCAGACTCTTGGCAGAGTTTCCAGGCACTTAGCTCTGGGCTCTGTTCCTCCTCCACTGAGACCCCCAGAGGCCTCCACACTTACCGGGAGTAACACGGAAATGTCCCCTTCCCTTTACAGACTAATGTCCCATAGAGAGCGCGGGCATCAGAGCACTCTCTCGTGATCCTCTTGGGGGAAAAGGAGAAGTTATTTCCTGCATTTCTTAGTGGCATCATCGTAGCTTTTACCATAATGCTCCAGAATTACATGCACATTAGGT
The DNA here is from genome assembly GCF_964165515.1 of Mesoplodon bidens. Classification (NCBI taxonomy): domain Eukaryota; kingdom Metazoa; phylum Chordata; class Mammalia; order Artiodactyla; family Ziphiidae; genus Mesoplodon; species Mesoplodon bidens. The sequence continues at coordinate 49,831,720 of NC_138167.1, forward strand.
CAGAGTTCAGGTGTTTAGATATGAGTACCCACCTATATATGAATTCCTAACCTAGTAAAATCCACAGCCATCTCTGTCCTTCCTCAGTAGTGTCTTCCATGTTAGATGAGCAGGAGAGAAACTCAACAAAACAAGTTGGCTGGCCCTTTGAGCTGTCCAGGGCACCAAATAATGAAATAGCCAGATAGTGGATGACCCTCCATTAAAAAAACTACAAAATTTAGCCTGCAAGCTATATTATGCTGCTTTCTATTTTCTTCATTAATTTATAACAATTCATTTTATGCCCACAGAGTCCATTTAGAAGATGATCATTAGCTCTTGGGATGTGTAGTGATATTTTTGGATCTCTGGGTTTTATGTGTCAGGACAAGGAATTTTTATTATTATTTAAAATATACTTATTTAGAGGAGGCACATTGTTGTGAATGTCTGTGATACTACAGGTTTTTTAAAATCTTTGTAATGTTTATCTAAGTTTATTGTTGACTGAATATAATCGACCCTACTGTAATTTGTCAAATATCACTGACTAATTACATCATTTGTGTGGGATTAGCTGTAAAGTGTACTGCCCTTATTCTCATTCAGAGCAGTGAACCGGTAGCCAAAAATACATGTACCACAGATGTTAGGTAGAATTTAAATAACACAGTCAAGTGCTGTAGAAGTTTTTCTGCTAAATGAGTAGACTAACGAATATTATACCTTAGCCTTTGGGAGCAGCACGTTTTCCTTTGGTAGATAGGATCTCAGCACTAGTGAACAGTGCCAGCTTCGTACTTTGGCTTATGAACTGTTCTCTAGTTATAATAACACAGCACACTGTAAATCCCTAGTTTCCTTCATGTTACTTCCTGGAAGTGGGGTTGCAAAGTATATACGGGAAAGAAGTCCAGTCTTGTTAAGCACGGGCAACCCCCAGTTTGTATGCAGACCATGTTGTAAAACTGTCAGTTGTTTGCAACCTGGAATGCATTTTCCTTTAGAATCCAGGTTATACATGATGGTTAGGCCCGCCAGACCAGCTAGAGAAAATGATCTAAGCCCATAGTTTAACTGAAATAGGATAATATAACAAGATTGCTGAAGAACCTACACACTAAATATAACATTGTTTCTAGCGGGTATTTGTTCAGAGTTGCCAAGAATCCCTCACTCGTTGTTAGTGGAATCTGGATTGCCCACTCCAGTCACACACCACCAATTAGAGGTGCCCAGAGTGGCCTGAAGCTATGTCGCCAGCAAAGGAGGGGTCCAGCAAAGGAGGGGGACCAAGTTCAGGGCCACCAGAGACCTCGTGGTAGGAGAAGGGTTACGGAGGATGAAGGGTCCTCCTGTGGGCCGTAAACCGCCAGGGACATTCTCCGCTGCTACCCTTTTCTCTGGAGTCTCAGGCCTGGCCTACCTGCTTCTATTTGTAGGACCTCTTGCTCCTGGAGTTCGTCTCCTTCCCTCCCGCTACCAAAAAGGATGCCACTGCATAGCTTCTCCCACATGCCAGTCGTGGAAGCCAGCACACAGCACTTTTAATGGGTTTAGTGCTAGTAAACCATGGTTTAACTGCCCAGTAATCAAATGGGGGTAAAAAAGCTCTCTACCCACTTCTCCTTTTTTACATTTGCAGACCCTGTTGAGAAGGGCATCCGTGGGTCATGGCCGTGGGGCTTGGGGTGGACAAAGGACTGTGGTAAGGTGTCACGGTATTTCAGAGGACACCTCAGACAGTTACCCCAGAATTGGCTTCTTTCTGGAGTTGGAGTCAAGCCTCCAAGCCAGTGGTTCTCAAAGTGGGGATCCCCGGACCAGAAGCATCACCATCACCTGGGAACTCATTGGAATGCACATTCTTAGGCCCCACCCCAGACCCAGTAAAATCAGAAACTCTCAGGGTGGAGGCCCAGCAAACTGTGTTTTAAAAAGCCCTGCCAGTGAGCCAGTTTGCCTCTCCTTTTCCTTTTCATTAGTCCTGCCCATAATTCTCTGAGGGTGGTTCCTAGGGCTCACGGACAAGAAGTGGGAAGCAGGACTTAGGGAGGGGAGGAAGGGGCCTCGTCGCAGCCTCCTTCCCACTGGAAATGCTGGTACAGGCGCATCATTGTAAGCGGGGCTCGCACGGGCTGACACACCATAAGATTACAGTTATGGCAGCTGTGAAGAAATAAAAGTGAGGTGTTTGGGGTTTGGGTTTTTTTTCTTTCTTTCTTTCTTTCTTTTTTGAAAGGAATTAAATGATATACCATTTGTAAATGCAACCTCAGAGGAAATACTGAATTCGTGTCAGGAGTAAGTTCTCCAGAATGTTTGGGTTCAGTGTATGGCGATCAATCCTGTCCTCCCTTTAAAGTGAATTCTCTGCTGCAAGTGCTGCACTGCATGAGGGGCTACAAACTGCTCAGAAAAAATTAGTGCTCAGCTCGGTTTCAGTGGATCAGAGTGCTGGACAGCACGTTTTGTTGAGGTGGAAGTGGGGCGGAGGTCAGTGAAATGATCAGATACATGATTTTATGCCTTAGTGCAAAAGCCATCAATCAGTTCCCCTCTGTTTATCAGTGTAGTGGCATGAGGCTTAGAAAGGGTGTAAACTTTAAGAATGTAATTCCTCCATTCCAGTTCACAGTAAACTTCTAGCCCCTTTCAAAATAAAGACGATTGAGACTGCATCATTTAACGATGTTAATGAATGTTTCCTTAGAGATGGCAGATCTGAGAATCTTTTAGCAGCAGAATACACTTCCTCTAAAATATACACGGTGAATTATTTATAGTTATCTAAGGCTTTCAGGTACAAATTGGGGATGGGGTGGCTGACAACTGAAAAATACCACTAAATCTTAAAGGGAAAGTTCTTGAAAAACTTGTTAAATTCACAAGGCTCAGATCTTTAGGATTTTCTTGGAGGAAGGACTGTGAAACTGGGCCCATGTGCATACAGGCTTGAATTTGTGCTTTTAAAAGGAAGAATCTATGCAGTTGAGGCTTATTGTAAGAAATACTTCATTTGTCTGTAAATATATTGTAAATAAACAGGAGGCTGTATATTTTTGCAGTTGTTGATCCACATTGAAATAGAAGTCGCTAGTATCTGCATATCAAGAATGTTTTCATAGATATTAGCAGTTTTGTTTGGGAATTAGAAAAACTTACATTCTCTCCCAGGTAACATAGTTCTCTCAATGTAAACTTGGAAACCACAAGTCTTACTTAATTGTTTAGAGAGAGAAATGTCTGAGAAATAGTTTCGTTGATTTCTTATACTGGTATAAAGATCAATTATTTCAAAGCTAGTCCTCTGAGATACAAATAAGGAACATTTTAGATCCAAATTATTGCCATATAGAAATAGATATACCCAAAGTAACGAGTTGTTTCTTCATAATGCTGTTTCACCGTTAACACTGATACCACTACACAGCATTTATGAAAACAGAAGTTGGGGAGGAGAACGGTTTTTTGGTTTTTTTTTTTTTCAAAATTGAATTGCTGCATTTCCCAAACTTTGGGATCTCTGAAAGGGGGGAAAGACCTGAATATTAAATGTGAGCACAAATATGAAGAAAAGAAAATAAAACCCATTATTTTATCAAGCTTTTGCAAGACTTGCATGTTTGCCTTTTCTTTTCAGTGTCAACGCCAACATAGGCTGTGTTAAGTCATATTTTCCCAAAACACTTGAATCTTGATCGTTGGTATGTAATCCGCTCACTAGAGTTCAGTGTATTTTAGACTTCATCTAAGTCCAGTGCGTGTAGCACACCACTGTTTTATTAATGTAAAAACCTTGTAAATGAATTTCAGATGGATGATTTAAGTGAGTCACAAGTCACAAAACTTTGCCATTCGTGGTTGATCAAACACATAGTTCCCCCCCCCCACAGGATGTGGTGTAAATAAAGACATGTAAGAAGTTCTGTTCTATAACTGCTCTGTTAAGATAGTTTTTAAACATTAAAAATGTGGAGTAAAAGTATTTATGAATTTTTGTCTTCATTCTTCTGGGGTGCAGTACTAAAAAGGGAGGTATTTAGGTACTTACACACTATTTGGGATTGTTGGAGACAGATTTGACACGTTTGTCAGCGTTCTGGGACACCGAGAGTTCATGGAAGATTCTATTCAGGTGCCCAAACTTTAAAAATTACTTCCGATAGAAATCTATCCGATCTGAAGCACATTACATCTTTTCCATCCTTCGCAATCAGAGTAGGCTGAACATAATATTTTCTTCTTAAACTCAGGTTCATCTTTATGAATATCAATTTCTGTGCCATCTTGTGGGAGGGACTCTAGTCTTCCTCTACCCACACTGCAACCACCCATAAAATAGGAAATCCTATCGACACTTCCATTTCTCCAGGAACTATTGAGGGGAAAGCTCTTGCAGCCTCATTTCCATATCCATCACTGGCTCCTCCCCATGATCTTAGGAAAGTTTTTATCAGACCATGATGGCAAGATGGCCATAGTCTGATATCCAAATTCCTCTGTGGACAGGGTTAATGCATGAACGACCTGGGCCTTCATCGTATGACTGGCTGTGAGGCTGCTCTCGACTCTCCCTGGGCTGCCCAGGAGACAGCCCATTCTGCAGGGCCACCTTGGCACCCGTGTGGATCTCATGGTGGAAATTTGGGGTCCAGGAGGCCAAGCTGTGGACTCCAATCTGACTTCATTAGCAATAAGGCTGATACTTTTATCCTTATGTGCCTCCTGTTTCCATTTCTTAATTAATCAAAACCCCAGGGACAAAGGGTGTGAGTCATCATCACTTTCCAACCCAAGCAGTTGTAAAAGTGCATACATGCAAAAGACTTGAGAATATGAGCAGGTTTTGTTATAAATCAGAAGGTCTGGTCCTGCTGTGGTTTTGATGGTTCTGACTTCTTCCACTACAGTTCCATGCATGTCTGCTAATACTGTTCTCTTCTGCCCTATTCTACACAATTGTCTGGGTATGCATTATTCTACCCTTCCAAAATGGAATAAACTATGGACTTACTGATTATTTTGCAACTCAGAAAACCTGCTCACTTACCTTCTAGATTTATAATTCGGTTCTGTTTCGTTAGCCCAGTCTGGAAGGGGTTGATGAGGCCCAAATAACGGAGCCAATTTTTGGTATGCCAATGTTTTATCTTTCATTAGTTTACATTTTAGACTACTCCAAATTGGCAGGACACTCTGTTCTTTGGTAGGGTTACTGCAACATCATCATAACCTGCCAAATTATCAAAATGTATTATAAAGCAATAACACTTAAAACAGATTTATACTGAAATAAATAGATCATAATACAGAACACAAATAACATGAGAAAAATGGCCTTTCAAATTAATGGGGAAAATATGGGTTACTCAATAAATGGTGAAAAAATGACTAGCTTTTTGAAGATAATAAGGCTATATCCTTGTATTGCCCCTTATATCTAAAAAAAGCTCATATATATTAAAGACTTTAAAACACACAGGTAAATAGTTCTATTTTTTTACAAAGGTAGAAATATGACTCATACAAAGTGTGTCAAAATATTTATCTAGTTCATTATTTTTTGTTTTGTTTTAAATTTATTTTATTTGTTTATTTTTTGGCTGCATTGGGTCTTAGTTGCTGCATGCGGGCTTTCTCTAGTTGCGGTGAGCCGGGGCTACTCTTCATTGTGGTGCATGGGCTTCTCATTGCGGTGGCTTCTCTTGTCGCGGAGCACAGGCTCTAGGCTCACGGGCTTCAGTAGTTGTGGCTCGTGGGCTGTAGAATGCAGGCTCAGTAGTTGTGGAGCACAGGCTTAGTTGCTTCGTGGCATGTGGGATCTTCCCGGACCAGGGCTCAAACCCGTGTCCCCTACATTGGCAGGTAGGTTCTTAACCACTGTGCCACGAGGGAAGCCCTAGTTCGTTATTAATAAAGGAACAATTAAGATGTTTTAAAATGGTTCAAAGGAGAATTCAAAGAACAGACACATATATGAGCAATCAGGGATGCTGAAATGAATTTGCTAATAGATGAAAAGCTGGCCTTCTCCACAGAGGGAAATCAGTTACATCTCCATCAGACAGAACTCATTTGCTTCTCTGGGCAATAGTCATTTCTGTCTCTATCAGTTTTCTACAATTTAACAGGTTATAAAATAGCTCAAAGGCAAAAAAAAAAAAAAAAGAAAGCAATATTCATTTAGAATCAGATAACTCAGAAGGGACATCTAGTATTACATAGGTAGTAAACCCAATCATTTTTTTGCTCCTTTCAAATTCTCAAATGCTTTCCAATTTTCCTAATAACTTTCTTCTTTTCAACCATAAAAATCTCAAAAGATTATTCTTGGTTATTAAAAAAGAAAGGCTGGCCTCATTAGGTTTGGCCTGATAATTTGCATAGGTGCAGCAGGTGTTAATTAACCACATAGGCTTTCTTGGGTTTGCTTTGCAAATCCGGAGGCATGCAGTACTGAACAGCTATTGGAGCACAGAATTGCACTTTTAAAAGTCTCTATTATTTGCCAGCTCAAGGCTAGGAAAGCAAGCCCAAGAAACCCCACCGTATTTCACCTGTGCTGTCTAGAAATTTGGATGAATTCCTCTCCATTTGAGTTCCCCTCAAATTTCCTAAGGATCCTGCCCTTCCAGGAAGTGCCCTTTCTTACCATCTATAAGGATGGTACTAGGCCAGCTTTCCTGGGATGGTTTTGTAGGCATTGGCTTTATAAGTAAAATCAACCTTTGGTCCTTAGAGGTGTTTGATTAAATGAGCATCATTCACAAACATGATATTACAAGGAATTGATACACAATTTTTCCAACTATATACTGGTAGAAAGGAAATTATGCAAATAACTCTATTGCTGTGAAAAGGTAAAGGAACTCAGAGCTTTTTAATTTGGAGGCAGAGGCTTTACAAAAGCAGAGTCCACTGAGTTGTAGATTAAAGACGGCTTAAGAAGAAAGAGAAATGGCCTCCTTATATATCCAGAAAATAAGAGTATTAAAACAACCTCAACACAACCACAGTAAGATTTCCATTCCTTGTAATTATGCTCTGCTGGATCTTGGGTTAATGCTCTGCTTTCATAAAGTTGTCTGTTTCTGGACTAAAAGCAGTCGTGTAAATCCACACTCACTCCACAGGTACAGCTTGAAAGTTGTCTAAGTAATGTCACCTCAGAAGCTCGTACCCAGGAGTCTATTCTTTGAAGTGTTAATAGTTTAATGCACTTGGCACACTCCTTTTCCACGAGTTGCTGGGCCTGTGTGTCTTTGCTAAAGAACCAGATTTGGGCCTGTAGCTTATAACAGGGCCTCAGGCAAGTTTCAAGGAGAAATAGAAGAGGCTATTTGATAATGAGATGGAAAGGCTGTGGTTCATTTACTAGGTAACTAATGGTTTCCACTCTATCATAGGTATCATTCCAGGTAACCTTGAAGAGCTGTGTAGTATTCCACTGAAAGGACACCCAGTAATCATTTTTACCTATTTCAAAGCCTTTCACTGTTTTCCTATCACTGTCTGTATATCTGTATCTCATATATATAAGATCTTAGAGAGGGGAAGGCCTTTCTTCGTACAAAAATACAGAAGTCACAAAAGAAGTAATGGATCTATAAAATTGTGCAACTCTCTATGACTTACAAAAGTGCCAAAGGGCAAAAAACCCCAAAATCCAAATGATAGACAAAACTAACATTTGCTACACATGGGTTGCAACTGGTATGACCTGACTCTCAAATTTGAGGTCGAAACTATTCAAAGTATTCCCTTGGTCACATTACCAGGATGCCCCATGTCTCTTTCTTGATACTCCCTCCCCTCCAAATTGTCCAAGAACCCTCGAGGCATTTGGCTCCAGAAGTGCTTACTTCCAAACTCCAGGCAAAAGAGAAACTGACTGGTGAATTTAATCAGTTCATAGCAGGCTTCCTTCCCACTGCAGTGCAGCTTCTGTTGCTACCACACGGTGTCACTGTTGAACACTGGCTCTGCACAGTTTGTTAATCTGTGTCTACTGTTAACAGTGGTGCCCTCACAGGTCCACAACTCCACCAGGGCTGAAGCCATGGAGGAAGGGTAACTAATCCACAGTGCTATGGTGACTGCCACCTTGGGAACCCACGCAAGGTAGAGCTGTTTACCACAAGCTTGTTCCCAACTCACGCCCCCCAGGCTGTCTGGCTTAGGCAGGGCTCCAATTATAGCTGCACACTGTATCAGAGCCAACGCTCTCCCTTTCCCCCACCCATGGGCACTGAAACCTGATATTGATGCCAGGTCTCCACTCCGGATGTCCCTCATGGTGAGTTTCCCTTTGGGGAATCTATGGGAGAGGTTCTAAAAGTAGTAAAATTCAAAACAGAAGGTACTGGGTAGGAGAATTAATACTATCTTTGTGGTGCCTCTGCAAATTTGCCTGACTCTTTCCAACAGTCATTGTTTCAATACCCCAAGCGATGTTCGGCTTTGGACAGTCACATTAAACCACAAAAATGTTTCTGGTACAGTCTTCCCTTGAGGTAATGCCTGTCTGTTTGACTCCTATTTAGAACTTTAGAGAGGCCATTCCACTGACTTTTTCTTGTTCGAAAGTTACTAAACTGTATTCACAAAGAAGCATCTTAAAGTTCTGCCTACCCAGTCCTTGGCTACATAGCATAGAGCTCGTCTCCTTAACTAGTCAAAAGCTTTTAAAAATCACTAAGAAAAATATTTAAATCCCAACAGAAAAATGGGCTACAAAAATGTAAAAAGGAGCTACCAGAAAGAGAAATAAAATAAACACTTGAAATGATGTTCAATCTAATAATCTAACTCATAAGTAAATAAATCTAATGTAGAACATTTATATACCTTTTAAAATTTTACTTTCATATCAGAAATGATTAAAACTGTTGTTATTATAGTTCTGGTAAGGATGTAAGAAACAGCCAGTTTCATATGCAGCTGGTGAGAGTATAAACTTTGCAATTTTTTTGGCAATATCTATTAATATTGTAAATGATCTTCACTTTTGCCCATCAATTCCATGCCTGTGGATTTTTCTAACCCACAAGAAGTAACAGAAATAAATGAACAACATACTGCCAGATTCTCATCATGTCTCTTCATCTCAATTCATATCCCTGTCTCTCTTTTTTTTACTGTTTCTTCTGTCCTTTGGGCTGTTTCTTCATCTCTTCTCTTTTCTTAATGAACTCTTGAACAGTCCTTATGTTAACACCAACCCCCCAAGTAAACCCAGTCCCAATCCCTATTTTCCATATTCAGGCTCCCAGTTAGCCTAGCTCCAATCACAGATAGAAATTAGAGACATTTCTCGATCTTATGCAGCAGAACGTTTTAATTGGTAGATTCTTGTTCAACAACAGCTTGGTTCTTCATAGCTAGTTCCAAAATGGTGATGGGTAGGTTTTATATATTTTATGAATTTAGGACAGCTTTAAAAAAAAATATGCCAGAGTATTTCTTCAGGCCAATTCCATCATAATCTCTAGTGGCACAGCCAGAGATATTTTAAAAATTATCCAAAACTTAGAAATAAGACAGAGAGAAGACACAATATTGAACTGGGACATTATTTATCAGTGCCACCCATGGATTATTTAATCATCTAGAGGAAGCACTTCTGTTTGATATGCTGTGTACTACGGACTAAAGTCCCAGATTTTGTGATAAATCTGTAAGTTGTAATATTACAACATACATAATTACATATTGTAATAGTTAAATGTAATGCGTAATTATATATTTATATATGTAATTTGTAATATGTATTGATAATTGCATAATTACATATGAAATATGTAATATTTATATACAATATGTAAATATTACAAATTATAATTTTTAAATATCACACATTTAATGTTAAATTATAGATTTTTGTCTGTTAGAGATGCAAATGATCTCTTCCCAGTAGAAATATAACCTCAAAAGCTGTGTATTTAATTTAGCAAACTTATTCTATCATTCCTTTTTAAATGCTGATAAACAACCAATTCCTCAAAATGCCCTTTAAACTGGTTTTACTAACTTAGTTCAGATTGGCTGTGTATTACTTTCAGCTTATTATTTTTATTAAGAAAACTCTAGGATGTGAAATTCCTATCCCTTTTTTGATATTTTATGTTGCCATATTCACTGTTCCCCTAAGCATAGATTATTTTTTATCTTTGATTCTCAGCCTCTTATTCATAATATGAAGACTCTGGACACAAATTAATTTTTGATACTTTTTTTTTTTTTTTGCGGTATGCAGGACTCTCACAGTTGTGGTCTCTCCCATTGCGGAGCACAGGCTCCGGACGCACAGGCTCAGCGGCCATGGCTCACGGGCCCAACCGCTCTGCGGTATGTGGGATCTTCCCAGACTGGGGCACGAACCCGTGTCCCCTGCATCGGCAGGCGGACTCTCAACCACTGCGCTACCAGGGAAGCCCCTGATACTTTTTTTGTAGGCAAAATTTTTGATGCTTTTTTTTTTTTTGGCAGACAAATATTGCAAGTCCAATTTTTAAACATATTATGCAGGCCAAACAAAACACATCTGAGAGCAGGATGGATCCCTGACCACTAGCTGGTGCCTTTTTCCTTAGGCAGTTGGAAACACACTAGGTCTGTATGACAAAAATAAACTCAAAATGGATTAAAGACCTAAATGTAAAGCCAGACACCATAAAACTCTTAGAGGAAAACATAGGCAGAACATTCTTTGATATAAATCGCAGCAATATCTTTTTTTGACCCACCTCCCAGAGTAATGAGAATAAAACCAAAAATAAACAAATGGGACCTAATTAAAATTAAAAGCTTTTGCGCAGCAAAGGAAACCATAAACAAGATGAAAAGACAACCCTCAGAATGGGAGAAAATATTTGCCAATGAAGCAACTGACAAAGGATTAATCTCCAAAACATACAAACAGCTCATGCAGCTCAATATCAAAAAAACAAATAACCCAATCAAAAAATGAGCAGAAGACCTAAATAGACATTTCTCCAAAGACATACAGATGGCCAACAAACACATGGAAAGATGCTCAACATTACTAATTATTAGAGAAAGGCAAATCAAAACTACAATGAGGTATCACCTCACTCTGTTCAGAATGGCCATCATCAAAAAATCTACAAACAATAAATGCTGGAGAGGGTGTGGAGAAAAGGGAATCCTCATGCATTGCTGGTGAGAATGTAAATTAATATAGCCACTATGGAGAACAGTGTGGAGATTCCTTAAAAAACTAAAAATAGAACTACCATACAACCCAGCAATCCCACTACTGGTCATATACCCTGAGAAAACCATAATTCAAAAAGATACATGCACCCCAATGTTCATTTACAATAGCCAGGTCATGGAAGCAACCTAAATGTCCATCAACAGAGGAATGGATAAAGAAGATATAGTACATATATACAATGGAATATTACTCAGCCATAGAAAGGAACAAAATTAGGTCATTTGTAGAGACATGGATGGACCTAGAGACTGTCATACAAAGTGAAGTAAGTCAAAAAGAAAAACAAATGTCGTATATTAACGCATATATGTGGAATCTGAAAAAACTGGTATAGACGATCTTATTTATAAAGCAGAAATAGAGACACAGACGTAGAGAACAAATGAGTGGATACCAAGGGGGAAGGGGGGGGATGGGATGAATTGGGAGATTGGGATTGACATATATACATTATTGATACTACATATAAAATAGATAACAAATGAGAACCTACTGTATAGCACAGGGAACTCTACTCAGTGCTCTGTGGTGACCTAAATGAGAAGGAAATCCAAAAATAGGGAATACATGTATACATATAGCTGATTCACTCTGCTGCACAGTATAAATTAGCACAATACTGTAAAGCAACTATACTCCAATTAAAAACAAAAAAACCTAAGTCTGTACGACTAGCTCAGGGCTTGGAAATTGGGCATCAGAGGAAGTAGTATGTACTGTCCCTACCTGTTGAAAAGATGACTCTTCTAAGTTGTTTAGAAGCAGTCTTTTCCACCTGGGGAAGCAGCTTACCTGCTTACCTGGGGAAGCACTTTTCAAACATGGAAGTTTATATTTGTAGTAAAGGTGTATTTTCCTGTTGAAAAGCATGATGGTTTGGAAGAGCATGAAGGAAAGTGTGAAATCTACTTTTCATTAGTAGTTTTCCAAGACCCCTTTGGCAAACAGTGTCCTTACTCCTGGATCTTTTCTCTTTGAGATTTTCGGTGGAGCCCACTCTGTGATCCATATGCCTGAGTATTTAGCATTGCTCCACTTCATACAGCACGTGACCAGTGACTGACAGGGGTGACGTATAACAGCTTGGTAACCTTGCGGGATGAGATGCGTGGCGTGGAGGTGTGCCTACTGTCTGCAGAGCTCCGCTCCCATGGGGGATGGAACAGTTTTCCTTCAGACATTCGTGATCTGATCCTGCACAATTCTTTGCCTGGCTCCTTCCCTTCCCAGGCCCACTCCCTGACCCCCTGAGGGTTCTTCATAGGAACACTTCTTAATAAAGCACTTTTGCACAAATTCTGTCTCAGAATTTGCTTCTGGGGAACCCGACCTTCAACACTAAGTTTGCCTCAGGCCACACTGTGTAAAATAAGTGATCTGAGCTTCTAGAGCTTCCTGACAAATCACAGTCCTGGGGGTCTTGTTTTGTTTTTTGTTCTTTGTGTGGGAAGGGCGTCAGGCCCTAGCTAAATCCTGGGGACATTTTCCCCTCACTCAAAATCAAAAAACAATACTCCTGGAATAAAATGTCCTTATCGATTTTCCAAGGTTTCTTTTCTTTGAATAGGGTAGCCACAAAACAAACCACACGGAACAGCACATTTTGTCAGCAGGGTCCAAGAAAATGAGGACAGGATTTCCAAGCACTCTTAACAATTCCACTCAGTCTCCCCCTCAGACTTCTCTGGAAACTCTCCAGGCCACATCCTCTTTTCAAATAATGCTCTCAGGGGACACACTGCAGTGTTTGCATGTGTTACGCGGAGTGAATGGCAAATACTGTACTACCTTCAAATTGAAATGGCCAACTAAATATTCTTCAAGTCATAGGTTCATAAATCCTATCATGTCACTGTTCAGAATCCTCCAATGGCTTCCCATATTACTCTCAGAAAAAGCTAAAGTCCTTCTCTACATGATCTTCTCAAGATCTTTTGGTCCCTCCACCTTCACCCCAATCTGGCCTTCTTGTTCCTTAAACATATCAAGCATGCTCTGACCTCAGGGCCTTTGCACTTGCTATTCCTTCTGTTATTGCACTCGTCCCATAGTTATCCACATGGCAGTTATTCTCTTTGCCTTCAGGTCTCTTCTGAAGTGTCACCTTATCCCTAAGACATTCTCTGACCGTTCTATTTAAAAAAATAGCAACTCACCTAACACTCATAGCTCACTACCTATATCCCTTATCTTACTTTGATTTTGTTGGTAGAACTCTTGTCTTCATCTGAAATGCTTTACTTTGCTTGTTTATTTGTTTATGATCTGTCTATCCCTATCTGGAATGTAATTCCATGAGGTGAGGGTCTATGTCTATTTTGTTCACTGCTGTATCCCCAGCAATTGGAACAGGGTAGGTGTTCAATAAATATTTGTTGAATGAGTGAATGAATAAATTAATGTGTTTACATTAAGTCATTTTCTTCCTTAAAGTGTAATAATCTGATGCAGAATTCAGTATCACGTTCCCAGATTTGTTTTTCTCCCCCTCTACAAATTGTTTTAACTTAATTTAAAATATTTTTCTTTATAGGTATTTTAAAAATTATAAGCCCCTCCTCGCAAGTCAAACATGATAGAGATGTATGAAGAAGTGATTAATAATCTTCTCTTATAATCCCACTCCCTGAGGCAGCCACAATTAAAACCTTTTTTCTTTATGCTCATACAGATCCGTATAGGTGTAGGGCTGACTTGTCTTTAGACTACTGGACTAATACTAAACATCAGAAATATAACTTTCAGTATGGTGGTTATACCATGGTGGCAGGAATTTTAAAATCAGATTGTCTGGATTCAAATGTATTGGCTTTGCAAACTCAGACATGTTACTTAATATCTTGATGCTTGGCTTTGCCCTTATAAAATCGAAGTAATAAGAGAACCACTCCATAGACTTGCTGGGGGATTAAATGACTTAATTAAAACACAACCAAAACTTAGAATAGTATACATTGTACTGTAAGCACAATGTATATTACCTATTTTTTTTCCCCACTTAACAGTAGGTCTTGGATATCCCTCCAACAAAGTACTTCTAGATTTAACTCATTCTATGAATAATTGTGTAGCATTTCCTGGTATGGATAAGCCAGGGAAATAATTGTGTTCAGGCTTTCCCCTATTGATAGACATACAGATGTTTACAGTTTTTACCAGTACATACAGTGCTACAATAAATGTGTAAGACTTCAGGTCTTTGAAAATTGGTGTATTATTTCTCTAGGATAAAAATCTCAAAAGTGAGATTGCTGGGCCAAAAGGTCTATGGTTAGTTAATTTTAATAGAAATTACCAAATTACTTTCTAAATTATTGGTAATAATCCATGCACCCACAAATAATATATATCTGCCCCTTTTCTGCATCTTTACCGGAACTGGATACTGGGACTCTTTTAAAGTTTTTCCAAATGGTAATCAAGAAATGGGATCTTGTTTTTATTTTAAACTTCTAAACTATTAATAAAATTGATCATTTTTTCATATATTTATTAGCAGTTTTCATTTCCTTTCCTATAAAATACCTGTTCATATTCTTTATTCCTTGTTAAATAGGATTTTTAAAAAATCAGTTTGTGTAAAAAGGACAAAAGAACATTTTATTACATGTGTTATAAAATATTTACTTTTTCCCAGTCTCTCATGTTTGTTTGGGGACTTTGGGATATACTGAATCCTTTTATTTTCTGCTTTCATATAGTCAAATATAGTTCTTTTTACTGTATGGTTTTAGGTTTTTCTGTATTTCTAGTCTTTATAAAGAAATTCTCTCTTAGTACCAAGAAATAAAAATATCTTCTTAAATTTCATTGAATGTGTTTATTATTTTATTTATAATATTTAAGGTCTTCAATCCATGTGAAGTATATTTGTGTGTATATGGGAGGTAGGGGTACAACTTTTCTTAAACATGAATGGATAATTAAGTCAGCACCATTTATTATACAAACCATTCTTTGTCCATTTATTTATTAAATTCTCAAGTATATCTTGATCTGTTTCTGGGCTTTCTATTCTTCCTGTCAGTTTTTCTAGTCCTGTGCTAAAACCATCTGAATTACAGTTGTCTTATTTTTTCTTGTTATTTTTTGTCTTCAAAAGGTTTTCAATTTACTTACTGCATTTTCTTTTTTCAACTTTATTGAGGTATAATTGACAAATTAAATCGTAAGATAGTTAAAGTGTAATATCGTGATGAGTTGACATATATATACATTGTGAAAGGATTCCTCCCATCTAGTTAATGAACACCTCATAACCTCACATATTTATCCTTTTGTGTATGTGAGGGAGAACAGTTAAATTCTACTCTCTTAGCAAATTTCAGTTACACAGCATAGTGCTAACGACTACAGTCACAGTCATTTCATGCTTTCATAATTGGTAAGGCAAGCCCTTCTCAATCCTTCTTTTAAAAATTTTAGTTACTTTCAAAAAAAATTTTACTTACTTTCAGATATTTAATCTTGTATCTTGATTCTAAAATAAATTTTCCCAGGTTTTTCCTCCTGGAAGTCAGGTTGGAATGGCAGTACATTAATCTTATTTATTTGGGAATAATAGACTTTAAAATATTGAGTCTTTCTCCCATCCAAAACAAAAATATCTCTCAATGTATATAGATTTTATTTTACATCTTTCAGAAAGATTTTACAGTCACTTCATAAAGGTTTTATACTTCCTTTTCAAATTTATTCCTAAGAATTTTATAGTTTTTGTCACTATTATAAACTGAGTATTTTTCTTAGTCCCCACTCTTAACTGATTCTTAGAAGACTACAGATTCCTTATTTCATTATATCAGGCAGAAGAAGCACCTCATTCCCAGCATTGTCAAAGGATCAAAGTATCACTGACATTCTTTTTTCTTTTAAAATTTAGCTCTAAAAGAGCTAATAATTCTAGCTCTAAAAGAATTGCAGTATGTTTTGAAAGCTATTTCTGCTTTATATCATGTGCTTTATATTTAACTCATGATTTTCCTTTGCCAGAAAAGTTAACAAAGGGCTTAGTCTTTAGCTATGAATCAAAAAGAAAATATTTATGAAGGCAACTCTAGATATGCAAATTTGGAGTTGGACATAGGAAGACTTTTGAAAAGGCTGCTTATGTGACTAGTATCTGTCACTGTTACTGTATCCAGCTATAGATCTTCCCTTCAGTAGTGTTGATACTTTCATATCTCTGTCCTCTGACTCAGGCATAATGACAGGTAGGGAGGTAGAGAGAATTCTGCTTGAGGATAGGCTCTTGGGGGAATCCACCCAGCTGCCAAGGCTGACTCTGAAGATGTGGAGAGGGGAGGGAGGGTCACACCAGCTTCAGTCATGATCAGCCATCTGTCAAAGCTACAGGGTCCAAGGGGAAAGTGGCCAGGGACCTTCTAGTGATGAAACTCTGCAACAGGTAATTAGAAGTGATTCCCAGGTGAGGACAGCCATAGACATCAGCCAGGAAACTTCTCCAGAGACAGTAGTGCCTCAGTCAACTGTACTGGACTCTAGGGCAAGTCTCTAGTTCTAGAGGGGACCAGAGTAGTAAACAGGGTACTGACTGGAACTTAGGAACCAGGATGAGGCATAAACCAGTGCCATCAATTGAGGCTCAAGTGGGCGGAGCAACAGGAGGCCCAGCTTAGTGATAACACCAAGTGGTTGTCTGGGAAGAGCTCCTGAGCCCAGGGGATCTGGCCTCTTAGTCACTTGACCTCCCCACCTTCAATGATTTTGTTTTTCACCCCACCCCAGCCACTCACTCACACCATAATAGCTAGACCTTGTCATTATCCATGACTGCAACTCCTCCATAATCTCAATTCCATGCATCCCACTATTTGACCACCGCCTCCTACCTTTACATCCTATCATCACTCCTTCCGTTACCTGAGTGGCAGGTATCTTTCACCCCCACCAGATGGCGATTGCTTTGTATTCTCACTGTCCCTCATGCCCTTCATGTCCTCTCTTCCTTCTTTACCCGTTTGAGTCCCACAGGCAACAATCATAATGACTCTCTTGCGTACTGGTTTCACTTACTTGCTCTTTCTCACTTCAGTGTACTCATCTAGCAAGAGCACAACTCTGGTCTGGCCGCATATCCTTCTCTGATCTGCTCTCCATCCTTCCTCCCTCTGCTCTGTGCACGAGGAGCTGCCCTTTATAGATGCTTCAGCATGGCTTCCTTACCCTTTAGCTACCAGTTAGCAATGAGAGGCAATGAGAGGCACTGGCAAGACAGTGGAGGGCAGGAGAAAGAAAGGTAGGGGTATTAATTCCCTGCTCCCTTCCTGTCAGTCTGCAGCTCAGCATTGGCTGGGTTTCTCTAAGGCCACAGTTCCAGATCGACAAGCTCTTTTCCTGCAGCTGTACCACTCACGGGGTTCTGATGACCACGCCTCCTCTTGCCCTTTCAGCCTTGGGGAAGCAATGGCTCCCTGCCGCTGCCTTATCATCCTTGTTGGTTCTCTTAACGTTGCCCACACCTTTGAAGACTGTCCCTCCATTAAACTGTCTTCAATCAACTCCTCTTGAGAGTCACTTCACTTTTCTCCCTAGGTTAAATCCAACTGAAAACTTACTCTGTGCCTGCACCTGTATATGTAGCTCAATACGACTGGAGAAAAACCACAAACTCTTGACAAGTTACACTTTAAATTTATGACCAGGAACCACAACTGGGCCCCTACTAGCTACAGATGAGCATACCATTTATAACAAGTTCACTCATTCTCTCACTCTCAAACAACTTTTTCACACATTTTCTCTTCTGAAACCCCAAAACCTCATCCTCCTCTCTACTCTCAAGAGATGATTTTATTCCTGCTTCACTGAGAAAATTGAAGCATCAGAAGAGAACTTCCCTAAACTTCATCACACCATCTCATGTACCCACCAATAAGCATCATCTCCCATATGCTCAGCTTCCCTGCCTGTTACCACAGGTGAACTATCTGAACTCTCTACAAATCCAGTCTCTGTACTTGTGGACGGGACCTAGACTCTCTCATCTAATCAAGGACATTGCTCTAACAGTTTTCCTTTGTCTCTCCCATACTATTGATCCTCTTTCTCTTTGTTGAGTCATTCTCATTAGTCATACAGGCATGTTTATATTTCTACCTTTTAAAAATCAGCCATAAAAACACCTCTCTTATGGAGGTTCCTTAAAAAAACTAAAAATAGAACTACCATATGACCCAGCAGTCCCACCCCTGGGCATATACCCAGAGGAAAACACCATTTGAAAAGATACATGTGGGGCTTCCCTGGTGGTGCAATGGTTAAGAATCTGCCTGCCAATGCAGGGGACACAGGTTCGAGCCCTGGCCCAGGAAGATCCCACATGCCGCCGAGCAACTAAGACCGTGTGCCACAATTACTGAGCCTCTGCTCTAGAGCTCGTGTGCCACAACTACTGAGCCTGTGTGCCTAGAACCCGTGCTCCACAACAAGAGAAGCCATTGCAATGAGAAGCCCACACCCGCAATGAAGAGTAGCCCCTGCTCGCTGCAACCAGAGAAAGCCCCGTGCACAGCAACAAAGACCCAAAGCAGCCAAAAATTAAAAAAAATTAAATTAAATTAAAAATTAAAAAAAAAGAAAAGATACATGCACCCCATTGTTCATTGCAGCAATATTTACAGTAGCCAGGACATGGAAGCAACCTAAATGTCCATTAACAGAGGAATGGATAAAGAAGATGCGGTACATATATACAATGGAGTACTACTCGGCCATAAAAAGGAATGAAATAATGCCATTTGCAGCAATATGGATGGACATAAAGATTGTCATACTGAGTGAAGTAAGTCAGACACAGAAAGACAAATATCATATGATGTTGCTTTTATATGGAATCTTAAAAAAAGATACAGATTACAAAACAGAAGTAGAGTCATGTATGTAGAAAACAAACTTATGGTCACCAGGGGGTAAGGGGTGGGAGGGATAAATTGGGAGATTGGGACTGACTTATACACACTGCTATATATAAAATAGATAACTAATAAGAACCTGCTGTATGGCACAGGGAACTCTACTCGATACTCTGTAATGGCCTATATGGGAAAAGAATCTTAAAAAAATAAGAGTGGATATATGTATATGTATACTGATTCACTTTGCTGTACATCTGAAGCTAACACAACATTGTAAATCAACTATATTCCAATAAAAATTTAAACAAAACAAAACATCTCTCTTAACTCCTCATTAACAACTGCCTCTTTTCCTTCCCATTTGTATCAAGATTCTTAGAAACAATTGTCTATATTTACTGTCCCCAATTACTTTCCTTTTATTCCACTTGAACCTGCTTCAGTCAGGCTTTACCTCCATTACTCCACCAAAATTGCTTTTGTCAGGGTCACCAATATTAATCCCAATGGTCAAACCTCAGACCTTAACCTGTCAGCAGCCTGACTTGTCTCCTTCTCCCTAACACTCTCCAGCGTAACACATTCTCTTAGTTTTCATACTACCTCTCTCATTGTTTCTTCTCAGTTTCTTTTGCTGTTTGCTTCTCTTAACTTATTCTCTTAATTTTGGAGTACCCCAGCGATCAGAGTTTGAACCTCTTCTTCATTTACATCTCGATAACCTCAAGCAGTCCCATGTCTTTAAATAAAATCTATATGTTGATGATTCCCATATTTTATATCTCTCTTGAATTCCAAGCTCATATACTCAAGTGCCTACCCAACATCTCTACTTGGATGTCTGGCATTTACAAAACAAACTGCTTGATTTCCCCTTATTCCCTAAACTTGTTCCATCCACAGCCTGCCCTCCCTCCCTCAGTTGATATCAACTCCCATCTCCTAGTATATCAGACAAAAATGTTGAAGTTATTCCTGACTTTCCCCATTATTACCTCTTATTTTGTCCCTTTCTATTATACTGCTTGTTCAATCTGTTCCAGCTACACTGGCTTCCTGACTGCTCTTTGAGCATGCAAGTCACATCTCTGTCATAGGGCCTTTGCTCTTTGTAGCTCTTCCCACAAATATCCTCTGGCTAACTCACTCCCATCCTTTCAATCTTTGCACAATTCTCACTTTCTTAATAAGGCTTACCCTGACCACTCTGTGTAATACTGCAACTTACACACACACACACACACACACACACACACACATCCCTTGCTCTAGTTTTTCATTTTCTCATAGCAATTACTGCCTTAATAATGTTTATTGTTTGTCTCCCCTGCTGGAATATAAGCTTTGCAAGGCCAGGGATCTTTCTAGTGTGTTCACTGATGTATCCCAAGTGCTTACAACAATACCTGGTACATAGTAGGTGCTCAAATATCGAGTAGCACTCAAATGTTATTGAATGAATGAAGGTGATTTAAATATTAAATTCTGCTGGTTTGAGGTAGGAATCTAAATCTGTTTGCACCCTGCTAATCTCAAAAAAACGGGGTCATGAACTGGGCCAGGTCAGAGATTATAGATGGAGTCTACCTCGAAGCACCTGGATAGGGGAGTCTTGTCAAAGCAGAGAGGTAGGTGTAGAGAAAGGGAAAAAAAGCCAGCAGCTTCTCTCAACCTTGGAGCAGTGTAAGGCTCAACTGAAGGTCCTTTGTCAGTGCTGGTTGGAGTTTGGAGTGTTCTACGCAATCTGGATGTGAAGAAAGTAAGAAAGGTCAAAGGTTTATTCATGGACATGACTAAAAAAGGCTTTTAATGATGAAATTAAAAGCCTGAAATTAAATTTGAAAAACAAAATCATTGAAATGATGAAATAAGCATCTCAGAATATATTTGTAGAAGATATTAATAAGTCTAGAAACTATAGATGTGTGTGTGTATGTAGAGTGTTGTTGTTGCTCCCTACCTTTTCCTGAATGTAGTTTTTATAACCCAGAAGGAATGAAAAAATATGCAAGCCCCAGACCAAAAATGGGTTCCAAAGTTTCTCTGTTCAGGCTTGTCTGCCCAACCACTATGAAGTTTCAATACCTGAAGAAATGCTGTATTAGCATCTGCCAACATTAATCTCTCCTTGTATGGCTTAATTGTCTTTCAAAGTATGATCTCTGGACTACCTGAATGAGAATAGTTGGGTGTCTTTTAAAAATGTAAATTTCTGAGTCCTCCCAAGATGTATTAAGCCATGTGTATGGTCAGGAATCTGCATACTCACTAAGCTCCCTAGAGAATTCTGATGCATACTAAAGTTTGAAAACCACTACCATAGGTGAAGGGACTTACTTTGCCCTAGTTTAATTTGTCTATACTATTTCACCTTTTATTCTGTGTCTCATCCTTTAAATTTCACTCTTAGAAACATAAAAAGAAGATTTTTTTCTGAAAATAATATATATTCAGGACTGATTAAGAAGTCATGGATGGAATTTACTTGGTTCAACAATTTCTGTGACCCATTTTATTCTACTTCACTTTTAGATATGGGATAAGAATCATCAATCCATATCCTAACCAGGCATATAAATTGCCCTTGTCTCCTTGTTAAGCCTTTGCTGAACTTTTAACCTGCCTGCTTCCAACTCCAGACCAATAATTCCTTCAAATTTAAGGATTGCCTCTGGAGATAATGGACAGTTTCACACCAATATAGGAACAAAACAGAACTTAAAGCTAAAATATGACTCAATATCAATTAACTCAAGACCAAATCATGTTAGGCAGACTATTATCTATAACATCATCCATTATTTAATGGAACAATGCATTAATGAACTGCAGTCCTTGGCTATGCTTCCCTCTGTCGAGCAACAAACACAGAAGGCTACAAGTAAAATAGTTTATTTGGGATCTTAAGAATTGCAATTTGGGAGATACAGATTTGGATAAAACCTAAAGCATATTCTAGGGAAAAGTAAGAGTGAGGGGCTTATAAAGGTAAAAACTATGAGGCTGTACTCTGACACAGAAAGGAAATATTTCTATTTAAGGGATAGGCTATTATGAGTTATTTAGGGTAAGGATCTGATAAGTATCTTGAGTTTTTGGAACATTGTTTTGGATGCCTATGTTAAGACAATAAGTGTTCAAAATCAGGTTCCACCCAGGCTGAGATATGCATAAGTCACATGTCCTCAGTGGCCTCCTAGCCACATATTAGAGAGCTCTCTTAGCAATACTGACTCCATTTTTATTTTCCTTTCACATTTCCCCCTTTTGATTAAGATCTTTCTTTAGAAAGCATTGATGATCAACCATTTGGTTATTTGGCATCGGCATCTACTTCCCAGCACTGAGAAGTCTCATTCCCAGAGAGTCATATACCATGGAGGAGAGAAAAAGGTGGTTGTGTGAGAGGTATGCTGTTAGAGACTTTATGGCCACATTTGAACAACAAGGAGCCATCTAGCAAGTGAGTCTTAGCATTCAAAATAGGAGAAGTTCATGATTCTTCATTAGGAGGAATCTTATAGGAGTGGTTAATCATCTCCAGACATTGAGCTATCATTATTCCTGTGGAAGGCGTCATAGTACAACAAAAAGAAATACAAAGTATCAACATTTTAAAAACAACAAAGAGTGAACAAGTTAGAATTATGATCAGTATAATTAGTTGCAATCCAGATCTCTATAAGGCACCAAGTCCAGAGGGGAGCCAACTGAAAAAGATCTTTAAATGTCAGGTTCAAAGCATCTTTTGCAGTTTGAAATGTCTCTGATGATGTCATCGGGTGTTTAGGTAAACTCTCTGAATTTCTCATACAGCAACAGTCATGAGGATTGTCTATATATGAGCAGTTACAGTGATTTCTCTGAGATTTTTTATCAAGTTGTCCAATTTTAGCTTGCATGGCCTCAGGAAAAGGGCAATTTTAGTTCTCAATGATTCCAAGGAGAAAAACTGGAAACATTAGTATGGAGAGTCATAGCCACATATTGGAGGAAACTAGAAGGATTTAGGACCTGGTTCAGTTTACAGGTAAATACCAAAACCTCAAAGACAATTAACAGCACTAAAATCTAACACCCACAAATGTATATTACTGAAACATAAGTTTTCTCTCAAAACTAACCCTAATTTCTACCAAAAATAGTCAAATTAAGACTTATTTGCTTCCAAAATAAGTTTGCTTTCAATAAACTTGGCCTGATTATTTACATAAGTGTAATAAGAACAGCGATTGATCATACAGGCTCTTTTAAATCTGCTTTGTTGGAACTTTTCTTAAAGAATCTTAGTTTGAATTTTTAATAGTCTCTTAAGGCCAGGAAAGCCAGTCCAAGTACTTACCATCAGACTTTGTCTGCAATACCTATACACTTGGGTGAATTACTCTCTTCTTGAGGTACTCCAAATATCTTGAGGTTCCTGTACCTGCCAGGAAGTGACCATCCTTATTCACCTGGTTAGGATGCTGGGAATCTTGCAAACAAGGTACCAGGCTGCTTTTCCAAGGGGCTTTATTGGCTCCATAAAGTCAGTCTTAGTTCCTTCAAGCTGCATGATCATGTCTGAGTCTATGTGTACTCAAAGTCAAAGCCTTAGTAATATAGCCAATGTTTCTAATCATGTCCTGTTATAAGGAAAATGGATTCCTATTGAACTTATGCAAATAACTATATTGCCATGAAAATAAGAATACTTACTAAGAGTTTCTGAATTCTGGAGGGATCGGGTAGGGAGAAAGAGATAAATGTTTCATGTTCATTTACAAAGGTATACTTTATCAAATTGCTGCAAATCATAGATAGTTTGAGAGAAGAAGTTTCCTTAAATCTGGAAAAGCAAAACATAAAAGAACCAGCAATGTTTAAAACAAAGTCATTATAATTATAATTAGTTCTTGACCTTGACCTTTTGTTAGCAGTTTTATGAAGCCGTTAGTTTTTCCATTAGGCATCTATAATTTTTTACCCATTTCAGTGGTATGATCCAAAAGTTATCAGAAACCTGTATTTGTCAAAAAAATCCTTTCTATGAATTTTCTTGAAGATGAAGCATTTTTGCAAAAACATCAGAGTAAAATAATAACTGCCTACAAATGCTAGAAGACCTAAAATGGCATGGTTAAAGATTTGGTTACAATGCAATTAACAAGAAAATTTGATTACTTCTATGGCATACAACATTTAAAAATAATAACTAGAATTATGACTGATATACCAGGACATATCAGATTTTCAGGAATTTCACATAGTTTCTGAAACACTTATAACATATACCTTTACAGACACAACATAAAGAAGGCTTAGTATTATTTCTTATTTGACAATGCTTCCCATGTAATTTAGCATATCATATAAGCCTAATTAGCTTAAAATCTCCCTTTCCATAAAGAGAGAGCAATCTTTGAGATATTTCAAGAGCCCTCTGAAACATCTCATATCTCAAAGTTAGTTCTAAGTCAAAAAGACTTCACTTAGAATTTGATTTGGGGACGTGTGTCAAAAATATCAAAAGTTTGTTTGTTTGTTTTTTTAATTTTTATTTATTTATGGCTGTGTTGGGTCTTCGTTTCTGTGCGAGGGCTTTCTCCAGCTGTGGCAAGTGGGGGCCACTCCTCATCGCGGTGTGCGGGCCTCTCACTATCGCGGCCTCTCTTGTTGCGGAGCACAGCCTCCAGACGCGCAGGCTCAGTCATTGTGGCTCACGGGGCCAGCCGCTCCGTGGCACGTGGGATCTTCCCAGACCAGGACTCGAACCCGTGTGCCCTGCACTGGCAGGTGGACTCTCAACCACTGCGCCACCAGGGAAGCCCCCAAAAGTTTTTTAAACACTTGGTCAAATAGGATCATAGATCACTGTGAAACAATGCTTAGTAATCCGTTTAACCAAAATAACAATTAAAGACCTCATAGGCAAATACAGAAAGTTCAAAATACAGTTCTGAGGAAGTCTTAGCTCTTTTAATATCCAGAGGACAAGGTTTACTTAAGTATTCAAAGACTTGATAAAGAACATAGAACATAAGACATTAACTTGACAAGACATAAAACCTCTGTTGTTTCTTTTTTTTTTTTTTAAGGTGGATTACTTGAAGGCAAAAAAACAAAACAAAACAAAAGACAAAATAAACAAAACCTTTCATAATCTTTTATTATCAAAAGCAGGCCAATAGAAAAAAAACAGAGAAAAACCAAATTTAAATTTTGTACCAGCTTACTTTTGATTTTAAAACTCATTTGCTTAATTAAATTTATTCCAATTTTAGCAAGTTGTGACCACACATACAATTCCTTTCTAAAGATTCCTTTTTTTTTTTTTTTTTTAACAAACCTTTTACAACTTCTATGGCCATTTTATTTGTCCCTTGTTTTCTTTCCCATTTAGAAATTACCAGCTTTGGGACAAATTCACTTTCTTTTCCCTTAACAAAATGCATTTCCATTCCTTATACTTTTAAAAAAATTTCCTTGCATGGAAGGTTTTTCTTATTAATTCTAGTAGTTTTAATTACATATATTAATTTGGATTCTTAATTCTTTGAAATCTTAATTTTTTAGTGAAAATAAAGGAGTAAACAATTGTGAACTGTATTAACATGTTGGGGCTTGGCGAATTTACAAATGCATTTGCTACTTCATAATACAATCTTTCAATAACACACAAGGTATACATATTAACTAATAGACCCCAGGCACATTCAGTCTTTCTGTAATAAGAGGTCAAAAGTAGGTAACCTCAGACTTGTTTCGCAATTAATATTTCAGTATTTTATCTTATTTTATCTTATTTGGAAATGACCTAGACATTCAAAGAATTCCCATCATTTAACTTAACAAAACTCTGAAGTTTCAAGTTACCAAAAAGATTTGGGGAAACTATTTTTAAGTAGACATGTGATAAAACATAATTATTGTTAAAGAGTTCACCTAAAACTCTTATCCCATTTACATTTAATTTGCCTATGATAATTCATCATACCAAGTTATTTTTCTTGAAGACAAATTTTATTACAGATAATGTAAACTTATTTGACTTTTAGTAAACCTAGGTACAATAAAAGTATTATACTTAATGTTGATAATTCTGAAGACAGAATTAATTTGTATTAATTAGTATTAATACAAATTAATTTGTAAAACTAATTTGTATTAATTAAACCAACAAACTTAAACTGGCTTTAACACCAAATATTTTCCCAGATGACATGAATCTGAAATTCATTTGGGTTAGTTTCTATTACATTTCTGAGAGTTTTATATAGGCACTTGCTTTTTTAAGCCAATTAAATAAAGCTCTTTCACAAATTAATTTTGGCAATACCATCCAGAGGTTAAAAATACCATATCTGTAATGTACATACATAGACATACATGCATACAGGTAGACATAAAGATCTCATAGTTTTCATTTTAAAACTTTTGTCATGAATCAGGTATAATATAAAACTCATCAGCTTATAATAACAATTGGAATAAATTAAGTCTACTCACTCAGGTAGCTAAAGTCTTTTACTATTTGTGGAGAAGACTTTTAAGATTTGTATTGGCCCTTGACAAGAAATTTAAGGAAGCTGTTTGGGCAAGAGAGTCCTTTTAGCATTTTGTGTTTAAAAAGGCTTCTTTTCCTCCCTTTTTTTCTTTTTTTTTTTCAGTCTTAGGAATTGAAGATTGTCTAGATAAGAGTTCCCAGAGAGGTTACAATAGTTTTGAAATAAATAATGGAGGTCTGGGGATCGATGAAAAGGAATGGGTGGAATTTGAACTGCCTGTAGGGTTGTATTTCCAGTTTTGCAAAGATTTGTGAGATATAACTTCAATGCCATCATAGGCTAATCCACCCATCCAACTACGTCACACATGGTTTTAGAAGAGGCTGTCATTACAGGGGGTGGGAGGTGGAGGCAGCATGGCTAGGCTTCTGCAGGAACTCAATCTCCATTTTTTTTTTTTTTTTTTTTTTTTGCGGTACGCGGGCCTCTCACTGTTGTGGCCTCTCCCGTTGCGGAGCACAGGCTCCGGACACGCAGGCTCTGTGGCCATGGCTCACGGGCCCAGCCGCTCCACGGCATGTGGGATCTTCCCGGACCAGGGCACGAACCCGCGTCCCCTGCATCGGCAGGCGGACTCTCAACCACTGCGCCACCAGGGAAGTCCTCAATCTCCATTTTATAAAAAGGAGGTTCAGAGAAAGATGGAGGAGGAGGAGAGGGGGCTGGAGAGAGAGAGAGCTCTCAGAAGCCTCAGAGGATTTTTCCAGTTTGGAAATCCTTTGAGATAATTTGTAAGTTAGTTTCTCTAAGGAAGCAATAGTGGATTAATTATTATGTTTGGAGGCCTCAAAATACCAATTGACATATACTTCCCATTCTTGTTTTCTTGCAACCTTTTGCTAATTGACTACAAAAATAGACTAATTTTGGAATTGCAGAGGAGCCCCAAGTTGCCAATTTAACTGTAAATCATTCCAGGTAATCATAGTCCAGCAAGACAAATATTTGCAGGAGGAGGGCCCATAGTTCTTGTACATAAAACCAATCAGAAGAACCAGGAGGAGGATGCTCTGTAACCTTACCCTTAAAGAGTAAACCTCCTATTATTCTAAGAGTAATTACTCACCAGAACAGAAGCTTGCCACAGAGGCACTCCAATAAACTAGAAACTCTACCGAGACAGGAGTTTTGGGTACAGCAGGACTCACCACCATGACCTGGGACCACTAGGGGGACAATAGAGTATGATGGACTCTTGTAGGCACCTTACTTGAATCTGTGACGGTGCTGGCGGGTGTAGGTCACTCTGTATCCCATTTGTCTGACACTATTTAATGTTGGCCAAGAAACATAAAGGCTGCAAATAAGAAAAGAGTTTATTTGGGTCTGAACTGCAATTTGGGAGACACTGATTCAGGTAAAACTGAAAGAGTATTCTGAAGAGAAAGAGTCAGGGGCTTATAAAGAAAAAGCCATGGAGGCGGTTTTTTGTCACAAAAAAAGAAATATTTGTCCTTAACGGGTAGACTGTCATGAGTTACTTTAGGGTAAGGGTCTGATAAGTATCTTGAGTTTCTGGAACATTGGGTAGATGTTCTGGATGCCTGCATTAAGACAATAATTGGTCAAAATGTCAAATTCCATTTGTACTGAGATGTGCGTAAGTCACACTTCCTCAGTGGCCTGCAAGCTCCACTTTAGAGGGCTCTCTTAGCAATACTGACTCCATTCTGATTTTCTGTTCACACTTTGCAAGCCACTGACTAAGCAGTAAACAGGTATAACGTCATATCATGAGGAAGTTCCTCCAAAAGTTATAACTAAATTGGATTTTAACAAATAATTAGATAATCTTAATATTTTCCAGAATATGTCTTAAAGAGAAGTTCAATAGAGGACATCTAGGTAATAGAATTCCTATCATTCCACCTCCTCTCTAAAATAAAGTGATTCAGCTTTCAAGAAAGGGGTCTTCGAAGGAAGCTCTTTTTGCCCAGTTCATCTCTCTTATCGTTGAAGCTAAAGAGAATTCAGTAGACACTGAGATAATTCTAAACAGACCCTTTTTTGGTACTGGATTTTCTCACTTTCTAAACAATATCACAGCTACCTCTGACAATCAAGCAGAATTCCAAAACCCTTCCGGAGAACAGGAAAATTTCAATGCACCCTGTGTCTTCAGAACTCATTTGCTTTTAGAAGGAAGAGCTCTCTTTAACATCATTTTAGAAAGGCATGCTGAAATGTTGGTCATTTTGGAATTTCTATTTATTCTGTATTCGATTTTTAGTTTTGAGTTCTCAAAATAGTATTGTAAAAATGGCTACTTGTCCAGTTTTCCTGACATTGGGTGGGGGAGTGACTCCTTTGGAAATTTATTAAATCTAGACTAGAACCTCACAACACCATTTACTACAGAGAGGAATTTGGTAAGGAGGGTCCATCGTATACATCAGGTAGGTGAAGGGAAGCATTTACTGACAAAGGAGGCTGTCCTCTTAAGGAAGTCTCACCTACACACCAGTGCTACGGCACCGCCTGTAAGCAAAACCTTAGATCAAACCTCCACATAAAAGAAGAATAAGATAGGAAATATGTCTCCCACCCTGTCCAAAGAGGCATCCAGCATGCCCTGCCTTTTAGGGAACTGCCTTGGCCTCCCTTTTGGAGAGTGGTCCTTAGGTGGTTGGGATAGAGGCAAAGTTCCTTTCCTGTGGTGGAGAATTGGCCTGAGCAAAACTGCTCATTAGTGCCGCCCACCACCAGGTGAGGCATCAAGAAAAGGATGTCTCTTGGAGAGACTTTGGTGCCCTAAGCAGAGCAAAGATGCCCTTACAAGCACTGATGCCATGTCTGATTGGGAGCAAAGCTAGACTACGGTGTGTGTGTGTGTGTGTGTGTGTGTGTGTGTGTGTGTGCACATAATGCCCGGTCCTCTCTTCCAGGATTCTCCCACATGACCCAAGGACAAATGGCTCGTCTAAGAGAAAGTATAATCTTTCTCAGTCTCAGTTTTCTTGACCATAAAATGGGAATAATAATAGCCACCCCATAGAGTGGTTGTGGAGGAATAAATGGGACACCACATTATAAATCGCTTAGCAGAGTAAGCCTGGAATACAGGTTATCAATTATCATGATGATGATCTTACTTGTGGGCCCATATCCCATGTTTCCTCTGAGTTGACAAGAGAAACGGACAAGAAAACTCTACTCAGCAAGTACAGAATCACTGTTCATACCAGGTTTGAGTGTAAAAGCCAAAAGAATGTTGTAGTTAAAGAGAGTCCAAATGTAACCATAGCTCTTCTGAATTCCCAAAGAGGATACTAAAGGTGGAGCTGTCACAGAGAGTTTGTGACTAGACCATTGTGTAAAAGCCAAACAAACTGTGTGCTTTAGAAAGGAGTTCTTTTCACAAGAGCAATTGGCAGAGACTGATACAGTCAAGAGGCGAAGCAGGGTAGATTCTCACCAGGAAAGTGTGCTGGCAGCAGAGACTCCTGGCAGAGGGCATGGAGCATTATGCTAGGATGTCAGATGTGTGGGCTGCTGGGCCACATAAGTAGGGCCAGCAGGGCAAAAGCTCACCAGGAAAAATTAATGGCAGTGGAAGTATAAGAACACCAGTTCCCGGGCTTCCCTGGTGGCGCAGTGGTTGAGACTCTGCCTGCTAATGCAGGGGACACGGGTTCGAGCCCTGGTCTGGGAGGATCCCACATGGCGCGGAGCAACCGGGCCCGTGAGCCACAACTACTGAGCCTGCGCATCTGGAGCCCGTGCTCCGCAACAAGAGAGGCCGCCATAGTGAGAGGCCTGCGCACCGTGATGAAGAGTGGCCCCCGCTTGCCACAACTAGAGAAAGCCCTCGCGCAGAAACGAAGACGCAACACAGCAAAAATAAATAAATTAATTAATAAGCTCCAACATCTTAAAAAAAAGAACACCAGTTCCCAAGAAGCATGAAAGATCATGTGTGCTGTGGGACAGCTGGTTCCTTCAGTGTCTGAGATCATCATCAGATTCAATCTTTTTCTGTAATAATATATCAGGGTGAGATAATATGGAAAGTACTAGATGCTGCGCAAATGGCCCCTTATATATAACTAGAAGTTAGGCGTATGGTAATTAGTTTGCTGTAACTAAAACTGTGAGCTGCATCAGCATCACGTCAATCTTGTACCTCATGGCATTAGACGCCTGAGCTATTTTATTTTATTAACTGTCTTTGGCAGCTACCCAATAATACCTAGAATGAAGCAGTCCCTTGCCCCCCACCCAGCCTCTGCCCTGCTCCCATGTAGCCTATTAAGCTTGTTGAGCAATAAGGGCAAGAACAGGGAAAACTTCCTCACCTTCAGTCAAACTTTCCTTAATTGGGCGATCTATTTGCGTATTTCCAGTCCTGACAAAAGAGAAATGCCGTTTTGGCTTTTCCGGAGCATGCCCTAAGACTGCAACTCATTTATCTGAGTTCTTGCTTCTTAGTTACACAAACGTAACAGCAAAGAAACAGGCTCAGCTAGGTGTACGTGTACTCTTCTTCATACTTCATCTTTCTTGCCTTTTCAGCAAACAGAGGTTTAAAATCTTCAGTTTAAATAAGAAAACACTCGATGCTGAAATGTTTACCCTTTTATTCACCTCAAGGTCATTCAGACTTATGATTGAAACAATAGCCAAAAATAGCTTTATGAGTGATTATACCTGCACAAAGACAACAAAGAATAGTATTTAGTCATAAAAAGAATGAAATAATTAATGCCATTTGCAGCAACATGGATGGACCTAGAGATTATCGTGTTAAGTGAAGTAAGTCATACACAGAAAGACAACTATCATATGATATCACTTATATGTGGAATCTAAAAAGAGATACAAATGAACTTATTTACAAAACAGAAAAAAACTCACAGACATAGAAAACAAATTTATGGTTACCCAAGGGGAAGGGGGAGGGTGGGATAAATTAGGAGCTTGGGATTAACAGATGCACACAACTATATACAAAATAGCTAGACAACAAGGGTTTACTGTATAGCACAGGGAACTATATTCACTATCTTGTGATAACATATAATGGAAAAGAATCTGAAATATATGTGTGTGTGTGTGTGTGTGTGTGTAACTGAATTACTTTCCTGTATACCTGAAAGTAACACAACATTGTAAATCAACTACACTTCAACAAAAAATGTAAAAGTTAAAAAATAAAAAGAATTCAAGTAAGACATTATTGGTGAAGTGATCTGAATAATTAGTTACACAAGTATGTTTACAATGGAGAGCTTTTTTCACCTTTTGTTCCCACATGGTAGGTGCTCTTTAAAGATTTGAAGTAGATTTGCAGGACTAGGGGCAGTTGGTTCCCAAACATCTATGTATATGTTGACCCAGGATCTAATTTTCATTGGTCAGGGGAAAAAATGAGAAAATTAAGGCTATTATAGTGAGTTTTTCATATATTTGAAATTATTCCATTTAAAGGACTGACCTTTGTTCTAAGATTTTTGGTCTTCTTTGTATTTTCATACTTCTTTTATTTGTAATTGTACTTGTTCATGAAATTCACATTCTGGGAACCACTGCTGGAATGTCCAACACTATGAGAAACTGCCTCTGAGAACTGGCTGAGCTCACTATATTCATATTGTACAGGCTACAGAAAAGCTGCCAGCTTTGGGTCAATAACAATCTAGCTGATCTAGCTGAAAATAGTCCCAGATGGTGTCTAGTCTCTCCTGGTCTATTAAATCTACTCCATCCCCAAATCTGGACCATCACTAGGTGCCTCCATTTTAAAGTATGGGAAACCTTAGCCCAAACTCATCCTTTATTTGAACCTAAGAAGAGTGAGTGAGTGCTGGGTAAACCATGCTGAATCCTGTATGACAGAATAATCTCTGAAGAATAAAAATGGAGGGAAACACACATTCTCTCCTCTCTAAAAAACAACAATGATCACCCACAGAAGAAATGCATAGGCAGGTGGCACCATTTTGATTCGGCTAGACAATTTCGCACTCGTGAAGAAAACACTTTGGCAAAAAATAATTTTAATCAAGAAGTAAAATACAATACGCCAATAAAGATGTAAAAAAAATAAAAATAAAACTCAGAAGCCATGAAAAAAAAAGAAGTAAAATACAGACTTCCAATCTTAGCTGACGCCACCCTATTATAACCTACATGAAAGTGCTCTGGAAGGAAATCTCTCTATCCATTGCATTGTAGTATTTGCGATACTCATTGGACCTCTTAACACTAAGCCTCAACGTGAGCACCTGTAACTGCAGCACATCTTGGGCGGAACTGGCTGGGAAAATGTATTCCCTAGAGAAAGGAAGAGCATGAGAATCCTCGGAGGAGAAAGACCCTGTTGGGGACTCTGACTAGAACTCTAGCCCACATGGATTTCCGATCCTTTGAAGTGTTTATGTTTCTACCCATTTTGTATCATTGAGGGAAAAAACCCCAAAAACCTCTCTCTTTATAGAAGATATTTTCAGATTGAAACTTTAGATAACTCCAAGTTCTTTTACACTGAGGACAAGATACATATAAAACTGTCACTTTGATGAAGTCCTAGGAAAAAGTTAATGTAATTTTATAATCTTATCTGAGTATTAACAGCCATCCCTTATGCCCTCTCTTCCATAACCAGTTATCAGCTCTAGTTACATGGTAATCTTCTCAGTGATTCTTTTCGCTAGGTTTTATACCATAAGGGAAGCAGTGCTTCTGAATTTGACACACAGAAAATCTTGGTGCTAGGAATTCTAAGGAATTGAAAGCAGTGATTATAAAACAGAAGTCTGGGGCAAGAGCTTGTGTCAGTCTCCTCTTCCTCTACCTTATGTTCTCTTATATCCTACTACCCTCCTGTGTACACACCTAAGGTCTGAGGAGGCATCATCTAATGTGATGAATAGTGGATTTTGAGTAACTCTTTGATGCCCACAAATTATGTTCACTTTCCTGATATATTTTATCATCACAGAACATATGCTGCAGATATTCTTACTATCCTTAACTTATTGATGAAGAAACTGAGGTTCAAAAATGGATCACAACACCAAGAAATGTGGCAGAACTGGAAGTCAAATATCAGTTTTCTTAACTTCATATCCTGTGTTTTAAGTAGCACTTGAGGCTAAAGAAGTAACTGTACAGAGTCAGAGGAAAGGATCTCAACATTTTGGTTAAACACTCTTTCTCTTTTTCCCTCGAGATTTGTAATTCCCCAAGTTCCTAAAACATGGTTAAAAACAAAAAAAACTGAAAACAAAGAATACAACCTGAGAATAGCAGAGGCCTCCCATCCAATTCTCCCCTTCTCTAGGGAGATTACAGCGAAAAGCAGGAAGGAGACAGTGGACAAGCCAGTAAGACTCTGAAAGATACGGGGAGATATAGAAAAACAGTGGTATTAACCCACAAGCTAAATCAGTGAAGCTGTGCCTTGGGCCTGGAGAAGCAGGCCAAGACACCAAGAAGAGTGCCCTCTAAGGGTTAGAGAAGCTACATGAGGAAAAAACCCAATGACCAGTACCAGCCTGCATCCCTGAACATCTTGCCACTCCCACATAGACAGTGTTTGAACAGAACAGACAAACGTACTGATTCTCAAAAGATGAAACAACTAAGACTCTGCAAACATTTGAGGAAAACTAACACCTTGAAACAAAGACCAAATTCAACAAATAAAATATCTTGAACAGAGTTAAAAAATCTTACAAGTTTTTAGAATATGCATAAAAATATCTCTGGAAAAATGTAAGCTATTATAACTAAAGCATTAACTGAATATTGTAGAAATTAAAAATTTGATCATCAAAATTAAAAGGTCAACTTGGGAGCTAAATAGTAGAATAGACACATATGAACAGCATTTTGAAATACCAAGCTGATGAATTCTCTCAAAACATAGTGGGAGGGACTTCCCTGGTGGCACAGTGGTTAAGAATCCGCCTGCCAGTGCAGGGGACACAGGTTTAACCCCTGGTCCGGGAAGATCCCACATGCCACAGAGCAACCAAGCCCGTGCACCACAACTACTGAGCCTGTGCCCTAGGGCCCATGTGCTGCAACTACTGAAGCCCATGCGCCTAGAGCCTGTGCTCCACAACAAGAGAAGCCACCACAATGAGAAGCCCACGCACCACAACGAAGAGTAGCCCCTGCTCACCACAACTAGAGAAAGCCCACACAGAGCAACGAAGACCCAACACAGCCAAAACAAACAAAGAAAACCCCCCAAACAGAAGACAAAACAAACAAAAGAACAAAGAAAAACAGTGTGAAAAGACAAAGAGAATATGAAAGCAAAATTAAGAAACAAGAAGGACTGACTCAGTGATTCCCAGAGCCATTTGATAGGGGTTCTGGAAAGAGAGAACAGAGAGAATGTAAAAGAGGAGATAAATGAGGAATTAGCAAAACAAAGTTTCTCAGAGAAAGAAGATATTCATGTTGGTATCCACCAGGTTCCAAGTAGGACAAATGAAAAACAGAATTTACATCTAGATGCATCCTTGTGAAATTTCAGAATGAAAAGAATAAAGAGGGAAATCTAAAGGCTTCTAGAGCGTAAAACACAGATGATCTACAGAAGAACAATGATCATACAGTGATCAACAGTGATCATCACACCTCATCAATCATACTGAAATCAAGAAGAAATTGGAACAACATCTTCAAAGTTCTGAGGAAAATGTTTGACCCTTAAATTTTAACCTAGCCAAACTATAACTCAAGTGTGAAAGCAAAGACATTTTTGTAAATGTAAGGACTTCAAAAATTTATCAAGCATGAATCATCTTGGGAAAAAATTAGTGAAGAATATACTTTCAAATAATGAAAAATAAACCCCCAAAGAAGACACAAGTCAGAATGGCCATCATTAAAAAGTCTACAAATAACAAATGCTGGATGCTGGAGAGGGTGTGGAGAAAAAGGAACTTTCCAACGCTGTCGGTGGGAATGTAAATTGGTGCAGCTGCCGAGGAAATCAGTATGAAGGTTCCTTAAAAAACTAAAAATAGAGTTACCATATGATCCTGCAATCCCACTCCTGAGCATATAGCTGGAGAAAGCTCTAATTTGAAAAGATACATGCACCCCAATGTTCAGAGCAGCACTATTTACAATAACCAAGACATGGAAGCAATCTAAATGTCCATCGACAGATGAATAGATAAAGGAGTGGTATATCTATACAACGGACTATTACTCAACATAAAAAGAATGAAATAATGCCATTTGTAGCAACATGGATGGACCTAGAGATTTTCATACTAAGTGAAGTAAGTCAAAGACAAATATCATATGATATCACTTATATGTGGAATCTAAAAAATGATGCAAATGAACTTATTTACAAAACAGAAATGGACTCACAGATACAGAAAACAAACTTATGGTTACCAAAGTGGATAGCAGGGGCAGGGGGTGGAGAGATGAATTAGGAGTTTGGGATTAACACATACACACTACTACATATAAAATAGACAAACAACAAGTTTCTCTTTTATCACTTGTACTTTTGATATTGTGTCTAAGAAATCATCACTTAACCCAAAGTCATGAAGATTTACTCCTGTTTCCTCCTAAAAGTTATATAATTTTGGCTTTTACATTTAGACCTATGATCCACTAGGGTTTATATTCTAAGTGTTGTCACACAAACAGCTTGGGAGTTGAAGAGGGTGCCAATTAGGTCTTGGTAGGGTAGGGTCATGTGATGCCATTCAGTCGTGGCACATTTGCTTTCTTCCAGCTCTGGTTGGAAAAGATTTGGAAGCTGTGAAAGAAAGTTATGTGGTGACCCATGGACTAAACCTTATTGTAGTGACTCTTTAATACAGAGTCTCACTACAAAAGTCATAATACCTTGGGACTTGGGGGACAAGCTCAGTTATAATTCGATAACCCAAGTTTTATTGATTCTTTGCTACAGACCAGTCAGTTTTCTAACTGATTAAAATTTCTTCTGTAATGTATTGATCTTCAAAGAGAATTAGTTTTCCTTCTGTGTACACATGGAGTGAACAAGTCATTCTGTACTCCAAAGCAAAACTTTCCTTGGCCTCTGAGATGTAAGTGTGGCGTTTATTCTCTTCTTTCCCTCTAGAACTCTGTTGCTAACCAGGAGCCTGTTCCTTTGTAGGTTTTTTACTGCCAGATTCTTGGCCTTGATGTTCAGTTCCTTGATGACCATTGTCAGAATGGTCACATTGTCAGAATTCTGCCTTATTTTTGACGTATCTCAGATGATTGATTTTTTTCTCTGAACTCTTGAAATCTGTTTTTCTCAAGCCTCATGTGTATTTTATCTATGCCCCACAATCACTTTTTTGATAATTGGAACTTTGAGATGATGTAACTCCTTTTTCACAAGGTTCCTGCTATATCACTTTAACAAATAGGTTCCTTTTTCGCTGGTCAAAATTCAAGCCAGGATAGACTTCGGAGCCTCCCAAGAGACAAAATTGGTGAGCAAAGGAAGTAAAAAGTACATCCTGGTGGTGCAGTGGTTAGGAATCTGCCTGCCAACGCAGGGGCCATGGGTTCAATCCCTGGTCCGGGAAGATCCCACATGCCGTGGAGCAACTAAGCCCGTGCACCACAACTACTGAGTCTGTGCTCTAGAGCCCGCAAGCCACAACTACTGAGCCCATGTGCCACAGCTACTGAAGTCCGCACACCTAGAGCCGGTGCTCCACAAGAGAAGCCACTGCAATGAGAAGCCCACACACCACAACAAAGAGTAACCCCCGCTCGCCACAACTAGAGAAGGCCCGCACACAGCAATGAAGACCCAATGAAGCCAAAAATTAGTTAATTGATTAATTAATTATTTTAGAAAAAAAAGTACATCCTATTCTCTTCAATTCCATAATATCATGCCTTCATTTTGGTTTTGTAATCCACATTAAGAAAGCACTATCTATTCCTTCCATCTAGCTGGTAATTCCTTGGTCTTCTGCCACAATAATTCTACTCCTGTTTCTTTTGATTTGACACTCACCAAATGGTTTTCATTGTGCTCTACCCTAAAATTCAGTGTTATTCAACAAATATTTACTGAGAACCTACTGGATGCAAAATACTTCCTGGAAAAAAAAAAAACTCCATATAGATACATTACTTTTTTTTTTTTTTGCCAGGTAATAATTTTCCTTTATTGGTTAATGATTGTTTTATTATCCTATAATAGCTCAAATAGCTCAAAAGTAAAACAGGTATATCTTGGTTTATATCATTTTATCAGCTTAATTATTTCATGAGTATAACAGTACATAGCAATTGCAAATAAATACTTAGTCTATATTCATTTTTTCATAAAAGCATATTGCTACAGTCTACAAAAGGGACTTAGTTATAGATGCTTGATCTGCAATCTAATTTGTACAAGTATATGAAAAAGAAAATCAGGGCTTCCCTGTTGGCGCAGTGGTTGAGAGTCCGCCTACCAATGCAGGGGACACGGGTTTGTGCCCCAGTCTGGGAAGATCCCACATGCCGCGGAGCGGCTGGGCCCGTGGGCCATGGCCACTGAGCCTGCGCGTCCGGAGCCTGTACTCCGCAATGAGAGAGGCCACAACAGTGAGAGGCCCGCGTACCGCAAAAAAAAAAAAAGAAAAAAAAAGAAAAGAAAATCAGATAATCCAAAATTTAACTTATTTTCAGAAAGTCATAAGATATTGGTTATGAACTTGCGTAGTTACTTGTAGTAATTGATTTGGAAGAATTATGACAGTGTTGTGTAAGCAGAAGATGCATTACTCCTTCACAATATTATTGATGGTAAAATCATCTTGAACAGTAAATCTATCCATGGGCCTGCTATCCTATTGACTGTACTTCCAATTCTAAAACTTAGATATATTACTTCCCAACATACCTTTAATTTTTACCATTTTAACTAGGTCCTTCCCTTTTGAACAAGGTATGTCACAATCTGCTCAAAGAAGAGAATCAAATATACTTTATTCTTTTCTTGCTAATCAGTTTTGTCTCTTATGAAGCTCATAAATTCTGACCAAAAAGGGATAGAATATATATCATGAATATGGGCACAATTCAAGAGCAACAGCTTAAAAAAAAAAAAAAAAAAAACTTTAGGTACAAAATTATATTAAAACTTTATGGATTGTCTACAATCAAGGCTTCCTCTAAGTGTATAAACATATAATACATGTAATATATTATATGTATGTTTATAATATAAATATATATTTAATATATAATATAAATAATACATATTTTTACAGCATCATTTCTGTGACACTTCTGCTAAAAATGCATTACCTGAATGTAACCATGAGGAAACATCAGACAAAGCCAAACTGAGAAATACTCAACAAAATAATTGGCCCATAACCTTCAAAAGTGTCACAGTCATGAGAGTCAAGGAAAGACTGAGGAATACTGTTTTGGATTGAAGTCCACAACTAAATGTAACACACACAATCTTGAACTGGATCCTATAACTATAAAGAATGTTATGGTAACAATAGGTAAACTTAGTTCTAATTCTTAGAAACAAAAGTTCCTGCGAATTAGGTGAAAGTAATGTACCAGTGTTAATTTCTTGATTTTGATGGATATATTGTAGTTCTGTAGGAGAATATCCATGTTTGTAGGAATTATACTCTAAAGTATTTGTGAGTAATGGTGCATCATGTTGGCAATTTAAGCCAGATTGCGGGGCGGGGGGGAGGTGGACTTATGTGTATTATTATTATGCAATATATTTCTGATCCTAGTGTATGGGCATGGTGACAGCAGAAAATCACTATTTAGCAGTGTGGCTGGCCCTGTTGGTAGCCTACCCAACTGTCATTTCTTTCTCCCATTCTTTCTTGCTAGTAGAACCCCAATTTCATTGAGCTATGAGTCTTTTCTACCTCCAGGAGGTAAATTTTCATTGATCTAAACCAGTCATGGTTTAAACATGAGCATGTGATATGTAATTCTGGCTAATAATACATGATACATGAAAGCAGGTCCATTGGGGTGGGGATAGTAGTGCTTCAAGGAAAGATTTTCCTTACAAGTAACAAAAGACCCACTGAGTAGAAATGGCTTTTCTTCTTCTATCTGATGAGGTCATGTCTATATGTAACACCTAGAATTACAGCAGTTGTCCTGCAACCATGAGGAGACAAGCCTAAGGAGAAAGCCAAGACAGTAAAGATGACAGAGCAGAAAGAGAAAAAAATCTACGTCCTTGAAAATGCCATTGACTGCTAAATTAAGCACCCTGTAATCACCTTATCCCCTTGCTTGTTATGTGAGATAATAGATTTTTGCTTATTTTATATATATATATATGATATATATAATTATTTATATTCATGTTAACATATAATGTATATAATATATATTTATATCTTTATTAATGTCTTTGATTTTAAATCATAGTTATAGATTTAGAAGTGGCCTTAGAGGTCATCTATATTCTAGTCCAACCCTTTCATCTATTTATAAGGAACAGCTTAGACAAGTGAGGCATCTTGCCCAAGGTCAAAGTTAGTAGCTGATGAGATTCTAGATTCCAAGTCTTTGGATTCCTTTCTGAGTACATCATTGTGTCTACTCCTTTAAAAAAAATGAAGATAGTTCAAAAACTTTCAGGTCATTTTGACTGAGGGGAGGGACATTGGGTATCAAATTTCCTGACAGGGAATGACTGATTTTCATACAGTGAAAGATTAATTCTATCATTTTAATATGGGCTTCTGCCAGGGACAGACAATTTCCACACCAGAAACAATTTTCTGCCCAGATTCACAGAACTGCTGTAGACTTTTGCAAGAAACACTGGCTTTTATCTAATTTAAGTAAGTATGTGGTGATTGTTTTCCCCTAAGTAACCACAGGTATTCAGAGAGACACATACAGATATTTAGACATTATTTCATATAGAAAACTTTAGAGAAAGAAAGAAATTTTCATCTCTTGGGAAGTAACTTTTGAAAACAA
Source organism: Mesoplodon bidens (assembly GCF_964165515.1). Classification (NCBI taxonomy): domain Eukaryota; kingdom Metazoa; phylum Chordata; class Mammalia; order Artiodactyla; family Ziphiidae; genus Mesoplodon; species Mesoplodon bidens. Next base: position 49,872,297 of record NC_138167.1, read on the forward strand.
AAATATGTAAGCATTTACTGTTCTCTCTTTATGACTTTCACACCAAGGAGGCTAAACTGAGAAAGATAGCAAGCAACAACAAAGCATTATCTAAAGTAAAAGCAGTGCTGCTGGCAGTTATATATTTTGTGGCTTTAACAGTCCGCTTCCTTGTTTGAATTTGAGTAGTGTTGCCATTTTAACCACCTTAAATTTTGCACCTTTTCTACAGGTCTTTATATCTTCATAAATACAGCACTGTGGTTTTCAGAGATAAGGGCATTCTCTGGACATTTTGCTTTTCAGATACAAAGAAAGATGATACACATTTTTATGTTACTACCCACCATAAATAAATATACTGCTGTTTTTTTGCTAAGTACATTGCTGATTAATCACTATAGATTAAAACAATCCCAAATTGAAAACAGTAGTTTTTTAAAGGTTAACAGAAATCGTATCCATATGGTATTGTTGCTTTAACAGCTCAATTTGCAAACAAAAGAGCAATAATAATAATTTACCTCCAAAAAAAAAAAAAAACAGATTTATAGAATGTTTTCTTTCATGAAAACAGCACCACCATCTGGAATCCTACAGCTTGTGCAATGAAAGAATTAAATTACAAAGTTTCGTTTTGTTTTGTTTTAGCTGGTAGAAAAGTAATTTGTCTCTTCCTGAGAAGTTTTACAGGTAAAAATAATGCAGAAATAGCATTTTGTTATCAAGTTAGAAATAGCTGTATTCCTCTCCACCACCACAAGGCATCCATGTCATTTGTGTCCTACAGAAATCTACTGATTTTAATGGTATCAGACTCTCACATGATTTCTTTTATAGCTAATGTTATTATAAAATTAACATTTCAACAAGGATTAATTTTATATGCTTTCCTGACTATGCATTTTCTCCACAATAGAAAAATACTTTTTTCTTTAACCTAATATTAAAGAAGCTGAATGTCCCAATTTCTTTGTTTATTTTATTTTATTTATTTATTTATTTGGCTGCGCTGGGTCTTTGATGCTGCACGCGGGCCTTCTCCAGTTGCGGTGAGCAGGGACCACTCTTCGCTGCAGTGTGCGGGCCTCTCTCTGCAGTGGTCTCTCTTTGTTGCTGAGCATGGGCTCCAGGCTCACGGGCTTCAGTAGTTGTGGCTCGCAGACTCAGTAGCTGTGGCTCGTGGGCTCCAGAAAGCAGGCTCAGTAGCTGTGGTGCAAGGGCTTAGCTGCTCCGCGGCATGTGGGATCTTCCCGGCCCAGGGCTCAAACCCGTGTCCCCTGCATTGGCAGGCGGATTCTTAACCACTGCGCCACCAGGGAAGCCCTGATGTCCCAATTTCTTACTTTTTTTTTCAAGAGTAGAGGTTAGTCAGGGAACATGATGAAAAAAAAATGGAACTAGTCCTGAAAAATTGAAAAATTTGTAAAATATTTTTAAACACTCTACAAGTGTACAGAATTTATTGTTATCATTATTATATAAATTCAAGGGACCAATAATAGCATGGCATTTATGAGTATACACATGTGAATTAAATATATCTGTTTAATAGTTTTACTCAACAGTATATAAAATTATGCAAACTTTAAGTTCTTTAAAAATGAAAAACACTATGTAATGTTTGTTAAAATCCCTGCTATTCTCATGAATGGAACAGAGCAATTGATTCAAGAGTCAAAAATCATGTCCAACACTCTAAACAATCATTTTCTTGTATTGTTGTATGAGGACGTTTTAATCAATGGCTTAATTGACATTGTTTTTTTATAAATCAGCCTTAAAACTGAACACTCCAGTGTTCCATTCAGTTGCCAAAGTCAGTCTCATCCTGCACTGAGCCATGTGCATCCTCTAAAGTGGAGCCAAGAACAATTGTGTTTCCTGGAAAACAAAGGCAAAGATTCTCCAGCTATGTCAAATGAACACCACAAATAAACATGCTTTTATTTATTTATTTTTTAACATCTTTATTCGAGTATAATTGCTTTACAATGTTGCCTTAGTTTCTGCTGTATAACAGAGTGAATCAGCTGTATGTATACATATTACCTCATATCCCCACCCTCTTGTGTCTCCCTCCCACCCTCCCTATCCCACTCCTCTAGGTGGTCACAAAGCACCGAGCTGATCTCCCTGTGCTATGCGGTTGCTTCCCACTACCTATCTATTTTACATTTGGTAGTTAAACATGCTTTTATATCTATTCCCAGTCTCACTCTTGCATTTCAGTTCTCTAGTCTGTGAATATGATACCAATCAGCTCATTTGACACTCTTTTCTCCTTTACCACTATTTTGTTTTGTTTTGTTTGTTTGTTTGTTTTTGCGGTACGCGGGCCTCTCACTGTTGCGGCCTCTCCCGTTGCGGAGCACAGGCTCTGGACGCCGCAGACTCAGCGGCCACGGCTCACAGGCCCAGCCGCTCCGTGGCACGTGGGATCTTCCCAGACCAGGGCACGAACCCGTGTCCCCTGCATTGGCAGGCGGACTCTCAACCACTGCGCCACCAGGGAAGCCCTACCACTATTATTTTAATGATACTTAACCTAGTGCCTAACAGTTACTGAACACTTACAGTGTACCAGCCTTGCTCTAAGTGTTTCATACGTATTCTTCCATTCTCATTACAATCCTATGAAGTAGGCACTATTACTTCCCCCAGTTTTGAAGATGAGGAAGCTGAGGCCCAGGGAAGTTAAGTAAATTTGCCCAAAGTCACACAACTAAGAAGCGGCATACCATGGATTTCAACACAGGAAGTCTGGTTTCCAATGCCCTGATTTTAACCCTCGAATGCTGTTTTTCAACCAGTGTATGATCGTATCAGTGCTCTTTGACTTTGGCTACCACTTTACATTTTATTAATTTTAATCCACACTTATCTTATTCAGAGTAAATATCAAATCAATTTGAAAGCCTTTTCCCATACTTATTAGTATTATTTTTGTCTTCACATGTTTAGATTGCTCTCTCTTCAAAAGTCATTCAGTATTCAATAACTCTTTAAAGTCAGTTATATAATTTCTAAAATATTATCTAACTTTTAGAAATCTATGGTTCAATTAGCATTATATATCAAAATTTATGATGCACATACACCTTGAACAATTCCTCTGCTATAATTTTATCTTACATATATTCTCCCATATGTCCTTAAAGACAAATGTACAAGTATGTTCATTTCATCATTGTAAAAGCAAAAGGTTGGAAACAATTTAAATGCCTACCCATAGGGGACTGGTTAAGTAAATTATGGTCCATACTTGAAATGGAATACTATAAAGTCATTAAAAAGAATGAGCTAGATCTATATGTATTCATATGGAACTAGGTTCAAGATACATGAATATTAAAAAAGGTGTAGAAGAGATACTTAGGATATGCCTATTTATATAAAACAAAATATACATATATACCTATATATAAATAGAAAATTTCCAGTAAATGAATCTGGAAAGAGATTGTAGGAACAGACATATCTCAGTGTTCACTCCTGTGCTATATAAATGCTTACTATATTCATATATTATTTTTAAATTAAAACGGAAACTAATGATAGAGAAAGGAAGACTCCATGCGTCTATGAGCAAAGCACTGTATCTGGAGCAAACATTCTTAATTCCTGTCCCTGCCACCAAAGAAATTGGCATTTGTTATGGAAGAGGGCCATGTACACACACAGTCTTCCTGCCAACCAGGAATTTAAACACTGTGAGTACACAGATTTCAAGTAAAAGGAAGGAAAGCACGTCTCACTGGGGTGAATAGAGAAGGTGTAGGGGGTAAGCAGGTTAGAACAGGACCTTGAGGAGTTCTACTGAGGCAGTATAGGGCTTAGGAGAGTGGATTCTGGACCCGAACTCCCTGGATTCCAGTTTGGCTCCAGCAGTGATTTGCCACGTGACCTTGGGCAAGTTACTTAGCTTCTCTGTCTTCAATTTCCTTATTAATAAATTTGGGATAATAATAGTACCTGTTTCATAGTGTGGTGATACATTTTAAATGAGTTCATATACATAAAGCAAGTGGAACAGTACGTGTTGTACAAATCACTATTCAAGTATTTGCTATTATTATTCAGTTAAACAGAAGAAAGGTAAATTATTTTCAAAAGGAAGTAAGATAATCAATTAAAATAGGGGGAAGTTAAGCTAGAACTCTATTTCATACTTTATGCAAAAATAATTGGCAGGAAGATGAAAGATTTAAATATTAAAAAACAAAATGATAAAGCTATAATAGAAAACATAGGTGCATTAATTTATTATCTTAGTCATGAAAGATACCTTTCTAAATGTGATCCCAAAAGCGAATACTTCAAAAAAATCATAGATTGAACACATTAAAAATTAAAGACTTCTTTAACACATACACACAAACTGCTGTAATCAAAGTTCCAAGAAAAACAATGAGGAAATCTTTGACCTCCTTAATGATCAAAGAAATGAAAATTAACAACAATGATCAATGCTCATCGATGCTGCAGATAAATGTGGCAAAACAGGCACTTGTCTACAGTGTCAACCAGAATAGAAATTGGAAAGTGTTTTCTTGAAAAAAAATTGGCACTATGTTTCCAAAACTTTAAAATGCGTATATCTTTTGGCCTAGCAATTCCACAACTAGGAAGGAAAATAATCAGATGGGCAGAATCCAAGATAGCAATCCCGAGACACGTTTTTATACCAGTGAAAAATTAGAAGCAACTTAAAATGTCCATCAATAGGAAATTGGTTCAATCAATAACTCATGATACATCCAGAAAAGAAATACCATAACATTAAATATTTATTAATATGGAAAATGACCAGATTTATTTTAGGTGAAAAAGTCAGGGCATAACGTAGTATGATTAATATGATCTTTTTTTGTAAAAAATATTTTTGGGGGCTTCCCTGGTGGCGCAGTGGTTGAGAATCTGCCTGCTAATGCAGGGAACATGGGTTCGAGCCCTGGTCTGGGAAGATCCCACATGCCGCGGAGCAACTAGGCCCGTGAGCCACAACTACTGAGCCTCCGCGTCTGGAGCCTGTGCTCCGCAACAAGAGAGGCCGCGATAGTGAGAGGCCCGCGCACAGAGATGAAGAGTGGCCCCCACTTGCCGCAACTAAAGAAAACCCTTGCACAGAAACGAAGACCCAACACAGCCATAAATAAATTAATTAATTTAAAAAATATATATTTTTGGGCATGGGCACAGAAAAAAGCCTGAAAAAATATACATTGTTAAAATGCTAACTGTAAAAATTACTAGATAATAAGTTTCCAGGTGATTTTCACTTTATTCTTTATAAATCTCTTCATTGGATGTATTTTTTTACAATGACAAGGTATTACCTTTATAGCAATTTTTTTTTTAAACAGTACTTTCCCTTGGGGAAATCAAAACGGAAGTAGACATTGAAAGGTGAGTATGACATACCTCTTCCCTACTGCTGCCTTCGGGTCTGTCAGCAATGTTCGTGTGTATTTGGTGGGCAGGAGAGTGAATGCAGAGTAGGGGGAAAAAACTATTTTTATTACAAGGGGAAATACTTGATATGAGGACTTAACCTCTCAAGGCTAATTTAAATATAATCACCCTAAGGATTTTTTTTTCCCCCACTGAGATTCAGCAGGAGAGAGTTTATAATTTCCTTAATCATCAAGTTTTTTTAAAGGTTGCTGACTGGAACAGTGATATTTTTGAACAGCACCATAAATAGGCTCATGAACTAAACCAGACAAGGTAAGTTTTTCCTTCAAAGACTTAGCCTCTCCACTCAACAAGCAGCTATTAAGCCCTGACTCTGGGCGGAGCACAGAAGATACTAAGTAAATACATGAAACATAGTCTCTCTCCTTACAAGGTTTGCTTTCTAGCAAAGGGCAGACAGACAAGTAAACATATAACACAGTTAACTCTTATAGATGCTACAGTAAAAGTAACAAACATAGGGGTACAAAAAAGTCTACCTGGGGAGTGAGTGAAAAAAGCTTCATAATGGGGTAACTCTTGTGCTGGGTCTGGGAGAGGTGAAAATATCTGTCTTCAGTGGGGAAGGGGCTCTTGAAATTAAAGGTCTGGATTTAGATCAAACTCCACCAACTTTGTGATCTTGGGCAAGGTACTTTGGTATTTTCATCTATAAAAGGGGATAATAATAGTACCTAACTCATGGGGCTGTTATGAGGATTAAATGGCTAACGCATGTAAAGAGTTCAGAGCAGTACCTAGCACAAGGTAAGTGGTCAGTAAGTATTAGCTGTGATTATTATAACAACTGGTAAAGCAGTCATTGATGGGGTTCAGGACACGCTACCACAAAATATGACACCTTGGCATATTGAATATTTCAAGCTGAAGAAGTCTGAGAAAACAGCAGAAACAAGAATGTCCCTCTAAACACCCCCACCCTGTCCTTCTCCCCTGAAACAATCATAAAACCCTCATGTGAGAGGTGCCCTCCCTAAACCTGGAAGAAAGGAGCATCCTTTATCTCTGAAACAAGACAAAAGGACCTTGAGAAGCCTCCGAACACACAGGCCTTGCTAAGTTTCCCCAGTTTACTATATGTACCTCATACCGCTTGCCCTACTATATTTCTCTATGACTGTCCACACTTCATCAAACCCAGTATTAAAATACTCAGATTGAATTGCTTTTTTTCTGGTCTTCATTTCCTTATGAAGACTCCTGTGTCACATGAAACTTGTATTAAATAATTTGCATGCTTTTCTCTTGTTAATCTGACTTTGTCAATTTAATTTTCAGACCCAGCCAAGGACCCTAAGAGGGTTGAGGAAAACTTTTTCCTCCCCTACATCATCTTTTACTATCCTTATACATAGTTTTCTTTCTACATATTTTTTCAAATGAACCTAAAATAATTCTGTCCACAGAATTCTTGATTCCTACTCATACATGCATAGCGTATGTATCTGGAAGAGATTACAACACACTTGTAACCATAGTTTCCTCTATAGAAGGAAGTAATTTGGAACTTTATACAACTGAATTTTTAACATGTGCATATATTATTTTTAAAAAATAAAAATCTCCTCTGAGCTTTTTTTTAGTAACACCTTAGTATTCTGATTTGAATTGCATTCATGTATATTGTAGACTGATTTTGTGTATTTATTATAAGAACCTGGGGGCTACTGAGCCATTGAAAGGTGGCTAGTGTGGCTGAGGAGTGGAAAACTTCACGAGGGAAGAACATCTGGTCTAGAACTTGAAAGAGGAATGGGTGTTTTTCTGATGAAGGGGAGTGGTGAGGACGTTCCAGAGTTTGTTTGGGAAAGGCAAAGACATTTGAACAAGCACCGCATGTGAGTGACAGAGCCCCAGTTGGGAATGGGTGGGGTAGAGGAGAGAAGTCCTGGGATGTAAGACAATGTGATGGGATGAAACACTGTGCTTCTTTTTTTCCCACCCAGGGAATTTCAGGATGGACAGAGGGAAAGACCGAACCAGGACAGCCAAAACAAAGCTAAAGTGTAGTCTCTGTGAAGACAAGGACCATACCCATCCCATTCAACACTCTATCCCAAGTTCCTAGGACAGTGCATGAAGGGACCCCAACAAGTATTTACTGAATAAATGAATGAATGAATGGAAAGCACACCCAAAACAACAGTAAATATTTCGAGTAAGAAATAAAAGCAGGGGACTTCCCTGGTGGCGCAGTGGTTGAGAGTCTGCCTGCCGATGCAGGGGACACGGGTTCGTGCCCCGGTCCGGGAAGATCCCACATGCCGTGGAGCGGCTGGGCCCGTGAACCATGGCCGCTAAGCCTGCGCGTCCGGAGCCTGTGCTCCGCAACGGGAGAGGCCACAACAGTGAGAGGCCCGCGTACCACACACACACACACACAAAAGAAATAAAAGCAGGGACTTCACTCGTGGTCCAGTGGTTAAGACTCCACGCTCCCAATGCTGGGGGCCTGGGTTTGATCCCTGGTTAGGGAACTAGATCCCACATGCATGCTGCAACTAAAAGATCCCTTATGCCCCAACTAAGACCGGCACAGCCAAATAAATAAATAAATAAATATTTTTTAAAACGAAAAGAAATAAAATCAAATGATGGTTTTGAGTATCTTAAAAAGAAATTAATAATAGCATGATAAATAGGAAAGAGACCACACAGCCGTCTGTTGCAGTACTAATGATAAATATGTGAATACCTACTGAATCAAAGAATGCATTTAATGTGGGTCTGAGAGCATTAGGAAAACATTTTTGAGGGAGACACACCCCCTATCAAGTTTGTACTTGAAAATGAGTTATTAAAATGGTGTAACCACAATAATTGAGATGGGGTGGGAAAGCAAAACTGAGGGACTTTAACAATGGTCAAAGATGCAAAACTGGCTAGAGAGAGATCTGTGGAGCAGCTACTTAAGGTATCTTATTACCATTGCCAGGATGGAGATAATGGGTAAATGAATGACATGAGGCTGTTTCGTTTGGTGGAAGCAGTTAGGGCGCGGAGTCAGGACACCTGGGCTCCAGTCCCAGCTCTCACACTCACTAGGCAGCCCCTGTTCCCACTCCTCCATCTATAAATGATCCCTAAGTTCCCAGCCAGCTCTGATATTCTGTGATTCTAAATTCATGAAGAGAAAGGAAAAAGTTCCGCAGGCTGGCAATTTAAGGCCAGGACATCATCCACTGGCTGTTGCAGTCATTTTAAGGAAGAACTCTCCATTAAGTCACAAATATTTATCTGTCTTGCAAGGCAGCATGCACTGCCCAATGATAGAAAATTAATGCAGCATAACCCCTGCTCTCAAGAAGCTTACGATTTAGTAAAATAGAGGAAAATAAATACGTAGAAATAAAAATTCAAGCCAGAATGTGGCAAGCACCATGGAAGAGATACAAACAAAATGTTACGGAGCATCTGAGAGCAGTTGGGTGCGGTTGCAGCGCAGAGCACAGTATGGAGGCGAGAGCGTCGCAGAAAAAAGGGCTGTTGAAGCTGGCCCTGCCACCCTTTCTGGAGCCACGCCCACTCAGTTTGCAGACAGCACTGACCTGCGGAGCTGAGTTCATTCCCAGAGCTACAGTTGCTTTCAATATGGACAGTTCCCAACCAACAAGCAGCTGGACTCCAGAAATTCACTCACTGCTTAGGCGTTGGGTACTCAGAACGCAGACATCATTCCTGATTGGTGATGAGGTCCTCAGACCAGCCCATAAAGGCCAACCTGAGCCATAAGGTAACTGAGATATAGTAAGGAGACTATTTTTTTTTTACATCTTTATTGGAGTATAATTGCTTTACAGTGGTGTGTTAGTTTCTGCTTTATAACAAAGTGAATCAGTTATACATATACATATGTTCTCATATCTCTTCCCTCTTGTGTCTCCCTCCCACCCGCCCTATCCCACCCCTCCAGGCGGTCACAAAGCACCGAGCTGATCTCCCTGTGCTCTGAGGCTGCTTCCCACTAGCTATTTATCTTACGTTTGACATCATTTAACCCCTTATATTCAAATTTGTACAAAATGCAATTCTGAATTTTAAAAACAAGAACACATAATTTCAGAACACAACAGATTCCCCAAAAAGCAGCTCCTAAGGAAATTGGTCCACTTATCTATTTCTGGGTGACAAAGTACCCCCCCTCAAAATGGTGGCTCAAACCAACAACCATTGTTGTATCATGATTTTGTGGGTTTGAACAGATTTAAAAGAGAGATTTTCTCCGCTTACAAAGTTCCTAATTGAAAACTTTTAATTAAAAATGAGATTTTTAAATTATATGAGCCATAATAATTGAGATAAGAGGGAAAAGCAATATTTTGGAGGGCTTTTGGGTGATTCATCTGTTTCTTGTGGTGTTAATGGCGGTCACTCAGTGGTTAGCTGGCAGATGGTGGATTTGGAGGATACAAGATGGTTCATTCACATGTCTGGCACTTTGGCAGGGATGTCGGGAAGGCTGGACTCAGCTGGCACTGTCCACCAGAGCACCAGTGTGCTGCATCTCCGGATGGTGGTTCCAGGCAGTGGGATTTCTTATATGGCACTCAGGCCTCCAAGAGGTACAAGAAGTCTTAGCCTAAAAAGTCACACAACACCATTTAGACACGTTTACACCCTATCCTATTGTTTGAGGACTCACACATCTCCCTAGATTCAGGAGGGAAGGTAGATGTTGCCTCTTAATGGAAAGTGGGCCAAATAATTTGACACCTTGTTTTAAAACTGCCAAAGGGATGGAATTCATTGGAGGATAGAGGCACATATACCACAGAACAAGAAATGGGACTGTAAAGGAAAGGTAACAAAAACAAGGATTTGATTCAGGCTTGAAGAGTTTCTTCCCAGTTTTGGAATAGAAGTTTTATTAATATTCATGTCACATCTTGATTGTGCTAAGCCCCCACCCAGTTCATAAAGAAACTTCCCTGTGAGGTCATTTGGGAGCACATAGGAGTTCCCAAGGAGGGAAATAACTGTCAACAATCTGTCTTCAATAATAATCATCATTTAAGAATTCCTTAATAAAAAGACAATGTATCTTACTTAATAAGCATGCAATAAAAGATGACACTATCAGCTGGAACTCCAAACACAACCACACCAAAAATGTAGGGTTTCAATCGTCTGTTCATCTGTGTATCATCTGTGAAATGTCACTGTTTTATACATATAATCAGAGCCCTTCTTGCAAATTTTTTTTTAATTTGAAGTGAAGAAGATAGAGAAACTAATGAAGATCAGGTTTGGGTTTTTTTAATATTAATTTATTTATTTGGTGGTACCAGGTCTTCGTTGCAGCTTGTGAGGTTCTTAGTTATGGCATGTGAACTCTTAGTTGCAGCATGCATGTGGAATCTAGTTCCCTGACCAGGGATCAAACCCGGGCCTCCTGCATTGGGAGCAAGGAGTCTTATCCACTGCACCACCAGGGAAGTCTCAGGAAGATTAAGTTTTTAAAAAGAGGTGTTCAGAAGCAGCCACATAGCACAGGGAGATCAGCTCCATGCTTTGTGACCACCTAGAGGGGTGGGATAGGGAGGGTGGGAGGGAGACACAAGAGGGAGGGGATATGGGGATATATGTATACATATAGCTGATTCACTTTGTTATACAGCAGAAACTAACACAACAATGTAAAGCAATTATACTCCAATAAAGATTAAAAAAATATTAACTGAGGCAAACAAAGGACTAAAGAAAGATAAAAGAGAAAAAACAGAAAGAGGTGTTCAAGGTCTCCGGAGGGGAAGGAACATTTAGGGTGTGAAGAGGCATCTATGATTTTTTACTGAAAATGAACAACATGCAAATTTAATGCAAGTTATATGCAAACCAGAGTCTACTAGTCCCAGTAAACAGCCTATATACCCAGTAAGCAGTAATTCTTTTCTGTAACAGGACAGTTGTAGCAAAATAACAACAATAGTAATATTAATCTCTGCCAAAATTATAAACAATATGATACTTTTCCAATGGGACTAGGGGAATGAGACAGTCCCTAAAATGAAGTCCATCAAACAAATGAAAGACAAAATGCATTGATTTTTCTAAGTGATGTGTGGGCTTGAGTTTGTGAACAGGACAGGCAGTTCACACCAGAGCCGAGGTGCCCTGGCTCTGTTCATTTGGGGCCACATGCGCAGGACAACAAGCCTCCTCACAATGGTGTGCCAGTGTTTCCTCACCCGGGCACAGAGATAGAGTGTAGCGATGTCTACCCTGTCCCTGGCCTTCTGCTGGGCTTGTCAACAATGGTGTCACTTGGTACCAGCTCTGAGGCCTCATGGTGCTGAGAAAGGACCACCTCATTTCCTGTGCATGAGAAAATAGTCTGCAGATGTCCACAGACAAGTCACCATCAACCTAGACTGGATTTTGACATGAGCTAGAGATCCCCAAAGTCAGCCTTTCAAAGAGTGCATGCTGCTTAGATAAGAGCCATTCTTTGAAGGACATATTTGTTAGACGAATCCAATATAAATGTCTTCCATTTGGTATTTGACCTGATTGGACCTGAAGGGAAAGCCAGGAGACACACAAAAGCCTAAAATTATCTTAGGCCCCCAAAAGAAAATACAACGCTCCATACAAGGGATATTGTATCATACATACAATTATTTTAAAATATTTGGATTGTGCATTCTTTTAAACATTTCCACATGAAACTGGAAATATAGACAAAATTTTATTATGCTGTGAGTTGACAGAGAAAGAAAGGCTGTCTATTCTGCAAGGCAGCTGGATCAACAACCCAGACAGAACTGATGTCAATTCTTTTAAGCCAGCTAGTCAATTCAGCTAAACAATAAGTCATTTAAATAAATGTTTGGTCTGTTTCTCTCTCTTTCAATGAATTAACTGGTTGCTTGATGAAAATGTTCAAAGGGGTTTGATATTTTAACATTAGTAGATGTAAGTCAGACTCTTTGTTAACAGGTTTTTAAAAAGGAGAGAAAGAAATCAAAACTGCCTAGCATATATTTTAGGTGCCTCTGTAGGTAAAATACACCACCACCATTTCCCATAAAAAGGTTTGAAAATGTCCCCACACTTTCACCCCAACCGTTCAATTCAGCAGCATTACAGAACAAAATATCTGGTGCTTATGAACAATGTCTCATTTTAGTAAGTGGTAAGAAAGGGGATTCAAACAAAACATATTGCAGGGCAAACCTTTCTTTTCCACAACCAAGTTCCTACCTTGGCCCATAAAGTAAGAGCATCCGCCCTCCCTCCCCCTTTTCTGTCATCATCCCTGCCCAAGGGAAGAGAAGTGACCTACCCAATTAAGGTGACTGGGATACCTAGGAAGCAGGAACTTAGTGTGCAGTGTGCAGCCTCCATCTCTTTGCCTTTTTCTCTCAGTCTCTCCATCACTCAGAATGGACTGACCTTAAGACAAGCACATTCTCTGCTCCAACATGCAGAAAGTGGTCTGCCCCTTGGAGAGAGATTCACAGCCTGGTATGGTCCAGCCCTGCCAGCCAAGGAGTGGGTGAACTCAGTTCAGGGGCAAGGAATTAGGAAACCCACTTGGCCACAGAGCTATTCTGTGATCCCTAATCAAGTTTGTTAACAATTTAGTTGAGATACTGATCACTTATCTTACCCTTGATTCCAAACTCAGGAGGGGAAGAAAAGGTTGTTATTTATTGCCCCTCCTAGAAAATTCAATACATTTAAATTCTAATTGACTATTGTAATTGATATTTTGATTCTTCATTTGACTTTCTAATTCTGGCATCAGATTAATGCTGAATACAAGAATGGGAAAGCCTGGAATGCCTATCTACAAATATTGATGTGCTGGTAAACATTTTTCTTCCCAGCTTTCTGGGAAGAAAAAGTCCTGGTTTTGGTCATTTCTGTGGTGTGAATATTGCTATCATGGCCTATTTCAAGCCGCCAATATCGGTGACATCACTGCCTAAATGTGGAGAAGAGAGGCTCACAATGGGCTCTCACAAGCTGGAACTAACAAGCTATTGCACGCCACTATCTATAAAGTACACTGAACTTCTGTTATTTCCCGAAAATTAAATTCCAAGGATTACTGTGCCACTTTTATAAACAAACTACTACTTTATCATCTATTGGAACTAATAAGTGACTACAATACTTATTATCCAGCTGGCTGTTAAAGAAGAATCACCCACTTCAACATGCAATTCAAGTAAAATGTCTTTAGTTGAACCATCCTTCTTTTCTTTCCCATATTGGTTTTTTTTTTTTTTTTTTTTTTTGCCTTCTATCCTCTTTCCTCTACAAACCAGACTGTTTGGCTCTCAGTAGTAACAGCAGAAACAACCCTGTGAAGGACTATTCACAGCAGTTTGAGAGATACTGATGACAATGTTCACTAAAATTAAAGTCAAGGGCTTCCCTGGTGGCACAGTGGTTGAGAGTCTGCCTGCTGATGCAGGGGACACGGGTTCGTGCCCCGGTCCGGGAAGATCCCATATGCCGTGGAGCGGCTGGGCCCGTGAGCCGTGGCCGCTGAGTCTGCGCGTCCGGAGCCTGTGCTCCGCAACGGGAGAGGCCACAGCAGTGAGAGGCCCGCGTACCACAAAAAACAAAAAACAAACAAAGAAAAAAACAACAACCACAACAAAAAAAGTCAAGACATATTAAGAGGTATTAACACTTGTGGAATTCCCTAGCTAGGCCCTCCTGAAGTTTGGGGAGAATACGGTGTATTGCAAAGAATGGACTTGCAAGTGAGACACAGCTGGATGTGAAAGCTACTACGGATATTTACTGGCTCTGCCACCCTGGAAACGTGAGGCGCAGCAGGCCTGTAACATTGTCTCCCTTTATTGAGAAAATGCCCCTGGGAAAGAGAGAAGGAAGATAATCTGGTCAATTTCCTTGCAAATATGTAATGACAGACCTCCAGGCAAACACACTCCCACTGTTGGCAGTGGGAGAATATTTATCTATGAAATGCTTTGGACAGGATGAACCAGATCTGCCTAGGACTGATTACTGTAGTAATCAAATCTGCAATTTGTGGCTGTATGGAATTTTGTTCTCTAAAAATGTCATGTAATCTGTGTAACTATTGGAGTATAAAATGGACGTATTTCATGAAAGAAACGGCTCTCTTCTTCATAAGTGATGTGACGGCAGACATCACTTAGAGATCCTTTTTGTGAATGAGGGACAGAGCTAGTCCCAGGGTAGCAAGAAATGACCTGGGAGCTGTGTTGGTTGGTCCCACACTGGTTCTCTCTGCTTCCTCTGTATCTTGAAGCTATTCATGTCTATTGACCTAAAACAAATAGACTACCAGTTATTTCTCCAGCAAAGATGGGTTTATTCAGGATCAGCAGAGAACTGCAATTTGGGGTCTGCATCCATGGTGTGCTGCATGCAAGTCCCCACATGGAAGGGGAAGGAGACTACTTTTATAGAAGGGAAAAAGAAGTTGGGAAGGCTATAGTAAACAAAGAGTCCATAGCTTTTCATTGACTGAGTCTTTGCCAGGAAAGAAAAGGAGTCTTTCTTCTTCCTGTTGGGCTATGCTATCATCACAAGGCATGAGAGCTCTGCCTTCTGGTCTCCCAACTCTATTTAACTGAGGTTTCTGTTTATTAATTTTTTTCATTTCCCCCTTTTGATCAAGATCTTTCTCTGAAAGCACCACTGATCAAGAGTCAGTTTCAGCAGTTTCAGTAGCTTTTTGTCCCTCAGTGCCAGGAAGGACTTTTCCTGGGTATAGTGTCTCATGTTGAAGGGAAAATGCAGATTGGCAACCTATTGAGGTCACATGTGAGTAACAAGGAGGGTAAGAGGGAGAACTCTCAGTCACTTTTAATCTAAAGTTAATATGTTGTAAAGATCACAGACACTGGTGATCATCTAATGATGACACAGCCTTCATTAATGATGACATTATGTCATCATCAAAGATTTATTGACAAACTTCCAACAGGCCTGGTCTGGATATCTTGGGAAAGCTGTCTCATCAGATGTCACCTGCTTCAGTCCTGGGAAATCTTTAGTTTCATGTCACCAGATGATATGCAAGGTTCAATAAGGGTTTTGTGCTTTCTTTAGGTATGTCACGTGAATCCAAGAGTCTGTTCCCTGGAGTTTGGTGGCACTAGGGTTGGTTAGCAGTACCTGATAAGGGCCTTTTCAGTAAGGTTGAAGAGAGTCTCTCTGGAGGTGTCTTTTCTAAAAGACAAAGTCTTCAGATTTCAAGGTGTGATGCGTAAGGTCTTTGTCTCCCAGAGTGCACTGTGAAAATATTTCTCTATCAAAACATGGTTATTTTGAATAGAAGCAATTTGGCCTTTGCAATATTGGATTATCTCTCCTTTTATCACTTGTGGATCAAAAGAGGCAGGAGCCAAGTGCATTACTGTCTCAGAGGGTGAGAGTTTATGAGTTACAAAAGTGGTAGATCGGAGATTTAGAAGGACCAATACCAATGCTTTTGGCCATGGTTCTGGAGGGCCTCTACAAATTTTGCCAACTGAGTCTTAATAATATTGTTAGTGTGTTCAACTAAGCCAGAGGACAGAAAGTAGTAAGTGCAGTGAAAGTGCTGTAAAACCAGCCAGACAGATCAGTCTTCTCAAAATACCTGACCAGTAAGATAGGTTTCTTGATCACCATGAAGTTCAAGAGGAGTTCCCCAGGTAGAGATAATCTTTCCAAAAGGACTTTTGCCACAGAAGAGGCCTGTCTGCAAGGGAAGACTCCAGTCCAGTGTGAAAACATACAGATCACGACTAAAACATATTTATATCCATTAGATGGAGGAAGTTGTATGAAATCCATTTGCCAGACTTCAGATAGTCCAGTAGATAGTTTAAAGTGTCTGGGAGCAGTACAAACAGGCTTCCCTGGGTTGTACTTCAGACAATTTGGACAAGTGACGTAGGCACTTTTTGCAACATTTTACTGTTTCCCCATCAATATTGATTTATAAAGGCTATCCTTTTGCCAGTGGTTTAATGAATGTACAGTGATGAAGAGTGGGAATTTCAGAGTTTCCAGTAGGACTGGGTTTCTATTTGGTCCAAACAAAACCTTTTGCTTTTTATCAAACCAACAATTGTTAGATTTCCAATCTTGTTTTTCCTTTCATGAGGCCAGTTATTAGGCTTCTCTAGATAGTTATTCTAAGTTATCATTTGAGGAAATATGCCTTTGGACTGACAGAGGGCTGGCTGCTCTTGGTTCCTTTAAGGGCAGCGTTCCTTGTGGACATGTCAGCAAGGTGATTTCCCTTAGCTTCCAGAGACTCAAGTTTCAAAGCCCCAGAATCTTAATTTTTTAATTGACGTATAGTTGATTTACAATTTTGTATTAGTTTATGGTGTACAGCAAAGTGATTCAGATATACATATTCTTTTTCAGATTCTTTTCCATTACAGTTTATTATAAATATTGAATAGAGTTCTCTGTGAAGCCCCAGAACCTTAATAATAGCTATTAAGCAGGTAAAAATATTGCATCCAATAATTCCTATAAACTATCTGATGAAAGAGAGAAATGTGTGCCACTTATGCAAATAAGTGGAATATGTCCACTCTTTTCTGCATATTCTCTATCCCCCCAATTATGCACAAACAATGGAGTGCCAACTGTAAACACACTTTTTTTTCTTCTCTACGAAAAATCCCTGCTCTTTCTGTCTCTGGTCACTGCAGGAGATGCCTCGATGTCCACACGCCTGCAATAGATGGTTATGGGGAACCACTTCAGTTTTCAGATCAAGAGAGGTAGCGATGTACAGCACAGAACCTAATAATCAGAAGGACATTAACTCCTTTCGCTGTAATGGGCTGATTCACCACCAGCCAGCAGTCGAAGGCAAAGGTGTTGGTTGTGGTCATGTAGCTGAGATCCAGCAGTGAAAGCTGGACACCTCCTCCAGGGAGACCAGTATCAACAAGAACATGCCAGCCATTCTCAGCAGCATCTGGCACATGATCCACGAGAACAAGTGAGACAGGAAGACGAGAGTATTGCCATTTTGGAAAAGGATCAGGGAACAGCCTTGGGCAAAACAGGCCTTGCAAGCTAAAGAACAAAGGCCCTGAGGGCCTGAGTCCAGAGGGAGATGGCAACAGGCTCGCAGGAATAAAAGATTAACTTTATTTCTGTTACACTAAGAAGTATACCTAATTGTCACAAGACAAGAAGCTCAACTATAAATTTTAGCCTTATCTGTTCCTGTGTTTCTTGCAGAAAATTCTCATGCATTTCCTTCCCCCCACAGAAGCACTCCCTATTTCTGAGAGCCACCTGCTGCTGATCAAAGAAGTTTGACAATTTCTGGAAATTATCAGTGATCATGAGACAAACTCTCCCTTTTGTTATAAAAGCAACTTGCCCCTTCTACTTGGAGAGTGGGCACTTTTTTTCCTGACTTCTTCCTTGTACACAAGCTATCTCTTTTTTTTTGTAATATGAAAAAAATATTTTATTTTAGACTAGTTTTAGGTTTATAGAAAAGTTGTGAAGACAGTACTGAGAATACCCATTTACTTCACATTCAGTTTCCTCTATTGTTCACATTTTATATTAGTAGGGTATATTTGCCATAATGGATGAACCAATGTTGACTTTTGTGTGTGTATGTGTGAATTTTTTTTTTTTACATCTTTATGGGAGTATAATTGCTTTACAATGGTGTGCTAGTTTCTGCTTTATAACAAAGTGAATCAGTTATACATATACATATGTTCCCATCTCTCTTCTCTCTTGCGTCTCCCTCCCTCCCACCCTCCCTATCCCACCCCTCTAGGTGGTCACAAAACAAGCTATCTCTTTTAATAAAAAGATTTGCTTGCCTAAGAATCTTGTGGAAGTGATATTCATTTCTATGGTATTGCTGCCCAAGAATCTGGAAGGGGCCTGGCAACACAAGTACTGCTCTCCATCTGCCATGGCCGCCATCTGCAGAACGGGCACCATCTTTGCAGCCAGAAGCCAGCGATGGGGGAGAGAAGAGGACCCACCCCAAGGAGAGCTCCTGAGACCACTTCCCACCCCGCAAAGCAGTAAAGATGTCAGCCAACTTTTCTCAAAAAGAAACAGAGAAAGAACCCTGAAACATATCAAACAGTTTAAAAACTTTTAAACTATTAAAGCAGAAGATTTCCGGATTAAAATTCTTTCTAGTGTGACTAAAATTTTCTGATAATATAGATGGCCTGGTAAAAGTCAAATAAACTTGTTTGCTAAGCATTAACTCAACAGGTGTTTATTAAGCACCTCGTACATGCCTGATACCTGCAAGGCCCTGAGAATAGACAGGCGAACAAGATAACATGGTCCCTGCTCCTTCATAGAGAGGATGCGGTCTGGTAGAAAAACTGTCTTTAGACAAATATCACATAAATAAATTTATTATCACACATTCTATTTAGTGCTGAGAAGAGAAAGTACAGATAGTACAAGAGAGTAGACAGGAGGACTATTCTTATATTGGGGTCAGAGCTTTAAGCCAAACTTTAAGGACTGAGAGTGTTAACCAGCAGGTAAGTGAGGAAGATGTGCAGAGGCAGAGAAAAGAGGTTTCAAACAGAAGGAACAGGCATCAGTTTTTTTGTTTTTGTTTTTGCGGTACGCGGGCCTCTCACTGCTGTGGCCTCTCCCGTTGCGGAGCACAGGCTCTGGACGCACAGGCTCAGCAGCCATGGCTCACGGGCCCAGCCGCTCCACGGCATGTGGGATCTTCCCGGACCGGGGCACGATCCCGTGTCCCTTGCATCGGCAGGTGAACTCCCAACCACTGCGCCACCAGGGAAGCCCGCATCAGTATTTTTTTTAAGCTCCCCAGTTAATTCTAATGTTCAGACAGGTTGAGAACCACTACATAGATAGTTTCCTCCTCCTTGATTTCCTCTTCTCTTGGTCTCTGTGCCGCCGTGTTCTGTTTTCCTTCAACTTCACTGGATACTTCTTTTCACCGTTTCTTTTGCTGGTTCTACCTTCTCTATTGATCTCTACATGATAGAGCCCTACAGGATTTGTCTGTTTTCCCTCCTCTCTCTCTCTCTCTCTCTCTCTCTCTCTCTCTCTCTCTCTTCTCTCCATCAACAATTTCATCCACCCATGGCCTTATATATAATCTATAAGCTGTTAAAAAACAAAATTCAACTGAGTAAATTTTAAAGATCTTACTGGCTTTATGCAATGGTTCACAAATTGGGCAGCATCTAGTCTAGCAGATTGGGCAGATTACTTCACTAGTGCTGATCAGATCATTCCTGATTGACTGGTTCAAGATTCCATTTCTGGGAGAGCCAAAATTGTAATTAAGTTAATCTCAGCTTGGTGATGTGGGGCTTAGCAAAAGCAACTCCATTTGAGGCCCGTTGTCTTGTTTTTAACAATGCTGACAACTTCTGATTCCTTTCTGAGCTCCAGATCCAAATATTCAACCATGTTTCAATCTCTACCTGGGTACAGATTAGCACAAACACACCTGACTTAACATGGCAACGCCAAGCTCTCCATCTCCATCTGCCATTCCCTCCTATCTGCTCCCTCCCCAGAGTTCTGCATCCCAGTAAATGGTCCCACCAACCACTCAGTCACTCATGCCAGAAAACTGTGAATTGTCCTTGACACCTGCCTCTCTCTCCCCTGCCCTCAGCCTGTATCCAAATCAATCACTGGATCCTATTGAATTCATTCTCAGATGCTCTTGCTTCTCTCCACCTCCAATGCTATAATCCTAGTTCAAGTCACCATAATCAAGCTATGTTACTATCTTACTTAAAGCCCCTGAGTACTGCCCATTATGCTAGCAAAGAAGTCCCACCCTAGACCAATTACACCACAATCTCTGGGGACTGAGCCCAGGCCTCGATATGTTTTTGAATGCTCCCTGGGTGATTTTAAGATGCAGACATCATTGAGAAATACTGGCTACCTTGTTGAAAGCTGCTGAAAGTTCAAGTAAAATTCTCATCACCAGTGGAAGGTCCTTGGTGGCCCAAGCACCAGCACTTCCACTGGTTGGCGGGGATTAAGCCCAATGGAAGTGAGTTGAAGAGTGAATGAAAGTGAGGAAATGGTGACCAAATACAGAGGTAATTCTTTCCAGAAATTTAGCTGAGGAGATCAGATACTGAATGGTAACTAGAGGTGGATTTGGTTTTTCACCTTTGCCTGTTCATAAAATGTGTAGGATTTGCACCAATTCATCCATGAGATAAATTATTTCATTAAATATAAGATTCTGGCAAACACTAGCTGCCCAAAAGAAGATGGTGTAGTGCAGTGGGAAAGCCCTGGATAGGTGTTCAGAGGCTCTCCCATCGCATCCTGGCTCTGCCACCCTCTCACTGTGTGCTCTTGGACAAATTACTTAAATTATCTGAGCCTCAGCTTTTTTCTCTTTAAAATAGTGATAACAACACTTAGCTTACAGGAGGTTGTAAGATTTAATAAAATAACATATGAAAAGAATGTGTAAAACTGTACAAATCAACTCTCAAGTTCTCCCAATCCTCTAGTGCCCTCAAGTGGCTTCCTAGATGGCCTAAGACCACATACTAGTGTGCCCCATCATGGGCAGCTGAATGTATTTCTGTCATTTCCTGAGGCTCACTTCTACCCCCAAACTTCATTATTGTTTATCCATCCCTTTATCCCCCAGTCTTAAACCTGGACATACTTGAGCTAGACTAACTGATGCTGAAAATGAGATGCATCAGCATCTCGGATAACATAAATGCATTGCATATGGGATATTCCAAACCTTAATATAAGTGTTGATTAACATGTAAATTTCAAACACCAAAGCCAGAAGGGATGGCTATTAAACCGAGACAATTGTTTAGCATCCCCAAAATTACACCATGAAGTGGCATCCCAGGCTCCTAGCTTATCTCATATTTCTTGACTCAATATCTTTTTCCCTATTTAACTCAATTCCCCCAGGGTTGTTCTTTCTGTGACATGGCTCTAAACACATTGTATCACTCCTTGGCTCAAAATCATTTAGAGGCCCTTTTCCTGCACCCTCCTTTAGCTGGCAGAACTCCCCTTGCCAGTGCCCGCATCCACTGGGGTGGATGGGGAGTAGTTAGGGCCAAAGAAAATAATATCACTGTCACTTCTTCCATTTCTATGCAGAGATGACAGAAGAATTCTCTGCCTGAGAATCTGTTGACGCTCCAAAAATAGAGAAAGACATTTACTTTTTGTGTGTGTGCAGGGATGGCACGGGGAGGTTGGGGCAAGCTTTCTCTCACTCATTTTCTAATTGAAATTTTTATTGAGAAAATTGTAGTTTCACAGGCAGTTGTAAGAAATACTACAGAGAAATCCTTGATTGTACAGTTTCCACCAATGGTACATTTTGCAAAACTTTAAAATAATATCCCAACCAATATATTGACATTGATACCATCCAGCTTTCTTATTCAGCTGAGATTTACCCAGTTTTATTCATATTCGTTTGTGTTTGTGTGTGTGCGTGTGTGTGTATTAAGTGCTACACAATCACCTGTATGGATTTTTATATCCATCATCACAGTCAAGATAGTGAATAGTTCCAACACAAGGATCTCTCATGCTGTCCTTTTATAATCACAACTACCTTCCTTCCCTCAGACCGCAATCCCTATGACCTAGCAATCACTGATCTGTTCTCCATTTGTAAATGTTTGTTTTCATAAATGTTACATAAGTGGATGGTACGGTGTGTAACCTTTTGGGTTTGGCTTTTTTGGCTCAGCATAATTCCCTGGAGATTCATCCAAGTTGTTGCACATATCAAAAGTTTAATCCTTTTTACTGCTTAGAGGTATTCCATGATACGCATGTGCCTCAATTTGTTTAACCAGATATCTGTTAAAGGGCATCTGTGTTGATTCCAGTTTTTAGTTATTACAAATAAAATTGCTATGAACATTTGTGTACAAGTTTTTGTGTAAACATCACTGTTCATTTTTCTGGGGTAAATGCCCAAGAGTGCCAATTGCTAGGTTGAATGGTAATTGCATGTCTAGTTTTTTGAGAAACTTCCAAACTGCTTTCCAGAGTGACTGTATTATTTGCATTCCCACCATCAATGTACGTGTGATCCACATTTTTCCTTTTAGTTTTCCTTTTAGTCTTTCTTTAGTGCTATCAGAAGGTAGATAGCTCTTTAATGGACCTCACTCATAAAGGTTTCTGATCGAACTCCAAAAGCAAGAGGATGAACAAAAGGAAACTACTGCTCGTCTGGATAATATAATAATAATAACTGTCATTTATTGAGTGCTCACTGTATGCCAGGAGCTGTGCTAAAGGCTTCCTATGTACAAATCCTTTTACTACTCACAACAGTTATATGGGTAGGTTCTATTATCATCCCCAATCTGGAAGCTGAGGCTTAGAAATAGAAGTACTTGATTCATGGTTACACAGCCAGTTAAGTGGCAGAGCTAAGGTTTGAACACAGTGGGCTGTTCTCTCAAGTACCACATTATACTGCCTCCAGTATAATAAAGAAAGAAACATCTCTGTGTTCCCAGAAGCAGCTGTGCAGGTTTCATTGTAGTGAAGACAATGTTTTTCTTTTTAAATATAAATGTAGATTTTACCATCTCTGGGAATTAAAGTATATCCTTGGTGTGTGTGTGTGTGTGTGTGTGTGTGTGTGTGTGTGAGAGAGAGAGAGAGAGAGAGAGAGAGAGAGAGAAAGAGAGAGAGATTCAACAGGTATGCATTGATTTTTTTCCTCAAAGGCTGCATGTATCCCCAGCTGATGTCTACCCTCATCCTCTCCCCCATTCACACACCTCAGGCAATGGGAGAATTAAATACAGCACCCTGGTCCTCATCTGCAACTTAGAGGGGACAATTTAGGTCATATGGGAAGAGAATTAAGAAGAATTTACACATATTATCTCAAAGTAAGTAGAAGGTCCTGGCAAATGTTTTCCCAACTAAGTATGAGCAGGAGGAAAATAAGTAGTACAATGATCATGCAAATATACTAGAGCCAAAAAAAATTAAGAGGAGGGCAGGGCTTCTTTGGTGGCGCAGTGGTTGAGAGTCTGCCTGCCAATGCAGGGGACACGGGTTCGTGCCCTGGTCTGGGAAGATCCCACATGCCGCGGAGCGGCTGGGCCCGTGAGCCATGGCTGCTGAGCCTGCGCGTCCGGAGCCTGTGCTCCGCAGCGGGAGAGGCCACAACAGTGAGAGGCCCGCATATTGCAAAAAAAAAAAAAAAAAAAAGAGGAGGGCAGATAAGAACAAGCATACAAAAGACAGGTGAAGGACCCAGTCTAAAAGACTATATGACTTAAAAATTAGAAAAAATTCACTGCCAGTGTTTACACTGTAGAAACACATAATAAGATCTTAAAGACAAAATGATAAAACAACAGAGGTGAAAAGGGAAACAGCTGAGACTATAACTTGAGGACAAAAACAACACCAAGAGAAAACTAATAAATGAGAAAGATCAAAGATCAAATAGGCTGAAAATGGAATTACAATACTGAAAGAGAGGGAAGACTTAGTATAGTAATTGCACATTCAGGAAAAAGGATAAAGGATTTGACAATTAGAGAGGAAGAAACAGATGTGAAAGAGAGATAGTGATGATCTTACACAAGGATAATTTGTGTCTCTGGAGTAGAGAAACAAACAAAACATGAAACAAAAAAATTATTTTAAAAAGAAATTTTCCCTGCAATGAAGAAGTCATTTTGGATATGAAATAGGCAGTTTATGTTCCAGGAAAAACTATATAGAATAATTAAAACAGATACATAGGCTGGCTGAGTTAATTACCTTTGGGGATTAAAAGGAAGAGTTAGAGGAATCAAGTTAGAAAAAACAAGTCACCTACATGGGAGAACAAAGTTGGACTGGCTTAGACTCCTCCACAGCATCAAAGCCAGATGAGAATGGGGCTTTGTCTGTAAAGTTCTGAGGGGAAAAAAAGGGTGACTTAAGAATATCCAGACAGTTTTGTTGTTTGAGAATAAAGGCACATGTACATAGCCTCAAACAGGAAACACCTTAGCAGATACAGCCCTTCTTGGGAAAAACTACCAGAGATGAAATCCAGCTATACAAGGGGTGGATGTGCTGGGGGAAAGCACTGGTATTATGTAGAGCATTTAAAGGAGGTGGTGTATGTAGTGGGTAGTTCAGGAGTCAGACCACTTGAATTTGCACGTTGGCTCTGTCAACTCTCATTTTTGTCCTCACGTAAATTATTTAACCTGCCTCGGTTCCCATACCAGTAAGATGAGGATGAAAATGTTGTGGTCGGTATCAGATGAAATAATCCATGTAAAGTTCTCAGCATAGTACTCAGCCCTAGATGCTGTTACAAAAAATTAAGGCATATCCTTATAAAATCATAATAGCTCCAAAATTTTCTGGCTTTTTATAATGGTTTATAATCTTTTTGTTTCTTAATCTTAAGGACCAATATCTCTGTGATAAAGAAATTTTTTTAAACACTGAACTCTCTAGAAAGGTAGACCAGAAATCGGACCAGAAACTCTCTAGAAACACGGTTACGTCTGGGAAAGGACACTGGCTAGATAAGAGATGGTGGACTGGCTTTTCACGAACATGTAGCTTTTGAAATTTTTACCCTGTGAATACGTGCCTATTTTTTTAAAAAGCAACTAAAATTCAAGAAACATTTACCTAAGATTCCGCAATTCCTTCATTTTTAATCACAATTTATTTTTCTCCTTTTTAAGTTCAAGCAGAACTAAATTTAGTACTTCAATGTAAAATTAGCATGCACAGTATGGTCCCATTTTTGCAAAATTATTCCGAGCCAGTCACACCTCCATCTGTATATATGCAAAGAAAGAGGTCTGAAGTGATACCCAATGTTAACAATGATTATTTTCTAGGTGATGAAATTCGGGGTATATTTTTCCTTATTCATATTTTCTCAGAGCTGTTTGAATTTTTAATTAAGTATATATCATCTTTAAAAAGCCATTGTTCTAAATAAAGAAAGAAAAATTGTTATCAAGGAAGAATAAGGGGTTTTTCCACATCTCACAAGGGACTGGGCTATAAATGCCAAAGGCCACCCTGGAGGGCCCTGCTAATGCTCTAGCAGTATGAGTCTACGCCCTAACTCTCTACTTAGCAAATGCGCTGACAGGGGGTTATGATGTCCCACTGTGCGCCTTACTGGTTGTTTAAGTGGAAGACTGATGCCTGAACTACCCTCCAGCCAAACTGGACCACTTGTCATTTCCCTAAGTGCCTTCGTTCCTCGTGCCCCATTCACCTAGGGTGCCACCTACCTGACCACTCAATTACATCTTTCCTCCAAAGCCACAGCACAAACTGTGCCTTCCATGTACCTTTTCCTAACCCGTAGACCCAATTTCCCCCTTTGAAGCCCCAAAGCACATTTTAACAACTATTTATGACAATTCATTCATTTAATGAATGCTTATTGTACACACCCCTGTGCCTTATAGTACATTTGTTTGTATACATCTTATCCTCTGTCTTAGAACGATTACCTGGGGGCAGAAAGTATGTCACACTCATTAGGTATTTCTATAGCACCCAGCATAACACCCTTGAAAGGTCAAAAACTGTTTGTCTGGATAATTAAATAAAGGAGCACTGTGAGATTATAGAAAATATATAATATATATTGGTCTCTGCCCCCGGTTCCTGACACAGGGATCCTCAAACCCTTGTAAATTCTTAAGTGACATGAGCACCAGGAGTATCTTTATTTCTAATGTGGTGACTCTGGGTGGGCTCCTGGATGGCTCCTGGATGGGGGCTGGTCACCAGAAAGACCAAGCCATGAGCAGAAGCTTGGAATTTTCAGCTCCGCCCCACCATCTCTCAGAGAGGGAAGAGGGGCTGGAAATAGAGTTAATAATCATGCCTATGTGAGGAAGCCTCCATAATACCCCAATAGTATGGGGTTCAGAGAGCTTCCAGGTTGGTAAATACACCAGGAGGGTGATGCACCCCAGCTCCATGGGGACAGAGCTCAGGACCCTCCCAGACCTCACCCTATGTCTCTCTTCATCTGGAACAGGTAAATGGAAGTGTTTCCCTGAGCTCTGTGAGCTGCTGTAGCAAATTAATTAATCCTGAGCAGGGGGGTGTGGGAACTTCTGTGGGACAGAAGTTATGGGTCACCAACCTGGGAACCTACTACTTACAACTGGCATCTGAAGCAGGATGAGAGAAGTCTTGTTGGACAGAGCCCTTAACCTGTGAGATCTGACACTATCTCCAGGTAGATAGTGTTAGAATTGAGTTAAATTGTAGGACATCCAGCTGATGTCACAGAGGTTGCTTGTTGTGGGGAAACACACACACACACACACACACACACACGGTGACCAGAAGTGTCAGAAGTGAAGTGTATTCTGTGTAAGTAGTAAAGGACACAAAACTGAGTCTTTCCTCACACAAGCACTCAATGAGTGTTTGTTGAATTGAACTGATTACTTTGTCCTTACATATTTTTTGAAGCTTTAAAGACTTTTAGGCTTTAAAAGCCAAGTGGTTTACATGCCTTCAGAATTATTTTAAGTTTTTCTAAAGAGCAAATATGCCTCCTTCCTCTAAAAATACTGGCACAGGTCAAAACCCTTGGAGAGGGATAAGGTCCAAATAGCTAAACAATAGATTAGAGATTTTTATTCCCATCTGTTTCACCCTGAGGAGATACAACAACAATCCTAAAAACTGACATAGGGAAGACAATTTCACACTAGTCCCCCAGTCCGTAATGTCCAACATGGCTCAGAAAAAATGAGTTCATGTTACTCAGGGTTTTCATCTTTTAACTGGGCTCTTTAATCACAAAAAGCTACGTTTCTCAAAACCTAAATAAAGCTAATTTGACACATATAACTGTGCGTCATGTCAGTGATAATGTGAATACAATTTAGGGACTTCCCTGGCGGTCCAGCAGTTAGGGCTCCACGCTCCCACTGCAGGGGGCGAGGGTTCGATCCCTGGTTGGGGAATTAAGATCCCAGAAGCCCCATGGTGCTCACGGCCAAAAAATTAAAAAAAAAAAAAATTAAAGGCATCACAAATACAAAATAATATATAGAATTAAGGGAATACCTTTATGAAATAATGAGGATTACATATGGAAACTATTTGCCTTTGTTCTAGTCAGGGCTATCTTTACAAAATAGGGTTTGCTGAAAACTCTATTTCCCCTCTTTTTCTCACTCAACAGCGAGCAAAAACTAATGTGCTGCCACCTACTGACAATGGAATGAAAGTGTAGCTCAGAACATGAAAAGTGTTTAATCTTTTTAACTGTTGACCCCAAACTTCAGAATAGGTGTTTACACTATCTTATTTTAAACATAGTAATGAACTCCTTCAAGATTCTTAACTTTAGGGGAGATAATAATCTGTGAATTGGTGTAGAAAAAGAAAAGCAATGGATAACTGTGAATTTCACAGATGAGAAAGCTTAGCTGCATGCTTCAGTGGAGGACTGAAGTGATAGTTGAGTCATTCCCTTAACAAGAAAAAGGGACAAGGAAACGTGAGCAGATCTATACTAAGATACACTAGTGGTCCAGTCAGTCCAGTGTGATGTCACTGAGGAATGCTGCACAGGAGGCGTACGGTCATTTGTGAGGACAGCGTGTGCTACCCGTCACAGGGAGAGGGATCTGTTCTCAAATAGCCCTATTTCCCCTCAGTGACCCTTACATATCTATAGAATGAACTTAAACCCTCCTCAAAAGCAGGTTTCCAGCTGGTCCACTCTTTGGGTGAGCAAAGTTTCCCAATCAGCACACAATGAATAATATAAACAGAGGAGAGCCAGGTTCTGTACTTTTATATTCCCCAATAGATTTCTGGTGCTATGTGCAGTCCCCAAAACATGGTAGGTACTTTAGCAATATTATCTGAATGAATAAATAAGTAGAACCTCTTTCTGTTTCTCTTCAGTGTTCTGTGTTTGAGCTCCAAGGAGTGCATCAGAATCTGTTTATATTGGATTGGCCAAAAAGTTCGTTTGGGTTTTTCCTTAAGATGGTACAGAAGAACCCAAACAAACTTTTTAGCCAACCCAATATATTGCTTTGATTATTTGGATATTTCTGGTAAAAATTAGCTTGAGCCTGAATCACTAAGCTCCTCAACTTTCCACTTCAGTCAATATTATTTGTCAATTAAGTTTTTAGTAAACTGTAAACTGAAGTGTAAAACCTGGCTATGTTAGTGTAAAACCTGAAGGTTAACACTCAATGTGCCATGCATGGGAAGAATCCAGAAAGAAAGTGGAAGAAGAGCCTGTACTAAATTAGTAGGATTAGAAAGAGCTTTGAAAACAGTTAGCTTAGCCTTCCTGATGAAAAGAAAAGTATTTAGTCTGGGGAGTCACCTTCCCTTTTTTAGGCCACTAAAACTAGACTCATGGGCTTCCCTGGTGGCGCGGTGGTTGCGAGTCCACCTGCCGATGCAGGGGACGCGGGTTCATGCCCCGGTCCGGGAAGATCCCACATGCCGCGGAGCAGCTGGGCCCGTGAGCCATGGCCGCTGAGCCTGCGCGTCCGGAGCCTGTGCTCCACAATGGGAGAGGCCACAACAGTGAGAGGCCCGCGTACCGCAAAAAAAAAAAAAAAAAAACAACTAGACTCACGTAGCTAAAGCCGGGAAGGGATCAGGCAATTTTACATTAAATTTATCACCCAGCAATCAGCTGTTCACATTGGCCAGGAGCCCAAATGATTATGGTCTGGATGTCTACTCTCTTCAGGGGTCATCAGCTCTAAATTAAGGAGATGTACATAGGCAAGGGGCATAGAGTCTAACACCTGGAGCCTTTGCAAATTTTCCAGGATCTTTTTTATCAAACCATCCACCGTAATGCACTTCACAATGTATGACTAAGAAAAGAGCCCCTGTCTTAGGGAGGAAGGAGATCTAACCATCAGCAAAAGATAAAGTGAACAAATGCTTAAAAATTTGAAGCTTCCTAAGGTTCAATGGAGGACAAGACCACATCAAGTTGGAAAGATGGAGATTGACATCATGAAGGAGGTAGAATTTGAATAGGTCTTTAAGAATAAGTGGAATTTTGCAGTTTGGGATTTAGGTAGGGAGACAAAATTCACAAATGACATTTGGGAGACACCAAATATATTTGTGAACAGGGTGTGTTCACCTTGGCTACTATGAGCCTGATCTTCACTGCCAAAAAGTGGCAACTATGTTGGGATAACGACAATGTACAGGCTCTGAAATCAGGGGCCTGGGTCAAGTCCTGGCCTCATCGCTTGTTTGTAATGTGACCTTGAATAAGTTATTTAGTATCCCTGGCCCTCAGTTGCCTTTTCTGTAAAACGAGGACAATAGAAAGGCATACCCCATAGAGAAGTTTTGAGGATTAAAAGAAAGAATTCATGTGCTGTGTTCAGTGCCTGGAATATAGCAAATGCTCAATAAACATTACCTATTATATTTGGCGAGTTTGTACTTGATTTACTAAACAATGAGGAGTTATCAAAGGTTTCTGAGCAGAAGAGCTATATGTTTGAAGTTGAAACTCTAGAGTAATTAATTTACCAATGAGACTTAGGGTAAATTAAAGGAAGTTGAAAAAGCTGTATTTAAAAATAGCAGATAGGGAAACTTTGCAGCTATCCAGGGAAGAAGTAATGAGAATCAGAATTATAGGTTAAGCAATAGAAGATAGAAGGAAGAGGAGCAGAAGAGACAATTCTGAAAAATTTTAAGAGAAATAATTGAAACAACTGAGTGTGAAGCGTAACAGCTGGGGAGGAATTAAAAACAACTCTAAGCCTTTGAACCTGGGGACCAGAAAAGCTTTGGTGAGGAAAACAGATGTGAGGAGAAAGTGGTTCAGGGGAAAGTTACCCAAGTGGAGGTCCCAATAGAGAGTCACCAATATAAATGCAGACCTCAGAAGAGAAGTCAAAATTAGATTAGGTATCTTCAATTTAGGGGTAAAAGTAAAGCATTGGATGGAAGTAACATCAGTGAAGTTTGCCAAGGTCAAACCATCTGACTCAAAATTCCTTGTTCTTTCTACTTATGGATACTACATAGGTTCCTATCCATCAGTAGAAAAAGAAAGGGTCTTATATATGTTAAAAGGTGACGTTCAACTCCTGAGTTTTCCATCTACTAGCCACGTGTCACTTTAGGAATCAGCTTCCTCATCTAGGAAATAAAATCAATGCTAATACAAACAATGCTAATAACTTCCTCACAGAGTTTTCTGAGTATCAAATGAAGTCCTGGTCTCTTTCCGGCTATCTCAATGTGATCATCCTCAGGTACAAGATGAAACTTCTCTTCCTGAAGGTCCCTGCTGCCCTGGGCTTGTTGCTACATACTCCTGTACCCACGATCTCTTTCTTCTTTACCAGTAATCACTGGAACTCATCTTGCTCAAAACTTCCAATCCCTGGTCAAACTCTACAGGCTGCTACACCAAACGCTTCTAACTCCAAAACCCTTTGCCTGGACCTCCTCTGCCTCACCACCTCCATTCCCACCCACTGTATAATGTTATTCTTTTAACTCCCTCATTCTCTCTTTTTCATTTTTTCCTCCCCTTTTTCATTTTCTTCTCCCCTTTTTCATTTTCATTTCATTATAAAAGTTCTCATCCCAGAGTCATATCTAATCTTAGCTTATCAACCCCATGCTTACTTGCTTGCCTGTTTGTTAACCCTCAACCCAACACAGAGTTAGCATTCCTTACACCGTTATATGCAACACACACACACACTCACACATGTACATGTAACAGAGTTATTTTGTCTGCAGAAAAAAGACCTATTGATCTCAGAACAGACTTTTTCTACCCTTCGGCTGTGGGAGGAGGAGATCCCAAAGGCCTCAATGTAAATCAGTTGGTCCATCGGTCCATTCTCCCTTTCCCTCATTTTATACAACAAATTCTAAGCAAGTAGTTTCAGACTCTGCATAATTTCACCTTGAGTGGGTCCTAGGACCCACTTACAAGTAAATGATATTATTTCCACTTATAAGACAGCTTAACAAGATACCTTCAAATTTACTGTAAATTGCTGCAGATTTGGAGTGTCTTTCAATTTCCAGGAAAGCCAGAATGCTGCTTTCTGTACTCTCTGAGTATGGTGACCTGTAATTTCAAAATCTTCTGTAGCCCGTATTTTGGTTCCCTAACCATTCATTAGTCTGACAAATGTCTGTTATCACCTGAAGCATTTACATTCCAAACCTAAAATCAGTCTTCTACTCAGCATCTCTTTGCTCTCTGGAAAGCATCTGGAACCTACCAATGTATATTCCAGAAAAAGCACATGGTACAGTATATGTAGGGCAGTGGAACCCTGAATTCTCACTACAGACTTCAACACCAACATCAAGTATAGTCTTTACATGTATCTTGCTTCATATTATAATCAATAGCGTGTGTTATTAGGTGCCAAATACAGGCTCTGCACTACTTTATGTGATGTGGGAGATTCGGAAGTAGAAATAAGGACCTCATCTGGTTTGAACATGACTTTATACCCAGTCCTTGGTATATTGGCTGGCACATTAAAGACAATAAAAATATTAATTGAACAAGTGAATAGGAGCTCTGAGAAAACTAACACATGAGAAGCTATCGAGAATGACACAAGTTAATTCATAGTTAAGAGCTCCCTTAGGCAGTGGTGCAGCTATAAGGGATGCAGGAATTCAGAAAAGAGAGAGATTAATAGGGAATGAAGTCATTATGATGAAGCACACACACAACCTTTCAGATTAAGTGCTATTGGCAGAAGCGTGGGAGAGAGGGTCTACACTTCAGGTGGAAGAGGGAGACCGTAAGTGAGAGCCAAAAGGTAAAGTATTAAATCAGCAAAGAAATTGGAGACATGAAGTACAGTCAAGAATGAGGTTAAATTATAAGTGGGACAAGGCTGGTTGGGCGAGGGTGGGATATGGCACTGGAAAATGCCACTAGGGAAAGAGGTTTTTCTTTTTTTTTTTGGTACTTTTGTTTTTCTTTACCTTCTTGCACTTCTAACTTTTTAAAAATTGAAGTATAGTTGATTTACAATGCTGTGTTAATTTCTGCTGTACAGCAAATGGTTCAGGAAAGACCAGTTTCAACATGATCTGTAACATATTGCTTCTGATGTCGAAAAATATATATCTGAAGAAATATGACCAAAAGTTCACAATTGTTAATTCTGGGTGGTGGAAATCTGGGTGACTGTTACATAGTTCTTTGTACTTTTCTGTGTCATTTTTCATTTCCTCAAAATAAAAATTAGAATTTAAGAAGAAAAAAAATAATAAGTGGGACAAGGTAATAAAAGATAATAAAAGACAGAGGAATTGTCCATGGATGAGGTGCCAAAGTTTGGCTTTTAGCTTCTTGTTCAGAATTCAGAATGCTTTTTCATACGACAAAAAAAGCTACAAATTATGATCTAAACTCATGAATAACCCTAATATACACATTTCTCTGTTCATGAGATGACTAGATAGATAAATCCAAAATTAATTATCAAGCATTATCTGTTCTTTCCTGGAGAATTTTAGTTTTCATCAACCTCTCAGAATAGTATTGGAATAAGTTCAGCTAAGCCCCAGGAACAACTCAGCAATCCTTTTAGTCAACCTTTAGTCAGCTCCCCTTCCTTCAGTGACTACTTCAAGCCTTCATCAGTCTCCTGAAGATTCTTGCCACTGTCCCTGGTAGCAAATGACTTGAACCATCACTTTCTACTCAAATGAAACCTATCAGTGAATTCCTTTGATGTCAGTATGCCCCTCAAAGTGTGTATATTGCCCCACTTTTTCATTTCTTTTCCTCCCCTTATAGTCTATCCTTGACTTTCCCCTCCATGACCTTCCCCTTACGGCCTTCCTTTCCTGTTTCTTCTCAGTCTATTCACCCTTCCATCATAAACACCTCCATATCCACAGCTTCAATCACAAATATATTGATACCTCCTTAAATCTGTATTGCCAGATAAATTTCTTTTTTTTTTTTTTTGAGGAAAGATGAAGCTTTTATTTAGAGATAATTTTTGGGTTTTTTTACTGAGTTCCACATTCTTCTTTACTGCAACATACAAGAAATTCTACTTGTAGAGAGATATGTCCAAAATATAACTTGCCATGTATGGTAGGCAAGATAATGACCCCTCAGAGATATCTACATCCTAATCCCCAGAACCCATGAATATATTAGGTTTCAAGGAAAAGGGGAATAAATGTTGCAGGTGGAATTAAGGTTGCTTATCTACTGACCTTATTGTCTAGGTGGGCCCAATGTAAGCACAAGGGTCCTTAAAGATGAAAAAGGGAGGCAGAAGAGGAGAGTTAGAGGGAGATAGTGACTAGGGGAAATGATCAGAGAGACTCAATGTTATTCACTTTGAGGATGGAGGAAGTGGGGGGACATGAGCCAAGGAATGTGGGTGACCTCTAGAAAATGGAAAAGGCAAGGAAATGAATTCTCTCCTAGAGCCTCCAAAAAAAACACGAAATGAAAAACAAAAAACTAAACACAGCCCTGCTGATTTTAGCCTAGAAAAACCCATGTCGAATTTCTAACCTATAGAACTGTAAAATAATAAATTCATATTGTTTGAATCACTAGGTTTGTGGTAGTATGTTACAGTAGCAACAGAGAATTAATGTACCATTTCTAATCCAAATCTCTGATTAATGTATTTGGTTGTTTTGGAAAGTAACACTTTCATTGGTCATAGTAATTTTTTTCTCTCAGAAGATTTTAGAATGTCTGTAAGTTCACAGAATGTCAAAGCAGACTATCTTTACATTGTTAACATGCCAAGGTAAAAAGATGAAAATAATATTCTTTAATTTAAAGAGGACAGAGGGCAGAAACTTGGCAATATTTCTTCAGAACATTCAAAGTAACACTTTCACTTATCTTCTTTCTCTCATAAAATTTGATGCATCCCTATTTGTTTTTTCTTAATTTAACACAGTAACTAGAATGGTAGCATTTTCTTCATTCACTGACAGATACTGTAACACTAAGAGTATGAATACTGTTCTCCCTGTGTTTCAAAGCACACTAGTTGAAACTGAGACACTTAATAATATGTTGCCTAAACTAGTCTGCTTACCTAAAATCTATTCCTTCTGATTCCTTATACTTTTACAGTGCACCCTTCTCTTTAAATTAACTATCTTTCTCAGAAAATAGTTTGTTTCTTTGCATAAAAGGCATCTTCTTTTGTTTTGGTTTTTACAATGTTGAGCGGCTTCTCATCCTCTTCATCTCTACATTTGCACTTTTTTCTTCTTCATACCAGTATTTTTGAGGAAAACAAAGCAATAGGATTGTGGAAAGATGGTAAACCAAGAAGACATGGGGATTTCCTTCTATAGACATTGAGAAAACAAAAGCAAAAAAAAAAAAAAAAAGTAAGTTTATCTCAGATTGCAGAAAAAAAAGGGGGGGGGGGTAAGGGGGTTAAGTTCCAAGTGCAGAAAGGAAGCAGAAACTGAAAAATAGGGCAGTAGTTACACAAGCAGATACTGTGACACTCTGGGGAGAGTTTACTAAACTCCATTACCCTCTTTGCTTTAACATCTCGAGGAGCAATAGAAGATGAATCCTTCAGGCCTATGTGAGGTGGGGTTGGAACTGAAATCTATGCTTAAAAAAACCCCAGGAAACTCAAAGGACTACCCCTCAGTGAAACTGCATTCTAGAAAAGCAGGAAGCAAGCAAGAAAGCCATTCACTCTGGGTGAAACATCATTGAAAATCAAACCCCTGGTTCTATACCTTGCACAAGCCTAGGACTGGAATCACACAACACAAGTGGTCAAGGAATTCCCATGCCAAGAAATTAACATTAAAAATCGTTCCATAGACACGCTTCCCTGCATGCGCAGTACACACAGCTACTATGGAGGGACAACCCTACAACACATATCACATGTGATTATAAAAGAACAAACAAGCCCACAATAGAAAATAACCAAACACAAAAAGAAACAACTGTCCATTACTGAGTGCCAAAAGACACAGAACTAAGATGGGTCACATGCCCAAGGACTTGAGGTGAAAAACAACCCAAAAAAGACTATAAAATCAGTAAGTTTAAAAGCATCAGAATCATGTTATCAAAATACTACAAAACTAACATCCTAAGAGGAAAAAAAAGGAAATTTATAAAGCACTAAACAGAACTTCTAGAAAGAAAAAATGTAGTCTTTAAGAACTGGTAGGGCTTCCATGGTGGTGCAGTGGTTGAGTCCGCCTGCCAATGCAGGGGACACGGGTTCGTGCCCCGGTCCGGGAGGATCCCACATGCCGCGGAGCGGCTGGGCCCGTGAGCCATGGCCGCTGAGCCTGCGCATCCGGAGCCTGTGCTCCGCAACAGGAGAGGCCACAACAGTGAGAGGCCCGCGTACCGCAAAAAAAAAAAAAAAAAAAAAAAGAACTGGTAAAATATGGCAGATTTAACACAGACACATTTAGGTGGGGCACTCCTGAAACCCCACCAAAATGGAAATAAATAGTAAAGAAATAAAAAGAATAAGAAACAAATCAGAGGGCCAGAACTGACTGAGCTGAAAACCTTGCTGGGGAATTCCCTGATTAGGAATCCAAGATCCCATTGCAGGGGGCACTAGTTCGATCCCTGGTCAGGGAATTAAGATACCACAAGCCGCATGGTGTGGTCCAAAAGAATAAACAAACAAACAAAAAATTGCTATCAGCTGTCTTGACAAAATTAACTGATGACAAAATTAAGTCCCTAAACATTGGGCTTTCTTTTTCTTTGCAGACATAGCTTTGATTTTTTTTTCTCTCTCTTCTCTAGCCTCAGTAGTCTCGTTAAGGTACAAAAGTACTGATTCTTGCTGAAGTTTTAGTAATTCTAGAAGGGAAGCAGCCAGAGCGCCAATCAACATTAATTTCTTCTGTGAGTTTCTTTCAGAGCTACCATTGCTACTTCCTCCACCATCTGTCCAGCCTAGACACTTAAGATTTATCTTAGATTTTTCCTTTCCTTTACACTTTAAAATACAGTTGTTGCTAATGATTTGCAGATTCTGTATGTGCAAATCCACCTAGTTGCCAACCTTTATGTGTAACCCCAATTCAATACTTGTGGCACTTTCGTGGTCATTTGCAAACAGGTGCTGAGCACTGAAAAATTTGAGTCACCCCATGAGCACGGTCCCAGCTCAGGTCAAACAAGGTGATGCTCTGCCTTTATGTTTTGGCTCTCGTGCTGTAAACAAGTGTCCCTTTGTATTCTATTTAGTGCCATATTTTTCTCATTTTTGTGCTTTTTGTTGGAGATTTCACTGTTTAAAATGGCCCCCAAGCACAGCTGGAAGTGTTGTTTCCTGCTCCTAGCACAAGAGCGCTATTATGTGCCTTAGAGAGAAAAACGTGTGAGATAACCTTTGTTCAGGCATGAGTTATAGTGCTGTTGGCCATGAGTTCAATGTTAACAAACGAACGGTGTATTATAAATAAGGTATCTGTACACAGAAACACACATAAAACAAGGTCGTGTATTGATCAGTTGATAAAAAGGTTGTAGTCTGAGGCTTGCAGGAACTCAGTCCTGTATTTCCGCTAAGAGCAATGGTTCACTACTCACTCATTCACTGTTCACGGTGACTGTAGAACATAACTGCTGTAAATCATGAGAAGTGACTGTAATTAATTATCAAGTCTCAGAGGACTATTTGGCAGGGTGATTATAAAAGACTGAGTTTTCTGGACATTTGGTACTATTAAGATTTGAATCTTAAAGTTAGTA
This sequence comes from Mesoplodon bidens, assembly GCF_964165515.1. Taxonomy (NCBI): domain Eukaryota; kingdom Metazoa; phylum Chordata; class Mammalia; order Artiodactyla; family Ziphiidae; genus Mesoplodon; species Mesoplodon bidens. Next base: position 49,909,501 of record NC_138167.1, read on the forward strand.
GGAATACATCTACACTGCACTTACGAGATGATGTGGAGGCATGGCTGTTCTTACCCACCACACATCACCTAGACATCACGAAGACCAGGAACAAGTCTGTTGTAGTCAGAGCTATGTTCCTAAAATCTATCAGAGAATCTGACACAGTAAATGCTCAATAAATATCTGATTGAGCCATTCATTCCTTCATTAAATAAATATTTATTGAGCTTCTACTACATGCCAGATTTTATGTCAGGCAATGGATACATATAGCAGTAATAAAACAGGCACCCTTCCTGTCTTACATTCTGGTGGGAGAAGACAGACAGTAAACAACTGAGAAACATAATATGTTAGGTAAGTATATGAAACATTAAAAAAAATCAGCAGAATAGAAAATATGGGGTTGGGGAAGGCTGCTATTTCATATAGCTTGGTCAGAAGGCCTGCCTGAGAAGAAAAACTATGCAAAGAAACCTGAAGGAAGTAATATGGTGGATCCATGTGGATTCTGGGATAAGGGCTTGAGGCAGGACAGAACTTGGCATGATTGTGGAACAGCAAGGAGGTTAGAGTTCCATAGTTCCTTGCTTTTAAAAGTGCCTCTCAATTATATACACTACCAAATGTAAAATAGATATCTAGTGGGAAGCAGCCGCATAGCACAGGGAGATCAGCTCGGTGCTTTGTGACCACCTAGAGGGGTGGGATAGGGACGGTGAGAGAAAGATGCAAGAGAGAGGAGGTATGGGGATATATGTATATGTATAGCTGATTCACTTTTTTATAAAGCAGAAACTAACACACCATTGTAAAGCAATTATACTCCAATAAAGAAGTTAAAAAAAAAATAAGACAAAGGGAAAGTATATTCCTGGTTCTACAGAAACACCAAACCTTCTCACTTATATTCTTTTAGTGAAAAAGCCCAACAGTAATGTTAAATAAAAATAGGATCTGTCATCAGGTAGAATTACCCAGCATTTGAGATGGGGCATCCCTCTGGCAGTGCAGAAAGGGAGAAATATGGTTTGAATGATATGAAAAGAAGGTAAAAATAGTCTCCTTTTTCTCATATTAAAGCCTGTTTAATATACAAAATATAATCCCTGGAGGATGTTAACTATTTATGAAAGCCATAGATATGCTTTTAACCTATGACATGAATTCTGAGCTAGAGGCTGTAACTGCTGTTTTTATCATAACCTTGTTTCCCAGGAAAGCAAAAGTCAAAAAGAAAGAATACAAGGAAAAACAGGGAGTAGTTATAAAGTAGCCTTCTGTAATGTTTCAGTTTTATTAAACATACACTTCTTTTAAAAAGAAGAGAGAGGTATATTTCTAGAGGTTCCCATAGCCAACATATGCATCTTCTTACCATTTCTTATGTGACAGTGATCAATCATATACGTGACTGAGTAACTATAAGCCTGGCCATTAGAGACTAAGAGGTTATGTTTCAGTTATTCATCTTTATAATAAATAAATAAATAAGATTTCATTTATTTTTACAACTAACACTATCATCAAAAATTTGAAAGTTAGATACAAAGTGTTAAAAACAGAATCTTTGTTGAAGTACATAAGAGCTAGGTCATAGTATAATTGTGTACCTATATCTAAACACCGATAAAACAGTCAACACTTAATGGTGCTTCCCAGGCCTTTATGCATCTCGAAAGAGTAATCCACTAGAGGCCTTCACTTCTGGTACGTAAGGGGAGGAAAGCAGTAGCCAAAGGACGCTGCATTTCTGGAGAGGCTGCCATCAGCGCCTCTGGCAACGGCAGCCTATTAAAGCCCATTCCTCCACATTGAATAGACGGGGAGAGACACAAACACTGAATTACAGCTTCATAGACATTGTGCATTCATAATTAGTAAATGAAATTGAATTTCATGCCTAGAGCCAGTAGTAAAAGAATTCAGGTCCAGGTACCATAAAAAAATCCACCCAAAGCTTTAGGGTGGAAGCATGTCCACTAGGCTGATTGGCCAAAGAAATCCATTGCCACACCAAAATATTGCCACTCTAAAAACACTGTTTACTTGAAAGAAGTTTAAGAGACATAAGCAGCTGAGACGTGCCATTTTATGGAAATAATACTGAGCTAAGGCAGATGCCCATTCTGGCTCCAAATGCACATATTATGGGAAAGAGTCGGGCCATTTGTATTTTGTTTTGGCTTCTTCCCTCCTCTTGCTCTGCCAGAATTCTCTCACATTATGTTTGCCTTCGGGATTCAAGGCAGCAGCATCTCTGTGGTCTGGCCTGTGCACATGAATAAAAGTCAGTTTGCCATTTGCTGAATTATTTATGAGCTCAGCTGCTGTTTGGACTTTTTATTGAATAATTTTTTAAAGTAAATATTTTATAAGCAGCCAGAGGCTATTGGTATTTGATGCATTTCAGAAAATTAAAGAATAAAATTTAAATTGCAGTGTAAAAAGACAAAAGGATCACCATATCTTTGTTGATAGAACACACACACTACACACACGGTAGACGGATTTAGACATTGTTTAAATAGACCGCCTATCAAACCATGTTTTCAAATTCAGATAAATTTTCCTTTAATAGAGGAGTAAGAAAATTATAGCACTACAATTTCCTCTTTGATATTCAGTACTAAGTTGGATTTTGATGTTCTTGGTGTTTTAGAATTAGACTTAGATTCTAGGCTTTATTCTGCATCTCAAATTTGCTAGTTTGCGTTGCTTTAAAGCCAGTGCTCTAGTAGTGATTTTTATCAATAATAAATTGCCTACTATTTTCTAAATCTCCCATCTTTCACCTAAAATGAAAGTTTGGATTCCTTTTTAAATATGAATTTTGTGCTTATAAGCTATGACATGAAAAATACAAAAGATGAAGACCCAGAGGTTAAATGCCTTTAGAAACTCACTGAAAAAGGACAAGCGAGAAGTCAAATAAAACACTGAGAGCTCAAGCTTGTATGTCTGGGAGAATGCTGGTACAGCAGCAGAAATTGAGACATCAGGAGAAGATTTCACTCACGGGAGAGATGAGTTTACTATCAGACATGTGGACAATTATTCAAGATGCTGACAGAGTGCTCAGGTTATGTCCAACAAGTATCAGATAATGTGGAGCCACAGCTTTGAATCGTGAATTAAATGAATGAATGAACAAAGCAGTCAGATCAAGGAAATATGGTATTATCAACAAATAATGTTGCCATTGATACTGCCTTCTTTTACCTCTACTGTTAATACCAAGATCACTTTGCATATCACAAATACTTTATCTCACCTTGAAAATTAGCTAATAAACTTGTATTCATTTTTACTCTGCAGAGCTGAGCATATAAAAATCTTTCAGTACAAATTATGATAATGAATCCAAGATATGATTAAGCAAATGCCTTGGATTGCATAACATAGCAACTCTCACGATGTGAAGTACGCTCAGCTCGTGTGAAACTTTAAGCAAAATAGCCAGTGTTTAACCTTTAAGCTAATTGTTAACCAAGACGCTATTTTCTTCATGTGGACTTCCTTTTTTTTTTTTTTTCGGTACGCGGGCCTCTCACTTTTGTGGCCTCTCCCGTTGCGGAGCACAGGCTCCGGATGCGCAGGCTCAGCGGCCATGGCTCACGGGCCCAGCCGCTCCGTGGCATGTGGGATCTTCCCGGACCGGGGCACGAACCCGTGTCCCCTGCATCGGCAGGCGGACTCTCAACCACTGTGCCACCAGGGAAGCCCTGGACTTCTTCATATAGATTTTAGTCAGTGTTTTCACCAAAAGTGTTATGTTTGTGTTGATACAAAATATGGGTACACAATGCTTTGTATTTAGATGATTTCAATCAAGGAACAAAAATGTCCTATAAATGTCCATTATTTCCCTGGCCACATTACATATTAAGAATTGAGCTCCAGGATTGGAGACCTGTACAGAAATTAATTTTGTGCAGTTTTTCACTGTAAATTGCCTTGCTTCTCCAGCCTGTGCCTTCTTCCTATGCTTTCTTATCTCCAAATCCCCAGCCTTAGCCTATTCTTAGACCCCAATTCAACACAGTCCAGAGACAAAGGTTAGGGTTCTTAGTGCAAACAGAGTCCCTTCTGATTAGTTTAAACAGAAAATGAATTTATTAGAGGAGTAAAAGGGCTGAAGAAATAGATTTGAGTCTACACTTCCAGGAACAGTGCCCATAACCATCTCAAAGAATAAGTCCAATGAAAAACCGCCACCACTGTTGCTGCTGCTATCAGGCGCTAAAAGCAGGAACTCAACTTCACTTAAACCACTTCACTTCAACTGTTGCTACTTGGTATCAAAAACTCACCCCTTCAACTGCTGCTGCTACCACACTGGCAAAACGGAAGTGCCACACAGAACCCACTCCCTATTATTGCTTATTTCCAAGCTGAAGTCACCCTTGCAGTCATCTAATTCATGGAGAATAGGTCATACACATGCATCCCAGGCACAAGAGAAGCTGCAGTTTATGTTCTGACTTCTGTGTTTCCTGAGTCTCCTTCAATGCTTATGAAAACCAGGATTCAGGGTCCTAGTGATGACCACTGAGATTCTATGATAACCCCTGAGTCACAGCTTCCTCTGTCTCAAGGGCCCAAGTTCCCAGAAATGAGCTTCTGCTTTGTATCCTGTTCTTGTTCTCATGTCTCCCTAGAGATTAGAATCTGGACCTTTCGATAACCCTAGTGCCTGTTGTTCTGCTAACCCACTTTGCCCTGGCCAGTTTCCTTCCTATAGCCCTGAGATGCCTCTGAACCCCAAGGTAACTGTACAATAAGTGTTGAATAAAGAAAACATTTCTACCCATGAAAAGCCCTCCTAGATGACAACTACATATCTTCCCAATTCCTTTCTAGTGGTCTTTGTTCAGCTATCAAAATCCTGATGCTTCTCATCTAGAACCACCAATCTGCTGTGTCACTCAGACAATGCACCTCTCTCCACCTGCCATCTTCCAGCATTCAACTTTCCTGTCCCCTCAACCAATGGAGATCTGGCTGTGCCAACATCATGTGACATGACTTCAGACAAATTATTTAATCACAGGCCTTGTGTTTCCTCTCTGTAGGGCAAGAGTTGTCCAGATTATGTGCATGTTTCTTCTAACTAACTTTTATAAGTGTACACAGTATCTGTATGGGATATTACTATAAAATAGAATATGCCTCTTTTCTTTCCCCTTTAATATAGTGTGAAGATCTATGACAGTCAAAGAATATCATATTTTTTTTAAACTGACATATTGCACTTCCTCCAACAAAGGGATGAGGCCAACTACAAAGAACCTTGTAAGTTGCAGCTAGAAGATCTCAGTACGAGCCCTAATATATCTACTTACTAGCTGTGTATCACTGAGCAAGTCACTTAAAATTCCTGAGTTACATTCTACATGAAATAAGGATACTAAGCATGTGATATTGTGATTTATAATAAATATACACTTTGGTCTTTAGTGGTGGCTCCTGCTCACAACTTCCAAAAACCTTGGAATTTCCTGAGCAGTAAGAGCAATGGGAGCATCTTTTGTTATAATATTTGGTCTCTTGTCCTCAGTTGCTGTAAACACTTCAGAGTCCTAAAGGGAAAAGGGTTCTCTTGTTATTCACAACAAGCCCCTTTCAATCACAAGGGAGTTTATGCTAATGAAATGACTTTCGGAAATCCCCTAAGTTGGGGGTGCTGGCTGTCAGGGGAACCAGCCATGAATAAAGTCATGGAATTTTCAGTCTCACCCCCTGATTGCTGGGGAAGGGTGAGGGGCTGGAGGTTGAATTAATTACCAATGGCCAGTGATTTAATCAATCATGCCTATGTAACGAAGCCTCCATTAAAAACCCAAAAGAAGAGGTTTGGAGAGTTTCCAGGTGGGTGAACCAGAACATTTCCACATGCTACTGTGACAACTCCCAAATTCCATGGGGGAATGAAGCTCCTTTGTCTAGGACCTTGCCCTGTGTTTCTCTTCATCTGGCTATTGATTCATATTTTTTAATATCCTTCGTAATAAACCAGTAATCTAATGGGTAAACCAGTTTCCTGAGTTCTGTGAGCAGCTCTAACAAACTAATTGAACCCAAGGAGGGGGTCACGGGAACTTCTGATTTATAGTCTGTCAGTCAGAAGCACAGATACCAATCTGGACCTGTGATTGGCATCTAAACTGGAGGGCAGTCTTGTGGGACTGAGACCTTAACCTGTGGAATCTGATGCCATTTCCAGATACGTATTGTCAGGATTGACTTGAATTGTAGGACACCCAGATGGTGTCTGAGTGTGAGTGTGGGGAAAAACCCCACCACAATGGAATCAGGTACAGAACTGTCAAACCCACCTATCCTGTGCAGTTATTGTGAGCCTCAAACAAGACCAATTAAGTGAAAATGCTCTGTAAACATGAAAAGCATAAAACAAATATAAGCTGATATTATTAATGTTGATGGTAAGAGTTTGCAGTCACCCATACTTCTAAAAGTACCCCCAAATAGGAAATCAGAAATTGATTTCCAGAATAAAGTTTCTCCTCCTTTTCAGTCCATACACACAATCTCTATAAAAGGAACTTATGACATCTACACTGTGAACCTTTTCTTGAAAGCTGGGTTAGAGAATCGTCATAGAAGAGCAAGTGAGTGCATACGAATCATGCCATGATTGCTATGCACCTCTAGATACATGTCAGGAGACGAAAGCAGAATATTTAGGTTGGTAACAGAATTTTCATTGAATTCTCTTAATTCGCTCATGCCAGGGGAGTGAATATAATCTACTCTCCCCATTTCCAGAGGCTTCCAATGTGTCAGGAGTCTATTTTTATTACACACATTGCTTTACAATAAGCACAGTGTGAAGCATCAATGCTTCATAAAAACTGCATTAATGCACCAACTTGTTAAGCAGCCAAGAAGAGAATAAGAGCACAGCCTAGAGAGAATTTAATGGTCCCAGCTTGAACTTTTTCCCAACCAACACCATCGAACACCTGTTAACAATCATGAAGAAGATACAGAGAATATTGAGCATCTAAGCACATTGCACTAAATTCCATTATCCAGCAGTATATTTATTTTTCTCCTGAGGTTCCTGTGGCTAAAATTTATCACCAAAGGGTTATCCTTGAAAAACCCATATCTCTCCCTACAAGACTTTCAGAGACATTTAGGATGGGCTAAAACTGAAAGGTGACCAATAAATTAGGCTATGAGTTGAGGAAAATTTAATTACATAATTTAAAAAAATCTTTTTGAAAGACACTATAAACAAAGTAAAACTGGAGGAAAATCATCACAACATATATCACACACACACAAAAAAACGTAATGGTCCTATTATGTAGAGAACTTTTAAAAATGGAGAACAAAGGCTCCATTAAGCCTAGAGAAAAATCGGCTAGAACCAAGAAAAAAATGCAAACCATTCTTAACCATAAGAAAAATGCACAAAAAACAAAAACAAAAACAAAAAAATGCAAATGAAACCTCACTGAGATATAATTCTGTAAATATCCAAAAGTATAACAAGGTAGTCTGTTGGAAAGGCCTAAGGAAATAACACTCACACACGGCAATATCTAGCAAAATTACATATGAATTTATCCTTTATCTAAGAATCCCACATCTAGAAATCTATCTCAAAGATAACACTAGCAACATTATGAACAGATATATATACAAGAAATTCATCATGAAGTTATTTGAAATAGAAAAATACTGAAAGCAACCCTACTGTCCATCAAGAGAGGGTTGATTGAATATGACTCCTAGAAAGTGACCATAGACTCACTATAGTTGAGTGAGTCTCAAACTTTGGGTGCATCAGCATCACCTGAAGATCTTATATATATTTTTTAACATCTTTATTAGAGTATAATTGCTTTACAATGGTGTGTTAGTTTCTGCTTTATAACAAAGTGAATCAGCTATACACATACATATATCTCCATATCTCCTCCCTCTTGCGTCTCCCTCCCACCGTTCCTATACCACCCCTCTAGGTGGTCACAAAGCACCGAGCTGATCTCCCTGTGCTATGCGGCTGCTTCCCACTAGCTATCTATTTTACATTTGGTAGTGTATATATGTCCATGCCACTCTCTCACTGCGTCCCAGCTTACCCTTCCCCCTCCCCGTGTCCTCAAGTCCATTCTCTACGTCTGCATCTTTATTCCTGTCCTGCCCCTAGGTTCTTCAGAACCTTTTTTTTTTTTTAGATTCCATATACAACTGAGTTATACGTAGTGAGGTGGAGACCTTATTAACACACAAATTGTTGGACCCCAGCCCCAGAGTTTCCAATTCAGTAGGTGTGGGATGGAGCCTGAGGATTTGCACTTTACCAAGTCTCCAGGTAATGGTTGGTGATGCTACTGACCCAGATGTCACACTTTGAGAACCACTACTTAGTCTGTCCACACAATGGCATATTTTGCAGCTGTAACAAGGAAAGAAGAATGTCTCTATATATCATTATGGAGCCATCTGTGGGTTATAGTTTGTAATGAAAATAAACAAAATAGAAAAATGTGTGCATTGTATACTACTTTTTACCTAAGAAAGGAGGCATACAAATATATAAGTATTTGCTTATATTAAAACGGCCAAAAAAATTTTTTAAGTGGTTACATCTGTGGGAGAAAGAATAGGGTAGAGTTACACTTTTGGGTATAAATTTGTTTTACAGATTTGACTTTGGAATAATGTAGATATTTTAGTTATAAATCAAAATAAATTTTCAATAACATTCCTAAAAATAAAAAATAGTATGAAGTAAATGGACCTAAATGCATATCCAGTTGGTGGTAGTGGTAGAACTACACAGAGATGAATAATTCCAAATGACTTTGAAACACAGTTATTTGACTGTACGGTCTTAGTGGAATATGCCTGACAAAGAGATGTGTAAAAAATAAAATGTAATAAAATGTCAAACTCTTCAACGAGCATATTGCTGGCAATAGGGTAGGTACTGTTATTCAGAGACTATTATGTATAACAAAGAAAATTAGTAATTATGAGATCTTTTTTTTTTTTTTTTTTTTTTTTGCGGTTCGCGGGCCTCTCCCGTTGCGGAGCACAGGCTCCGGATGCGCAGGCCCAGCAGCCATGGCTCACGGACCCAGCCGCTCCGCGGCATGTGGGATCTTCACGGACCGGGGCACAAACCCGTGTCCCCTGCATCGGCAGGCGGACTCTCAACCACTGGGCCACCAGGGAAGCCCTATGAGATCTTTTTAATATTTTTAATTCTATCATTCTTGGTGTCATTGATAAACAGAATCCTTGACACGGGAGAAAGGAGACACAGATATAAGACAGAATAGTTTATGTACAAACATTGGAATCTTGAATTTGTATTATCAATGTCAACTCATAGTTTATTTTATCTTCTAAAAAACAACACAAAATAGAACACTTCTTGGCTCTTTTTCTAAAAAGACTACCCAGATTATGCTCTCTAAATACCATTTTCCATTAAAAGGAAAAATGGCTGATTCCAGGTGAGAGTCAGGAAATGTACAAGATCTCAAGGAAACTCTCAAAAACAACTGGGGTCATGTGAAAAGGATTCAGAAGCCAACTTAAAGAGACTCTCACTAGCCAAAGAAAAGATACCTTGAAGTTCAAGAGAATAATAACTATGATAGATTGAATGCCATCAAACATGTCTAAATCCATGAGTTCATAATAACACTCAAAAAGAAATAAAGAAAAAAAAGAAAGAAAAAAGGCTGAATTGGTCACTATTAAGGTATGCCAGTGAATCAACTCATTATTTTAAAAACTGTTAAATACAGGGGTGCAGAGGGCAAAACGGAGAGATTCCGGCACAGAGGATCGGTGCCCTCAGGCACACACCAGCCCGAGAGGCTTGTCTCCTCGGCCGCCGGGGCGGGCGGGGTTGGGAGCTGAGGCTCGGGTATCGGGTTTCAGTCGGAGCGCAGGGAGAGGACTGGGGCTGGCGGCAGGAAGAGAGCCTGAAGGGGTTAGTGCACCACGGCTAGCCCGGAGGGAGTCCGGGGAAAGGGTCTGGAGCTGCCGAAGAGGCAAGAGACTTTTTCTTCCCTTTTGTTTCCTGGTGCGCGAGGAGAGGGCATTAAGAGCGCTGCTTAAGGAAGCTCCAGAGACGGGCGTGAGCCACGGCTAAAGGCGCGGACCCCGGAGATGGGCGTGGGACGCTGGGGCTGCTGCTGCCGCCGCCACAAGGCCTGTGTGCGAGTGCAGGTCACTGTCCACCCCCCTTCCGGGGAGCCTGTGCAGCCCGCCACTGCCGGGGTCCCGGGACCCAAGGACGGCTTCCCCGGGAAAGCGCACGGAGCGCCTCGGGCTGGTGCAACGTCACGCCGGCCTCTGCCGCCGCAGGCCCGCCCCGCACTGCGTGCCCCTCCCTCCCCTCGGCCTGAGTGAGCCAGAGCCCCCGAATCAGCGGCTCCTTTAAACCCGTCCTGTCTGAGCGAAGAACGGACGCCCTCCGGCGACCTACGCGCAGAGGCGGGGCCAGGTCCAAGGCTGAGACCCGGGAGCTGTGAGAGCAGAGAAGAGACAGGGAACTCTCTCTGTACAGCCTCGGAGGCAGCGGATTAAAGCTCCACGGTCCGCGTGATGTGCCCTGCGTCTGTGGAGTGCATGAATGGACAGCGAATCATCCCAAATTGAGGAGGTGGACTTTGAGAGCAAGATTTCAGACTTTTTCCCCTTTTCCTCTTTTTACAACGAATTATCCCAAATTGAAGAGGCAGACTTTGAGAGCAAGATTTTCGACTTTTCCCCCCCTGTTCTCTTTTTGTGAATGTGTATGTGTATGCTTCTGTGTGAGATTTTCTCTGTAAAGCTTTGCTTCCACCATATGTCCCAGGGTTCTATCTGTCCGTTTTTTTTTTTTTTCAATAATTACTTTTTTATTTTAATAACGCTACTATATTTTATACTTTATTCTATTTTACTTTATCTTCTCTTTCTTTTTTTCCTACCTTCCCTTCCTCCCTCCTTTCTTTCTTTCTCTCTTTCTTTCCTTCCTCCCTCCCTCCCTCCCTCCTGTCTTTCTTTCTTTCTTTCCTTCCTCCCTCCCTTCTTCCTTTTTCTTTCCTTCCTCCCTCCCTCTTCTTTCTTTCTTTCTTTCTTTCTTCCTTCATTCCTTCCTTTCTTTCCTTCTTCCTTTCTTTCTCTCTCTCTTTCTTTCTTCTACTAATTCTTTCTTTCTACTTTTTCTCCCTTTTATTCTGAGCCGGGTAGATGAAAGGCTCTTGGTGCTGCAGCCAGGAGTCAGTACTGTGCCTCTGAAGTGGGAGAGCCAACTTCAGGACACGGGGCCACAAGAGACCTCCCAGCTCCACATGATAACAAGTGGCAAAAATCTCCCGGAGATCTCCATCTCAACACCAGCACCCAGCTTCAGTCAACGACCAGCAAGCTACAGTGCTGGTCACCCTATGCCAAGCAACTAGCAAGACAGGGACACAACCCCACCCATTAGCAGAGAGCCTGCCTAAAAACATAATAAGGCCACAGGCACCCCAAAACACACCACCAGACGTGGACCTGTCCACCAGAAAGACAAGATCAAGCCTCAACCACCAGAACACAGGCACTAGTCCCCCCCACCAGGAAGCCTACACAACCTACTGAAACAACCTTAGCCACTGGGGACAGACACCAAAAACAACGGGAACTACGAATCTGCAGCCTGCAAAAAGGGGACCCCAAACACAGTAAGACAAGCAAAATGAGAAGACAGAAAAACACACAGCAGGTGAAGGAGCAAGATAAAAACCTACCAGACCTAACAAATGAAGAGGTAATAGGCAGTCTACCTGAAAAAGAATTCAGAATAATGATAGTAAAGATGATCCAAGATTCTATTTCCAAGATCCAGAATCTTGGAAATAGAATAGACAACATGCAAGAAACAGTTAACAAGGACCTAGAAGAACTAAAGATGAATCAAGCATCGATTAAAAACACAACAAATGAAATGAAAAATACTCTACATGGGATCAATAGCAGAATAACTGAGGCAGAAGAATGGATAAGTGAGGTGGAAGATAAAATAGTGGAAATAACTGATGCAGAGCAAAATAAAGAAAAAAGAATGAAAAGAACAGAGGACAGTCTCAAAGACCTCTGGGACAACATTAAACGCACCAACATTTGAATTATAGGGGTTCCAGAAGAAGAAGAGAAAAAAGAAAGGGACTGAGAAAATATGTGAAGAGACTATAGTTGAAAACTTCCGTAATATGGGAAAGGAAATAGTTAATCAAGTCCAGGAGGCACAGAGAGTCCCATACAGAATAAATCCAAGGAGAAATACACCAAGACACATATTAATCAAACTGTCAAAAATTAAACACAAAGAAATCATATTAAAAGCAGCAAGGGAAAAACAACAAATAACAAACAAGGGAATCCCCATCAGGTTAACAGCTGATCTCTCAGCAGAAACTCTACAAGCCAGAAGGGAGTGGCAGGACATAATTAAAGTGATGAAGGAGAAAAACCTACAACAAAGATTACTCTACCCAGCAAGGATCTCACTCAGATTTGATGGAGAAATTAAAACCTTTACAGACAAGCAAAAGCTGAGAGAGTTCAGCACCACCAAACCAGCTTTACAACAAATGCTAAAGGAACTTCTCTAGGCAAGAAACACAACAGAAGGAATATACCTACAATAACGAACCCAAAACAATTAAGGAAATGGTCATAGGAACATACATATCAATAATTACCTTAAATGTAAATGGACTAAATGCTCCCACCAAAAGACACAGATTGGCTCAATGGCTACAAAAACAAGACCCATATATAAGCTGTCTACAAGAGACCCACTTCAGACCTAGAGATACATACAGATTGAAAGTAAGGGGATGGAAAAAGATACTCCATGCAAATGGAAATCAAAAGAAAGCTGGAGTAGCAATTCTTATATCAGACAAAATAGACTTTAAAATAAAGACTATTAGAAGAGACAAAGAAGGACACTACATAATGATAAAGAGATCGATCCAAGAAGATATAACAATTGTAAATATTTATGCACCCAACATAGGAGCACCTCAATACATAAGGCAAATACTAACAGCCTTAAAAGGGGAAATTGACAGTAACACACTCATAGTAGGGGACTTTAACACCCCACTTTCACCAATGGACAGATCATCCAAAATGAAAATAAATAAGGAAACACAAGCTTTAAATGATACATTAAACAAGATGGACTTAATTGATATTTATAGGACATTCCATCCAAAAACAACAGAATACACATTTTTCTCAAGTGCTCATGGAACATTCTCCAGGATAGATCATATCTTGGGTCACAAATCAAGCCTTGGTAAATTTAAGAAAATTGAAATTGTATCAAGTATCTTTTCCGACCACAATGCTATGAGACTAGACATCAATTACAGGCAAAGATCTGTAAAAAATACAAACACATGGAGGCTAAACAATACACTACTCAATAACGAAGTGATCGCTGAAGAAATCAAAGAGGAAATAAAAAAATACCTAGAAACAAATGACAACGGAGACACGATGACCCAAAACCTATGGGACACAGCAAAAGCAGTTCTAAGGGGGAAGTTTATAGCAATACAATCCCACCTTAAGAAACTTGAAACATCTCGAGTAAACAACCTGACACTGCACCTAAAGCAATTAGAGAAAGAAGAACAAAAAACCCCCAAAGTTAGCAGAAGGAAAGAAATCATAAAGATCAGATCAGAAATAAATGAAAAAGAAATGAAGGAAACAATAGCAAAGATCATAAAACTAAAAGCTGGTTCTTTGAGAAGATAAACAAAATTGATAAACCATTAGCCAGACTCATCAAGAAAAAAAGGGAGAAGACTCAAATCAATAGAATTAGAAATGAAACAGGAGAAGTAACAACTGACACGGCAGAAATACAAAAGATCATGAGAGATTACTACAAGAAACTCTATGCCAATAAAATGGACAACCTGGAAGAAATGGACAAATTCTTAGAAATGCACAACCTGCCAAGACTGAATCAGGAAGAAATAGAAAATATGAATAGACCAATCACAAGCAATGAAATTGAAACTGTGATTAAAAATCTTCCAACCAAAAAAAGCCCAGGACCAGATGGCTTCACAGGCAAATTCTACCAAAAATTTAGAGAAGAGCTAACACCTATCCTTCTCAAACTCTTCCAAAATATAGCAGAGGGAGGAGCACTCCAAACTCATTCTACGAGGCCACCATCACCTTGATACCAAAACCAGGCAAGGATGTCACAAAGAAAGAAAACTACAGGCCAATATCACTGATGAACATGGATGCAAAAATCCTCAATAAAATACTAGCAAACAGAATCCAACAGCACATTAAAAGGATCATACAGCCTGATCCAGTGGGGTTTATCCCAGGAATGCAAGGATTCTTCAATATACGCAAGTCAATCAATGTGATACACCATATTAACAAATTGAAGGAGAAAAACCATATGATCATCTCAATAGATGCAGAGAAAGCTTTTGACAAAATTCAACACCCATTTATGATAAAAACCCTGAAGAAAGTAGGCATAGAGGGAACTTTCCTCAACATAATAAAGGCCATATATGACAAACCCACAGCCAACATCGTCCTCAGTGGTGAAAAACTGAAACCGTTTCCATTAAGATCAGGAACAAGACAAGGCTGCCCACTCTCACCACTCTTATTCAACTTAGTTTTGGAAGTTTTAGCCACAGCAATCAGAGAAGAAAAGGAAATAAAAGGAATCCAAATCAGAAAAGAAGAAGTAAAGCTGTCACTGTTTGCAGATGACATGATACTATACATAGAGAATCCTAAAGATGCTACCAGAAAACGACTAGAGCTAATCAATGAATTTGGTAAAGTAGCAGGATACAAAATTAATGCACAGAAATCTCTGGCATTCCTGTACACTAATGATGAAAAATCTGAAAGTGACATCAAGAAAAAACTCTCATTTACCATTGCAACAAAAAGAATAAAATATCTAGGAATAAACCTACCTAAGGAGACAAAAGACCTGTATGCAGAAAATTATAAGACACGGATGAAAGAAATTAAAGATGATACAAATAAATGGAGAGATATACCATGCTCCTGGATTGGAAGAATCAACATTGTGAAAATGACTCTACTACCCAAAGCAATCTACAGATTCAATGCAATCCCTATCAAACTACCACTGGCGTTTTTCACAGAACTAGAGCAAAAAATTTCAAAATTTGTTTGGGAAAACAAAAGACCCCGAAAGCCAAAGCAATCTTGAGAACGAAAAACGGAGCTGAAGGAATCAGGCTCCCTGACTTCACACCATACTACAAAGCTACAGTGATCAAGACAGTGTGGTACTGGCACAAAAACAGAAAGATAGATCAATGGAACAGGATAGAAAGCCCAGAGATAAACCCACGCACATATGGTCAACTTATCTTTGATAAAGGAGGCAGGAATGTACAGTGGAGAAAGGACAGCCTCTTCAATAAGTGGTGCTGGGAAAACTGGACAGGGACATGTAAAAGTTTGAGATTAGATCATTCCCTAACACCATACACAAAAATAAGCTCAAAATGGATTAAAGACCTAAATGTAAGGCCAGAAACTATCAAACTCTTAGAGGAAAACATAGGCAGAACACTCTATGACATAAATCACAGCAAGATCCTTTTGGACCCACCTCCTAGAGAAATGGAAATAAAAACAAAGATAAACAAATGGGACCTAATGAAACTTCAAAGCTTTTGCACAGCAAAGGAAACCATAAAGAAGACCAAAAGACAACCCTCAGAATGGGAGAAAATATTTGCAAATGAAGCAACTGACAAAGGATTAATCTCCAAAATTTATAAGCAGCTCATGCAGCTCAATAGCAGAAAAACAAACAACCCAATCCAAAAATGGGCAGAAGACTTAAACAGGCATTTCTCCAAAGAAAATATACAGACTGCCAACAAACACATGAAAGAATGCTCAACATCATTAATCATTAGAGAAATGCAAATCAAAACTACAATGAGATATCATCTCACACCAGTCAGAATGGCCATCATCAAGAAATCTAGAAACAATAAATGCTGGAGAGGGTGTGGAGAAAAGGGAACCCTCTTGCACTGCTGGTGGGAACGTGAATTGGTACAGCCACTATGGAGAACAGTATGGAGGTTCCTTAAAAAACTAAAAGTAGAACTACCATATGACCCAGCAATCCCACTACTAGGCATATACCCTGAGAAAACCATAATTCAAAAAGAGACATGTACCAAAATGTTCACTGCAGCTCTATTCACAATAGCCCGGAGATGGAAACAACCTAAGTGTCCATCATCGGATGAATGTATAAAGAAGATGTGGCACATATATACAATGGAATATTACTCAGCCATAAAAAGAAACGAAACTGAGCTATTTGTAATGAGGTGGATAGACCTAGAGTCTGTCATACAGAGTGAAGTAAGTCAGAAAGAGAAAGACAAATACCGTATGCTAACACATATATATGGAATTTAAGAAAAAAATGTCATGAAGAACCTAGGGGTAAAACAGGAATAAAGACACAGACCTACTTGAGAATGGACTTGAGGATATGGGGAGGGGGAAGGGTAAGCTGTGACAAAGCGAAAGAGAGGCATGGACATATATACAGTACCAAACGTAAAGTAGATAGATAGTGGGAAGCAGCCGCATAGCACAGGGAGATCAGCTCAGTGCTTCGTGACCGCCTGGAGGGGTGAGATAGGGAGGGTGGGAGGGAGGGAGACGCAAGAGGGAAGGGATGTGGGAACAGATGTATATGTATGACTGATTCACTTTGTTATAAAGCAGAAACTAATAAAAAAATAAAATAAATAAAATAAAAACTGTTAAATAAAGGAGAAGGATCAAAACACTTATTCTGCCTTTTTAGTACAAAATATACTACTGGATTACTAAGTAGAAGATGAAGGAAGATCTCCATTTATAGAAGTATTCTATAATGAAGTAGAATTAGAACATCACCAATTTGCAAGTACTAATGAAATAATGGATTTGGTAGTAATCATCAATAGCTGACAGCATCACCAAACGTAGGTAACCAATATTATGTGGCTCCTAATAAAATAACATACCACCTATAAAGTAGTCTGGCCAAAAAAAATAAAGCTCAGTCTGATTAAAACTCTGGATCCAACAACCAATTTATAGGAAATTCAAAAGACAAAAGAACATATATAAACACTGTAAGAATACAGTCATCAAGATCTAAACTGTAGGAAACTGCCGGAGAAACAAACTGGGTTCTGCAACAAATAGCAAGGTTAAAAAGAAAGAAGGTGGAGGTGGAATCTATATATTAAAAGAGATACATCTCTTAAGACATATTTCCCAATTGCAATGAGGGAAACTTATTTAAATCCTAATACAAACAAACTTTAAAAAAAAGAGAGAGAGATAGTTGGAAATTTTATCACTGATTGGCAATTTGATATTAAAGAATTATTATTTATTTTTATATAGTACTATGGTTATGTTTAAATAAAAAGCATCCTTTTGTGGGGGGGCTAAGCTATTTATAAATGAAATAGTATTGTCTGAAATTTGTTTCAAAATAATTTGGGAAGGAAAAGTGAGATGGGTAGTGGCATGCTGGTAAATGCTTAACAACCAACTTGGGGGTGGAATAGCTTATTTGTAGCATTTGTATCATCTGCTGATTGCCATGGTGTAAATACTCACACCATGACTGATTTCAAGCTCTCAGGTTGTGTGCAGAACTTGGAGCTATGAACAGATGCTCACAATCCACTCTACCAAGTCTGGGCTGGTCCCAGCACACCACAGGAGAAGGTGTACAGGTTACAAGGTTGGCCAAGAGTTGGTAAGTTCTTCACCTTGGTGGTGGATTCAAGCACCTTCATAATCTTATCTTATATGTTTGAAGTTCTCCATAAAAACATTTCAAATGAAATTATTAGTTTTCCTTCCCTCATAAAATATGCAAAATAGTTAGATCACATTAGACGCCTAAGGCAATAAGAAGTAGGAGTTTTTTCAGTAAGTGCTGTTTTGTACTTAAGTCTGTTCTCAGTCATCATCTGAAGTACATAAAGAATTCTTGCTTGCTCTTGCTTTTTCCTAAAGTACAGGGATGAGAGTGAAATAATATTTAAAAAATATATGTGTGTAGGGCTTCCCTGGTGGCGCAGTGGTTGAGATTCCGCCTGCCGATGCAGGGGACATGGGTTCGTGCCCCGGTCTGGGAAGATCCCACATGCCGCGGAGCGGCTGGGCCCGTGATCCATGGCCGTTGAGCCTGCGCGTCCGGAGCCTGTGCTCCGCAACAGGAGAGGCCACAACAGTGAGAGGCCCACATACCGCAAAAATAAATAAATAAAATTAAATAAAATAAAATAAAAATAAAATATATGTGTGTATGTATGTATATATGTGTATGTTTATGTGTCTATGTGTGTATACAAATATATCTTCAATTCTCCATGTGGCTTGGAAGACCCGACCTTAGAATGTAACTGATTTAGGCAATGATGATTATAGACTACCTTGGCAGGCATTTCACTACAAACTACAAAGAAAATAGATACAAAGTTTCCCAAACAAAAATAACATTAGATCTATCTCTTTATGATATTCTCCCAACTAAAATAATGCAAAAATTGTAAAAGTAGAGGCTCCTATTATGTTTAGGACATACTAAATGACACACAGCTTTATTGGGAAGTAAACTGTTCCCTTTTTCATAAATTCCAAGAACACTTCTCAAAAATGTCTATGATGTTCTATACTAAATTTGGCAGCATGAAATCTAGACTTCTAATCGCAAATATAATAATGATGACATTTAACATTTACCATATGCCAGAAAACTGTTCTAGGCATTTTACCAAGATAACTAATTTAATCCTTTCAACAACACTATGCAGCAGGTACTATTATTGTCCCATTTTACAGATTAGGAAACAGAGCGACAGAGAGGTTAAGGTTACAACACTAGTAAAGTATAGAGCCAGGATTTCAACCCAAGGAGCTTGGCTCCCAGAGTTAAGCTCTGGACCCAGCACTCAACAAGAAGAGAGATTAGCCTCATTTATATCATCATTCATCAAGTGGCCACTTGAGGCAGCGTGGACAAAAATACTGCAGCAGAGGATGGGCTCTGCCTCAAAATGGCTGTGTCATTCTCAGCAAGTTATGAAATCATTCTGAGTTTCAATTTCTCATCTATGCAATACAGATTTCAATCTAAAAAATAGTACAGAGGAACCTATAGACAGAAAGAGACATAGAAAAAAAACTTATGGTTACCAAAGGAGAAGGCAAGGTGGGGGAGAGATAAACTGGGAGTATGGGATTAACAGATGCATGCTACCATATATAAAATAGATAAACAACAAGGATTTACTGTGCAGCACAGGGAACTATATTCAATATCTTGTAATAAGCTATAATGGAAACGAATCAGGGAAAAAATATAGATATATACACATATATGTATAACTGAATCACTTTTTTATATACCTGAAACCAACACAGTATTTTAAATCAACTATGCTTTGATAAAAATAAATTAATGAATGAATGAAAGAATGAATAAGTAAATAATAAATAAATAAATAAATAAATGCAGATCTCTAAGGTCTTTTCCAGGTCAAAAATTCTAATCTAATCAGTGACAATTTTGATGAATGATATTATTAGCACATGTTTAGTTAATATCCAAGATTCAAGCATATTTTCCCAACTTTGTTTACAATGAAATATGTCTAAAGTTTATAGAGCCAGATACCTCAAAGGGCATTTCTGCAATCTAGACCCTGCATTTGTTGAAATTTATTTTCCCCCCAAATGTTCCTATACACAATTTTAATCCAGTATCTCTAATACTTTTTTTTTTTTTTTTTTTTAGGTACGCGGGCCTCTCACTGTTGTGGCCTCCCCCGCTGAGAAGCACAGGCTCCGGACGTGCAGGCTCAGCAGCCATGGCTCACGGGCCCAGCCGCTCCGCGGCATGTGGGATCCTCCCGGACCAGGGCACGAACCCATGTCCCCTGCATCGGCAGGCGGACTCTCAACCACTGCGCCACCAGGGAAACCCATCTAATACTTATTTTTTTAAACACTAACCAAATATGAAGAAAGCATTGCCTTCTGGAAAATTAAATCCAGTTTTCTCAGTTAACTTACATATATTATTTACAAGTTACAATGCTATTGTCATTCATTTAATATTTTAACTTCTAGTTCCTAGTTTTCCTTATTTAGCAAAGTATATATTGTATATAGGCATCAGTTTGAACTCTTCTGAGTGAGAGGGTTAGGATGCAAAGAGAAACTGTCATCATGGATTTATTTCAGATGTCTTGCCCGCCATTGTCTAATTGCCTCTTAGGCATCACCAGATAGTCTTAATAAACCCTATGTATCAGAATACTTTACATCACACATCAATTTATATTGAATTTTACAATGTAAATGGCAGCTTTTTATTTTCTGCTGCAATTTTAAACTTCTCTGGGTCTCTGTTCCCACTGTTCTTTTTTCTTTATACTGTATTCAAACTCTCTCTTGAAATGGGCCTAATGAAACATTTTATATTGCTACTCCAACACCCACTCTATTAATCAAGGTATTAAACATGAAGAGAGCAATCCCACTCAAATTCCACTTGGAGTTTCACATATTGCTATCACCATGACCTTTTTATCTATAGATCCTCAGCCAGTTTTCACTGAATCATTCCATTTTGTGATTGCTTATGTTTGTCTAATCTGAATTATTTAAAATTGCGTGAGGAATTGGTATAGTAAAGAATTTGATAATGTCCAAATATAATTGTCATCCCATAAAGGAATGATTTTATAATTCTATCAAAACTGCAACTGGTTTTGTCGGAAGCCATTTGTTTTATAGAACCCATTGCTTACTCCAAATTACAATTCCCTTAGCCTTTAGACAGTTGCATTTTCTTTGAATGTTTCTGACATTATGTAATGGTGCTGAGATTAGATTAAAAAATGTATTGCTGTCCTTCATGTTTAAATATGATGGTACACTGCTCTATGTATAAGAACAGCTGTGAGACTGAAGGTCATCTGCAGGGTCTGTCTGAATGTTACACACAGAGGATATTTATCAAATATTCTCTTTGTGTGTTTGGTTTTGCTCTGAAGGCTGCATGGAACTTATGCTGGACTTGAGCCACCCAAGTCTCCAATTACAGTATCTCAACCTAACCTGCCTGCCCCTGTCAATTCCTAGCAATAATCTACTAGGCTCCATTACCCACTCTAGTATTTTTCCTGGGCCACGTGCTTTCAGATTTCTGGGTTATCTTGTTGTCAATCATTATTCTTGTTGTTACCATTTCATTGTCACCATAACTATCATCAGGCAACATATCCTGAAATTTATATATGCTAGGTTGGCACATATCACAGAGAAGGCTCATTTTCTGCCCTTGAAAGAAGATGAAATGGCTATATAGATGTCTCTTATCACTAACCTTGTTTTACCAATAAGTACCATTTATTATTATGTGCCAGATGCCATGTTAAGCAATTTATAAGCATTATTTTATTTAATCCTCAAGGTATGACTTTTTATCTGCATTTAACAGATGATAAGTTGAAATTCACTGAAGGTAGGTAATTTGCTCACACAGAAATGCATTAGTGAAGCCACCCTTTAATTCCTGTAGGTGAAGGATATGCAGGGATGGAGGGACTTCTGGCCACAGGGGGACAGAAGGGAGCTGGAAACTATGTCACATTTATAGGATGTAGAGTATGAGGCAGATTGGTGGAGGCTCAGGGAGAAGAGAGTAAAGAAAGTCTCCTGGGCTTCCCTGGTGGCGCAGTGGTTGAGAGTCTGCCTGCCGATGCAGGGGACACGGGTTCGTGCCCCGGTCCGGGAGGATCCCACATGCCGCGGAGCAGCTGGGCCCGTGAGCCATGGCCGCTGAGCCTGCGCGTCCGGAGCCTGTGCTCCACAACGGGAGAGGCCACAACAGTGAGAGGCCCACGTACCGCAAAAAAAAAAAAAAAAGTCTCCTACTTGGACTGATAGGAAGAGAGCAAGGAGGGAAACAGGAAAGAGTCACATTGTTCTAGAGGTCTTCATTTCATTAATATAAAATACCCTCCTTGGTTTTATTTAATACTTTTTACCTTGAATTCCAATTCATCTTATTTTAATACAACAGTTATACTGAATGAGCTGAGGTTCGTAGGGTACAGTTATAAAACAAATGTGTTCTTCTCCATCACTCCTTACTAAACTTGCTCCATCAGACAATCCATATCCTGTCCTTGGATGAAATCTTGAACAGGTCCCATATTTCTTTGGATCACTGTTAGATAATATACAAATTGTCCTTCTGCTTTTACATATAGAGGACAAATCCAATGTGATCATAAGAAGTGCAAACTCCTTTTTACCCAGATTCTTCCTTATGCTGACTTGGGTCTGCTGCAGTCATGGAAGTCTGCAACAGAGCAGAGGGAGCAGTGGTCCACTTCTCTCTCCGTTGCTCACCTCCTTCCTCCAGGGCTGGAAGGAGTATCATCTACTAATACTATTGTGATCTGCATGTTCCAAGCTGACTCATTCTCTTGAGGAGCAATTTTGTGGGTTTCTCAGAGATTCTCCCAGTGGAAACATACCACTGTTGATCCCTTGATACCATCTGGCTACTTTCTACTCCTCCCTCCGCCCTGGGCTTCAATGGATCACCATTGAATTGGGTGCCATCATCCCTCTCAGCAGTTCTGTGGGGGCAGATTCCTCTTCTAGACTTCAGGGAAGCTCATCTATCCCACCCCAACCCCATGTGGTTCATTTCTGGTCCCCAGGAAACGTGCAAATTGCCGCAGCTGTCATGCCACCACCACCAACGGTGGCACGCTCCCCCAGCAGCTCTGCTTCTCTCTCTTCTGCTTCTTTTTTATTTTCCTTCAGGCAAGGCTTTATTGGGGCCCCTGTTGCACCAGTGGAGAGCGAGAACAAACATCAGGTTCCCTTGCTTGCTTGCTTCCTGAGGGGAGGGGAGGGATGTGTCCAAGAGTCAGGCCGGCGGGGTGGCTTAGGTGTTTTGCCCACCCCTTAGGTGGTGTTGTGTGCAGGGGGCATGCTCAGTACGCTGCTTTTGCTCCCAACACCCTGTTTTTGCTCCAGGCTCTTCAAAAGTGGCAGTTGGGTTTTTTGGTCTTTTGTATCTTTTTGTCTAGAATTTGCCTCAACTGCGCATGCACGCAGTTATTTTTAGTCCCATATAGTTTCTTAGTATTTTGTTGCTCCAGGAGAGGTGTGTCCAGGTGCAAGCACTGCAGCAAAGGGGCCCAGGTCCCAGCCTGTCTCATTCCCGCCTGAGAGACTCAACACCCTTATTCTTTTTTTTGCGGTACGCGGGCCCCTCACTATTGTGGGCTCTCCCGTTGCGGAGCACAGGCTCCGGACGCGCAGGCTCAGTGGCCATGGCTCACGGGCTCAGCCGCTCCGCGGCATGTGGGATCCTCCCGGACCGGGGCACGAACCCGTGTCCCCTGCATCGGCAGGCGGACTCTCAACCACTGTACCACCAGGGAAGCCCCTCAACACCCTTATTCTTAAAGGGGAAGGGGCCAAAGTCCTCTTCCTCTGAAACTTCTTCCTGCTGGACAGGGGCCGCAGACCCTAGCCTACCGTAGAGATGTAGAAGTCCCTTGCTGACTGTTCCAAGGACCTGTAGGGACCTGGGCCACTCTCTGCTGAATGGGTTGAACTCCTTGAACCATCATGATCCTTACTTCAAACTGTTGGAGCCTAGAAGACACAAACTTAACCAAAAGTTTAAACAAACAAGAGCCTAAAAGGAGAACAACAATAGCCAATAAGGGCCTAGAAAGGGAAGGAATCAGGTTAACTTTGGGGGGGCTTCCTTAACTGTTGACCAGACACGGGAGGTGACGTCGCCCCCACCAAGAAGCCATTCTTCTTGGGTATATATTTTTGTTAATCTCAGGGTTAAAGTTTAACATGTTTCTCTATTTTTAGAATGGAAGGTCTGGACCTGTTGGTCCCAGGTCTCCTTCTTGGACTGAAAAGCCTTAGTCACAGGTTTACAGTAGTAGGGAAGACAACGGAGCACTAGATGAAATATGGCATAAATCAGTATGACTGAAAAGAAAAGGATTATGAGAAAATGAAAACCTCTTGCCAGAAATTTTTTATACCCTGTGGGATTCAAGAGATCAAACTAGAAAACCAGTTTTCAATTTCCCCACCCATATTGAATAGCGAGGATTGGTGGTTATTTGTCTGCTGAAGCCAAGTAGCTTGCTGTCGAATTTTCTCAATGTTGGTTTCTACCTGGTATAGGCATCAGGGCTGCTTTCTTTGGTTCCCAATCTGCCCTGATGTTCCCTTGGGTAATTTGAGAATTTTCCTTTTGGTGCCCGCAGCAGTGAATTACTGCTACTAGCTTTGGTTTTTGAGCTGCTTCTATGAGATGTAAAATCTCAGCCTCATATTTTACAGTACAGGGGAATTTTTGCATGTAAAGGTCCTCTTTCTTTCCAGATAGCTGCATGGGCATGTAAAACAAAGAAGGCATACTTTGAGTCTGTGTACATATTTATAACTTTTCCTTCCCCCAAGGTTAAGTCTCAAGTTAGGGCTGCTTGGGACCTCCTAATCGTAATATGGCTCCAAGGGACCCCCAAAAGGTCTCTCCCCAGTAGTGTGGTAGGACACTCAGGCACAACTAAAAAGGCATGTGAGATAAACGCTGCTCAAATTGGCAAGTGAGAGGCCCAGTGAAGAAACAGGTGCAAGGCTTTCCGTTGACACCAGTCACAGTACAGCTTTTGGAGGTAAGAGGCCCAGAGTGAGAGAGTGGGACAAAGTAAGTGGCTTCTGTGTCAGTTAAAAACTGGTTTTCTTACCTGCCACGTCAAGGACCACCCGGGGCTCCTCGATGGAGATAGACATCTCATTGCGGGGAGCCACCAGAATCCTGGGGCCACCTCAATCATCCAGCACGGCCAACTCAGCAGCAGGAGCTCCCCTTCCCCTTTGGGACCGGGGACAGTCCCACTTCCAATGACCTGTTTGTTTGCAGACTGTGCATGGACCAGGGGGTTCTTTTTGGCACTTTTGGGCCCAGTGTCCAGTTGACTTACATTTGAAGCATTCCTCCTTGCTGGTTTTACCTCCAGATGGATGGTTAAACTTCCTTGGCCCCCTTGGGTAGTCCTGGGGTTGTAAGGCATGGCTGACAGCTTTGGCCATCAGTTTAGCTTGAGTCCTGGCCTGCCTGTTTTCACATCAGTTTCTCTCTTCCTCCTCAGCTTGATCTCAATTATTAAATACCCCAAAGGCCTCTAGGAGTTGGGCCACTGGGGTTTGTGGGCCTAATTGTAACTTTGGGAGTTTCTGACTAATATCAGGGGCAGACTGGCTGATAAAATGTTGTTCCAGGGCTTCCCTGGTGGCGCAGTGGTTGAGAGTCCATCTGTCGATGCGGGGGACACGGGTTCATGCCCTGGTCCGGGAAGATCCCACATGCCGCGGAGCGGCTGGGCCCATGAGCCATGGCCACGGAGCCTGCGCGTCCGGAGCCTGTGCTCCACAACGGGAGAGGCCACAACAGTGAGAGGCCCGTGTACTGCAAAAAAAAAAAAAAAAATGTTGTCCCAGCAGGGATTGATCCTCAGGAGTGGATGGATCAATGTTAGTAAATTTTCTAAAAGACTCCACAAGCCATCCCTGAAAGAGGGCTGGATTTTCTTTTTTTCTTGGATCAGTCCTTTTAACCTTTTCATAGTTAACTGGCTTTTTGATACACTTTCTCATCCCTTCTAGTACACATTGGACCATGTGCTTCCTGGCTTCTGTTCCTGCCTGGGAAATTATAATTCCAGTGGGCTCCTGATTTGGGACTGCGTCTCCAGCCATAACAAAATGTTTGTGCTGGTCCCTGGCCAGCTGGTCAGCGTGTCCCCGGGGTGATGCCCAAGATCTCTGTTTTTCCTCAGGGGTGCAGCAAGTAGATAGGACTGTTCAGACATCCTTCCAAGTTAAATCAAAGGCCAGAGTTAGGGCCTGAAACCCTTCAACAAACTTACTAGGGTCTTCAGAAAACTGGCCCAGTCTCTGTTTGCATTGGGCTAAATCTGTTAAAGAGAAGGTCACACGTACTCTGATTGTCCCTTTGCCACTTGCCACTTCCCTAAGAGGGCACACTTTTCCTGATCCTGGGTGACAGGAAGTTCCACTAAGAGTTACCCCAGAGGGACTAGTCTCTCCCCTCTGGTGTAATGGAGGGTATAAAGGGGCATAGGGAGGCAGAGTGTGGGATTGGTCAGAGGGATCTGGAGAAGTAAACAGGTGGCTCTGGAGAAGCAGAGGATACTTGGTTTTCTCCCTGAAAATGTGGGGAAGGTTAAAAGGGGATCATCTAAAGTGTCAGAAATGTTTTCTGATTCCCCAGGCTTTTGATTACAGGAGCCACATAGAGCAGGGTTTTGGTAAAGGACCATGAAGGCTTGGACATATGGAATGTCAGTCCATTTTCCCATCTTGTGACAGAAAAGATCCAATTGCAAGATGGTATTGTAATTTAGACACCCATTTTTCTGGCCATTTTTCTCCATCCCCCAACTTAAATAAAGACCAGGCAGTGTTACAGTAGAGTTTAAGTTTTTCCCTTTTCAGCCCATCTATTTTTTTAAAATTTCCAGTTTTTAAGGATTCATTCCAGAGGTGTTTTTTCTGGCTTAGAAGAGGATCCTCCCATGTCGAGTAATCTGCCAGCAAGGGCGCTCCTAGAAATGAAGTCCAGCATCCCGGAGACATTTACCAGGAGGCTTTTGTTGGAAGGGGGTTGGAGTGTCCTCTGAATTCCCTTCTTACCTAATGGGACTTTGAGCATCCTCTACTGTCCCTCGCCTAACCAGACATCTCTGGTCGTCGGTCCCTCATGCGACGAGTTCCTGATAGGGGACGTTTAAACCAGTACCAGTGCATTGTCAGGACTCTCCTTGAGGGGTATCTGTTGTCTGTAAAGCTTATGTCCTATAACAATTTTCCTTATGTTGTGGTGTAGTCCTTGAGACTGAGCATCTATAAAGCCTAGGATGTGGGCTGCTTGGAAATAGCCAGCTCAATAGGTAGTCTGTAACAAGGCTTGGGCTGCCAAAGCCTGGAGTGCAGGCCTAGAGGTGCAAAAAGGAACTCCTGGAGGAACTGGAGTTGGGCCCAATGGAAAATGCCATGGGGTCAGGACCTGAGGGCCTAGATGTGGGAGTATTCCCACAGGAGATTTTTTTGGACATAGAGTAAGGTGAGCGACTAGACAGCAGAAAACCCAAAACCCTTTCCCCTGTCTGTTTGGCGGCTACGAGAGAATTGAGGAGAGCCTGATGATTCCATCTGAAACAGGCAACAGTGAATTTGGACAATGTTTCCTGTGTAACTTAACATACCAAATGAATTCAATTAATTTAGGATTTCTCTTTGGGATGCTTGAGGAGCACTTTGAAGCACCCCAAAGTTAGTTGGAAGTCAAAAGAACTTTAGTTAGAATTTGATATTTGGGAAGTCTATCAAAAAATCTCAAAAAGTTTTAAAACACCTAGTCAGATAGAGTCATAAGTCACTGTGAAACAATTATTCCTTGAGCTAGGTGAAAAAAAAATTTCAAAAATAAATACAGATCACTTAAATGCACAGAAACTCACACAATCTGATATCAAAAGCAACATTCCAGGAAAACTTTGTTCTCTTATGAGAGAGAGAAACCAAATCCAGTCTTACATCAGCCTACTCTTGGTAAAATCCATTTACCTAATTAAATTTAATCCAACCTTAGAAAACTCTGACCACATACAAAATTCTTTTCTCAATGTTCCTCTTCTGCAAACCTACTGCAACTTTCTGTAGCCATATTTTGTCCCATATTCTTTCCATTTAGAAATAACCAGCCTTAGAACAAAATCACCCTTTTTCCTTTAACGAAATATATGTCCATTCCTCATACCTTCTTTTCTGAAAACACACATCCTACTTTCCTTAAGCAACCATGAACTGTCTTTTTCATTAGCATTCTATAGATTGGTAGAGAACACCTCAAGGTGGCACTAAACAGCTTTAGTTTCTCTCTTACAAGAAGACAAAAGTAGGTAAATTTAGACCTGTTTAGCAATTAATGTTCCCGATATTTAATCTTATTTGAAATGGCCTGGATACTCAATGAATTCCTATCATTTAACTTAATTTAGTTTCAAATTTACCAAAATTTGAAGAGACTGTTTTAGATGGATGTTTCCAAAACATAATTATTCCTATAGAGTTTACTAAAAAGTTCTTATTCCAGTTACATTTACTTTAAAATTTAATCATATCAGGTTATTTTCCCTGCTGACAAATTTCATAACAAAAATAATATGCACTTACTGACTTTCAGTAACCCTAGGTACAATAAAAATATTATACTTAATGCTGATGACTCTAAACACAGGTCTGTATTAATTAAACCCACAAGCTTAAGCCAGACAAACCAATTTCTACAGAACCAAAGGTCTCATAGTTTTCCCACTTGAATTTAAATTGGCCCTATTTTCCCCCTCAGTCTGGGAACTACAGAAGAATCCTATAGCTCCTGAGAGCTCAGACAGATGGTCATATTGCAAAAGCAGAGGAGACAGGTGCAAGCCCCTCCAGCTCAGGCAGAAAGAATAGTTACACTGCAAAGGCAGAGGAGGGGAAAATGCAAGCTCCTTTCTTTTCTTTTTGTTCTCTAAAATCCCACCAAGTAACCCAAGACTGGAGTCTCAGGCAATGTGGGTTGCGTTTGTATTTCAAGGTTTAAATGCTCCACCGTGCCCACAATTTTGGCAGAGCCTTGCAGGAGCAGTTGGACAGACAAAACTACAAAAAACAAAGATGCCAATGACAAAAACGTAAAGACACAAGCAAGAAGCTTTCAGGATAAAGGGGATGGGAGTGCAGGTATAAGGATCAAGGGAGAGGTAAAGGGAGGAGGGACAGAAAAGACTGAAAAAGAAGAAGAGACAGCAGGAACATACAGGTGAGAATACGGGGACAATCAGACTTCCAGCCGCTACACGATATGAGGTTTAAACCTCTATCATTCTCATAAATCTCCGGTCAGGGAGAGCCCGCTGGACCAGGATCTGCACGGTGTGAGGCGAGCCTCTCCCGCCTCTGCTTGCCACCCATCAAGGGGAGCCGTTGCCGGCCAGAGGGAGCAGGTCTCACAAGCTGAGAGGAGTGATGCTGTAGCTGCCGGACGTCCACTCTCTTGGAAGGAGAAGACAGAAGTAACAGAGGACAGAAGAGAAGAAGTAGAGAGATATTAGGAGAGGGAAAAGGGCAAGGGGGAGGGGAAAGCATTGCTGAATGACGGTCCGGAGCCCCCCAGGGGCCAGGAAGACAGACTTACCAAACGCAGTGACACTGAAATAAGAGGTTCAGGTGGCCACTTGTCACCCACGGGGAAGCTGCGTTTGGTGGTCCCGGAGGTGTCCAGATCCTCTCCCCAGAAGGGGACAACGGCCCGACGTAGGGTGCCATAAATCTGATACCACCCAGGGTTCTTGGCCTTCCCCAGTCAATAGAAATTGACTAGAGGCCAGACAAGAAATTCAGGGAAGGCTTTACTGGGACCCCTGCTGCAGCAGGGGTAAGTGAGAACAAACAACAGGTTCCCTTGCTTGCCTACTCTCGTCCTCTCCTTGTTTGAGCCAATCTAGCCACAGCTTCTTTTTTTTTTTTTTTTTTGTGGTCCGTGGGCCCCTCACTGTTGTGGCCTCTCCCGTTGCGGAGCACAGGCTCCAGACGCGCAGGCTCAGCGGCCATGGTTCACGGGCCCAGCCGCTCCACGGCATGTGGGATCTTCCCGGACTGCGGCACGAACCCGCGTCCCCTGCATCGGCAGGCGGACTCTCAACCACTGCGCCACCAGGGAAGCCCATAACCACAGCTTCTATACAGCCCATATGCTCCCCCAACTCCAGACACTCCAAACTCTCTAAATGAAGCGCTCTTCACTTGACATGAGGTGAGGGGAATCACACCTTCCCTTCTCCCCATGACAGTGGAAGAAGCACACAGCATCCAAAAAGTCTCTCCAAAGCACATCTTTCATTCCCCTACTCTTTGGAGGCTAGGGAATCACTCCTACCATTTCGTAGCATGTCCTGTTTGGAGAATCTGGCTCTTTCCTTTAGATTGTGGAGTCCTTGGTACCCACTGTATTGTTTTTAGCTTTGGCGCTATCAACCAAAACTGAGACACGGAAGCCACATCAACATCTTTTTCCATCTGCACTGCTCCTCCTGCCTTCTCTTTGTTAGTATTTTCTAGTATATCTTTTCCTATCCTTTTTACTTTCAACTTGCCTGTGTCTTTTTGCTTTATATGTGTCTATTATAGACAGTCAATTGATTTTTTTAACCTAATACATAATCTCTGTATTTTAATTAGGTACATTTAACTCATTCATTGTGATATTGAATTTATTTCTGCTATCTTATCTTTCCTGTTTCCCATGCCTTTCTAGTTGTTTCTTTTCCCCATCTCCTTTTTTTTTTTTTTTTTTGACTTTGGATGAGTTGATTTGTTCATTTTTTCTCAAATGGTTTGAAAATTGTATAGTTTATTTCTCTTTTAATGGCTTCTATTATTAACACACTTATTAAAATGTTTTTTTCTAACAATTGTCAGCATTAATCGGAATCTATATCCCCTAAAAAATATAAGAATCATGACAGGATTTTACTGCCCTCTGTATATGACCAATTCTCCCTTTCATCACCCGTGTTGATTTAAATCTCTTTGGATTTTAATTACAGTTTGTTATTAATTTTTTACAACCAATACCAGTTTCCAGGCTATTATGCCAATTTTAAAATGTTATTTTCTAAAACAGACTTTTGAGTAAATGACCATCTTCCTCTGTATTCCACATACTTTCTCCACATGTTTTCTTTGAAGGATTTCTAAAAACAAATTGGGCCAGTTACTATTGGGAGAGGCAGAGATAAGAGTGGGTAATACCTCTGTGGCCAAGCCTCAGCTCCTGGCTTTGATCTCCACTGTACCCTTGGAAGGAGCATTTTTTACCTTTTCTCATCTCCTTACCTGCTCTGATCTGAACATGGTCCTGACCACTCTCTATCCAAGCCCCTATACCTCTACCCATTTCTTATTCTTTATTTTATTTCTTAGCACATAAAAGAGAAAAAATCTATTTAGTGATTTCAACATAGGATCCATGAAGGGGGGGAGTTTGCCCATTTCACTGTAGCCATGAAGCCATTCTCAGCCCAGCCCAGTTTCATGAGATGCCAGCCTCAGTCATTGTCCTTAGACAAAGTAGGAAGTCACTTGGTCTGTTGTACTCTAGGGCTCCGAACTTTTTGTGATCTTGCTTGTCTTGCTCCACATAGGCAGAGCAGCATCCTTAGGGTCTACTGCCTTTGCTTCTTATCTAGCTAATAATTCTCCAGGCCATACGAGGAAATGACTCTTCAAGCTCCCCAAACTCAAGCTCTGGCGCCCCCTAGTGGCCATTGCTAGGCTTGCAACGTCAGCACAATTCCAGACTCTCGCCTTTGAGCTGTTCTCCTCAAAGGCATCATTTTCAGTAGTAGAAATCCAACTGCAGGAGCAAGGATAGGAATTGAAAAGGAGAACTCCGCACACTCTCCTACCATCACCTCCAACATCGTCCCCTCTCCGCTACCACTCCTTCCGAAGAAATTCACAGATAGCTTGGACACACTTTAATCTCCCTCTTTTAGAAGTGCTTGTCTACAGTTTTCAAGCAAGGCAAGAGGGTTGTCTTCTGGTTCTCAAACTTGAGGGGGTATCTGAAGGTCAGCAGTGCCTCTCTTTGGTAGTGGACATCCAGAAAACGCCTCCAGCTTCTTAGCAGCATTAAGCTGCAGGTTCAATGTCCCTACCTAGTGGTACGACCACTGACATCATTTGCAGACTTTGCCAGGAATCTGTCAGCAAACTCCACCCACAGGAGAGTTGCCTCATCTAAAATCTGAAAGGGAACAATTCAGTCGTGAGGGTCTAATTCTTAGAAGGACTCCAGTGGGACTGGATGAAAGGAGGTACTACGTATTGCCAGTAGCTTGGGCTTGCCCTCCCTCCCAAGGACCCACCACTGACCCTCGCCCAGCCCTCCAGCCGCATGTAGTGTGGTATCCACCTTCTCATGACAGGGCGGTTAGTGGGAGGCCATCTTCTCAGTAGGTATAGAGACTCAGAGATGTTGGGCGCCTCATGTGACACAGGCTATACCACTACAGATGAACACTAACAATGGGTGACAAAGGACACCATCATGGGGAGAGGAGGTGCTGCTGTTGCCACCCTGTGGTCCTCAGCCTTGCTTGACTCAAGGCCATGGTCAGTGATCACCTAGGACAGGGACTGGCAAGCTATGTCCATGGGTCAAATCTGGTCTGCCACTTGTTTTTGTACAACCCATGAGCAAAGAATGCCTTTTCTATTTTTAAATGGCTGGGAAAAAATCAACACACAAAAATTATATGAGATTAAAACTTCCATGTCCATTAATAAGGTTTTATTGGAACATGGCCATACTCATTCCTTTATATATTGCCTATGGCTGCTTTCATGTCATAATGGCAGAGTTAAATAGTTGTAGCAAAGACCATATGGCCCACAAAGCTGAAAATATTTACTATTTGGTCCTTTACAGAGAGAGTTTCCGGACTTCTCTCCTAGAAGATCAATGTCTTCTAGTTCACTGCAAACTTCAGGGACTCGATTGGGTGAGGTAAAAAAATGTGTAGTGGAGCTTTGCAGGAAATAAAGGTGAATTCACATTGTGAAGACCCTAACTGAAGATTTTGGATTTAATCCAGTGGGCCATAGGGGGGTCTTTAGAGTTAGTGCCAGGATCAGAGAAGTACATTCTGGAGACTTAACATGGCATTAATGGGTAGGAAGGACTGAATGAGAAGAGACTTACGAGGTAGAGAGACTGGTGGTGAGGAGTAACAACTGAGGGCTTGATGTAAGAAGAGTCCAAGGAGATGCGAAGAAGTGGCTACTGGTGGCATGCTGGGGACAGTGACAGAGAGCAGAAGACAGGCTGTGATCAAAGAGGCAAAGACAAAGAGGCTGAGGACATCAGTAGAGTGTAGTAATGAGACACCAAGAGCCTGTGTCCACAGGACCTAGGGACATCCTTGAGGGTAATCTGGTTTTGCCAACTGGTATCATTTCTAACCAGATAATCCTGCAGGTAGATTTACTTTTGCTTTCCACTAGCATCTTTAAAATACAACATAGAACCTGACAGATTATAGACATGGAACAAAGGGATGGACACAGGAGGTAAGCAATTTGAGATTGATGGGCATCATTGTATACATTCATAGGTAGAAATGGCTGGGGAACTCTGAAAGCTAATATGTCTTTTTCAAATCCCCCTAAAGTATCAACTTCTGCCCAGACACCTCTTGGTTCCTTGCAATACATTTTCATTAGGTTGAAATTAACTGGTATGATCAGAGTTATTAAGGAGTGGAAATCATCATAATTTCTAAAGAAAAGTAGGCTACATAATTGTTCCTATAAAATTATATCAGAAGATAAGCTATTATCTCAGCCCTGAAAGTTTCCATGAGCAAATCTGTTTATGACAGGAAAGGGGAAAACCATGAATTTAATAGTTTTTAAAAGGAAGCACATTGTAATATGAAAATAACTTTACCATATTAGTTGAACTTACATATGGTACTATTTACACCTTTCAGAACTCATCCTCAGTTTCTAAATGTACTAGAAAACATAAGGTCCAAATTAAACTTTGAGTTTAAGACTTCAGTGATGCGAACTGTAGTGGAAAGAACAGTTGATTTTTATCTTTTACATTTCCATTTCAGGGTGGAGAAATTTCTTCTATGAGCATGACTTAAAAGCAGCATAGATCATTGTAATAGACATAGATGGGATTTTTAAAATAACAATTCATTGTTGTAAAATAGTTGCAGAGCACAAATTTAAGGGTAAGTCCCTAAAATTTTTGTATATGTTTACTTTTCTCTCATCAGTCAAATTTCTTACACTACTCTTAGTTCATCAATTTACTATTGCAGAACTTACTCGCTCAAAATACTTTTTAAAATGATGTTATATCTAAGAGTCTATAAGATGGGAAGACTTTCTGAGATTTTTAGCCACAAAAAGTCAATGATGCCCAAAGCTATACAAGAAGCTGGAATCAGATTAAGGCTTTCAGAACACCTAAACTGCACAAATGTGAAAAATTCCAAATGACTTTTAAAAATCATTGTTTCACAGACTCGTAGACCTGGAGAACAGACTTGTGGTTGCCAAGGGCAAGGTTGGGTGGGGGAGGGATGGATTGGGAGTTTGGGATTAGCAGATGCAAACTGTTATATATTAGAATGGGTAAACAACAAGGTCCTACTGTACAGCACAGGGAACTATATTCAATATCCTGTGATAAACCATAAGGAAAAGACTATATATATGTATGTAAAACTGAATCACTTTGCTGTACAGCAGAAATTAACACAATGTTGTAAATCACCTAGACAGCAATAAAATCAATTTTAAAAGGTAAAAAAATAAATAAATAAAAAATAAAAATCATTGTTTCAAAAGCAATTCTGAACATAAAAATGTAAACACTTTAGATCTGTATACAGAAATACCACATTGAAAGAGGTAAAGAAGGAGAGAAATTTAAAAATAGGAAAGCTGTATAAATAAAAGGCAAAAACAGGGCCTCCCTGGTGGCGCAGTGGTTGAGAGTCCGCCTGCCGATGCAGGGGATACGGGTTCGTGCCCCGGTCTGGGAGGATCCCATATGCCGCGGAGCGGCTGGGCCCGTGAGCCATGGCCTCTGGGCCTGCGCGTCCGGAGCCTGTGCTCCGCAACGGGAGAGGCCACAACAGTGAGAGGCCCGCATACCACAAAAAGAAAAAAAAAAAAAAAAAAAAAAAAGGCAAAAACAGAGAGAACATTGGCCCACTTTTGATGTTCTTTCTGTCCTGGCCTCTCCCAGTGCTAGATGACTCATATCAATTTTCCTTCCTTGCAAAAAACTGTCAGTGAAGCTCCTGGCTCCTGGCTCCAGCTGGCTATGGCTTAGAATGTAATATCTTCCTGGTGTTTGGCCAACATGAAACAGGCAGACCCTGAGCTCACCTCCTCCTACAGACTCACTACAACTGCGACATTTACAGAGCAGCCATCTATGAGAACAACCTGAAGATTGGCAGGAAAAAAGCATGCACATCTAAAGATGTAGAGAAGAAACCACAATCACATGGGTAGGAGGGATGGAGACACAGCATAGTCAAGACCCATACTCCTGGGTAGGTGACCCACAAACAGTAGGATAGTCACAATTGCAGAGGTTCTCCCCAAAGAACAAGGGGTCCAAGACCCACATTGGTCTTCCCAGCCCAGTAGTCCTTCAACAGGAGGATGAGCCCCCAGAACATGTGGCTTTCAGTGCCAGCGGGGCTTGTGTACAGGATAGCCAGAGGGCTGTAGGAAACAGAGACTTATCTTAAAGGGTGAATGCTAAATCTCACACACTCCAAATCCCAGTGCAGAGGCAGCAATTTGAAAGGAGCCTGAGTCAGACCCACTTGCTGATCTTAGAGGGCCTCCCAGAGAGGCAAGAGGCAATGGGAACTCCTCCTGGGGACACAGACGCTGGTGGCAGTCATTTTGAGGAGCTCATTTTATCACAAGGACACTGGTACTGGTAAGCACTATTTGGAGTTCTCCCTCTAGCCTGTTTGTTCTGGGGGCTTACCCGCCCACCAGTGGGCTGGCACCAGTCCCAGGACTTCCCAGGTCAAACAGCCAGCCACACGGGGAACCAGCCCCACCTACAAGCACATCCAAAGTAATCGACCCCACCAGAGTAGACGGGCCCATGCAGCCCACATAAGGGGCACCCCTTGAGAATACAGCATTGCTGAACCCCATAGAATGTCTCCTACATAAGGTCACTTCTCCAAAATCAGGAAAAGTAACCAACCTAATTAATACATGAAAATAAACACAGAGAAGTGGGCAAAATGAGAAGACATAGGAATATATTCCAAATGAAGTAATAACACAAAACTTCACAAGAAGAATTCAATAAAGTAGAACCAAGCAATCCACCCAATAAAGAGTTCAAGGTAACTTGATCACGAAGATTCTCAATGAACTCCGGAGGAGAATGGATAAATACAGTGAGAATTTTAACAAAGAGTTAGAAAATATAAAGAAGAACCAAACAGCTGAAGAATATAATAACTGAAATTAAAAATACACTAGAAGGAATCAACAGTAAATTAGATGGTACACAAAAACAGATCAGTGAACTGGAAAACAGAGCAGTGGAAATTACCCAGGTTGAACAGAAAAAAGAATTTTGTAAATTAAGGACAGTTTTATAAAATAAGCTACAAGGACATATTGTATTTTTATTATATTTTGACAGTCTTATTGTACAGCTCTCTGGCCAGTTTGTTCTCAGACACACATGCAGGATAAACACATACTTAACATTAAATGATTATTTATTTTCCAGGTTTAAAAGTTTTGAAATACATATGTACAAGCTAAGTAAAACAAACTACACTCAGAGAACCACTGTAGAGCAGAACATATAAATATACAAGGTCTGTTTTATAAGATACAACAATGATAATATTATCAAATACAAAGAAAAACATTCAAGAAATGTAGGCAAATTGGACCATCTTGGCAAACAATATATTCACTAAGATGAGCCAAGACAAACCCTCTAAACATCAGGGCAAAATTTCTTTTCTACATCCCCCAGCTGTCCGGCTTTCTTTTTCTGTTCTGTTCTGTGTACTTCTGAGTTATACAGCAGAGCTGACTTCTCCCAGGAAAGGAAGAGCTGGTTATTCTTGATCAGGACAATGGTAAAATCTAGTGATTTCAATCATCCATGAGAACAGAAGATGTTATCCTGTAGAGACCCAATCCTACAGTAAAAAATGAAAGTGAAGCAGAAAGAGAGACCATGTTATTTCTAATACCTAAGTCCAAGCCACATGACTTATTTTCCCCACTGAAATGCAGTAGGATGAAGGAGGAAGTTCCTAGGAGACTTTGCTCTGAGGCCCATCAGTCTCTGGAAAACCAAAAACTGAGGTGAAGTGGGCCTCCAGGGGAAAGGAAAGACCAGATTTAGAGAGAGGATACTGGCAAAAACAACTCTAGGATTAGGGGGGTTGCCAGATAAAATATAGTATACAACTTTCATGATATTCTTTTTTTTTTTTTTTTTTTTTTGCGGTACGCGGGCCTCTCACTGTTGTGGCCTCTCCTGCTGCGGAACACAGGCTCTGGATGCGCTGGCCCAGTGGCCATGGCTCACGGGCCCAGCCGCTCCACGGCACGTGGGATCCTCCCGGACCGGGACACAAACCCGCGTCCCCTGCATCGGCAGGCGGACTCCCAACCACTGCGCCACCAGGGAAGCCCCATGATATTCTTATACCAAGAAATTATTTGTTGTTTATCTACAATACACATCTAACTGGGCATCCTATATTTTTATTTGGTGCATCTAGCAGCCCTATCTAGGAGAGGCAGCAGGGCTGCTCTGGCTCATCCCTCTGCATTTTACCCTACCCCCTCCCAACAGCTCTCCTATATTATTCAGCAAACAGAGGTAATAGTCAGAAAGTCAGGCAGGAAGAAGTGAATGAGGGGGAGAGAAGACAGGAAGAAAGGAAGGAAACCTAGGGGAAGAAATAAGAGACAGAAGGAGAAATACAAAGAAAGACAGAAGCATGTATCTAAAAAAACCCAAAAAATTTCCAGGGAAACAGATTTTTAAAAAGTTAAAGAATAGTTTCAAAGAAATTACAAACACGACCTTACATTAAAAAGAGCTGAGATTGTGACCACCTAGAGGGGTGGGAGGGAGGGAGACGCAAGAGGGAAGAGATATGGGAACATATGTATATGTATAACTGATTCACTTTGTTATAAAGCAGAAACTAACACACCATTGTAAAGCAATTATACTCCAATAAAGATGTTAAAAAAAAAAAGAGCTGAGAAAAGAAACAAAATAATTCAAAGAAGAGCTTATAAGCCAATAGAAGGAAACTAAAAAATAGTGAGCCAAGAAAGCTTAGGAGAGAAATGAAAGAAAAATAAAACTGTCACAGAGATAAAAAACCACATTAGAAGCAATGAAAATAGAATAAACAAAATTTAAACACATTTCTGGGGGATAGTATGTATGAGGAAATAAAATAAAATGGAACAAATTACAGAGATAGTTCTTGTGAACATGTTAAACATGGTAGACACAGTAAATACAAAATAGCTATTACTTGTGTTTCTGAATAAGAAAGCAAAACAAAGGGAAAAAATTTGAATCTGATAACAATAGTAATTATAATAATAGTTACTATTTATCTGAGCACTTGCTAGGTACCAGGCACTGTTCTAAGTATTCTGAGGATTACCTTGTTTAATCCTCATAACAATCCTGGTTAAGTACTGTTATTCTTCCCATTTTAAGGGTGAGAAAATTGAAGCAGAGAGAGGTTAGGTAACTTCCTAAAGTCACACAGTAGTGGTAGAGCCAGGATTTAAAATGAGGCAGCCTGATTTAACAATCTGTACTCTTAAACACTCAAAACATTTCTGAAGTCAAGAAAGTCTTCTAAAATTGCAGATCTAGAAAGCATATCTTATCCCAGGAAAAATTGATTCATTGTAAATAACACTAGTTTATCTCTTGGTATAGAGACTAAAATTTAAGTATAAAGAATGATGGGAGCATCCCAGTGGAAAAAGCAGGTCATAGACAAGGAAAAAATTGGTTTGGACTCAGAATTCATCATAACCAAAATTGATGCTGTATGGTAGTGCTGCAGTCTGTAAGGGTCTGAAAGACAGGAAGTGGACTATGAAAAGCTTATAGTAAGCTAAGTTGTTCTGTAAGTATAAAACTAATGAGAAATATTTTCAGCATGTAAGATTCCAGGAAATTCAGTACCAGTTGACTTGTATCATTCTCCTGCTTTAGACCATTCAAGACTATGGGTTAAAGTCCAAACTCTACAGTCAGCCTATATGAATTCCTTCACAGTTTCTCTTCTACCTACTTTTTCAATCTTATCTGGGGCCAGTCGTTACAGAGCCCTTGCTCTACTAAATGTCATGCTCATTGTTTTCAATTCAATAGATACTTACCAAACACCTCGGATGTTGCAAGCCCTGTGCTAGGCACTGGGGTACAGTAATTCTGTAACTGAGCAGGACCCTATGGGGCCTTCTTGGGACAGACCCCTTTCCCCATGTCCTCTGCCTGCCTCTTGTTTGTAGAAAAGCTGTAGTCTCCCCAGGCCTCCCCTGAGTCACAAAAGCCTGGCTGAAGAATTAATGATTGAAAGAGTGTGAATGTGTAGTGACAAAAATAGCAGTTGGGCCAGGAGAACTGGTAATAATTCAAATGGTAAATCAGCCATATGGCAGTCACATAATCTTAAGTTCCTCCCTGAAGTACCTAGATAACAGTATCTGATGCACATTTCCTGAGTTGTTTTACAGATACTAAAACCCCTACCAAATAGAAGTTAACTACTTGATGACCATGAGCACGTAACCCCCAGACCTACTGGAGCCTGAAGATTGATAATGTTCACCCCTGTGACACCACCTTGTTGCCTTACCATCATCCAGAGAATTGTGCACGAGCTAATCACACACCCCATGATTCTCCTCCCTCACGTTGCCTTTATAAACCCTTCCCTGAGTACCATCAGGGAGTTCAGGTCTTGAGCACGAGCCACCTGTTCTCCTTGCATGGCCTTGCAATAAACCTTTCTCTGCTCCATACTCCAATGTTTTGGATTGATTGGTCTCACTGTGTGTTGGGCACATGAACTTGAGTTTGACAACAATCCTATCCTTAGGCAGCTTATAATCTAGTGGGGGAAGTCAGAATAAACAATAATTGCAAGTAGGATGCATGCCACAAAAGCGGAAGCACAGTGTGCTGTCTAGGATGCCAGGGAAGGCCCTCCTGAAAAATTGGCATTTCCACTGAAGGATGAAGTAGAATTACCTGGGCAAACAGGGAAAAGATGGAGGTTGGGGCTTGAAGAGGATTGCAAGCAGAAGGAAAAGACCCAGAGCTGAGAGAGGGTATTATCTCTATAAGGGACTAAAAATATCTAGTATGGTTAAATGTGACAATTAAGGGAAGAGTGCTATGAGATGTGGCTGCAGAGGAAGCAAAGGAGAGCTGACCAGCTATACCTGCAAGTCATGTGAATGCCTTTGTGTGAGTGTCTCTGGTCACACCTGTTTCCTGTTTGTCTTCAGTAAGGGTTATTAATAAAAGAGTCTACTGTGACTGCTGAGGGCAGGGCTCTAAGTCCAGAGCACCCCACCACTGAGGTCTCCTCTGACTTGGTGGGCACAGTCTCATATGCGCTGTTGATGCCTAGGAAGACCTTATCTACCTATATCACCCACTAATGCATCCTTATGTGATAAGTAAGTTCCATGTCTTTTTGAAAAATAAACTTTTCATTTTAGAAGACTTTAAGCTTACAGAACTGTTGCAAAAATAGAACAAGAACTTCCACATACCTCCCACACACTTTCCCCTTTTGTTAACATCTTACATTAGTATGGTACATTTGTCACAACTAATAAACCAATATTGATACACGATTATTAACTGAAGTCCATATTTTATCCTGATTTCCTTAGTTTTTACCTATCGTCTCTTTTTTGTTCCAGGATCCTATCCAGGATTTCATACTACATTTAGGCATCATGTCTTCTCTAACAGTGAGAGTTTCTCAGACTTTCCTTGCTTTTAATGACCTTCACTGTTTTGAGGAGTACTGGTCAGGTATTTTGTAGAACGTCCCTCGATTTGGGGTTTGTCTGATGTTTTTCTTATGATTGAACTGGGGTTTATGCATTTTGGAGAGAAAGACTGCAGAAGTAAAGTACCAGTCTCAACACATATCAAGGGTACCTACCACCCACATGTTGGTGTTGACCTCAATCTCCTGGCTAAGGTAGTATTTGTCAGGTTTCTCCACTGTAAATTTACTGTTTTCCCCTCCTTTCCATACTGTATTCTTTACAAGGAAGTCACTATGCACAGCCCACACTTAAGGGGTGGGGAGATAAGCTCTACCTCCTTGAGAGCAAAGCATCTATATAAATCATTTGGGATGCTCCTGCACAGAAAATTTGTAATTATTTTATTTATTTATTCAATCATTTCTTTATATCAGTATGGACTCATAGATATTTATTTTATTATTTGGGTTATGATCCAATACTACTTATTTGTTTTGTGGCTAAAATTGTTCCAGCTTAGGCCATTGGGAGCTCTTTCAGTTGGCTCTTGTGTCCCTTTGACATACCACATTGTTGTGGTTTTTATTTCTTTGAGCATGTCCTTACTTTCTGGAACTACAAAACACTACAGGATCATAATGTATGTTCCTTGTCCCCGCTCTAGGATAACCTTTTCTCCAAAAAGCCCTGGTTCCAAGGAGAACAGTTTTAGAAACCAAGATCTGGGTGTTGGGTGTGTTCATTGCTACTGGAGTGTCATAGCTTCTAGGCTCTCTTAGCTGACAGAGAAAGGAAATACATGTTTGTGTGCTGACCAACATATGCACACATATCTGAATATTTATGTATCCCTCTGTACCTATATTAGGCTAAACATGAGTTCATATTGACATTTCTAACTGAAATCCTTGACCACATATATAAATCATTCCAAACTTTGCCTCTTTTCTTGTCTATAACTTCCTACTTCAACAGTCAGAAAAGTAGCTCCCACAATCTGCTATTCATTCCCTTAATTCCAGCATACATTTTTAGTGATTTCAGAATTGTTAACTCATACCTCCATGAAAAATGACTTTACCAACTAGAGTACAGTGCTTATGTACAGTTCCTTTTGCATTTAGTCTTTGTTCCCACTCATTCCCAAAGTTAGTTAGGTCAGCACATCCCCTGACCCCACTCCCTGAAATAGTTACATTCTTTTCTCACAGTCTGCATTCCATCCTGGGATTCCCCAACCTCCTAAATAATTTTTAAATTATTTAAATTTGCTATCAATACATTAAGGTTCCCTCTTTGTGTTGTAAATTTCTTTGGATTTTAACAAATACACAATGCCGTGTATTTATTATTACAGTGCCATACAGAATATTTACCACCATAAAAAAATCTCCTATTTTACCTATTCAAACTTCCCTCCTCCAAAACTGATCTGTTTACCACCTCTACAGGTTTGTCTTTTCCTGAATGCCATATAAATTGAATCATACAAGAT
This sequence comes from Mesoplodon bidens, assembly GCF_964165515.1. Classification (NCBI taxonomy): domain Eukaryota; kingdom Metazoa; phylum Chordata; class Mammalia; order Artiodactyla; family Ziphiidae; genus Mesoplodon; species Mesoplodon bidens. Next base: position 49,951,871 of record NC_138167.1, read on the forward strand.
ATAGCCTTTTCAGACTAGCTTCTTTTTCTTAGCAACATACATTCAAGAGTCACCCATGCTTTTGCATGGTTGATAGCTCATTCTTTTTTATGGCTGAAGAGTATTCCATTGTATAGAAGTACCATAGTTTGTTTATGCATTCAACTATTGAAGGACATTGATTGCTCCCAGTTTTGTGACAATTATGAATAAACCTGCTATTGACATTTGCATGTAAGTTTTTGTGGACACAATTTTTAAATTAATTTGATAAATACTTAGGGACATGATTGCAGAATCATATGGTAAGGCTATGTTTAGCCTTGTTAACTCTAATGTTATTTCCTTCTTCTACTTGCTTTCGGTTTAGTTTTCTCTCCTAATATAAGGAACTTATTCTAGTTCCTTCAGGGGAAGGCTAGGTTATTAATTTGAGATCTTCTTTCTTTTTAAATATAGTTGTTTGCAGCTATAAATGTTCCCCTTAGCACTGTCTTTGTTGCATCCCATAAATTTGGGTATGTTGTGATTTCTTTTTTCCCCCAAATTTATTGAGGTATAATTGAGGTATAACATTGTGTAAGTTTAAGACAAGTTTAAGATTTGATACACTTATATATTGAAAAATCATTACTGCCATACTGTTAGCTAACACGTCCATCACATCATATAATTACTATTTCTTTTTTGTGGTGAAAACATTTAGGATTTACTCTCTTAGTAATGTTCAAGTATATAATACAGCATTATTAACTATAATCACCATGTTGTATATCAGATTCCCAGAACTTATTCATTTTACAACTGGAAGTTTGTACACTTGGACTAACATGTCCCCATTTCTCCCACCTCCAGCATCTGGTAAGTGTTGTGTTTTCATTTTTGTTTGTTTCAAGACATTTAATTTTAATTTGCTTCATTTTGTTTTTATTTTAATTAGTTTCAAGATGTTTTCTAATTCCCCATGTGATTTCTTCTTAGACCATTGGTTAAGATTGTGTTATTTATTTTCCACATATATGTGAATTATCCAGACTTCCTTCTGTTATTTATATCAACTTTCATTCCATCATGATTGGAGAAGATACTCTGATTTCTATTACTTCCAATTTATTGAGACTTGTTTTGTGGCATAACATGTGATCTAACCTGTAGAATGTCCCATGTGCACTTGATAGGAACATGTATTCTTCTGTTGTTGAACAGTGTTCTGTATGTCTGTTAGGTCTAGTTATTTTATAGTGTTCTTCATGTCTTCTATTTACTTCTCGATATTCTGTCTAGTTGTTCTATACATTATTGAAAGTGAGGTGGTGAAGTCTCCAACTACTCTAATTGAATTGCCTATTTCTCCCTTCAGTTCTGTCCATTTTGCTTCATATATTTGGGGGCTCTGTTGTTAGGTGCATATATGTTTATAATTATTACATCTTCTTGATAGAGTCACCCTTTTTTTAACATCTTAATTGGAGTATAATTGCTTTACAATGGTGTGTTAGTTTCTGCTTTATAACAAAGTGAATCAGCTATACATATACATATATCCCCATATCCCCTCCCTCTTGCGTCTCCCTCCCTCCCACCCTCCCTATCCCACCCCTCTAGGTGGTCACAAAGCACCGAGCTGATCTCCCTGTGCTATGCGGGTGCTTCCCACTAGCTATCTATTTTGTATTTGGTAGTATATATTAGTCCATGCCACTCTCTCACTTCGTCCCAGCTTACTCTTTCCCCTCCCCATGTCCTCAAGTCCATTCTCTACATCTGCATCTTTATTCCTGTCCTGCCCCTAGGTTCTTCATAACCTTTTTTTTTTTTTTAAGATTCCATATATATGTGTTAGCATACTGTATTTGTTTTTCCCTTTCTGATTTACTTCACTCAGTATGACAGTAGAGTCACCCTTTTATCAGTATATAATGTCTTTTGTCTTTAGAAGCAATTTTTGGGTTAAAGTTTATTTGGTCTGATATTAGTATAGCCATCCCAACTCTCTTTTGTTTATTATTTGTATGGCATAATCTTCTCTGTCCTTTCATTTTCAGCGTATTTGTGTTTTTAGATCTAAAGTGAGTCTTTTGTAGACAGCATATGGTTGCATCTTTTTTAAACTTCACTCTACCATCTCTGTCTTTTAATTGGAGAGTTTAATCCATTAACATTTAATGTAATTACTGATGAGAAACGAATTACTTATACCATTTTTCTATACATCATATCTTTTTTTCCCTCAATTCCTCTATTACATTTTTGTATTTCATAGATATTTTCTGGTATACCACCTTGATTTCTTTCTCATTTCTTTAATTATATATTTTTTAGTTGTTTTCTTAATGATTACCTGGTGACTACAATTAACATCTTAATTTATAAGAACTTAGTTCAAATCCGCTTAGTTTCAGTAGTCTACAAAAATATAACTTCTATATGGCTCCATCCCCTTTATAATGTTATTGTCACAAATTACATCTTTATACATTGTGTGCCCATTAATATATACTTATAATTATTGTTTTATGCATTTGTCTTTTAGATCATGTATAAAAAAGAGGTGTTACATACTCAAAATATATTAATACTAACTTCATATTTATGTGGTTATCTTTACAAATGTTCTCTATTTCTTCAAGTGAACTTGAAGTACTGTTTAGTGTCCTTTCATTTCAGCCAGAAGAACTCCCTTTAACATTCTTATAGAGCAGGTCTACTAGCTATCTATGTTTATCTGGGAGTGTCTTAATTTCTTCAGCCCTGAATGATAGTTTTGATGAATATAGAATTATTGGTCATTTTAGATTGCTAGGGCTACCATAACAAAATACACAGACTAAGTGGCTTGAACAACAGAAATTAATTTTTCTCACAGTTCTGGGGGCTGGAAGTCCAAGGTTGAAGTGTCAGTCAGGCTTTGTTTCTGGTGAGGCCTCCCTCTTCAACTTGCAGATGGCACCTTCTTGCTATGCCCTTGAATGGCCTTTATTCTGTGCATGCATGCCGTAAGAGCAATCTGTGGCATCTCTATCAGATCAGGGCCCCACCCTTATGACTTTATTTATCTTTTCACTAAACTTAAGGGTTTTTTTTTTCTATATTAATGGTTACTCTGCTTGTTGTGAGCTTTTGTTTAGATTCCATATTCCTCCAGAAGTTTATTCTGACAGTTTTTGCCAGCTTATTCATTGCTTTTGTTGAGGGATAGACTTTTGGGGTTCTCTACTCTACCATTTCACTAATAGCTCTCTTTCGCCCAATAAAAAAATTTTTTTTCTCATTGTTGAGTTTTATGAGTTCTTTGTATATTTTGAATACGAGTCCTCTATTTGATATGTGATTTGAAAATATTTTCTCCCGGAAAATGCTCATCTTTTCATTCTTTTAACAGTATCATTTGCAGAGCAAAATATTTGAATTTAAATAAAGTCTAAAATCCATTTTTTTCTTTCATAGATCATGCTTTTGTTGTTATATCGAAAACCTCATCACCAAACTCAAAATCATGTATATGTTCTCATATGTTTACTTCTATAAACTTTACAGTTTTGCATTTTATACTTAGGTTTATGATCCACTTTGAGTTAATTTTTGGGCAGGTGTAAGGACTGTGTCTGCATTCATTTTTTTTTTTGCATATGGATGTCCAATTGTTCAAGCAATATTTGTTGAAAAGACTGTTCTTTCTCCATTGAACTGCCTTTATACCTTTGTAAAAATCAGTTGACTATATCTGTGTCACTCTATTTCTGCGTTCTCTATCCTGTTTCATTAATCTATGTGTCTATTATTTTTCCAGTACTATGCTACTTGATTACAGTAGCTTTTACAGTAGCTTTATAGCTTATAGCTTTGAAATAAGGTAGCGTGAGTCTTCCAATTTTACTCTTCTTTTTCAGTTTTGTCTTGGCTATTCTGTGTTCAGATCTGTATTTTTTACTTTAATTATCTTTTTCAAACACATCATACCAGAACAATTGCCAAGCATGGTGAACTTTAAAGTATGTAATATTAGGTAAATGTGTTTGAGAAAGAGGAATAAAGGTGTTCCAAGGGTCCCTTGCTAGGCAATCATAAAAACCACAGAAAAATTTGTTGAAAAAACATAAGGAAGGGCAGAAAATTTACAAGGTTTACTACTCTAAACCACTGTGGAAAATGTGGAGTTATTAACACTGCCATCCTAGATCCCTACATTTCATATGTGATTACCAGGCAAAAGATTTTTTTAGGTCAGTGTTTGAAATTGTGAACCTATTCACTATAACCAAAACCTCTTATAACATTATGATTGACAAAGATACAATTTTACTAGAATCAATATACACAAGTAAGCCTATCCTTTAAAAACAGAATAACTAAAAATGTTGGAATTTTGATAAAAAACAATGTCTATGACAAAAATCACCTAAGAGATAGTGTGTCACATTCTATACTAGTTTTTCCAATGATAAAATTTTTAAATGAATTTGTTGCTAAGATGAACAAGTGCCTATACTTATTCCTGACGTCTCCAGAAAAATTTAGTAAATCTGAGAAAAAGAATCATTATGACAGAAGATTCTTCCAAAGGACTATAAGAGCTTCTTCAGCTTAAGGGGCAATGCAAAGTTGTCACATAATTAATGTTCCTCCTTCCAAATTGGTCAAAGTACTCAGAATGATGGATTTTTCAAACAAGCAAGAAAGCTTAGGGAATTTTATTTTTATCACCGTCTAGAAAGAAACAATGCTCATTTCTTCCTTTGAGTAATATAAATTTTAGTGTCTTCTCCTTAGTACTAAGTGTTTCAGAATCTTCAGAAAATGTTAAGAGTTAGAACTAAAATAAAATGATATTAAAATAACCAGTGGTGGTTCCACTTGAAATAACTTGACCTCTACTTAAGGGAAAGCATCTATTTAATATCTTCCTTAGGAGACAATATGGCAAAGTAGCATTTTATATTCAATTATCTAACATCTCATTTCCTTGTTCCTCCAAAACACAGGAACTCTTTCTTATAGGTTCGATAATGAGAACTTTTTCTGTTGGATACTATTAAAATTTCCTTTGTGTGTTGTAATTTGGAAGGAATGGTGTTAATGTTGGTGGTCTCTACATTGGCATTGCCTTTATTTTCAGCTGTGTTTGGGAGTGGCGTGAGTCATCTTTCAATTTCCTTAAAAGAAATTAGGATGAGTCCTTTTTTTAATATGGCTAATAAAAAACTCATTTTGAAAGTGGCATATTGTGACTTATGGGTAATTAATACTGGCTTGCTTTACCCCTTTTGACAGGGGTAAGCCAACACGAGTTTTACTTTATCCCTTCATCAACTGAGTATATGTCATTTTAGCAGGTGTTCTTTTTATTTATTTGTCTCATTCACTCATTGATAACAACTTTAGGCTAAGAAAAAAAATTTGCTGCTTTTTACTAATAGTAACAAGGGTAAAAAGGGCTTACATGTCAAGATATTGAGTAGATATTAATATAATGTAGCCAAATTTCACTTGATGTCGCAAATTATGTCACATTTTTACTAAGGCCCAAATTTTACTGCCTAGTTACTGCATAGTGATGATGTAGAGTCTCTGATCCCTTGCAAAGTACCCCCTAAGTAGTCCTCAGATGTCTTGCTTGTCCTTAACTCCCACCATATTTATTCTATTAGAGTACAGAAAACAAAAACACTCTCCCACTGTTCTATCTAACAAAGTCATTCTTTGCTGATGACTACTGCTGCCCTATTGAGCACTGGTGGGAACTTAATACCATCACATGCTGTTCCTCTGCATTTCATTGTCCCTCCTACAGCTTTGCCAGGCACAGCAGTTTTCCAGAGACAACCACACTTAGCTCTCATGGTGCCCAAGCCGCATTGTCGTCCAGAGCAGGAATGGGAAGATGGCTCCCTCAGATTTCTAAACTACTCTGAGTGCAGTGCCAAAGACGTCTGGGACCCAGTGGGTTAAAGATTTTAGTAAAAGAGTTCTTTCTGGGGGCTTCCCTGGTGGCGCAGTGGTTGAGAGTCCGCCTACCGATGCAGGGGACACGGGTTCGTGCCCCGGTCCGGGAGGATCCTATCCGTGGAGCGGCTAGGCCTGTGAGCCATGGCCGCTGAGCCTGTGCGTCCAGAGCCTGCGCTCCGCAAGGGGAGAGGCCACAACAGTGAGAGGCCCGCGTAACGCAAAAAAAAAAAAAAAAAAAAAGAGTTCTTTCTGTTTTTACTTAAAGTCATTTAGTTTTCTCTTCCTGGGACCCAGAAATTTGTCCAGGGAGCTAGACCCAAGGTAGACTGAGTAATATTCACTGAGCTATACTCAGAACCCTATTCCACCAGCAGAAAATATGGCCATATCTCAAGCTGAGAGTCTCTATGTTCAATTAGAGGAAAGCATTGATTAAATGTTTTTTTCTTACTAAATATACAGTGGAATAATATTTAAATTGAATACTGATAATATTTGAAGTGTACAGAAGGATAAGATTTAAATTTTAAACCATTGTATCTTTTATTCAACAATTCCTTGTTACTCCTCAGTCTTTCCTCATTAAAATGACATCACAGAACTTCTGGTTTCCAATCCAACATATAAGGAGGTTGGAAGTTGCTACTCCATCCCAGCAACAAGTAAAAAGCTGAACAACAGGAAAAATCAAAAACTCTTTATAGATCTGTCAGAGAAGTGAGGTCACAGGGCAAACCACTCTACCCCAAATTAGAGAGACATACAGACAAATACAAAGAATCACAACTTACCGAAGCAGAAACCCACAAGCAGAAATCTCAGTGGGAACCACAGCCAGGGTAGGAAAACCAAAACTGTCACTGGTGGATTTCCAGAAGCTCAGCATGGACAATTCTGATTGTTAAAAACTCCAGAGAGACCTGGTCACAGAAAGGGTCCTGATACTTTGATGAGTATTAACTTGGAGCCCTACCAGTTTCTTATAAGGACTATGGAGGGAAAATACATTTATGCTTCCAGCAGGGGGAGAAGGAAAGGAACAATTCTGAAATATACCAGAGCATCCTGTTCTTAACAGAGCCTACCCTCAAGAGAAATTAGTTTGGAAGAGCATAAACTATTGGAGTTGAGAGTCTAACTCACCTGGGGAAGGGAAATATCCACCTCCAGCACACTCAATCATAATGTCTCATTTAGGAAGAAGTGAGAGGGCTAAGAAGAACTTGTGAGGTTCACAGTTCAGAGGCATATGCGCACTAAAGATTGAGACCTAATCATTAGGACTACAGAAGGCTTCCCTTCTCCCCAAAACTTATCACCATTTTATAATATTAAAGTCCTATTTAAAGCAGTTACTTTAACCCAGTATGTCTTAGTCCATTTGGGCTACTATTACAAAAATACCATGGACTGGCTGGCTTATAAAAAACAGAAATATATTTCTCAGAGTTCTGGAGGCTGGAAAGTCCAAGATCAAGGTGCCAGCAGATTCAGTATCTGGAGAGAGCCCACTTCCTGGTTCACAGGCAACCAACTTCTGGCTGTGTCCTCACATGGCAAAATGAGCAAGGGAGCTCTCTGCGGCCTCTTTTATAAGGGCACTAGTCCCATTTGTAAGGGCTCTACCCTTATGATCTAATCAATGCTCTACCTCCAAATACCGTCACATTGGTTTCAACATTTTGTGGGAAAATTTTGAATTTGGAGGGACACAAACATATAGCACAGACTGAATCAAGAAAAAAAATTATAAGTCATTCTAAAGGGCAAAAGACAGTTTGAAAAGACAGAGCAAGCATCAGAGAACCAGACTCAGATGTAGCAAGGATATTACTATTATCTGTCCAGGAATTTAAAACAACTATGATTAATATGACAAAGGCTCTATTACAAAGTAGACAGCATGCAAGAACAGATGGGCAATGTAAACAGACAGATGGAAATTCCAGGAAAGAATCAAAAAGAAATGCTAGAGGTCAAAAACACGGTAATAGAAATGAAGACACAACTGAGGAAAGAAAAGCTGAGCTTGAGTATATTGCAATAAAAACTTCAAAAACTCGGGCTTCCCTGGTGGCGCAGTGGTTGAGAGTCCGCTTGCCGATGCAGGGGACACGGGTTCGCGCCCCGATCCCGGAAGATCCCACGTGCCGCGGAGCGGCTGGGCCCGCGAGCCATGGCCGCGGAGCCTGTGTGTCCGGAGCCTGTGCTCCGCAACGGGAGAGGCCACAGCAGTGAGAGGCCCGCGTACAGCAAAAAAAAAAAAAAAAAAAAAAAAAAACTTCAAAAACTGAAAAGCAAAGAGAAAAAGGGAACAGTAAAAAACAGAATAGAATACCAAGAACTGTGGGACAACTACAGCTGATTTTTGAACAACACAGGGATTAGGGGTGCTGATCCCTTGTGCAGTCAAAAATCCGCATATAACTTTACAGCTGGCTCTCCTTATCCATGGATTCAACCTACTGTGAATGGTGTAGTATTGTAGCATGCATTTATTGAAAAAAAAAAGTCATATGAGTAGATTCAATATTCAAACCTGTGTTGTTCAAGGGCCAACTGTGATGTGAAATAATAGAAATATATATATATATATATATATATGTCTCTGCCTTAGTTCCTGGCACCAAGCTCCCAAAACCTTTGTAATTTCCTAAGTGATAAGAATATTAAAAGCATTTTTTCTTCTAATATTTGGTCTTTGACCCCTGTCACTGACACTAAGCTCCTAAATCCCTTGGAATTCCTGGGCAATAAGAATGTCTTTTGTTCTAATGAAGCAACTCTTGGTGGACTCCTGGAAAATTTCAGGATGGGAGCTGTTCACCAGAAACACCAAGTCATGATTAGAAGTTGGAACTTTCTACCCCAGCCCTATCTTCTGGGAAAGGGAGAGGGCCTGGAGACTGGGATACCACCAGAAAAATAAATCTGCAAATTATTGAGTCCTAGAAAAAGAAGAAAAGGGGAAAGGGGTAGAACACTTATTTAAAGAAATAATGCCAGGAAGGGATTTGGACATCCAAGTTCATGAAGCCCATAGGTCCCAAAACAAACTCAAAGAGACATTCTCCAAAATATATTATAATAAAACTGTCAGAAATCAAAGAAAAGTGCTGGTAAGGACGTGGAGAAAAGGGAATCCTTGTACACTGCTTTTGGGAATGTAAATTGGCTCAGCCACCATGGAAAACAGTATGGAAATTCCTCAAAAATTAAAAATAGAACTACCATAGGATTCATCAATTCCACTCCAGAGTATGTCTCTGAAGGAAATGAAATCACTATTTCAAAGAGATTTCTGCACCTCTATATTCATTGCAGCATTATTTACAGTAGCTAAAACATGAAAACACCCTAAGTGTTCATTGATGGATGAACAACGAAAATGTGATACACACCACACACACAATGGAATATTATTCAGTCATTAAAAAGGAAATTCTGCCATTTAAGACATCATGGATGAACCTTGAGAGCATTATGCTAAGTAAATTAAGTCAGAGAAACACACATAGTGTATGATCTCACTTATATGTGGAATCTAAACACACACACACACACACAAAAACAATAGAAACAACAGATTGGTGATCATGAGGAATGGGGTGGGAGAAATGAGTGAAGATGGTCAAAAAGTACAAACTTCTGGCAATAGGATGAATAAGTTTTGGGGATATAATGTACAGCATGGGGAATATAGTTAACAGTACTGTATTGTATATTTGAAAGTTGCTTAGAGAGGAGATTTTTAAAGTTCTCACCTCCCACCCCTAATTGTAGCAGTGGGAGGTGATGGATGTGTTAACTAGACTTATTGTGGTAATCATATTACAAGATATACATACATAAGATCACTACTTTGCACACCTTAACCTTACACAATGTTATATGTCAATTGTATCTAAATAAAGTTGGAAAATATATTTAAAAAAATTTTAATGCACAAGAATAATGGCAACAATGTAATCATATACATTTATCTATATACGTGAAATGAGTGACAGCAATAATATATGATACAAGGGATGGGATGGAGGAATTAGAATTATTTTATCATATAAGGTACCCATACTACATATGAAGCAATATAGTGGTGAGGGTGGACTAGGATTAGTTGTAAAATATATTGCAAATTCTAGGGCTACCAGTAAATAAACAAAAAAAGTGAAACTAACATGCTAATAAAGGAGAGAAAATGAAATCATGTTAAATGCTCAATCAAAACCATAAAAGGTAGAAAAAGAGTAGAAGGTAAAAATAGAAACAAAGAACAAGAGCAGTAAATAAGAAACAGTAACAAATGTGGTAGATATTAATCCAACTATATCAATAATCACTTTAAACATCAATGATCTAAATAATCAATCAAAAGACAGATTGACAGAGTGGATAAAAACCTGTCATCTACATGAAACTCACTTTGTAAAAAATTGAAGTATAGTTGATTTACAATATTGCATTAGTTTCAGGTGTACAGCATAGTGATTCAGTTGTGGGTTTTTTTGCAGATTATATTTCGTTATAGGTTATTACAAGATATTTGGTATAATTCCCAGTAAAATCCTTGTTGATTATCTATTTTATATATAGTAGTTTGTATCTGTTAATCCCATACTCCTAATTTGTCCCTCCCCTTTCCCTCTACCCTTCAGTAACTATAAGATTATTTTCTATGCCTGTGAGTCTGTTTTGTATATAGATTCATTTGTATTATTTTTTATTTATTTATTTATTTTTTTCTTTATTTTTAGTAATTTATTTATTTATTTTTGCTGTGTTGGGTCTTCGTTTCTGTGCGAGGGCTTTCTCTAGTTGTGGCAAGCGGGGGCCACTCTTCATCGCGGTGGGCGGGCCTTTCACTATCGCGGCCTCTCTTGTTGCGGAGCACAGGCTCCAGATGCGCAGGCTCAGTAGCTGTGGCTCACGGGCCTAGTTGCTCCGTGGCATGTGGGATCCTCCCAGACCAGGGCTCGAACCCGTGTCCTCTGCATTAGCAGGCAGACTCTCAACCACTGCGCCACCAGGGAAGCCCTGTATTATTTTTTAGATTACAGGAAATAGTATATCACTTATCCACATATAAGTGATATCATATAGTATCTGTGTTTCTCTGACTTATTCCACTAAGCATAACGTCCATCTCCAGGTACATCCATGTTGCTGAAAATGGCGATATTTTATTCCTTTTTATGGCTGAGTAATATACATGCCACATCCTCTTAAGCCAAGTGTCTGTTGATGGGCACTTGGGTTCTTTCCATGTCTTGGCTATTGTAAATAGTACTGCTATGAACATTGGGGTGCATATAGCTTTTCAAATTAGAGTTTTCATGTTTTCCAGCTGTATACCCAGCAGTGGGAATGCTGGATCATATGATAGCTCTATTCTAGTTTTTATTAAGGAAATTCCATACAGTTTTCCATAGTGCTTGCACCAATTTACATTCCCACCATCAGTGTAGGAGGGTTCTCTTTCTCCACACCCTCTCCAGCATTTGTCATTTGTAGACATTATGTTGATAGCCATTCTGACTGGTGTGAAGTGATATCTCACTGTGGTTTTGATTTGCATTTCTCTGATAATTAGTGATGTTGAGCATCTTTTCACAGGCCTGTTGGCCACTTGTATGACTTCTTTGGAAAAATGTCTGGTTAGGTCTGCTGCCCATTTTTTGATTGGGTTATTTTTTCAATACTGAGTTGTATGAGCTGTTTGTATATTTGGGGTATCAACTCCTTGTTGGTCTCATTGTTTGCAAATATATTTTTCCCATTCCATAGGTTACCTTTTCATTTTGTTGATAGTTTCCTTTGTTTTACAAAAGCTTTTAAGTTTGATTAAGTCCCATTTGTTTATTTTTGCTTTTATTTCTTTTGCCTTAGGAAAATAAGAAAACATTGCTATGATTTACGTCAGAGAATGTTTTACCTATGTTCTCATCTAGGAGTTTTATGATGTCATCTAGGTCGTTAATCCATTTTGAGTTTATTTTTGTTTTTGGTGTGAGAGAATGTTCTAATTTCAATGATTTACATATAGCTGTCCAGCTTTCCCTACACCACTTGTTGAAGAGACTCTCTTTTCTCCATTGTATATTCTTGCCTTCTTTGTCATAGATTAATTGAACGTAGGTGCATGGATTTATTTCTGGACCCACTATTCTGTCCCAATCTATATGTCTGTTTTTGTGCCCAAACCATGCTGTTTCAATTACTGTAGCTTTGTAGGATAGTATGAAGTCTGGAAGGGTTATGCCTCTAGCTTTATTCTTTTTCCTCAGGATTGCTTTGGCAGTTCTGGGCCTTTTGTGGTTCCATATAAAGTTTAGGATTTTTTGTTCTAGTTCTGTGAAAACCATCCTGGGTATTTTGCTAGGGATTGCATTAAATCTGTAGATTGCATTGGGTAGTATGGCCATTTTAACAATACTGATTTTTCCATCCAAGAATGCTAGATACCTTTTCATTTCTTTGAATTAGCTTCAATTTCCTTTATCAATATTTTATAGTTTTCAGTATATAGGTCTTTTACCTCCTTGGTTAAGTTTATTCCTAGGTAATTTTTTGGACACGATTTTGAATGAGATTGGTTTTTACCTCCTTTTTCTGATATTTCATTGTTAGCATAAAGAAACACAACAGATTTCTGTATATTAATCTTGTATCCTGCTACCTTTCTGAATTCATTTATTGGTTCTAATAATTTTTGTGTGGAGATTTTAGGGTTCTCTATATAGAGCATCTTGTCATCTGCAAATAGTGATAATTTCACTTCTTTCCTTCCGATTTGAATACCTCTTGTTTCTTTTGCTTGTCTGATTGCTGTGGCTGGGACTTCTAATACCATGTTGAATAGAAGTGGTGAGAGTAGGCATCCTTGTCTTGTTCCTGAATTTAGCAGGAAGACTTTCACTTTTCACCATTGATTATTACGTTGGCTGTGGTTTGTCATAAAAGGCCTTTAATATGTTGAAATATGTTCCCTCTATGCCCACTTTGATAAGACTTTTTATCATGAACAGATGTTAAATTTTGTCAAATGCTTTTTCTGTGTCTATTGAGAAGATCATGTGGATTTTGTCTTTCCGTTTGTTAATGTGGTGTATCACATTTATTGATCTGGGTGTGTTGAAGCATCCTTGTGTCCCTGGAATGAATCCAGCTTGGTCATGGTGTATGATTCTTTTTATGTATTGTTGGATTGGGATTGCTATTTTGTTGAGAATTTTTGCATCTATACTCATCAAAGATATTGGCCTCGGGCTTCCCTGGTGGTGCAGTGGTTGAGAGTCTGCCTGCCAATGCAGGGGACATGTGTTTGTGCCCCGGTCCGGGAGGATCCCACATGCTGCGGAGCGGCTGGGCCCGTGAGCCATGGCTACTGAGCCTGTGCATCCAGATCCTGTGCTTCACAACGGGAGAGGCCACAACAGTGAGAGGCCTGCGTACCGCAAAAAAAAAAAAAAAAAAAAAAAAAAAGATATTGACCTCTAATTTTTTTTTTTCCTAAGGTCTTTGTCTGCTTTTGGTATCAGGGTCATAGTGGCCTTATAGTATAAATTTGGGAGTGCTCCCTCCACTTCAAGTTTTTGGAATCATTTAAGAAGGATAGGTATAAGTTCTTCTTGGTATGTTTGGTAGGATTCCCCAGGGAAGCTATCCAGTCCTGGACTTTTGTTTGTTGGGAATTTTTTTTTTATTATTACAGATTTTATTTCACTTCTAGTGACTGGTCTGTTCAAATTATCTGTTTCTTCTTGACTCAGTCTTGGCAGGCTGTGTGTTTCTAGAAACTCATCCATTTCTTCTAAATTGTCAAATTTGTTGTCACATAACTGTTCATAGTATTTTCTTATGATTTTTTTGTATTTCTGTAGTATCAGGTGTTATTTCTCCTCTTTCACTTACTTTGTTTATCTGGGTCCTCTCTTGGTGAGCCTGGCTAGAGGTTTGTTGATTTTGTTTATCTTTTCAAAAAACTATCTCTTAGTTTTGTTGATCTTTTCTATTGTTGATTTGATCTCTATTTTATTTATATCCTCTTTGACCTTTATTACTTCCTTTTTCTGCTGACTTTGGGTTTTGTTTGTTCCTTTTTGGCGGGCTAAATTGTTTATTTGAGATTTTTCTTGTATCTTGAGGAAGGCCTGTATCACTATGAACTTCCTTCTTAGAACTGATTTTGCTGCATCCCATAGATTTGTAAAGTTCTGTTTTCATTTTTATTTGTCTCGAGATATTTTCTGATTTCCTCTTTAATTTCATCATTGACCCATTGGTTTTTTAATAGCATGTTGTTTGGTCTCCACGTGTTTGTTCTTTTCTGTTTTTTTTTCTCTAGTTGATCTTTAATTTCAAATCATTATGGTTAGAAAAGATGCTTGAAATGATTTCTATCCTCTTAAATTTGTTGAGGCTTGCTTTGTGACCTAGTATGTGGTTTACCCTAGAGAATGTTCTATGCACAGTTGAAAAGAATATGTATTCTGTTGTTTTTTGTTTTTTTGGATGAAGTGTCCTGTAGATACCAGTTAAGTCCAACTGGTCTATTGTGTCATTTAGGACTTATGTTGCTTATTGATTTTTCCGTCTGGGTGATCTGTTCATTGATGTCAGTGGGGTGTTAGTCTCCTACAATTATTTTATTATTGTCTATTATGCCCTTTATTTCTGTTTCTATTTGTTTTATATATTTAGGTGCTCCTATATTGGATGTGTATATGTTAATGTGTGTAATATACTCATCTTGTATTGATCTCTTGTAAATCATATAATGTCCTTCTTTGTCTTTCTTTATGACCTTTGTTTTAAAGTCTATTTTGTCATTTTTACCCCCACTTATTTTTTCCATCCCCTCCTTTTCAGACTGTGTGTCTTTTGCCCTGAAGTGAGTCTCTTGTAGGCAGCATATTGCAGGTTCTTGTTTTTTTGTCCAATCTGCCACTCTATGTCTTCTTATCATTTAGTTCATTGACATTTAAAATAATTATTGACAGATTTGTACTAATTGCCATTTTAATCCTTGTTTGCCAGTTGTTTTTATAGTTCTACTTTATTCATTTCTTCCTCTTTTTGTGGCTTGATGATTTTCTTTTAGAGTATGCTTGAATGCCTTTCTTTTTGGTTTTTGTGAATCTATTGTATATTTTTGATTTTTGGTTACCATGTAGTTCAAGTATGTGGACCCATAACTATATCTACTTGCTTCAAACTGATAGTTATTCAAATTCAAACACTTTCTAAATGACCTACATTTTTATACTCTCCTTCCCCACATTTTGTGATTTTGGTGTCCTATTTTACATCTCCATGTTTATTCTTTTACTATTTATTGTCCTTATTTTGCTTTTACAATTTTTGTGATTGTTTTTAAATCTATGTACTGGCTAATTTAAGTGGTCTTCAATTCTTACTATATATTTTCCTTTCCTATTGTGATTTTCCCTTTCCTATAGATTCTTGCCTCTTTTCTATTTAGTGAAGACCCTTCAATATTTCTTTTAGGGTAGGTTTAGTATTGCTGAATTCTTTTAGTTTTTGTTTGTCTGAAAAATTCTTTACTTCTCCTTCTATATTCTAAATGATAATCTTACTGGGTAGAGTGTCCTAGTTTGCAGGTTTTTCCCTTTCAGGACTTTGAATATATCATGGCACTCCGTTCTGGCCTGCAAAGTTTTTGTAGAGAAATCAGCTGATAGCCTTATGGGGGTTCCCTTGTAACTGACTCTTAGTTTTTCTTTTACTGCCTTTAGAAACCTCTACTCTCTCTCTCCTTCTCTTCTTATTTTTTGTGTAGAAACCTCTCTTTATCTTTATCTTTTGCCACTTTAATTATCATATGTCTTGGTGAGTGTCTGTTTGGTTTCATCTTGTTTGGGACCCTCTGTGCTTTCTGTATCTGGATATCTGTTTCCTTCTTTAGGTTTGGAAAGTTTTCAGCCACAATTTCTTCAGATATGTTTTCGATCCCTTGCTCTCTTCTCCTTCTGAGATCCCTATTATGGGTAGGTTGGCATGTTTTATATTATCCCATAGGTCTTGTATGTTGCTTTTTTCTTTTTTTTTTTTCATTTGTCCTTCGATCTGTTGTTCTGATTGGGTGGTTTCCATTATTCTATCTTCCAGTTCACTTATTCATTCTTCTGTGTCATTTAGTCAGGTATTTATTGCTTCTAGATTGCTTTTTATCTTGGTGATGAGTTATCTATTTTTGATTGGTTCATCTTTATAGTTTCTAGCCCATTGTTACAGTGATCTGCATTTCTGTTGATATTCTTTCTTAATTCAGTTAACATATTTATTACCACCTTTTTGAACTTGGGATCTGGTAGATGGGTGACCTCTGTTTTATCATTTGTTCTTTCAGGTGATTTCTCTTGCTTTTTAACTGGGAGTAGTTCCTCTGCCCATTCATTTTACTTTTCTTTCTGTATGAATTTAGGAGAAAAAGTTATGTACTGTGGTCTTGAAGGGGTGTTTTTATGTGAGAGTATCCTTGTGTAGATTGTGTGTCCAGTATCTTTGGTGCAACAGCTGGTTTTGATATGAATGATGCCAGTCAAGTCTTTCCTCAGGGTGTGCTGACTGTTATCCCCTTGATAAGGGGTGTGGTTGGTGATTGGAAGATCTAAAACCTGTGCAGGGTGTGAGGCGGGAGTTCTTTTCTGTTGCATGGCTGTCGCTGCCCTGTCAGGCACGGGGACCTCCTTCCCAGTTGTTGGAGTAGAAGCTCTGAGGGTCAGGTTCAACCAGACTCCACTGCCCTTGAGTGCATGCCCTCCCTCAAAAAAGGTGAATGCTGAAGCAAATGAGGTGTGGTCACAGAGGATGTATGCACTGACTGTGTAGGTATCTGTGGCTCTGCCCAAAAGCAGCCCAAGGCCTCATTCCTTCCCTTGAGGTTTTGTTTTCACCCCAGATCTAGTGCAAGCCTAGCCTGGGGTTGGGGGTCAGGGCATTGTGGCTGCAGAAACTGAGGAAGCTGCACTGCTGTCAGAGACCTGGGCTGCCTCTGTGGCAGTCTTCTCCCAGGGCCTGTCTGCCTCATATCCAACACTAAGCTCATGTGTAGAGTGGGATCAGGCCACTCTTGCTGGGAGAAGAACCACTGTGTGTTCCTGTGGTGCCCCATGTATACATTGCCACTGCTGCCCCACCCAGACCACACCCCAAGCCCCCCAGGCTGTCTCTACATAGCTAGATCGAGTCCTCTCCCAGGGCCGGTCTGCCCAAGTTTCAGCGCTAAGCTGCTGCACATTCTTGTGGCACTGTTCCATGCTTGTGTTGACAATGGCTATTGCGGCCCCACCCAAATCACACCCCAGGTCTCCCCCATGCTGGTCTGTCTCTGTATACCTAGACTGAGTATTTTTCCAGGACCTTATTGGCCCAGATCTCATGCCAGGCTATGATGTGGAGTATGCAGGGCTAGAGTGTTCACCCTGTTTGGATTGGGGAGTGTGGTGAGGCCGTAGCCACCAGTGCAAGAGTCTTTCTACCCTGTTGGCAAGTCAGTACACAGACACTCCTTGCAAGTAGAGTCTAGGTTTCTCCAACCCTTCTGTCTGTCCCAGTGGTTCTTCTAGCAGCCAAGTGGGCTTGTCTTCTCCACACAGGACCCCAGGACTGGGATGCCCAGATTGTGGCTCACCCTGCTTGCTCCCCAGGATGAGGATCCACCTCTGTGGACCTTCTTTTCCTTTAAGAGGGCTCCAAGGAGCTCAGGTCCCAACCAGATGCCATTTTTTCCTTCCTACTCAGTTGTGTGCAGATCTTTCTTGCAGCTTTGTTTGTACAGAAGTTCTTCTGTCAGTTTCCATGACAGTTGTTCCACATGTACATGTATTTTGATGTGTTTGTGGGGGGAGCTGAGCTCCACATCCTCCTACTCCTCCATCTTGATCCTCCTCCACCAAAACCCACTTTAAATGTAAAGACATATATAGAGTAAAAGTAAAGGGGTAGAGAAAAATATACCATGCTAAAACTAATCAAAAGTAAGCAGGAATAGCTATATTTATTTTAGACACAGCAGACTTCAAGGAAAGTTATAAGGGATAAAGATGGGCATACATAATGATAAAACATTCAATTCTCCAAGAAGACATTGCAATCTTTAATGTGTATGTGCCTAGTGACAAAACACCAAAACATGTGAGGCAAAAACTTATAGAACTGCAAGGAGAAACAGATGAATCCACTTAAATCCAGTTGTTGCAGGCTTCAACCACTCTCTATCAGAAATGGACAGATACAGCAGGTGGAAAATCAGTAAGAAGATAGTTGAATACAACAGCACCATCAATCAACTGGATCTAACTAACATCTATTGATTACTTCATCCAACTACAATCGGATACAGTCTTCTCAAACTCACATGGAATATTCACCAAGATACTACATTCTGGGCCATTACACACTTTAACAAATTTAAAAGACTAGAAATCATACAATGCCTGCTCTCAGAACACAGTGGAATTAAAGTAGAAATAAATAACAGAAAGATAACTGGAAAATCCCAAAATATGCTTCTGTCAAAGAAGTCAACATGAGTCAAAGAAGAAATCTGAAGAGAAATTAAAAACTATCTTGAACTAAATGAAAATAAAAACACAACTTATCAAAGTTTGTGAGATGCACCAAAAGCAGTGGTCAGAGGGAACTGAATTCATTATAGCATTGAATGCAGCTTTCCAAATACCAGCAACGAATAAGTGAAATTTTATGTTATTTTATTTTTTTTTAATATTTATTTATTTATTTATTTATTTATTTATTTATTTATTTATGGCTGCGTCAGGTCTTAGTTGCGGCATTCAGGATCTTTTGTTGTGGTGCACGGGCTCTTCGTTGCAGTGTACAGGCTCAGTATTTGCGGCATGTGGGCTTAGTTGCCCCGCAGCATGTGGGATCTTAGTTCCCTGACCAGGGATTGAACCCACCTCCCCTGCATTGGAAGGTGGATTCTTAACCACTAGACCACAAGGGAGGTCCCTGAAATTTTAAATTAAAAACACAATTCGATTTACATTAGCTTTCCCCAGAATGAAATAGTTGCATATAAATCTAACAAAGTACGTACAAGATGTATGTGTGGAAAACTACAAAACCCTGATGAACAAAACTGAAGAACTAAATAAAAGGAGAGATATTCCATGAAAACTCAGTATTGTCAAGATGTCAGTTCCTCACAACTTGATCTATATAATCAATGCAACTCCAATCAAAATATCAGCAAGTTCTTTTGCAGATATCAAAAGACTGATTCTAAAGTTTATATGGAGAGGCAAAAGACCTAGAAGAGCCAACTCAATATGGAAAAAGGAGAACAAAGTTAGAGAATCAACATTACTTGACTTTAAAAATTACTATAAAGCTACAGTAACCAGGACAATGTAGTATTGGTGAAAGAATATACAAATTGATCAATTGAACAGAATAGAGAGTGCAGAAATAGACCCACATAAATATAGCCAACTGATCTCTGACAAAGGAGCAAAGTCAATACAGTGAAGCATAGATGAGTCTCTTTAATAAATGGTGCTAGAACAACTGATGCAAAAAAAAAAAGAAGAAGAAAAAGAAAAACTATAGACATAGACCTTACACCCTTTACAAAGATTGACTCAAAATGGGTCACAGACCTAAGTATAAAATGCAAAACTCTAAAACTCCTAGAAGATAATATAAAAAGAGAAAAAGATAGATGACTTTGAGTATGATGATGACTTTTTAGATACAACACTGAAAGCACTATCCATTAAGGAAATAATTGGTAAGCTGAGTTCAGTTAAAATTGAAAATTTGTGGTCTGCAAAACCCATTGCCACAAGAATGAAACGACAAGACACATAAAGAAGAACAAAGCTGGAGGTATCATGCTCCCTGATTTCAAACAATACTGCAAAGCTACTGTCATCAAAACGGCATGGGACTGGCACAAAAACAGACACATAGATCAATGGAACAGGATAGAGATCCCAGAAATGAACCCACACTTATATGGGCAGTTAATCTACAACAAAGGATGCAAGGATATACAGTGGGGAAAATACAGTTTGTTCAATAAATGGTGTTGGGAAAACTGGAAAGCTACATGCAAAAGAATCAAATTGGACTACTCTCTCACACCACACACAAAAATAAATTCAAAATGGATTACATACTTAAATATAAGATCTGAAACCATAAAGCTTCTAAAAGAAAATCGTTCTCTCTTTGACATTGGTTGGAGTAATGTTTTATTGGATATGTCTCCTCAGGCAAGGGAAACAAAAGTAAAAATAATCAAATTGGACTATATCAAACTAAAAAGCTTTTGCACAAAACAAGAGCCACCTACTAAATGGGAGCAGATATTTGCAAGTGTTATATCTGATAACGGGTTAATATTCAAACAGCTCATACAGTCAACAGCTCATAGAACTCAACATCAGAAAAACAAACCACCCAATTAAAACATGGGCAGAGGGTCTGAAAACAACATATAGATGGCCAACAGGCACATGAAAAGATACTTAATATCACTAATCATCAGGGAAATGCAAATCAAAACCACAATGAGATAACCACCTCCCACATGTCAGAATGGCTATTATCAAAAAGACAACAAATAACAGGTGTTGGCAAGGATGTGGAGAAAATGGAACCCTCATGCACTGTTGGTGGGAATGTACATTGGTGCAGCTACTGTGGAAAACAGTATGGAGATTCCTCGAAAAATTTAAAATGGAACTACCATATGATCTAACAATTCCACCCCAATTGCTAGATTTGGGGGAGGGGGAATTGGATAAGGGCAGTCAAAATGTACCAGAAACTTGTAGTTATAAGATTAATACGTACCAGGACGTAGTTATAAAATAAATAAGTAGGGACTTCCCTGGTGGTGGAGTGGTTAAGACTCCATGCTCCCAATGCAGGGGTCCCAGGTTCAGTCCCTGGTCAGGGAACTAGATCCCACATGCATGCTGCAACTAAGAGTTCACATGCCACAACTAAGGAGCTGGCGAGCCGCAACTAAGGAGCCTGTGAGCCGCAACTAAGGAACCCACCTGCCAAAACTAAGGCCTGGCGCAACCAAATAAATAAATAAATAAAATATAAAATAAATAAGTACTATCATGTACAACATAATAAATATAATTAACACTGCTGTGTATTATGTATGAAAGTTGTTAAGAGAGTAAATCATAAGAGTTATCACACACAAGAGTTATCACACATACATATCATGTATGTAAGTCACATCATTAGGTTGTACACCTTAAACTTATACAGTGCTGTATGCCAATTATATCTCAATAAAACTGGAAGAAAAAAAAGACAAGCCACAGACTGAAGGAAAATATTTTCAAAAGACACATGTGATAAAGTACTGTTATAAAAAAATATAGAAAGAGCTCTTAAAAGTCAAGAGTAAGAAAACAAACAACCCAAATAAAAAGTGGGAAAACTAAAAGATCTTAACACTTTACCAAAGAGATATGCAAATGGCAAATAAGTGTATGCATATTAAGTATAATGACATTATATGTCGTTAGAGAAATGCTAATGAAAACAATAAGATACCATTACATACTTATTAGAGTGGCCAAAGCCTAGAACAGTAACAATACCAAATGCTGGCAAGGATGTAGAGTAATGGGAATTCTCATTATTGCTGGTGAAATGCAAAATAGTGCAGTCACTTTGGAAGACAGTTTAGTGATTTCTTAAAAACTAAACATATGCTTACCATACAATTCAGCAATCACACTCCTTCCTATTTACCCAAAGGAGCTGAAAGTTTATGTCCATACAAAAACTGAATGTGGATGCTTACACCAGCTTTATTCATAATTGCCAAAACTTTGAAGCTACCAAGATGTCCTTTAATAGGTGAATGGATAAATAAACTGTGGCATATCCAGACAATGGAATATTATTCAGTGCTAAAAAGAAATGAGCTATTAAGCCATGAAAAGATATGGAGTAACTTTAAAGGCATATTACTAAGTGAAAGAAGCCAATCTGAAAAGGCTACAAACTATGAGTCCAACTATAAGACATTGTGGGAAAGACACAACTAGGCACACAGTAAAAAGATTAGTGGTTGCCACGGGTTTATGGGGGAGGGAAGGATGAATAGGCAGAGCACAGAGGATTTTTACAGCAATGAAACTATTCTGTATGATTCTATATTGGTAGATATACGTCATTATACATTTGTCAAAACCCATAGAATGAATGTACAGCACCAAATGATACACTTCTAGTGAAAATGATGTGTCATTGTAGATACATCAACTGTAACACAGACACCACTCTAGCGAGGGATGCTGATAATAGGGGAGGCTATGCACATGTAGGGGTAGGAGGTATATGGGAAATTTCTGTACCTTCCATTCAATTTTGCTGTGAACCTAGAACTTCTCTAAAATAAATTTTACAAATCTTATATCTATCTATCTAGATATAGATCTAGAGAGACGATAAGACTGAGGCGTGGGCTTCCCTGGTGGCGCAGTGGTTGAGAGTCCGCCTGCTGATGCAGGGGACACGGGTTCATGCCCCAGTCCGGGGAGCGGCTGGGCCCGTGAGCCATGGCCGCTGGGCCTGCGCGTCTGGAGCCTGTGCTCCGCAACGGGAGAGGCCACAACAGTGAGAGGCCCGCGTACCGCAAACAAAAAGACAGGCGTATTGCTTAAAGAGTCAAATATCCCCAAGTGGGCTTTTGAAATTCTTAAGAGGGTCAAAATTCTTGGATGTTAAGGTTTTTATTGAAAAGATTAAAGGATTTCAGTAATGGCAAGAGCTAAACTTTGCTCAAAAAGGGGGGAATGATTGTTTTAGGTTCTCAAAAGCTGTGAGCCTTTATGCCATAAAAAACACAATTGGGCAAATTGGGCGATGTTAAGTTTCTACAATCCAAAACTAGATTAAGGTTTACCAGCCTTAACGGGAGAAGGAGAAAAGAGAAAAAGAAGAGAGAAATAGGCACAGATGTGAGTCTTTGAGAAGGGAACCTGCATACTCACCCTGGGAAAAATTCTGGATTGGTAGCCAGAGAAACCCCAAAGAAGCTTTGAGGCTTTGCGGGGGGTAAATGGGTCTT
The DNA here is from genome assembly GCF_964165515.1 of Mesoplodon bidens. Classification (NCBI taxonomy): domain Eukaryota; kingdom Metazoa; phylum Chordata; class Mammalia; order Artiodactyla; family Ziphiidae; genus Mesoplodon; species Mesoplodon bidens. Next base: position 49,974,894 of record NC_138167.1, read on the forward strand.
GAGACAGCAAGCCTGATAGAGAAATCCTCCATACAGATTAGTGAGGTTAGTCCTAGCATGTCTAAGCTAGGAGGGCCAGAAATCCCTCCCCCAAACTCTATGAGGACACCCAAATGATCAAGGGAGAGCATATGAAAATTTTCCAAGACCCTGAGGAGGGCACAAAGTGGCTTAGAGAGACCAGTGGGTGGTGAGAGGCTCCAGATCATGCTGAGTGGATGCCATGTGTTCCTCTGACAAGTAAGAAGGGCCACAGATATGAGCAGATGCATCACAAACAGAGGCTCATGCCCAAGGACCTACTAGGAACAAGGTACACCTTCCTATGATGAATCTGTGGAGATCAGAGATCACGAATGAGATACCCTTTTGTCTACCATGGTTTGACTCCTAAGTTCTCCCAAAACTCAGAAACTTCCCTAGAAGAGGGAGGCAAAAACTGAATTAACCAGGTTTAAATTAAATTCAAACATGAAATGGCAGCAAAGCACTGCTTTGACTGAGTTGATCTGGAAGTGACGAGATTAAGTTTTCTGAATCAGTTAGAAAGGGGCCTTGAGACAGAAAGTAAATTCAATTATATAAAAATAAAGTTATATTTTGTAGTCTAAGTTTCTGATTACAGGTGTTCATACCCACTTTTTGGATGACTCTCCTCTACTCAGTAATCACATCCTAATGATGCAGAGGACACCTTAACTACCGTCCAAGTCCACTTTCAGCTACAGTTGAGTATGGTGAAGAGGCTTCTTTGCACAGGGCTGCTCCTTTGGGCATAATATTTTGTAGCCAAAACGCATTTTGGGAGAATAAGCACAAACTACCGAGCCTGAGTCAACTCAATCCAGTGCCTGTCTTGTTTGGCTTCCTTTTTGTGACACTTAACTCAAATAAAACCAAAGCATTTAAGCCTCCCATGTATTGGAAAATATTTCTTTTTCATAAAAACAGAGTATATCTCAGTACTCTCACAACATATCATCTCCACCAAACACACTATAGTGGAGTAGTGGTAAGCACCCATCACAACCCCTCTCGGGTGTGCATACTTGAACTGTAGAGACTGGGGAACTAAAACTACATTTCCTGGTGTCCCTTACACCTAGGGCTCCAGAAGTGGCCTGGGTCCTTCCAGGCAGACAGAGCTGCACACGACTTAATAGGAAGAAGTGAGCAATGTGAGATAAGTCACACATGAGGAAATTGATCCTTCTTGCAAACATGATGGCAAAGTTACTGGTTTTTCTGGAGAAGTTCTGGAGGAGGTGCTAATGTCTGGTCCTAGAATAACAGGTGACAATCAGGGTGAGGTAGTGGCAGTGGGTATTTTGCTAGGACAGTCCTGTGGTGTGGTTGGATGCTTCTTCTGGCTGCTATTGCTGTTGGCTGTGCAGCAACCCACATCTAGTTCTCCGGTCCTCTCACAGTTTTTACAAACTACCTGTTAACTTCTAATAAATCCTTCTTGCTTAAACTTGCTAGAGTAGATTCTGATGTCTGCAATCAAAATCCTTGATCCTTTGTATTAGCCCATGCCAGAGTATAAAGCAATCTTGATGAAACACTACTAAGGTTTAAATTATATTAACACCACAATAAATTCAATCAACTCTATCTAAATGTCAATCTGGATATCTCTGTCGTTATGCACACACATATATAATGAATGTTCTGGCATTGTGTTTAAACAGCCAGACACATACAGATCTGTCAGGCAAAAGTCTCATATCTCTGGAAAAGGGCTAAAGCTTTATATGATCAAAAGGGAAAAGATAGGGGATCCCTGGTGGCGCAGTGGTTGAGAATCTGCCTGCTAATGCAGGGGACACGGGTTCGAGCCCTGGTCTGGGAGGATCCCGCATGCCGCGGAGCGGCTGGGCCCGTGAGCCACAACTACTGAGCCTGCGCGTTTGGAGCCTGTGCTCCGCAACGGGGGAGGCCGCGATAGTGAGAGGCCCATGCACAGAGATGAAGAGTGGCCCCTGCTTGCCACAACTAGAGAAAGCCCTCGTAAAGAAACGAAGACCCAACACAGCAAAAATAAATAAATAAATAAACTCCTACCCCCAACATCTTAAAAAAAAAAAAAAGGAAAAGATAGATTAAATTAGTTATAAATATCTCAACTGATGTTAGATTTAGGAAAATTTATTCTTCCAGCTATGCAAGTGACATGATTAAATAGGCATTGGGTAAAATAAACTTATAATTTCCAGCTAAATATTCCAAAAATGGTTGTAAAGTCAGCTGCATTTTAAAAAATCCAGTCCTGTTATTCTATTTTCTATTTTATCATGGAACTACTCCCAGTTGACTCTAATGACCCACCATACAAGGAAAAGAGATCAGTTACACAAAGCTTTAGAGTGTTGTCATAAAAAATGTTTCATTAGTTGTTTTAATAATGGAAAATTCTCTTCTGTGTTCTTCTCTGATTACTTATAATGCTCCTAGGAAACTCTCTTTGTATGAGGAAGACACTAAACAATTTCCAATAGTAGTGGCTCTAATCCTCTGTAGCAAAAGATTCTAGTCTTCTTTTAATCTAGGAGGATCCTAAAACCAGTACTGAGGCTGTTGTTTCTTTCTCTTTGTTAATCCAGACTAGGGCTGGGGTCTGAGGTGGCAAGAACTGATGGGAAATGTCACTTCTATCTTCAAGACATTATCTTCCCATATGCTATATGGTTAGTCAAAATTTTGAAATTTTGAAATCAAGATTTTGAAATCACTAAAAATTTGGTAGATGTGTATATGTTAACCTAGAAATTTGTCCAAGACACATTCAGAAAACAAAGCTACCGAGCAATGGGTGTAGTTTGATTCCATTTTTTTTTTTTTTCTTTGCAGTACGCGGGCCTCTCACTGCTGTGGCCTCTCCCATTGCGGAGCACAGGCTCCGAACGCGCAGGCTCAGCGGCCATGGCTCACGGGCCCAGCCACTCCGCAGGACGTGGGATCTTCCCGGACTGGGGCACGAACCCGTGTCCCCTGCATCAGCTGGCAGACTCTCAACCACTGCGCCACCAGGGAAGCCCGATTCCATTTTTTTTAAAGAAAAATCCTGTCTATTTTAACATAACAGCGTGTAAGTCTGGAGATCTGGTAAGGAGGGAGACAGTCTACATTGTTAACAGTAGATAACTCCAGTGGGTGGGAGTTGACAAAGAGAGGAGAAAAGGAGTAATTGTTTTCTTTGAATATGTCCATATTCCTTTGCAATTTGCAGAGGGCACTTGTGAGAATTTATTAAACAGGTCTTCAAAAGAAAAAAAAATTGAACAGGAAATTATTTAGGTGACTGAGTTAGTTCCTAAATCACTGATGCTTCTACAGATAACAAGTATAAACTTCGGTCAAAATACAACAATTACTTGAAGATTCTGGAGAGTAAGTACAGTAAGAAACAACAGGCAGTTCTTGGAGGAAAATTTAAAAATTGAGAGATGGGGTGGCACAAGGCATTTCACATTTTGGGGTATAAGGTGGTTTAGCCTGAGGTCAGGCCACAGTTGTGACAATGTTCAGAACTCAAATAATCTGTAGTCTATCTGGCCTACAGAATGCAAATACAGAGTTCAGGGCAACCTGAGTCCTTAGAAGGTGTGAGTTGAATCCTAGAAAAGAGAGAACCAAAGAGGGATGCCTAAATTCTGTATCTAAAATATAACCAAGTTTCTAGCTGATCCCTGAAGTATGAACACACCGCAAATAGCTCAGGTATAAAAGAACTAAACTGAGATTTGTCCTGTCGCTAAAAGAGTCTGCTGTTTAATACCTTAGTTAACTGCAAGCTCATCCAAAGAGATCAGCAGTCTTTATAACAGAATCCAAAATCTCCACAATGTAAAATTCATAATATTCAAGATACAATCCAAAATTATGTGGCATGGCATATGAAGGATCATGAAAATGTGATTTACTCTCCAGAGAAAAGACAATGAATGGAGGCCAATCTAAAGATGACTCAGATGTTGGTATTAGCAGACTTAAGTCAGCAGACAACAACTTAATCTAGCTATTACGACCAGACTTAATGAGGTAAAGAAAAATGTACTGTAATAAATTGAAACTCACAAGAGGAATAAAAATTATGAAAAAGGATCAAATGGAAACCCTAGAACTGAAAAACACAATATCTGAAACAAAAATTCACTGGTTTTAACAGCAGAATAGTGATAACAAAGGAAACAATCAGTAAACTTGAAGATATATCAATAGAAATTATCCAATCTGAAGAACAGAGAGTGATTGAAAGAAAATGAAGAGACATTAACAAACCTGTGTGAAAATACCAAAGTCCCAAGATATTTGAAATTGAAGTCACAGAAGGAAAATAAAAAGAGAATGAGTCAGAAAAAATTTTTTGGAAAAATAATGGTTGAAAATGTACTCAATTTTCAAAGAAAACAAAAGAAAGAAAATGTCAGGTTCATGTGGATTCACTGGTGAATTCTGTACAATATATAAGGAAGAAATACTACTAATATTACACAAACCTTCCAGAAATTAGAGAATAAGGGAACACTTCTTAACTCATTTCATGAGGCCAGCATTCCCTAACACAAAATCTGACAGACAGTATTAAATAAAATAGATGAAGCTTTCATGTTAAAGGGGCTGGAAATAAATACTTCTGTAAACAAATATTCATCCCCAAATATATGTAAACTCACATCTATGAACTTGCAGGCTCACACTTTTCTAGTAAGACCTAGATTGTCTTATTATTAGACACAGCTGTATGAAGCAATATTGTGGAAACTTAGAGCTATTTAATTAAATTAACACTGTTTCTTAGCTTCTTTATTTATTAAACACTTTACAAAGCTTTATTTCTATTTCAGTAATCTTTGTTTTGTTTTTATACAGCCTCAAACCATTTTTCAAGTATGTGAAATATAAACAAAGACATAACTGAAATATTCTAGTAGCTAGAAAGAAAAACAATTAAATTGTGAAACATCCTCATAGGAATATTGTAGTAACTCAATTCATGTCAATCAAATGACATTAGCAAAAGTTTTATGCCATAATAACAGAAAAATAAAAACATAAAATGTATAAACACTTGAACTGTAACTATGTGCTATGTGTACTCTATGAAGAAATAGTGAAAGAAAACATGCATAAATGAAAAAAATATTTTATGAGTGGGATGATGATTGCTAATTTCTCCTGCTCTGTATTCTAGAGTTGTTTTACTGTTTTTCAATGTTCATCATAATTATTGGAAGGGAAAAATTAAGAACAAATTCACTTTTATTTATTGTAAAAAGCAGGTGTAAAGAGGCAGGTTCTGAAGATATTTCCTGGATGTTAGAGCTTAATCAAAGTAAAGACTGTGTTTAAAAGTTTTTTGTTGTTATAGAAAACACTGAGACTAAATTAGTTTCAAACCAAATCCAACTAAGAAAAAATTCAATTTGGAAAATAACCAATTATTGCTTGTCTGCATACTAAAATAGATCTGTCTGAGAATAACTTCATCTCAAAGATATTTGTTATATTATTTAAAAATGAATCTATAATAGAAAGCAGAAATCGGTGAAACTCATTTGTGAATTCAGAAGAAATACAGACCTATATATATATTGAATGTTAATATTCTGCTGGTTTGAGAGGTGTGCAAATATGTTTGTTAAAAATAATAAGACATGGGCTTCCCTGGTGGCGCAGTGGTTGAGAGTCCGCCTGGTGGCGCAGTGGTTGAGAGTCCGCCTGCCGACGCAGGGGACACGGGTTCGTACCCTGGTCCGGGAAGATCCCACATGCCACGGAGCGGCTAGGCCCGTGAGCCATGGCCACCGAGCCTGCGCGTCAGGAGCCTGTGCTCCGCAACGGGAGAGGCCACAACAGTGAGAGGCCCACGTAACGCAAAAAAAAATAAAAAAAATAATAATAAGACATAAGAATTCCTTACATATTCTGATAAATAGTAAAAAATTAATAATAATTTATGTAGCTGGCAAAGTATTGTTAGCTGAATATGAGTATATAAAATTTTATATGCCAAATATCATTTTAAGAAAGAATATGGTAGCTTTTTTGAATACCCTGTTTTCTGTTGGCTCTATTATAGGGTAGCTCTAGGGTAATGGGACTTAAGTGGCTGGTTTATTAAACTGATGCAAAATTTCCCATACGTTTTAATAAAGGAATTTCTCAAGGGTGAGCATATATTTGTCTAATAAATCCCTTTGTGTCTTTTGGGTTGTCAGTGTTTGAGGGAGTATTTTCTTCCTATTTCCTAAGAGAGCTTCTAGAAAATAGCCAGAATCTTTAAAGAGTAAAAAATCTCACTTAACATTAAATAAAAATTTTAAATTAAACAAAGTACCACTATTTAGGACTGCTTTGAGTAGAACTGCCATCTTTTCTGTAGTCTATTTCTATCTTTAATTAGTTGTATAAACATGGGCAAGTCATTTAATCAATCTGGACATCAGTTTCTTAATTTTTAATGAATTACAGATGGAGAAGGAAAAAAGACAGGTAAACATGTATATGATCTTGGGGCCAGAGTCAGCGGGAGAAGCTTTTCTAAGCATGGCACAAATCTGGACATCATAAAGGAAAAGTTTGAAAGGTTTTATTTTCTAAAAACCAAAACCAAAATTTCTGCTTGGTAAAACAAACAAAACTTCATTATAAACAATGCCAAATGGGGAATTCCCTGGTGGTCCAGTGGTTAGAACTCTGTGCTACCACTGCAGGAGGCATGGGTTAGATCCCTGGTTGGGGAACTAGGATCCCACTTGCTGTGCAATGTGACCAAAAAGAAAAAACAAAGCCAAATGGCAAACAACCACCTGGGGAAATTATTTGCAATATATATGACCATATACTAATATTCCCTACATATAAAGAGCTTGAAAGAATTTACAAAATAACAAGAAAAAAATATTCAAATAAGAAAAATGAGTAAAATCACAGGTAATTTCCAAAAGAGGAAATGTTAGTCTCCAATTTTTAAAAAAATGAAGTGACTCAACAAATGCAAGCTTTTATAAGTTTGATATCTTTGTTACTTGTCAGATTGGTTATGACAAAACAACAGGGAATATCTAGCATGGTGGAATGAAAAAAATATATGTGACTAGTTTGTTTTAGGGAAAGAGCTGCCTTTGCAGTAAGTCTCCTACATATGAACGAGTTCCATTCCGAGAGCGCATTTGCAAGTCCAACAAAGTTAGCATAGGTACCCAACTAACATAATCAACTATATAGTATTGTACTGTAATGGGCTTAAAATATTTTTCACACAAATAATACATTAAAAAATAAACACAAAAAATAAAGAAAACATTTTTAATCTTACAGTACAGTACCTTGAAAAGTACAGTAGTATAGTATAATAGCTGGCGCTTCTTAGCAGTACCAGCTACATCACTGCTGTTTTTACATTTGCTTCCGGACCTCCTGGGCTTGAAATAAAGATACCGTACTACTGTACTCTATACAATACTGTAAAGTACACAAAAGCACAACCACTCGTAGAGGATGCATGCACGTGACAATGTACGCCAGACATGTGAACACGTGATTGGACATACGAACACATGTTCGTGTCTATGAAAGTTCGCAACTTTAAAGTTCGTATGTAGGGGACTTACTGTGAAAAGATCTTGGTAACTTATTTGGGATTGGCAAAGTAAAGAGAATTAGATAAGTCATTCTACTTAAGAAATAAACAGGGATTTGGGGATGGGGCAGGGAGAAGAAAAAATAAAGAGAATGGGGTAAAACTCCTTACAGAAGGCTGAAGCTTGTTTTGGGAGAAATGGCCAAGGTTCTTTTTTTTTAAAAAGGGAAGCCAAATATTCAATTCTAAATTATTTGCTCTATGGTTCTTTGATGAGTCTCTGACATCATCTCCTGAATTAGCAGTGTAAGTTAAGTAACATTAATGTCTTGCCTTTATCTGACAAGGCTACTAGTTGCCATTAATAAAAGTGGACTCTGGCTGAGTTAAGCAAAAAGGGATTTATTTTAAAAAATATTGGGCAGCTTACCGAAGCACTAGAAGGGTTAGAGAACTAGGCCTGGAAAAAACACCCAAATCATGCCTGAAGCCTGGTTCTGGTAGGGAAACACTTATCGGTGTGGAGAGAGAGAGAGAGAGAGGGAGAGGGAGAGAGAGTTTTACCTTACTTTTAGTGGCATTAGATCTCAAATTATATACAAACTAACGTGTGTCTGATTGATCGTAAGCCCCTGTCCTAGAACAAAAGGAGGTTGCAGAAGTGAACTGCTTTAATTCCTGCAGTGAGAAATGGATTTTTCTCCTTACCAAGACTCACAAGAAGTTCAGACTTCAGGTACCAGTTAAATGAGAAATGATCACTACAGCGGTATTTGGAGGAAAATCAAGGAGAAGTAGCCATGCCCCATATTTGGGCTAAGAGCTGGACATTGATGAAGAATCAATTACAAAAGACAGAGGTGAACTAACAAATCGAATGCAGCTACATATAAAAAGAATTGTATACCATAACCAAGTGGAATTTATCCCAGAAATGCAAAGTGGTTAATATGAGAAAAATCAATCAATGTATAATGCACCAGAATCACTAGAACAAAGGACAAAAATGGCATGATTGTTTCAACAGATGCAGAAAGAGCATTTGACAAAATCCAACACCCCTTCATGATAAAAACATTAAACAAACTAAGAATATAAAGGAACTTCATCAACCTGATGAAAGACTTCAGTGAAAACCCACAGTTAACATCATACTTAATGTTGAAAGACTGAACGCTTTACCCCTGAGATTAAGAACAAGAAAGGATGTCTGTTCTCACTGCTTTCATTCATATTGTACAAGGGCAACTAGGCAAGAAGAAGAAATAAAAGGCACCCAGATTGTAAAGGGAGAAGTAAAACTTTCTATTTGCAGATGACATAATCTTGCATATAGAAAATCCAAAGGAATCTGCTAAAAAACTATGAGAACTAATAAATGTGTTAAGCAAGGCTGCAGGATGTAAGATCAATAACAAAAGTCAACTGTATTTATATACACTTGTAATGAACAATCTGAAATGAAAGTAAGAAAACAATTCCATTTGCAATAGCATCAAAAAAAATAAAATATAAACTTAACCAAAACCCCACAAAACCTATTCACTGGAAACTATAAAACACTGTTGAAAGAAATGAAAGGAGACCTAAATAAATGGAAAGGCATCCCATGTGTTAGATTGGAAGACTTAATGTTAAGTCTTAATGTTGTTAAGATGGCAATACTTCCCAAATTGATCTATAGATTCAACCTGATCATTATCAAGATTCCAGCTGCCTTTTTTTGCATAAATTTATAAGCTGATCCTAAAATTCATAAGAAAATTCAAGGGACCCAGATTAGCTGAAACAATCTTGAAAAAGAAGAACAAAGTTGAAGAACCCATACTTCCGAATTTCAAAACTTACTACAAAGGTATAGTAATCAAGACATAAGATCAGCTGGCACAAGAGGAGACATATAAATCAATAGAATAGAACTGAGAGTCTAAAAATAAACCTTCACGTTTATAGTCAATTGATTTTTAATAAAGATGCTTGACACTCTAATGGGGAAAGGAAGTCTTTTCAATAAGTGATGTTAGAACAAATGGATATCCACATGCAAAAGACTGAAGCTGCATAAACTCAAAATTTATACATATATACATACAAAAATTAACAGATCAAAGACCTAAATGTATGAGCTAAAACTATTAAACTCTTGGAGGAAAACATATGCATAAATCTTTGTGACCTTGAATTAGGCAATGGTTTCTTAGATAAGACATCAAAGCACAGACAACAAAAGGAAACAATGGAGGGAATTCCCTGACAGTCCAGTGGTTAGGACTTGGTACTTTCACTGCCAGGGTCTGGATTCAATCCCTGGTCGGGGAACCAAGATCCTGCAAGCTGTGTGGCATGGCCAAAAAAAAAAAAAAAAAAGGAAAACGGAAAAAAGAAATAAATTTGGACGCTATCAAAATTAAAAACATTTGCGCTTCAAAGGACACTGTCAAGAAAGTGAAGATAATCCACAGAATGGGAGAATAGATTTGAAAAGCATATATTTGACATGGGACTTGCATCTAGAATATATAAAGAATTATTAGAACTCAATAGTTAAAAGACAAATAGCCCAACTAAAAATGGGCAAATGATCTGAATATACACTTCTCCAAAGTAGATACACAGATGGCCAACAAACACATGAAAAGATGTTCAACATCATTAGCTATCACGGAATGGCAAATTAAAATCACAATGAGATACAAATTCACACTCAATAGAATGGCTATAATCAAAAACACAGAAAATTACAAGTGTTGTTGAGTGTGGAGAAATCGGAACCCTCGTACACTGCTGATGGGAATGCAAAGTGGTGCAGCTGCTTTGGAAAAGAGTTTGGCAGCTCCTCAAAAGGTTAAACATACTTACCACATGACCCACCAATTTTACTCCTAGGTATAAATCCAAGGGAAATAAAAACATTTGCCACACTAAAACCTGTACATGAATATTCATAACATCATTCATTATAGCCAAAAAGTGGATACAACCAAAAGGGCTATCAACTGATGAACAGATATATAAAACGTGGTATATCCATACAACAAAATATTATTCAACAATCAAAATACATAAACAAATAATACTTTTTTTAAAAAAATGAAGTACTCCTCCATGCTACAACATGAATGAATTCTGAAAACATTATACTAAGTGAAAGAAGCCAATCACGAAAACCCACATATTTTATGATTCCATTTATATGAAATGTCCAGAATAGTCAAATTCATAGAGTCAGAAAGTAGATTAGTAGCTGCTAAGGCTGGAGGATTGGGGTGGGAGATGGGGAATGACTGCCAACGGGTATGGGATTTGGGGAAGGAGGGTGTTGAATACAATGTTCTAAAATTGACTGTGGTGATGGTTGCATAACTCTGTGAATATACCCACAAACCACTGTATTGCATATTCTTTAAATGGGTGAATTGTATGGTATGTGAAGTATATCTCAATATAGATGTTATGTTTTTTCATAAAGTTATTTATTTATTTGTTTTTGGCTGCGTTTGATCTTCATTGCTGCGTGCAGGCTTTCTCTAGTTGCGGCGAGCGGGGGCTGCTCTTCGTTGCTGTGCGTGGGCTTCTCACTGCGGTGGCTGCTCTTGTTTCGGGGCACAGGCTCTGGGCACGCAGGCTTCAGTAGTTGTAGCATGCAGGCTCAGTATTTGTGGCTCGCGGGCTCTAGAGCACGGGCTCAGTAGTTGTGGCACACAGGCTTAGTTGCTCCGTGGCATGTGGGATCTTCCTGGACCAGGGCTCTAACCCATGTCCCCTGCATTGGCAGGCGGATTCTTAACCACTGTGCCACCAGGGAAGCCCTATAGATTTAATTAATAAACAAACAAATAAACAAATAAACAAAACAAAAAAAAACAGAAGAGAAAGAGAAATCAGTTGAAGTCAGAAGTAAACCCAGAAGTGACTAGGAATAAAGTACATTCCTGGAACTTGCAGAAAAGGGGTTGGGGGACTCTAGATTTACCCCAGGACATAAAATACAAGTTTTAAGAAAAATTTATCTACCTCTTATGGGAAGAGCTACCTCCACAGACATTAAGATTACATTGCTGTTGGTGAGTATATGAAGAAACTGGCACTCTCATGCCCTGTTGGTATGTGGGTAAATTGGTGCAGTGTGTCAAAATTTTAAACATTCATACCCTTTAATACAGCAAACCCACTCCAAAGGATGAATGCATAAAGATGTTCATCAGAGCTTTTGTAATATTGAAAATTGGAAATGCTCAATGTCCATATGCAAGCAAAGCTTCTCAACCCTAGCCAACTCAGTCCCCTTCTTAGAATAAATATTTTATAATACTCCCTTTACAGTCCTGAAATGAAAGTCATAGATACCTACAACAAAATATATCCAATTATTATATTAAAAACAATAAAAGGAAAGTAATTTGTAACAAAATAATACGTATTTCAATATGTAAACACTCTAGACACAAAATATACTCTAGAGGGCAGTACCACCTAGTTAACTCTATTATTTAACTGGTTAAATAATTTATGATATAGCCAAACACAGGAATGATTAGATCTAGATTCACTGACAAATTGTTGAATCAAAAAGCAGGTTGTAAAACAGCAATTACATAGGATGTTTTAGTTATGTGAATACGTATAGAAAGGTCTAAAAAGAGGCTCATCAGGATGTTGATGATTTGACAGGAATTGTCCCTAACAATGAGATTTGTAAGGATTTTTTTTCTTATAAATTTGTATATTTAAAGTTTCCTGTCTGTGTAAACATTTAAGTTTATGGTAAGCCCCAATGGGAGAAAAACAACACAGATCCCTAGGGTTCTCAAGTGACAGCACGTCATTTGCAATGGAGATTTTTTTTTTTTTTTTGCGGTACGCGGGCCTCTCACTGTTGTGGCCTCTCCCGCTGCGGAGCACAGGCTCCGGACGCGCAGGCTCAGCGGCCATGGCTCACGGGCCCAGCCGCTCCGCGGCATGTGGGATATTCCCGGACCGGGGCACGAACCAGTGTCCCCTGCATCGGCAGGCGGACTCTCAACCACTGCGCCACCAGGGAAGCCCTGCAGTGGAGATTTATATACCTTTTGTAGAATAGTTTCTGCCTTTCCCCAGATAGCTGCCAAAGGAAGTGGAGGAGCAGGTCCCGGTACTTGAATAGCTGAGGCCATCTCCTGGTGTCCAGGCAATCATCGTAGCTAAGTAGTTACTCCCAGGCAGGAAAGTGGTGGTCATATGCTGTGAGGGCATCCACACTTCTGGTAATTTCTACAGAAGCAAGTTGCAGTACCTGGTCTTCTTCCACAAATGTATAAACACCAACTTGTCCTGAGGTTCCTACAATGTATGGGCCCTTAACACTTCCAGGCCCCTCCCTGCTTCTCTGTTGGAAGAACTGTGTGAAGCACTTTGCCAACTCAAGACCAAGTGTGAGGTCCAGCCCTGGACTACCTAAAGGTACTTGATGGGATCCAGCCCTTGCCCCCTAACTCATGAGAAAAAAAAAAAAAAACAGATAAGGGAGAAGGATGGGGAAGGGGGATAAAGAGGTCTGGGAAAAGAGACAGGTGGATGAGGCTATAAAAGTGGGTATGAAATGTGAAGATCTTTGTTTCACTTGTTAATGCCCAACAGAGAGCATCCATCATAGAAGAGGCACTAAACAACCACTAGAAACAATGACTTGTCCAGATGACATCAGTCAGGCTCTGCTGTTAGCTACACTAGTGTTGGTCCAACAGGCATGTGATAAGAATAGGGGCAGGAATGGAGGTTATATATGGGCCCAATGGCATGGGCTCCCATTTACCAAGGCTTATCTACCTACTGCCACTGTCAAATACCCAACCTGTCAGCAACAGAGACCAATGCTTGGCTCCCAATATGGTACCATCCCTTTAGAAAACCTACCAGCTACTTGGTGGCAAGTTGGACCCATTCCCTACACTGGACCTATTCATTCCTACAAGTAGTATCAATCTATTTTGACTGGAATTTAAACATATTCCGACTTAGACCTCCTGCCTGAAGGGTCTTAGCAAGTACCACTGAGGGTTTAAAGTGTCTTATCTACTGACCTAGGTGTTGGTGCAGCAGTGGGCACATAACCATGGGCTCCACTGATCCTTTCACATACACCACCACCTAGACAAACTGCTGACTGATAGAGCACTGGAATGACCTGTCGAAGATTCAGATGAGGTGTTAGCTAGCAAAGAATACCTTGTGAGGAGAGGCACCACCCTCCAGGACTCAAGGTACACTCTAAATTGATATTCATCATATGGTACAGGGTCCCCAGTAGGGAGAGTACGTGAATCCATTGGCTAAAGGGTGGAAATGGAAGTACCTCTGTATACTGGTTCCCAGTGATACATCTGGGGAATTTTTAACCTTTTCCCAGAGGCGAGAGGTTTTGGCCTCTAGAGGGGAAATGCTTCCACTAGGGGACACAGGGAGAGTCCTACTAAACCCCAGCTGTTGTCTGGTCACTTCTGGCTCATCATCCCAAGAAACCAGCAGGCAAGGATAACTGACCTCGATCTTCATTAGGCAGCTGGTAGGCAATAGGGATAAGAAAGAATATGTTTGATACTTAGGTTATCCATCTGTGTCTTGGTTTTCACTTGCATAATTTACATGGTACATGGACAGGTACAGCAGCCACAACTAGAAAAAGACCTGGTGATGAAGGTGTCAGGCCCCTTAGTGAAGAGGGTCTGGGTCACTGCACTAAGTAACCTACCTAGACCAGCAGAGAGTGAGAGGAATCTACAAAGAGTGGTAGCGGAAGATGATCAGCTTCAATTATGGCCCCAAGAGCAGCTTCAAGGGCTGTTGTTAATCGCACCAACTCTTTTCTAGTAAGTTTCTCCAGGAGTAAAGACCCAACAGAATTTTTGAAGAGTTGTTCCTAGATCTTATTATATGTAAATGGGTGGACAGTCATGAATATCCTGGTGCAGAGATCTCCCAATCCAGGACTAAAGAAGTCATTCTACCAGCTGTTGGAATTGTTGGAGGCTGATAGCTTTCAACTGAATCCTTCTCCAGAACTTATCCCTGGCTCAAGAGAGCCACCTTGCCTTTCAGGTTTTAGTCAAAATGATTGGTCATTGAGGTAGAATATAGTCTTCAGAGCTCCATGTAGGAATGGCTGAGGCCTTTGTTAGACTGCATCACAATTCAACTTCTTCCTCTGCCCAATCCTGCTTCCTTTACTCTTTCCACAGGTGAGTCTTGAAAACAGCCATGTTGGTGAGTCCCACAGCACCAGGAACTGGGCAGCTCTAGGAGCTGAAAACAGTGGCCCTTCAACAGCCAGGAAGAAACGAGAGCCCTCAGTCCTGCAGCTTCAAGGAGCTGAATTGTGCCAACAACCTGAGTGAACCTAGAAATGGATCCTGCTGGGACTTCACTGGTGGTTCACAGTGGTTAAGAATCTGCCTTCCAATGCAGGGGACGTGGGTTCGATCCCTGGTCAGGGAACTAAGATCCCATAGGCCGCGGGGCAACTAAGCCTGCGCGCCACAACTACTGAGCTCGGGCACCTCACTAGAGCCTGTGTGCCACAAACTACAGAGCCCATGTGCTCTGGAACCCGCACGCCATAACTAGAGAAGAGAAAACCCTTATGCCACTACTAGAGAGAAGCCCGCACACTGCAACGAAGATCCTGTGTGCCGCAACTAAGCCCCGACGCAACCAAAAATAAATAAAATAAATAAATAAGTAATAAACATTAAAAAAAAAGATACATGCAAAGGATACTTACTCCAGCATTGTTTATAATGGCACAAAATCCGGACAAATCTGCATTATCTATCAATAAAGTAATGGCTTCAAAAACAGTAAATGAATACTACATAATATTGTGCAGCTAGTTAAAAAAATGAGCTAGATAAGAGTACCCATTGTAAACTGTTGAGTAAAAAAAGGAAGTTGCAGAAAAATATATATGATGTGATGCGTTATTTGTAAAAATAAAAATCAAAACCTCTATTTATATGTATGTGTTTCTTGGAAAAAGTACAGAGAGAAACATCAATCTTTTAACATTGGTTTTATCTAGGACTATCTTTTTCTTTTTATACCATCTTTTTCTTTATATACTTCTGTGTTGTTTGAATTATTGAAATGAATATTTATTACCTTTAAAAAAGTGAATGGAAAGTAAAATGAGGAAGTGTCTTAAAATGTACACCAGGGACTTCTCTGGTGGTGCAGTGGTTAAGAATCTGCCTGCCAATACAGGGGACACGGGTTCAACCCCTGGTCCGGGAAGATCCCACATGCCGTGGAGCAACTAAGCCCATGTGCCACAAGTACTGAGCCTGTGCTCTAGAGCCCACGAGCCACAACTATTGAAGCCCACGCACCTAAAGCCCAAGCTCCGCAACAAGAGAAACCACTGCAAAGAGAAGCCCACGCACTGCAACAAAGAGTAGCCCCCACCCGATGCAACTAGAGAAAGCCCGCGTGCAGCAACGAAGACCCAACGCAACCAAGTAAATAAATAAATAAAAATTAAATTTAAAAAAATGTACACTATTTTTAGATTTAGAGAGAAGAGATAAATTAATCTATAGTAGAGAAGAGATTCAAAATGAGAAAACAGAGTAACCCGTGCAGTAGGCCCTCAGGGGATCTGTTTCAGGGCAGAGTCCCAAGTGTACCAAGGCTGATGACTTCACTGTTCCACAAGGAAATGCAAAAAAAGTGTAGTTCATAAAAATTTAGTTTTTTTGTGTTGCAAATACATTTCTTTTTTTCTTCTTCTTCTTTTTTTTTTTTTTGCGGTACGTGGGCCTCTCACCGCTGTGGCCTCTCCCGTTGCGGGGCGCAGGCTCCGGACGCGCAGGCTCAGCAGCCATGGCTCACAGGCCCAGCCGCTCCACGGCACGTGGGATCCTCCCGGACCGGGGCACGAACCCGTGTCCCCTGCATCGGCAGGCGGACTCTCAACCACTGCGCCACCAGGGAAGCCCCAGCAAATACATTTCTTTTAGGAAATCATGATGTTAAAGAGATGGGAGGACTGTTATTTGCCAGGATTAAAAAGTTAGCAGTCCTATGTCAGTTCCCAAACTGTTAGAAATGGTAATGGCCTGTAAATCCTAAAGTCTGGAATAAATGGATCTACAGCACCAGTAGAAACCTAAGCCTTAATCGAGAGAAGAGAGAGTTCTTCCTCTGTGATGGAGGAAAACAAGTGTGTGTGTGTATACAGAGAGTTATAGACAGACTTTGTAGGTACAGGGAAAGAAGTTGAGGAAGTTATTTCCTATAAAGACAGTGATAAGATCTTCTGCTGGGTTCAAGGTTGAGGGGCCCAGTGGGAGTGATTGTAGGGTGAGACCTGAAAGGAGTGGTAAAAGAGTGGAGGAGGTGCTGTGGGGAATTGGAGACTAACCTGACAGAAACTGGAGACTTCAAATTTGGAATAATGTCTGACTATATTTTGTGTAGATTTGCTCTTTCATGCAATTGTCCTTGGTCCTTGTTGTATTCTCTCCCTTATTTGACAATCCCTGCCCCGACCCAGCACTTTCTTTTTATTCCTATTAGGTCATTTATATTCTTCCTTAGTTTTTGTACTTATCTGTACCCACTAAACTGTCTTAGACACACTGTTCATTTATCTATAACCACCTCATAGCACCCTCCAGATAGTAGAGACCCAACTGATTGTTGTTGAAGTAAATTTAATTCCACACAGAAGACAATTGGACAATAATCAGTATCATCCTGATTAAAATTCTTCACAGTTGTGAAAGCAAGAATAAACCACTGGTTTTTAAAAAAATATTCCTGTAAACTAACTTAGCATGCATTTTTCATTTTTTACAAAGATACTGTATATTTGGTCATGGTTTGCTTGTAAGAGTCTTAAACTATACATCATTTGAATTCATACACTTCTGCTATAAAAATGCCAGAGATCATTAAACTAAAAACTTCCATTGGAATAGATATGGAAACTGAGGACCAGAAAAATTAGACAATTTGTTCATAACTGCAAAGGTCTTAAGTGACAGTCTATATTAGAACCACGTTCCCCAAGTAACCAAGTGCCTTTTATACTATGATTAATTACCCCTCTTGATTTGATTTTTATTTTGTATTGAATTCAGAAGAGTTAAATTAACGAAGGTTGTTACTTCTGATAAAGCTCTGTCAAAAATGATACACTGATTACCTTTCATTTCTAAAGATGCTAATATAGGCTTCTGTTGCTGCATGACAGGTTTGATACGTTAAGTCCTGGGTAAAGTGCAACATTCCAATTGGACAATCAGTTGAAGTTTGTTTTACGATGCATATCATTTGTGTATTTTATGGTTATAATAAAATCTAAAATTTTGACAGTGGTGGTTGATATATTAATCTTTACTCCTACATTTTATAGTTCATCTTTTATTTATTTAAAACTCAGTGTCTCTTTATTATATTGTAAATAAAAAATACTGAGACAATAGAGAGAATAATATATCTTCATCATGCAAACATTATTAGGAGAATACTGCAGGTACAGAAATACACATGGTCTTTTCCTTGGGGATGCAAGAGATGGCCTATCATAAACCATCATCCTCTTTTCTATTTGCACATGAAAGTAAAAACCACTAGCACATTAGCACAAGAGTGTTTTTCTCTTAAAACATGCTCTCATAATACCTAGGCGGCCAACTGTAAAAAAGTGAAAATTTTACTATCTGCCAGTGAATAAATATATCAAAAGATTTGTGTTGTTTAGTTTTGTTGAAATGGTATACTGTTATTGTCAATTTAAAAATTGTGGAGGGGGCTTCCCTGGTGGCGCAGTGGTTGAAAGTCTGCCTGCTGATGCAGGGGACACGGGTTCGTGCCCCGGTCCGGGAAGATCCCACATGCCGCGGAGCGGCTGGGCCCGTGAGCCATGGCCGCTGAGCCTGCGCGTCCGGAGCCTGTGCTCCGCAATGGGAGAGGCCACAACAGTGAGAGGCCCACGTACAGCAAAAAAAAAAAAAAAAAATTGCTGAGGGACGGACACCCCCAAACTTGTTCTACGAGGCCACCATCATCCTGATATCAAAACCATACAAAGATATCACAAAAAAAGAAAATTATTGCCCAATATCAATGATGAACATATATGCAAAAACCCCCAACAAAATACTAGCAAACAGAATCCAACAACACATTAAAAAAATCATACACCTTGATCAAGTGGGATTTATTCCAGGGATGCAAGGATTCTTCAATATATGCCAAACAATCAATGTGATACACCATATTGACAAATTAAAGAATAAAAACTATGTGATCATCTCAATAGATGCAGAAAAAGCTTTTGACAAAATTCACCACCCATTTATGATAAAAACTCTCCAGAAAGTGGGCATAGAGGGAACCTACCCCAACATAATAAAAGCCATATACGACAAACCCACAGCAAACATCATTCTCAATGGTGAAAAATTGAAATCATTTCTTCTAAGATCAGGAACAAGACAAGGATGTCCACTCACCACTATTATTCAACATAGTATTGGAAGTCCTAGCCACAGCAATCAGAGAAGAAAAAGAAATCAAAGGAATCCAAATTGGAAAAGAAGAAGTAAAACTGTCACTGTTTGCAGATGACATGATACTATACATAGAAAATCCTAAAGGTGCCACCAGAAGACTGCTAGAACTAATCAATGAATTTGGTAAGGTTGCAGGATACAAAATTAATGCACCGAAATCTCTTGCATTCCTATACACTAACAATGAAATATCAGAAAGAGTAATTAAGGAAACAATCCCATTCACCATTGCAACAAAAAGAATCAAATACCTAGGAATAAACCGACCTAAGGAGGTAAAAGACCTGTACTCAGAAAACTATAAGACACTGATGAAAGAAATCAAAGATGACACAAACAGATGGAGAGATATACCATGTTCTTGGATTGGAAGAGTCAATATTGTGAAAATAGCTATACTACCCAAAGCAATCTACAGGTTCAACGCAATCCCTATCAATTACCAATGGCATTTTTCACAGAACTAGAACAAGAAATTTTACAATCTGTATGGAAATACAAAAGACCCTGAATAGCCAAAGAAATCTGAAGAAAGAAAAATGGAGCTGGAGGAATCAAGCGCCCTGACTTTAGACTACACTACAAAACTACAGTAGTCAAGACAGTATGGTACGGCACAAAAACAGAAATACAGATCAATGGAACAGGATAGAAAGCCCAGAGGTAAACCCATGCACATATGGTCACCTTATCTTTGACAAAGGCGGCAAGAATATACAATGGAGAAAAGACAGCCTCTTCAATAAGTGGTGCTAGGAAAAGTGGACAGATACATGTAAAAGAATGAAATTAGAACATATCCTAACACCATACACAAAAATAAACTCAAAATGGATTAAAGACCTAAATGTAAGACCAGACAGTATCAAACTCTTAGAGGAAAACATAGGCAAAACACTCTATAACATAAATCACAGCAAGATTCTTTTTGACCCACCTCCTAGAGTAAGGGAAATAAAAACAAAAATAAACAAAAGGGACCTAATGAAACTTCAAAGCTTTTGCACAGCAAAGGAAACCATAAACAAGATGAAAAGACAACCCTCAGAATGGGAGAAAATGTTTGCAAATGAAGCAACTGACAAAGCAACTGACAAAAAAAAAAAAATCTCCAAAATATACAAAGCAGCTCATGCAGCTCAATATCAAAAAAACAAACAACCCAATCCAAAAATAGGCAGAAGACCTAAATAGACATTTCTCCAAAGAACATATACAGATTGCCAATGAACACATGAAAGGATGTTCAACATCACTAATCATTAGAGAAATGCAAATCAAAACCACAATGAGGTATCACCTCACACCGGTCAGAATGGCAATCATGAGAAAATCTAGAAACAGTAAATGCTGGAGAGGGTGTGGAGAAAAGGGAACACTCTTGCACTGTTGGTGGGAACGTAAAGTGATACAGCCACTATGGAGAACAGTATGGATGTTCCTTAAAAAACTAAAAACAGAACTACCATATGACTCAGCTATCCTACTACTGGGCATATACCCTGAGAAAACCATAATTCAAAAAGATACATGTACCAAAATGTTCATTGCAGCTCTATTTACTATAGCCAGGACATGGAAACAACCTAAGTGTCCATCAACAGATGAATGGATAAAGAAGATGTGGCACATATATACAGTGGAATATTACTCAGCCATAAAAAGGAATGAAATTGAGTTATTTGTAGTGAGGTGGATGGACCTAGAATCTGTCATACAGAGTGAAGTAAGTCAGAAAGAGAAAAACAAATACCATATGCTAACACATATATAAGGAATTTAGAAAAGCAGTTCTGATGAACCTAGTGGCAGGGCCAGAATAAAGACGCAGACACAGAGAACAGACTTGAGGGCTGGGGGCGAGGGGAGAGGGAAGGGGAAGCTGGGATGAAGTGAGAGAGTAACATTGACACATATACACTACCAAATGTAAAATAGGTAGCTAGTGGGAAGCTGCTGCATAGCACAAGGAGATCAACTCGATATTTTCTGGCAACCTAGAGGGACGGGATAGGGAGGGTGGGAGGGAGAGGGACTGGATATGGGGATATATGTATACATACAGCTGATTCACTTTGTTATACAGCAGAAACTAACACAACTTTGTAAAGCATGTATACTCCAATAAAGATGTGGAAACGTTTTTTTTTAATAAAAAAATAACAATTATAGTTTTCTCTTTGGCAAATGCTATCATTTGATCTTTGATTAATTTTTATGAGAGAACATTTCCCCCAAAACAAATATGTAAAGAGATTTTTACATAAGTTTTTACATAAAAGAAGAATGTTGTACCAGAAGTCACTATCTGGAGCTTTACTCCTAGAGGTTGGATTCTCCTGGGTGAGGACGTGCATATATACCTAACAAAGCTACACTCTCATTCAGTCAGATGGCTCATAACAGTGCTTGTTGATCTGGTTACATCACATAATTCTTTAAACAAAGTTTTCAGTGATTGTCTTAGTCATCCTTTATCACATTCTTTATAATGTACTGTTATAAACTCCTCTATATCATTATTTCTTCAAATATCCCAAACACAGTAGAGCCCATCTAAATTCCCAAAGCTCATATCCAAAACTATACATTGTAAAACTCCCAAGACTTTGAAAACAGACAAGGCTGCCGTGCATATATTCCTATATGCTCCTTTCGCAATTATTTACCAAGTCCTTACTGAGGGACAGGCACTGTGCCAGGAGCTGTTGTTCGGAAAGTGTTACGGCACTGTTCCCAGGGCTCACTGTGTGAGACAGGCACTGAGCAGACCAAACACGCTGAACAGTATGGGGCTGTCAGAGAAAGGAGGAGGGGGCACGGCAGCCAGCCTAGTCTGGGTGAATGCCGCAGGGAGGTACCCAGTCGGCGGGGTCCCGAGAAAGTGGGGAGGAAAGTCATCCCAGGCAGGGTTCAGGGTGGCTAGAAGAGCGCAACGCGCACGGAAAGGGAGGAAGGGGCAGACGACCCGAAAAGGTGCGAGCGGTAAGGTTGGATGTGACTGAGACTTGGATGAACCAAGTCTGCGGGGTGGCCCGGGGGCAGAGCTTCATCACTCGGGTCTGTTGGCTGGACAACGGCGTGGGCGGGGTGGGGGTGGGAGGGGCCGCAAGGACCCGCTGGTAGAAGAGGAGTAGACACCGACGGCAGGAAGAGTAGTCAGGAGCGTGAAGAAATTGTCCGGAAGAGAAACTATAAGGTTAAAGAGTCACTGACTTTAAAAAACAGCGTGAAAGGTGTTTTAGAGGTAAAATAAAAGATTTGACGACCCAACGGAGAAGGAACTGACAATGGCACGCACGTTCAGTAACGCACGCTCCAACATATTCTTGAATGAATCATCACATGTCACTATCTAACCACCAAGTGGATCCGGATCAAGTTTAATTTTTTTGATGTGGGAATTAAGACACGGGGATATGCCTAGGCTTGATGAGTCACGTGGGAAACCTCTCCAAGGCCTTTTACAAGTGCCCACCCGGAGGGAAGAAAGAGGTGGGCTTACAAGTTATGGCCACTTCAGCCTCCTCTCAAGATGTAATTCAGGCGGGCAACGCTGCTGGGTGAAAATTCAATACACAGCCAAACAACATATCAACACTCTTTTCAATATCAGATTACCATAAAGATAGGATAGCAAATGCCGCGCAAACCCCCCTCACGTCCCGGTCCCCAAGACCCTTCTTCATTGTCTTCAGCAGTTTAGCCCGTACAGCCGCCAAAGCAGGGCGGACTCCAGCGTGCCACGCATGGCGCATGCGCACGACCCGAGAGTTGGGAGGAGAGCTGAGGCTCTGAGGATGTTTCCCAGAAGCCCGGGCCACTCGCTACCGTCCTCCCTCTCGCTCGCAGGCCGCGTGACGTGACTCCGCCCGTCACGTTCCTCTGTCGCAAACGGTGGTTTGCCAGCGCCCCCTTGCGGTCCGGTTGAGCGCTGCGGCCGTGCATGCAGGGCCAGAGCGAGCTAGTAGGGAAAGCGCGGAGGGTCCCGCCGCCGCCGCCGCCGCCGCCGCCGCCGTAGCGCGCCGACCTGTGGTGGCGCGGCAGAGTGGATAGGAGCGGAGCGGGGGGTGAGGGGGAAGAGGACGCGCGGAGCGGGGAGGGAGGAGGCCAGACGAGGCGGGGGGAGGGGGAGCAGCGGTGGCGCAAGCCGCGCGGAGCCGCGCAGCTCGGGTCCGCTCCCTGCTCCGCCGCCGCCACCCGCCCCAGGCAGCAGAGCCGGCGCCCCAGCGGCCCCCGGAACACCTCAAAGCGGACGAAGGAGTCCATGTTGGGGAACTTGGCGGCGGCGTGACGGGGACCTAGGGACCTGCAGTGGGGCCGCCGCCGCCGGATCCAGCGCCTCGACCTTAGTCTAAGGTAAACACGGGCCGACCCCGGGGGTGAACGGGCGTGGGCAGCTGTCGGGGCGGGGTGGGGGTTACGGGCTGGCGCAGAGCCGGTGAGCGGGCCCGGGGCGAAGGGAGGGGGGACAAAGTTTCGGAATCCGCGCGGCCCAGGCAGCGTTGTGCGCACGGAGGAAAGTTGAAGCCGCTTCTCGAAGCGGGGAAAGCTGCGGCGGGGAGGGCCCCCCCCTTCCCTCTCGCCATCCCACGAGGGCGGCCCCGTTTCGGCCGCCGCCGCCTCGCTGTCGGTACCCCGTCCCATTTCCTCCTTGTGGCCTACCCGCCTCCCGCCGCCTCCGCCGGCGCAGCCCGTACCCGCCCGGGGGTCCTGGAGGAGTGGGTTGAGGCTAGAGGCTCAGCTACAGGGGTCGCCACACGTCCACCCCCTCCCTCCGGGGAAACGTGTCCTTCTGGGCTTCCGGGCGCTCCCTGACCCCCGCGCCCGCTTGACTTGGGAGACTTTGCTTTTGTCAATAGCGTCCAAGCCCGCTTGTGAAACCAAACTTTACTGCGCCGTGACCTCTCGGAGTGCGCGACTAGGGAAGTGCCGGCGCTTCTGAGCATCCGCGTTTACCCCATGCCCTGAATTTCAAACTCTTCTCCCACCGCCGATTTTTAAACCAATTTCCTGGACTGACAACAAAAGGGCCGGGAGATCTAAACTTAGTTGCACCAGTCGCCCCTCCTCAGATACTAGGAATTTTGAACCGTTGAAGTCAAATCTTAGAGATGGCTGGCCGTCTTGCTCCCCATTTTGGAAAATTGTTCAAAAGTAAGCGCCTGATTTAGAGTAGTTGATTAAAACATTGAGACTCGAATGCGGAATTTTAAAATATCCTCAAAGTATTTCTGTACAGCATTACATAAAGTGTCTACGAGGTGAGCGTTTTTCATTCATTTTGGATTGCATTTTAACATTTTTGTCATACTACTAGTGAACTAAGATTTTTAGGCAAAACTGACCAAAAAGTTTTTAATGTAATGCTTTGGCTAGTAGATACTGTTCTAAAATTTTCCCAATTTGGGAAATTCACTGAATATTGGAAAGAGCATGTTTAATAGATGCATTTCTTTTATTTTAAAAGAGAAGCTAATTCATACATATGACCACTTATCTCAGTAGCAAGGTATTGAAGTACATTCTTAAATAACTGGTGGTTTTTGTGTTTTATTGGTATTAAAATTTTGATATGTAATCAAGTCTTTTTCCAGACTGTTGCTTTCTCTTTCCTGTTTCTTTGGCAGTTGGTTTAATCATTTCACTTTTTTTGCTCTTGGCTAAGAGCTTCAGTAAAAAGTTTGTGGGACTTTTGTTTTTGTTGTTTAATTTACTGGGCAGAAGAGATGAAACTGTCTTTGGATTTCTTTTGTCTTATACTATCCTATCAAAGATAATCTGAATTTACTTTGTATTTTGTTTATACATTATGAAGGTTTTTTTTTAATTAGCAATTCTTATTGTAACTGCATTTTTTCGCTGTATTATTTTTTGGTGCTTGCAAGTATAGTAATAATCATTCCATTTTAGATTCAGATAGTGACCTTTTTGCCTAAGAATTTGAGTACATCTTAAGTGTTTGGCTGGGTAAGATTTGGATGTCTGCTTACTCTTAAGTGTATTCATGCTGTAAAGACACTCTTCACTATGTTAAGGGGGAAAAGAACTGTGGAAGAAAATGGAAAATTGTTCCTAAATATGCTGCCTGAAACATATGTCATGGAGAAATTTTTAAGGGAAATTTTTTTGTATGCCTTTAGGCAGTGGTAATGGGGTCCTTGGGTTAAGATGGAAACTTTTCAGAGATCATTCAGCTTCCCCATAATTCTTTGGGCACTAACCAGTACTTTAAGCAATTTTCTTTAAAAGCTGTGCTGTTAATCAGAGATAGGATGAATCAGTGCTGTTACATGATGTTGATTCATCAGTAGCATCTTTTAGTAATAAGAGAGTGCAGAATTATCCTACTCATCTACCTAATACTGAACTTTTTTTTAGTTTCATCAGTGAGAAATAGTTGTAAAACCTTACTAAGGAGAGTGGCAGGCATAAAAGTAATAAAGAGTCAGCCCTAGAATAATTTTCATTGTAACTTCCTTTTAGTAAGCTCTGTCATCACTTACCCTTGTCTTTTAGTGATGTAAATTGGATCTTACCTTGCCCAGTGAAATAATCTTTTTTTAAAAAATTAATTTATTTTATTTTTGGTTGCGTTGGCTTTTCATTGCTGCTCACAGGCTTTCTCTAGTTGTGGCGAGCAGGAGCTACTCTTAATTGCGGTTGTGTGGGCTTCTCAATGCGGTGGCTTCTCTTGTTGCGGGGCACAGGCTCTAGGCGCGCGGGCTTCAGTAGTTGTGGCACGCGGGCTCAGTAGTTGTGGCTTGCGGGCTCTAGAGCGCAGGCGCAGTAGTTGTGGCCCACGGGCTTGGTTGCTCCGCGGCATGTGGGATCTTCCCAGACCAGGGCTCAAGCCCACATCCCCTGCATTGGCAGGTGGATTCTTAACCACTGCGCCACCAGGGAAGCCCCAGTGAAATAATCTTAATTGTATCCTCTGTCCTGAAGAGTAAGTTAATAGCTTTGTATCTTATCTTGCATCCGAGTGCTAACTTTTAGTAGCACTGACTAGAGCCTAGAGTTAAAATACCCTTTATCATTTTATTACTGTTCCCAAGACTCATCTTTGCATTGTTGTGGTCCTCGCTTTTCTTATTTAAAGCCGTGGCTTTGTAATTCCTAGTACTTAAGCACATAAAAGTTCAATATAAAATGTAAAAACAGCATTGTCATATCTCACAAAATAATGTCCTAAAAGGTTTCACCATGACCTTTCTTCACCTAGAATCTTTAACACTCAACAGCCAGAGTGATCCTGATAAAATATATCAGATCATGTCACTTCTCTTCTCAAATGGCTTCCCTTCTCAGTAGTAGTAAAATCCATAATCCTTATTATGGTCTCCCAGGCTCTGAGCCTTTTGAGTCTCTTCATCCTCTCTGACTTCATTACTTCACTCTTTCTGTAGCCACACTTCTACTCTACTACTGAGGTGTTCTTTGACTACTCCATAAAACACAGGCCCTCCTCCCACATTTCTTAGCCCTTTTTAAGCCAGATTTTTCTCCATAGCACTTAACACTTTCCAAGATACTGTAGAATTTACTAACTTAAGTTTATTATATTTTTTTCTTTACTCAAATGCAAGTTCTATGAGAATGGGGTTTGTCAGTTTGGGTCACTGTTTTGTCCCCAAACACTGAACAATGTCTGACGCACAGTAGATACTTAACAAATACATAATGAATTAACATGCTTTCAGCTAGAAAACATTAAAAATAGTAATTGTGGTTTGAAACTTGAGACTGTTCAAGTCTCATTCTTTTGCATAAACTGCTAATATAACTTGGAAAAAAGAGATGCTAAAATGGAATCACAGTGGCCTCTAACATTTAAAAAAAAAAAAAAAAAGTTTGTTGGAGGAATGTGAGCTCCCAGAGAATGCTGTGAAGGTCAGAGAGGAGGTGAGTGTGGTATTACAGAAACCAAAGGAAGAGAGTATTTCAAGGGGAGAGTAGTCAGTAGTCAAGTGATGATGAGAGTTGAATAAGGTGAGAGCTGAAAGATTTTTCTTCGGGGAATCCCCTGCCGGTCCAGTGGTTAGCCCTCCATGCTCTCACTGCTGAGGGCCCGGGTTCGATCCCTGGTCCGGGAGCTAAAGTCCCACAAGCTGCGTGGCGCGGCCAAAAAAAAAAAAAAAAGATTTTTGTTTACATTTAACAACATGGAGCTCATTGGGTTTTTGAACAAGCAGGATAGTAAGCTTATTTTTAAACCGATGCTCCAGTAATTGCGTGACTAGATCTAAGAGTACTGGGATCAAAGATTAAGAAATTATCTACTCACATTACAGAAGAGACCTAACGTTTATCAGATATTTACTGTGTGCCAAACACTCTGTTCTAGACATTTTGGATGAATTTTCATTTGATCTTTTCAGCCCCCTTGCAGTATTGGTTGTATTTAATCCATTTTACAGAAAGGAGTCTGAGGCTCTGGAGAAGTTAAGAAGTCAGATGACTTGCTAAGTGTCAGAGCACTTGCTAAGAATTTATACCCAAGTCCATCTGACTCTTTGGCCTTTAGTTAGTCGTTACGTCAGTTGACCTCCCAAACTCTGCATCAGTGTTGTCTAGTAGTAGAACTTGCTGTGATGATGGAAGTGTTCTGTATCTCTGCTGCCCAGTATAGTAGCTGATAGTAACTGTAGTAGATAGTGGCTGTTGAACACTTGAAATGTAGCCAGTGCAGTCAGGGAACAGAATAGTGGTACTGTGTTGGACAGTGCAGATATAGATCAAAAGAATCCCATGAATAATAAAGCAGAGTCTTTTCTTATTAGAGATGGAAACACATATTCCTCATTTGAAAGGAGTACTGTTTTGCTTATATTCTAGTTTTAGATGCTGTAAATGAATATTTATAAATAATCTTCTTTTCCTTTTTTTTTATAAACAATCTAAAACTTTCAGAAAAGTTCCAAGTGCAATGCAAAGAACTTTTCCCCCAAAGCTATTTGAGAGTAAGTTGCAGATGCAGTCTTATCACCCCAAACAAAGACAAGGACTTTCTTTCTGTTACATAAACAATATTAAAATTAGGAAATTAACCTTGTTGTATTACTACCATATAACTCTCAAACCTCATCCAAGTTTTGCCAGTTTTCACAGTAATTTCCTCTATAACAAAATGATCCAGTTCAGAATTTTGTGTTATATTCATTTAATTGTAATGTCCTTCAACCTAGAACAATTCCTTAGCCTTTTATTGATTTTCATGACCTTGACACTTGGAAAGATTACAGGTCAGTTTTGTTGTAAAATTTCTCTCGATTTGGATTTGCCTGATACTTCTTCATGATTGGATTCAGATTGTGCATTTTTTGGTAGGAGTATCACAGTGATGATACTGTTTTCTCATGGCATCCTATCAGATGGCATAATAACAGTTTCTGTTTGTTCCCTTACTGATGATGTGCACTTTGATCACTTAATTAAGGCGAAGTCTCCCAAGCTTCTTCACTGGCAAGTTTTTTTCCTGTCTTAGTAATTAATAAGTACTTTGTGGGGAAGTATTTTGAGACTATATTAAGCCCATTCCTTATCAAACTTGCTATTTGTTCATTCTCAAATTGTCCCAGCTTTGGCCAGGGACCAAAAGCCCCTTCAAGCTAGTTTCTGTGTTCTTTTGACTTGCTTTGAGCACTTCCTTACTTTTTGACACAAGAAAATGTTCCAGGCTCACCTTAAACTTTCCTTGCCACAGCCCTGGAATCAACCATTTCTCCAAGGAGTGGTTTCTTTTAGTGGAGAAAGGAATTTAGAAACCAAGATTTGAGAGCTGTTTTTATGTCTCCATCTATATGTAAAAAACCATGATTTGGTACCAGTTTCTCCAATTTCAATACACAGTGTTTGCTTTAGTTTTCTCCTTCTCAAAATTTGTAACTCTTTTCTCTTAAAAGGAATAGCCTAGCTCACATTATCATCCTTAGTGTATTTACTTACATGATCAATCCCTGGTATGTAAACAGTTTCCCATTGCCACTGCTGCTTTCTCCCCCGTCTTGCATAACATTTTCACTCTACTTTGGCTCTGACACCTTGTGCCAGGATGCATTCCTCATTCCAGGCTTCTCTTATACCTCATGCAGAGCATCTTGCCATTCTGCTTGAGTTCTAGTACCTCACTCTGGGTTCTTTCACCATCCCTCATGAGGGCACCTTGGTCACAGAGTTGGGTTCCAACACATCCAGGAAGAATAGCAGCATACAGACATGTTCTTTTAAGGATTATAGTTACTTGTTTTTACAAAAGATTATTATACCAAAAGTTGTAGTGAAAATTAATGACCAGATATGTTCTCAACTTTTAATTTAACCCCCCTTGAGATTCTCACATCTCTTAGTGATAAGACTGATCTTCCTCCTTATTTTTCCTTTTACCTTAGAGTTCTCAGACATACTTTTTTTTTTTTTTTTTTTTTTGCGGCCATGGCTCACGGGCCCAGCTGCTCCGTGGCATGTGGGATCTTCCCGGACCGGGGCACGAACCCGCGTCCCCTGCATCGGCAGGCGGACTCTCAACCACTGCGCCACCAGGGAAGCCCTAGTTGTACTTTTGAGAGAGTCTTCTTAATGTAATTTTAGTAGTAAGGTAAAAATTAGTTGAGTTCTTTTGTATATAGGTTTTGGAGTCAATCAGACCTGGCTTTGAATGCTGATTGTCCCATATAGTACTGATTTTCACCTTTCCTAGGTGACTTAATCAATGTCCCAGTTTCCTCACCTATTTTAATTTTAAGTAACATTTACCTGAGTCCAGTGGTAATAGCAGCTAACTCCATCTCTATCTTTCATTGCCTTAAGTTAGCTCTATTTAGTGAGTGATTTTCAAGCCTTTTTAGCAGTGTTCTAGTATTGAATCTTGGTGGTGTTTTAATTTTTAGAATGTACTGTGGTATGTGTTTTGAGGGTTAAATGTGCAAAGGTGTGCCAGAGTATTCAGTTCATTTCCTGATATAAAGTAGGCATTCTCTCTACCTTTAGTTCTGTGCTCCAGGTTTGTTGATAGCTATGTGTCTGTTAGGTCTGGGGATGAAACATGGCCTTTGCTGTTGGGGAGCTTAGTCCTAATCAGGCCTTCTTTATTGCTCCCCAGTGTTGTTTGTATATTTTCCTAACTAGTTTTCCATAGCTTCCTCGCTTTCCCCCCTTTCTGCTGCTGGCTTATTTTCAAAACTCCCAATTTAAACATCTTAGAAATTACTCTCAAAATAGATAAGTGAGAGAGAGGTGGACTTTTCCTTAGTGATTCTCTACTTTTTACAAAACACAGTTTAAGCCCTACCTTGGACTTAAACTTTAAGTCCCTTTACATTCTGGCCCATAATTATGTCTTTGCCCTTATCTTCTATTAGTGTCCTAAATGAATTCTTTCTGACTAAATTAGTCCTGTAAAGTGACCTGTACCTCACATTTGGCACTTAGCATATGCTATTTTGTTGTACATCTTTTGTATCCTATCTTTGCACTTCCACTTTTTGAAAGGACATAGTATCTTAATCTGTCTTTGTAGTCCAATGCCAGGCCCAATACCCCAACCATAGTAGTAGTTCAGCAGCTTAAAGTAAACAAAAACAAATATAAACAGCAAAAAGAGCAGCCACAGCAACATTGCTTTGAATATTCTCTGGGATCAGTGAAACAGCTTACAAATGATACATGATTTGTTAACACAAATATTTTGTATGCCTGGATGGCCTGTCAAGAAAATTGTTTCTTTAAACTACTGTTCTAACTGGGAATAAAATATTAATAACTTAAAATTTTGTAAGCTATCATTCACCTGAAAATCTTATCATAGAAAAGGCTTCTTCAGGGGCTTCCCTGGTGGTGCAGTGGTTAAGAATCTGCCTGCCAATGCAGGGGACACGGATTTGAGCCCTGGTCTGGGAAGATCCCACATGCCGCGGAGCACCTAAGCCCATGCACCACGACTCCTGAGCCTGTGCTCTAGAGCCCTCGAGCCACAACTACTGAAGCCCGCACGCCTAGAGCCTGTGCTCCGCAAGAGAAGCCACCGCAGTGAGAAGCCCGCACGCTGCAATGAAGAGTAGCCCCCGCTCACCACAACTAGAGAAAGCCCGCATGCAGCAACAAAGACCCAATGCAGCCAAAAATAAATAAATGAATTAATTTATTAGGGGGGAAAAAAGGCTACAGATAGGACAGATTTAATGATTTAGGCCATATTTCTTTAGGAGCTGTTGTACATGTCCAGTTACTTGGACATAAACATGAGTAATATGAGGAAGATGCATGAAACAAAATATCTTTATTGTTTCAAAACTGCTACAGAATTAGATAAAACTGAAACAGAACATGAAGTAGAAACAAATTCAATCAAGCCCTTAAAAGAAGTTTATAGTATGTTTCATATTAATATAGCCATTCCAACTTTCTGTGATTATTGCTTGCATGATGTAATTTTTTCCCATGCTTTTATTTCCGTACTTTTATTTACTATGTCCTTATGTTTAAAGTGAGTGTCGTCGCCCCCCCCCCCCCCCCCCCGCCCGCCGCCATGATATCACGATTCCCTCCTGGCTGCTCCTAAAGGCAGCCATGGAGCTCAATAAAATTTACTTTCCTGGAAAAAGAAAATAAAGTGAATTTCTTGCAGACAACATGTCAGTTTTTTTAACAATCCAATCTATCTCTTAATTGATATATTTAGATTATTTGCATTTAATGTAATTATTGATATGGTATGCTCCTTTGTTCCCCATTTACTGCCTTTTTTTTCATTCTCATCCTAGGGCTTTATTTTATTTTATTTTTTTAACATATACATATATCTATTCTTTTTCAGAGTCTTTTCCCATATAGGTTATTTAGAGAGTATTGAGTAGAGTTCCTTGTGCTATACAGTAGGCCTTTGTTGATTATCTGTTTTATATACAGTAGTATGTATATGTTAACCCCAACTTCCTAATTTATCCTTTCCCCACCCCCAACCTTTCCCCACCCCCAACCTTTCCCCTTTGGTAACCGTAAGTTTGTTTTCTGAGTCTGTGAGTCTGTTTCTGCTTTGTAAATGAGTTCATTTGTATCATTTTTTAAGATTCCACGTATAAGTGATATCATACATGTGTTTCTCTGTCTGACTTACTTCACTTAGTATGATAATCTCTAGGTCCATCCATGTTGCTGCAAATGGCATTATTTCATTCTTTTTTAATGGCTGAGTAATATTCCATTGTATACATGTACCACATCTTCTTTATCCATTCCTCTGTCAATGGACATTAGGTGCTTCTATGTTTTGGCTATTGTAAATAGTGCTGCAGTGAACATTGGGGTCTATGTATCTTTTTGAATTATGGTTTTCTCTGGATATATGCCCAGGGGTGTGATTGCTGGATTATATGGCAGCTCTCTTTTTAGTTTCTTAAGGAATCTTATACTGTTCTCCATAGTGGCTATACCAATTTACATTCCTACCAACAGTGTAGGAGGGTTCCCTTTTCTCCACATCCTCTCCTGTTTGTAGACTTTTTGATGATGGGCATTCTGACCAGTGTGAGGTCATTGTAGTTTTAATTTGCATTTTTCTAATGCTTAGCGATGTTGAGCATCTTTTCATGTGCCAGTTGGCCATCTGTATGTCTTTGGAGAAATGTCTGTTTAGATCTTCTGCCCATTTTTTGATTGGGTTGTTTTCTTTTTTTTTTTTTTTTTTTAGCTAATTGGGCCTCTCACTGTTATGGCCTCTCCCGTTGCGGAGCACAGGCTCCGGACGCGCAGGCCCAGCGGCCATGGCTCACGGGCCCAGCCGCTCCATGGCATGTGGGATCTTCCCTTACCGGGGTACGAACCCACGTCCCCTGCATCGGCAGGCGGGCTCTCAACCACTGCGCCACCAGGAAAGCCCAGATTGGGTTGTTTTCTTGATATTGAGTTGCAAGAGCTGTTTCTATATTTTGTAGATTAATCCCTTGCTTGTTGCATCTTTTGAAAATATTTTCTCCCATTCTGTGTGTTGTCTTTTTGTTTTGTTTATGGTTTCCTTTGCTGTGCAAAAGCTTTTAAGTTTAATTGGGTCCCATTTGTTTATTTTTGTTTTTATGTTTGTTACTCTAAAAGGTGGATCCAAGTAAGTCAGTCTTTTTAACAATCCAAGCTGACAATCTCTTAATTGGTATATTTAGATTATTTACATTTAATGTAATTATTGATATGATGTGTTCCTTTGTTCCCCATTCACTGCCTTTTTTGGACTAGGTGAATATATTTTAGTATTCTACTTTAAATTTATCTTTGACCCTTTTTTTGGGCTGCATCTCTTTGCATTATTTTTTAGTGGTTGCTTGAGATCTTCTCATGACAACTTGAAATGTGCCTAGTTTGAATTGAAGTGTGCAGTAAATATAAAATACACACTAGATTTAAAAGAATTACTACCACAAAAATAATATAAAATGTCTCATTTAATACGTTTTTATTGATTATATGTTGCAGTATTAATATTTGGACATAATAGGGTTAGTAAAATTTACTAAATTGATTTTATCTGTTTTAACTTTTGAAATATGGCTACTAGAAAATTTTAAATTACATATGCAGCTCACATTATATTTCTGTTGCACAATACTGCTCTAGGGATCATAATATATATGCCAGAGGATTTACTTAGAATTCATATTTACCGGGTGAAGTAAATGTAGAAGCCCTGTAATTCCCCAGTGACATTTATCTTATGTTGTTATGTGTATTACACGTATACATGCAATGAAAACCCCATTAGACAATTATGCAATTTTTGTTTTCAATGATCATATACTTTTTAAAAGGACTTTAGAGGAGAAAAAGTAGTTTCTTAAATGTTCCTAAATAGTTACTATTTTGTTGTTGTTCTTTGTAAATGAAACTTCAGTTTTCTCTCGTGTCGTTTCTCTTAAGCCTGAAGCACTTCCTTTAGCCTCTCTTTTAAAGTAGCCCTGCCGATGATAAATTTTCTTAGTTTTTTTCACTGAAATATCTTTTCCATTTTTGTTTCATTTTTCTTTTGAGTTAGTCTTATTTGATGTACACAAAACTCTGTCAGTTTTTTAAATTTGTGCCTTTCACCAAGTTAGGGAGGTTTTTTGGACATTATTTCTTCAAATATTTTTTCCTGTTCCAATCTCTTTCTCCTTTTTCTGGACATGATTAGAACTTTGGATGTTGTCCATAGGACCCTGAGACTCTTCATTTTCTTTCAGTCTTTTATATCTGTGTTCTTCAAGTTAGATCACTTCTATTGTATCTTCACATTCACTGACTCATTTCTTTGCATTTCCATCCTGTTATTGAGATATTATTTCAGACATTGTATTTTTCACTTCTGAAATTCCCCCCTTTTTTTTTTTAATATAGTTACTATTTATCTGCTGAGAACTTCTGTCTTCCTATTCATTTCTAAAGTGTTACTTTTTTCCCCATGGAGCATAACTTATTTATATATTTAGTTTAAAATCATGCCTGACAAATGTGTTGAGTAAATATTATCTAAGGTTATTATACATATTAATAAATCATTCATTCAAAGCTGTTTATTGGGCCCTCATTTGAAGGCATGGTGCTGGATCCTGGGTTATATAGTGAAAAAGGCAGATAACAGCTTAACAATTTTGTAGTCATTTGAGTCATTAAGGGTGTTACTGCTTCTCATTGTTTGAATATTTTTAATATTTAGTGACTTGGATTAATATTTGTTTTATTTTCTGGCAAAAGGCTAGTGAGTTCCAGTCTTACTACTTACCACTGGCTTTGCGACCTTGGACAAGCTACTTAATTTCACTGTATGTAAAATGGAGATAGCTTCTTCAAAAAATACTCTAACAGTTAAATGAGATAACTTATGATATATCAGAAAGTAATGGCTAGACCAGGACCAGATGGCTTCACAGGCGAATTCTATCAAAAATTTAGAGAAGAGCTAACACTTTTCCTTCTCAAACTCTTTCAAAATACAGCAGAGGGAGGAACACTCCCAAACTCATTCTACAAGGCCACCATCACCTTGGTACCAAAACCAGACAAAGATGTCACAAAAAAAAACCTACAGGCCAATGTCACTAATGAACATAGAGGCAAAAATCCTCAATAAAATACTAACAAACAGAATCCAACAGTACATTAAAAGGATCATACACCATGATCAAGTGGGGTTTAGCCCAGGAATGCAAGGATTCTTCAGTATATGCAAATCATTCAGTGTGATATACCATTTTAACAAATTGAAGGATAAAAACCATATGATAATCTCAGTAGATGCAGAAAAAGTTTTTGACAAAATTCAACACCCTTTTATGAAAAAAACCCTCCAAAAAGTAGGCATAGAGGGAACCTACCTCAACATAATAAAGGCTATATATGACAAACCCACAGCCAACATCTTTCTCAATGGTGAAAAACTGAAACCATTTCCTCTAAGATCAGGAACAAGACAAGGTTGCCCACTGTTACTGCTATTATTCAACATAGTTTTGGAAGTTTTAGCCACAGCAATCAGAGAAAAAGAAATAAAAGGAATCCATATTGGAAAAGAAGAAGTAAAACTTGTCAACTGTTTGCAGATGATATGATGCTATACATAGAGAATCCTAAAGATGCTACCAGAAAACTACTAGAGCTAATCAATGAATTTGGTAAATTAGCAATATACAAAATTAATGCATAGAAATCTCTTGCATTCCTATACACTAACGATGAAAAATCTGAAAGAAAAATTAAGGAAACACTCCTATTTACCGTTGGAACAAAAAGTATCACATACCTAGGAATAAACCTACCTAAGGAGACAAAAGACCTATAATGCAGAAAACTAAGATACTGATGAAAGAAATTAAAGGTGATACAAACAGATGGAGAGATATACCATGTTCTGGGATTGGAAGAATCAACATTGTGAAAATGACTACTACCTAAAGCAATCTACAGATTCAGTGCAATCCCTATCAAATTGCCAATGGCATTTTTCACAGAAATAGAACAAAACATTTCACAATTTGTATGGAAACACTAAAGATCCTGAATAGCCAATGCAGTCTTTTTTTTTTTTTTTTTTTGCGGTATGTGGGCCTCTCACTGTTGTGGCCTCTCCCGTTGCGGAGCACAGGCTCCGGACGCGCAGGCTCAATGGCCATGGCTCACGGGCCCAGCCGCTCCGCGCGGCATGTGGGATCTTCCCAGACCGGGGCATGAACCCGTGTCCCCTGCATCGGCAGGCGGACTCTCAACCACTGCACCACCAGGGAAGCCCC
Source organism: Mesoplodon bidens (assembly GCF_964165515.1). Classification (NCBI taxonomy): domain Eukaryota; kingdom Metazoa; phylum Chordata; class Mammalia; order Artiodactyla; family Ziphiidae; genus Mesoplodon; species Mesoplodon bidens. The sequence goes on from NC_138167.1 coordinate 50,011,280, forward strand.
ATCCAATGCAGTCTTAAGAAAGAAAAACAGCTGGATGAATCAGGCTCCCTGACTTCAGACTATACTACAAAGCTACAGTAATCAAGACAGTATGGTACTGGCACAAAAATAGAAATATAGATCAGTGGAACAGGATAGAAAGTCCAGTGATATATCCATGTACATATGGTCACCTTATCTTTGATAAAGGAGGCAAGAATATACAATGGAGAAAAGACAGTCTCTTCAATAAGTGGTGCTGGGAAAACTGGACAGCTACATGTAAAAGAATGAAATTAGAACACTCCCTAACACCATACACAAAAATAAACTCAAAATGGATTAAAAACCTAAATGTAAGGCCAGACACTGTAAAACTCTTAGAGGAAAACATAGGCAGAACACTCCATGACATAAATCACAGCAAGATCCTTTTTGACCCACCTCCTTGAGTAAGGGAAATAAAAACAAAAATAAGCAAGTGGGACCTAATGAAACTTAAAAACTTTTGCACAGCATAGGAAACCACGAACTATGAAAAGACAGCCCTCAGAATGGGAGAAGATATTTGCAAATGAAGCAACTGACAAAGGATTAATCTCCAAAATATACGAAGCAGCTCATGCAGCTCAATATCAAAAAAACAAACAACCCAATCCAAAAATGGGCAGAAGACCTAAATAGACATTTCTCCAAAGAAGGTATACAGATTGCCAACAAACACATGAAAGGATGCTCAACATCACTAATCATTAGAGAAATGCAAATCAAAACTACAATGAGGTATCACCTGACACGGGTCAGAATGCCAATCATCAAAAAATCTACAAACAATAAATGCTGGAGAAGGTGTGGAGAAAGGGAATCCTCTTGCACTGTTGGTGGGAATGTAAATTGATGCAGCCACTGTGGAGAACAGTATGGAGGTTCCTTAAAAAACTAAAAGAACTAGCATATGACCCAGCAATCCCACTACTGGGCATATACCCTGAGTAAACCATAATTCAAAAAGAGTCATGTACCAGTATTTACAATAGCTAGGACATGGAAGCAACCTAAGTGTCCATTGACAGGTGAATGGATAAAGAACATGTGGCACATATATAAATTGAATATTAGCCATAAAATGAAACAAAATTGAAATACTTGTAGTGAGGTGGCTGGACCTAGAGTCTGTCATACAGAGTGAAGTAAGTCAGAAAGAGAAAAACAAATACTGTATGCTAACACATACATATGGAATCTAAAAAAAAAAAAGTGGTTCTGATGAACCTAGGGGCAGTACAGGAATAAAGACGCACACGTAGAGAATGGACTTGAGGACACAGGGAGGGGAAGGGTAAGCTGGGACAAAGTGAGAGAGTGGCATGGACCTATATACACTACCAAATGTAAAATAGATAGCTAGTGGGAAGCAGCTGCATAGCACAGGGAGATCAGCTCGGTGCTTTGTGACCACCTAGAGGGGAGGAGTAGGGAGGATGGGAGGGAGACGCAAGAGGGAGGGGATATGGGGACATATATATACATATAGCTGATTTGCTTTGTTATACAGCAGAAACTAACACATTGTAAAGCAATTAATACTCCAATAAAGGTGTTAAAAAAAGAAGAGAAAGTAATAGCTAGAAACAGTGTGAAAATCACAGCCAAAAGTCCAGTTCTTGGGGCATTTGAAACCCCAATAATAATGTTAAATTTCAGAGAGAATCCCAGTATCTGCCCATGCCTGATGCTAGCATGAAAAAGTGTTGGGTTTTTTTTTTTTTTTTTTTGCTTTTTTTAAAAGTAAGTTTTCATGGTATGTAATAACATTTCTAGGTTAGAATAGTAGTGTATCATAGGAGTAGGATTGTGAAATGCCTCTTTAAATTATGTGTGAAAAATTCATTTGAGAACACATTCTTCATATACTTACATAACATAATAAAATTGTGTTTATATCTGAGATAGCTACCTAGGTTGAGTTTAAGAAATTCTGATAATAGGCATAGCTAGAGTAAAGAGAGAGTGGATGTGCTGTGTACTATACAAAACAGTTGCTCCCCCCTCCCCCCGTATTAGTTTCACTGTAGCAACTTGTACCAATTTGGAAGGGCTTAGTACAAAGGAAGTGACATTTCTTGAGGATCCAGTCAAAGAATGACATTTAACATCTGTGCAAAAAAGAGACTGATTTCTAGAGTTGAAATTCTATAATGTAAGTTTTTAAAATCTTGTTTAAACAGAACAGAGCAATATTTCAGAAGCAGTGTTTTGAACCTTGTCCTTTCCCCCCCACTGCTATAGATGAAATTCATTTCCATTCCTCTGTAACAAGCATTTGTGTACGGTATTTTATTGTGTTTTTTCTCTCCTTTAATTCTTAGGATTTGTTTATTTGCGAATGTTTCCTGTGCCTTACATAATTTTCCCATCTCCTTTTTTGGGAGGTAGGTAGACGGGGATTACCATTTAAATTCAGGAATCTGTCTAAGGTAGATTAAAGGTTAAATTAAAGAAATGGTCTATAATTTTCCTGTTTGGGGTTAGAAGAAAAGTATAAAAAGACTCCAGTTCTTTCTCTACTTCCTTGTTTCCTTCCAGGATCCCCTTTCCTTTTGGTTATTCTGCCCACATATGAGGGTACATTGCTCTTGATCCTAAGGGCTCCTGTAGTCCTCTGGGGAGGTTTGTTGTGAGGTGAGTCTTTTAACACCTCATTGTTCTTTTTGCTTTTTTGTCTCTAGTAGGCATAAGGTTTAATCTTCTAAATGTAAACTCTACTTTTCCAGACTTGTAACTCTTGCCTTCAGCAGACCTGTAATAAATGTTGAGGAATGGGTGATGGAAAGAAACAAAAATGTAAGAGCTTTAGGTTTGCCTTTATCATTTAAATTAGTGCTTTAGTAAATGGGGTTGAGAAAATGGAGGTGAGAATCTCAAGGACAAATGAAGATTACATAATCACTTCCTTCTTCTATTCCCTCCATACCTTAGGCAGGGGTGGGATTTATTAGAGAAGAATTGCATAAATATATATTGAAATTATTAGAGTACATATAACATGCTGCTGTTCTATAATTGTTTCTCATTTGGAGAAATAGTGGAAGCCTGTCATATTATTATGGTATCTTTTTTTTTAATTTTATTTATTTATTTATGGTTGTGTTGGGTCTTCGTTTCTGTGCGAGGGCTTTCTCTAATTGTGGCAAGTGGGGGCCACTCCTCATCGCGGTGTGCGGGCCTCTCACTATCGCGGCCTCTCGTTGCGGAGCACAGGCTCCAGACGCGCAGGCTCAGTAATTGTGGCTCATGGAGCCAGCTGCTCCGTGGCATGTGGGATCTTCCCAGACCAGGGCTCGAACCCATGTGCCCTGCATTGGCAGGCGGACTCTCAACCACTGCACCACCAGGGAAGCCCCCTATTATGGTATCTTTATCAAACTCTTTATGGTTAAACTATCCAAGCATGTAGAAGACACTCATTTTTCTTTTTTAATTAAAGTACTGTATTGTAGGAATAATCTTCTTATAGAGTGGACAACTATCACATAAGAGTAACCCAACTGGGAGCCATCTATAGTGCCTGTCTTCCCCCATACAATGAAAAACCTGCTAGATCTATACCATCAGTAGGGTCTTAGAACGGATCTCTTTTTATAGTTCTGTCTTAGAATTTAGTGGGGTTGTGAAGTTGTGTCTGTTGCTTTTAATCTCTGTGTCTCCCCAAGCAATAGGTATGTGTTGTCTGTGAGACCTTTCAGTGCTACAGAAATACAGGAACCCTCAGATACCTCCTCTCAAGCTCAAATGTGGTGATGTAATTTGAGTGGTCTCTGTGTTGGTGATAAAGACGGAGAGTATGAGTGAAGTCGTCAGTGAAAAAGTACCTTTGTTGAGAAAGTTGATTTATATTCTAGCCCGTGATTGCTCTCTCATGTTAGTCTTTATTTTTAAAAACATTTTAACATTTATTAACGTATGTTCTGTGAACTTTAATACACATATAGATTTTTATTACTACCACCAGAGTCAGGATTCAGAATGGTTCCCAGAAAACTCCCTTGTGCTATCTTTGTAGTCTAACCTTCCCCTGACCCAGGCAGCCACTGATAATGGTTCTTCATTACTACAGTTTTGACTTTTTGAGAATGTCCTATAAATGCAGTTACGTATCAATAGTAGGTAATCTTTTGAGACTGGCTTCTTTCACTCAGTATATTGCCTTTAAGATTCATGTAAGTTGTTGAGTAAAACACCAGTTCATTTCTTTTCCTGGCTGAGTAGTATTACACTGTATGGATGAACGTATCATAGATTGTTTATTTTGATGAAATCTAGTATATCAGTTTGTTCTTTTCTTGTACTGTTTTTGTCTGGTTTTGGTATCATGGTAATGCTGGATTCATAAAATGAATTAGGAAGTATTTATCTTCCAAACTCTGGAAGAGATTGTGTTATTGAAATGTTTAGTAAAATTCACCAGGGAAATTGTCTGGGGCTAGAGGTTTCTTTTTTGGAAGACTTTTAACTACAAATTCAGGTTCTTTAAATAGTACCGGGCTATTCAGTGCTATTCTACTTAATTAGTCTTGCTAGAGGTTTCAGTTTTATTGATCTTTTCAAAGGATGAGCTTTTGGTTTTATTGATTTTTTTTTTCTGTTTTTGTTTTCAGTTTCATTGATTTCACATTTATTCTTTAAGGATAATTTCACTAGCTTGAAGATTTTAGGTTTTTAAAGTTCTTTTCCATTTTAAACTAAGAATGTTGTTTCACTTCCTTCTGGCCTGTGTCATTTCTGATGAGAAATCAGTAGTTATTCAAATCATTAACCTATCTTCCCCACATAGTAATGTATTCTTATTTCAATCTACTTGTAAGATTTTTTTCCTTTGTAATTTTCGGCAGTTTGTCTGTGATGTGTCCAGGAATGAATTAAATTGGAACTATCCTGTGTGAGGTTTATGAGCTCCTTGAATGTAGAGGTTTATGTCTTTCAACAAATTTGGGGAGTTTCCAGCCATTATTTCTTTTTTTTTTTTTTTTTTTTTTTTTGCGGTGCACGGGCCTGTCACTGTTGTGGCCTCTCCCATTGCGGAGCACAGGCTCTGGACGCGCAGGCTCAGCGGCCATGGCTCACGGGCCCAGCCGCTCTGCGGCATGTGGGATCCTCCCGGACCGGGGCTCGAACCCATGTCCCCTGCATCGGCAGGCAGACTCTCAACCACTGCGCCACCAGGGAAGCCCTATTTCTTATTATTACTCTCCTTTCCTCCCCTTCTTGAGCTCTTGACAAGAATGTTAGGGTTTTGGCATTGTTCCACAGTTTTCTGAGGCACTAATGATTTTTTTTTCCTATGTTTTTCTCTCTGTCGTTTAGATTGGGTAACTTCCGTTGCTCTGTCTTCCAAGTTCACTGACTTTCCATTCTGCTATTGAGTCTGTGCAGTATACTTTCTATTTCAGTTATTGCGTTTTTCAGTTCTAAAATTTCCATTTGGCGGCACTTTATTTCTTTGCTGTGATTTTCTAGCTTTCCATTTGTTTCAAGAGTATTTGATTTTGCTTGTTGGAACATTTTTATTACCTGCTTTAAATCTTTGTCAGACAATTCACCCAATGCTGTAATGTCTGTGTCTTCATGGTGTTGGGTTCTGTGGGTTGTCTTTTCCCATGAGTCTTTGAGATTTTCCTGGTTCTCTGTATGCCAAGTAATTTTGGACGTTTTGAACAACTTAACAGGTTACTGTCTCAAGCTCTTTCCTCTCTGTTATATCCATGGTATTTTCTAGATCCCTGGAACACCCCCCCACCCCCACCCCACACACACTTTTCTGTCTTCTGGCTAGAAAGCTCAGTCTTTGTTTACTCCACTGTGCTGTATACTTTCCACGGTTGCATCTGGAGCCAAATAATAGGAAGACAGGAGAAAAATCAATGAGATTAGCCCAGAGTTTCTTCAGTCAGCGAGTATGGTACCTTTCCCTTAGAGTTTTAGGCTTCTGCTGACCCAGCTGCTGTAACTGTTGCAGCCATCGCCACCACAGGATTGCTTGGGAACTGGGGCATGGGGAATGAAGAACAGAAAGAAAAAAAAAGATTTCCTTCACTCTTGAGTATTGGGAGGCCCCTTTCCTACTTGTTGGGCAGAGCTAGATGGCTTTTCTTAGAGTGCTAGCCTGCGCGCTCTTGCTCTCGCTCTCTCTCGCTCTCTCGCTCTCTCACTAGTGGTCACTTTATAGGTTTCAGGCTTCATGAAGCCCAGGCTGGAGGGAAAATTGGATGGGGAAGAAATTATAAACACACTACCAGTTTGATAATATATCAGATTTTGAGCTCTTCCCCAATCTACCTGTTATTGCTTACCTTTTAATTTTCAGTTAGCTGCTCCATTTATTCTGTCTAGGTTTTATAGTTTCATTCAGTGAGATTAACAAGGTAGAATGTGCTTATTCCATTTTACACAGAATGGAAACTTCCCAGTCTCACTTATTATCTGTTTTAGAATGTCATGGCAACTTGAATCTCCTTATTTTGTAGTTAAATATGGTTTGTCAATGATACCTTATTTTTTCAACATATATATGATCCTGCCATGTATAACAGTGCAAGTTTTGTCAAGGAGATGATGCTACATTAAGTGTAGAAGGAAATGGGAACATTAATTTTTCTTTTAGAGTAATAGCATAGTTTTCATGAACTCTTACCAAAATTATATTACATTTGAAAAACTGTTTTCCTATTTTCAGTTTAATCTATGTTCTCTGCCTGAGGATTTCTGGCTTGCCTTTCACCTTGGAAATGTTTTAGTTTTTATTCATTTTAACCTTTTTAAAAAATGATTCGTTTCAATAATTAGGTTATTGCTCATCATAGAGCATAGTATGAGGTCACATCCTTCATATTAGTGGAGTCTTTCGGTACTCACTTCCTGTTGCAGACACTGTAAGAATGTTAGAGACGTTCTGAAGGCATGTCTTTACTTCCTGGATTGATATGTGAAGCTGGTTTTATTATAAGACCTATAAATGTGGGTGACTTCAGGTTCTTTATTTTCAGTTTACCTGGTAAACTACAAGACATAGGGTTATCTGTTCATCAGTGAATGGTGCTGAGAAAACAAGCCTTTTATTGGATATAGGTCCAGAATGAAGGAGTTGAGTATGAAAAGATTCCTCGAAATTGTTACTGTTGATCAACTGCTGACAAGCAACCAAATCACTGATAACCCTGTCAAAAACTGAACTAGATAGAAAGTATTTCCAGGGCCTGATATGCAATAGTAACTGAAAGCAGAGCATGTGTCTTAGTCTGTTTGGGTTGCTATAACAAAATACCAAAACTGCATGGCTTGTAAAGAACGAAATTGGGACTTCCCTGGTGGTGCGGTGGTTAAGAATCCACCTGCCAATGCAGGGGACACGTGTTCGAGCCCTGTTCTGGGAAGATCCCACATGCCACGGAGCAACTAAGCCTGTGTGCCACAACTACTGAGCCTGCACTCTAGAGCCTGCGAGCCACAACTACTGAGCCCGCGTGCCTAGAGCCCATGCTCCACAACAAGAGAAGCCACTACAATGAGAAGCATGTGCACTGCAACAAAGAGTAGCCCCTGCTCACTGCAACTAGAGAAAGTCTGCACACAACAATGAAGACCCAACACAGCCAAAAATGAATAAATTTAAAAAAAAAGAATGAAATTATTTCTAGAGGCTAAAAGTTCAGGATCAGGGTGCTAGCTTGGTTGGGTGAGGGCCCTCTTCCAGGTCTCAGACTTTCCCTTGAATCCTCACATGGTGGAAGGGATTAGGGATCTTTTTGGAGCCTCTTTTATAAGGCACTAATCCCTTTCATGAGGGTTCCACCCTCTTAAGTATATCCCAAAGGCCTCCCTTACCAATAATACCATCACCTTTAGGGATAAGGATTTCACCATGAATTTTGGGGGGATATAAACATTAAGACCATAGCAGTGTGTAAATGAATCCAATAAAACAAAAATTGGGCTTCCCTGGTGGCGCAGTGGTTGAGAGTCCGCCTGCCGATGCAGGGGACACGGGTTCGTGCCCCTATCCCGGAAGATCCCACATGCCGCGGAGCGGCTGGGCCCGCGAGCCATGGCCGCGGAGCCTGTGTGTCCGGAGCCTGTGCTCCGCAACGGGAGAGGCCACAGCAGTGAGAGGCCCGCGTACAGCAAAAAAAAAAAAAAAAAAATAAAACAAAAATTGATTGAGTTTTATATCCATTTCAGTTTTACTGTTGGTTGGTATTTATAAAGTTGGGGTGAAATTGAAAGTATTGGCAGGAATGAAAATTTTGTTGCTGTTTTTGTAAAGAGATATCCTAATTTGTTGGTTCTCCATTGAATTATTTTCTGATTAAGAGTTTTATTTTTTTATTTTTTATTTATTTAAGAAGATGTTGGAGGTAGGAGTTTATTAATTAATTTATTTATTTTTGCTGTGTTGGGTCTTCATTTCTGTGCGAGGGCTTTCTCTAGTTGTGGCAAGCGGGGGCCACTCTTCATCGCGGTGCGTGGGCCTCTCACTATCACGGCCTCTCGTTGCGGAGCACAGGTTCCAGACACGCAGGCTCAGTAGTTGTGGCTCATGGGCCTAGTTGCTCCGTGGCATGTGGGATCCTCCCAGACCAGGGCTCAAACCCGTGTCCCCTGCATTAGCAGGCAGATTCTCAACCACTGCGCCACCAGGGAAGCCCAGGAATTTTATTTTTAACTAAAAAAATTTGATGTTGAAAAAATATGTAACTTGTGATCATGAATAGAGAGAAATTGGTGTGTTGAAGGGCAAACACTTTATTAAAGACCTGTAAATTACTTTCTTTAATTCATTACATTCATTTAGATATTAACATATTCAGATCATTGTATGAAAATGTACTACGTTATAAAATTTGAAGAAAGAGAAAAGATACTTTTCTCTATCTATATGTCTAAACATTAGTCTGAAAAGCTTTTTCTGGGGATAAAACTTTATTGTGTGGGATCAGGTACAATGTGTGTTTCATGTTTGCCTAATGGTCACTCCCATAGAGGAAGTGTAAAATAGTCAGAGAATCACCTTACCTGTTTGCATATATCCTTCATTTGTTTTAAAAATTAAAATCCTCACTATCATGTTTAAATTGACAGTTCCATTTTTGAGTCCTTTAAAGATGGAAATGCTATAATGGTACAGAATAGTTGGGTGGGGGTAGAAAAATACATTTTAAATCTATTTGGTCTTCATTGGGAAGCCTTTTTTTACAAAGGCATATGTTGCAAGGATACATTGGTGCTCATTGTGTGCTTCTCTAATATCCTGTGCTTACCACCATTACAGCATCTGCTGTACTCTGTTGTTATTGATTTTTGTTTTTATCAGGTGTGTCAGTGCTTAAGGCCTAGTGGTACCTAGAAAATATGGAGCACTGACTAAATATTTAATAAATAAATAGAAAATATGGAGCACTGACTAAATATTTAATAAATAAATAGAGAGGGAGGGAGAGAGAGAAAAAGAGAGAAAAAGAGAAGGAGGGAAAGAGGCAGGCTGTAGAAATGTGGGGAGTCCGGTGTGGGACCGGTTGAAAAAGAAGAGAAAAAAAAGAGAAAAGTGATTACTGGCTAAGGATACTAAAATCTGGAGTTCAGGAAGTAATTTAAATACTAGTAGTTGAATTTCTGGGCTCTTTAAATATCTTTTTGTATATCTTTTTCTAAATTGCTTTCTTAGGTGGTAAGCCTAAGTGTATTTGTTGGGGTAGATTTTCTTCTAATTCTCCATTTCTCTGTTTTCAGTCGGTTTTCTCCTATATGCTGAAATGTGTTTTCTTGTGCTTCTCCCTCCCTGAACAAAATGTTTTCATTATTGTTTGCTTCCAGTACATATGTGTGTCTTCTTATCTGCAGGCATATAGTCACTCTGTCGAAATGTTTTATGTTCTAGATAAATTATACTCACATCTGGGGCCCTCTGTAATAAGTACTTCTTTATACTTTTAGTCTCCTTTTTTCTGTACCCAAGTTAAATAAGGGAGCAGCTAGGTGAAAATGAAATGAAATAGGACTAATTTTCATAATTCCCTCTCCAGAAAAGTTTGATGGAAAACCAATTACCTGACTGCTCGACCTGAAGAATCTTAAGGGTAAGAAGCCTTGTAAATATTTGTATACTTATTAAAAACTAAATGACACTCTTAGGTACCACCTAGATAATTGTGGTTGGAGCTTCACTTAAACATGACCTCTTCTTTTTTGCTGGAGTTGCCATATGTTACGGCATTTAGTGTTTTATTTCCTATATCTGTATAAAGCAGAAAATAGGATACAAAAATCCTAGGGCTATTTACTTTGTGAGTCCTAGATTTTGTGTCTTGCTTCAACATTTTTATTTCCAGGTAAACAGGAATCTTGATAAATATTATCAATGTAGAATAAAGAACTTATTTATCTTTGTGTAAGTTCAGTTTGAAGAACTATTTGACAATTTAAATTTTGTAAACATTTTACTCATATTCTTTCTATATGTGGATATTCTTTGAGTTACAGGAGTTTTTAAAATTTGTTCACTTGTTAATAATGAAAATCTGAGAGTCATGCAGATTTATCAGTTTTAATCCTGTGATATACGTAAAATCCGTTTGGGGTGGGGAGGTATTCACGTGTTTGTGCATGTGTGCTAGTTGTTGAGTACTTTGTGCTAGTCTGAACACTTTAAATGGATTATGAGATTATGTAATTTGATTTTCATAATGACTGAAATGGTTACTGTTTTATCTCCATTTTATAGATGAGGAAACAGGCTTAAAGAAGTCACACTACTAGTAAGTGTCAGACTAGTTAATGTTTGAACCCAGGCAGTTTTTTTCTAAAACCAGTGCTAAAGGGACATTCCTTTCTGTACTGAAGAGTGCTGGTATTAAAGCTCCAGCACCAAACTTGCAGGCGAAGGATATTCTAAACAAAAACTTGTCAAAATAGCCCACTTGAAGCAAACAAGTCTACTTGCAAAGTGTGGTAAGAGTGTTATATGGTGGAAATCAGGTAGGAAAAAAAATTAGAGGGACCATTCTGCAAGGGATTTAAAAATTAACAGTGACATATTAGAAGCAGGAGGCAGTTGATTATGAAGCAAAGAAGCTGGAAAGGAAATAACTATGAAGCTGAAGGAGGTAATTGCCTTAACCTTACTCTGAAGCGAACAAGTTGAAAGCACTAGGGCAAATATCCATGATAGTTTAAGCCAGATTGATAAAATAAATGTAGATAAATCAACAAAATCACATAGCCTTCAGGGAATTTTTGAAGAAACTCAAGGACACCATTGCAGAACCATCGACTCAGACGTGTAATGAGAAGCTGTTGTGCCATACTACAGGTTGAATAACAATGTAAATAGATGCCTATACTTAGGAAAGCTTGAGGGGCCCTCTGCAGTGAAAGACTGAGCCACATCTCCAAACTAGGCAGCCTTCTATAGTCTTTAATAGGGTTGGCAAACGTTTTCTGAAAAGGGCCAGATCGTAATTATTTTAGGCTTTGCCAAGTATACAGTTTCTGTAGTAATTATTCAGCTTTGCCATTGTAGTGCAAAAGCAGCCATAGGCAATATATAAAGGAATGAGCATGGCTGTTCTTCAACAAAGCTTTATTTACAGAAACAGCCAGTTTTTTGACCACTGGCCTATAATAATGGATCTAATTCCAACCCCCACCCCCACTGCCACCCCGACATCACTAACAAATAGCCTTGCTTATGGTTCTTTCAAGGGAAAATAAAAATAACATTCTTAGAGGGAGTATCAAATTTTTGAGTAGTTAATTGGCAGGCACTTAATGGTTTTAAGACTGGGATTGGGATGGAAGATGTGCATTAATAGTAATGGTTAACATTTGAATGCTTTTTATTGCTAGACAGTGTCATTAGCACAGATTTGCTTATGACAAAAATTACAACTTTTTTTTTTTTTTTTTAAATTCTCAGCTAGTTAGGATAATGGGGTAAGATGGTGTGGTGTGAATTTCCCCAAATGAAGAATTACACTCAATTGTAGATCATACAGGGGCATACTATGATTCTAAAATCAGCTAAGTTTGGGAGTTGGCTTTACTGTACATATGAATCTTGCACAAATCTTGATAAAGTGCAGATTCTTATTCACTAGTCTAGGGTGGTGCCTGAGGTATCTTTGTGGCAAGTTCCCAAGTGATATTGATACTGTCCTGAGTAAATATCAAGTGGAATAGTAACCTGTGACTATCGGAATATTTTTAAAAGTATTCTTCTATCTCAGCAATTCCATCATTCTAGTTACTCAGATCAAAATAATGTGGAATAATCCTGGAATTTTGCTCTAACACATATGCCGCATTTAGTCTGTGAGCAAATCCTGATGGCTGTGTTTTGAAAACTGCTGGAATCTGAGCACTTTTCAGTAACCTTGCTACTACTTTAGTACAAGCCACTGTCATCTCCCCCTCTAGATTATTGCAGTAGTCTGCTTGCTGGCCTCTGCTTTTCCCTTTGCTGCCTCCTCTGCCTTAAACCCCTTACTGGCTTATCACACTCAAAGAAGCCAATGTATTTACCTTAGCCTATAAGCTGTTACCTGATACCTGAAGAATAGCACCAGAACTAAAACAAATGTTAATGTAGGCTGAGTGGGAAGTTTTCCTTTTGTTCTTGACATTCTGTCTACTTTTATTGAGGTAGACTGTGATTGAATTAACCTTTTAAAAGTAACTCTAGTCCTGACTCAAATTTCCAATTTTTAACCTACTAAAACCTTTAAATTATTCTTGTATGTGTTAGTTTCTTATTTTCTGCTTGGGTTTTGAATCAAAGTATGGGCCTTTGCATTTCTCCTTATTTAATCTAATACAGAACTTTCCTAGGCAGTACATACCTTTAATGTAGAAACTCGCATGTGTACGTTATTTAACAAACTAATAGAAAAACTACTTCATGTACACATGGAAGAATCATAACGGATGAAATTGGGGATTTCTTGTGCCTAGATATTACAAAATATATTTGAATACTTCATTGCAATCACTTGTCTTGCATCAATTCAAGAAAGAATTCTAAGAGTTGATTTAAAAAATAATTTTACCTCATAAATTTGTTCCCCTTGACTAACAAATTGATTTCCTTTCCTCTGTTTCTCACTTTGTCTCTTGTAATCACCATTTTCCTAGTCCCCTAGGCCAAAATGATCTTTTACTCCTTCCTTTGTATTTATTTAGTCGCCAAATGTCAGAAATTCTTCAGCTCTTCAAAATTGCTTTCTTTTTTATTCACTACATAGCCAATTACTCTAACTATGCAAACATCTCTGCTTCCAATCTCTCCCTTCTATAATCCATTCTGTGTTTTGCAGGTAGATCATTCTTTTAAAAGATTCATTTACATTGCTTATATCATGTCCGTCTTCCTCAGAAGAATCTATAGGATTGACTCTAAACCTCTCAGTCAATCATTAGAGATCTGTCTATAATCTAGCCCTACTTCATTTATATTGCTCTGCTTATTACTCTCGTTACCCTCACTGTAATCTTTCAGATGAACTTCTTGGCTTACATGCCCATTCCTTCTCAGTATATACACACAGTTGCTCTTTCACCCACTGACTTTTTTTTTTTAACATCTTTATTGGAGTATAATTGCTTTACAGTGGCGTGTTAGTTTCTGCTTTATAACAAAGTGAATCAGTTATACATATACATATATTCCCCATATCTCTTGCCTCTTGCGTCTCCCTCCCTCCCACCCTCCCTATCCCACCCCTCTAGGTGGTCACAAAGCACCCAGCTGATCTCCCTGTGCTATGCAGCTGTTTCCCACTAGCTATCTGTTTTACATTTGGTAGTGTATATATGTCTATGCCACTCTCTCACTTTGTCCCAGCTTACCCTTCCCTCTCCCCGTATCCTCAAGTCCATTCTCTAGTAGGTCTGCGTCTTTATTCCCATCTTGCCCCTAGGTTCTTCATGACCATTTTTTGGTTTGTTTTTTAGATTCCATATATATGTGTTAGCATATGGTATTTGTTTTTCTCTTTCTGACTTACTTTACTCTGTATGACAGACTCTAGGTCCATCCACCTCACTACAAATAACTCAATTTCGTTTCTTTTTATGGCTGAGTAATATTCCATTGTGTATATGTGCCACATCTTCTTTATCCATTCATTTGTTTATGGACCCTTAGGTTGCTTCCATGTCCTGGCTACTGTAAATGTAGCTGCAGTGAACATTGTGGTACATGACTCTTTTTGAATTATGGTTTTCTCAGGGTATATGCCCAGTAGTGGGATTGCTGGGTCGTATGGTAGTTCTATTTGCAGTTTTTTAAGGAACCTCCATACTGTTCTCCATAGTGGCTATATCAACTTACATTCCCACCAACAGTGCAAAAGGGTTCCCTTTTCTCCACACCCTCTCCAGCATTTATTGTTTGTACATTTTTTGATGGCCATTCTGACCGGTGTGAGATGATATCTTGGGGTTTTGATTTGCATTTCTCTAATGATTAATGATGTTGAGCATTCTTTCATGGGTTTTTTGGCAATTGGTATATCTTCTCTGGAGAAATGTCTATTTAGGTCTTCTGCCCATTTTTGGATTGGGTTGTTTGTTTTTTGATATTGAGCTGCTTGTAAATTTTGGAGATTAATCCTTTGTCTGTTGCTTCATTTGCAAATATCTTCTCCCATTCTGAGGGCTGTCTTTTCATCTTGTTTATGTTTTCCTTTGCTGTGCAAAAGCTTTTAAGTTTCATTAGGTCCCATTTGTTTATTTTTGTTTTTATTTCTATTTCTCTAGGAGGTGGGTCAAGAAAGATCTTGCTGTGATTTATGTGTCATAGAGTGTTCTGCCTATGTTTTCCTCTAAGAGTTTGATAGTGTCTGGCCTTACATTTAGGTCTTTAATCCATTTTGAGTTTATTTTTGTGTATGGCATTAAGGAGTGTTTTAGTTTCATTCTATTACATGTAGCTGTCCAATTTTCACAGCACCACTTATTGAAGAGGCTGTTTTTTCTCCATTGTATATTCTTGCCTCCTTTATCAAAGATAAGGTGACCATATGTGTGTGGGTTTATCTCTGGGCTTTGTATCCTGTTCCATTGATCTATATTTCTGTTTTTGTGCCAGTATCATACTGTCTTGATTACTGTAGCTTTGTAGTGTAGTCTGAAGTCAGGGAGCCTGATTCCTCCAGCTCTGTTTTTCTTTCTCAAGATTGCTTTGGCTATTCAGGGTCTTTTGTGTTTCCATACAAATTGTGAAATTTTTGTTCTAGTTCTGTGAAAAATGCCAGTGGTAGTTTGATAGGGATTGCATTGAATCTGTAGATTGCTTTGGGTAGTAGAGTCATTTTTACAATGTTGATTCTTCCAATCCAAGAACATGGTATGTCTCTCCATCTGTTTGTATCATCTTTAATTTCTTTCATCAGTCTCTTATAATTTTCTGCATATAGGTATTTTGTCTCCTTAGGTAGGTTTATTCCTAGATATTTTATTCTTTTTGTTGCAGTGGTAAATGAGAGTGTTTTCTTAATTTCACTTTCAGATTTTTCATCATTAGTATATAGGAATGCAACAGATTTCCGTGCATTAATTTTGTATCTTGCCACTTTACCAAATTCATTGATAAGCTCTAGTAGTTTTCTAGTAGCATATTTAGGATTCTCTATGTATAGTATTATGTCATCTGCAAACAGTTGACAGTTTTACTTCTTCTTTTCCGATTTGGATTTCTTTTATTTCTTTTTCTTCTTGATTTCTGTGGCTAAAACTTCCAAAACTATGTTGATTAATAGAGGTGAGAGTGGGCAACCTTGTCTTGTTCCTGATCTTAGTGGAAATGGTTTCAGTTTTTCACCATTGAGGATGATGTTGGCTGTGGGTTTGTCATATATGGCCTTTATTATATTGAGGTAAGTTCCCTCCATGCCTCCTTGCTGGAGAGTTTTTATCGTAAACGGGTGTTGAATTTTGTCAAAAACTTGCTCTGCATCAGTTGAGATGATCGTATGGTTTTTCTCCTTCAGTTTGTTAATATGGTGTATCACATTGATTTGCGTATCTTGAAGAATCCTTGCATTCCTCGGATAAACCCCACTTGATCGTGGTGTATGATCCTTTTAATGTGCTGTTGGATTCTGTTTGCTAGTATTTTGTTGAGGATTTTTGCATCTGTGTTCATCAGTGATATTGGCCTGTAGTTTTCTTTCTTTGTGACATCTTTGTCTGGTTTTGGTATCAGGGTGATGGTGGCCTTGTAGGATTGAGTTTGGGAGTGTTCCTCCCTCTGCTATATTTTGGAAGAGTTTGAGAAGGAAAGGTGTTAGCTCTTCTCTAAATGTTTGATAGAATTTGCCTGTGCAGCCATCTGGTCCTGGGCTTTTGTTTTTTGGAAGATTTTTAATCACAGTTTCAATTTCAGTGCTTGTGATTGGTCTGTTCATATTTTGTGTTTTTTCCTGGTTCAGTCTCGTAAGGTTGTGCATTTCTAAGAATGTGTCCATTTTATTGGCATATAGTTTCTTGTAGTAATCTCTTAATGATCCTTTGTATTTCTGTAGTGTCGGTTGTTACACCCACTGACTCTTATTTGTCAGATTGGCCTAGCTAAATGCCTTTTATTCCTTCATACTGTTTTGCTCCTTAAATGTGTTAAGCTCCTCAACATATATAACCTATCAACTTCAATGAAAACTTCAGTCCAAATGGATCTCCTTTCTCTAAGCTCCAATTGTATTTATGTCTGTACCAAAAAATTTATCATTAGTCTTTGTTGCTTAATACTTATATAAGGCTTCTCCTTTCAGTAAGACAGTGCTTGGTGGCAAGGAGTATAAAAGTGTACTGGATTATCCAAAAAATTTACCGGCTTGGTTTGTATTGTGTTCTTTTATGTGTAAAATAATTTCTTACAGTTTGGTTTTTTTAAAATATATATATTATTGGGACAAGGCAAACATAAAAATTCTCTATTATAATTCATCCTATAGGAAACCCTTTTTCAAGGAGAAATGAAGAAGAAAACTCTATATACCCTAAATGTGGGAGATCAGGACTATGAAGATATGGAAGGTAACTTAATTTTTATAAAGCTTGTGTGTTGAAAGCAAAAGTTAGTGTTTCCATACTGTTTGTTAACAAGGAGTTTTTTGTATTTATTTTTGTTGTTCTTAAACTCTGAAATAAGTTGCCTAAATAAGAAGTGCACACCTTTTTTTTTTCCTCTTCTCATGTCTTAATTTCGATCAGTCAGTTTTTAGTTCATTGAGCTCTGCTCTTTTTCTTCTTAAGTTTTGCTCCCTACTGATTTAGGAATGACATTTTTCTGTTTGTTTTTATTGTTACTGTCCTTGGTTTTTTTTCCATTCCCTTCTTCCTGAAAAAAATCTCAAGTTCCTTTAGTGAAAGTCTGTTGGTGGTAAACTTAAGCTTTTGTATTTATTTTATCCTCTTCAAAACTGTTGAAAGATATACAATTCTGGATTGATAATTTTTTTTTTTGTCTCTTAGCACTTTGAAGATATTATTTAGCTGTTTTCTGGTTTTCTTTTTTCTTTTTTTTAAAGAAGATGTTGGGGGTAGGAGTTTATTAATTAATTTATTTATTTTTGGCTGTGTTGGGTCTTTGTTTCTGTGTGAGGGCTTTCTCTAGTTGTGGCGAGCAGGGGCCACTCTTCATCGCGCTGTGCGGGCCTCTCACTGTCGCGACCTCTCCTGTTGCGGAGCACAGGCTCCAGACCCGCAGACTCAGTAGTTGTGGCTCACGGGCCTAGTTGCTCCGTGGCATGTGGGATCCTCCCAGACCAGGGCTCGAACCCATGTCCCCTGCATTACCAGGCAGATTCTCAACCACTGTGACACCAGGGAAGCCCCTGGTTTTCCTACTAGCTGTCAAGGAATTTCTTTTCAACCTAATTGTCATTCCCTTGTAGATGATCTGTCTTTTCCCTCTTTTTGCTTTTAAGATCTTGCTTTCATCTTTGATATTGTACAGTTTTGCTACTTTGTTTTTAAACATGGATTATTTGTATTACTCCTTTTTAGTATACCTTGTGTGTCCTTTATCTGTTGGATCATGTTTTTGTTTTATCATTTCCCAGCCATTACTGCTTCAACTATTGCCTGCCCTTTAGTCTCTTCTTCTGAACTTCAATTAATATGTTAGACTTTGTTCTGACCTCATTTCCCAACCTCTGTTTTTTTATCTCCTTGTCTGTCTCTTACAGTCTACGTAGTTTCCTTGAGTTCTTCCAGTTCACAAATATTCTTTTCTTCTGGGTCTAATTGCTGTTCAGTTATTCTATGTAGTATTTAAAAGTTCTGATATTTGAAGCCAGTGGCATCTAAATAAATTTATAATAAATAAATATAATACATAAATATAAAAATAAGTCTAAACACATTCATGTTTCTGCTGATTCTTACTCAAGGCAACGTATTTTCTTCTGTTTGGTAAAGTTTGATTATGAGCTCATATTTGATCTGTTTAATCTGTGGAATCCTGAGGGCCTAAATTAGGTATGCTTTCCTTCAGAGGATTTGTATGTATTTGCTTTTTTCTGAACCCATTCTGGGACCACTTTAGCCCCATTTGAGGGTCTTGGCTTAAGACTGGAATCTCCTAGGATCAGTTTCCCTACCTGGATTGGTCCTAAGGGTTAGTCTCCAGATCTGAACACTAGTATGGACATGTGTTTCCAGGGCAATGTCAGCTTTTCCATTTGCTTGGCATATAGTGGTCACATTTCAGCTGACCATTTCTCTATTTTTGTTTTGTTTTATGTTGAATCTTGGAGTTTCTTTTACTTTTGAGCCAGCTCTGCTTACTTCTTGTGTGTTGGTTACATTGCTGGTAGGTACTTAAATTAGTACAAACCCTAAGGGGTATAATTTGGCAGTATCTATTCATAATACAAATGTATGTACACGTTGGTCTAACAATTCCATTTTTAAGAATTTATCCTGTAGGTACACTATTAAAAATGGGAAATGAAAAGTTTTTCATTGCAGCATTGTTTGTAATAGCGCAAGGTTGAAAACAGGTGAATGTCCCATCCATAGGTTGAAACAACAGAAAACACAGACTGCTGTGTATAGTGTTCTAGCATTTGTGTGAAGAAGGAGGTTTGAAAGAATATATATTAGGATTTGCTTGTCTGTGCATTCTATCTTGTCTCTGGAAGAACACAAAACAAACAACAGTTGTTACTTGTTGCATTGGGTGGAGCTAGATGGATGGGAGTAGATTTGCTTGGGAGATTTGTCACTGTAACCTTTTTTTACTTTTAAATATTTGAACTATGTGATTATTACCTATTTTTAAATTAATTCATGAAAAATTCTTTTCACTCCTCCCTTAAATTATAAATCAGTAAATGTTGGGGTTATTGTGCTCAAGGAGTTTGTTTCTTATAGTGTATCTAAGATCTAATTACTTTGTAGAAGGAGGGCCTTTTAGAGTATCTAGTCCATCATACTACCACAAACACAAGTCATTTGGTCTGGAGAAACTGAAAGCATATATCGTTGCTTTACTTTATAGGTGAAGAAAACAAAGATAATACTGCTACCACTGGTCTGTTGTACAGTGAAGCTGATAGATGTCCAATATGTCTCAGTTGCCTGTTAGAGAAGGAAATTGGTTTTCCAGAAAGCTGTAATCATGTCTTCTGCTTGACCTGTATTCTTAAATGGGCAGAGGTGAGTCTAAGTATTAAATGTTATTGTATTTTAGTTCCCTAGCATGATTTCATTCCACCTAGTCTAAAAACTTGATACTGCCTTTCATAAATTATTTCACAGTAATGTGTTTTCCTCCACTTAGGACAAACATCTCTGTGTTGCTCAAATTTTGTTAGTATATTCCCTTCTAAATTTTTTATATTCAGCTTTTTGTTCTTTTATGATTAAAAAATTTTAAATGCATACCATTAAAAAAAACATGGGAATAACTGATTAAGTATTTTTTTTCTGGTAGAAATGCAGTGATTCATCTTCAGTGTACTTGACCCTCTTGTGATTATATCTATTTACTACTAATAATAACACCTTCTCTCTGCTTTGTGTTTTATATTTTTCAGAGAATTTTTACATAGATTATTAAATTTCTTCCTTATATCAGCCTGTGGGGTAACCAGAACAGATATAACAGTGTCTTTCCATTTTACAGATGTGGAAACTTGGATTTTGTGTTCTGTAACTTGGCCAAGGTCTCATAGCTTAAGAGACAGAAATAAATTTACAACTGCATTTTCTAGTTCCTGTGTTTCATTTATTTTGAACTAATTTCAAAGTTAGAGATATTGAGGTTCTTCATAGATAGTTAATGATTAAGAAACAGGAAAATTTGGTACTTTTAATGTATTATGTTGATTCAATTTGGGTCAAGTAGATCACGGTACTGTATATTGAATATTCATTATGAACCCCATTGTTAGAAATTGTGAAATAAAAATTTATACTGCTCATGCTATTTTCTGAGTTAGTAATTTGTCAGTGTGTAAAAATTAGTAAAGGAGATAAATCTTAAAAATGTTTTTAACATTAGCTGCATTCAAATTCTTTGTTGTCCTTATGCACATTGGAATTAATTGTCTATTACATAACTGGGGTTTTCAAAGTTCCGTGTCTTACTTATATTTCATCAATAGTATGAAAAAGAGAACATAACTGTGTACTGACTCTATGGCCAAGTTCTGGGAGGGGGAAGAAAAAGATTTGTTATACTAATTGAGTTCATAATAGTATACTTGGAAACAGTTCTAATTAGATAAAAGTCTAAACTGGTTTTTGGCAAGAAAGGACTAAGGATAGGTGAAAATGTATTCTTGGAAAAAATATTTTGAGTTTAATTTAATTATTTAATATAATTGTAAATCTCTGTGTGTTTGCAGGAGCATTGACTAATGAAATAAGAATGCATATTTTTCTCTGCCACCCAACTAATGATTTCATCTGTGTTGAATTTAGTGCACCGTGGTTTGCTTTGTGATTAGATATCTTAAAAATAGAGGAGATTTTGCTTCCAGTAGAGAATTACTGGATGGCTAGAAGGCTTCAATTCAGTGCTTTTTGTAAGATTGCATTCAGTGACCACATAATTGGGAGGTTCAACAACCATGATTTGAGTATGTGTTTTTCTCTGAGGATTAGAATGTGTAAAATAGGCTTGATTCGTCATCCTTCATTACACTACATGCATCTTTGATACAACCATTAGCTTTATCATGGTGTACAAGTTCAGGTGTCTCTAGGGTAAGTATCTAGAAGTGATTGTAGACTATGTACATATTCGCCTCCACTAGATAGTGCTAAACCTAGGTCTATGTTTTTAACTATTGTTGAATATTTTTAAGTTAAAAATACTTGATAACATACATAGTATTGCAGTCAGCACTTTTCTTGCATGTAATATTTTTCTTTTGTGTTACTCCTTTGGATATAAAATAAACATTTTGTTGAAGCCAAATTGCTTCTAAAAGAAAATACTTATGGGCTGTACTACCATAAATTGTGATGGGCAGTGGGGGAGTTGAGGTATTGTTTAAACAAAACTAGTTAACCTTGAAAGCAGAGAATAAACGGAATATTCTGAATTATTTCATTGTCCCTAGTGGGGATAGCAGACATCAGTTAAATAAACCATTAAGTTGAGCAGTAACAAGAGCACAATCTACTAATAAAATGTTCATTATAAATAATAAATGATTACTGGTTAACAAAATCACTTAGGCTTTGAACTAAATTTTCAGTTTGAATCTTTTATTGGTACGATAAAAATTAGATATGTTTTGAAGTGTATAAGTGCTTTGACAAATAGAAGCAGATATCATATTCACTAGTGTTTTTATTCATGGCCATTAGTTATTAAGATCTCTCTTCTCATTTTCCTTAACCTCCTTCTGTTTTGAAAAAGGGGCATGTAGTTTACTTTGGATTTCAGGATTAGGAATGAGTGGCTGTATTCAGACTCTGCTAACTGGCCTGGCCTTGTGCTAAGGCTTTCTTTTATATTCTTTCATTTAAATTACTATGTTAATGTTTATTTGAAATTCAAGGCAGCGATCCTGAACTCTTAAGTTGTTTCTAAATACTTCAAGAGCCTGAAATTAAAATCATTTTTAAAAATTGATCCATAGTTTTAAATTTTACTAATGTTCAATTTTAGTAGGGAGTTAGAAATCAAAAGTGAAATTTACAGTGGTTGGAAATCTACATAATAAGAAAAAAGTACAAAATGTATTCAGGATCACCTTCCTAGTCTTACGTGTCTTTCAGAAATTCTGCTGAGCTATCTGAGGTTTATTCTCAAGGTTTATTAAAATTTGATTCAGAATAGGTATCAAGAACCAAGAAGGACTCATTTATTTACTTTCACCTTAATATTTTAGGCATTGAAGAAATTCTCCATAAGAAACAAAGTTAAAGTATATAATAGTCTAGTTTGGACACATTCCTGGAAATTTCTCATGTTCTTAAAATATCTATATCCAGAGTCACAATCAGTTTCAATCTCTTCAAGTTCTAAAATTTTGGTTCTTTGGTTATTTAAAACAAAAGCCATGTAAGGACTAATTAAGTAACTGAATTTAGTCTCTAGATATTTCATAGAATCTACTTACCTAGGGCAGAAAGATTCAGAATAATGGAAGCTGGTGGTCTTCATGGCCCATAGCCTAATTGCCTCCCATTAGGGACACTAGAACAAATTGAAATTAAACATGTCCATTCTGTGTTTAGTTTCAAGAAATTCACAGATGGTAAGCCTGTTGGTTTATAAAATAAAAGTGATGATGTAGAAATAAAATACTGATCTAAACAAAGACACAGTAATTGACACTTAGGAAAGTTGAAGTTCTTGTTAATTTAAAGCATCAGTATTAGAACTGAGAATCTGGAACTAAAGAAGGCCTTTAACCTGATGAAATATGTATAGAACCAATACACTAAAGTTTATCAGCCACTTAGAAAGTTAATTATTTTATCTATACTGAGAGCAAAAATACAGTCTAAACATATTGAGGACATTTAGTTTACATATAAGTTTAATCTTGATTGTCTGAGTTTGCACATTTTAAAGTAGATAATTAGGTAAAGGCTAGGGAAGTTTGACACATGGCCATAGCATTGATAGCCAATCATAATTATGATCCTCAATAGACAATAGGGTAACCTACACACACACTAAGAAAATAAGATTTATGATTTGGCAGGTTGCCAAGAAGTGGTTACAGTTCTGACCCTTAAAAGGGTTAAAGTTTGAGGACTTGGAAACATTTCATGTTTGAAGTGGTTAAGAGTTTTTACTCTATTTAAAGGAACATGCAATATATGTGATTAGGAGGTTTTTGATATTCACTGGGATTTTTTTCTCTTTTAAGTAATATAAATATTTCCCTTATTTTTAAAGTAAATTTTTTAATGTGATTAACTTTCCTACTATAAGCAAATTATCCTCCCTCAACTTATTTCTCTCAGTCCTCCATTTTATATCAAATTCTGACAGCTTCAGTTTGATAAAGTAAGGTTAATGAAATCAAAATTGCACAGTTGGCAAAGGTATGTTTTCTCTCATGAGACTAGAAATGAAGAGAGTCTTACTGTGGTGATGTACGGTTCTTGAAGAAGTCAGACAACAGTGTTCAATGCAGACAGGTGAGGAGTATGTTTTTGATTAATAGTACATACCCAAAAAATCAAAATGTGACTCATTGACTTATATCTTGACTACTGATATGTTTTATATACAGATGTTCCCTTATGCAGTGAGTAGAAACTTATACATCATTCTAGTGATTAGATTATTGTTTGATAACATAATTAAGCAAAGTTTTATTGCCTGGATTTTCCCAACAGTTTTTCCTAAGATTTAAATTTTTTCTTTATTCCTGAACTGAACCAAACCTCTCTGTTATGTACTTCTCTGTGAACAATAATGTAAGCATATCTGTGGAGCACTACTGTTAGTCCTTATCTTTATAATCTGTAAAGCGTTGTCAAATACATTAATTCATTTAATTATTACAACTTGTGTGATAAGTGATTCAGAGCTGTCTATCTTCATCCTTAAAGTAGATTAGAAAGGTTTGCTAGTTCTGACTCCTCCAGAACTTGAATTTGTGACTAATTATTCCAAATTTCTAGTTGTTTTCACTCTGTATTAATCCTTTGGTAAAACCTTTGGTAGAGCAAAGAATATTTTTATATTGCGAATGCTCATTACCTAAAGCATATATGGAATAGGTTTTCATTTAATATTCTATTTTTACCAGTTGGGTAAATTAATGTGTATTTCTGTATAGTCTAATTTTAAATGTCAGAATTTGTAAAGTGATTTCCACAGATAGTTTATGGGATTTTCTGTTTTTATGCTAGAAAATGAAAGTCTTAACTATTAAATGTCAAAAGAAAAGAAAGGTTAAAAGTAATTCTACCCAACTGTTGTAATATATTTTTAAGAATATGAAACAGTTCCTTTTGAGTAGTTGGATAAAAAGTTTTCTTGCTGTTAATTTAATACTGACAGCCGTTTGCCCTGTAGGGGTACATTCCTGAAAGCTGTCTTGAAAGAACTGGTTAAATGTGATAGGACTGTCTGGAAAGAACTGGTTAAATGTGATAGTGTACATGTAGGCCGACTACAGGTGAGCACTTCTTTAGAGATTCAGACTAGGTATCTTGGGACCATCAAGAAGAAAGGATAGGTCCTAGTGAATGGCTTTAAAATAAGCAGCAACCTCTAATGGTATGCATTCCTAAATCATCTTTATTTGATTTAGAACTGCAGTTTTATATAATGTGCTCTATTTATTAGTAAGAGAGATAAATGTTCTAGAGATTCCCATGAACAGACAAACCTACCTAAAACATAGGTACTGAGATTTAGTCTTTAAGCACTTACCTTTAACACTTGCTTCTCTCTCTCTAGGAGGGGCTATCGGTAGGCAGCCTTTGTGATTGAGGATAGAGCAGCAGCAGGAAGCAAGAAATATTAGAAATCAAGAATCCTGAATTCCCAAATAAGGAAGGTTTCCTGTTCTTACATTTAAATATGGGTTTATCTGAGCTGGGAATTTACAACGCTTCAGAATACTAGGGTATGTTTTACTGAAATCATTAGGAAGATTATTTTTTCTGTCGAAATTGCCTCCTTAACTGATATAACCTCAGTACAGAGCATTCACAGTAAAATGAATGCTCTGTTTTTTAATACACATTACATTGTAAAGTAGTGATCAAATTCTGTTAATTTTGTAGCTGTATCACAAAGTTGAATGATGATATTGGATTACTTTGACTATGAAACTAATTAAATTAGATACTTGAAAAATTATTGAAATAAAAGTCATTGTCAGTTTAAATAGGTGAATAATTGAAGGGTATTTTTGTTGTATATAAGAACTCAAAATGGTGAATAACGAAAGGGTATTTATTTTTGTTGTATACAAGGAAAATAAAATTTAGGATAATTTTCTTTAAAACTAAAAATATATTTTAAAGAAGAATTAAGTATATTAGCTAAAATTTTTCAACATTAGTTTTAAATGTGAATTTTTAAAACCACACAACTTAAAAACTAAATTAGTTATTTTAGTGACACAAACTCTGGAAACTAAGATTAAAATATCTTTGAGATTTTCTGAATGGATATCTGCTGGATTATAAGGATGAAGATTCCTTAGGAATGCTTTAAAATTAGGCCAATGCAAACCATTTTTTAAAACCTTTTTTTTTTAACTTTCCTATTAAAGCTGTTTGATCATCATGTGATATATAATTTTATGCTTTAGTACCTACTGATGATGGTGTCTTTGAACTTTGGCTAATACGCTAATGTAAAGTAGCCTTATATTTTTCTTACATTATACATTAACAAAAAATGAAAGATCCACTTAGTCTTTAAAAATCTGTTTTGATTTCTTTTTCATTAAGTTCTTTAGTCACTATTAATTTATTGAGGTATGCTGTGAAGACTTAACTCAGGATAACCGAATTTCTTTTCTGTTTCCCCTTTGAAATGCTTTGCTAAACTGTTTTAAGGTCAGAAGTGGATATCATCATTTCTCAGTAGCCATAGCAAAGATATTTTGTCTATATAGGTAGCTTATTTTCTGACCTATGCTTTTTTTTTAATCTGAGGAGGATAACCTGCTTTTAAGAAACTTTTCTGATGGTAAACCTGAGCCAAAGAAAATCTATTAACTTATTTTCCAATGTTAACTAGATTATTTTTAGGAAATGTAAGTATATACAGATTATCGTAATAGATAGCAGTAGTTTTCCGACTACTATTTTTTATTTGTTTTCTTTCTTTTTGTTTTTGAAATAGCAGTGGAACCCTTTCTCCACATGAAACCTTAAGACAAATCCATGACAATTACAGTTAAGGAAAAAAGAACAAAACCAAAATCTTACTCAGAACCCTGATACCTGTAACAGATCAAAATGGAACAGCTCAGGTTAAAACTCTTGTCAGTTTGAACATGGTAAAGGGAAGAGAGCCATTTAGCTGATGTCAACAGAGGAAATCTAATAAAGAAGAAAATGGGATTGTGTAATTTCAGAGTTTTTGAAAGGTTCAATGCATCTGATATAGAATAAATTTCTTTAACACAGTGGCTTTCTTTGGATCTTTGTAAGTGTTACAACTTGAAATAGATATTAAAAAATGGAATAGTTTAATTTCCATATATGTCGTGAACTTTGAAAATTCCAACAAGAAAAATCACTAAGAATTCAGTCTCTCACATGTATATGTACATCATATTGTGAGTTATCTTTTTGTTAGTGAACCAAGCTTTTTTATTATTAGTGCTGTAAAGCTAGTTAATGTTTAGAAGACTTTACACAGTACTTAGTGTATGCCATTAATTACTGTGAAAACCTCAGATTATTATTATCCCTATTTTCACAAATGAGACAAAGGCTATGTAATTTGCTCAAGGTTATACACAGGACAAGATATAAAAATAGTAAATCCAGAGCCCTTACACATGTCTTAATAGTTTTTTAAAAAACATTGAAGGAAACAAATTTTATTATTTTATTTTTTTTAAGATTTTTTTTTTATTTTTATGTGGACCATTTTTAAAGTCTTTATTGAATTTGTTACAGTATTGCTCCTGTTTTGGTTTTATGGCCACGAGGCATATGGGATCTTAGCTCCCTGACCAGGGATCAAACCCATATCCCCTGTATTGGAAGGCGAAGTCTTAACCACTGGACTGCCAGGGAAATCCCTGTTTTATCTTTTTAATGAATTTTATCTAAATTTACCTTTAAAATAGAAATACAAATATATTTTGAAACTTTAGTAAAAATAAATACTTGAAAGTTTCCACTTTAAAGTATTCTTTTGAATTATAAATGTGTTAATATAACCTCTAGTCTAAGAAATTTCATGAAGTAAATGGTAATATAAACAACAATCACATAGCTATGATGTTGAGTTCTTTGAACTAGAATTGCTATTTGTAATGCATTATTAAAAAGCTGTGGACAGCTTTGTTGCTACTTGTAGCAAAGCTTTTTAAGGTCAAATTTTCTGTAGGGAAAGTACTAGCATCCTAAATGCATAGTACTTGGAAGTAAGCTGAGCTGGGTTCTACCAGTCTGAGTTGGTTTAATATAGTCAGGAAAGTCAAATTTCCTAATTCAGATATGGTGTAGAGCATTTTATCAAGCCCTACCTACTTAAGAAAAGAAAAATTACTTTTTAGCAGAGTAGTAAAAAGTAACTCTTTATATTTTGGCTGCTTCCAAAGTGACTCACAAGCTTTGTGAAAATGTATTATATGATCGAGGACCACACACAATCTGTTGTACTTGTGCTTGTGTAAGCATATCTTGATATGTGCCAAAGTCCAGAAAAGCAAATATCACATTTTTCCACTAGGGAATATAGGATAATTTATCAAAACTTCATTATTATCTTATCTATTCGAATATTGCTATTAAATTGCTAGAATCCTGTTTTACTTTTATAACCATAGGTATTAAAATATCGCCTTTCAGTATTTTCTTCCTAGGCTACAGAATCTTCCCTTTTACCCTAGTAGACAACATACTTTATCTTAAATTATTTAAATAATATAAGCCTATTCCTATACAAACATTTAATAGTTATCAGAGAAACTCAATTATAGTTGATGCATGTTAATTTTGAAAGTACAGGAAATATACTTATGTCAAGATAAAGATGATTTAGAATTACACAGTGAACAAAGGACAATTTTTCTTAATTTATAAAGAAAGCCTACAATTCAGTTTGAAAAAGACCAGCAACCTAATAAAAAATTTTAGGCAAAAGGCATGAATAGACAGTTTAAAGAAAAGGAGAAAAGGAACTTTGAAGAGCCCTTAAACATGGAAATATTTTCAACCTTACTCATATAAAAGGAAATGTAAATTAAAACTATGACATACCATGCTGTTAAGAATGGGACAGCTCTGAAATAGTAATATGAGCCAATTTAAAATACGTAATTAAGAGAAAAACAAGATTCAGTTCAGCATCTGAATTATATTTTATATTTAAAAGATGCATGTTATGCATAAACATTGGGTATTGCCAAAAGGATACATAAGAAACTCCTTCCGGAGAGGGCATCTACATGGCTGAGGGAACAGCAGAGGAATCCTTGCTTTTCTTCATATCTACAGGTTTTTTTTATTGCTGGTACAACTGCCTATTCAAAATTATTTTTGGGGAAAATATTGTCATCAAATATTAAAATCTATAAGGGACCTGTCCAAGCCATTCCTTTTACAGCTTATTTAGAGTTACTCAAGTGCTTTGGATCAGAGAGGTAGTGATTTCAGCCCAGCTTTCCTTTCATTATAGCTGTAGTACTTAACTGTGCAGCAAGTCTTAATAGGTATTATCTTGATAAAAAAGATCTTATCTCTCTTTGTTCATCGTTGTATTCTACTTATTTAGCATACAGTAGGTGCTCAGTAAATGTTTGAATGAATTTTAAAAATTATGGTATTTATTACTTTGTGTAGTGATACAGGTGGAAAGTATTTCATCTTTATCTTTGAAAGAAGAAAAAATTATTTTTCTATTGTTTCCTCTTCTGGTGAAAAACTTACCGTAAATGCGTTTGTTATAGTTTAATTTTGATCTGTTTTAAAGAGACATTCATAAAGTTATAATTCGTTCATTTTTCAGACACTGGCTTCATGTCCTATTGACCGGAAACCTTTTCAGGCGGTGTTTAAATTCAGTGCATTGGAAGGTTGTGTTAAGGTAAGGTTTACATTTTATTTTGTAAAACAAACTCTTTAAACTTAATTGAGATGATTTTGCTTTAAATTTCCAGTTTGAGTATATTTGTGAATTGTTCAACTTTAATGTGTTTAATTTCCATTGAAAAAATGTTTGAATGGAATATTAGATTCAAAGACAAACCCCCACAAAAACTTAAGTCCAGAGTACCTGAAAATTATGTTTTCATGAAAAACATATAATGTTGAGAAGATTAAACAAATAAAATTACATATAAAAGGGTGTCTTTGTTCTTAAATTCTGGTGCTTGAAGGAAACTGAGTTTAATTGGAGTAGAATAAGGGGGTTTGTGAAGATCTTGAGAGGGACTTCTCACGGTTTCAGGGTTGTCATGGGCAGATGACTTCTTTTGTTATGTACAATTTTATTGTAATGCTTAATCCTAATCACATTCTTGAGATTCACATTCCATGCTGATGTTACTTATGATTAAGAACCATGATTATGATTTGTATTCACATTTATTTTTGGCTTACAAATAAAAGAAGAAGAAAGAAATAGGAACATATTCCTGAGTTAATGAATAAAAAGTGAAAAGAGGAAAAGAGAGTAAGTAGTAATTTACATAAAGTGAAATGTGTAAGAAAGATTTCTTGAGGTTCTCATTAGTAAGTCAGGAATGGTATACAGTTAAAAATGAGAATACTCAATATATACATATATGATGCCATTGATGGGAAAAACAAACTTCCCAAGTAGCACCAACACTTTGGTTGCTATCTTTGTGAATAGGAAGGGGCATGTAAGCAACATAAAACTATTTAAGCATTAGATGTTCTCAGTGTAGGTGTTTATAATTTGTTTTGATATATTTTTTCCAGATAAGTCTCAGTGACTTAAGGTACAAATGAGATTGCAATTCAAATAAAATGACATATGTAAAAGATACTGCATGTTGTAATTGTGTTAACTTTGGACATCTATGCAAATTACTATATATCTTGGAGAAAAGATAAAACATTATATATGTGTGAGATAGTATAATCAAAATTAAAGCAACACTTCTCTGAAAGACATGTTCTGTTTTTCCAGACTATATATATTACGTTGCTGAAGATTCTTTAGCGTGAACTAGCTTCCAAAGATATTCTTCTGTAAAATTTTGTTCTGTTGCTTCATGTGAATTTTGTTCTGTTGCTTGGAATAAAAATTTATGTTTTATTTAATAGGGTTTGAGTGTTACTTAAATTAAAAGTTTGGGAGAGTGTTAATCTAATTTTGTCAAACTTAAAAGGTATTTCTTATCATGTGTGATATTATCCATATATTCTTTCTTTTTGTTTGAATTTTATTTATTTTTTTATACAGCAGCTTCATTTTAGTCATCCATTTTATACACATCAGTGTATACCTGTCAATCCCAATCTCCCAATTCATCACACCACACCCCACCACACCCCACCTCTCCCCCCCGCCACTTTTCCCCCTTGGTGTCCGTATGTTTGTTCTCTGCATCTGTGTCTCAATTTCTGTACTGCAGACGGGTACATCTGTACCATTTTTCTAGGTTCCACATGTATGCGTTAATGCACAATATTTGTTTTTCTCTTTCTGACGTACTTCACTCTGTATGACAGTCTCTAGATGCATCCACGTCTCTACAAGTGACCCAGTTTTCGTTCCTTTTTATGGCTGAGTAATATTCCATTGTATATATGTACCACATCTTCTTTATCCATTCGTCTGTCGATGGGCATTTAGGTTGCTTCCATGACCTGGCTATTGTAAATAGTGCTGCAGTGAACATTGGAGTGCATGTGTCTTTTTGGATTATGGTTTTGTCTGGGTATATGCCCAGTAGTGGGATTGCTGGGTCATATGGTAATTCTGTTTGTGATATTATCCATATATTCTTAATATCTTCCTTTGCCCTTTTACTTCTTTTGAATCTTTATTATCCTTTTCCCTTTACAGTTAAACTCGAATGGGTCATATATAGTTGCTTATATTTTCAACCACTTGTTGGACATCTCCATCTAGAATACCAAAGGAATCTAAATATTAACAAACCCCAAACTCATCTCATTCCCTGCCCCGTCACCCAACCCCAGTTGTATGGTACCATAATCCCAGTCACCCAGATCAAAAACATCTGGGAGTTTTCCATTTTTTCTCTTTGTCTTATTTTTGCCTGTTCCTTCTGCACAATGTCTTAAATTTGTTTCCACTTCATTACCTCTTTGTAGGCCCTCATGCTGTCATCTAGACCTGTTCTGCCAATAGAAATATACTACAAACCACTCTATAATATAAAATTTTTAGTAGCCACATTAAAAGACCAAAAGGAAACAGTTAAATTGAATTTTTATATTTTATTTAATCCAACAAATCTAGTATATTATTTCAACATGTAATATTTTAGAAGAATTATTATTGAAGGATTTTATCTTTTGTTGTTGTTTTCATTGAAATCGGTGTATATTTTACACTTAACAAGTACATCTCAATTTAAACCAGCCACATTTCACATGCTTAATAGTATGTGGCTAGTGACTGTTGTCTCATGCAGTATAGATCTACACTGTTATAAGAACTTTTTGCCAGTTTCCTGGCTTTTATAGTTTCCCTTAACTGGTTCATTCTCCATATCACTGCCAAAGAAAACAAATTTGATCATCTCATTCACATGCTTTTAAAACTCTATCTTCTGATTCCTATAGAATTATTTTCTTATTCAGGGCCCTTTACAATCTGGTCCTAATACATTGTATCAGCTTCATATCCTGATAATTTTTTCTTCTCCATCTGCATTGGCTTCTCACTGTTTCTTATAACTGTGTTTCCTCCATTTAGAATATTTTTTCCCTTATACAGATTCCAACTCATCTACTCATTAAAATCTTCTCTGATATCCTCAAAGTCAGTTCTACATGTATACAAAGATCTGTGTTTATATTTGTTATGAGCACTTAATCTATTTACATGCCCCTCTCTTACTGTTATGTTTCCCCAGAGCTTAGCACACATACTAAATTTAGAGTTTAGCATGCTTGAATTAATAAGCATATGTATTTGGGCTGCACGTTCATGCAGACAATTTTGTTTCTTTAATTTTTTGTCCTTTCAAGGGAAATGTGTAGGTTATCATTTGTGATGCCAGATTATCAGTCTAAATAGGTGATTTTGCTTTTTCTCACAGGTTCACATAAAAAGACAGTTGAGAGAAACAAATGACAAGAAAAATGAAAGCTCTTTTAAGAAACAGCTGTCCTGTCAGGAAAATTCTAAAAGCTGTATGAGGTTAGTGCTGAACTTCAGAAGTGGAATCCAACTGTGTAGAATCAGAAGATAGCTAGTAAAAAGGAAAAAAAGTACTTAAAAAAATGAGGTTTTTTGTATTTAATTTGAGGTGAGGTTTAAATGTATTTAATTATTTATTTTAAAGCACACCCTTGATAAGTTAAGGAAGGACCAGCTGAAATCTGAGAATATAATTTATTTGACCTCTATCTGATGAATTAGGTTTTTAAAGTTTTTTCCTAATTTGTTTTAGATCTGTATTTTTGTACAATAAAAGTTAAAACAGTGTAAAATTTCTGTAAAATTTTCTGAATGCTTACGCATTTTTGTACATATCACAAACCAATATGGATAAGCATTGGTGCACAGCCCACACATTTTGAGTAACTGCTCTAGTATTTATGGACCGAAAGTAGAAAGCAACTAAAGATATAGTACAACATTCTTCATGAGACAGTTGTAATTGAAACTACTTATTATCTTTCTCATTTTGTTTCTCTGTGTTATAGCAGACACTTGCTACTACTATAACAAATGTTTATTGTTTAAAAAAATTTTTAAACATGTTTGGATTTGTTTCTTTAACTGCTATTGTTAAAACGTAATTGCCTAGAAATACTTAGTACGCAGATTTAACAGGTATTAACATATTTTTGAATTAAATTGAATTAGTAGTGTACTGGAGATTCATTTATTATTAATACTTAAAATAACTTGTTACAGTACTTTTAAAATTGAAGTCCTTTTTGATATGAAGTATATTTAGAGCGGTCCAAAAGTTGTCACAGGCATAATTAAATCTATGATTCTAATTAGTACATTTCATCAGAATACTAATATCTTAAGAGCGTAAATATATTAGTTACCAAAACAGTTAACAATATTCCTTGAGATTTATTGAATCATGCCACTAATTTAGAACCCTGTAGCTCTTTAGAAGTTATGGACTTTGGGGAAGTTATAGACTTCTTTGGTAATCTGAAGAAAACTATAGACAACTACTATCCGAAAACATACTTAGAGACAAAAGTTGTTAGATTTTAAGGGATTCCTGGAACACTCAGTTCAAGAGCCGACCCATAAAGCCAGTTAATAACTGCAGTAGAGCAAATTTTATTTACAGTTTCTTTTAATTATATCTGAGTCAGCTTTGAGTCTTCCATTTATGGTTATATAGTAAGTAGCACATTTTTCCCAGGCATAGTGAAGAAATACCTTTTGCTAGCTTCATTATTGATTTATCTCCTATTCTTGGCTGTGACAATGTCATAGATAGGCATTTTTTCAGAATTACCCAATTCTCTTGGCTCGTGCTGAGAGTGCAGTGCTCATCATTGTATGACCTGTGATAGGGTCGTACAGTGGGTCTAACAGAGCTGAGGTGGTCCACATGCTTAACTGTTTTTTCTCAAGGACTGTGGTAGAGGGATGGCATAGGGATGTAATGCAAAATAATAATTTGCTTTTGCTCACCAAGTCATACCCTTAATGATTTCTTCCAAGGTGGAAAATCTGTCAGCTGTTAGATTTTTACCATACACTTTTTTGGGAGTCTTTTGGATGGTTTTAGAATTCCTCTCATTCAATCTTATGTTTATGAGGCATATGCCTCATTTCCTGCACTTAGAAAATATCCCATTCATTGTTGCCTCTCCCTTCTAAAGCTGTAAAACTCCTCTTTCTGATAGTTTCTCCCAGTTCCAGGGAAAGGGATTGCAAGAGTGTTTTGTTTCTTGTTAGTGAATCTCCATTGCAGTCATTGGAGTGGTAACTAAGTGGGGAGTCCAACTAATCATGCTTTCTTTGCTAAAATTTAAAACTCAGTGCATAATACTTTCAATTTGGTGGGCAGTGGATTGAAAATAAATGAGCAAAATAACAGTTTTCTCTTATTTCATCTCTTTATTGGTGTTTACAGAAAAAAAGTCAAAAGAGAAGGTCTATTAAGTGCAAAACTTTATGACTTGAAGATGATATACAGTAAGTGACTTTTTTTTACTTGTGTGTTCTACCTTTTTTTGTTTCTTACTTTAATGCTTGTGCCAAAGTTCTTGTAAGTAATATTTTGGCTTGGAAAATAGTCATGCACAGAACTCTGCTGAGCTCTGTACACTGTATTCAGTCCTACATAAACTGCTTTCATGGAGTCATTTATACTGTTTCAAGCCTTTTTTGTTTTCATGCTCAGCTGTAAGGAGGGAAGGGGAGAGTGAATGAGTGTGTGTGTGTGTGTGTGCACACGCGCGTGCATGTATGTTGGGAAGGAAAAGGAGAAAAGGATGTTTTCCAACTACTTGGTTAGCAACCTACATTGTGGTCCTACTCCACTCATTAGTGCAGAAGTCCTTATGGGAACTGAGATGAAATACCTTGTGGGCCAATAACTGTAAGCAGTAACAAGAGAAGCCTGTGACAGTGAGAAGTTAATTCATAGTTCCCAGAGGAAGTTGTGGTTTGGCTTTGAGCCACACTTTTAATTTGAAACTTTATTTGGAAATAAAGTATTTCTTACATATTTATCTAAATGAGCAGTTAAATATGCCTGTCTCTTGTTGTTGTCTAGTGTATGGTTCTTTAATACAGGAAGGCTTTGCAGCAGGGCCTGAGAAAAATGGCACTATAGTGCTTTGTGACTCCTCAATGGAGCTCAAGCGGTTTATTCTTGTTACAAAGAACAACTTACTGTAGGCTAATTGTAAGCAGGGAGGAGTGAGCATTTATTTTCCAGGCCAGGTTATAATTAATTTCTATTTATAGATAGAAAGAATTAATGAATTCATTGATCTTAAAACTAAATGATAATCAACTTCATTTTTATACGTTTGAATACGAAGTTTGGTTGTTGTTGTTATTGGCTTTTTTATTTGAACTAACATGATCTCAGGGTTATAGATAACCCCATATTTATAGATTAATGAATGTCTGTCTTCGATAATTTACTATTAAAGTGGAATTTCACTAAAAGGACTTTATGGTTAGATAAGCATTTTTCTTTTGTTAAAGAACTTTAGGTATCAAAACTTCTTTGTTTTTCTGTGTCATTGCTGTAGAATAGCATCCTTTTTAATGAATAGCCTTTGTTTGGTAATTCTAGGATCTGATGTAAAATTTACTGCTAAGGAAGAGTAAATGATGTTATAGATTTTCTCTAGATAATCTGGCCCACTCTCTCTATGATAATCTTAGTTTTAAGACTACTGTAATTTTCTTTAAATATGTATCTCCTGCCTGAACTTATTTTTAGAGAGAAAAACATAGGCAAATCTTAAATCTATTGTGCTTCAGTATGGTGAAGGCCATTTATAAGACTGATTCATTTGGATTTGAGAATTTGTTTTACTATTCAGAATATGAAATACTAAACAAGTTTTCAGGGGACATCGTAAGCCAGTTGAATAGCTAATTTTTTTCCTTCCAATTTATGTATATAAATATATATATACATATATAAACTATGTATATAAATTATGTGCATAACTTATGTAATTATGTATATAAATTATGTATGACATATACAACACTAAGTTTAAAGTGTACAGCATAATGATTTGACTTACATACATCATAAAATGATTACCATGGTAAGTTTAGTGAACATTCATCATCTCATATAGATACAACATTAAAGAAATAGAAAAAAATTTTTTTATCCTTGTGATGAAAACTCTTAGGATTTACTCTCTTAACGACTTTCATGTATAACATACAGCAGTGTTAATTGTATTTATCATGTTGTGCATTACATCCCTAGTACTTAATTTCTCTTATAACTTGAAGTTTGTACCTTTTTACTTCCTTTATCCAGTTCCTCCTTCCCCCACCACCTGCCTCTGGTAACCACAAATCTGATCTTTTTTTCTATGATTTTGTTTGTATAAGTGATGTCATACAGTATTTGTCTTTCTCTGTCTGACTTATTTCACTTAGCATAATTCCCTGTAGGTCCTTGCATGTTGTTGCAAATGGCAGGGCTTTATTCTTTTTCATGGCTGAGTAATATTCCATTGTGTGGAATATGTGTGTGTGTGTGTGTATCTCACATCTTCTTTATCCATTCATCTATTGATGGGCACTTAGGTTGCTTCCATATCTTGGTTATTTTAAATAATGCTGCAGTAAACATGGAGGTGCATATATCTTTTTGAATGACTGTTTTCATTTTCTTCGGATAAATACCCAGGGATGGAATTGGTGGATCATATGATACCTCTAGCTTTAATCTTCTTTCTCAAGATTGTTTTGGCTATTCAGTGTCTTCTGTGTTTCCATACAAATTTTGGAATTATTTGTTCTGGTTCTGTGAAAAATGCCATTGTTTTTTTTTTTTTTTGTGGTACGCGGGCCTCTCACTGTTGTGGCCTCTCCCGTTGCGGAGCACAGGCTCCAGACGTGCAGGCTCAGCAGCCATGGCTCACGGGCCCAGCCACTCCGCGGCATGTGGGATCTTCCCGGACCGGGGCACGAACCCGCGTTCCTTGCATCGGCAGGCGGACTCTCAACCACTGCGCCACCAGGGAAACCCCCATTGGTATTTTGATAGAGATTGCAATGAATCTGTAGATTGCCTTGGGTAGTGTGGTCATTTTAACAATATTAATTCTTCCAGTCCATGAACATGATATATCTTTCCATCTGTTTGTGTTGTCTTCAGTTTCTTTCATCAGCGTCTTATAGGTTTCCAAGTACAGATCTTTTACCTCCTTAGTTAGGTTTATTCCTAGGTATTTTATTCCTTTTGATGGGATTTTGAATGGGATTGTTTTCTTAATTTGTCTTTCTGATAGTTTGTTGTTAGGGTAGAGAAGTGCAACAGATTTCTGCATATTAATTTTATATCCTGCAACTTTACCAAATTCATTGATGAGTTCCAGTAGGTTTTTGGTGGCGCCTTTAGGATTTTCTATGTATAATATCATGTCATCTGCAAACAGTGACAGTTTTCCTTCTTTCTTTCCAGTTTCGATGCCGTTTGTTTCTTTTTCTTGTCTGATTGCTGTGGCTAGGACTTGCAAAATTATGTTGAATAATAGTAGCGAGAGTGGGCATCTTTGTCTTGTTCCTAATCTTGGAGGAAAATGCTTTCAGCATTTCACTGTTGAGTGTGATGTTCGCTGTGGGTTTGTCATATATGGCCTTTATTATGTTGCAGTATGGTCCCTCTATACCAACTTTATTGAGTTTTTATCATAAAGGGATGTTGAATTTTTTTTAAAAGCTTTTCTGCAGCTATTGAGATTATTATATGGTTTTTACTCTTCAATTTGTTAATGAGTATCACATTGATTGATTTGTGGATATGGAACCATTCTTTCATCCCTGAGATAAATCCCACTTGATCATGGCATATATGATCATTTTACTGTACTGTTGAATTTGGTTTGCCATTATTTTGTTGAGTATTTTTGGGTGTATGTTCACCAGTGATATTGGCCTTTAATAAATTTTCTTTTTTTGTGATATCTTTTGTCTGGTTTGGCATTAGGGTTGCTGGCCTTGGAAACGTTACCTCCTCTGCAGTTTTTTGGAATAGTTTGAGAGGGGTAGATGTTAACTCTTCTCTCAGTGTTTGGTAGAATTCACCTGGGAAGCCATCTGGTCCTGGACTTTTGTTTGTTAGGAGTTTTAAAATTTTGAATAGGTAATTTTAAATTATAGTTCTTAAAAAATGTATTTCCTGCCAGAAGGTTAACATTATCCAAGGCCTGTAACTTAATGCCATGTCTACTTATGTTAAGATGCCTGAAGTCATTTGTTTGGTTTAGGATAGGCAGAATATTCTTTATACTTTATGAGTGGGTAGAACAAGAGTACTAATACCTATCGTGTAATTATTAGCAGATGTCTTTACTGAGCAAGTCTAGATTGAGTTGAAGGGTATTGGGTACTTGTTGATTACCCATTTAAACTTCTTTCTGTGATGTTGCTTTTTACTTGTGGCGTTTAATACATCTTACTTAGCCAGTTTTTCTTCCAGCATTGAGATAGACTATGTACCTGATGAAGTAGCTTACATTTAATTATTATGTTTAATGAAGATTATTCAGGTGTAAATTCTAAATCCATACTCACCACATACTCAGTATGAGAAGTTTGTACTAGGAGAGCAAAAGGGAATTGAGATGAACTCATTCATTCAACAGACTCTGAAGCAGCTCTGGACTCTTAGGGTTGTAGTAATGCACAAAAGAGACGAAGTGCTTGCTAACAGAGTATCTTCTGTGGACAATAAAGAGATAAATGTGTAATATGACAGGTGTTATACGTGCTTCACAGAAGAATAAAGTAGGGTAAAGGGACAAAGGATGATGACATTCTGGAGGTGATTATATAAGGCATCAGGGAAAGCCTCTTGGATTAGATTATATTTGAACAGCAATCTAGAATAAGTAAGGGATCAAGCCATAAATCTATCTAGAGTGTTGCAGGAGAGGGACGAGCAAGTGCAAAAGCCTTGAGACAGGAGCAGTCATGGTATGTTCAGAGAATAGCACGGAGGTCAGTATGACTAGAACAATTGAGTTACGTAGATGGAGGAGGAAGAGTTAAGTCATTGGCTGGGAGGTCATTTAGCGCCTCTTAAATGGCAAGCATTTTCAGGGATAGTATGGACTGACATATTATTAAAGGATCTCTGGCTGTTAAGGAGAGAATAGTTCATAGGAGGGCAAGGTCCTCATAGGAGGACTGAGAGACTAGTTTGGTGGCTGTATTCCAGGCCACAGATTATGGTGAGTTGGGCCAGGAAGATATTAGTGGAAGTGGCTCAATTCTGTAAATGTTGTATTTCAGAGGTGAAATTAAAAGGATTTGCTGATGGATTGGATGTGAGGTAAAGAAGTCACGGGTGAGACTAAAGTCCTGGCCTGAACAACTGTCAAAATGGAGTTGCCAATTACTGAGATGGGGAAGGCTAATAGAAAGTTTGGGATGGTATAATAAAGATTTCTCTTTTGGACATGTAAGATGCTTACTCTACAACCAAGTAGAGATGCTCTGAAAAAATATGGATGTTTGCATGTCATATGCAAAAGATTTTTTCATCTTTAGATTGTTTTAATGGTAATTGGTTCATGTTGATATGTGAATTAGTGTTTGGTGCTTAAGTCAAATTGATGGTTTCTTCCAGTTATCATTTCTTTCCCCACTCTCGAGTTTGGGCAAAAATGTTAATAAAGACCATGATCAGAAATAAGACTGGAAAGGAAGGTTGAGTCCGTTATAGAGAGTTGAGCAATAAAGCTAAAATTTCTGCATATTATCTTACAAGGAGTAATGTTATGCAAAAAGATACCATTAAAGGGTTTTTTTTCACTGGATTACAATGTGGTGAAACCATTTTAGGAAAACTTGGTAAAAGTTATTTCAAAAAGATAGGAAGCTAAATACCTGTTAGAAAAATTCTAGAGCTGTCTTTTTTCTCAGGTTGTGTTTCTTTTTTCTCTTTATGACTCATTTAGTATACAAGTTACTTGATCAATTCTGAGAACCCTTTTCTTTCCCCCATTCTAACATCTCTGAAGTGGGATTCTATCTTATCATTTGTCTCATATGATCACTGTTGACCAAGCAGCTGCATAGTTGTCACTGCCTGTGACTGTATGAACATACAAAGTGCTGTCATGAAATCTGGAGAATAGATAGCAGAAACTTGGGAGAAGATCCATAGATAATCCTGGAATTTTCTTAACCCCTAGACCTCTAACTGAGAGAGAATTGGGGGAAATTCATCAGACACATGTGCCAGCATTCCTGAGAAAGTCTTAAGTTGGCTAATTCTATTAAATACATACTTAATTGCAAGGCCAATATAAGAGACCAGCACCAATGATTTAGTTCTTGTATGGATTTCCTGAAGAATCACCACTGTTCTTTTTTTTTCTTCCAGTTTTATTGAGATAATAATTGATATATACAGCACTGTGTAAGTTTAAGGTATACAGCATAATGTTTTGAGTTACATACATCATGAAATGATTATCACAGTAAGTTTAGTGAACATCATCATATAGATACATTAAAGAAATAGAAAAAAATTTGTTTCCTTGTAATGAGAACTCTTAGGATTTACTCTCAACAGCTTTGATGTATAACATACAGTGGTGTTAATTATATTTATCATGTTGTATGTTACATCCCTAGTGCTTATTTATCCTATAACTGGAAGTCTGCACCTTTTGACTACCTTCATCAATTCCCCCTCCTCTCACCCTTCATCTCTGGTAACCACAAGTCTGACCTCTTTTTCTATGAGTTTGTTTGATTGTTTGTTTTTGAAGTATAATTAACCTACAACACTGTGTTAGTTCCTGGTACACACATAATGATATGATATTGCTATACATCTCAAAATGATCACCACGATAAATCCATTTACCATCTGTCACCATACAAAGATATTACATAATTTATTGACTGTATTCTCCACAAATCACCACTGTTCTTGATAGCATAGAGGATACCATGTGAAAAATGGTCACCAACAAACTTGGGTTGAAAAGTAATTAGAAAAAGTTGGATTTTGCCTGTAAAGAAGTTTTATGAATGCCTTAACCAATTTATTATGCCTATATATTCACTTTTATTAGTCAATTAAAAACTGTACCTAGGTCTATATTAGTTTCCTAGGGCTGCTGTAAAAAATTCATTACAAACTTGGTGGCCAAAACAGCTTGGTGGTCAAAAACAGCTCTTTCAGTAATTCCGAAATAAAATTTCTAAGTGATAAGAAATCACTGTGACCCAACTCTGATGCAGAGATTGTGTTCTCCAAATAACATTTCCTAATAAAAGAACCAGGCCTCCTTGAAATAAATGACTGTTTCCAGGTCTGAGATAGTAAATAAATAAGATGTGCCTAGAATATTTTTTTCTTAACAGAAGGCAAGGAAACTTTCAAAGCAGTGCTAGGATTGTAACAAAAAGTCTCAAGAATCAACTAGATTGGGCTTCCTTTAGCCAAAAATGGAACAATCTGAGCATGAAGAGGATAATAACCTCAGTAACTGTCAAGAACAGTTATTGAAACCTGTCAGATATGTTTAAGTTCATGAGTTCGTCATGCTACCTTATAAGTAAACAAACACAAATTGGTCTGTTTTAGAGGATGCTAGGAAGTTAACTCATTATTAAAACCAATATATGAAAGGAAAGATACAAGCATCTACCTTGCCTTTTGTATATAAACTGTACATCAGGGTAATTGAACAGGTAGTAAAGGAAAGTTTATTTATTTATTAATTTTTTTTTTTATTTGTTATTTTTTTTTTGCGGTACGCGGGCCTCTCACTGTTGTGGCCTTTCCCGTTGCGGAGCACAGGCTCCGGACACGAAGGCTCAGCGGCCATGGCTCACGGACCCAGCCGCTCCGCGGCATGTGGGATCTTCCCGGACCGGGGCACGAACCCGTGTCCCCTGCATTGGCAGGCGGACACTCAACTACTGCGCCACCAGGGAAGCCCGGAAAGGTTATTTTTTATAGAAGTATTTCTGCAAGTAATTGAAGATTTTGGACTTCGAATATCAGCATTTTGTAAACTTTAATGAATTAATAGTTCTAGGCAGTGATCAGCAATGGCTATTAGTGTCCCAGGGGACAGCCAAACATTAAACATTTCCTTATGGAAGTAAGTAACTACAAATATGCAGTAGTGTGCCAAAGAAAAGAAAAGAAAAAAGAAACTCCAAAAACAAAAAACTGCATCTGATTAAGAAATCTAACTACTAATTTATAAGACATACAAGAGACAGAGATGCATGTTAAGTGACAAGGAGATGAAATCAACAAAATGTAGACCATAGACAAATGACCTGGTTTCTTCTGTCAAAAAGTTCCAAGGAGTTTAAAAGTGGGAGAGGGAACTTGTAGATTAAAAGAGACAAAAGAAAGATTCAACTAGTCACAGTTGGATTATTTGGATCCTTATTGTGACATGTTGTAAAAAGAAAGTAAAATATATATATATATATAAAACTTTAAGGACAGTTGGGGAAAAATTGAACTTCAGGTGTTTGGTATTAAGGAGTTATTGGAGGTTTTTTGTTTGTTTACTTGTAATAATGGTGTTAATGTTATTTTTTTCTCCAAAGAACACTTATATTTTAGAGTTAGTTATTTACTGAAATAGTTGTGCATTAAAATGATATGATGTCTAGAATTTGTTTCAAAATGACTTGAGAAGGTAGTAGATAAATTAACAGTGGATGTGAATTAATAATTGTGGAGGCGGGGATATGGGTATAATGGAGTTTCATTATGCTATTTGTTCTATTTTGTGTTTGTTTGAAATTTTCTGTAATTAAAAAAAATGTACCATGAGAATTTAATTGGCCATTTT
This sequence comes from Mesoplodon bidens, assembly GCF_964165515.1. Lineage (NCBI taxonomy): Eukaryota > Metazoa > Chordata > Mammalia > Artiodactyla > Ziphiidae > Mesoplodon > Mesoplodon bidens. The sequence goes on from NC_138167.1 coordinate 50,054,135, forward strand.
CCCCGATAGTGGTGCATAAAATAATTCAAGTTCTTATAGTTAACTTCAATGTAATAAAGTATATTAGCTTGTTTTGCGGCTTTTTTTTCTAGTAAGATTTTAAGTTGTGAATAGTTGTGTTTTCTGTATGGCATTTTCCAGGGTATCATACAAAGTGGTAATGGTAATTAAGTACTTAGTATTTGATTGTCCTTGGCTGTAGCTTACCTGATGATAAAAGGTAACTGATCTATGCCTGTAACAGACAGCAAACAGACTTCAGAAAGCTTCAGTAATAAAAAGATGCGTGAAAATAAAAGACAATTTTAGGCAAGTAGTTTTCTCTTGAAGGCAAAGAGACTGAAACAATGGTTAATATAAAAGTAAAATAACTAAATGTTAACAGTTAAATCTGCCCCGTAGGTGTCATTTTTTCTACTTTATGGAATGTTCAAAGTCGTTCATAATTATAAACTTTAAAACAATTTTAAAAGGCTGAATATCTTGGCCGAGATCACACAGTTGGAGCAGACAGAATTTGATCCAGTCTTCTGACTCTATGTCTAATGTCTCCTCCCACTGCAGAATAATGCTGAAGTATGATATTATTAATGTTACTCACCTTAAGCCTCTCACTTTGTGGTTGTCTACAAGCTTTTATAACTCAAATTATCATCTTTTTCTAATGGCTCGATATAAATAGCAGACTGCTCCCTACTTAGCAGACCAATTAACTTTGTAATTAACTTTGATTATTTTGTGTTTCCTTTTAGAAATGTAATAGAGAACAGGTTTTGTTTTTGTTTTTTTCTGGCTAAAGTTTATAAATCATAACTATAGGAATAGAACCTTCAAGGGTTTTAACCTTTAATTTTCACATTGAGATTTCTTAGATATCATTTAACAAACTGCCTCATTAGAAGACTAAGAGAATCTGTAAAGTTACTTGTAATTGTCTCAAAGTGTAGAGGCAATAATGAACCTATTATGCAAAAGAGAAGCAACCTTGGACTCTTAAATGTAGGCATTTGATGACTGAGCAAGGAACTAAGATGAAAGTTAAGGTGAAGGTAGAGTTAGTGGGAAGTTGTGCAAATTAAGAACATTTTTATGTATTTACCTAGTTAGACTGAGCAGGAACCATGGTACCCAAAGGATAATTTAAATTTATTTTTATGAAAGAACTTCTTGAGAAAATATTATCTGTCTTTTTATGATTGCTTGGCTAGATTTCAGAAGCAATGCGGTTTAGTGTCTTTAATTTTTTCCAGTTTTTCGAAGTGGGAAGGGGCTCTTCTTTGAACATTCGTGTGTGACTTTCTCCCTTGAGTTATTATCTTTATATTATACAAACTCAAACTAATGTATAGAGTGTATGAAATTGTGAAATTCTTTTATCTGGATTAGAAATTATTAGTATAACATTAGTTAAAACTTCAGCAGGCCTAATAGATAATTTTATTGGAAGTTGAGCCACTTTGGTTTTTTACTAGTGTTTCTGTTAAATCATCTGTGGCTCTAATAAAATTATATAAACTGTTTAATTTACTGTCTTCATTTAATGGAGATGGTGTTGCCTCACTGGAGGTATTGTGTAAGATTAGACAGCATACCTTTTGGAGAATTTGTTAAGAAAATATCACTTTCATTCTTCAGTCATACTAGATAACTGAGTTGCCATACTTTTTTTTTTTAACATCTTTATTGGAGTATAATTGGTTTACAATGGTGTGTTAGTTTCTGCTTTATAACACAGTGAATCAGCTATACATATATATATATATCCCCATATCTCCTCCCTCTTGCGTCTCCCTCCTACCCTCCCTACATACTTCTTTTTAATTTAAACTCCTTTATGTACTTTGTTCTTGGAATGAACATAATAATCTTTGGTTTGGGCTAATAGTTTATAATTGATGTAGTTTATAAGAAGTGTCCCCTTTTAAGGCATTTCTTAATGGAGTACCTCCTTAGGTACATGCTAGATCCATTTAATTATGGCTCTATTAATTGGGAATCAATTAATCAAACTTTAATTGAGTGCCTGCCAAGTACTAGGCTCTAGGCTCAGAGCCTTTGTTATACTGGTTCATATTGTAGAAAAAGATGTTGTCATGAAACATCTTTTGGGATATACTGAATTCAAAAAAATAAGATAAGCTTCCAGTTAAGCATAACAGATTGAACACCTGTTTAATTCTCTTATCCCTCCTAGAACTCTATGGAAATGACCATAAAGGAATGAAAAGAAAATAAAAATTTAAAGCCAAAAAGATAAGAGAACTAGAGAGAAGGGACAGCAGATAAGAGATGTCCATAAAATAGAAGCTTGAAAATGGTTGTTTGAGGTGAATGGTAAACTGTCTTAGCAGAAAGCTGAAGCCCAAACCTTTCATGGAGAGAGTGGGGTTAAGAAGCAAATCAGTTCACGTACCATAGAACCTTAGTCTTGGGTCTGGGGGCCTCTGTTATCTATGAAAGCAGGTATATGCGGTTGTGCTGAAAAACAGAATTGGTTAAATTTTTTTAAAGGAGCAGTTTATCCTGTAGATTTCTGGCCAGTGTAGGGGAAGGAGTCTATACAGGCAAAGACTGGAGGCTTACTCTCTAGAATGAGTGGTTGAACCAGATTAAACTGTAGCACAAATGGGGGTAGAGGAAACAACAGAGTAAAGAAAAGGAAATTAAGTCAGATGTTGAGGCCTCTAGTTCCCTACCCATGATCATTTCCCAAAGCACTTGCTATCTTGCTTATTCCCAAAGTGGGAGATAGAAGGTATCTTCCAGGATACTGTCTTGCCTAAAAGACTTGGAGATACTGCCATTTGGGTGTCTCTGAATGAAATAGCCAAATCTGTGCTTGATCACCTTACAGTGAAAGCCATTGAAAGGCACTGACCACCCATCCACATCATCTTCAATCAGTATTTTAGTGTCCCGCAAACAATCAAGGATCACCAGAGATTTGAGGGAACCTCCAATATAATAGAGATCAATAAAGAGACAAAGGAAAGGAACCTGATAAAAACCCAGTGCTGGGAAACAGGGAACTACTTGAAAATTAATATCCTCAGAGATAAGAGAAGGGATATTTCATCAGTGAGACAAGAAAAGACTAAAAAATGAAGACTTTTGGAAATTAAGAATATTATAGTAGAAGTTTAAAATATTGAACAGAAGTGGAAAATGAGCTTAGAAACCTCAGAAAGTGGGACAAAAGTCAAAGAGGTGATAGGGTATTAGTTCATGAGGTTCCAGTACTGAGTACTAAAATTCCAGAAAGGAAAAATAAAAGGGAGAAATTTATCAAGAAAAATACAACAAAAGAAAATTTCCCAGAATAGTAGAGTATGAGTATCCAGATAATTAACCTAATACCTAGTAAATGAGGAAAGAAACACACTGCTTTATAAAATCCTAGAACTCTGCATATAACATATTTGAAGAGCTTCTAGAGAGAGAAAATAGACCATGTGTAAAAGAATGTTGTCAGCAACAACACATGGAGCAGTGGAGCACTGCCTTGAAAATTCTGGGGAAAACAATTACTCACCTAGAAAATTCTGTACACTACCAAACCATCAGTCAAGTGTTAGGGCAAAATAAAGACATTCTCAAATACATAAGAGCTCAAAAATTCATTCTCACACATCTGCCCTCATAATTATCCTGGAGGATATGTATGTGTCACAGTGAGAATGTAAACAAAGGAACGATGTGAGGTTCAGAAAATGAGTTCCTAAAAGAAACAGAAAGGAGAAAAAAAATAAGAAAATGAGTTTCGACCCAGGAAAAAAGGAGATCGTGACGATGATAGAGGACAGTCTCAGAATGACGGTAGAACAGCAGCTTTTAGAGAGTTATCAGTTCAGATTGGAGCAAGACAAAAGAAGAGTATTTCCAAGAGAGTGGGGAGCAAACTTGATGGGTGAATTGATGTATTTGAGTGTATTAAGAGGAAATTTATACTTTTGTGATAGAGTTAGCTAAGTTAATGATAGATAATATATTAAAGAAAAAAGAAAACAAAGCAGTCATTATCCCTAGGAGAAGCAAGAAGTTGTGCAAGAAAAGTAATCATAATTCAGTACATGGTTCAGCTGAGAATGTCTGTATAGTTATAATTATGTAATATTGCTTATGTCAAATGTTGATATATCAAAAGAACATTAGAGGAGCAAAAGTCTTTATCTCCTATAGAAAAAAAAATTGGAAAATATCTGAAACCAAAAAAATCAAGGTAGAGTAGTATAAGCATGTTATTTAGAAATAAAGAAGTAAATATGAGAGGAAACAGCTAAAGGATTTGATGAGTGCTTTGGTGGAGCTGAAATCAGGAGTGGGGATTGCTATAGTTTTGTTTTTTTTAATAAGTCTAGAAATGCTGTTTGACTTCTTAAAGTATGTACATGCATTACTTTGATAAAAATTAAATGAAAAGATGTATCACTGCTGCCCAAAGGATAGATTAGTAGAATGAACTTGTGAAATGGTCTCTAGGAAACCACAGTTTAGACAAATCCACCATTGGAGCTGCTCATAATTACCCAGAAATATGTGAAATAGCTTTTGGACGAGATTTTCATACTTAGCATTGGCCAGAAAACTAACAGCTCTTCCCACAGAGAGCATTTCATCTGTGGTGGCTTCTTGACATAGGCTTCCAAGTGAAGGAATGCTGTGTAAACAGTACATACTTATTCAGTATTGAGTGAATGAAACCTGAATGAGAACAGCTTAGCACCCTTTGGGCATAAAAAATACTGTGTAGCTACAACACAGCAATTCTCGGTATAGTTGAAGGAAATTGTAATTTCTAAGAATGTGGCTGGGTACCTATCACACATTTTTATTCCTGGCTTCTTTAACCACTTGAAAAAATCAGTATCATCTTTTAAATATACATCAAAGGGTAGGAAAATAAGTTCCTGGAACTCAGCCAGCACCCCTCTCCCCAGCATGAAATTTCATTTGTTACAGCAGTTCTGGGTGGGACATGTGTGAAGGATGGATAATAGCATGAAACCATACAGCTGTTGTATAGTAACTTAAAAGGAAATTAGTATGTTATTAAGTAGAAAGTAGGCTGTTACCAACTGGACTGACAGAAGAAACCCAAAATACTTACAATCTTACAGTGGCAGGAAACAGGCCTCCCAGTCAGTCAGGTTGATTTATTTTGAACAAAGTTAGTAGGGCCTTTGTGAGACAAGCTTGGCTGGAGATTTGAAAGACCAGTTGTTGATTGTACTGTAAACTTTTCCCAGAGTTCTGAGGAGAGAGCAGTGGCAGTACCAGCAGCACTTTATTGCAGACAAGTGTATTGATAGGTAGAGATGACTAATAACATAGGTTTGATGATAAAGAAAAACCAGGAGCAGTAATCTATAAAGATGTTAACACAATTTTTGTGGTTAGCAGAAACTATTCGTCCTTTATCTTCCTTAACCTGGAAGTATGTATCCATAGAAATTTCAGATGAGACAGGTAAAACCAAAAAATAAGTCGTAAGCAATAAAACCAAAAACGTTGGTATAGCAGAAAGCTATTTTAATCAACACTTCTACTTTTCCTAATTCTATAAAGTTTGAGGAGGAAGGGGGGAGGGTACTTAATTGAAGTTGGTGACTGTGGCCAAATGGTAATTTATGGTTGAAAAGGGCTGATGGCCCCAGTTCCAGAAGCTGGCCAGCTTCTACTTGAGGTGAGTTAACAATACCTGTTGTTTAGGTCATAACTTGAAAGGATATATTAAGTGCATTATTGATATTAAATAATTGGACTTATTTTATATGCCTTTCATTATAAGATGGTTTAAGTTTGCACATGGTGCCAGAAAATATTGACTAGAATTTTAATACTTAAAGCTCCGAGCGTAGCAATTTTACATGCTTCGCTAGTTTTCTGTATTGTGCCCTCTTATATTTTCCTTTTGTCTGTGGCTTAACAAGATAAAATTAGCATTTTAAAAAATTATTTAAATGCAAGTACTGTTATTTTAAATACAACTTTTCTATACATTTTAACCTTCTTTTGTCAATATGCCAGTATCAATACTCATTTAAAACCTTTTAAAATAAAAATTAAGGCAAGATCTTTTTGTGTCTTTGTACAGGAAACTCTAAATACAGTGAAATGGGAGGAAAAGAAAATGCAATAATAAAGACAAATAAGGTTTGTTGAAATAAAGAAAAATATTTTTCTTAGATAATAACAGTTTATTATTGTTTTGGTACATAACTCTAGTGCCTCAGGTATATCAAAATATTTAAATATAACTATTGGGTGGGCCAAAAAGTTTGTTTGGGTTTTTCAGTACGATTTAACAGAAAAACCTAAATGAGCTTTTTGGCTAACCCAATATTACCTACCTATTATGGAAAGATTTTGTTTGCTGTAACACCAACCTCTCTTTACTTTTCTAGCCTCAAAGATCAAATCCGTGTACAAATCAGTGCTTCAGAAATTTTTTCTCCAATATCTTCTCTTCTGGTAGTCACACTGGAGAATCTTCTTTTACCTGTACAGCTTACCGGTTAGTATTTTCTGCTTTTAATATATGCTTTTTATATTTGATATTTTAGTTATTGTAGTTAACTTTTGGTAGAAATTTAAACTTGACTCAACAAACATTATGAAAGCAGCTTGTTTTATGTTTTTGTTTCTTTTGGCAAATAAACAAAGGGAAACCTGTTACTTTGTGACCCTCTATTATGCAGTGACTGCCTATGCTAGTGGTCTTCCTTTTCCTTAATAATAAATTAAGTTGTTCTACACAAGGTTTTTATGTGATAGAGAAGTAGGCTACTTGTTAAATGATGAGGGAAGTACCTAATAAAGCAGAACACTTTCAGAGTAGACTCAGTCATCTTTGAATCCTTAGTAACTGGCATTATAGATACTGAGTAGATATTTGTGGAATTTGAAGATTAAGTTGGAGTTTTAAAATCACATGGAGTTGGTTGAATGAACAAGACAGATTAAGATTGTGATTTAATTTTAGAGGTTGGCAAGGTACCAAAGAAAACAGTTACATCCGAGTAGCCTTTTGAAAAACTGAACTGTACCCATTTTTGGTTACAAAAATAACCATGCCTTCCTTTACTTTCTTCTTTTGTCTTATGCTTAGTTTCAGATGGCAAACTATTGCACCTAGAATTTTGGCTGGAACTGCTTGCTGCAACTTTGGTTCATGGGATAGAAGTAGTGTTGCTTTTTTCTCTCAATAATAAGGATATTAGTCTGAATTGACTTTTTAAAAATTCTGTCACTCAAGATAGAAAGTCAAGCATTATTTTTATGAATCAGATTAGTACAATTTAGATTTATAATATAAAATTTTTAGTTTAGGAATGAGTTCATTTTGAAAGTGTTTAAATAGAAGAAGGTTCTTTTTAAAAAAACATGATTTATAATGCTAGGTATAAAAACTTCTGCTATTTATGGTATAACCCAGTTGTTATTCTGAACTTAAATATTTGGAATTCTGATGAGGGTCTAAAATTTATCTTTTAGTACAGAATTTATAGAAGTCAATGAAATCAGTGCATTGATTAGGCAGAAGAGACAGGAACTGGAATTGTCATGGTTTCCTGATACATTACCTGGAATTGGAAGGTAAAAAAATAATTGTTTACTAAAGTGTCTACATGCTAACATGTGCATAAGATATCATTAATAAGGCACAGAGGTATCTTATTCAATAGGTATGTTTCTAAGAAAGTTTTGTTTAATTCAACTTCGGTGTTTCAGATGACTAATGAAAAGCCCCTATTTAAAGAACCCCTTGAAAAGTAAAGAATATTTTATTTATTTGTTTAATAAATGTAGATATTTGATTACTTTAACAGGGAGAGCACCCAAATGATAAGATTCATTATTAGTAATAGCATTCAGATCTTCCATCCTTCTTCTATTTTTTCCTCCATTCCAATCTTCCCTGTGTGCTATTAGCTGAAGCACTGATTTTATCATGACACTTCCCATTTCCACAGTGTTATTCTAAATAACTACTTGATCAAGTCCCTACTTTGCCCTGGCATTCATGACTTTCTATAATCTAGCTCTTTCTTTCTTAGTTTATTCTGAAGCTATTAACACATTGGTAGGTACACGATGTATACTTAAATCAGGCTCCTATGTAAAGACCAAGTTCCTTGCCAGAGTTTTATATTCATTCCTGTAACATACTGTAACTTTTATATATCATTGTAATACAGTTCTGCGAAGGGCCTTCACCCTCTAGGAATAACAGTGGAACATAAGTAAATTAGAAAGTCCAGTTATGTATAATATGAAACCTTTTCTTAGAGCTGTTTTCTTTATATATGTGCAAGTTGCACATTGTTCTTCAAGCTTCTTTCCTCCTACTCCAGAATCTCACCTTAGACTGGGTGAGATAGTGTTTTGTTAGGAGACCTGACTGAACAAAATAAGAGTCAAGAGTAGGAAGAAGCTGAGGGTGGATTGGTTGTGAATGAAGAAACTTTGGCGTCTTAGCAGGTCTATAGAGACCCTGGTAACCTTGAAGAGCCATCATCCTCAGATTGAGGAATTTTAGAATATAACATAACAATAGAAATCAGGTGTTTTTTTTCCTTTTTAAAAATGTATTTATTTTGATGTTTTTGGCCTTGATATATGCTGTAAAAACATAAAGAAGTCTAATAAAAAATGTGATAACCATCCATGATGGTTATCACATTCAAAATTCAAGTGATGTAGTTTTGTTTTTGTTACTTTTTTTAAATTTATGGACTGATTCCCCTTTGACCTTGATAATTTCTTTAAAACCTGATTTGATTAACTTGACTAAATTATCTCTTTGGTTGCCTGGAAGTGGAGGGGGGCTGGATCAAGGGGCATGAAGGAGCTTTCTGGGATGGCGGAAATGTTCTATTTCTTGTTTGGGGTGGAGGTTATACGGGTATATACATTGGTCAAAAGTCATCACACTGTGCACTTAAAATCTGTGCATTTCATTTGTGTATTTTATTTATCTGCATTTTATTATCCAAATTTATTATTTTTTAGAGTAGTGGGAAAAAAAGGCTAAAAATTTTTTTTGACAAAGTACTGCATTAACTTATTTAAATAAGAAACAACTGTTATGTATTAAGTTGCCTTTGATCTCCCTTTGCTATTAATTTATTGAAAAACATGCTTTTAAAAGGTTTTTTGTTTCGTTTTTGTTTTTTGCAGCCAGTTGGTAGCCATCTTTGAACAATGAGTAACCTTGAGCTTACATTTTTAGCTATTTGGCAAAAAATAAGTTAAGCACCCTGTATTTTAATGTTGCTAACCTGATTTGGAAAATGAGTACCTTTAAATTGCTGGTTTAATTTTTAAACCATTTAAACAAAAATGTCTTTATTTTGTTTTGAATTTTCAGAATTAGTTTTATACCCTGGAATATTGAAACAGAAGTGCTTCCTCTCACCTCCTCTGTGTTGCCAAGAACTATTTTTCCAACAAGTACCATATCTTTAGAAAATTTTGGTAAAGTTTTTGAAATTCTTTCTAGTTTAAAAAAAGTTATTAGCCTCTTTCAGTCTCATAAAAAGTATGAATGTTGATGACTTAGAAAAAGTGTAAAATAAGGTATAGATAGTAAGTCCTAGATATTTCTATAAATATTTGTACAGTGACTTGACTTTAAAATTGTCCCAACTAGAAAATTCCTTTTAAGAAATTACAGCTTCATGTCTTTGAGGAACTGATTAGAAGTCTCCTTTCTATTTAGGGCTTCAATGTTCAAACCATAGATCTTTAAAGTAATATCTCCTATTAATTATGAACAAATAGTTTGAATCTTTACTATTTGTGGATACCTGTTGTCTCTTGCTTTTGCCTAGTGATTCATTAAGCAAATGGCAGTTATCAGACGAAACATTTTCTTTAGTTTTTTTCCTTATAAAATTGCCCACATGGATTCAAGTCTTGGGATAACTCATTTCAGTAGCATTAAAAAATTGGTATTACTCAGGTGTTAGTAGCTATGCATTTATAATTTGATTCACAAGTATATTTTGTTTCACTCTGTTATAGATGTCTATTTTATGCTAAAATAAGCTTAAGCCAAACTATTATCATTTTTTGAAACATACACTGACTTTTTACTTTTTAAAAAACATGTATTATTAGGTACTTCTTGCAAAGGATATGCATTAGCACATACTCAAGAAGGAGAAGAGAAGAAGCAAACTTCTGGTACCTCAAACACCAGAGGATCAAGACGAAAACCAGCAGCAACAACTCCAACAAGGAGATCTACACGTAACACGAGAGCTGAACCAGTCAGTCAGTCTCAGAGGTCCCCAGTATCAAATAATTCTGGGTGTGATGCCCCAGATAGTAATAATCCATCTGTAAGTGTTTCCTCTTCAGGTGAGTCAGAAAAGCAAACAAGGCAGGCTCCAAAACGGAAGTCTGTAAGAAGAGGAAGAAAACTACCTTTACTGAAAAAGAAACTTCGGAGCTCTATACCTCCCCCTGAAAAATCATCTTCCAGTGATTCAGCAGATGAAGAAATAGTAGAATCTGACATACCACCTGTGTTAGAGAAAGAACAGCAATCAGATGTAGAAAGTAGTAACACTGTGCAGATAAATGTAGAAAATGAGTCTGCTAATGGCTTGAGAAGTTGCAGTGAGCCAGTAGAAGCAAGTGAGGAACATAGTGAGACCCATGATACAGAGGAAAGAGTAGAATCTTTATATTCTGAGTCTGGTACCCAAGATCCTCCTGTGCTAGTTGGAGAGGAGGAGGAAATTCAAAAAGTTGAGACTACAGGTATAGAGGCTAATATTTTATGTCTGGAAAGTGAGATTTCTAAGAATACTTCTGAAAAAGGAGGTGACCCATTGGAAAATCAAGACCAAATAGCTTTACCTTCAGAATCAGAAGTAAAAGCAGATGGATGTACAGATCATCTTCCAAATGATTTTCTTACATGTTCAGGATCTGAAATTGAAGTATACCAACCTATATCAAGCCTAGGTGAGATCCCTGAGAAAGCAGAGTCAGCAGTTAATGAAGAAAAAGTTATGGAGAGTCCTATAGTAAAAATTACTGATCATAAAGATTCTACAGTAAAAACAGAACATCTTATTGACAGCCCCAAATTAGAATCTTCTGAGGGTGGAATTATACAAACAGTGGACAAAAAATCTGTTGAGAGCTCAGAGGTTCATTTGCTTGGGCATGTTGAAAATGAAGATGCAGAAATAATTGCAACATGTGATACTTCAGGGAATGAAAATTTCAATAGTATTCAGGACTCTGAAAACAATTTATTAAAAAAAAATCTTAACACCAAATTGGACAAATCTTTCGAAGAAAAGACTGAATCTCTGGTTGAACATCCCGGATCTACAGAATTGCCTAAAACACATGTTGCACTGATTCAGAAGCATTTTAGTGAGGACAATAATGAAATGATACCTATGGAATGTGATTCATTTTGCAGTGACCAGAATGAATCTGAACTCGAACCATCTGTAAATGCTGATGCTAAACAATTGAATGAAAATTCTGTGGAGCACAGTTCCCTAAAGAATATGTCATCTTCTTGTCCTTCAAATGAAAAGGTTGAAACTGTATCTCAACCATCTGAAATCCCAATAGATACGATAGATAAAGCCAAAAAGCCTCGTACTCGAAGATCTAGATTTCATTCTCCATCTACAACTTGGTCTCCCAACAAAGACACTGCACGAGAAAAGAAGCGGTCTCAGTCTCCATCTCCCAAAAGAGAAACTGGAAAAGAAAGCAGGAAGTCTCGATCACCATCTCCCAAGAAAGAATCTTCAAGAGGACGGAGAAAATCTCGTTCTCAGTCCCCAAAAAAGGACCCACGAGAAAGGAGGAAATCTCAGTCTCGATCTCCAAAAAGAGATAGCACTAGGGAAGGCAAAAGATCTGAATCACTCTCCCCAAAAAGAGACACTTCTAGAGAGAACAGAAGATCTCAGTCAAGACTGAAAGATTCCTCCCCAAGAGAAAAATCCAGGTCCCGGAGCAGAGAAAGAGAAAGTGATAGAGATGGCCCAAAGAGAGATCGAGATAGAGAAAGGAGAACCAGAAGGTGGTCTCGGTCCAGATCTCGTTCTAGGTCACCATCAAGATCTAGAACAAAAAGTAAGAGTTCATCATTTGGTAGAAATGACAGAGTCAGTTATTCTCCTCGATGGAAGGAAAGATGGGCAAATGATGGTTGGAGATGTCCACGAGGAAATGATCGATACAGAAAGAATGACTCAGAGAAACAGAATGAAAATACAAGAAAAGAAAAAAATGACATCAGTCCAGATGCTGATGATTCAAATTCTGCTGACAAACATAGAAATGACTGTCCCAGTTGGGTAACAGAAAAAATAAATTCTGGGCCTGATCCGAGGACCAGAAATCCAGAAAAGTTAAAAGATTCTCATTGGGAAGAAAATAGAAATGAAAATTCAGGGAATTCTTGGAATAAAAACTTTGGTTCAGGTTGGATGTCGAACCGTGGTAGAGGTAACCGTGGCAGAGGCGCCTACAGAGGTGGTTTTGCCTACACAGATCAAAATGAAAACAGGTGGCAAACCCGAAAACCCCTCTCAGGGAATTCAAATAGTTCAGGGAATGAGACTTTCAAGTTTGTGGAACAGCAGCCCTATAAACGGAAAAGTGAGCAAGAGTTCTCATTTGATACACCTGCAGATAGGTCGGGGTGGACATCTGCATCTAGTTGGGCTGTGAGAAAGACTCTGCCAGCAGATGTACAAAACTATTATTCACGACGAGGGAGGAATTCTTCAGGTCCACAGTCTGGATGGATGAGACAAGAGGAGGAAACAACTGAACAGGGTAACATGTTTATTTATCAACACTTTTATTTGAAGAAAGAGATTATAAATTTAATACCTTATTTATATGAATTGAAATAATCCCTATTTATAGTTTTATGTTAAAATGAATCCCAGTTATTTACAAGTCACTTTGTATTGTATAATAGATATACACTTCAATATTTCTTTTTTCACCCCATGCCTGCCCCAAACCTTGCCAAAGACATAAATATTTTAAGTATAATTTGCTACAGTAGAAGAATTTGAGATAGTTCTCTGCAGGATTTAAATTCTGTTTCATTTATATCAGATGTGTGCACTTGAAATTTTTTTTTTAATGTTTTATTTGAATTCTATTTATTTATTTATTTGTTTGTTTATTTATGGCTGTGTTGGGTCTTCGTTTCTGTGGGAGGGCTTTCTCTAGTTGTGACGAGCGGGAGCCACTCCTCATCGCGGTGCGCGGGCCTCTCACTGTCGTGGCCTCTCTTGTTGCGGAGCACAGGCTCCAGACGCGCAGGCTCAGTAGTTGTGGCTCACAGGCCTAGTTGCTCCGTGGCATGTGGAATCTTCCCAGACCAGGGCTCGAACCCGTGTTCCCTGCATCGGCAGGCAGATTCTCAACCACTGCGCCACCAGGGAAGCCCTGCACTTGAAATTTTTTGATCATTGTTTTCCTATAAATAAGTCACTCTGCTAAAAAAAGATTTATCTTTCCTTGACTTTTCTTGGGAACATTGCAAGAAAAACTCTGTTGCAGATTTTAAAAAAGTGATTAACCTTCTTATTTAGTAATCTAATTAAATTTTCTGTGATTATTTCTTTAACTAGGAAGTTTCTTGAGCTACTGATTCTTTGTGAGTGTTGACCGATGTTATTGTGTGAAGTTATGCTTTAAAATAATTTTAGTTGAATGTTTTCTTTCAATTAGAAAATCAACCCACATTATTTAGGAATGACAGGATTAAACTGAATAATTGGGTATTGGTTTAGGTGTTCTGTTAATTGCTATTTTATTGTAACCAGTGGTTCTTTGTTTCTCTGGCTAAAGAAATTTGTAACATGAATTTTTTTCATAAGCCTTTTTTCTTTTGATAGATTCTAACCTAAAAGACCAAACAAACCAACAAGGTGATGGTTCTCAGCTACCTATAAATATGATGCAACCACAAATGAATGTAATGCAGCAACAAATGAATGCACAACACCAGCCTATGAATATCTTCCCATATCCAGTGGGTGTTCATGCTCCTTTGATGAATCTCCAGCGCAATCCGTTTAACATTCATCCTCAGCTGCCCTTGCATCTGCACACAGGAGTACCTCTCATGCAGGTAGCTGCTCCCACCAGTGTATCTCAGGGACCACCACCACCACCACCCCCTCCCCCTCCATCCCAGCAAGTCAGCTACATTGCTTCACAGCCAGATGGAAAGCAATTGCAGGTATGTTTTCAGCAACTCAAGTTTAATCAACATAGCCATTGTAAACATTTAGCTATTAGGGACAGATGTTCAAGAAAGGGCTTCCTGGCTGGATATCCATACACAATGACTTATTTGGTTAGGTTTATGGTAAACCTTCGTAACCCCTTTTTCACTGTCCTTCCCCAAACCTCCCACTCCCAAATGAGCAAATGAACTGAATGCATAATATCAAATCTGAGCTACTTATAGGCTATTGCTGATACCCAAACAGGTTTTTTGGTCAGGTTAAAAAGACCAAATTATGAGCCAAACTAGAATCAAGTGGTGGACACTTTCCCTGATTTATTGGACTTTTAAGGGGTGGGAACTTGTTGTGATTGGGTACTGTGATAAACCTTGTACTGTTTTGTTCAAACACCAGATAAAGCTGTTCATTGTCATTACCTTCTGTGTTTCACTTTCATGAATTTACCATGCTGAAAAAAGTGCCTCTGAGGCACTTCTTAAATATAGAAAAATTTCAATAATGATCTGTAAACATTGTGTTGATTATAGTTTCATGTCTACATCTCAGAAATTCTAGAATCCTGACAGCAGGAGTTGGAAGAGCAGGGTTGTGGGGATTCGGGATCTTGTATCTTTTTCTGCTGTCAACTCACCGCAAGTCGTTTGACTTCACTGCCTCACTTTCCTCCGCCTTTGAAGGGGGGGCACCTACTCTAAAGAGCCTTGTAGGAAAGATACTGTTATTAATGCTGCTCTGCTGCTTGTTGGTTTTAGTGTTGCCGTCAGAACATTACAATACATATATATTTTTTTAAAGTCATCATGAAATATTTAAATGGGGCTCTGTTTAGGAATGTTACTCATTTTTCTTCAGAGTCCTTTAGATATAAATGACCTGAAATATGCATTTCCCTTAAGTACTTAAGTATTGGATTGCTATGATTTTTTTTTGATGTTATTTCTAATAGGTGACTAAAAGACTTTTATTGAGTACAAGTAACTCATTAACTGATGATAACTCTTTAAAACAGGGTATTCCTAGTGCTTCTCATGTAAGTAATAACATGAGTACACCAGTCTTGCCTGCTCCGACAGCAGCCCCAGGAAATATGGGAACAGTTCAGGGACCAAGTTCTGGTAATACTTCGTCATCAAGTCACAGCAGAGCTTCTAATGCTGCTGTAAAATTGGCGGAAAGCAAAGTAAGTGTTACAGTGGAAGCCAGCGCAGATAGCTCGAAGACAGACAAGGCAAGTTCAAAGTTGAGAGCAACCTACATAATTCTGTATATGATAAAGATGAAAAAATAACAGCTTTCTATTGTATAAGTGGTGAAGGGAATTTATTGTTGATAGTCTTAAATTCCAATATTATTTAAAGGGTTCTGTCTAAATATGTTGGTGCCAATTGAATTACTGGTAGTATTTCATATTTATTTTTAGAAATGTTTGGTATGTGTTAGTAAATAACTTTTGTATTTATAACACTAATATTTGAATAGTTCCTTGCAATAATGTAAATGTACAGTGTTTTCAATTTTATATTTTTAAAGAATTTTTTTTGAAAGTACGTGATTGGGCAAATAATAATTATACATTTTCCTCTTACCAGAAATTGCAAATTCAAGAAAAAGCAGCACAGGAGGTAAAATTGGCCATTAAGCCATTTTATCAAAATAAAGATATCACCAAGGAAGAATATAAAGAGATTGTGCGGAAAGCGGTAGATAAAGTAAGTTATAGCTTTAGTGTAGTTATGTACATATTGTTTTGAACATGCCTGTTTTAATAAAGGAATGCTTAATTAAATTAATTAAAATAGTAAGAGGTAGCTTCTACCGTTCTTGTCTGTTTTTTTACCTTTTGAGATAACGAAACACGTACCCGACAGGAGATAATGAAACATTAAAAAATGTCTGGTTATCTTTGGCATATTTGTTTTTCATAAAGCTTTCCATTTTCCTTTAATCTGTTTAAGTATGAGAAAAATATTCCCCCTTCTTTTTTTTATAGGTTTGCCATAGTAAGAGTGGAGAAGTAAATTCTACCAAAGTGGCAAATCTGGTTAAAGCCTATGTAGACAAATACAAATATTCACGGAAGGGAAGCCAAAAGAAAACTCTGGAAGAACCTGTGTCTGCTGATAAAAACACAGGCTGAAGTGGGGAGCACTATAAAGGACACTATCAAGATACCTGCAAAGTGCAATTTCAACATGTACCTTTAATGGAAAATCATACATAACTGTGATTGAAATTTGGTTTTGATAAAATTATTTTTTTTAATGTAGGATATAATGTTTTGCTCTAAATAAATATAGTTCTGCACCGCAACTTCTATATCTTTTCCTCCCTTCCTCCCCCTCCCCCCCCCAAATAAAAACAAATTCAAGGGAAAGTAAAGGGGTAAAGGAATGTGCATTTTTACTAGGACTGTGTTATATTGTGGATACTGGAAGATGTACAGCTTTTTGATTTGAACAATGGAGTGCATAAATGATGAACTTCTGAGTGCACTGGTTTTGGAAGAGATATATATAATACATTTATTCTGTCAGGCTAAAAATAAAGTATGATCTTTATGATTTTTCTCTCTAATTATACAAAGATAAATAATGTATTACCATGAAAAATATTTCTAGTAACAGAACATACCAATTGCAGGGTTCCTACTGTGTATTTTTAAAGCACACATCTGAGTAAATTGCTTAGATAGAAAACAAATTATCACACGAGTAAAATTCAGTGTTCAAAACTTTAGAACACTGTTCACCTATTGTATCACCAAATAAAGTTTATGCTGCTTGTTTTTCTTTTGTGCCTTTTTTTCCCCCAGTTGAGATGAAGCAATTTGATTTGCTAGATTTACAACTTTGGCAGTCTAAGCTCTGTTGAATTTAGAAGACCTGTTTGGAGAAAATGTTGACTTTGTAAAAATTATGTTCTTCCATAATATCTTCTACTTATCAGAGATGGTAAATTGTTTGAGCCAATTGGAGAATTGCTTTTAAGTAGTGACCCTCCCTTCCCTGTGGCTACGGTAGAATCATGACATTGCTTCAGTGGCTTTCAGGTTCTTGCTCATCTGACTAATCACTAATGAAATTCTTCTCACATTTTAGAAATCTCCAAATGCTTTACAGTGAATAAAGTGTTAATTTGGTGACCATATGGTGGCCATTAACCATGTTGCAAAATTCTAGACATTAAAACCGGTGTTTCGGAAAAAGGAGAGGAATTAAATAATGGAGTCTTGGTTAGGCTTTCAGGGACTAGAGATTGGTTTTTTTTTAGTACTGTTTTTATTAAAGGTAAGTTTAAAATGTTCTAGCCTTATTATTTTATTTGGCATCTTGGAAGAAAAAATGGATTATTTCCATGATAAACTGTTTCATTCCAGTAACAGTTTTCAATAGATACCAAATAACTGGAAAGCACTTCAGATAAGATGTTAATGGCACAAAGATGGATCTGTGCCTCAGTGAGACAGACTGACCCTCGTACTAGCTAAATAGTGAAAGCAATACTCTTCAGGACTGTGCTTTTCTGAAGTAAAGATTATCTGTTTCTCAATTTTATGTGTATAATACTTTCCTGGTGCTAGCTTTGATAGGCGAATTTTGAAATATTGGCCCCAGTAATGATTGTGCCAGTTCATAATCTTTATTAGATTATGAGTATAATCCCAAAAGTGGTAGAAATATTTCCAAGCAGTTTCTGATCTTTTTCTGCATTTCTGGGCATTTGTAATATGGTATTCTACTGATTTATATATATTTTTAATTAAGGTTTGTGTTTAGATTATGATGGGGAAAGAGTTTTGGAAGTATATTTCTTCTAATAAAATATTAAGACAGTGTTTTAAATATCAGTGCACACCTCATTTGTTTCAGTTTTGAACTCTAGAAACAATTGTGTGAATTTTTAATCTATTTTGGGTTAAAGCTGGTTCACATTTAGAAAATTTTGTAGCAAGTTGCCTAAATTGATTTAATCACACAACATATTTTTCCGACATTTTCTTTCAGTGACATTTGGGAGTTGGATGACAGTTTAAAATTTGCTTTATACCGTTTAGCTTGTGCAAACATGTTTAAAAGTTTTGAAGAAAAATAGGTGGTGTGGTCAAGAGTTAAAAGTCTCACATCTTTGGTAGCAGTGCCAAGAATTTAATTCCACCTTTCTTGAATAACAAGAGTGTACTCTGTATCTGGTTGGGGTACTGGTTGGCCTGCAATTGAAATAGCTAATGAAGAATATTACTGGACTAGAATCAACTTTGAAATATTTAAGAATGTATTAGAAAGTGCATGCTTTATGTTAAAAAAATACATTGCTTTTTAACATTTCCCATTCTTGCTTTTATCAGAAATTTACATTAATTTTGCATGTGCACAAACTTAAAAACATTTTGTGGGGTTACAGATTCCTCTTGTTATTTATGAAGATTGAGTATTAACCTTTGAAACCTTGGTCTCTTTAACTTTCTAGTCACATTGACTGATGTTTCAGGCTATAGTGATGCCTAGAATTTTGAGACTAAAATTAGTTATTTTAACATTCCAAATTTTTTTATTTTTCTCCTCTGGTAATTATATTTTTTCCATTATTTTCCTTTAAATGGCCACAGTGTGTACTGCTTGAATGTTCCATCCAAAAGATGTAGCTTCACAAGCACAGTGCTTGCTCCACGGTCCATGAGACATTGTTTGTAGTATGAGGATGGAGTGCTGTCTACTGAAACAATACTCTTATTAAACAGATATGTAGTATGTAATATTTTCTAATAAATTCTTTTGATAAACAAAGTAGTGTCTTTAACGTTTTATTATTAAGATTCCTGGGAAATGGTGACTTTCACCACATAAACTCTTTCCAAACATGTGTTGCAGCATTTCTTGGATTTGTACCAAAGTAGTTAGGCCTAGCATCATAGTTAACGTACATGTCCAAGTTGTAAAGCAAGCGGAGTTAGCTATAAGCATGTATTTTAATAGCATTTTTTCCTAATTACATATCATTGTAGGAAATTAGAACAGCTTATTTAGTAAATTTAAAAATCTGTAAAAGAGGGAAGAAACCTAAAAACAAAAGGAGAAAAATAGCCTGTAATCCTACCACTTAAAGGTAACAACTATTAACACTGATCAAACTGCACGTAACTGTGTTATAACATTTTCACTTAATGTATTGAGAAGTTTCCATTTTAATAATTCTGCAGCATGACTTTTAATAGCTATAATAGTATTCTATTACACGGATATACCATTACTTAAAACAGTCCTCCACTGTTGGATATTAAGCTATTTTTACTAATATAAATAATAAAATTAGTAAAATATAAATTGTACTAATATAAATGACTGATGTAAACATCTTTATACATAAATTGTACCCATTTCAGATTATTTTCTGGGATTTGATTGCTGTAAGTAGAATATCTTGATCAGTTTTTATTTCCCCCTAAAATTTTTTAAGATGTAATTATATACATACACTTGAAGTGTAATTTTTTAAATTCAGTTTAAAACAATATATTTAGTTTAAAACTCCATTGTTTTCCTAAGCTGATTTGTCTCTGCAAAGAGAACCATCAGAAAGTTATTTTTCCCAAATGCTTCAATGCATTTATAAGATGCTTTTTAAGGCTCCCGGAAAATAGTTTTCACAGATCTTTTTCCCCAGCACGTGAATTATATCCTGTAAACTTGTGCATTTCTAGTTCCCTTAATAACTTGAAGATATAGTCATGTCCATGTTCTATTTTATAGGGGCTATATCGTGTTCCTCTGTTGATGGACATTTTAAGTTATGTACAGGTTTTGGTTACTAGAAACAATGTTTTGACTAACACCCTGTGTGACTTACCTCTGCCAATCTTTTTGTGTACAAGGTTACAAATCCTAATTTATAGTTCCTCCACAGTGTCTGAGCTTATAGTTTACTCTTAGTTCCAACTTTGATATTGTGACAGCATGTAAGATTGCTCTTGTTTTTAGGGTCTTAACATGCATTTTATCAGTGCACACCTACTGTGTGTCAGGAATTCTTGGATTCTTCACATATTACCGGGTTTAATCATACCACAGTTTTCTTTTTTTTTTTTTTTTTTTTTTTTTTTTTTTTTTTTTGTGGTACGCGGGCCTCTCACTGTTGTGGCTTCTCCCATTGCAGAGCACAGGCTCCGGACGCGCAGGCTCAGAGGCCATGGCTCACGGGTCTCGCCGCTCCGCGGCATGTGGGATCCTCCCGGAATGGGGCACGAACCCGTGTCCCCTGCATCGGCAGGCGGACGCTCAACCACTGCGCCACCAGGGAAGCCCTACAGTTTTCTAAAAGAATGGTACAATAGTAGCATATTAAGCTTGTACTATGTGATAGGCATTCTGTCAGACATACTTACCTTATTTTATCTATAAAACTAATTCTAGTAATTATCTTTGTTCTACTGATGAGAAAATTGAGATGCATAAAGCTTTAACTGAGTTACCTAGTTACACAGCTACTTAGTGATAGAGCCAGGTTTCAGACCTAGGATTCAGACCTAGGATCGGTAGACGCCGTAAACTAACATCACATGTGGGAGTAATGGCTGAAATAAAAAAGTATAGTGGGAGCACAGAACTGACTTTGCTTGGGGGAATAAGGTGCGAGGAAGAGTGATAAAACCAAAAAACCTTTAAAGGTAGTGACTGCCTTCAAAATCAGGATAGTGGTCACTGATATGGGGGAGGGAGGAGGCTGTGACTGAGATGGGACAAACGCCTGGGAAGGAGGGGGACTACCAAGGTCTACTTCTTGACCTGGGCAGTTGTTACATAATAAACTCTACTCTTTATGCACTTTGTTATATGTGGTGGTATATTTCACAGTAAAAATTTTTTTAAAAAAACAATACAGAGGCCAGCAATTAACTCAAAGCCATTGTTTAGATTTTTGGTAGACAAATCTACCATTCTTCATTCCTTCCCTTCTTTCAATCTAGTCTCAGTGGGAAAAAGAAATCCATGAATTTGGGGAGAAAAAATAATTCCCCACTGAAAGAATAATTATGCATCACATAAAATATGCTTCTGTAAGAAATGTGCAAGAGAGTGAAGTGTGCAACACTTAAAAGTGTGCTTTCTATATTAGATGGTGGCAGCTTTCAGCTCCCTTTTTTTTTTTCTTTTTCAATGAGCATTTTTATGGACTGCGACCTTTCCCAAAATAAGTTATGTTTTTGCTTATGTGAGGTTTAATATTTTTCCTTATTATTATTTATTTTTGGTTGCATTGGGTCTTTGTTGCTGCACGCGGGCTTTCTCTAGTTGCGGCGAGCAGGGGCTACTCTTCGTTGTGGTCTGAGGGCAGCTTATTGTGGTGGCTTGTTGCGGAGCACGGGCTCTAGGTGTGCAGGCTTCAGTAGTTGTGGCTCGCAGCCCCTAGAGCGCAGACTCAGTTGTGGCGCACGGGCTTAGTTGCTCCACGGCATGTGGGATCTTCCCGGACCAGGGCTCGAACCCGTGTTCCCTGCATTGGCAGGCGGATTCCCAACCACTGCGCCACCAGGGAAGCCCTCAGCTCCCCTTTTTCACTAAGTTATTTTTTTTTTTAACAAATGATGACAATTTCCAAAGCATAACTCAAAAGTTGCCGGTTCCCAGGCAACTGCTCTGCAAGAGTGGATCTGTTTAAAGGGTCAACCTGAAAATTAGGCTAGCGTTATCTTTCACACAGTTTAGCTTGTAAACAGGGCATAATCTCTGATAATTCAAGTCAGTGAATCCTCTCTAAAGCAAAGGCTAAACATTTTCCTCATGAGTTTAGGGAAGCTATAATGTATAGTCAAGGGATTCTGGAACCCTCTCAACCAAATGTGGTTCAGCCTTGTGTTTTAATTCCAGACTACACTTTGTGGAGCCCATTAGGTTCTCTTGGTGGCCAAACCATTTCTCTGCTTAGCAACATCCAACTCACTTTGCTCCTCCCTGGAATTCTTCAACAGTTTTATTCCATGCATTTTGTGTGAAAAGTGTTTATAACTTTGATCTCTTACTAGTTATTTAAGCCCTGCACTAGTTAATCTATAATCTCTTCCTTACCACTATACAGTCTGTCAAATATCTACAGCCCCTTAAAGTCTCTAATTAAAAGACATTTTTTCTCCACAGAGCCCTTCCCACTTTGGCTTCCCCCACCCATCAATCCAATGAAGCCTGTCAAATGATGGAACTCCCAAAACACTTTATAATTTTCTTATGGCCCTTGTCCTACCTTTTCTCCTTTATTACTGTTCGGTCAAAATGACCCACGTGGTTAATCCTGTAGCTGTGCTCCTGCTTCTTAGCGGCTCGTTTTGGTGATAAAGAACATTGTGCTTCTCTATTGTTTAATGCTTTAATCACAGTGATTAAGATCAGGACAGAAGTCACTTATCCAAAACATTCTCATTTTAAAAATCATTTTTATTGTCATTTTATGGTTAAAAAAACATACATGGCATGACTATAAAGTAATGAGACGAGTTTTCATGTGTGGCTTCTATTACTGAGTCTCATTAGTATATAGTCACATCCTGTCTTGAGCTTGGAAGAAAAATATGCCTTGGCTATATGATTATCAATTTTGTTACTTAAAATTTATTGGGTGCCAACAGAGCACTAGGCACATATATAACACAGAATTTACAGTCTCTATGTTGTAGACTATATTATTTACATAGATTTCTCAAAGATAACATTAAAGCATGTATTTACAGAACTTTAGACAAAAATAACAATACTGGAAATCAGCAAGTTTCTGTCTAGCAAGGAGCACCTTTTCATGAATGAGGGTTATGCAGAACTAATTGTGCAAGAGCACTTTAATTCCATTACCCAGCAAGTCCATGTTATTTCATTATATAGTTCTATAAAGCTATAAGATGAAAACCTAAGTGGGAAGCCATAACTGGTTTCATTAGGTCAAATATATTTAGCAAATTCTCTGCTGAGACCAATGCTTGAAGGGACTACAGACATATTTACATATTAGAGCACAAAAGCTATAACTACAGCATGCAATTCCAATGAGGTGGAAGAATGGTGAATATGAAAATCATTTTTCTAAACCTAGAGTTTCTTTTCTATGA